>NC_134711.1:285294104-286544104 GCF_049634645.1 Pelodiscus sinensis | reverse complement strand
GAAAGGAAACAATTAAAAACAATAACAATATACATCCTGGAGAGCTGCTAGTACAGGCATGTCCAAAGTCCGGCCCGCGGGCCAATTGCGGCCCGTGTTCCGGTTTTATACGGCCCCCGCTTCCTCCCCCTCTCCTGGCTCTCCGGCGCTCTTTTGAACTGGCGTACTCAGCGCGCCGCTTCTGGCTGCGCCGCCGCCGCCCATGGCCTCCGCGGTCCTAGAGCCTGCCCTGTAGGGCACGTCTGCAGCCCCGCTCGGCTGCGGGTTCGCCCTGCCCCTGGGCCGCTGTGAGGCCGGCGTGTCCTGCGCTCTCCGCCCGCCTCCGACCCCGCGGGCCCTCCGCCTTGGGGCTGAGGGTGCGGGGACGGCCCTCACGCATGTTCACTTCTTCAAATCTGGCCCTCTTTGAAAAAAGTTTGGACACCCCTGTGCTAGTACAAAGGGGTTTAAAATAGGCTAACTCTAACTTAATGACTTATAAAAGTGAGAGTTTGGGCCACTGTATCAGTGATTTGATATTTAAACAAAACAAAATTATAGTCTGTGAAATCTATTGTTCTAATGAGTACATGATTCAACATCATTACTCCCATGCATTTAACACTATTGTGCATGTTCTCTTGACTTGAAAAGAGGCAAGTGAAATATACTTGAAACTTGTGAAAAGTTGGTTAGTATGGTAGATCCAGAAAATCTGTTGTACAACTCTGATTAGAGATGGAAAAGGTCATCCAAGCAGGAGCGGTCCGAGGCCAGCTGCAGCAGCTGGCACCCCAGGCGTAAGGCGCCATCAGCACCCTTGCCTGCATGGCCATAAATGGCTGTGACATCATCATTGGGCGCCCCGGGCCGGCAGTCTACTCGCACAGGCTGCCCCTGCTTCTAAGGACTGAGAACTTCATTGGTCCAGAATGTACTTTATTCAACACTAATTTAATCAAATATATTCTAATCCGATATGGTCAGCATTATTGGTAGCAGAGCTCCCAGACTGGTGGTACAAATGCCCTGCTAAAATAAAATAGTTAGAAACCAAAGCTTTACACAAACTTGTAGTTTCATGCATTTTGATGGTATACAGCATGAGTTTCTTTTCATGGTAGGCTGTGATATTTGACCTTAAAATCAACTATTAAGGTTATAATTTTGCTTCCTTCTTCCTCCACTGTAATTATTTAGCTCAAGAATTATTGATGCTAGAGACCAGTTTTATGCCATCAAAAGTTTTAAAGGCCAGGATACTAACATTACCACTACTCTAGTGATCAGAAAGGAAGAAAATTAATTCCTTGTGGTCCTCTAGTCTCACCTGTTGTCAGTGTGTGCTTGCACCCACAGTACGTTTCTAGTACCTCATTCAGTGTAATTTTAAATATCTAAAGAAAATGGTGATAGAGATGCAGCAGTGTTAGTCTGGTGTAGCTGAAACAAAAGACAGAACTATGTAGCACTTTAAAGACTAACAAGATGGTTTATTAGGTGATGAGCTTTCGTGGGCCAGACCCACTTCCTCAGATCAGTATGTTGATCTGAGGAAGTGGGTGTGGCCACGAAAGCTCATCACCTAATAAACCATCTTGTTAGTCTTTAAAGTGCTACATAGTTCTGTTTTTTGTTAAAGAAAATGGGGCATTCACCTATTCTTGGATATGACTCTTGCATAGTCTACAAGATTTCATTGTCAGGTTATTTCCCTCAATAGTCTGAATTTCATTCTGTTGCTCCTAGTTATAGCCTCTTCCATCACCTTAAGTTCCCCTCTCTCCTTGATATTTACACTTCTCAGATGTTACCATGTTCTTTTTAGTTGCTGCTTAGTTAAGGTGCAGTTATTTAGTTTTTGTAACTTTTTCGATATGTCAGTTGTTCCAGTATAGATGAACCCTTAGGTTTGTACATTTTCTGATTTGAATCTGATTTTATTTCCTGTTTGTATTTTCTACCTCTAGAGCTCTATCCTTTTTTCACTTCTCACTGGTATTTGCAATGCCTTCTCATTTGATCTCTATCTATTTCATTAACATTTGGTTCACCTTAACTTCCAGGTTGTTACAGAATATGTAGAATAAGATAACTTCACTGGTCCTGGTGACCATCCCAAGGGAGAGTCAGGATTGCATATCACTATTGAAGGATCTGTCTTAAATAATTAAACCTGACTTACTTTTAAAAGAGACTAAAATTTTTTCCACAATACTTAAGCCAAGTTCCGGCCTTAAACATGTTTTATAACTCAGTTGAATAAAACCCCTCAAAGTAGGTTTCTAAAGAAAATGCTAAAATGTAGCTACTGGATTGTTCCAAAAACATTTCCCACTACCTTTTTAAAGAAATATCGTGTCCATAATTAGTCAACAGAACTCAGTGATAAGTAATCATTGTGACACATCCATTGTTGATGCTTTAACAAGTCATGTATATTTCATATTGGTGCCTAAACAAAATATATAGAAGACATTTACTTTACCAGGATTTACTCTGTTGATGTTGTGTGTGTGGTTTTTGAACAATAGCTTTCTTCAACAAAGACCGGTCAACAAATCTTGTAGTAGGGTTTCAGCCTACTTGCAGTCACAGAAGTGGAACCGACCTGTCAATAACTGGCAGCAGGATAAAAATCACTTCCTTTGTATAACCTGTCCTTTTTAATTCTGCATCTATAGGTATAGATAAGTCTCATATCTCACTACTGCAGATAATCAACTACATTTTTAAACAAGACTTCTGTGGCCTGAGAGGGCTTAAATACATCTGGTTTAGCAACTGGGTGTCTGGAATTAGACTTCGATTCTGCGTTCCTTTGCGGAGGAAAGTTCTGCAGCAGAGTGCACTCTGACAAATGCTGCTCTCACCATGGCAGACAAGTAGATGAAGAATGGAAAATGCTCCTCTCCACTTACCAAATGCATCTATGGGGTGTCCCTCCGCCACCCGTTCTCTAGGCAGGACTTCCATAATGAGCTTACACAGACTTGTGTAGGCCTACCCGAGGGGTTCTGAGCAAAGCCATGAAAGACATAATGTCAACTGATTTTCTGCAGCTCTAACCTCAAGAAGCACTAAATGGCAGTTCACCCTCTCCTGCTGAGAGGAAGAGAATGAGGCCAGCCCAGACAAGGCATCAGAGGAAGTTGCTGCACTCCCAAAGCCTCCATCAACAACAAAAGGAGCTCATCTTGTGGAGCAACAGAATTGCCTCTTACTTCTCCGGAAAAGGTTGCAAAAGGAAGATGACCAACATGTGGCACAGCCAGTGGTTGAGACAGAAGGCATAATAGCACCATAGACCATCAGTCCGTTTTCTAAATCCATCTAGTATATCCATCTACCAGAAACTGTCAGTCTGCTTCCCTTATGGTTTTGTAACCAGGATGTGTTCTCTTCACCAGTGAGGAAGAATCGAATGCATCCCTCCACACCCAAGGAATCTGCCAGTTATTCTCCCAGTAAATATAGGGGACCTACTCTGCTGGCCCAGGCACAGTCCAGCATCTTGAGCCTCTTACAACGGCCCTTGTGAAAATAACCCAAATAGAGGGCAAGAACATAAACTTCCCATGATACGCCTGTATCTCAGAGGAAGAAGGAACCATGTGACGCACCCAAGAAGAATTCAGATGCATCAAAGCTAGATCTTTTTCCTCTGCCCTTCCAAATCTGAAAGGGGAAGGCTAAGTAAAAAGCACGATCCCTCAAGTTTCCAAAAAGATTAGACACTATCTAGATAGCGTTATCCAACCAGTGTGACAGAAGGAGTTGGAAAGTCTCATCAGAGCTTATGCTTGCCAGAACACACAAACCTCCACTCCATTTTTCTATTCCTGAGTCCCCAAGATAAGGTTTGCAAAACGTATGTACTCCCTTTGGAAAGGATAAAAAGCTAATTAAAGAGGGTTTTTTTGGGAGAAATGATAGCTATCATTGTCTGAGCCAGAGAAAACAAGAGGAAGATGCACAAGTAAATTGGGTTTTACTGTGGTAGAAACAATCCTTGAAAATTTATCTATTCTGGATCTATTACTATATATGAACTATTAAAGAGAGAAAACAAAGAAATGTAGAAGAAAAAGTTCTTCAAGAAGCAGCAAGGAAGTACTTCTTCCAATTTAGCTCCTGAGTGGAATCCTTATGTTAACTCTCCATTCAGTTCCAGAGGAAATTAACAGAGCATAGTGACAAACTTCTGTGAAATCTGACTGGCCAGGAAGTTTCACACTGCTCATCAAAGGAATGTTGATTCTAGTCTCTTCTCCTAATGAACAGGAGGTGATGTCCTTTCCTGTCTGGTAAAGGCTATGTATGTCGAAGGGCCAGCAAGTCTTTCCTGAGAGATTTCAGGGATCTGAAGGTAGATTCCTGCCTGAGAGAGTACTACAAGTGGATGGGCTAGGCTATTGCGTGTGTCCACTTGCTTTACTGGGCAATGCATAGATGAAAATATTGATTTAATTATTGGGTACACTATTGCTTAATGAAAAGAGAGTTTGGGCTGTTTTCAATACTGTGGATGTTTTTATTATTTGTGTTTTGGATGCCTCTTTAGACATCCAAAATTGCCATCTAGCACAAGTGGCTGCAATGCAGTACTGAAGACATTGTTACACTTGTGGAATGTGGATGTGCCTGTAACAACATCTTCTAGCAACATCAAAATTCTTTGAGGAGCAAAGTAGTGGCAGTTATCTCATACAACCCTTTTATTCACAGTGGAATACATGATGTATTACTTGGATTTGTATTATTTTTTATTCCTTTTAGTGTTCAGCTATCATATACATAGCAACAGAAGTTCTGTCCCAGAGAGTACTGTATGTATTATCATTTGTCTTTTTTCCTTTTCCGCTCCTATCCATAATGATATAGACTGTTTGAAGAGAAAGCAAATATGATATATTGGCCAAGAAGACCCCACTGACTGGACCTGATCAGTATGTTGTTAAGTCAGCTATTCCTCCAAAGCAAGATACCACATGTTTTTTCTCCACAAGTACTAGTCATAAGTATAAGTGGCCAAGCAGGCTTGACTAGGTTACATATGGCTTTTGAGAGGCAAACCATAATTAAAAAGAGGTGATGCTCAGACAGATTCCTGTCTACCATGTTAGTTTCTGGAAAGAAGTGCACCAACATATTACAATTCAAATATTCAGGTAGAGACCATGACATTAAACAAAACGGTGAATCTTCAGTTGTCTAAGATCTTCCTTTTAGTAAATAGCTCCCACGTTAAACAAAGACTTCATCATATTCTGTCTCTGAAAGGTAGGATCTTTCTTCATCTATAAATAGAGCAATTTCTTTAGAACCACCTTACTAATTCATTTACTTCAGGTACTTGTGTACCTTAGGGAACAAAAGCAGACTAAAGTAAATAAGGCATATATTTGGTTCCATCTCCGCTTCCATGCCAATCACTCCAGCTCTATAGTGCTGGTAAAATTTCAAAGATCTAAGGAACTTCTTATTGTTCAGCACAGGAAGATTCACAATCTGAATGCTTTCTTCAGGTGGTAAAGTTCCACAGATCCAGCTCCCCAGTAAAAGAGAAAATGGTTTAGGGATACAAAACAATAACACAAGGATCACAGGTTCAACAATAGGCAATATGTATTGTAATAAGTACATCGTACAATATTAAGTGTGGAAGTTTCCTGACTGGTGAACTTTCTAGAGAGGAAGGGAATTTTATCCTGCTACTGGGGATTGACAGGTCTGGCTCTGTAAGTAGAGAGGAAGACTTCACTATTGCTTCTGTGGACTACTGCTGAGGAAAGGGGGACAATTTAAAGGAAACCTCCAGGTATGTACAAACACCTTTTCGTCTCACAGCTTCTTTCTGTATAACCTTGTGGGGAGCTGGTTGATATATTGCAATAGTTAAAATAACAGATACTCTTTATTATGATTAGAGCTTGTCAGAAAATGGAAGAAAGAAGAGAAACAGTGGAAGTTCAGTTTTTCTACAAAAATTGGACAAATTCAAAATTTTCTGACCAGCTCTACTTGACTACATTTAAAAATTGCATGAAAACCTTTTTCTGTACTAAAACCCTCTTGTGCTTGGTTGTAGCCTATTGGCAATTAAAAAAAAGAAAGTTTGTCTTTTTTTTTTTTTTTTTTGGCAAATCAGAGCAATGAAAAACCTGTAAAGAAGCTGCTATTCAGAAGGTATCCAATACTCTTCTCCTTCCCCTTCAGTCTTACCACCTTGTCCTGGAAGTATGGAGTCATACCTTAGCCTTCTGCTTCATTCTTTTTCCAGTTGACCCCTAAAGCAAAGGGAAGAAACCAACAGGAAAGATGATTGAAGAAAGGAAGAAGACAGAATCGAAGAAGTATCTGAGTGAGTCAGTTTCAGGCAGAAGCTTCCAAGGTGCAGAGTCAAAATGAGATTTCCTTTGGGGGAAGGATCTGCTTCCAGGATTTGCTCCTTGTTCTCTGGGCAGACACTGAATTCTTGAACCCTCCATCAGTGTTGCAGGTAGGTAGAGCCCACTTGGGGATAGCTGCTTGTATTGCCATCTCCTCAAGCCTGGAGGACTGACTTGGCTGGTCCTTTTGTCCTTTCTTCGTTACCCACCTTTCTAGGGTGAGGGGGAAGAACTTCTGGCTCAACAGATTTTTGTGAGAAATAGGGATTATATTTCTCTTCCCTACCCACTTGGCTATAGTTTGGAAAGCTTCCTGTTAAGGGGTTTGTATGTGTACCTCATTGTCTTCAAGCCCAACTGAACTTAAGGGGCTTTGTGCTATAAGCTCTCGTACTGCTTTTCCTCTGTCCCCTTCCTACACAAAAGAACTGATATGACACTGGAAACTGTGTAGGTGGACTCAGACACTAAGCCAGGAAAATCAGATTTACCAGTTTTCACAATTCTTGATGCTTGATTTGCCCGTGGGTCTACAGTGGAGCAGAGTGCTAGGGTAAGAACTCTCATTGTTCAAAGGGGATGTTGTGACCCATCCATGCAGCAAGGCCAGTGGCCCAAAGAATGATTTTAGTGGAAATATTTTTATTAGTTTAAATATAAGCTCTCCCTTCTCACTTCACACCACATGCAGCAGCAGCAGCCTCTCCCTCAGATTATCCACTACCAGACTCCCCATCACAGCGGAGGCAAACAGGCTGTTCTAGGTGTCCCCTGTCTGAAGCAAGAGAAGTCAGTCCTATAATCAGCAATGGGATTCTAGGAGGGCTTTTGCAGCCTCAGTTCAAGGTACAGGCTCCTTTTTCCCCTGTCCTTTCATGCCAAGAAAATTCAGGTAGAACTAGGTTGCACTGAACTATTCGGGTGGATCCAGTGGCTCTTCTTTCCCTCCTCACTCCCCAGAAACTACTGAATGACTTTTTCACCCTTACAGTGTCATGAGCTTTTAGTGGAAAGACAGAGGGCCTTTTAAGATTCCAGATGATGAGACTATTGATGAATCTTGGCTTTTCACAAGTAGGATTTCCTGACACAAATCTGGTTCTGGGAGAAGAGATGAATCCCTTTTCCCAATCAGGCAGGATCCTTGGAGCAAGAATATTGGATGTTTTTTGAGTGGAAGCCCAGGCAGAGCACTGCTCCTAAAATATATATGTTCATTCAGGAGATCTTCTGGTCTCTTGTCCTTCATTGAAGTGTTATGCAGAATGTTTGTTTGATCTGGTTCCTCTTACCTTGCTGTCCCAGGGTTCAAGTAAACACATGGATTAAGCTTGCAAGTCTTCAGCTGTACTACCATGAGCAGATTTTCAAATCTCAGATTAAGTGAAGTTGGGCCGCATCAAAGACATCAGAAGAATTTGTGAAACCTGCTTCTCTTGTGCTCCAGACACTGCTGCTCTTATAAGACCCCCACTTCTCTTGCACTTCTGATTCAATTTCTGTAATTATAAAGCATGACAAGTAATAGATTAATTTAACAGTTTCTCTTTCCCTGGGTTTTTAGGAAAGAGTTGAGCCCAACCTCTCAGAATACCAAGATGTGTAATATTAGATGTTTTGAAATTTCTACAAATTGAATCAAATTGTTAACTTAGATAATAAGTGTTTTGGAGGACTCAGGAGAGAAATGTGGAGGCAGATATAATTCATTGTGCGTGTTAGCCTTTTAAGGTTTATGGGGAAAGCCTCTTATAAGCATAATTAAAATCACTATGTAGCAATTGTTTATAAGAAGTTCTGAATCCAGATTCATTTCAATGTGGTGTCAGATGAAATGAGAAGTAATGTTTCTGGCATTACTTGAAGAGTATTACTGAACATCATATGCAAACTTTTCAGTTTAAGAAATTGCTTCTGAAGAAAAGATTTATTTTTTAAGCTTCAGATTTCTAAAAATCACCCAAAACTAATTTTGGAATTTCATATAGGAAGGGGTGCAGTATTTCCCTTCACCAATAGAAGAGCATCTTTTTTTCCCCTGAGACTTGCTTCTAGCAGGTGGAACAAACTAATCAGATGTTTGTGCCTTTTCCACTTAGTTTCTTAAAAACGTTTCATGGTGAACTGATTAAATACTGCTTAGATCTTTGATTAAATTCACCATATATCTAAATTGCCTAACAATCTTAATACAGCCTACATGCTACAGTTTCATGGCAGTTGTGATTTATTATTATGATGATGGAATCCATTTCCGCTATAGTATATTGTCTGGAAATAACTGTAGATGGTTCTGCTTAAACACATACTTGTTTACTGAGCCATTCAAATTGGATTTTTGTTAAATTGGGCCCATTCACATGAAAGATTTTTTTAATGTGGTTTTTCCTTTGCCAAAAATAACTACTAAACTATTTATTGCCTACACCCTGATTTCTGCTCCAGTCATGTAGTCTGTAAAACACAATTTATAATTTACTATTTTTTAGAAAATTGATTGAAAATTTTAAGATATGGAACTACAGTAACTGTGGATTAAAAGAAATCAATTTAAAACATACATTTCTGAGGTGATGCTGTACTAAATTCAGTATGGTACATCAAAGCATAGATGTATTCAGCTTTTTAAAGAAAGCAGACTTCCTTTAAGATCAGTGTCTCTTAGTTGACTAGTTTATTTATTATACAAATTTATTTTGGCTTTTTAAAAATGTGTATGCAGAGACTTAAAATCCAAATGTAGAAGTTATTTAAGAACTTCAGAACTCAGCATCTTTAAATCAAAGAAGAAAAGGTCACATACGTACTGAAGCACTGCTGGTATAAGTTCTCTTGTGGATAAGAATCTAAAAATGTTATTAAGTCCCATTGATTTGACATTAAGCACATATTTAAGTGCCCTTGCCAAATAAGCATCCTTCCTTGAACTAAGGTACTAAATAACTTTATTTGGTGAATGATAATCTAAATTCCATTGCAAACTGAGTGAGAATTGTTTTAAAAGGAAAGTCTCGAAAGACACATTGTCAAACCTAAAAAAACCAAAACATTTTTAAGCTTTCAAAAAAAGTACATGGCATTCCTACAACCTCTTGAAATGCAAAACAACTATCCAAATCAAATTTATTTCTGTTAAAGTCCTGTTTTGTTAATCCTTGCACAAAAAAATTGTTGGCTTTTTGATAATTCTGATGGGTGTACTAGCATTGTATAATGTAATCTTGCGGTGCTCTGAAACCTACATCTTGAAACCTGATGGTGTGTTTTTGAAAAGTGCCTGTTAATGATGTATTATCAGATATTAATAAAGGAATAAAAAAATGTTTCCTTATGTTTATATTCTTTTCAGATTTTTCACACAGATTCAGAGCAGGTGATCATTCACCTGTCCTTGTCCTATCTCCAAAATATCTGGATTATAACAAGAAATCCTATCCTGTGATGCTTGCCCAAACCCTAGCAGATTGTCTTGGGACTTGACTCATCTCTGTGTCTGATTTTTTTTTTTTTTTTTTTTTTTTTTTTTTTTTTTTTTTTGGGCTCAACTTCCTTACATCTTAAAACCACTCAAACCTAATTATTTCTCCTTTGTGATCTCTACCTTCTTCAAGTGCCTGTTTTTAGTAATTTGTGACCCTGACTTCTCTGGCAAGTGCAAGTTCAGACTTCCCCCGCTCACCCCATTAAAAAAAATCCTGACTATTGTCACTTTCTTCTCCCTTCCTGTAAAAGTCATAACCAGCTCCCTCAAGCTGTCCCAGTACACCATCAAATCCTGATCTATTCCTCCATTCTTCCTATCCATTCTCTTCAGTCTATCCTGATTCTGTAATACAGCGTCTTGAGAATATGAAGTCTTTTTATTTTTTTCTTCAAAATCCTGCCCCCAACTAGAGCTATTCCTCTTCACTTGCACTCAGAAATGCATTGTCGTTTAGTCCTGTTAAGATCTCTTGGTAGGGTCGTCTGGAGATGTCTCCCTTCATTAGAATGTTGCTATACTCTGAGAAGTAACTACTTAGTGGGTGGAAAAACACCTCCAAGGTTTCATGTTCTTAACACTCTACGCCATCTCAGATTTCCTCAGTTTACAATGAAATAGATGGTGTTGCTTATCTGTCTTCTATACAGACTTATTCTGACTTCTGAAAGTCAAGCTGGGCTCTTTCCTTTTCATGTGTAATCATAAGTAATATGCTGAAGGCCAAATTTGGTTCTCAGGATTTGTTGAGATATAACATTGTGATGCCTGAATGTAGCCGATAGCATAATTCTTAGGGAAGTAGGTTGGCACAGAGGGCATTGAGAACATAAATTAGGCTATAGAAATTTGATCATTAGATATATGAGAGATCATTGAGAGATATGAGAGAGAACACAGCTTGTCTTTGAGGGTAAGATTGGAGGGATGACATTTCGGGGGGACAATTTACATTCAATGTAAGCTGAGTAAATTTGATATGAAAATGGTCATGCGCACACAGTCACACATTGCCTTTTCTTGCAAATTCACTATGAAGAACTGGGAGTTGATTGTGTGATCAGCCATATATTGAAGGGAAGACTGCTGCAGGAGTATATGTGCATGTGGTTCTGATGGAATGGTTCTGAAATCATTAGGTTTGACTGTTTGGGAGAGCATTTTTTTTAAGGGTATGGAGTATGAAAATGATATGAAAAGAAGAGAACATTATTTTTTTTAAACTTTGGGCTTGTTGGTGGAGACAGTGACCCTTTAACGCTTCATGGTTATTTCCCCCTATTTTTAGAATGGGGGGGGGGGGGGGGGAGATTCTTCTATGCTAAATTTTTCATTTTTTGTTTCATACCGTACTTCTATTACTCCCCTTTTTTATTGTCGAAGCCAACATTGCTATCTTTTGTGTGTGCACCAAGCAAATGGATATCATGAAAACCATGTGGACGTTTCTGGGAACAGTAAGTGGTTAGGTGCTGGTGGCCAAGGAATAAGGGAAGCTCTTACTTATAGCATCTCACAAATTATAGCTTTCTTAGAAGGAAATTAATGAATATTTAGACTCCAGAGGACATGCCCCACCAAACAACACAGATGTGTAAGGTGGGCTATGTTTTAGGGTGAGTATCTTGTGTAACTTTCTTGGTTCACAACTGGTTGCTCTCCCTCCCAGCCCAGGGAAGGAGAGAGCAGGGAAGAAATCACGTACCCTTGTATAGAATTAATGTGAGTAATATTGGAACAAATGTGCTGGTGATTTTGTCATCTTATTTTAGGATCCAGAATGTTGGAAAGGTAAGAAAATGCAATTTGATTCATGTAGTCCACAAGCTGCAGTGTAGGCTTTAAAAGAGGACACAATTGATAGATCCCCCAAGTCTAAACAAGAGTTTAAATGAACATGACAATCTGCCAATAAAAAGTAGCATCCAGTGAATTCTTTCCTGAGACTAAGTCTAGTTAAATTTTTCTTCTGTATTGTTGGAAACGGTTATAAGAAAATGTAAGTGAATGTTCCTTGTTAACTGTGGTGTGTGCTTTGGGTCAGTTTTTTAATTTAATTGTTGAAAATTAGAAGAGACTTTGTCAAAATAAATAGCAAGTAGTCAGTTACCAAATTAGATTTTGACTGATTAAATTTAAATGTCCCTTTGATTAAACATAAATTGAAGGGCTCTTCTATTTGCTCTGATTTTTCAATAGCACGTTATCATGGTAAACAAAAAATATATAATATGTGTATTAAATAGCTGATTCTTGGAGTGGAAAAACTCTATTGAGCACATGCTGCTTAGTGGCAGGGAACATAATTCAAGACTGTAGTTTAAATGGCATATTTTTAAAAGTCCATCATTTTCCTCATAGAATCATAATAGGATCTGGAAAAAATTAGCCTATTCCACACCCACACTAGGATGGCTCCTTACAGTACTTCTTATTTGATAAGCAACAAATTTGCCAGCATTGTGCTTGAAATGAGGAGAGAAATAGGATGCAAAGCTTAGTGTCAGAATCCTAGGTCTTTGTGTTCAGAGCTTATATTTGTTCCTACATTTACAGTCATTCTCTAATTTATATATACTGTATACACAAAGTACAGGATAATGCGTAAACAAAGGTAGGTTGGGAACTAAATAAATAGTAAGTAATATTAGCATTAAGAAATTCAGAAAGCAGACCGTGAAATTGTTTTTAGGAGTTCTTGTGGCCCTAGATCAGGAAAGCACTTCCTCTATTGAAAAAAACCTTCAAAAAACAATAATGGTCCTGTAGCACCTTAGGGTACGTCTAGACTACAGGCTTTTGTCGACAGAAGTTTTGTCGACAGATACTGTCGACAAAGCTTCTGTCAACAAAGAGCGTCTAGACTACATCCAGTTCTGTCGACAAAGCAAGCTGCTTTGTCGACATGACAGTGTAGATGCAAAGGACAGTGTAAATGCAATAATGCCTTCTGTCGACAGAACTCTGTTGACAAAAGGCGTTATTCCTCGTAGAATGAGGTTTACAGCCGTCGACAAAACTGAGTTCTGTCGACGTTATGTCGACAGAACTCAGTGACAGTGTAGACGCAGGTATAGTTTTGTCTACAAAAGTCCACTTTTGTCGACAAAACCCTGTAGTCTAGACACACCCTTAGAGACTAACAAATATATAAATAGTCTCTAAGGTGCTGCTACAGGACCATTGTTTAAGGGTGTTTTTTTTTTTTTAAGTTACAGAATAACTCTGCTACCCCTCTGAGTCTTCCTCTATTTCAGTACTTAGTCATGTTCTAGTATATGCTTCGAACTTTCCCAAGTAGGGGTGATCTTTATAATGTTATGTAAGTATTTATAATGTGAGAGAAGTGACAGGATGCAATCTGGGAGGCATACCTGAAATCCAGTATCTGTGTAGACTGAGAATTACTAAGGATGATTGTGGTGGTGGTTCCCAGTGGTGCTCAGAACTGAGTGGCATCTCACTACCATCTGCCTTTGGCAGGAATAAACCTTGTCTTACCTTCTGAGGGTCAGCTCTTTGACGGCATCAAACCGGCAACACAAGCACATCCCTCTCAATCTATGCAGGTTCTTCTGTTCCTCTGCAGGTAAGGAACAGGAACACTCCAACCCCTGAGTGCTCTGACCTCCTTCACCCCATGTTCTGCCTGACATTCATAGATCTGTTACTCCCAAAGCAATAGTACATGGCTTACTACATTATCTCAAGATCGCTGCTTCACTCAATTCACAAGCACTTTAGTTTTGTTTATAGTAGGCCTGTCAGTTAATCACAGTTAATGTATGCAGTTAATGCAAAACAAATTAATTATATTAAACTCATTAATCATTGTTAATTGCACTGTTAAACAATAATAGAATACCAATTTAAATTCTAGGTATTTTTTTTACATTTTCAAATATATTAATTTCAACTACAACACAATGCAAAGTATACAGTGCTCATTTTATATTACTTTTGCAAATACTTGCACTGTGAAAGACGAAATAATATTTTTCAGTTCACCTCATACACATACTGTAGTGCAATCTTCATCATGAAAGTGCAACTTATAAATGTAGAAGTGTTTTTTTTTTCCCTGCATAACTGCTCTGAAAATCCAAACAATGTACAACTTCAGTTCCTGGCCCACACTGTTCCCACAGCTCCGATTGGCCAGGAATGGTAAAGTGCGGCCACTGGGAGCTGCAAGGCTCCATGCCGGTGAATGCTCAGGCAAAGCTTCTGGCAGCCGACTGCAACTAACCCTGACAAATAGTGTCCGGTCCAATTTTTATTTACAGTGTTACCTGACAGTGAGAACAGGCGTTTGCATGGCATTGTTTTAGCTGGCGTCCCAAGGTATTTACTGGTATGTGTCAGATATGTTAAACATTCAAAAGCTATTTCATGCTTTGACTTGTAGGCATAATTTTCAGTGAAGATACATAGCACTCTTTAAATATTAACTGCAGACATCTCATAATAGCTAAGTGTTTCTTTGGCTGTTGGTAGAGAAATCACATAGAAGATTAGGGTTGGAAAAGACCTAAGGAGGCTGTCCAGTCCAACCCCCTGCTCAGAACAGAAACAAACAAAACATCCCCAGCCAAGTATTTATCAGGCTAAGCCTTAAAAACCTCTAAAAACTAAGATTCCACCACCTTCCTTGGTAACACATTCCAGTTCTTCACCCTCTTCCCCCCCCCCCCCCCCCCCCCAGAAATAGTTTTTCCAACCTAGATCTCCCCAACTGCAAATGGAAAACATTGTTGCTTATTATCTGTCACCACTGAGAGGAATCTAGCTGAATCCTCTTTGGAGACCCCTTTTCTCTTCTGCAGACTAAATAAGCACAGTTCCCTTAGCATTTCCTAATTGTATGCCCCAGCCCCCTAACTATTTTTGCCCCCCTTGGGACTCTCTAATATGTCCATATTCTCTCTGTAGTAGGGGCCCAAAACTGGACTTGTACTCTAGATGTGGCCTCATCAGTGCTGACTAGGGGGGAAATAATTGCTTCTCTTGATTTGCCTGCAGTGCTCCTTTTCTTCAGAACTGTCACTTCTTACCCAGTGTCCAGCCTATTGCAGTGCATGGGATTCTTCTGTCCTAAGTTCAAGACTTGGCACTTGTCCTTGTTGAGCCTCCTCAGATTTTTTTGTCTAGGTCACTCTGGACCTTATCCTGATGACCAAGTATCAGAAGGGTAGCTGTGTTAAGTCTGAATCTGCATAAACAACAAGAAGTCCCATTGCACTTTATAGAGTAACAGATTTATTGGAGCATAAGCTTTCATGGGCAAAGACCCACTTCGTCAGATGCATGTACTAGAAATTCCGGAGACAGGTATAAATATACAGGCAGGTATAATGGGTTATCAGCAAGGCCAGGAGCTGTGAGCCTTTTGCTGTGTCTTCAGTTCCACCTCAACAACTCTGGGAGGAGGCTAGCCCCACCACCATCTCATCTGCTTCAGATCACACCCCTTCCATTGGCCAGAACTCTGGGAGCAGGAACCCTAGGCCAAACAAAGTTCAGGGGAGGCTAGCTCCCAACCCTGCCACTTGTGAATTTTTTGAAGTGGCCTCCCCTTCAAAAATTGTTACCCACCCCTGGTCTAGCTGTGTCTCATAAAATATTATTAGTTTGCAAAACAACATCATTTTTGGGTAATACTTTGGTGTTCAGGTAGTAAAGACACCCCCCTACGCCCCAAAAAAGACAAACATCTCATGAAGTACAGTGGTTCACCTGGCAGAGCATATGTTGATTCTCTGAACAAATACACTATTACTGTGCAGTTAACTTAGCGCTGGGTGGTAGGTTGCAAAAGTACTTAAATTACCCCTCAGCTAAATAAGGAGATGTTTTGATTGATACCAAAGTAGCATGGCCATGCATCGTTATAGGAATGATAGTGATCAATGGCTCAGTGTCCAGTTGACAGCCAGTAAGAACTGAAGTGCCCCAGGGATCTGTCCTGGGTCCAGTTTCATTCAACATCTTCATTAGGATAAACAACGAGAAGTCCCGATGCACCTTATAGGCTAACAGATTTATTGGAGCATGAGCTTTCGTGGGCAAAGACCCACTTTGTCAGATGCATGTAGTGGAAATTCCAGAGGCAGGTATAAATATATACAGCCCTTCAAATAAGCAATATAAAGGGCTTGTACCTGCTGGCAGCTGCTACCGTATTGCCTAGCTCTTACTTATCAAAACATGGGTGTAAGTATCTATACAGAAATGCTATAACTGGAAACCCATACCTCAAATAGCTAAGGGTCAGATTATGATACTCTTGCTAATGCTGGGTAGCATCTTACTCAGTAAACGGTCTAATTGTTTTTGTGGGCATTCAGTCACCTTTCTGACCTGAAACATGTGCTATGGGATGGTCTGGACTAGTCCACTTGACAGAAGCCTTCTGCCAGAACAGCCTTATTGCTGATTTTTGTAATACTCATTCCCTGCTCTAGATATGTCCAAATTCAAGAAAACTAAAAGGTCGACAAAGCTCCTGTTCTTCCTCTTAAATTAATTCCTGGATGGTAAACATGTCTCTCTCCCTTACAAAGTGCCCTTAAAGTCTCCTAACTTAGATGACTTAGAAAAAAATCACCTGTTCCCATGTGATCAGTGACTTAATTGGTGTAGTATACTTTGCCCTGGCCATCAAAAATCAATGTTCCCAGGCTGCTTACAATAAATTACAAGAAGGGTAATTACCTCAATGAGGAAGGTATCAGATTTCACTATTTGCGTTGTGGATGGATCTACACATGTAGAGTGCACAACCATTTTGAGCCAGTCCTCAAGTTCAGGACAGACAGTCCTTTCATTTGGAGGATGGGGGGGGGGGGGGTTATGGTGCATAACCTAATGGAGGCATTAATCCCTGATTGAGCTGCAATGCTGCTTGTTGCTGCATTACAAATTTATAAATAACAATAAGCAGGTTTATAAAATATAACAAGGCAAAATATTTTTATTGCCCTCCACTCCCTACTGACTTGTCACTCCTAGTTTTCAAAGATGGACTATGTTCTTCCAAATCCTGATGCCAGTATCTGACATAGGATTACACAAGGATTTTATATTTAAAAGCAAAACAAAAGCAAAAACACTCAAACACATAATGACCTGTCTAAAATGAGGCATGAGTCTATGGCATTAGTTGCCAAAGCACACTTTATATTCTCAGATTCATTTCATTGCTCTGTTTCTTTACTTATCAGAAAAATAGAACTCCAAAGACGTAAACAGATAAACACCAGCCAGATGGAGGAAAAAAAGTATAGTTTACATTAAACCCCCCCCATTTATGAAAAACCTAGGATTATCACACTAGAACACATTTTGAAAAAGTTAATAAAAAGGAACACTTAAGTCAGTAATTTTTCTTTCTTTTGCTGCTGGTGAAGATATTTTTCTCTTACAACAATCTTTTTCCCACCTGTAGCATAGTTCTCCATCTCTGTCTTGACACATCCTATTTTTTGTGCTTGTATTACTACGCTTGGGTTTATACACAGCAAGATTTTAGTTAATTGTCTAAAGTCTATCAAGTACTTTTTACCATATACAATGTTAATGGCAACTTCTACTTAGTATACATGCACTAAACTGTCAGTGAATGAAAATGTTATCAAGGGGGAGGAGCTGATGCTAGAATTTTTATATGAATTTTCACTGTTGTAGCTTGACTTTAAAGTAAAAAGTAAGATCTGCCAAGATAGCATTTTTAACCAGTGAGGGCATGCTAATGGGGATATAGTGGTATAATCTGTATAATTTAATAGCACTTAAGAGACGTACTAGCTGAACTGTTTTAGTTTTCTTATCATGGTGCTGTTTTACTTTAAAAGATGGGCTTGGGGGTAACTTGTGCATGGATATATACATATATTTGAAGGGAATGTGTGTGCATCAGGTAGTAAATTGAAGATATAATGTTAGACTCTTGGAAAGTGCATATTTTTTTAGTATTGGGTGCTTTTTTATATTTAAAGTAAATAAAAATAAATACATTGTCTACAAAGCTCATACCATAAGTACTGGTCCAGAATAATCATTACTTCCTGCCCACATCTTGCCAAACTTTCCTCCTTAAAACTGAACAACCTCTGACACAGGCATGTAGTTGTAGCTGGTATCTTCACACCACAGTTGTCATGGATCACCCCAAATGTTCTTAATATCCATTATACGCACATCACTTGAGTTGTGTTGCTGGTAACTGAGGCACTGATCCTGAAAACTTATCTTTCTCCATGAGTAGCCTTGATGAAGTCATGAATGGAGTTACACATTTGAAGTGTTTGCAGGATTAGGGTATGACAGTGGGCTTTTTTTTTTAAACAAAATAAAATTCAGTTAAAGGACATTTTGTGCAAGGGAATATTGTTTTCTACAACTTTAAAAAAAGTTCAGGCTAGGGATGTTCAGAATGGTTTAAATTGTTTTGCTATATAAAATTGATTTTGAGTAACTTCTTAAATTTAACTCCTATACCCATATTGGAGCTTTGATTTTTTTTTGTAGGTGTTTGAAAGATGACATTTACAAGGCTTAGCCATCAGTCAGAGCTGAATATCAGCGCTCTAACAATGTTGCTGCTCATTGTAGTTTCCATCAAAATGAAGTGCTTTAAAATCAATTTCCAACCTTTCAAAACCTTTTATAGCACTTAATCAGTCTTTAATGTTCTAGCATATGCCTTAAAAGCTGGGTTTTCTTCATGAAGGAGCTGAGTTGCTGCCACCTTGTGCTGTGCAATACTTCAGTCAGTAAGGGCTTGTTGACATTTTTGGAGTAAAGATCTAGTTTAGCGTGATGTAAAGGTGACAAAATCAGTCCTCTAAAACTGTGAAAATTAGGAATGTAAAATCCTGCTTAATCATTTAACTAGTTAAACAGGGGCAATGTTTAACCTGCCAGGGTGATATAGCCCACTTCCTGACTTGGCCAGGGGGCTGCTCCAGCCCTTACTAATTAATCATAGCAGGTAAGCAGTACTCTGTTAACCATTCACATCCCTAAAGGAGGTCTTGCTACTATAATCCACAATCTGTCATAAAAACCAGGAATCTTGAAGTATGCTGCTTTCCTGGAGCTAGAATTCAGGAGATGACCGAGAGTCTTCCAAGACTGATCAAACCTTCAGATCGCTACACCTTCCTACTTCTCCATGTAGGAACTAACGATACTGCCAAGAATGACCCTGAGCGGGTCACTGCACATTATGTAGCGCTGGGAAGAGGGATCAAGGAGTTTAAGGCAGAAGTGGTGTTCTCATCCATTCCTCTGTTGAAGGAAAAGGTCCAGGTACAGATCATCTAATTTTGGAAGTAAATATGAAGTTGTGCAGGTGGTATCAGAGAGAGGGCTTTGGTTTCTTTGACCATGGGATGCTGTTCTGGGCACAAGGATTGCTAGGAAGAGATGGGATCTACCTAATGAAGAGAGGGAAGAACATCTTCACAGGCAGGCTTTTTAAACCTAGTGAGGAGAGCTTTAAACTAGGTTTCTTGGGGGACAGTGACCCTAAGCCCTGAGGTAAGTGGGGAAGTGGGATACTGGGAAGAAACACAAGAAGGAAGGTGCAACAGAGGACAATCCTTGATCGTATGGCGAGTGTAAGGTAATCAGCCAGTTGTCTAAGGTGTCTGTACATGAATGCAAGAAACAAGCAGGAAGAATTAGAAGTCCTGGTACAGTCAAATAATGGAGAGTTGATGGGATGACTCACATGACTGGAGCACGTCATGGAAGGGTATAAACTGTTCAGGAAGAACAGGCAGGGGAGAAAAAGTGGATGAGTTGCACTGTATGTAAAAGAGCAGTACGATTGTGCAGAGCTCCAGTGTATAGAAGACGACAAGCCTGTTGAGAGTCTTTGGGATAAGCTTAGCGTCAGGAGCAACAGAGGTGATGTGGTTGGTGTCTGCTATAGACCACCAGATTAGGTGGATAAGGTACACAAGGCTTTCTTCAGATAACTAACAGAAGCTTCCATTATCGCAGACCCTGGTTCTCATGGGGGACTAACAGAAGCTTCCATTATCGCTGACCCTGGTTCTCATGGGGGACTTCAATCACCCTGACATCTGTTTGGAGACTAATACAGCAATACACAGACATCCAGGAAGTTTTTGGAGAATGTTGGGGATAACTTCCTGGTTCAAGATCTGAAGGAACCAACCAGTGGCCATGTGCAGTTTGACTTGTTGCTCACAAACAGGGAGGAACTAGTAGAAGTAGATGTGGGTGGCAGTCTGGGAAGCAGTGATCATAAGATGGTCGATTTCAGGATCCTGTCCAAAGGAAGAAGAGTCACAAAATACACTCCTTGGACTTCAGAAAAGCAGACTTTGACTCCCTCAGAGAACTGATGGGCAGGATTCCCTGGGATGCTAACATGAAGGGGAAAGGAGTCCAGGAGAGCTGGCAGTATTTTAAAGAAGCCTTATTGAAGGCACAAGAATAAATCGTCCCAGTGCACAGTAAGAAAAGCAAACATGGTAGGCAACCAGATTGGCTTAGCTTAGTGAAATTGTTGGTGAGTTTAAACACACAAAGGAAGCTTACAAGAAGTAGAAACTTGGACAAATGACTAGGGAGGAGTATAAATATATTGCTGGAGCCTGCAGGGGTGTAATCAGGAAGGCCAAAGCACAATTGGAATTGCAGCCAGTAAGAGATGGGAAGGGTAACGAGAGGTTTCTATAGGCATGTTAGCAATAAGAGGGTGATCAAGGAGGGTGTGGGACCCTTACTAGATGAGGGAGGTAATATTCTGACAGGTGATGTGGGAAAAGCTAAAGTACAGGCAGTCCCCGAGTTACACGGATCCGACTTACGTTGGCTCCGCAGTTACGAACGGGGATTTTCTCGCCCCGGAGGACTGGAGCGGCGGGACGCCTGGTCCCGCCGCTCTTTCTCGCCCCGGAGGACTGGAGTGGCGGGACGCCTGGTCCCGCCGCTCGCCTCCTCCGGGGTGAGAAAAGCTGCTCCCCGTCTCCCTGCTCTGCTGGGGGAGCCAGCAGACCAGGGAGACGGGGAGCAAAGCGGCGGAGGACCCGGGCCGGACCCGCGGCGCTGATCTGGAAGCGCTGCGGGTCCGGCCCCGGGTCCTCCGCCGCTTTGCTCAGCGTCTCCCTGGTCTGCTGGGGGGGACGCAGCTAGTTCCCCCCCCCTTCCCAGCAGACCAGGGAGACGTGGAGTAAAGCCCGGGGCCTGTGGTAGAGCAGGTGGGGCGCTGCCGGTTGGTCCTGCAGCACCGCTCCTCGGTGCTACTGGACCAACCCAGCAGCACCCGAGCTGCTCTGCCCCAGGCGTCCCCAAGTCAGCCGCTGCTGAAACTGACCAGCGGCTGACTACAGGAAGCCCGAGGCAGAGTTGCTCTGCCCCGGGCTTCCTGGAATCAGCTGCTGATCAGTTTCAGCAGCGGCTGAATCTGGATGCCAGTTCCGACTTACATACAGATTCAACTTAAGAACAAACCTACCGTCCCTATCTTGTACGTAACCCGGGGACTGCCTGTTCTCAATGCTTTTTTTGCCTCGGTATTCACGGACAAGGTGAGCTCCCAGACTACTGCACTAGGCAACACAGTTTGGGAAGGAGATGGGCAGCCATCGGTGGAGAAAGAACAGGTTAATGACTATTTAGAAAAACTGGATATACACAAATCCATGGGACTGGATTTAACGCATCAGAGTGCTGACGGAGTTGGCAGATGTCGTTGCAGAACTTTTGGCCATTATCTTTGAAAACTCGTGGCGATTGGGAGAGGTCCTGGATGATTGGAAAAAGCCAAATGTACTGCCCATTTTTTAAAAAGGGAAGGATGACAATCCAGAGAATTACAGCCCAGTCAGCTTCATCTCAGTTTCCGGAAAAATCATGGAGGGGATCCTCAAGAAATCCATTTTGAAGCACTTGAAAGAGAGAAAAGTGATAACAAATTCTCAACATGGATTCACCAAGGGCAAGTCATGCCTGACCAACCTGATTACCTTCTATGATGTGTTAATTGGATCTGTGGACCCCGGGGAAGTCAGTGATGTGATATACCTTGACTTTAGCAAAGCTTTTGATTCTCCTACAATATTCTTGCCAGCAAGTTAAGGAAGTATGAATTGGATAAATGACTTTAAGGTGGATAGAAAGCTGGCTAGACTGTCGAGTTCAGTGGGTAGTGATCAATGGCTCAATATCTGGTTGATGGATGGTTTCAAGCAGAGTGCCCCAAGGATCAGTTCTAGGGCTGATTTTGTTCAATATCTTTTAGTGATCGGGATGAGGGGATGGATTGCACCCTCAGCAAATTTGCAGATGACACTAAGCTAGTGGGAGTTAGAGGGTCCACAGTGGATAGTCCAGAGTGACCTAGACAAAATGGAGGATTGGGCCAAAAGACATCTGATGAGGTTCAACCAAGGACAAGTGCAGACAGAACTTGGGATGGAAGAATCCCAAGCATTGTTACAGGCTGGCAACTGACTGGCTAAGCATCAATTTAATATTCCTGTCTTAGTGGGTGGTGATTCCTGAGACTACATGCTGAAGAATTTCCATAAGGGATCTATCCATTATTTAATGCAATGGTTCCCAAGCTATGGTCTGCAGCCCCCTGGTGGTCTGTGATGGTACTGTGGGGGGTCCGTGGAAAGCTTTTAAAAGGTGACGTGGTGGGCCTGATTCATACTTTTTCCTTTTCCTTTTTTTCTCCCCCAGGGAGGGGGATCTGAAGTTTTGATTTATTGAAAAGGGGTCTGTATTCTCAAAAAGGTTGGGGACCACTGATTTGATGAAATTCAGAAGTTTCACAAGCTTGTCATTGTTCTTGTGGGTCTCTGTCTTTGTACAAAGTAATATATCAAAGCTTTTATGTGTCAGTAGGAGATGGATATGTTACTAAGCAAAAACTTCTGAGATTCTTTCTAGTCACATCTCCGACTCTTGAATTTCTGAGAGTAAATCACTATGGTTAAATGGACTTTACTAATGGGTACCAGCTATTCTATCCATATAGTATTAAATACATTAGTATCATGTCTTGTACTGTGCCTTAGCTTTTAAGATTAGATTAAATGGAAGTTTACAATGTGTATATTCTACATAGAGACATTAGATTGTATATTGGTATTACAGTAGTGCTAGAAGCTCCAGACAAGCTTGGTTCCCATTGTGCAGTCACATGTTTCCTGTCCCAAAGAGCTTAGTCTTAGGTTTTTAGCTTTGCGTAAGAGTAGTCCAAATGAAGTCAATATGCCCTGATGGACAGTCAATGATAAATTGCCTCATTGGCAAGCTGCAGCAAGAGAGTAACACCGGGCAGATGACAGGAGTTTGGAACAATATAATACGAAAAGGTTTTATGTACTCTCATGTACATGTTGGAACTGATTGTCTGTTTCATAGCTGTGAATAAACTGAGGGAGTTACAGGCCACTGCTGCACTTGAAATGATGAAGCAGTTTTGATGTGGTCAAAAGTGACATCAATAACAATGGCAATTGTTGCACTCAGCCCAGAGTGTTACTTAGCTTTCTGGGATTGCCAGGATGCTTAGTCCCACCCACAGTTCCATGTCACTGTCAAATCAGGAGGCCTCTTCTAGGGAATCTTCATCTTCAGTTTTACAATAGCCTTACCTTTTAAGACATGCATCAGGTTTCATGAATTTATAAAAACAATGCCAATTTGATCTGCCTTTGTGTATTCATTTTTGAAGATTACATGAGACCTCAGATTTCACTTAGACCATGAATTTGGAAGTCTGAATGTGGGTATATTAATTTGCTCAAATTTTGTAAAACAGCTATTATGACCCTCCGTAGTACCATCTTCTTGATTTTTCATGCTTGATGTTTTCAAGATGTTAACATCCTCCCTGTTCAGTTTTACTAAAAGTTTCTCTTAAGGTAGCAAACTGCTATTTTTATGTTTTCTTAGTGGAAATGCATTTAATTTTGCAGTACTGCAATGTAAATTAGGTATGCTGTTTTGGAGAGAAAATGAAATATTTCATTGTTTTAAAGAGAATGTATATAGTGGTCCTTTGCTTACTTTTTATATTTTTATTTTGTGTTCTTGTAATGTCCCCAGGATGCAAAGTGCTGTGTACCTATAAAGGAAGATAGTGTCTGTGCCAAAAAATGTAAAATATAAAAAGAAAGCAACGTACAAAGGGCATGTTCTCCAATTTATTCCGTATCAGTATCTAATGCTTAGATCTAATCTAATGAGGGTAATGGAGTAAAATGATCAATATGGAATTTCACAGTGCCTTATATCTCTAGCATTTATCACATAATGCCTGTTAAAGGGAAACAATTTTTCTTTTTGTAATGAATTGCATTTGCTCAGTTGAGCTGAGACAGCAAGGTAAATTGAAACTTAAGTTATTATGTAGAGACATTCCCCTTGCTGTAAAGGGGACTGCATTGGCTTCAATGGGCAGGAAGAGGGAGAAACAGGAGGAATCAAACCAAATAAGGTGAAAACACCTGGACAGGCTAGGTGTGTTCTTTTTATGCCTTCATATCTGTATGACTGTGTGGTTTCTTGTTCATTTTTAGCCTGAATTCATATTTTGATAAACCTTGCTAATTTACACTGAGGGAAGTCCCATTACTGCATATTGTTAATGAATAAGTGAGTAATACACAGAATACAAGACAAGACTAATGCATCCTAAAGCATATTTAAATCATTTTCTGAACTAAAATTAAATTTTAACTTTACCACTAATTTATAGTACTGTATACTAGTATGTACTAAAGGTTTATCTTGTAGTTTTTTTTACTGTAGAAATCTGTAATGTGAGGGGTTTGGTCTCTTTTTACCATTAAATCTTCAAGAGGACTTGCTAGCTTTTGTAGAAATAGATTAATGTAGTTCTGCTCTTTCCATGCCCCTTCTGTCTCTGTGATCTTTACCTGAAAAGTTAGTTACCAGTAAGTTTGTGACTCCATTTGAATTCTGCCAATATATGTTCAACTATACAGTAGAAACAGTTGTACAGCACTTCTACAGTTTTAAGACCAAAAATATGTCCATATCAGTGTTAGTTACAATCCACTGGATCTGTATATCATATTTTTGTCCAGTATCGTTCTATGTGAAGTTAGAAATATCAAGAGTGAATCTGTTCATAGTTCTAACATTGTTAATGAAGGCCATTAGTGGTACTTTAGGTATTTAATGATTCAGTACTCAAATCAATGACTTGTGAATGGTCTTGTTTGTTCTTTAAGACCAAACAAATGATTGGTCCTAGAAAGACATCCTGAACCTGGTAATTTTCCCTGGGGAGCGGGAGATAGAAAATAAAGGATTTCTGCTCTGAGGGGAGAGAGTCTATTTAATCAATGGGAAGCAAATCAGCCTTTTGTCTTCAGCTGGCTTTTGAAACTCTGTTGTACCCTAAGAGGATACAAAAAAACTCAAGCTCATCTGAAGAAGTAGATTTTGCCCACAAAAGCTCATGATACTATATGTATCTCTGTTAGTCTCTTAGGTGCCACATGACTACTCCTTTTTGAAGAAAGCTGTAGGCCCAAGTCAGAGTAAAAGATCAGTTCTGATTTGAAGCTTATATCTGAAATAAGAACAGCTGTTCAGGGTAAGAATTTGCATGTAATACGTTTTGTAGTGGATTAGAACAGCTTAAGCATTTTCTATTAATTTTAATTTAGATACTAATAATACATTAATAAATACTGTTTCCTGTCTTATTTTCTTGTGCCTGTATTGGAAAAGTATTCTGTTGCATTTTTTTATGTTGTCTTTTATATTAAAACTAGCAAATTAGCCCGTCAGAAGATGGGATTTTCAGGTCTCTCCTCCATGTCAGTCTTCTCTCCTGAGTCTCCCGTCTCTCGCTCCATGTCTCTTTCTTCCTCCTCCTCTCTCTCTCTCTCTCAGCTCTCTCTCAGCTCTCTCTCAGCTCTCTCTCAGCTCTCTCTGTTCTCCTCCACCTTCTGCCTCTCTCTCCATCTCTCTCTTACTCTTCTCCACCTCCTGCCTCTCTGCTTTCCTCTGTCTCCGCTGGGGATGCGTGTACGTCACCACCCCGCCCCCTTTCGCCTCCTGCTGTGGCGCTCGGCCGACTTCTGCGCCGCTCAGCCAGGCCGCCACGCGGGAGCAAGCGGCGCAAACGGTCTCTCTCTTTTCTCCTCCTACTGCCTTGCCCTCTCTCGCAGCTCTTGTCTGCCTCCTGCCCCTCTCTTTCTCTTCTCCCCCTCCCGCCTCTCACTCTTGTGTTTCTCCTCTTCTCCTCCTGCTGAGTCTCTCTCACTGTCCTCCGTTATCCTTTGTGTCCTCTGTCTCTGCTCCACTTTCCTCCTTTTGAATCCGGTGCCCTTTCCTAATGTCAGAGACGCATTCTCGTCCAGGCCCCGCCCCCTGGCTGTTCCCTCTGGGTGGCGCTGTTGCCTCCCGCCGTGGTGCTTGGCAGACTTCTGCGCTGCTCAGTCAAGCACCACGGAGGTGCTTCATGGGAAGCGCGGACCCCAAACAGCTGCTTGCTCCTGCGCAGCGGCCCGGCTGAGCGGCGCAGAGCACCATGGCGGGAGGCAACAGCGCCACCCAGAGGGAACAACCAGTGTTTCAGCATTACGGAGTCATAGACATTGGGCTACTATATATATGATATAGCAATGTAGTCTGCATGGATGGGCCATGTACTAAGTGGGTTGTGATTTATTTATTTAGCCAGGAGGAAACCAAACATTACTTACAAGTAATGTAAGTAATGTTTGGTTTCCTCCTGGCTAAATAAATAAATCAGAACCCACTTAGTACATGGCCCATCCATGCAGACTAAATTGCTATATTTCACTCTCACACACAGCTCGACAAATAATGCAGTCTACTCGCCCGTGGCGAGTAGATTGCAACCCGGAAGAGCCGGGTTCCAGTGATCTGCGCATGCGTAGATTGCCGGACAGTGCGGCTGGCGAGCGGGGCTCACCGCAGTTCGGCGAGCTGTGTGTGTGTGTGTGTGTGTGTGTGTGTGTGTGTGTATAGTAGCCCAATATGGGGGCTGTGGCTACAATGGTGGGGGCTGTATCTTCATGTGTGTCTATACAGTACTTAGCATGGTCAGGCTTCAATCCAGATTTGGGTCTCATGGAATTGAACAGGTTCTTGGTTAAAGTCACTGACTGAGTAATAGTTCTTTCCGTTTTTAAGCATGAACTTTATATTCCAATTAATTTCAGTGTTAAGTGACCATATTTTTTTTTTTTTAAGAATTGAAAACCAGAACACACTCTGCTTTATCCCTGACCTCTGCACTTTACCTTTACTATATCTGGCCTGACCACTTGTTTACTCTCGCATCCTTTCATTCAAAATAAAAGTAAAGTACATACATTAAATGCAAAATAAACAAACCTAAATGTTTGTGTTAACCCTTTTCTCTTTAAATCATTGATAACTGTGTACCATCTTTGAAATAACCCCTTTTCCATGCAGGGTTCTTATCCAGTTCTTCACAATTGTTTGTAATATTAATTTTGCAAACTAATGATTGTTTTCCGTTGTCTTCAGTACAGAAACAACATTTTTTCCCCAACTTAGTCATCTTTAGCTGGTTAGTGTTGCTCCAGTAATGCTCAAATGGTGATATACTTCAATTGTTTCAATATTTTGTGTGTAGTTTCCATCAATTGATTTTGATAGTGTCCCTGTGGGCTTTGTTAAGCTCCTGGCCATACTACTGATGTCCCAGCTTCATAGTAATAAATATAGATCAAAAAGGAAAAGCTGACTGACTTAAAGGAGAAAGATCAAATAAATCATTACTATGGATGTGTTATATAAACCACATATACTGTGATGTGGGCTGCCATAGTTTTCATAACTAACTTTTGGGTTCATCCCTAGTGAGCTCATATACTTAGTATTCAGAATTTGTGTAGTCCCACATACTACTGCACATTTCAGGCGTTCATCTACAGTGTGTTTAAACATGCCACTTGCTAGGAGATGCTAAAATATCCACCTCTGTTCTGCCCTGATGTGCTTAACAATGATCTGTAAAGTCCTCCTCCTGCTGCTGTGCAGCAAGCATATCCTTGCTCACATCATTCATCAGCGATGATACTGTTGCCCAGAGATGTGTTGCATCTGAAAAGCTATGCTGTCTCCTTCCTGCTCATTTGACCTCTCCATGTCTGTGAGTGACAGGGTTTCATTTAACCACCGGCATGATGAGTATGCAACTTGTACATTTTGTCAGATGCTGTTGTGCAAAACCCTTGATGACCCAGCTCAGCGGCTAAGGTTTTGGCCCCTGTCACAACCAGTTGTCTTACTTGCAGTGTGATAGGCTCTCTTATTCAGGAGGCCTGGCCAGTTTGCTTCTCCTCAGAAGATAAATTGTTGCATCATAAGGGAATGAGGTCATTTTAATGCAAATAGAAGTTGGGGAATATAGGTTAAGAGCATAACAGTGGTACAATTACCAGGCAAGACTGATTCTAGGATAGGAACTAACATAATTTGGGATCATCAGTGGGATTTGTTTCAAAGTTCTTCCTCAAATTCACTTAATGACTCCGCCTTTGCAAGTTCAAAATCATAGATGAACAAGCACACCCTTGTCATCCGGACTGCTGGCCAAAGTTGGATAAAGGGGTTGTATGCAGAGGGAATATGGAGGAGAAATTAGCTCTTTGGTTCTAAACACATCAGGAAAATTTGCCTCAGTCCCTTCTGTGTGTTCATATTCTTACTCCATTTCCTGACTGACCCCATTTCCAGTGCATGCCTGGTTCTGTGCCTCTAGGGGCTGTTATAGCAGCTAGTCTGCAGAAAAGTTTCACAATTTCACACATGAAAAGTGGGAAGAAAGGGCTATTGTGGGACACTACTGGCTTTTGTTAGATTAGCCTTGTTTAAGTAGTGTTCTTGTCATGATCCCCTGTAGGCGCATCTGTTTCTCTGTACCTCTAATCAGAGATCACTGTCCATTGCACCTGCACATGCGTGCTTCCCTCTCTTAAGCTGTGTCTAGACTACATCCCTCTTTCGACAGAGGGATGTAAATTAGACACTTCGAAAGCGCAAATGAAGCAGAGATTTGAATATCCCATGCTTCATTTGCATAATCACATCATGGGGGGTAAGGAGAATCTGAGGAACTACAGAACTGTTAGCCTCCCCTCAGTCTCTGGAAAAAGTCATGGAAGAATCCATTTTGAAACACTTGGAGGAGAGGAAGGTGATCAGGAACAGTCAACATGGATTCACTGAGGGCAAGTTATACCTGGCCAACTTAATTGCCTTTTATGTTGTGAGAACCTGATAACCACAAAGCCATTTTAACAGTGGTGGACATGATGTACTTGACTTTAGCAAAGCTTTTGATATGGTCTCCCCAACTATTCTTGCTAGCAAGCTAAAATAGTATGGCTTGGATGAATGGACTGCAAAAGTGGATAGAAAGCTGACTAGATCATCAGGCACAAAGGGTAATAATCAGTGGCTCTGTCTAGATGGCAGCTGATATGAGTGCCCCAGGAGTTGGTCCTGGGGCTGGTTTTCTTCAACATCTTGATTAATAGGATGATAGGATGGATTGCAACTTCACTGATGACACTAAGCTTTGGGAAGATGTAGATATGCTGGAGAGTAGGGATAGAGGCCAGAGTGACTTTGAAATACTGTAGGATTGGGCCAAAAGAGATCTCATTAGATTCAGCAAGGAAAAGTGTCAAGTCTTGCACTCAAAACAGAAGAATCCCATGTACTGCTACAGGCAGGGGTAAGTGGCAGTTCTGCAGAAAAGGACCTGGGGATTACAGTACATGAGAAGCTGGATATGAGTCAAGTGTGCCCTTGTTGCCAAGAAGACTAACAACATATTGGCTTTCATTAGTAGGCGCACTGCCAGCAGATATGGGGAAGTGATTATTTACCTCTCTTAAGTACTGGTGAGGCCACATTTGGAATATTGCAACCAGTTTTGGGGCCCACACTACAAAAAGGATGTGGGAAAAGTTGGAGAGAATCCAGAGGAGGGCAATGAAAATGATTAAGGGTCTGGTGCACATGACTTTTGAGGAAAGGCTGAGGGAATTAATCTTATTTAGTCTGGAGAGAAGAGGGATGGGGGATTTGATAGCAGCCTTCATCTACCTGAAGGCGGTGGAGGGTTCCAAAGAGGATGGAGCCAAGCTATTCTCAGTGGTGGTATTTGAGAGGAAAAAGAGCAATGGTCTCAAGTTGCAGTTAGGGTGGTCTAGGTTGGATTTTAGGAAAAACTATTTCATTAGGAGAGTGGTGAAGCACTGGAATGAGTTGCCTAGGGAGACTATGGAATTTCTATCTTTAGAAGTTTATAAGGCCCAGCTTGACAAAGCCCTTTCTGGAAATATTTAGCTGGAGATGGTCCTGCTTTGAGCAAGGGATTGGACTAGAAGTCCTCCTGAGGTTTCTTCCAACCCTAATCTTCTATGATGCACTTGTCCATGAAGATAGCATTTCTAATTGCCATCATCTTAGCTTGTTGCATGGGAGAAATAGCAACCCTAATGGTAAACCACTATTTATAGTCTCTTAAAGGCCAAGTAACCCAGGCACACACCAAATTTCTCTCTAAAGTTGCCTCTCTTTTCCATTTGAATCAACAGATCCATCTTCCTGTTTTCCCAAAACCATAGCATGACACCAGGGAGGTGATTACACATGTTAGAAGAGCACGGACATTCCGTTTGGAGAGAACTAAAGACTTAATGAAGTCCCCTAAACTCTTCCTTTCGTTTGTGGAAAGTTGTAAAGGCTCCACAGTATTGGCTCAAGGACTATCCAAATTGGTCACTGTTTTTAAAGGAGCAACCTGTTACCTCTTGGAATCCCTACACACTTCACAGGGTCAATTTCTACCTCACTTGCATTCCTTAAAGATGCCCCTGTCTCAGATATCTTCAGTTCAGTGATGTTGGCCTCTACCGAATTTTGCAGCATGCTATGATGGTCACTGGAGTTTCAGCCTCCGATTCCATCTTTGGCTTCACAGTACTGTAGTCATAAACTCAACTCCCAAGCTCCAACCCCGTGGGGGGGATGCTGCTGTGAAGTCACCCACAGGGTAACATCCAAAGAAATACTAGTCAAAGAGAGTGACTTATCTTGCTCAGTGCTGATAGTTTTTTGAGATGTATGTTCCTGTAAGCGTTCTACCACCCTCCCATCTCCCCTCTACTTTTGAGTTCTCTACAAAGGGTTGTGAGATGGAGAAGAAAATGGTGGGGAGGTACTCACCCAGTGTGAATAGCCTCAAGGCAGACCATTAGTGAAGGAGAGCACATGTGTGGGTTCAATGGAAGTTGCAACCTACAGACTCAAATTAGAGGCTCAGGGTTGCAGATACACCTATAGTGGAGAATCTATAAGGAGAGACATCTTGAAGAACCATTGTTAGTGCGCAAGATGAGTAATTTCCTTGCATTCCTCTGAGTTATGTGATAGCTGAATCTTCCCAGAGTTCCAATAATCCTCCCAGCCTAGAAGTCCCATAGTCATCATTCATTGAAAACAACTGGTGAATGGGCTAAACTTTTTGCCGATGTATTGTCAAGGGTTCTTTTAAGAATAGGACACCAATTTTAATATTCAAAGTATTCTCTGGAATTTATTGTAAATTCACATTTAATATAATGAAGTAATTTGACTTAGATATACTGTACAGTGCAGATACTACACTGTAAGTAGTTGGTTGCTTAGCAATTTCATTAAAAGTCATGAGTGCTTTATGAAGCAAGTGTAATGTGCATGTCAACAGTGAGTGGTCATTTTTTGGTACTTACATTTCCAGTTAACTGTTCCAAAACAATCAGTGGAGTTAGACAAGGGCAAGTGTCAGATTTAAGAGTAATGAGCATTTTTAAAATGACTTTCCATTAAGAAAACAATTCTAAGTGCTGCTTTATTCTAATTAGTGTTTTGAAAGATAAAGGTGTCTTCTTGTAGTTCACTCCTTTACAATGGAGAACCATGTGTATACAGAGCTATCAGAAAAGTCGCGGCGGGAGAATGCAGACAAATTACTGATAGAATGTGACTTTTGGGTGCCACTGTTTTTGGATGCTCTTCCTGATACATTAAAGGAGTATGAATTTCCATGTGTGAGCAGCATGTACAAAATCAGACCCCTTTAAGATGTCGCAAGTTGAGTATCGCACAATTTTGAGAAGTCTTAAATCACTAGTCACTCTTGAAAATACTGGCCTTGCTGCTCAATTGTACTATGCCAGTTACGTCAGGAGAAAAGATTAACATTTTGTTAGTGGATTGCTTCAGTAAGTATTCTACAATTGTCTCATCATCCAAAATAATGAAATTCGAGAAATGATGGGTGTTGTAATGTGTATAGATCCTGAAGTCAATGACTGAAAACAATGGGGAAAAATGACAAATTGCTTACCATGTGTAGGCAATGTAGGGAAACAGTATAACATAATTTAAGAAATAACAATGTAACTATCTTGTAGCTTAGTGATGGGGAACCTCCAGTCCATGGGTGGCAAGTTGTTGATCAATGTTCGCTTCTGGCAGGCCACCACACCAGATGGTTTATCTGAGCATCTGCAGGCCTGGCTGTTCACAGCTCCCAGTGGCCGCAGTTCACCATTCCTGGCCAATGGGAGCGCAGGCTGGGCAGCTGCTTTCTGGAGCTCCCATTGGCCAGGAATAACAAACCACAGCCACTGGGAGCTGCAAGAGGCCATGCCTGTGGACACTCGGGTAAACACTGGCGACTCACCAGTGGCTATACCTGACGGAACTGCCTGTGCACCGGAGGTTCCTCACCCCTTTGCAACTGAAGACATGGAATATACATGTAGGCAGAATTAAGATTACATGTTTCTTTTTAGAGTTTAATCATAAAACTATGATAGTCTAAGTGTAGGTTTTTCTGTGGAATAAGTAACTCAATGATATAGTGTCAAAACTGGAAGGGAGATTTAAAATTGGAATCTGAAAAGGTCTGGGTCCAAGTGAAGTTTTTGGAATGCTGGAGCAGCTTCTGTTTGTGGGGAGTTCAGGCACCATGCGTACAGGGGCTGCTACTGCCCATTGCTGCTGCCTTAGCAGCATGGGGTGATAGGCAGGAGCTACTTTGTGCAGGGATCCGATTTTTAAACCTCTTCCCTTTTGGAGCAGCTCTGCCTGCCACCCTGCACTGCTGCTTCTGCTATAGGGGGCTTACCTGGAGTGGGGCTGAGAGTGCACTGGCTGCTGGCCTCACCCCAAGGGAGTATTTTAGTAACTGTAACTGCTAAAAATCATTGCGGCTCTGCAATTACTAAAATGAGCGATAACTAACATCCCTACTTTTAGCAAGGAAAAAAAGAGAACTCACCAGGAGAGCCCTCCTTGGGATCAGTGCCCAACTTTGAGACATCCTGAGAGGAGGAGATTTGTCTCCAAGGGTTGTGCAGGGTCCAGGAGTCAGGGCTGTGAGGTTAGGAGGGGCTCAGGGCAGAGAATGATGGTGCAGGAGTCAGGGCAGGGGGTTGGGAGGTGTAGGTGGAGGAGGGCTTAGGGCAGGGAGTAAGGGATATATAGGGGGTGGGGATGTCTGGGGGCTTCCACTCAGGGGTTCATGTGGCCTACCCACTTGGCTTCTCCCTAGATTGTGGATATTTGCTGCCCTCCTGTGGTCATTCGTGCATATAACTGTCCCTGTTATCACACCATCATTTGATGTGAGAGAATCACATTCCGTGACATTGCATTGTCTTGGCATAACCCATCCCTGACCTTGCTTTAAGTTACAAGAAGAAGCTGCATACTGAATTTAGTGGTCCTAGATCTTACCATTGAGGAAGAGTTCTTGGATAAATGGAGTCACACATGGATGGACACACAGATCTCTTAAATAATAGATAGAGATTTTTGAGAGCACCAAGAAGGTCTCAAAATATAGGAAGTTACAAGCTGGTGGATTAATTTTAACATTTGTTGCTAGTATGTTTACAGGATCAGGTATAAACTCTTGACTACTTATTCAATGTCTTTACTTGATTTTAGATCTGTGGTACTTTCTCATATTGTGCTTTTTTCATGATTTGTCACAGGTGACTTATGACGTGACATGCTTATTCATAGCAACTGAACATATTCCATGATAGATTTAAGACTTATTTGATTTGAAATTCAAATAATTAGCCTGATTCTCTTTGACTGCTTTCATGCCAAATAAAATGGTTTCAGCTTTACCATCAATTTCTATCAGGGCATGATGTAAATTTTTTTTTGAAAGGCCAAGTATGGCAGCATTTTAATCCTGTTGTATAATGCAAGAGAATGCACAAATGGAGAAAGTATTAACCTTAAAATTAGAAATGGGTTCCTTACATGCTTAACTGATCACTCACTTTCAATACTGAACGTTAAGTATTGCACAAAAATTGCTGCCCCTTTACTTGTTAACATACATGCTTTCCTAAGCTAACCATTTTACCCTTTCTCTGCTGCCTAGAAATCTTTTAACTAAAATAGACCAAAAAACCCTATTTTGTACTGATTTTGAGACAGAGGTGTTAATACTTCAAAATGGTGAATTTGGTATCCACCAAATTCAGTTTTAACTCATTGCAAATATTAGTAGGTAAACTAACCTGTATTTCTTAAATCTGTATTCTTGAGCACTTGGAGCAAAATGTTTCTGGTTCATATAGGGCCTGATCCATCTGTACATGGAGCAATTCCATTGGCGTCGGTGAGGTTCTCCCAATAGTGTCAGATGTATATTGTCTAGTCAATAATACATCCTGTTTTCACATTTGCTGAGAGCGCGCCTGAATATGGGATATTATCTTGAAAAATGAACCCCCCCCCCCCACATTTCAGGTATGGATAGCTTATCTTCTGTATTACATTTTTTTTACAGCATTACTTGTTTGTATATATGCTTTGTGAGTTTTCACTTTTCAACTTAAATTCCCAGTGATTAGTTATGTTTTTATTCATTTTCTGTTAAGCTAAAATATTGATAAATCTTACTGAAAGTATATATGAGACTACTTGAATTGTGTATGAGACAATCTCAATAAGAACATAATTTTTAAATATGGTTTTAAAACCATATACTTTCAGATTTCCAGTCAGTGTATAGATATTGATTCTCTTTCAGTCAAGAATATCCTTATAATAATCTGTGATAAATAATTCCTAATTAGGGCTAAAAATACAACTGAAAGAATTAATAGTCAGCTCCTTCAAATGTGTGCAGCTATAGTTTTAAAATATTTAAAATATTGCTTTATTGAAGCAAACCTTGACTTCAAAAACTTAAAACATTTAGCTCTTTTACATTAGATAATACGAAAATAATGGCTTTTATTTTGTGAGTAGATTAGAAATGTTTTTCCTGGTTAATGACTCTCATCAAATACTTCATCTGTAAAACTAGAAGAAATCATTGCTATTTTCAGGCAGCATGATTTTGTGATGAGGTGATGCAAACTCCTCATTGTACTCTCCATCATAATGACAAGCAATAATACTTCATGGTAAGTATAGCCCCTCTACTGTCGTTGAGCTATAAAATGAGCTGGAAAACTTGTTTCCAGATTAGTGCTGGACAATGAAAACTCATTCACATCCTCAGTGTCTTGGAAAATAAATTGCTCTGCCACAGGGTAAATATTTTAAATATATTTGAGCTAAAAACTATGCACTTTAATTATAATATATAGACACATAGCTTTAAGGCTGGTTATCTGTGCTAGACATCATACTTTGTAGATGCCATTAATGATTGCTTCTTGGAGTGGTTAGTCCTAGAAATCACAAAGGGACAGGCAATTCTTAATTTACTCCTAAGGGGAGCACAGGATCTCATACCAGAAGTGAATATAGCTCAACTGCTCAGTAATAGCAAAAATTAGGGATCTAAAATCTCAGTTAATCAGTTAACCAGTTAAACCTTAGGCAGGGGCTCAACATTGTGAGATCCCACTCTCCCCCTCGCCCTTCACATGCACCTGGGGCGCCAGCTTCTGCTCCCAGTTAACGGGTTACCCATTCATATGCTTAGTGATCATGATTTCATTTAACATGTGGGAATAGGTATTCCTAAGATAGGCATCATAGTAACACTAAAAAGGAAACTACACAAAAATGGGTACGCTAGTTAAACAGAAATTAAAAAATACAGTCCCAAAAGTGAAATGGCTGCTAGCTGCATGGAAATTTTTTTAGAAACATGATCACGGAGGCTCAAATGAAATGTATACACCATATTAGAACATAAAAATAGCCATTCTGGACGAAAGGTCCATCTAGCCTAGCGTCTTGTCTTCCAACAGCAGCCAATGCCAGATGCCCCAGAGGACGTGAACAGAGCAAGCATGTGATCCCTCTCCTGTCATCCATTTCCAGCCTCTGACAGACAGAGGCTAAGGATACCACTCCTACCCATCCTGGCTTACAGCCATAGATCAGGGGTGGGCAATAATTTTTTGCCGGGGGCCACTAAGAAAATTTTTGAAGTAGCCCTGGGCTGACCAGGAAGAGGCGGGGCCAAGATATTTCTGGGTTCTCCACCCCAGACAATGATTGGTTTGGGGGTGAGGAAGTGCCTTTGCCCACACCCCAAGTTCCCCCAAGGTGCCCATGCCCCTGATGTGGGAGGAGACTTCCCTTGCTCCCCTGCCCCTATGCCAATTAAGGCCTGAGGGCGGGGAAGCATGCAGAGCTTCCTCCCGCCCTGCCAGGAGCATGCAGCGCTATCAAGCACCACGTGCTGCTCACAGGGCGGGGGCAGAGTGGAGGAGGCTTTGCTCACTCCCCAGGCCCTAATTGACCTGGGGGCAGAGGAGCAGCAGGGCCTCCACAGGCAGGATCCACTTGCTTGACAGGCCGAATACATGCCGCCAAGGCCCTTTTGTCTGTCCCTGCCATAGATGGGCCTAACCTATTTTTTTTTTTAAATATAGGGTCAAAACAGTGGCTATGGCTAAACAAGGGAGTAAAACATGGTTAGAGATAAAATTGGAAGTTAAATCTTACTGAGGAAAATAGAAAAGAGCTGGCATGTCACATGTTAAAAGTGTAATTAGGCAGATCAAAAAAGAATGTGAAGAGTAACTAGCCAATGACTCAAACTAACAACATTAAAAAAAAATCACAAGCCTGCCAAGCAACTAGTGGGAACACTGAACAATCGAGGTGCTAAAAAGAGCATAAAGGTATAAGGATAAGGTAACTGCAGAGAAACCAAATGAATTCTTTGCATCCATCTTCATGGCTGAGGATGAGGGGGAGATTCCTAAACCTTCACCATTCTTTTTTAGGTGACAAGTCTGAGGAGATGTCACAGTAGTTAGAGGAGTAGTTAGAGGAGGTTTAAGAACAAATTGCTAAATTTAATAAGTCGCCAGCACCAGATAATATTTGCCCAAGTGTTCAGAAGTAACTTAAATGTGATTCTAAGTGTGGGTGTAGTATGTAACCCAGTGCTTTTTTGTGTTTACAAAAAAAAAAGTGTGCTGGTACGCGAGGGGAAAAGTTGTTGAGCTCTGACTGGAGGCACTGATACTGTGTCTGGAGGTGCCGCAGTACCATCACAAAAAAAGCATTGATATAATCTATTACTTAAACCAGCTTCTGCACCAGAAGATGAAGGATGACTAATGTGACACCATTTAAAAAAAAAAAAAAAAAGCTCCAGGGTCAATACTGTCAGCTGCAGATCAGAGAGCCTAATTGCAAGTAGCAGGCAAATTGATTAAAACAGTAGTAAAGAACACAATTATCAGAGACATATTAATATGATTTTTTGGAAAAGCATCAACTTGTTTTTTGTAAATCATGCCTCACCACTCTACTAGAAGTCTTTAGGATCTCAACAAGCACATTATTGATAAAGGTGGTACCGTGGATATGATACACTTGGACTTTCAGAAAGCCTTGGATAGGTACTTCACTAATGGCTCTTAAGCAAAATAAGCTGTTGAAGATATTTGTAAACGATCTGAGGAAAGGGGTAAACAGTAAGATTACAAAATTGAAGACCATAGAAAATTACTCAAGATAAGTCTGCTTTGGACTTACCAACAAAACTGGGTGACTGGACAAGAAAAATGGCAGATAAAATTCAATATTGATAAATGCAAAGTAATGCAAATTGGAAAATACAATTTCAAGTATACATATAAAATGAGTGGGTTCAAATTAGCTGTTAACACTCAAGAAAGAGATTTTAGAATGTGGACAATTATTTGAAGACATTTACTCAATATGCAGCCATAGTGTAAAAAGCTAAGTGTTAGGAGCCATTAGAAAAAAGATAGATAATAAACTTGGCTCTTAGAAATCTATTTGAAGCAGCAAACATGGACTTTTCCTTTCTTTATCATAGAAAATTAGGATCTCTGAAATTAAGACAGAAAATATGTCACTGTATAAATCCGTGATATTCCCACACCTTGAATACTTCATGCAATTCTGATTGCCCCATTTAAAAAAAGATATATCGAAATTAGAAAAAATACACGGAAGGAAGGGCAACAAAAATGATTAAGGATATGCAACACATTCTCATGAGGAAAGATTACAAAAACTGACTTTTCAGCTTGGAAAAGAGATGACCACCAGAGGAGGGTGGAGTATGATTGAGGTCTATAAACTCCTGAATGATGTGGAGAAAATGAAGTGTTGTGTATGTCATCACGTAACACAAGAATCAGAGGTCACCCAAAATGAATAAGCAGCAGGTTTAAAACAAACAAAAGTAAGTACTGCTTTACACAAAGCACAGTCTGCCTGTGGAACTGGTTGCCAGGGATGTTGTGAAGGCCAGAACTAAATAGCATTAAAAAAAGAACTGGAGAAGTTCTTGGAGTAGGTCCATCAACAGTTATTAGTCAAGATAATCATGGATATAAACCCATGCCTTGTGTGTCCCTAGTCTCTGTTTGCCAGACCTTGGGAATGGATGAATGGAGATGATGGCCTGCTCTGTTCATTTCCTCTGAAGCACTTCGGCCCCTGTCAAAAGACAGACTATTGGGCTAGCTGGACCATTGGTCTTACCCAGTGTGGCCGCTTTTTTATGTTTCTATATAGTGGAGACCATACCAGTTTGACTAAGTCAGTTTGAAAATGGGATCTTGTTAAACCAGTGCAAACTACTAACATGGACGCACTTAAACCAATTGAGCCCTCCTTTAAGTCAGTTTAGATTGTCTGTAACTGCTAACAAAATTGCTATAAGCAATAGTTTAATCAAAGTATTTCTGCATTAATATAACTAAATCAAGTTTTAAATTAATTAACATAATGAACTTTTGTACATTAGAGAAGGGCTTAACCTTCTAAGTTACAGAAGGTAAAGCCTAAATGTAAGTAGACTGTAAGTGATCATGTACCTTTTTTAGCGTTAGGGTCCCAAATAGGAAAATGATTATTCAGCTTAAGTGGTTGTTTTTTAATCCATCAGTTCTATTTGCTTTCTGTGGTTTGGTTATAGAATGATCTTTATTACAAATATGGCTTATAGAATTCTTATCATTAGTATTTATTTTGTGGTAGCACCTAGAGGCACTGTACATACACTTAGCAAGAAATTCTGTCCAGAAGTTTACCCCCTATAAATAAGACCGCGTTGCAAGGGAAACTGAGGAACAGAGAGATGACTTGGGAAGGAGTCAAAGCACATCCATAGCAGTGTCAGGTCACATCATGATGTTTTTTCAAACTGTTGTAGCATAGGCTAACTAAAATATTAAAGCCTTATTTGTAATAAAAGTAGAATAAGATTCTGATCTGAGAATTACACATTTTCAAATTGATTTTCACCAAAATTTGTATATTTAAGTATCTTGTCCCAGAGCAATTGTAATCTCTATTATTCAGACTAGTACAGTAAACTAAGTGCAATGCTTGTTACAGATTTTTATTATCTTCCATAAAGTTTTGAATTTATATTTAAAGTAGAAGATTTGCCTGACATTGCTCCGGTCCTTAGTTCAATTAACTTTTGTGTTTCTTCATTCAAATCATTGCTATGGGGTGGGGCTAGAGATGCGGTGTTCAGTATGCAGGCTGTCCCCGTGAGAGAGGACAACCTCACCCTTCTCTCACCACCATCACCACTTGGGGCCAGGTGAAAAGTGCCTCTCCATGACCACTATAGCAGGCATATTTGGGGGACTGGTGCATGTCTCTTGGCTGAGGGACAAACACACAAACTCTCTGAAATGTATAGTAGATAGCTGTCTTTCTCCATCCCCTACCCACCTGCTGGCCCAAAGGGGTTATAGCTTTCCCAGTCCCCATCTCTGGCTCTTCGCTGCCCCCCATGATCACATGATCATTCAACAGTGTAAGTGTCCCTCCTACCAGACCCTCTCCCTTTCCATTTTATGAGAAACTATCTAATTCCAGGCATATCCTAATGTCCTGACACAACTAAACTCTTACTTTGCTTTAAGTTATGATAAAAGGAAGCTGCATACCAAATATGGTGGTCCTAGCTCTTAGGGTTTAGGCAAGTTCTTGAACAGACAGACTGATGGATGGATACACAAAGTTTATAAAATATATAGTAGATTAAGATGAGCATATGTTTTCTAATATCTAAATGGTTAAGATGAAGTGATAAATGTTAGTGTACAAGAGATAAATCAAATGTTGCTAAACATATGAAACTGATATTTTGATCAAGGAAATAGATGAGAAATTGGGTTTTAATGATGCTAGCATGTTGTATAATGCTTAACTAATGATTTAGAAAGACTTCTAGGTGCCATCAAGGGCAATGGAAGAAATTAAAATTATGAAACAAACTTGCTTTTAAAATGGATAAACATAATGGAGAACTCTTTATGTAAATTATCAGTCTTTTTGGGGGGGAAAAGTTGTTTCTGAATGACTATTTACTGGAATCTCTTCTCAGGAAATGTTCTTTTAAATGGTACAAGATTGAAAATTATAAATGTATGAAACTTCCTTTTACCACACCAAGATAGTATGGAAGACTCCAGTTTTAACAATAATAATCTTCTTTTTCTTCTTCTTCTTTTGTTAATGGTACAGAAGCCTCAAGTCCAGACTATCTCTCTTGCTCCCTTCCCCCCAACAGCTCTTTTTTTCTTGGTTTCTTTTGTCAGAAAACCAGAGTTCTTCACTGTGACCACATCTCTCGATACTTTGAGAAGAATGTGTGATGTGGTTTGGAGTCTGAGTTTATAGCTGGCATGTTCAGATGACTCTGCTTATCTTTCAGCTATAGATACATTTGGGAATCAATCTGCCTTAAATGCTTCTAATGGACTCCAACCTTACTGTCAGTGGCGATCAATAGAATCTTGCAAATCTGCAGATATCTGCTTTATATCTGTGGATCATATTCGTGGATTGCAGATCGGATGTGGATGCATATTTTGTATCTGTGTAGGGCTTTAGGTATCAAAGGCTTCAGAGCTCATTGTCGAGTAGAAAAAGATGTCAGAATTATTTTCTTTTAAGTTATGGAAACAAAAAGGCAGATTGGGAACTTCTGTTCTTCCTGTCTTTGGGCATAAGAACAAGGGGTCATTTAATACAATTAAAAGATGGCAAATTCAAAACTGATAATAGGAAGCATTTTTTCACACAATGGATGATTATATTATGGAAGTATTTACCAAAGAAACTTGTTAAAGTCAAGAATGCACAGTTCAAAAAAGGGGTTGGATATTTGTGTTGCATCAAGAATTTCAATAGCAGTTGCCAATGACCACAAAAATGTTGGAATGGATATTAAACATTGTTCTTAAGGATTTAATCCAGTCACTAACGACATTTGCACATCTGTCTAATACAGGGTTCTTCCATCTTCCTCTGAAATACCTGCTTTTGGCCATGGTCCTACTGCATCAGATGGATCATGGTCTGATCTCATATGGTGATTCCTATGTTCTTATGAGTAAGGGCTGGGGGAGGGGTGCAATAAAATTAGCTCATGACCTTTACCTAATCAAAATTCGAATGATGCAAAATCTGTAAAACAACATTAACAAAAGATTGGAGAATAACAGCTGTTTTCTTGGTCCACATACCATTTGTTCACTTCATGCTAATAAATCATGCTACTGTGCCCCATAAATCATAAACTAGAAAAGACCCTCTGGGTCATCCAGTTTGAATCATTACCCGTAGCTTGTTGTGGCATATCAGCAGTGTGGGTACCTCTGAACTTGAACATTCAGGCTCTCTGCCTAGTTGCTTTCGGTAATGTAAATATTTCCTAATAACCTGCAATAAATATTTCCTTCCTTAATTTCAGGACATTATTGCTGCCTCACAGACCATCTTAAACTGAATAATTTGTGGCCTTCTTTTAAACTTTGTGCAGTATTCTATTATCCAATTTCTTTGTGTGATGCTCCAAGTCTTTTTTTCCCCCTAGATATTTTTTGTAGATGTTAAGTCTCCTGTTCTAGATTTATTTAATCATCCTTTAAACCTAAAATTTTCTTTAACTATTTTCCTCTATAGTGAATTATGTTATTAACTGCGATTAAGTAGCCACAATCTGAGCCTTTTGAATGAAATATTATCCAGTAATTTCAAGGAAGCAATTGGAGAGACTAAACTACATCAAAATATAAATGGTCAGTTGACCAGTCTTAAACATCAAGATGTAGAACCTTTAGATATGCATTTTTCTGTTTATAGCAAAAAACACAAGCAGATTTTTGCTTAGAACATTATGGTCCTAATTTGAATTTGAGCAGTATTCTTGTTAACATCCTCTAAAGCCATCTGTTGCACAGACTTAGTACAGAGCACTTTTAAAAAACTGTTTATAAAATGGATATATGTTTGGGCTACATGAATCTGAAAAACAGTATTGAAAATGTATGTGCAATGTTGTAGGAATGTTTAAAGAATGTTCTGAATCACTTAGTTTCCCTGGGAAGTAGATAAAATCCTTCCAGTTTGAGCAAATATTTTCATATACTGTCAACACTATCTTAAGAGGGGTAGCTAAGTTAGTCTGTAACAGGAAAAACTTGAACAACAAATAGTCTAGTAGCACCTTAAAGACTAACAAAACATGTAGATGGTATCGTGAGCTTTCATGGGCATAACCCACGTCTTCAGATGACAGGAGTGTTGGAAGTCCAGATGCAAGAATTAATAAGGGAAGGGGGGGAGAGTAAAGAGAAAAAAGGAGGGGAGAAAAAAGAGAGACATTGAGTAGATGGTTCAAATAGTTTCAAGAGGTCCATTGTTTGGTTGGTTACGTCATTAGGATGTGGAAGGTAGTGTGCAAGGCAGTTGATGTCCCTGTTCATACCATTTGCATAAGAATTAAACTTGTGAATGAAGTTGTTCCAACCCTTCTCTGTGTATTTGCTTGTGGAATTTGGTTGAAATAAAACAGTGACATGGAGATCCATAAATGAGTGTCCAGGTAAATTAAAGTTCTCCAACAGGTTTTTGTGTATTGCCTTTTCAGATATCTGATTTGTATCCATTAATTCTTTCCCATAGAGATTGTCCAGTTTGACCAATATACATTGCAGTCGGGTATTACTGGAATTTGATGGCATTAGTGGATGTGCTAAAATGAGCCACTGATAGGGTGGCTGATGTGGTTGGGTCCAGTGATGAGATCGCTAGTGTAGATGTTTGGGCAGAGTTGGCACCGGGGCTCATTGCAGGGGTGAGTTCATGGATGATTGAGGGAGGTGTGTTGCGTGTTACTGGAAAGAATTTGTTTGGGGTTATGGGTTGTCTGTAGGCGAGAATTGGCCTTTTCTCCCCAAGGCCTCCGAGTGAGGGATCATTTTTCAAGATAGGCTGTAGATTGTGGATAATGCATTGGAGGGGTTTAAGTTGTGGACTGTAGATAAGTGGAATTATGTTGTTTTCTCTTGTCTTGAAGTAGTTCATGTCTGGGTACTCTTTTGTCTCTGTCGATCTGTTTTTTTTCACTTCTCCAGGTGGGTATTTTGGTTTTAAGAATGCTCTGTGTAGATCCCGTAGGTGTTTGTGTCTCTCTGTGGTATTGGAGCAAATCCAGTTGTATTTTAGGGCTTGGCTGTATACAATAGATTGAAAAATGTGTCTGGGATGGAAGGTAGAGGCATGAAGATAAGTGTAGCAGTTGGTATGTTTCCAGTGTAGGATGGTGGAAATGTGTCCATCATGTAATTGTACTGTAGTGTCAAGGAAATGGATCTCTCATGTGAACTGATCCAGGCTGAGGTTGATGGCAGCACTGCACATCCGGTTACAGAGCTCTGACTTTGTCCTCACCCACAACTACTTCCGATTCGCTGACAATTCAAGTCAGCGGCACAGCCATGAGCACCCATGTGGCACCACAATATGCCAAGGTCTTTATGGCTGACCTTGAACGTTTCCTCAACTCTTGCCCCCTAATACTCTTACTCTACTTATACTATGTTGATGCCATCTTCATCATATGGACCCATGGGAAAGAGAGCCTTGAAGAATTTCACAGGGATTTCAACAACTTCCACCCCACCATCAACCTCAACCTGGATCAGTCCACATGAAAGCCTAATGACTTAACCAGCCAACCAAACAATGGAGGTGTTAATTGTTCTTATCAGCCTCTTGTAACTATTTGAGCTATCTACTTACTGTCTCTTTTTTTCCTCCCCTCCTTTTCTCTCTTTTTCCTCCCTCCCCCTTATTTATTCTTGGATCTGGACTTCTAATACTCCAGTCATCTGAAGAAATGGGTTGTGTCCACGAAAGCTCATGATACCATCTACATGTTTTGTTAGACTATTTTTTTGTTAGTACTGACAGGAAAAACTTAAAAATCCAGTTTCAACAGGCCCAGGGCATGTCTAGACTGTTTTACTTTTGAAAGAAGATATGCAAATTCAGCAGGAATTTGCATATCTTCTTCTGATCACTTAAAAAAATTTTTTTTTTCGAAAAAGCAAGCAGTCTAGATGCGGTTCTTTTGGAAAAAGCCCTTTTTTTCAAAAGAACCTTAATCCTCAAAAATTGAGGTATACGGGTTCTTTCAAAAAAAAAGGGTTTTTCTTTCCCAAAAGAATCCATATACCTCAATTTTTGAGGATAAAAGTTCTTTTGAAAAAAGGGCTTTTTCCAAAAGAACCGCATCTAGACTGCTTGCTTTTTCTAAAAAAAACTTTCGAAAAAGCAATGGGAAGATATGCAAATTCCCGCAAAATTTGCATATCTTCTTTTGAAAGTAAAACAGTCTAGACGTGCCCCCAGTGATAACACAGGTGTTTCCAACACTGTTCTAAACAGATGGTATAGGGGTGGGGTCATATTATACTGTAGTTGTATCTCCAGATCATTTTGCAGCCTGGAATAAGATTCAGAGCAGGCTGTGTTTAGGGTGATTTGAGGAGGGGATTTAGTTCAGTTTATACTGCAAGATGGAACAGTGTTGCAACTGACCAGGACAACCATGAAACAAAGCTCCATCTACTTGGTCTGTTTCATACTGCAGGCAGGGTCTTAGTAAGAAATGATACATTGTTTCCTTCCTGGATTTCTTGTTCATCTTTTGCTTAAAGTTTTATAAACTTAGAACTGATTCAAAAAGCTCCTAAATGTTTGGATAGTACTGTCACAAACTGATATCCCTCTTTAGAGATTGCAGTTTAAAACTGGGCAATTTAAGGCTAATGCCTGATGTTGACAGAAGTATTTGTATAATGTAAGCGCAGAAGGTGAACATATTTCTGTGTTCCAGGATGATCTAACCAATAACCATGGATGTATTCTAAACGGTCACATTAGTATAGTAATGCATAAGGATATGCTAGCTTTCTGTTCCACAGTTTGTAATGAGTCACTAAACAAAGATTTTTCTGTTCTTCTGTTCTGGATTACAGATTTTAAATAAACATTACATCATTTATGTATGTACTCCTATCCAGTGTGTTTAAAATTGTGGCATGTAGCTTTTTTGCTGATTTGTGTAATACATGCTTTATCATACTTAGATGAAATGTTCCATGTTCATAAAAATGCTATCTGCTCTCTTTCTGTGCAACTGTTCGATTGGAAATAGAGGTTATTGTGCACTGAGCTGCTTGGTCGTCATGTTGCATATTATTTCAAAGGCTTCTAATCTACTCAGGCAGTCTTTCAAATGGATTGAACTGTTTTATTTCCCCACTGCCCCCAAAATAATAATAATAATAAAAAATCTGTGCTTTAATATTGCTTCCCTTCAGGAACACTTACAATTCCATATCCTCCTAATCAAAGTTCTTTATCAGACTAGTTCCCTTGGATTTTCTAAATGAATAGTGATTAGCAAGCACTTGATTACTATTGTGGAAGTAACCAGGGAAGTAATCACTAGCTGAAGTAATCAAATATAGCTTTGTTTTGATTTATAAAACCATTCCTATCAGGAAGCTCTCAGCATGTGTGCTACATTAAATACACTAGCAGAAAAAAAATCTATAACTATGAATAGCAAAAGATGAAAATTCTCTAGTTTTAGATCTTATGATGGTTAAACTAATATTAAATCAGATTTGTAGTATGGTTTACTGTCTTGCCCCTTGAGTCTCTGTCACAGATGACATCAGTTTTCATCAAGATGTCTCATTCTGGAGCTGAGTTTAGTTTTTTTCAGCTGCCATCTCTGAAGTATGTATTTTCCTGAGATTGCTTCTGCTGTGTGCCCCATTCCTTGGGCATTTGTGTGTTGTGGCCTCCTAAGGATATGGAGTCTGCAGAGGCAATATAGTTAGAGAAACTAAGTCTAGGGGTGAGGAATCATTCTTTTGTTTCTTCATGATGTAATTGGTTCGTCTTGTAAGCTTTCCTATTGCTTGGCTGAGCAAAACAGTAGTTTCCATTAATGCTTGACCTGGCAATATGTTTGCCCTGCCTCTGCAGAAGGAGCACAGATTTATGAACAAACGTATGCTGGTACCGTTTTTATTAGTGATGCTTTTGGCAAGCAAGGAGTTCTCTTTTGCCAAGTTGACTGGTGCTCTAGGAGGAGGAGAGCTGCTCTGAGTGGGGCAGGAAAGCAGTCTGTGTGTGCCATGTAAGTATGTGAGAAGGGGAGAAAAACTGCCCAATGGGAAAAGTGAAACTGCTAAAACATTAGAGAAAGCAATTACATTTTCATACTTCTAATGTGATTTCTTCATGAAAATTGGAAAAGTAAAAAAAAAAAAAAAAGTGGTTTTTAAATACTGTGAATTACTTGTACAGAAATAGTATTTTGCTAAATTTACCGTATTAAATTTCCATTTACCAAAATAGGCTCTTTAGAAATACTGCACTAACAGTTTTTTTACCCTTATTCTCCAGTGAATCATTCTCTCCCTTTGTATTTAAGCATTTCTAGTCCCACAAACAGCCATTGTTTGAGATTCAAATCTGAAGTGTTTGACTCCCTTAATAACGTGTTCAAAGATAAATTGTAATTAGCCATTGGGATAATTCAGTGGGGGAGAGATTCTGTTAAATAGACTAACAGATCAAAGGTTCATACTATTTGTGGTGCCTCATGAGACCTAACAGAGAAGGATGGGAAGATCTTGTCAACTAGTAAACACTTATTAGAGAAAACGGCAAAATCATGGGTATATGTGATCATGTTTGCATTAGAATAAGCTAATGGTCTCCTGGGGCTTGAGTCTTGGAAAAGGTAAACTTTATCAGCCATTGTGGATGATTTGTCTTGAATGTAGTGGTACGAAACTAGTAATCCAATTAAAGTGAGAGCCTACTCAATGCATGGAAATAAGAAAAGTGAGAATGATTTTGATACGTAGTCCTTCTGCCATTTAAGTCTTCTGAAGTGACAGTGTAACCCTTTATTGTGGTGAGATACACCACTAGCTTGAAATGTGGTTCCTGTTTCATTGGGTGACACATTCCTCTTATTCTCGTAAGTTGCTCTAATTACCTTCTGATAAAATGCTTTTTTAAACTGATTTAGTTGTTTAGAGTTTAACGTATCCCACTAATGGTTTGAGTGATTAATTCTATACAGCAAGAAGTTGTGTGTTCTGAGTCTTAGTCTCTCTGTCTCCATTCAAAAACAAAAGTAGATTTTCAAAGCAGACTTCTAACAAGTAAAGCAATAATTGATTCCTCAGCTTCTCAGTGGGAATTTAATCAGATCTGTGTTGTGAGCGCACGGGTTTTGTATGTTTGTTCATACGAGAGACCTAAGAATTCTGGCTCAAAAGCAGTTTCTCTGCACCCCAGAGTTAATGCATAGTGACCTATTGCTAATTGTTATCTAAGGTAATTTCTATTTTATGGGAACATTATTGTATCCTTACTTGGAGTAACCACCTATCTCAGACTGATTATTGAAGAGAGATTGCTAAAAGTTTACATTGCTCTGCTAAAATCCTTTTTTGCTTTTTCTACGCAATCCACTTTTATCCTTTTGTTGTTGTTACTTTTCATTTGGAGAATTGCTACTTGGGAAGTTTTTTGTTTGGATTACTCTAAAATTCTGAATAAATACAGAGAGGTAAGAGTAGGGAAGAGGAAATACATAGTTCAGTGCTGTAGGCCTGGTAGACAAACAAGACTGCCTTGCTGATAATAGCCAAGTCAAAAAGGTAGTGAGTTGCAGTCTGTCCTCCAGAGTGCCATCAATTGTGTTCCAATGTTTTTTTATTGCAAGTATATTTTTTTTGCTACTTGCATTTGAAAGTGTGCAAACTATCGACTGGTCAAATTATGTGAATTTGTGTGTCCCTTCTGTGGGACGTGAAGGGGAGAAGAGGTTTATTTTGCAGCCTTCCTTTTTTTGCTTGCCTGTGTAAGGGCCGAGCAGAATTGACCCCTAAGATCAAAGTTAAAACTAATTTCTCAGGGATTCACAGTCAGACTCCACAATAAGCTACGGAGAGGACAGGCAAGTGAAACAGATAGCAAACATAAACTTAAGCCATACATATGCTGGTATTCTTTATATGGTTTTTATTTTTAGTATAGAAAAAATAGTTTAGACAAGTGGTGGTTGAAGAGAAACAATGTGAAAAAGAAAAGTGTTTGAAGGAGCAGAGGGGACTGTGTAAAGTTTGAGATTAGAGAGATGTTCCAGTTATATGTAGTTAGAATGTGATGATTTTGAGGGTTAAGAAACATTTTTAAAGACTCACCTCTAAACTGAAATGTAATAATGCAGTTATTTTCCATGACATGTCTGTTTAAACTTATCAAGTAGTGCTGCCTAGTGGCCAGAGAAATGTTTGCAATTAGGTTTAACCCAAAAAAGGTAAGAATAGTTTAATCAATGTAAGTTGGTGCAAGTTGTCTGGGTTCGTAGGGGTCAGGAGAGTACTACATTGTAAATACAATCTGCTTCTGACAGTTGACTGAACTAGATGAAATTGTAAATGAGCTTTGAAGTAGATTTTTTTTCTGAGCAGTAGTATCTATAACTACTATACATATTGAAGATTAACTTATTGGACTGTTGACAGGGAACTGGCCAATATATGAATGAGAAATGCAGTCTCAAATATGCAATTTTTAGACAAGAAATTCTTATTTATAAAGGAAGATTTCACAGCATAATTTTGTCTTTTTGTGAGTGCACCACAAGGTGGCAGAATTGTATTATGGTATGAATATATCTGCATCCTGAATCTTTTGCAGTTATAAATCTTTATAGCTCATTTATAGGCATGTATTACTGTTTCAGACTGGAAATAAGGCATTAAATTTTGACAAGGAGTGTAATTAACCACTGAAACAATTTACAAAGGTGTGTTTGGATAATTCTTCATCACTGTTTAATTTTTAAATGAAGATAGGGTGTTTTTCTAAAAGGTATGCTCTAATAATTCTAAGTTATGTGGACTGTGTATGCAGTAAGACTTGACAATCCTAATTCTCTTCTGTCCTTGGAATCTATGAACTTATAAATATCTAATAAACCAAATGTATTTTAACCTGTCCTTGAAGAGTGCTAAATCTTCTACAGTATTAGAATGTTTTTTCTACAAGAAGAAACTGTCAGACAACTGATGTATATTTATTATTTTCTTTCTCCATCCTTGAGTATAAATGATTTATGCGTGAAAAGAACATATTAAGAGTTGATCAGATGCAACTGTTTTCTCTCTCACGATTTTCTGATTATTTGATCTCTCAGTCTCTGTGTAACCTTGGGTGGGCTAGACTTTACAGCCCTTCTCCAGTGTCTAGAAAGACCCATTCCCTCAACAGTACCGGAGACCAAGTTCAGTCTGTAAGGAATTTCAGCAAGGATTGCCCAGTATCAGCCTCCCTATATTCAAGTTCCAAAAGAATCTAAAGAAACGAATTTAATTAAATAACTTTATAAAATCTTATGAAGAAACAAATCATCTAGTTCTTACAACAGAACACAGCTATTTTATAACCCACAGATAATGTCCATAATTACAGTAAACATAAGTAAACTAAAATGTGAACAGTTCAGTCCACACAAACACAGTAACAAAAGACTGAGAGGACCCAAAAGCTTAGATTTAGTTCACCGAAATCTGTTTGTGCCTCTGATCATGAAATTTGCACCATATGCTGAGTCTGAATTCTCTCTCCACTTGGTTGTAGAGAATCCTCAGTTGAGAGTCCAGGCAGACTCTTCCTCTACTGTGGTCACTGTTAGGCAGCCAGCTCACTGATTAACAGGCCAGTTAGCTCACAAGTGAACAGACTTAAAGAAAACCCTGTTACAAGAAAATACAAAAGCTGAGAATAACAAAACAGAAATGACTCTTCCCCATGGCTACATTTACAGAGGAGCTGAAAAATCACACAGACTGAGAAAGTGAACTAAAACGGTTTGGCTAAAATCAAAACAGCATTTAAAGCAGACAATTAACACAAGTTATTTTCCCTCCCAGGTTCTCTTTGCTGTGAGTCAGTGTTTCTTAAACTTTTTGAGACCACGGAACACCAAACAATAGTGTTTTTTTTTTAAATGCGGAACACCTATGACAATTTTCTTCCAAAAAAAAAAATTGTCGGCAGACAAAAAAAGACAAAAACAAAGACGTAACAAAAACAAAGATGATGTCGTGGCACACCTGTAAGTTCATGGAACACCAGTGTTCCACGGAACATGGTTTAAGAAGCGCTGTTCTTAAGTAGCATTGCCCATGATCCCTAGTGGAGGGCTAACTACATCACTACCTGCTGTAAAGGGCTGCAGAGTGAGGAACAGCAGCCAGTTCTCTTCTCCTGGCTTAGCTTCTTCCAGCTTACACAGGCCTTAGAAAAGCATCTGCCCTGTGTGGTTGCTCATGAAGTCTGACCCCAGACTACTGGACCCAACTCCAAAAGCTTCTGGGTGGAGTGTTGAATCTGCCCAGCAACCGTAACACTCAACTAACTCCTATCTTCCTCACAGGGGTCTTTTAAAGAGAGAGCTCCCTATTAAGTGCATGGGTTTCATTTGCAGCAACCAAATGTGGGGACAGTTGTATGCTTGCTGATGTGGAATGAACTGCATCCACTGATTCCCTAAGAAACAGTTTCTATGGTGATGACCTTAGTAATAAAAGGCAAGGCAAGAGAAATTCAAAATAAATATGATAAATAAGCAACATTTATTTGTATATAATTTGTCATGAGCTATGAGAGGTTCTTCAAGGGCCTGATTCTGCAGGCTATTGGCATTTAATAAGAGCAGGATCTCTGCCCTATGATTGTGCCCATTAATTAGGAAAAATCTTAAAACTGCTTTGGAACTGAGACTACAAATGCAGCTTTCTTACTTGGAATAACTGATGTTTCAGCTGTACTAGGATTAAAGGGTGAACCTATGTTCAAATTGGTCCCTGAGTACTGGGAGTCAGACATTGGAGATGGGGCCAGAGGGATAAACAGTGGTACTCTTCCAAGTGCCCCATTTGTGACCCCGCAATGAGATGAACTATACACAGTAGCTTGTGCAGCTCTTCAAACATAATTTATATACTTGTGTCCTTTGCACAGTAGTGAAATATCTAGCAATGGTGACATTCAAATTGTCAGATCTAGGGTTGTGTATTTGACATTCATGGAAGAGCAGTTTCTGCAGACTCAGGCAGATGTTTTTGCCTTGGTTTGTTCACCTTAGTTTGAAGACTTTCTTCATAATGGTTGAGCTTAGGAGGAACTGAAACTAGTATTCTGGAACACAAGGAGCAGCAACTAGGGAAAACAAGTACTAAATCAGTGAGTCACCACGAATTTGGCCCTATCGGACCCAGACAAATCGGAAACATGAGTAGTAGCTCTTTCATGTATGTTTGTGGCATGCTGCAGAAAGAAACTATGTGAGTCTGGAAGGAAATGTAGAGGTCTGCTTCAGAGGAAAGGAAGGAGTTGTTGAAATAACCATCTGTGCTTGGATCTCTGGCTGATGGCTGATCCCAGTGTATCACTAATGTAGGATAGCAGAACTCAACAGTTAATACCTTTTTGCTCCTGAGAGGTTAGTTGTACTTTTTTAATGAATATAATGTTGCCTTAATTATTGTTGCTGTGGAATATTAACCTATTTAAAGCTACATTCCAAAATGACAGACTGCTATGAGGAAGATTGGGTAAAGATCTGTACCAGCGTGTACTGTGAGCAGGTCTGCTTTAGTAAGATAATCAAAGCTGAGTATTTCTGTCCTGAACTTACTGTGAATGAGACACACCATGATACAAACACAGGTAATCTTGTAATGCCCTGAAATATACACTGTGAAACTCATAGCTTCAGTTATTTTAAATTAAGAGGCTTCTACCCCAATGTAATCTGAAGAATCAGTTCCACAGTAAGAAATCAGAATTGTGGGTCTTCAGAAGTGTTCAGCCTGCCTGGGAATCTGATTGGTTGATTATCCAGGTGTTACATAATCCTCACAGAGCATTGTGACAGCTTCTGGGACACTTTTTCCCCCATTATGCTCTAAAGAGTGCTTTTTAAAATGTGTGGGTTACTTCTCAGTTGCTTCTCTTTCAGACATATGCACATAGTCATAATTGGTCTTAAAATACTGCAGTGCTCTTTTACCTTCCCTGTTTGTGTGTGTGTTCCTCTGATAGCAATGGCAGTTTTACCTTGTTAAGTCAAATTAATGCAGAATGGAGGAATAAAAATTCCAAAACTGTTTTCATTTTTGGATCTGTAGAGAAATGTTCATTTCTTCAACATGGCTAAGTTGCATGCATGGATTTTATGTTATATAAACAGATGTGAATATTTTATTGGCAACGGAACTGTTATACAATATAAAAAGTATATTCTAAAGAGAGATGTGGTGAATGAAGGAAGTTTTGGGTATAAACACATGCTATAACTCAGTAGCCAGTTGCTTTAAAAACACAAAATAAAATAAAAGTGACTTTTATGGCATACCTTTTTAATTCCCCTGCTGCACCGTGAACATAACACAGCACTGTGAGAGAACCAAAGTAAAATTGTCTAGACACTAAGCAGTTTGTCCAAGAGGACTGGGATATAAAATAACTGAAAGGCAAAAATGGTAAAACAAACTATAAAAACAACCAGTGGTGTTCTGTTTATTTTTTTTGTTGAGCCAGTCTTGAAGTAGGTACCCCCAAGTCACCTACATCAAGACAGACCCAAAAAGGAAAACAACAGGTCTATCTTGATGTAGGTGACCTGTGGGTACATATTTCAAGACTGGATCAACAAAAAAAATTACAAAACACCACTGGTCATCACTTGCAGCCCCCAGCTTAAACCTCTTCACCACATCATTGATAATCTACAACCTATTCTGGAAAATGACCCCTCACTTTCACAGACCTCAGGAGACAGGCCAGTCTTCTACAGACAACTCCCACAAAGTGAAGCAAATGTTTACCAGCAGGCACACACCACACTTCAGATGCTTACCCAGGAACTTTCCCCCACAAGAAACCCCATTATCAACTCTGTCCACATATCTGCAAGTGACAACATCACAGGATCTAATCTTTATAAGCCACAGCATCAGGGACTCATTGAGGATCCACTGACACGATATGCCATTAAGTGCCAGCAATGCCCCTTGGCCACTTACATTGGCCAAACCGGAATGTCTCTGTGACAAAGGATAAATGGACACAAATTAGATTTTAGAAATGGTAACACACACAAACCTGTAGGGGAACATTTTAAACTACCTGGACCGTCTATAATGGATTTAAAAGTAACCAGTCTTCTTCAAAGGAATTTTACTACTCAATTACAGATTGCTGAACAGGAATTCACTTGCAAATCTGACACTGAATAAAGATCTGAACTGGCTAGCATACTACAAAGCCAATTTCCTCTGCCTTTGATATTCGCTTTTTCACATCAAAAGCTATGACTGGGACACCTCCATCCTATTTAATTAACTTCATTAGCACTGATCCTACAATTGATAGATAAATTCTTTCATTTCCACTCCAACTCATCAGATGAAGTGAGTTTTAGCAATGAAAACTCATGATCTTATATATTTGTTAGTCTCTAAGGTGCCACAAGACTACAGGCCCCCCCTGCACTTACGACCTAACTGGTTCCTGGAGAACCGTCGTAAGTCGAGCTGTTGTAAGTCAAACTCTTATTTCCCATAGGCACAATGATATAAATGGGGGTTCCGTTCCTGGCCCGCTTTACCTCCTGGGAGTTGTAGTCCCCAGCGCGCTGGGCCCAGAGCCGGCCGGGAGCTACGCCAGGTGAAGGCGGTTCCACACGTCCCGGAGCCAGCGGTGCGGCACGAGCTAAGCCCAGAGCCAGCTGGGGGCTATGCTGGGTGGAGGTGGCTCCACGTGTCCCAGACCCAGCGGTGCAGCACAAGCTACACCCAGAGTCGGCCAGGGCTGCAGGCAACTGGATGACCCTGTGGCTCGCTGTGCAGATGGGCTTGAGAGGCCTTCCTGGGCTGGAGCAGGGCGGTCATAAATGTGGGGGATCGTAAGTCAGGGGTTGCCCATACTTGTTTTTAAAGTTAGACTAACACAGCTATCTCTCTGAGACTTTAAAACAAACTAGACTTTCATGGCCAGATTTTTCAAAACCCTTTTTATTTAAGAAACTAGCTACTACGTTAATGGTGTAAAGATCTCAGCATATCATACCTGCTGTTGATATCAATAGAAGCTACTAAGCATTTATCTAGCTGCCTAAATGGATGCTGAGTGTGCACAAAAATGTGGTGCTAAAAATTATTTTTATAATTGCCTATATTTTGTGTACATTTTTCTTAACTTGTTCCCCTTAAAAGAATTTGAAAGGTTCCAGATTAAACTTCTGGACTGCTAGCATTTTCCGTCTACAGAATGTGTAAATCACAGGAAATGACAATGTAATTTTTCCCATTTTAACCCAGTCTTGCAATACTCACCCTTTTGTTGAATGTCTATTTCAGTCTTTGTGCCTCTCCCCTTGTTTTAGCTTATATCCAACTTCAGCAAAGGTGTGATTTTAATGGAATTAGGTGAGAAATACCAAGTACCACTAACACCATGAATAATACAGAGGGGGAAGAACCCAAGAGGATATTGACAAGAGATTAGGTTAAGAGATGTGAAGGGAAGAGAGCCAAGTCCAGAAATAGAGATTTTAGGGTAGATAGATGGATGGAGCTTTTAGAATAGACTATGGGGTTTAAAAGAGGACTATTATTTTATGCTGCAGTGGAGTCCAACTGCCTCAATAGTAATCAGGGTCACATTGCTCTTAATCTGTTTAGAATGTGTGGAAAAACAGTCCCTTCCCCAAATAAACTAGTCTAGTTTGAAATAAGATGTGAGTAACTATGAAGGCTAGTGGGTTGGAAAATGTAGAGCAGTAATAACATCACTCTGTTACCTAGGTGAGTTGCATGCCCAATGTGATGGTTCTGAATCATGGTGTATATTTTTAAAATAAGTCTCACTGCTATGCAGTCCAGTCATTTGCTAACTTATTGGACAATGTGAAAAAGAAACAGGAGGATGGTATAAAGGGTGCCCACATGCTGGCTAGAAGTGATGAGGTGGTTAAGTTAAAAGGAAAATGTTTTGAACAAAGTGACAGTGGGATGGTTGTTTGGTAAGAGGCCGCCCAAGTGGAGTAGAATAAAGGAGAGTATAAATAGCTCTTCCCCCAAACTGACTGGATAACCAGAAGAATCTAGGATGAAAGTCACCATTTTGATCTGTCCTGTTTGGTTCTGAAGGGCGTGCTTCCCAGAGGCAAAAGTATTTGTTTATAAGTTAATACCTTGATAACTTGGACACTGTGTTCTCTAACAGGCCCACTCTAAATCATCAATTCTCTGTGTTGGTGTAGAATCTAAAATGATAAACACTCAAGGCTGTATTTTTTACTCTTGAGAACCAGTAGATTTTTGTGCTTAAATCTAAGAAAGTGTCTACGTCCAGGGGAAAAAGGGGGATTTGAAAGAGCTTTCTCCTAATACTTGACTTATTAGTAGACTTCACAAAAGACAGTTTTGTTTGGAAGAGATTCATGTGAGTCTGTGTGTTGCTCCCTGTGTTCGTGAAGCACTATTAATGTATTAGGGTACCTGAATTCCAGCTTCCTTATTTGGAAGTAGCTGTCCTACAGAGGATTCCTTCTAGACACAGCTTAGTTGAAAGTCTTCCTTCCTTTAAAAGCCCAAGGCAGCATATAAGTGGCAGGACAGAGCGGTGTCTCCTAAGACATTTGTATGGCCCTTTGACAGGAAAGAAAGTCCAGTTATAGACAGACTGAGTCAGTGAGTAATAAACACTGGCAAATAGTGTCAGGGTCAGTGGGTAGTGAGTCAAATTTTTCATGAGCTGGGAAAAGTTTGAGAGAGCAGTTTACTCTGTTTTAGCAAGGATTTCTGTGCTGTCCAAAGGAAAGCTAGTGTTATGACAAACAGTTCTCCACTTTTTTTGAGGGCAGGTATGGAAGGAGTCCTATACATTCTTCCTTCATTCTCTCTATGAACACTTTCCTCAAAAACAAATCAGAAAATATTACACAGCAGAAGAAGTCCTGTAATAGTCCCCATAGGAAAATGGATTTGAGCAGGAGCTAAGGATTCAATACATTAGGTCAGGCATGGGGCACTTGTGTACCTTCTCCTGCTTTACTTATTTAATGCATAATCATCTGTAAGATATGCAGGATACAAGTAGACAGGTTGTGCAATACAAAACAGTTTTAATGTTGTGGGCAAGAGATTAACTTTTGGAATTTTGTGATGCTTGTAGGCTTAATTTGTCTTCAGTATTGATGGCTTTTTTGTATGTACAGGCAGTCCCCAGGTTACGTACAAGATAGGGACTGTAGGTTTGTTCTTAAGTTGAATCTGTATGTAAGTCGGAACTGGCGTCCAGATTCAGCCGCTGCTGAAACTGATCAGTTTCAACAGCGGCTGAATCTGGACGCCAGTTCTGACTTACATACAGATTCAACTTAAGAACCCCAGGCATCCCCAAGTCAGCTGCTGCTGAAACTGATCAGCGGCTGATTCCAGGAAGCCCGGGGCAGGGGCTTCCTGTAGTCAGCCACTGGTCAGTTTCAGCAGCGGCTGACTTGGGGACGCCTGGGGCAGAGCAGCTGGGGTGCTGCTGGGTTGGTCCAGTAGCGCCGCCGCTCCTCGGCGCTACTGGACCAACCCAGCAGCACCCAAGCTGCTCTGCCCCAGGCGTCCTGATTCAGCCGCTGCTGAATCTGACCATCAGTGGCTGAATCAGGATGCCTGGGGCAGAACAGCTGGGGTGCTGCCCGGTTGGTCCAGTAGCGCCCAGAGCGGTGCTACGGGACCAACTGGCAGCGCCCCAGCTGCTGTACCACAGGTGTCCGGAGCAAAAGCGTCTGGGCTGTCCGCTGCCCATGTGCTCCGCGGCTTGGCTCTGCTTTGCCCCCCCCCTCCCCGTCCCCCTGGTCTGCAGACCAGGGGGATGGGGGGGGGGGCAAAGCAGAGCAGAGCCAAGCCGCGGAGGACGCGGCCAGCTGACAGCTGTCAGCTGACCGCACGCTCCGCGGCTTGGCTCTGCTTTGCCCCCCGTCCCCCTGGTCTGCAGACCAGGCTCTTGTGGGCTCTTGCCCACAACATTAAAACTGTTTTGTATTGCACAACCTGTCTACTTGTATCCTGCATATCTTACAGATGATTATGCAGACCAGGGGGACGGGGGGGGGGGCAAAGCAGAGCCAAGCCTCGGAGCACGTGGGCAGCGGAGACCAGGGAGAGGAACGGCCCCGACATAAGTCGGATCCGTGTAACTCGGGGACTGCCTGTATATATGCAAGGATGCTGACTACAATGAAGGCAGAGTTGTTAAGGAAATTACTCTCTCCCTCCCATTCCCCCCCACAAAAAAATTGAATATACAGTTTATCTCTATTTTCAGGATTTAATTGGGGGGGAAATATTTTTCAATACAACTCCTATACTGTTTGGTCCTGCACTGCTTCTCATCATTTCTGGTGGACAGGAATGGGGGCCCACAGGCCACCCATGACACAGGTACTGTTTTCTTAAATGTTTAGGTAAAGGGTTAGTTTTGAAAACCTTTAAATATCTGTACAGATTTTTCCAACAGAGTGCTAAATAGACAACCTAAAGGACCTAAATATTAAGTCATTAGTGACAATATCTCTTACCCATGGCATTCAGTGGCAGATGTTCCATCATTAGCAGGATGCATCAGGAGAGAGAATTTAAGATACTGATCCATGGCAATGTGGACTTTGGCTATGGAAAAACAAAAAAAAGGTTTTAAAATTATAAACCTATAGATTGCTTCTCTCAGAAGGGGGCATTCGTAACATAATTATGAAAGGGATTTTTGGGGTGAAAGGAAGGGGAGTGCACATTTGTAAATGGCCTTTAAATCCTTCAGCTGTAAATTAAATTGTCACTGTTGCCCATTACAGAAAGCAATATTAATGACAATATATATAAAGGGGGGGGGACTTTTAAAATTTGTTACATGTTAAATGTCCCTATTTGTCTTTGCTATTTGGGGCATTCAGTGTATAATTCCAAAGTTAATGAATTTTTGCCAAGTCAATTTGCAGGTCACCTTCTTAAGTCAGTTGATCCCAAGGTTTTTGTATAACGGTCATAGCAACATATCACAAACACATTTTAAAAGACTGAATTTGTATATTGCTTAAGAGGTTTGTGGTATCTTTTGCAGAAGAAATGTCCAACTTCAGGTTTGGGACTTAGCAAGTAATGTAGAGAAACTAATTCTGGGGTGTTCATTTTTGCATTTCATGAAAATGAATCTTCATTAAAAACTTAAACTGTCTATACTTAAACTGCTACAGCATCACAGCTACAGTGCTTTATTGTAAACACACTCTACAGTGTCAGGAGGGGTTCCATGTCATTGTAGTGCATCTGTCCTCAGAATTCTTCTAGTGACCTACTGCTGTCTGCACTGGGAATTAAGTTGATTTAATGACATCACTCAGGGTACAGCTATGTTGTGCGGGGGGAGGAGGGGTTCAAAGAAGGTATGCAAATTGCGCTTGCATTTGAATATCTTCTGATATTTCGCCCATCCACATGGGGCTAACTGTCGGGGGGGAAAACCCTCTTTCAGAATCCCCCTCATTTCTCGTAAAATGATGTGTACAGGGGGCTTCCAAAAGCGTTTTTGTCTGACATTAGGCCCTGTGTAGATGGGCCAAATATCAGAAAATCCTCTTCTGGGGAAAAAAAACGGAAGAAGATATGCAAATGCAAGCACAATTTGCATTCCTTTTTTAGGAAAAAAAAAGTGTAGACGTACCCTCAGGGGCGTGAAGTAACATGGCTGGGTTGACTTTAGTTTTTTGTATAGACCGGGCCCTTAGTGTTTAATTGGAGGCAGTAAAAAAACTAGACAATGTTTAGGTCACCTGTCCTGGCTTTTACCACACATTTCCTATGTGACCTTTGGCAAGTTACTTACTCTCTCCTTACCTCAAGCCACTGCCTGGAAAATGGAATTGTAGCACTTCTCTAATTCAGTGAAATTCATATACAATAGTACAGTAATGAGGGCCAAAGTAGTACTATACTTTCGTTTTGCTGGTGTGTTATTAAATTAGGAAAGTAGACCCTTTTGCAATACATTCTTTAAATAAAATTTTGAATTTGATGTTATTAGCAATGAGCAAGTATGAGCTTTACCACAAACCCACATTAAAATATTTACTGTAACTGACTGATCTGTTTCTTACATGCTTCTAATTTAGACAAATAGTCTAAATGATAAAAATCAATTGCCAAATGTCTAACTGAGCCTACATATATTTAATAAGCCAGAAAAATATCAATATATGCATAAAATGAATACACCTTTGCCATCTTCCTAGAAAAAAATGATCATTCAATTTGCATTACAGGTTGGTTTATGGCTTGATAATAAAACATGGAATGTTCAGCTTCCATCAGTACCTGTCCAGTAGTGATCATGACATTTACAATGGGATATATTGAACTGTACACTGAAGTAGAAAGTAATACTCTTTGATATTCAGGCACCTTAAGAGAGAATGTATTCTTTTACAAACTAATATTCATAATCCATTGAACCTTAAAATGCAGAGACTTTTAAAGGCGTATAGAACCTGAAATCTTCCTGTAGCATGATGCATTTTGCAGCAAGCTGTTCTGCAGTGTTATTATTAAATGTTCCTACTATTGGTTAACAAAAGAACAGCCGTGAGTAAAACTAGCTTAATCTAAAATGAGCCATATGTATTTTAAAGAGGACTTAAAATACTGCTGTACTTATAGGCTGTCTGTACTATACTCATTGCCTTAGAATTTCCCACCATTGCTACCACTGATTGAGTTGCAACCGTGGTAAGGTAGCGTAGACTGCTTATTGACCGCTGGGAGGTTTAATGCTGCTCCAAACTGGGCTAAGTCACCTGATGGCTGCTGCAGCAGCAGCCACTAGTGACTGTCAGCTGCAGTGCTCTCATTGTTGCTACAAGGGAGGAGCTGCACTTGTAGGAAAGGGTTCTGAGAAAAAAGTCTAATGTAGGTACGGCTTCATTGGTTTTATTTGCAACAGCTGCTTCTTTAGTGCTATAAAAAGGTATGAGTTACTAATTTACCTACTGGGATATTTTTATAATCAGCATTCAATTTTGATTCTATAATATACAGTCTATTTTACTTTTCAGAAAAGGGAATTTGTGTATAGATTAGTTCTTATATACAGGCAGTCCCCGGGTTACATGGATCCGACTTACATCGGATCCCTACTTACAAACGGGGTGCGGCAACCCCGCACTAGCTGCTTCCCCCCAGCAGACCAGGGAGATGTGAAGCTAGCGCCCCCCACCCCCAGCAGACCAGGGAGACGCAGAGCGGCTTTCCTCAGCAGACACCTCAGCTTGAGAATAAAGGACTGAGGGAAGTGAGGTGTGGGAGAATAAAACTGAGCTCTGGAGAAATGTTTGGCTAGAGTTTCCCCTATAATATGTACCAGTTCCGACTTACATACAAATTCAACTTAAGAACATACCTACAGTCCCTATCTTGTACGTAACCCAGGGACTGCCTGTACACGTGAGCTCTTGCACTGTCACCGCACTCAACTGAGTCAAAATGTCTGACCAGCCAACGGGATTTGTGGACTTGGCCAGTCAGTCATACTGAGAACTTTGTTTCTCTTCCTTCTCCTTCCTCTTTCCCAAACAGCAATAGCTTCAGTCTGGCAAAGGACATTCCTCAAGCAGCAACATCTGACCTTTCCATAGGCAAATCTCCGTTGCTGCAGGTGAATGCATGTTGCTTCCTCTAGAGCTGCTTAATGTCCCTTTGATCACAGTCCCTGTCCAAATAGTTTCCAACCTTATGGGAAGGAGTTTCCATTTGGGTTGTATTTGAATCCCTTCCCCATGTCATGCAACATTCAGCAGTCAGTGAGTGAAATACATGGAGGCAGGAAGGGGAGCATTTAACTGGGGAAGAATGGGGCATACTGCTTGCCAGGAGTTCCCCTGCGTTTAGCCTCTGACAGCACTGCAGCTGAATCTTCCCCTACTTGATAGCTATATCCCTTCCCAGCCTCTCTTGTTCCCCAGCCCTGCTTTGTGTCCACAGAATTTGCTTTCCACTTTTCATTTTTCCCCCTACCACCTTTCTCTGTTTTTACCTATCTTTGTGCATTTTTCTCCCTTAGTTCTCTGCCTCTGTCCCCTTCTCCCTCCCATTCCCCCTTGTTTCCTCCTCTCATTTCTTCCCCTTTCTGCCACTCTTGAGTCACTTGTCCTCATTCTTCCCTTTTTACATTTTCTCCTTCCTTCCTTTCTTTCCCATCTCCAGCTACACAGCTCTTCTTCCTGCTCTTTCAATTTGAACAAGTGTAGCTGGGTGTGTTTGCTGTGGATGCTCTTCCATAATAACTTGCACGGTAAATACAACAAAACATGCTTAATAATCACCTGCTCACAAAATAAAGAATATTGCTTCTATAAAATACAACAATAGCTTGCAGTCTTCCCACAATTCTGCCCTGAAACCTGATCCTGTAGCCCCTAATTACATGCATAGTTCCATTAGCTTCAACAGATCTGGCCACATGAAGAAGGGTTGCAAGGCCTTTTCTGGAAGGAAAACAAATATGAGCTCCTTTAAATAAAGGGAAAGTGAATGTCAGAGTTAAGGTCCTTCACAGAGAACACTTTGACAGGAAATATTTACTTGAAAAACTTTCCCCCTGTTGTTAGGGTAAGCAAATAGAAAAATGGAAGAATGTGAATGTTTCATTTTCTTAAAATGTGTGTGACCACACTCAGTGTAGGCCAATAGAAAGATAAATTCTGCATCCGTAAGGAGGTAGGAATTCACACCTGGGTATAATAGAAATAGGAAAGTCAATTGTAACATATTATACATTTATATTGGCTACCTGTTGTTAAGTAAGCACAACCTGTACTGAATGTAGCAATGACCCTTAAAAGGGTAATAGAGCTTTACAATCAGTGCATATCAGAAAATGTGGCTGAAAGATTCATGCTGAAACATTGATGTAGAAAAGGCTCAAACTATGTTTGTGAATGATTAAAATCCTTTTGATGTCCACATGCTTTATTTTATCAGTATTGATATGACTGTCACATTATTTCTGTTTTCTTATCTAGCTGTTCCATATAATCTTAATTCATGTTCTGAAAGACTAAACAAATCGTTATATTTTGTTAATAGTGCCTTCAGTGTCCTGAATCTGTGTTTTGTGCATCAGATCAAAAATACCAAACTGGGGCTCCAAAGTGCTTGATGTCATCCAAACATATAGAATGATTCTGTCCTACGAACTTACAAATGGAGTGAACAAGATTGGGGGAAACCAGGGTTGGAGTAGGAAAGAGATGCAACATGCAGACAGAATGATCTTGTCAGTTCCTCAGTTTAAGGGGAGAAGGGATTTTGGCATTTTTCCTTGTATGCAAGGAAACTCACTTGCACTAGGAAAAATTAATTTATAGATGTGGTAAGGAAACTAAATTCTGCTTGACCTGAAAAACTGACTTGCATGCTTAGGGATATATACATGTTGATTAAATGTGGCTATATTACACGTGCATACAGCATTGCAATTGCTTGTAAGAGTTTTTGTGATGTAAAAAATCAAATCTTAAATGTATATAAAATCAAAATCTAAAAGCAAGCTAACTAAATAGAAATATATTAATCTGAGAGAGAGAAAAGGAGGTTTGCTTTTCTGAATCTGTGGTGCCAAAATTAGGTAACATTCACTTCATCCATGCCACATGATCCTTCAAGTGAGAAAATATCTTCTGGTGAATTGCTCCTCATTTGTAGTTCTATCAGCCTGAATACCTTGGACCACATCCCTAGCTCCACTGACTTACCGTTAGCCCTTGCTAGGCACTCGGCTTGACATCAGTGCATTGCTAGTTCAATGCCTGAATCTCACTCCCAAGTCTCTTGTTGAGCAAAGGAGGAAGTCAATCAAGAAACAAACCCAATTGAGGGGAATTAAACAACATTTAAAAATATTCAATTACCCCTTTTCAACAGTTAAAATGGTAATTTCTTTACATTAAAAACAAAAACTTTATCTGTGTATTATGAGTATATCTACATTACATTTAAACACTGCATGGCTGTCCCATGCCAGCTGACAAGGCTTAGGTTGAGGGCTAACATCAAAGGAAGTTTCCTGAATAAGAACTGTAGTCACTGTTTGTGTGTGTGGTGCAGCTAGCTCCTCCAAAGGGAGATATTTTTAAATCTTGTCATAATGGAGCTTAGTGTGTTTCTTTTTTCTTTAGTCAACGTGTAAGGCTATGTCTAGACTCCATCCCTCTTTTGAAAGATGGATATAAATTAGACGTATCGAAATTGCAAATGAAGCCAGGATTTGAATATCAGAAAGGGGGGGAAAAGATCAATTTTCTCCCCTTATTCACAACAGTTGTCCCCAGATTAGGGGGTTGGGACCAGTATATGAGATGGACCTATGTTAGGGTACATCTAAACTACATCCTTCTTTCGAAAGAGGGATGTAAATTAGACATATTGAAATTGCAAATGAAGCTGGGATTTTAATTTTAATTTCCCATGCTTCATTTGCATAATCTCATCAAAATGGTTTTTTGAGAAACGCTATTTCGAAATTGAAACCGCAGTCTAGACGCAGTTCTTTCAAAAAGGAAAACCTTTTTTTAGAAAGATCCTGTACTCAAAAAATGAGGTTGACAGGATCTTTTGAAAAAGGCTTTTCTTTTCAAAAGAACCACGTCTAGATCATGATTTCACTTTCAAAATAGCGTTTTTCAACAACAACAAAAACCTGCGAGGTGATTATGCAAATGAAGCGCAGGAAATTAAAATCCCGGCTTCATTTGCAATTTCAATATGTCTAATTTACATCCCTCTTTCGAAAGAAGGATATAGTTTAGACATACCCTAACAGAGGTCCATCTCATATATTGGTCCTAACCCCCTAATCTGGGGACAACTGTTGTGAATAAGGGGATAAAATTGATCTCTCCCCTCCCCCTTTCTGATATAATTACAGATGCTCAAATTGGCTCAAATCCAACTGACTTTGTGAAAGAAAATTGGCAGTCCCTTATAGGAAGAAAAGTCTCACTGTATTATTGTGCTGTGTTAGTCTGGGTTAATTAGTTCCATTGCTCCATATTTCACAGCTTCTGTGATCAAGGAAGAGAGCTAACTTTTTGGACTAGGCAGGTAGGACAATGAGGTCTTACCGATAGGTGGAAGGTTGACAGAATAGTCCCACTGTTGCTTTTATATCTATAGGTATAGATATAAACATCCAGGAATGTTTAATGGTTGGGAATTTATCTTAATTTCTTTTGTTTTAAAATTTCCTTAATTTTTGGGGGTGTGAGGAGGCAGATTATAGGGGAGTGAATTTTAGTTTATGCTATTTAACCTCAAACCGCTGAATAGATTTTTTTTGTTTGCAATTTCATTGATGCCTGCCTGTCTTAATTTGCACTCACCAGAGTTGTGGTACAGTTTCTGCTAGTTACACTGATGGAATTTAAGCATCCACGAAATCTGAACTGTGGTCTCTCAGTGGGATTTAGTGTTCTTGATTAGTGTTGTTTATAGATGTTTTTGTTAATTGTTTTGCAAGATTGCAAAGTGAGGGCTATTTCAGATCTGACCTAGGAATTCTGATTAATGTCTGCTAATGGCAAGGCTTGCTTAATTCATTATTTGGTGGTTTAACCACAAAGGAAATGGACAGTATCCAGTTCATTCCAAATAGCTGTCCAGACTTTTGACAGGTTCAGTATGATTTGGTCCACGGGTTGAACCTCTCTAGTTTGGCACCCTCAAGACCTGACTGCTGTTGAACCAGAGTATTTGCCGAACCACAGGAAGTAAATATTGTTTAGTGGCATTACCAACACTTCCTCTGCTTACTGGGCTGTTAAAAGATTTTTAGGGGTAAATTAAAGCTAATTAGAGCTGAATAACAGCACAGAGCACTGAGAGCCAGAGCTGGTGGCTGTAAACAAGCTGTATGGGACGGTAGAAACTTGACCACATCCATGATAAGTGGATATCTGACTAGTTAAAATAATGCTGGACCATAGATCTTGCCAGGCCAGAGAATGCTGAACTAGAGAGCTTCAACCTGTACTGACTTTCAGATTCGAGACTCATTTCACATTTTGCAGATACAGGCAGTCCCCGGGTTACGTACAAGATAGGGACTGTAGGTTTGTTGTTAAGTTGAATTTGTATGTAAGTCGGAACTGGTACATATTGTAGGGGAAACTCTAGCCAAACATTTCTCCAGAGCTCAGTTTTATTCTCCCGCACCTCACTTCCCTCAGTCCTTTATTCTCAAGCTGAGGTGTCTGCTGAGAAAAGCCGCTCTGTGTCTCCCTGGTCTGCTGGGGGGAGGGGGGGCACTAGCTTCGCGTCTCCCTGGTCTGCTGGGGGGGCGCTAGTTTCGCGTCTTCCTGGTCTGCTGGGGGGAAGCAGCTAGTGCGGGGTTGCCTCACCCCGTTTGTAAGTAGGGATCCGATGTAAGTCGGATCCATGTAACCCGGGGACTGCCTGTACCTATAATCAACAGCAGCCAAGAAAGACATTAAAATTAAATAGGATGCTATGTACATTTTTAATGATTTAGATGAAAGTTTCTTATCTTGGCTATCCACGTTCTTAGAGATGGGGAAGGATGGAGAAGTGAAGGAAATGAGCAGAAGTGAATACCTAGAGATTTCATTTTGTTCATTCTAATGCTGGATTGACACATCTTCTGTAACAGGAGAATCTCTAATATTGACTGAAATTGTGAGCGTAGCAAAAGATAGTGTGTGGGTTTTTTGGTTTTGTGTTTTTACAGAGTACTAACAAATATCTGGGAATGAGGTTTGTATTTCACACATGCTTCTTGATTTGGCATCTCCATGTTGGTTTTCATTACAATATCCTGGTTGTATTGTACAAAACTGTTATGGGCAAGATTCATCTTGATTTTTCTATTTGTCTTTGTTTCTTCCTTCCTTTCTCCTTTGATTTGTTTGCTTCAATCCTCAGAGCATACATGATTTCACAGCATGGTTGAAATGAATGTCTTAGGTAGTCAGATGCTTTTTCATGTCCAGTCTCTGCATTTTTTTAAAAAAACTTGCTGTATCTGAATATCAGCACTCTGAAACATTCTTTTCAAGTCCATCTTGCAGATTTCACATTGCAATAAAGTGTAAACTAAAATATCAAGGACATCTAAAATGTTGACATAACATGGATGAAATGGGCTCAAGTGGTTTGTTTTTAATGTTCTTTGTCTCTTAAAGTGCTAAAATTCACACCAGAATTTTAAATTAATTGGTTGCTACACATCAAAACTGAAGCAGTCTAATAAAACATCAATCTTATTCTTTTAGAAATTTTTACAAAAATCAGTATTTGTATGTAGTACATAGAAATGAAACCTGCCAGTGATTGCTATCTAAAAGTGTTTACTGCACATGGATTCTGCTGCTAGCTCAGTGATGTGTAACACACTCAGGAATTCATGCTTGAATTGTTAATTTTGCTGAGATTGACGCAAGCAGTAAACTTCTTGAGTTGAATGCCAATTTTTGCAAAAAGCAAAACTCTTGTGTACAAGGGTGTAGCATCTTGAACCATCATATCTGTTCTTGGGATCTGATATCTGGGGAGGAAAATAAATTAGAAATAGGTACTTTGACGTTACCATACCATAAATCTTGTTTTTGTATCATTCAAAGCTATCTTGCCTATATCAGGCATCTTGGTGTACCCACAGTGGTAATTCATCTGTGTGCAATCTGTCACTTTATATAACAGCCAGAATGGCTCAGGACAAAAGAGGAGAATCCTAGCTTGATGCTGAATTTTTGAATCTGACAGGGGAAGAAAGAAGATCCTTCTACTCGAGGCATTTTCAGTTATAACTAAAGACTATTTTTCAAAGCAGTAAAAAATGTTCCATCACTTAGCTAACCCATCTGATTTACAATTTCTTCTTGGTTTCTATTATTTCTAAATTGTATACAAAACTGAGTATAGGGAACTGAGTATAGGGAACTCCAGCACTGAGCAATACTATTATTTCTTGAACTTATACTTCAACTGAAATTAGGAATGTTATGGGAATGTTCAGAAGAAAAATTTGATAGTCTGTTCCCAGAGCAGTCCTCTTGCCCAGTAAAGAGTGTTTAAAATTAAAGTCTGTCTCAACATGAAAACTAATGAATCCTCAGTTTTTAATTTCTCTTTACTTTTACAAAGTTGGCATATAGGAGAAAGAAAATGGACTCCATTGGAGCATAGAAAGATTCCAGAAATTTAAAAGTAATGGATCAGAATTAACAATGCACATTGTGCACTGACAACATGTAGAGAATGAATTGCTCAAGAACAGCTGAGAATTAGCATCATGTGAAATGTTTGGCTTTATTACAATGAAGAGGTGATTGGAAGTGAGGATGGGGGAAGACGAGTAGATAATATGGGGTAGAGGGTGGCTATTTGTGTTGCGTACTAGACAAGAAGAAGGGTGGTGCAAGAGGCATTCTGTGCAATAAATCTCCCTATATCTCATTGCCTATGTGTTTTCCCAAGTTAACTTTGATGTGGATCTGGTTGACATGAGCAGTGAAAATTAACAAGACAGACTGCAAGAACAGAAATTGCATGTTTATAGAACAGATTTAGGATGTCTCCAGAGTCTTTAGTGTCTCCAGCAAAAATTAAGTTTGCATTTATGACAGTTTTAGCCTCTTGGCTGTAAAGAGCAATGGTTTTGATCCAGTGCAATGCTGCATATCAGGCAAAATGAGATGGTAGATCTAACTGACCACCTTATTTATCTCTATCTGAAGGGATGGAAAGCAAAAGGGATGCAATAAAAAGGCTGCCAACTTATCCATGTTAAATACGACTTGTAAAAAATTGTTCACCAGGGCAAGTTGAAAGCTTGTAAAGTGTTGCCCAAAGAATTCTCTCATCAATCCTCTGTAAAAGTTATAGGCTGCCCATGTAACAAGTGCCCCCTCCAGCTCACTAGTAGCTAGAGTATAGGACCCTTAGATAAGACACTGAGGGGAGGGGTAGAAAAGAAAAGACAACACTCATCCTTGCTCATACTGCTGGGATCCTTGTTGCAACCTGGAGCGTGTAAGGTGAAAATTAAGTAGCAGAGAAACTTCTTCTCTTCCAGGCAGTCACGGAGGATGTGATGGAGGGAAGTGGCTTTGTATATATTGGAGACCTATTTCCTGAAGGCTGATAAATAAAATGAAGCCCCTAAAATGGATGCAAGGATTGTATGCTGACAGGAATCCTAGCACTCACTAAGCTGCTGGACAGAGGAAACAGAAAATTGGGTTCTCACACAGACATCTGCAGTCACTCTCCCCTACCCACAGGTGTCCTGGCAAATTTCTGTCCCCTATACATGGTATTTTGAGAAGTATGAGAGACGATTCACGGGACGAATCAGAAAAGTGTAATCCAGTGTTGGAGCAGTGGAAGCGGAAAGAGGAGAAATAAAGAGGAAAAAGTAGAACAGATAGCATAGAGAAAGGAAAAGAAAGATATAAAGGTGGTATGGATGGAAGGAAGGCTAATTTGACATCATGTGAAGTTGTGTACGGCCCGTTTCCCAGGTGTGGACTCTGATCAAAGAATAGATACCATTGTAGAGCAGTTCCGTGTTGCAGGTTAGAGGGGTGTTCACCTCGTGAGACCAGCATGACTCGTGCGGAGGCACCATGGCAGCAGCAAGAATGACACCCTTAGTGACAGTAGAGGAACCTGTGGGGGCGTATCTGTTGTGCAAGTCCCATAATCCCATCATTTCTCCCTGATCACGTTGAACAAGCCTCCCCCAGCATGGCCAGCACCAGAATTGGAGCATGATGCAAAATCTAATGTAGGGACAACAGAGCAGACTCAGACACCCTAGGAGTGGTTTCCAAACAAGGAAGGGGAAGATTGGTAGAATGGTAGAAAAAAAATTGTGGGTCTGAAAACTGTAGGTACTGGGCGTAATTGTTGTGGTTTTTTTTAAAGGGATAGTTTATTAAAAAAAAAAAGTTGAAACAGTGATTTAGCCCATCATTCATTCAGTTTTTTTGTAACAAACTCTAATACTGTACTATGTTTCCACTACAAGTATTATGCATATCCATACAAAGTATCACAAAATGTATCTGATGTGCCACCATTGCAGGATGATGATCAGGGATCCTAGAAATTCATTTGCCATAAAAAAATGCAGTATTTGCATTTTTACGGAGAGTTTTTAGTTTCTACAAATTGTGGAAAAATATATTAATGAAACTTTGCTGAAAGTATCAATGTCTCTTACTCAATGCACACAACATCCCTGTCTTCTGGTTGATTTTTGAATGTGCTTTAATTTTACAGGAACCCTGTTATCCAATCTAACTGGGATTGGAGCCAAACTGAATTATCAAAAATGTGGATAATCAGGAGAATTAGCAAAGAGCCTTCTATTCCTTATTTTAAATCATGTCGGGGGAGACTCTGCCTAAGTGCCTGAGTCCCAGACACTGTCAGCACTGGGCAGCTAGTCATTTGATTAGTATGAAGAGCTGGATTATAGCAGTGCAGATAAACAGGGGTCTACTGTATATCAATACAATTTTCTGTTCAACTGAAACCTATATATATTGTGGCTCAGGGAGAGTCATCCTGTCCATTGGATGGTTTGGGGCAGTCATTTTGGGGGGCCCTGCACTTCAAGGAAATGTGGGGCTTGGGTGGTTTAGGAGCTGGGGCATTGCAACTGGCCACATTCTGCTCCACCACTGCCCCTGGCTTCATGGGGTCTGGGTGGCATGGAGGCCAATGACAGCACCACCAGCTCTGTTTACCTGCACCTCGCTGGCTCCTAGCATTGTTCAGGAGAGGAGGGGCTGAGAGCTTTGGGGGACAGGTGAGAAGAGGGAGGGAGGAGTGGGGCTGGAGCTTGAGGGGGAAGGAGTGGAGCCTGGGCCCCACACTCTCCTAGAGATGGCACTGGCTGGGTATATCAAAGGGCAGGTTGGTGTTTCATTTCAATCACCAACATGGGTTGTGGGTTTTTTGTTTCAGAGAATTTGGGGTTGGGTGTTGTCATGGGAAAACTAAGATCCTTAATGACGCTTGTGATCTTGGATTTTTCTGTTTATTGAAAACAATACCGTGGTACTATAAGCATATTAGAAATAGCAAAGAGAAATCTATTTGTGTTAGGAAGTATGTAGAATTTGAGCTTGAAATTTCAATTGCCACGTGTTATTTGAACAGATTGGTTGGGGGAGTGTTGCAGTCATTATGTAGTTTTACTTCTAATAAGTGCAAGAACATCATTGAGAGCTTACTTTTAAGACTGTAGTTACTAGTTATCACTATAACATAACGTATGGGGAAAATGCTTATTGACGTTTTTTAGCTAATCATATGCTAGCACTTGTCCTTGTGCTTAATTACTGCTGTCATTTAACTACTAGAGTTTAGCATGAGAGCTCACCATGAGGCACTGGTTTTCTTTAAATAGAACAATGAGAATATATAACAATTATCATACACTACTCCAAAAATTGTGAGCACATGGTGAGTTACTTTCAGAACTGTAGAAGTGTGCTCTGTTGAAAGAAGATACACAGCCTGTGGCTGTTGTTGAGGATTTCACATCTCAAGATACTAATCTGTCTTGATGCTTTATGTAACAGCAAACCATGTGATCTCAAGCTCTGTGATGTCATCATTTGTCCAACAAACAAGAAGACCATAACTAACTACTGTTAAGCACTGTAAAGTTTGAATCAAAGCAAGGGAATAATCTTCAACAGCAAGGCTTTTTAACTCTTGAAAGTGCTGTTGAGTTCAGGATATGCATTTATAGTGGAATGCTAATGCTAATCTTATTGATGCTAAGGACTGACAGGTGCTTCATCAGTGTATCATTCTATGAGAAATAATCCACAGGTTCTAAATAGTTATATCAATGAAAGTGACAAAACTGTGACGGAATAGCCATGAAAGTATTGTTCTTGGAATTGGAACAGCATCTAAAGAGGTATTTGTAAAGCTTTAATTTTTCATTAAGATTCTTGGTTCTTTTTTAAGCAGTTCATAAACTTATTGATCAATATTTAAAAATATTGCTATTCTTAAATCAAGGTATTTGTCCTTTTATTAAAGCTGTCTCAAACTTAAGCATGATGCTAATTGAGAGAAATGCTTTGCTAAGTGATTTACTTATCAAAACCGCTCTTCAAGACGAGCTAGATTGAAATTTAACATTGAGCTTTCATCAAAAAATTGTTGGCAGTCAAGATATTTAGAAGCTATTTTCTTTTAAAAAGCTGTGTGCTTTGTGTGTTAATTGCAGATACATAGTGAGATTCCCTGCTGAAGTGCATAACATTTTAAATAGAATAATCCTGTTTAACTGGATTAACTTTTTAAAACACAAAATATTCTTGTTAGAGGTATGAAAGACTATTCAGTTAACTAGCAAGCATCACCCTAAATGGGTAATGATTACTAGTTCCAGTTAACTGGGAACCAGAGGGGGCTGGAGCATCTCCCGCTTGCCATAGGCTGGGGGCTCTCTGTCCCCACAGGGGGCCCCCTGTGGGACAGGGGCTTCTTTCATCTGGAGCAGTCTCTGTCCGCAGGGAGCCCAGGCACCCCACAGGCAGGGGCTGAAAGCTGGCAGAGCCATATGGGGTTGGGGGATAGGAGCCCTGCAGGTTGAGGACTGCTCTAGCCAGGCTGGAGTGGTCTGCAGCCTGGATCCTGCTTAGTTAACCAGTTAAAAGTTAACTGGGATTTTACATCACTAATTTTTGTACCTTTTAACATTACTTTTAATAAACATTATGCAGAGTTGCATGCTGCTTGTTTTCTGCCATCTTTAGAAGCACAAATTAAAGCTGAATGCATCAGTTTCATCATTCAGTATAACAAATTGAAATGATCTTGAATTGGGGTTTCATCTTCAGCAAGTCACATAATGTTTATTATCCTCCTTTGGCACCTGAGCAGTACTACATGAAGTACTTGGTATTAATTTCTTTTACGAGTTTTGATTTTTATCTGATTTCTGATAAAAAAAAATCAGGTATTACGTCAGAGAATGTCATAGAGCTGAGTTAAGGTACATGTAATATTGTTTATGAAAATAGAAAAGTCTTAGTTCCATCATGTTGCATAATTGCTATTTCTCTAGTGCAAATGAATACCTTTATCTTTGTGGGAAGAAAGGCAATAACATAACATTTTACATTTTCCAACACAGAGCGTTATTTTTAACAGATCCCATGATGACATGTAGGATTTTCAGGATAGAGTAAATTGGAGAATAGATTTCTGCCCTACTCTGCACTCCCACCAAACATATGAGAGCAGTTTTCCTACCCTTTGTTTAGGATCCTAGTCTTGGTATTAGTCGCTGTGTGAATAGAGGATATAATAGCTTTTTTGCTATGAAAATTTCAAAGCTTTGAGCTACTGTTTTGTTTTGCCTAGAAAATCTGGTGTAATGTACTTTGTGGTTCTTTTTATATTCAGAAACACTAAAATATCTTGACACATTCCATTTGAAGGTATTTTGATGCCATTGCCTTTAATAACGTCTTTAGGGAGAGAGTAACTTTTTCTTCATAAAGTGAATGGAGCCTTTTTAAAAAATAAACACCGTCTTTCCTCAATTTATATTTTGGAAAGTGGCTATAAAATTAGTGGCTATAATATTGAGATTCATTCAGCAGGCAACTGTTTAAAAACGTTTGACTTAATGTTAACAGTAAATAAACTATTACACTAAACTGGTATCGTAGCACTTAAGGCCAACAATCAGTATTAATAACATATGTCAAGTGTAGCTCATGCCAACAGGTTACAAAAGCTTCTCTACTCATAAACAATATACGTGAGTATTGCAGCAACCTTTGTTACTGTGTAATTCCAAACTAAGAAAATATTTCTGTTTGGCCCAATCAATCATAGCTCTGGAGGAAAAAACCCCAGCAAGTATGCTAATCATGGAGAAAAAGGATTTTCTGACCTTTCTACCCTGCAACATGAAGCTTTGTTATAAGTGATATTCAGTCTTACATAATGTTCTATTAGATCTAGTACCTCAGCTTATTAAAATCACTGTCAGCAGCTATTGTATAAGCAGGATTTGAATGTACTTTGTGGTCCTTGTGTCAACAGCCTACCACTTTATTTACTAAATTATTTTAATGCTTTTAAAAGTGTTGCTCCCTGTTGTATTCCCCTGAGGGTTATGCACAGAAACCATGTGTAAGGAGTCAGAATTTGAAAATACACATCCGTTGGTCTGTGCATGCGCCCTGACTCAACTTATGCTTCTGTCTGAGGCAATAAACGGCAGCATGTTGCTTAGTGTCCCATAAAAGCATGTTGATCCTTACACGTGGGATGTTATTCTAGTAACTAGGATTGGATGATAGACATATTATCCACCAGTTGCAAAACCGTTTGTCTTCCTTAGCTTTTATTTGTTGCTGCCACTGCATTGTTGTTTTCTGGCTGGAAGAGATGGTTTTATTTCTGCATTTGATGCCACTGAAATATCATATATAACTTAGAAGCACATTGTCATTACCAAGTACCATGTAGAACAGTGTTTCTCAACCTTTTTTATGAAGTACCCCCTTTAAAAAAAAAAAAAAAAAAAAAAGTACCCTCAGTACCTACAGTTTTTAGACACACACTTTTTTTTTCTACCAATGCAACACATTTGTTTAAACAACTTTTATTGCAGCTGGGAGGACAATGATATTTTTGGGTGTAAAAAGTACAAAAATAATAAAGCACTGTAAATCTTAAAACAAAAATTCAGTTTTCTCCAAATTTCAGTTGGGAAAAATACTCCTCCAGACTTCTCTCACTGTACCACTGGTTGAGAAACACTGATGTAGATCATCCTGACAGGTATTTATCTAACATGCTCTTAAATATCTCCAATGATGGAAATTCCACAACCTCCTTAAGTGATTTATTCTAGTGTTAAACCACCCTGACAGTTGTTTTTCCTCATGTCCATTCTTAACCTCACTTGCTGCAATTTAAGCCCATTGCTTCTTGTCCTATCATGAGAGAATAAAGGAGAATAATTTTTCTCCTTCCTCCTAGGGTTGCCAGGTGGCTGGTTTTGAGCCGAATAGTCCAGTATTTGAGCTTTCTGTTCAGGAAGCAAACTGAGAAAATATAAATGTTTGGTATTTTCTAAATAAGATGTAATGTAGGTTGTGATGTAATGGCAAGCGTGTCCGGTATTTTTGTTGAAACCATCTGGCAACCTTCCTCCTTATAACACTCTTTTAGGTACTTGAAAGCTGTTATGCCCCATCTCAGTCTTCACTTTTCCAAACTAAACAAACCCAGTTCTTTCAGTCATCTCTTATAGGTCATGTTTTCTAGCCCTTTAATCGTTCTTGTTGCTCTTCTCTGGACCTTCTCCAATTTCTTCACTTCTGCAAAACAATGACTGTTGGAGACCACATGTAGCATAGATATAAGTAGTGTGTAAGTACTAATGTACATGAAGCTTGTCTTTCTATACACTGAGCCTTTTTAATACAAGAGATCTGTTTATATTACTGTGAACTCCTGGTAATGACCACTGTAATTAAAGGGTCAGATTGTAAAACACTCTTAAATATCTCCAATGATGGAAATTCCACATTATATTATAAAGCTTGTTTTCAAATTCTTATGACTAAGTGCAACCATCTTTTTGCCTAAAATGTTCCATGTTTGGTGTCTTGTGATAGTTTGGAACAGCCCTGTAGCTGAAGTGGTTAATTTAATGTTGCGATTTGGCTTGGAAATAATATTATTGAGGAACAATTAAAAAACAAACAAATTGGTGTTGATTTGATTGCAATGGTGGTTTTCAAATTACCTATTGAGCATGAAGAGCAGTAGTTTTTTTGTTAAGCTCATTAAATGTGCTGTGAAGGAATGATGCACTGCATGTGTATGCACAACAAATTTAATTTTCACAGTGACTTGCTTAATCCCCCCCAAATTCCTCCTGCCCAGCCAATGCCCTTTTAATCCTTCTCATGGCTCTTCTCTGAATCCTCTTCAATGTTTTAACATCCTTCTTGAATTGTGGACACCTACTCTGGACAGTATTCCAGCAGTGGTTGTACTAGTGCCAAATGCTGATGTAAAATATCTTTCCTGCTCCTATTCACAAGTCCCCTGTATATGCATTCAAGAATTTCATTAGCTCTTTCCACCAAGTGGGAGCACAAGTTCAGCTGATTGTCCTCTACAACTCCCAAATCTTTTTCAGTCTCTGCTTTCCAGCATAGAGTCCCCCATCCTGTAAGTATCGCTGACATTCTTTGTTTTAAGATCTGTATATTTACATTTAGCTGTATTAGAATACGTATGGTTTGCTTATATCCGGGTTACTGCATAATTAAATCAGTGACCTGTCCCCTCCATGTATTACTCCAATTTTTGCGTGCTATGCAATCTTTCAGTGATGATTTTATGTTTCTTCCAGGTTTATTAATAAAAATATTAAATAGCATAGGGCAAGAACAATCACTGTATGATCTCATGAGTAACATGCCACTCAATGATTATACCCTGTTTATAATTACATTTTGACATGTATAAGTTAGCCAACTTTTAATCTATTAAATGTGCGCCATTTTAATATTCTAGTTTTTAAAAGAAAATGTTGTGTGGCACCAAGTCAAACACTTTACAGAAGTCTGTTATATCAACACTATTACTTGATCAATCAAATATATGATCTCATCACAAATATCATCACAAACTGATGTTATTTGCATTACTTATATTGTCCTCTTTTACTTTTGTGAGACTCATCTAACAGTAGTTCTAAACCTTCCAGATGATTGTACCTCTTAAATGAGTCTGATTTGTTTTGTGTAACCCAAGTTTCACCTCACTTAGGGATAAGTTGCATACAAAATCAGACCTAAAAATATAGAATCATAGACTACTACAACTGTAAGGGACCTCAAGAGGTCATCAAGTCTAGTCTTCTGCCCCTACAGGAGGACCAAGCACCATCTAGAGCATCCTTGACAGATGTCTGTCTAACCTGCTCTTACATATTTCCAATTATGGAGATTCCACAACTTTCCTAGAACTTAACCACCTTAACAGTTGGGAAGTTTTTCCTACTGTCCAACCTAAACCTCCCTTGCTGCAATTTAAATTCATTGCTTCTTATCAGAGATTAATGAGATTTTTTCTCCCTCCTCCCTGTAAACACCCTTTTAGGTATTTAAAACCTGCTGTCATATCCCATATCACTCTTCTCTTTTCCAAACTAAACAAATTCAATTATTTCAGTCTTCCCTCATTGGTCATGTTTTCTAGACCTTTAATCATAGAATCATAGAATCATAGGACTGGAAGGGACCTCGAGAGGTCATCGAGTCCAGCCCCCCGCCCTCAAGGCAGGACCAAGCTCCATCTACACCATCCCTGACAGATGTCTATCTAACCTGTTCTTAAATATCTCCAGAGAGGGAGATTCCACCACCTCCCTTGGCAATTTATTCCAATATTTGACCACCCTGACAGTTAGGAATTTTTCCCTAATGTCCAATCTAAACCTCCCCTGCTGCACTTTAAGCCCATTACTCCTTGTCCTGTCCTCAGAAACCAAGAGGAACAAATTTTCGCCTTCCTCCTTGTGACACCCTTTTAGATATTTGAAAACCGCTATCATGTGCCCCCTTAATCTTCTTTTTTCCAAACTAAACAAGCCCAGTTCATGAAGCCTGGCTTCATAGGTCATGTTCTCTAGACCTTTAATCATTCTTGTCGCTCTTCTCTGCACCCTTTCCAATTTCTCCACATCTTTCTTGAAATGTGGCGCCCAGAACTGGACACAGTACTCCAGCTGAGGCCTAACTAGTACAGAGTAGAGCGGCAGAATGACTTCACGAGTTTTGCTTACAACACACCTGTTGATACAACCTGGAATCATATTTGCTTTTTTTGCAACAGCATCACACTGTTGACTCATATTCAACTTGTGGTCCACTATGACCCCTAGATCCCTTTCCGCCATGCTCCTTCCTAGACAGTCGCTTCCCATCTTGTATGTATGGAACTGATTGTTCCTTCCTAAGTGGAGCACTTTGCATTTCTCTTTATTAAACCTCATCCTGTTTACCTCTGACCATTTCTCTAACTTGCTAAGGTCATTTTGAATTATGTCCCTATCCTCCAAAGAAGTTGCAACCCCACCCAGTTTGGTGTCATCTATAAACTTAATAAGCGTACTCTCTATCCCAATATCTACATCATTGATGAAGATATTGAACAGTAATCATTTTGTTCTTCTCTGGAACTTCTCCAAATTCTCCACATCTTTCCTGATATGTGGTACCCAGAACTTGATGCACGATTCCACTTGAGGCCTTATCAGCGGAGAGTAGAGAGGAAGAATTACTTCTCATGTCTTGCTCTCAGGCCAATCCTATTAATGCATCCCACACTGTTACTGACAAATGGGTTACCTTCTCATTTTTATCATATTTTAAAATAAAGGCGTTGGAATACAAAATATTCTACTTACATTTCAGTGTATATTACATAGCGCAGTAGAAACAAATTGTGTGAAATTTTAGTTTGCACTGACTTTGCTAGTGCTTTTTAAGTTGCCCATTGTAAATATAATCACATTTAAATAAGTTGATGTATCCTCTAGAAGACCTCTGCCTACCTCCAGGAGTATGTGTACCCATGCTTGAGAACCACTGCCATACAAGATGCTTTATTACTTTGCATGAGTTTCATATCAGTCTGACAGGCCTATTATTACACAGGTCATCTTGGTTATTCTTTTTAAATACTGGCATGTTAGCTTTCTTCCAGTCGATAGCTGCTGAAACTAGGAATGTGGGGGATGCTGCAGTACACCCCCTCTCCCACCCTTCCCTCCGGCTTAAATTAGTTTCCATTTGGTGCAGGAATTCCACTGGCTCTCTCTAAAAATTGTTCTAGTACTTGTGTTTTTCTGGAATAGTTCCAAGACTTACTGAAAAGTAACATTAACAATGCAGTAATTTGTGAGCATATTCTTTTAAAACTCATAGATGCAAATTATCTGGTCTGTTTTATTTAAAAACACATCGCAGTAGACTCTGCTGTTTAATGTTGTCCTGAAGTATTAGTGGAGAAAATGTTGTCATATGAGACTGCATATGTTTTCGCCCCCAAAAAACAAATATTTAGTGAGCACTTTTTCACTATACACACAAATTTTTAAAAAACAGTTTATTGCAATTTTACAGATAGGCAAACTAAGCAAAATACTGCTTGTGATCTTGGTTTGATTTAAGGATATTTATTTTGTAAATTGACATATGAAGTTAACAATTGTTGTTTAAATGGTTATAAAGCTTTAACGTTTTTAATTTCAACATATAAGGTCATTAAAAAATTGTCCTGACTCTCTGCATAATTCCCTACAACTTAAAATGTAAACAGATGAAAATATATTAAAAATAAACAGTATTCATGAAAACAATAAAAAATCTAATTCTGCCAAGTGTCTTTATCATGGATAGTTCTGCCATTTCTATCTAGTAGTGGACCAATAAAATGTCAGGATGTATTTGTTCCTAATATACTTTTTACCTATAAATACAAATAAGTTACTGTACCATTAGTGACATTTTAAAAATAGAACTTATAATGTAGTTACATTTTAATCTAAAATTGCAGTAGCTCAAATTTTCAGTCTCAACCAATCAATGATCTTATTCTTTTAATTGTCTTGATTTAAAATCACACCACCAGTGCTACTCGGCTGGAATGGAGACTGAATCTTTGGCACTGAATTTTTATTTGTTCTCTTAAAAACATTCTAGAACATTAAATGTAAAAATAAGATTCAACATTAAGGTTGTATGATTAAGCACTCAGTTAATGGTGTGATTGCGTCAAACACTGTATTATATATAAAGCACATGCACTAGAACCAAATGAAAAATGGAAATAAATTTTAAAAACCCCACCTTTCACAGCAAATGTTTCTGCCAAAAGCTAAAAAGCTTTGGAATTTGCTAATTCTATTGTAGGCAGACCTATAGTCTGAACTTTGGCATCTCTTAACTTCTGGAAAACCTTAACATTGCATTACTGTTGAGAAGTGTGCACACATTTGCTGATGCACAGACTGGCATGACTTAATGCTATTAGAGAGGGCATCCTCAATTTCAATGTGTGGGTTTAAGTTAAAAAAATAGTAGAGGGTCTTGTGTGACATAGCATTTCCTAATGAAACCACTTCAGAGTACAGGGATATATGATACAAAATGTTAGTGCACAGACAGTTGGCTTAATTAGGACAAGGGACGATGGCAATTTCCCTTGTCCCTACTTTGTTCACCTATATTTTCATCTCCTTTCTCAGGATCCTATGAACTTTTACTGTTCCCTAAGAAAAATATAATAATGGCCTGAACCTCAAAGCTTACTTAACTCAGTGGGAGGATTCTGATTGACTTTGATGGGTTTTGAGTCAATGCCTAGGAGCCTTAACTTGGCTTGTAATGCAGTTTCTTAAGTATAGGCTTAACTTTAAAAGTGTGAGTCTGAAGAGGGAAGTGACCATCAAAGAGAAACCTCTGTCCATCTAGAAACCTAATGCAACTGCTCTGCTTAAAAAAAATGGCTCCTTTGAAATGAATTTACTATAAGTTAGGAGCCAGTTCAAGACTCCCAATGCAACTTTATAGGGAGCAGTAAAAAGAAAAATCATATGGGAAGGAAAGAGAGAATAAAGGGGTAAGCAGTAGAAGATCTAGAGATGGGTGAAAGATGATTGATGAGAACATATAATGTATCCTCTGTTGCTCAAGTACATAGGGATTCCTTGTTTTTAGCTGGGTGATGAGGTGCCAGCCATGCACTGTTGGGAGCTAGTTGTGGCTGTGACCACTTCCAAGGCCCAGAAGGTCTGTCAGAACAGACTACTGTGGGGAACTACGTTCTAATATAAAATAATTTGTGCTTTTCAAATGCATGTGATCTTACCGCTGCCAAGTGACCATCTGATTTTTGTTTCTTTTGTCACGGCAGGTACAGCTAGAAATACTCCTGTAATTTCCTTTCATTTAACATTGAAGTGCATTTCAGAAAGTACATAATGTATTATAGATGCCCTCAAAACTCAGGAACATGAGTGGTTTCTGCTCAGAGGTATTTCCTTTGGCGTTAAGGAAACCAGATGAAAACATGGAATCAAATGAAAACTTTATGAATAACTTTTTAGTTTTCTGACAAATTAAAGTTCAGTCTTATAAAGCTTCAGAGCGTTTGGTTTAGGGAAATAATAGTGTAGTCGATTAACCTATAAGCTTTTGCTTATTGGCTAATGCTATAGACTATAAACATTTCCCTCCCCTCCCTTAGCCAGTAAATTTTTTTAGCAGGCTGGCCAGCAGCCCAACTCAATTCTCACTTGCGACTGGTCCAGGACCTACCCCCGCTGCAGGTCTGCATTTAAAGTGTATTAGGAGTCAGGCAGGCAGCCTGGCTCAGTTCTGGTTTGCACTGGGTCTAGGAGCTTAGACCCCTCACCAGATAGGAGCTGCTGCTGCCTCTTTATCAGAGACAGTAGCACAGGGCGACAGGCAGCCGGTCCACGATGGGAGCTGGTTTTTAAATTGGCCCCCCCTTGTGGACCAGCTCCCACCTGGCACCCCACACTGCTGCCTCTGATACAGTGGCAGGGGGCTCCTTGGGAGTGGGGCCAGAGTGCACTGGCTGCCGGCCCTGCCCCCAGGACTATAGAAAAGTCAACTAATCAATAGGAATTCAAGAGGTTACTCGACTGTTTAATTAACTGATATTTAACATTCCTAGTTTGGGGTACTTCAGATCTACTCAGCCCTTCAGTTGGGTAGATAGTGTCCTGGTTGCTAATTCCATGGTAGAAAATAACTATTGATGTTAAATCTCTAAGAGATTTAGCCCATGGTGCCATACACACCTCAGATTCTGTTCTGTCATTCAAATTGTATTGCTAGGCATAGTTGCCTGTCTCTGGAAGAATTCTTTGATAACCTCAGAATATTTTAGTTCTTCCCACCCAGGAGTAGGGATGTGAACGTGTACCTGTGTACACAGTTAACTGGCTCATAGGTTAAGGTGCACAGTTACATGCACCACTCCTCACCATGCTGCAGCCTTTGATATAAAGGCAGCAGCAGCACGGGGAGAGGCGCAGGCAGGCGGCTCCATGGGAGCTGCCTACCCTCCCCCCCACTACATGTAAATGTGTAACTGCTGAAATTTTCAGTGGTTACACGTTTACCTAAATAAATTCATTGAAACATCCGTATCCAGGAGGTCTTTTGAAGATGTCTAGATGTTCCTTGCAGGTTGTAACCTGTGTGTCTGCATATCTTTCCAATTAAGGAGTCTCAGCAAGGAAAGACTTTTTCAAAAATCAAGGTTTATTGCATCATTTAAAATCTGTGATGTGATGACATCCTCATTAAAATAAATGGGGTTTAATTAGCTATTGTGTTTTCCTACAGAAATTGAAATATCTATGATCAGTATTGTATTCCCAGAGAAGTTAGACTTTTTTGTCCTTTGATTTTTGTCACCTTGTTTTTAAATGCATCCTTCTGTGTTTTATGTAATTCCAGATACTGGTGTTATATTCTTGCCAGCCAACTAGATTGTATGTAGGATGGAATGCATGTTGTTTCCACTTCATAGTTCATTAATCTTTGTATATACTCTGCTGATGGTAAAAATTATAAACATGGTACATAGCACCTTCGTCCCTCTTTTTTAGTTTGAGGTGTTAAATTCTAATTGCCCTTAACACTTATTTTGGAAATCACAAAAAAAGCTAAAAAAATTCACATGCAATCAAACCATAGGTTTGAGTTTCTAGAGGGGAAAAAAAGCCACGAATACTATAGAAATATCTGGTACTCGGGGGCTCTTAATTTGATGGACAGACATAACAAGATCCATTGGCTGAAGGTTGAAGTTAGCCAAGTTCAAACTCTAAATAAGATAGTTTAACCTTTTGGAACAGATTGCCAAGGGATGTGGTAATTTTCAGTGGCTTGGAGTCTTTAAATCAAGATCACATGGCTTTCTAAAAGATGTTTTAGTTCAACCACAAGCTATTGGGCTAGATATGGTAATTGCCTGCTGAAAGTTTATGACCTGTGTCAGATTAGATGATCATAATAGTCTTCTCTGTCCTTAACATCTATGAAATTCACAGTTCAGTCAGAAGAAACTATTCAAAAGACAACCCCTTTAATTTGACCAAATTGAATCTGAGTAAAACTGGCTGGAAAGCCTGTCCTCATTAAATCAATGGCAGTTATATGGAGCCAAGATCCCAGCCTAGAGTTTTGTGGATTACTGTCAGAATCATTACACTGTTTCCTTCTCTCTCCTCTCCCTCCCCCCTCCCCCATACATATGGTTTAAAATTCAGAATTTTTAAGGGAAATTCTTATTACTCCTTTGAAGTAATAAAGGCAAATGTTTTGCAGGATCCAATTTCTGCACAATCTTGTTTCCAGTTCACCACTAATGTGGTGAAAATGCAGTTGGTTCTTAATGTGCTTGGGACTGAACAAAATTTTGATGATATTGCAGTATTTAACAGCTGGAAAATATAGTTTAAAATTGTGTTATCCATGGAGAGGCCCTGGAGTAACCGGCCAGTCAGGAGCAGGGGAGGATGATACGGGAACGTCTGCACAGCAGGGCTAAACTCAAAATAGACTACGCAACTTGTGCTATGTTAATTGTGTAGCTTAAGTCAAAATAGCTTATTTCGGCTTTTGACGCTGTCTACAGCAGGAAGTCCAAGTTAGAGCACTCTTCCTCTGACTTCCCTTACTCCTCGTACAATGAAGGTTACAGGAATTGGTGGAGTAAGAAGTCCTCTGGCTGGACATTATTTTGACATTATGTTGAAATAACTGTTCGCGTGCAGATGCAGACTTTATTTCAAAATAACATCAGTTAGTCTGAAATAATGGTGCTGCGTAGATGTACCCTAAGAGAAACTGCACGATCAAAGGCAGCTCAATTGCAGCCCAGACTTGAAGGAAGAAGGTTAAAAGGGCTGGCTAGCTGGCAGAACCAGGGACAGCTCAGAGTGTGAGCTGGTCAGCACATTGTATCCAGGAGGAGAAGCCCTGGAGGCAGCACTCTCTTCTGGAGTAGGGAAAGAGACTGGATTGGACTCAGAGCATGCTGGGATGTGCCTCTATTAGAGTTGTACCCTGGAAGGGGGACTGTGAAGGCACATGAGGCTGTGTGACTTGGCAATTAGGCTGAGTACCCGCAAGGCTTTTTAAAGGCTCATGCTAACCTAAGCAGTGCAGGAACTCACACTCAGCAGAACAGGGGGTGCTTGCAGGAGGGGAGTACCACCCCATTACACCATGACAGGGGCTACCGAGTTTTAACAAAGGCCCTGGAATGATTCATTTTTTCTAGTGTTTTATCGTGTAGACACAACTTAAGATTTGTCTCAATTTTGGTAAATACTTGTTTTTTATTTTAAATATGTTTCTAAAGACAGAAGACATGTCTATACTTGAAATAAGTAAATAAAAAACCCAAGCAAAGTGGAAAACTGTGAGGAGTTTCTTTGAGAAGCACATAGGAACCAGCTAAAACTCGCAGAGCATACAGGGTCTAAATGAGTCTGTGCAAGTATTTATCTGAAATGCTGAAGATGAAAAGTTCTTAAAGGATTCAGTATTATTGAGTCAAGATAAACTGTAATAAAAAACCCTAAAATATTGGCATCCCTGCAAAAAGTAGTTTGCCAAATAATCTTTTCCGCTATTGACCAATTTGCCGTTAAGGCAGTTAATTGATCTTTGTATGTAAAGATAAGAACATGCAAAGCAGCTACAGGCAGTCCCCGAGTTACACAGATCTGACTTACATCGGATCCGCAGTTACGAATGGGGCCCATCTCCCTGGTCTCCAGCAGACCAGGGAGAGGAAGCAAAGCGGCGGAGCACGCGGGCAGCGGACAGCCCAGATGTGTCTGGGCTGTCCGCTGCCCGCGTGCTCCGCCGCTTTGCTCTGCTTTGCTCCCCGTCTCCCTGGTCTGCAGACCAGGGGACGGGGAGCAAAGCGGCGGAACATGCGGGCAGTGGACAGCCCAGATGCATCTGGGCTGTCCGCTGCCTGCATGCTTCTTGGCTTTGCTCTGCTTTGCTCCCTGTCTGCAGACCAGGGAGACGGGGAGCAAAGCAGAGCAAAGCCGTGGAGCTCGAGGGCAGCAGGACAGCCACGGCGCATTTGGGCTATCCCGCTGCCCCCGTGCTCTGCGGCTTTGCTCCGGACGCCTGTGGTACAGCAGCTGGGGCGCTGCCGGTTGGTTCCGTAGCGCCGCTCTGGGCGCTACTGGACCAACCCGGCAGCACCCCAGCTGCTCTGTCCCAGGCGTCCTGATTCAGCCACTGCTGGTCAGTTTCAGCAGCGGCTGAATCAGGGCGCCTAGGGCAGAGCAGTTTGGGTGCTGCTGGGTTGGTCCAGTAGCGCCGAGGAGCGGCGGCGCTACTGGACCAACCCAGCAGCACCCCAGCTGCTCTGCCCCAGGCGTCCCCAAGTCAGCCGCTGCTGAAACAGATCAGTGGCTGACTACAGGAAGCCCCTGCCCCGGGCTTCCTGGAATCAGCCGCTGATCAGTTTCAGCAGCAGCTGACTTGGGGATGCCTGGGGTTCTTAAGTTGAATCTGTATGTAAGTCAGAATTGGCGTCGAGATTCAGACGCTGCTGAAACTGATCAGTTTCAGCAGCGGCTGAATCTGGATGCCAGTTCCGACTTACATACAGATTCAACTTAAGAACAAACCTACAGTCCCTATCTTGTACGTAACCCGGGGACTGCCTGTACTTGGTTAGCATTGTACTTGTATGCTTTCTTTACCCATCAAATACATCTCAGCATTATGTGTTACTTCATTTATTCAGTGCTTTATTTATATCATGTCTATAGTGCTTTGCAAACATCATCTTCTGAATGATATGCTCTAACAATGCGCTCTAAGTGGATGGACACTGCATCTGAGAATCTTTTCAAAAGTTCAGAGTTTAAGCAGGACAGAAATTAGTCCTTGATACAGCAAATTCTTATACATAAGAATGTATGACATGTTTGAGTAGTGCTGGTCAATTTGTGAGTGTAAAATTTTTAATGTTGTATGTGGATTTCTTGAAATGCGGGCTCAGCATTGTAAATTTTGTGGGGAAGGGTTATGTCTAATGCACAATGCCTAGTATAGGGGGATTAAACCTCGTATTTGGGGACTTTGTGTATCACCACACTGCAAACTATAAATAATAAAAATAAATGTTTGGAGGCAGATGGGATAACCAAACAAAGTGAAAGGAAAAAATTAGTTTGGGAGAGAATGTTTGTTGCTCTCCTTTGACTGGATTTTACTAATGTTAATATATATCTTTTAATATAGAAAATGCTGTGTTGTTCAGTCTGCCAGACACAGAAGTAGTAAGGGGAGAACCCCAATCAAGATGAGTAGTGGGAAAATGAACTAAAATGAATCTTTCCTTTTTTAAAAAAAGACTTAAAGGAAGAAGAAAAATTAAACTTAGAGAACAAAGCAACCAAGTTAAACCTCTGCAGTGTCACAGGATAGCTCATTTCTAGTAGATATTTATATGGGGTGCTTGCTGCATCCCCAGGCTTGAAATTATTTCCATTATAAATAGAGTTTACAGTTGGGTTCAATGACTCAGAATCCACACTAGAAAAATTGTTTGAGTGCCCCTGTGAGCATCTACTGAGAATTTTTTTAGGAGACAAATCTAAGGAATTGCCACAGATTTAGGTGTCAACAGAAGAGGTTTTAGAATAAACTGATAAACTAAACAGCAATGAGTCTCAGAGAGATAGTCGTGTTAATGTGTAATTTTAAAAACTAGTAGTCCTGTGGCACCTTAGACTAACATTTATATGTATAGTATCACTAGGGGGCTGTGCCCCCTGCTTGCTGTGCTCACAACCCCCTTCCCCACAGAGAGTAGGGAACCACAGCTCTCCCCCGCAGGCACTGGGGAGGTCTGGGCTGCGGCCGTGCCAGCCTGGGGCCCTTTCTCCCTTCCTTCAGCCCAGGGCCCCTTCTCCCTCCTTCCCCCCTTCTGCCAGTCTGGTACTTCTCTCCCTCTCCACGCCTGACCTCATGGGTCCCGGCACAATGGAACAGCTGTTTTTAAAACACTGGCAGCCGCCTGCCATGTGGTGATTGTCGGAGCTTCAGCCAACTGCTGTGAAGTGGCTCGGGGCCAGGGTGTACCCCAGTCCCAACCGCCTCCCACAGGCCTCACCACTGCCTGCCCACTCGCCTTGCAGTCCTGCCCTCCTCCATCCTTCCCCCACTAGCTTAGCGACAGGTTACCTTCAAGATACAAGGAAGGTAAGTGCTACTGTTGTCAGAGCCATTTTTAGATCTCTCGCCAGCCATAGCTTTCCGACACCATTATGGGGTTAGCAGCAGGGAGGAAAGAGGGAGGACGCTGGGTGGCTGAGGGAGGAGGGGCTGCGGGACACAGAGTGATGTGGTGATGTCACTCTGTCATCCCACAGGAAAATCTTGTTTATAGGTATAGTAAGATGAGCTTTTGTGGGCAAAACCCACTGACTCATGCGCTCATCTGCAGAAGCGGGTTTTCCCCACAGAAGTTCATGATACTATGTATATATTTGTATCTAAGGTGCCACAGGGTTGCTCATTGTTTTTAAACAGTAATAAGTCACCCAAGAGTTTTGTAAGAACTGGATATGAAATGGCAAAACCAGTAACTACAGTATGTTTCTGTCACTTAAATCAGCTATGTTCCAGATAGTTGGAGGATATCTAATATAACACTGACTTTTAAAAAAGGCTCCAGATGCGATCCTCTCAATCACAGGCTAGTAAGCCTAAATTCAGAAGCAGGAAGATTGGTTAAAACCATAGGAAATAACAGAATTGTCAGACATAGGATGTCAACCAATAAGCTTAGACTTATTGGTTAATCCTGTCGACTACACGCATTCATTCATACAGAGGCAGCAAGGATGGTGGGAGGCAGGAGCTGGTGGCCCCCCTGCCACGCTGCTGCCTCTGGTAGAGAGCCAGCAGTGCAGGGTGAGGGGGGAAGCTGGGAGATGATACGAGTGGGGAGCTGGCTCCACAGACCTACCTGCCCCCTTTGCTGCCTCCTACAGAGGCAGTTGTGCGGGGGAGGCAGAAGTCGGTGCTTCCCCAGTTCCGTCTCTGTGGAGCCACCTGGCTAGGGAGGCTGCCATGGAGCAGCCTCTGTCCACAGGGGGTCCAAGCTCCCTGTAGACGGGCTGCTCCATGGCTGCAGCCTCATCCAGGGGGAGTCCAAGTTCCCTGCAGACAGGGCTCGGACCCATCATGTACAGAGGCTGCTGCCATCCCCCGGAGAGGCAGGTGGAAGCCACTCTGCACAGGAACTAGTTTTTAACCCAGCTCCCCTCACGGGGGGGCAGGGGACTCCCCGGCAAGAGCGCACTGGCTGCTAACCCCAGTTCTGGAGGTTCTTGAATAGTTGTGTAACCACTTAAACTTGAAGTGGGTTGTGCCCATGAAAGTTCATGATTCCATCTACATGTTTTGTTAGTCTTTAAAGTGCTACTAGACTATTTGTTGTTTTTAAGATTTTTTTTTTGTTACAAACTAACTTTGCGACCTCCCTGAAGTACTAAAATTTGATGCAGTTATGACTATTTAAATATACATTGTCTAATTTCCCTACATCAGACACGATAAACACAATGGCTATGTCTACACTCGCGGCTGCTTGCGCGAGTAATATGCAAATGAGGCTAAGCATGGAATATCGCTGAGCCTCATTTGCATACCTAATGAGCCACCATCTTTTTCAGAAGAGGCTCTTGCGCAAGAAGGAGCGTCTACACTGCCCCTTCTTGCACAAGAAAAACCCTCTTGCGCAATGCCGTTACACCTATTACTTTTCAGGAAGAACGGCATTGTGCAAGAGGGTTTTTCTTGTGCAAGAAGGGGCAGTGTAGATGCTCCTTCTTGCGCAAGAGCCTCTTCTGAAAAAAATGGTGGCTCATTAGGTATGCAAATGAGGCTCGGTGATATTCCACTTTTAGCCTCATTTGCATATTACTCACACAAGAAGCCGTGAGTTTAGATATAGCAAATATGTTGGAGGAAGAGTCAACATGGGCCATTTAATGAAATCATTCTCCATCAATTAATTAGAATTCTTTGAGGATGTCAACAAGCATGTGGACAAAGGTGATGCAGTAGATATATCAGAGGGATAGCCATGTTAGTCTGGATCTGTAAAAGCAACAAGGAATCCTGTAGCATCTTATAGACTAACAGATGTACTGGAGCATAAGCATTAGTGGGCAAAGACCCACTTTGTCAGATGCATCTGACGAAGTGGGTCTTTGCCCACGAAAGCTTATTTTCAGTACATCTGTTAGTCTATAGGGTGCTATAAGACTCCTTGTCACTTTTGCAGTAGATACAGTGTATTGGGGTTTCAGAGCTACTCGGACAGTCTTCCTTATCAAAGACTTCTAAGTAGTCCCAGGATAAGAGGGAAAGTCCTTTCATTGATCTGGAACTGGTTAAAAGACAAGAAACCAGTGTTAGATGTAAGCTGTCAGTTTTCAACATGGAGAGGTAATTAGCAAGAAGATTCTTTGAGGATCTGTACTGGGACCAGTGACATTCAGCATATTTATAAATGACCTGGAAAAGTGTACACAGTCACGTAACAAATTTGCAGGTGATACAAAATTACTCAAGATAGTTGAGACCACATCTGATAGTGAAGAGTAATGAAGGGATCTTACGAAACTAAGACTGTCTAGACTGTATCCCTCTGTCGACAAAGGGATGCAAATCAAGCACATCGAAATTGCTAATGAAGCAGGGATTTAAATATCCCGCCCCTCATTAGCATACATATGGCTGCTGCTTTTTTCAAAATGGAGTTTTTCAAAAAAAGGCAATCTAGACACGGATCTGTCAAAGCCTTTTTCGACAGATCCTGTAAACCTCATGTAAAGCAGCGGCCATGTTTATGCTAATGAGGTGCAAGATATTTAAATCCCTGCTTCATTAGCAATTTCAGTGCCTAATCTACATCTCTCTCTGTCGGCAGAGAGGTGTAGTCTAGACACACCCTAAGTGACTGGGCAACAAAACAGATGAAATTCTGTTTGACAGATGCAAAAAAAGTATGTTGGAAAATTATAATCCCAACTGTCTTTATACAACAAGGATCCTGGAGTCATCATGGATTGAAAACTGAAAACATCTACTCAGTTTCTAGAGACGACGTAAAAAAAGCTAACAGTATCTTAGAAATCATTAGGAAAGGACCAGCTAAGACAGAAAAATATATCACTATATAATTCACACTTCAATACAGCATTCGATTATGGTCACTCCATCAGAGGAAAAAAGATACATTAGAATTGGGAGGGTGGGGAACATAGAAGGGCAACAGAAACAGCTTCCGTACAAGGAAAGGTTAAAAAGCCTGAGACACTACACCTGGAAAAGAAAACTAAAGGAGAACGATAAAGGTCTATAAAATCGTAAATAGGGAAGTGCTATTTACCCCTTCACATTAACACAAGAACAAGAGGGCCACCTAATTAAATTAATAGACAGCAAATTTAACAAACCTAAGTACTTATCAAAATGCACAGTCAGCCTGTGGAACTCATTACCTGGGGATCTTGTGAAGGCTGAAAGTATAACTGAGTTAAAAAAAATATTTTCATGGAGAATAGGGCCATCAATAGCTATTAGCGAATATGGTCAATGGTGCAATTCCATACTTTGAGTATCCCCACACCTTCAAATGCCAAAAGCTGGGACTGGACTGCTGGGAATGGATCACTTAATTTTCCTTTTCTGTTCATCCCTTCTGAAGTATCTGGCACTGGCCAATGCAGAAGACAGGGTACTGGGCTAGATGGAGCTTTTAGTCTGACCTAATACAGCTGCTATGTGCTGACTGTGAAAAGAATTATAGCTCTCTCCTGAAATTACCTGATAAACAGGGACAAAAAAAGTGACAACAATGGAAAAAACTCAGATTCTAAGGACTGAGGTCTTGCTGGCTATTTTTCTATTTTTCTACATTATATGTGGATCAGATGTTATAAAACTAATCATATCAGAGCATAGTTGTCTGACACCTAGGTACATCTGTATTCTAACATTTGCTTTTTTCTATAAAGTGGTTAGGACAGCATGCTTGTGTTGTTCCATCCACATTGACAAAATGTTGAAACCTAGATACAGCTAGCTGATTCTACTAGACTTGCAAACCCCTAAACATAATTTTAGGGTATCATTACAGATTATTATATAGAAACACGGATATAACTAAAATGTGCTTATGACCTTTGAATCAGGGCACATCTACACTAGGAGCATAACCAAAGTTACAAATAGCACAATCAGCCTGAGACTGCTGCCTGCCTCTTGCCTTATCACACCAAGGGAGAGCATGGCAAGTGTGTATTTTGTTTTTATTACTGTCCATTTTGAGGTGGGTCATTGTAGGAAAACCCCATGTGAAAAGATTTTAACCACTCTCAAAAAAAAATTTGCCAAGAGACTCAGATCTCTTGGACTTGTAAGTTTCCCTCTACACAGTCACCACTAGTATCCTTGAATCTTAACTGGCATTGTGAGAGGCCATCTGAGAGTTGTGGGGTGCAACAACTAAGGACTTTGACGATCATGGTTTTAAGTTGGATCAAGTATTGAAGTGTAACCCATTACAGAAAGCTGGCCAGGGTGGTATAGTCTCTGAGTCATTATGTAAAAAGAGGGGCTGCCTGGAGTATGTGCTAGAGCTTTCACTTTCAGCCTGAGATTTAGCATGTTGCTTTAGTTGAGTTTAGAGGTGACAAACATGTAGTTCACCTTGGCTTGGTCTGTAACTGATATGAGGGGTAACTATTGGAACAGCCAAAGAGTGTTAAAGCAAATTAAGGAAAAGGATGTAATTTACTTGTCCAGGACTGCAGAAGGCGCTCCAAACATATGCCCTAATGGTTGTGTTTAATATTAAGTAAACTGGAATGGATTATATAGTCGACAGGTGCAGGTAATTTAAGATGGGGAACATTGTAAAGTCATGGGAAATGTGACTGTTTTTCAAATAACACAAGTAAAGTGGGAATTCTATATTCCAGGAAATGCATATGAATTGATGTTGCAGAAAAACACATATGCAAGTTCAGTATTCTTAAATGTAATCCCCTCCCCCTCCCCAAAGTAGGATTATCTTGTTTGCACCACTCTGCTGGTACAGCATTAATGAATGAAAGAACAGTAGACTGAGAAGGCTAAAATAATCTCTTTAAGAAGGATGATGATGACATGCTAATGCTAAAGTTAAATTTAAGACTCTTATTCCTTGCCTTACTAGCTTTCCTGTTTGAGAGTGACACACATATTCAAAATGTTTGCTCTACACTACAGAAGAGTACAGGAAGTCCCCGGGTTACGTACAAGATAGGGACTGTAGGTTTGTTCTTAAGTTGAATCTGTATGTAAGTCGGAACTGGTGTCCAGATTCAGCCACTGCTGAAACTGACCGCCAGTTCTGACTTACATACAGAATCAACTTAAGAACCCCAGGCGTCCCCAAGTCAGCTGCTGCTGAAACTGATCAGCAGCTGATTCCAGGAAGCCCGGGGCAGAGTAACTCTGCCTCGGGCTTCCTGTAGTCAGCGCTGGTCAGTTTCAGCAGAAGCTGACTTGAGGACGCCTGGGGCAGAGCAGCTGGGGTGCTGCTGGGTTGCTCCAGTAGCGCCGCTCCTCAGTGCTACTGGACCAACCCAGCAGCACCCCATCTGCTCTGCCCCAGGCGTCCTGATTCAGCCGCTGCTGAAACTGACCAGCAGCGGCTGAATCAGGACCTGGGGCAGAGCAGCTGGGGTGCTGCCGGGTTGGTCCAGTAGTGCCCAGAGGACCAATCGGCAGCGCCCCAGCTGCTCTGCCCCAGAGTCCAAAACAAAAGCCTGGTCTGCTGGGGGAGGGGGGCACACTAGCTGCGCCCCCCCCCCCCAGCAGACCAGAAACACGGGGAGCAGAGCCGCAGCGGGGTGCCGCGCCTCTGAGGCTTTGCTCTGGCAAAGTCTCAGAGGCGCGGGACCCCGCCGTGGCTGCAGCTTCAGTCCCGGTGCCTGTGGTCTGCTGGGGACGGTCTCCAGCGGACCAGGGGCACCGGAGCAGCTTACGAACGGGGCTTTCTCGCCCCGGAGCTCGCAGGTAGCAATCTGCCACCTCGACCTCCGGGGCGAGAAAGCCCTGTTTGTAAGTGCGGATCCGACATAAGTCGGATCCGCGTAAGTCGGGGACTGCCTGTAAAGGGTTTTGGCTTTTCTGTTTTGTGGGTTTAAATCACATGAGTGTTGATGCTTCATAAGTTGTGCATTATAGGGTGTCCTCAGTCTTCTTTAAGGACAAGTGCTTTGCTTTGTCTTTTTCTCATTCATAATTTGAGCTTGTTAAATAGCTAAGTGGAGAAAGGCCTCCATTTAAAATAATTCTGATGTTAATGTGACACTTTGTAAGAAAGTACTGGAAATGTAACTCTCATTTTGAAATATGTTGTGGTTAATTGAGATAATTTAAGAACCCCCCCCTTATTTTGTATATAACATAGTTTAAAAAGTAACTGTTGTATTGCCTTATCTGGAAAAAGGTGGATAGACGCTTTCACATTCTTAAATAGTAACATTGAAAATATCTGTCTAGAATTTTACAGATTAATGCTGTGTGTGTTTTCTGAATTGTCTGATGGTAGAATATCTTAAAATGAATGGCTTAGGGGCTATAAAAATGGCATAGATGTCATTTAATGAGAATGAAGAATAGACCAGTATTAGGAGTTTGCCAGAACATTTTTCATTTATAGTTTACTTGCTGCTGCACATATTTTCACAAATGTATTCAAGAAGATATGTCTATAAAAATAGGGGTTTTTTAAAATGTTCCTGTGCCAACATATGCTGAAGTACTCTAGTGGCAGACATATGAACATCTTAAAATTGTGTAAGAATTGTATTTTTAAGGTATAACTCCTTTGGTAGCCCAGGATCCGTGAATTTTGTGCCTAACCTACACCATCATAAAACTCGTGTTGTTGTTTCATATGAAAAACGGATTTTTCATTTTCAAAAACCACCTACAGTAGTCTTTTAGTCCTCTCGTGTGGTGACAGTCAACTGCAAAGGGATGATGCAGAAATAAAGCACTGTATTATTGGAATTAGTTCCACTAAGCAAATTATAAGGCATCCTATGAGGAAGGGAACTTGAGTCCTCGGGTTTAATTAACTCAGACTGTAAATTTCCTGAGACTCCTTCCATCGTGCATGTTCTGTTTATCTATTCCAGTCTAAAGGTATAGCGTTGAACCAATAGGTGGCGGCATTAGCTAAATGTAAGTCTAGCGACATTGTTATTGAATTCCACCATCAGCTATATCCGATCGTTTCTACCGAGGCTAAACTTTGCATGTGTAGTTTTTCTGCAGGCAAAAATCAGCCTGTGTGTTGTGAGCGAATCGTTTTATGGCTTGGAAAGGCTTAAATTGGGCACTGGATCACTTTGTTTCTGCGTTGCTGTTGCCACCCAAACTCTCCGACTCTGAAGATTGCACTGAGAGATTTGCTAGGTGCTCACGCGGTTCCTTGCAAATGGTAGTATTTTAACTGGGGAGAAGAGAAGGGTTGTCTCCAAATCAGGGGTGTCCTGCTTGTGGTAACTGGATTTTGGTGATGGCTCATTGCTACTAAAGTGATGCAAAGGAGCTTTTCTGGCAGGGGCGGTTCCGAATGACCGGCCAGCCAATAGGCATTGACTCTCCTGCATATATTATGCAATAGGACTGGAACCTCAGGTTTTCTGCTGAGTACAGAAGAGCTGACCTCGGAGATTTCTTTGCGCAGCTCTGGGATCAGCATCTTCCAGGATCATACCGTCACAAACGGGTGGCTTCTTAAAATTATATCTATCTAGCCAGCCTTCTACCACTTCCCGGTGGCGGAGACTAAACTAAGATTAATGTAAATCAACAGAGGAGCTCTGCATTATTGTTTTTTTTTCTTTTTGGTGGGTGTTTCTGGCTGGGAATTGCATGAATGCCCAATGGTGTAGACCAGTGGCAATGGATCTAGGAGTTTATCAACTAAGACATTTTTCAATTTCTTTCTTGTCATCCTTGCTGGGCACCGACAATTCTTCTTTGAGACTCGACAGTAGGTAAATAACTATGGTATCTAATGTGCTTGTTTGCCTGGCTGGAATATTTGCAGTGATGCAGGTGAATGCCAGGGGGCTGATTCCTTTGTCCACCGGACTGGGCAGCACTGGGAAGCTGCAGTGACACGGGCGGTGTGTTTTACATTTATCTGGTGAGGGATTGAATCCCCGGGACACGGATCGCTATACCGCATTATGTAATTAAACTCCATCTTTGTGGGTTATTAAGGAAAATGTCCGGATCTTTGATCCTGCTGTAGCGTGCGGTACGAGGTGGCTTTACCAGGTTGGTTTTACTGCATTGAAGCATCCCGATGACATAAACAGCGGTGTTAAGTCAGTGCGGGATATATTTCTCAGCCAGCTAGTTATCAGCATTCAGCGTCTGGTCGTGTCAGTAATTCAGCTGCTGATATATATTTTTCCCTTTTTTCAGCTCCTCGGGTGCAAGCGTGGTAGCTATAGACAACAAAATCGAGCAGGCGATGGTATGTACCGATTGCTAAATTTAAAAAAAGCAATTAATTTTTAAAGCGCGAGATGGGGATAGAAGTGTGCACGGTGTATAGAGGTTCTCTGGGTAATACTGAACCGCTGCATGGGCGTGGGTGCATGGGCGAAGCTGCTTGTTGTTTTGGTTATTTGTTTTAAATACACTGCTGATCTAAGGCTTTCATATGCGAGGAATGCCGATGTTTCCCTATAAATGCCTTAGATGACTGACGGCATCGCATTCTGGGCTCTCTGCCTTTTAAAAATATCGATCCTGATTTCCTGGAAGGGGGGGGGGGCAATGAAATATTTCGACTTTATTTTTCTAAAAAATAAAAAAAAATCCTCCAAACACCACAGCTGGATTATCCCTAGAAAATGGGACCAGCCACAGTGTGCTGATGGATCCAATAGGGGCATCATAAGCTGCTTTCCCTTCCGTTGCCAGCAAGCACGGGAATTAAAGTGCCTTGGAGCTGGGATCTCGCACACTGGGGCTGAAGTGCAGTGGAAATAATGGGCTGTGTTGCAGCATGGGGGGGAGAGCCGGTAAAAAAACCCTCCAAAAAAGAGAAACCCACAAACCCTGTGTCTGTGCCTAATTTTTCCTGGGTTTTTTTTTTTTATTTTTTTTTTTATTTCCGCCTTGGCTCAGGCTGCTCTTTGTTGTTGGAGCGGTGCCTGTAGCTGTTCTCACGGGATTCTCTGCCTACTGTTGCTAGGCAAACTCCGAACCTTTAACTCCCGGCTATAAATAACTCGGCAGCTCATTGGCTGAGGCGCGTGGGGGTGGTCGGCCCAGGTCCCCTTGACGTCACCCCCGGTCACAGAACGCTGGAGGGAGGCAGGGAGGGAAATGCGGCAACCTGCACTGTAAGAACTAGCTGCAGCCAGCTCCGCGGAGGCTGGGCGCGGGGGGGTGGCGACAAACAGCGTTGCAGGGGGAGGAGGCTCCTGCCTCAAACACACGGCGCCGGGCCGCGAGAGCAGAGCAGGGCTGGTGCTTAGATCCGCACCTCGCCTCCGTGAACCACCCTCCCCTACCCCCCGACCCCTCTTCGCGACCGGCGCCGATCCCAGAGCCCGTCGGAGGCACGTTCCTGAAGTGCCGGCTGGTGATTGTGCATCGTTTGAAGCGGGAGGCTGCAACACGCGGCTGGGAATTTAGCGGCCCAGGCCGGCCTGATGTAGAAACAACCGCCCCCCCCCTCCCGTCAGAATCGATTAGATGGTATTTTTTTATTCAGCTCAGTTAATTAGGTGAGCCGGGAAGGGAAGGGAAGGGAGGTGCACTAGAGAGACTTAGTGACCAGGCTGTTGTTTAGGTTTGTAATGGCCTAATACAGCGTTTGGGCGTCCAGTATTACAGTTGGGTGTAGAGGAAATTGAGGCTCTGCATGTTAATCTCAAAGCACTGGTAAATGGAGGGCAGATTTCTCGTGCCCTCTACTGATGCTTTTCTCAGAGCTGGATCCACATCTGCTACTTGCCTTAGTTGGGTTGGGTGACTGGTTCTGAGCAGAGTAGGATCCCAGTCCTAAGGCAGGATTTCGTGCCTGATCCGTGTGGTGTTTTTGTTTCAGGATCTGGTGAAGAGCCATTTGATGTACGCTGTGAGGGAGGAAGTGGAGGTCCTCAAAGAGCAAATCAAAGAGCTGATTGAGAAGAATTCCCAGCTGGAACAGGAAAACACTCTGCTGAAAACGCTGGCCAGCCCAGAGCAACTCGCCCAGTTCCAAGCACAGCTGCAGACTGGTTCCCCGCCTTCTTCCCAGACACAAGGGACAACACAACAACCTTCCCAGCCAGCAACACAGGGCTCAGGACCTTCAGCATAGTTTCCAATGCTCTGGCCAATATGCTCTGGACTACCCAGAGAAAAGAGGACAAGTGGAAATCTGCCACAGCTACCCCTTCATTCATTTCATTGCATGCGGCAGTCCAGACTGAAGGACTCTGGGCACTGTAAGCACCATCACACATTTTTTTCCAGTATTAAGCACTCTTCTGTCCTTTCTTTTTGACAAAAGGAGTTCTTATTTTTAGGTTGGTGAACTAAACACTTTCCCCCCAGAGAATTAGCGCAAATGCACTGGGGACTTGAGCAGCTTCTGCAAATGACTAAGAAATGGAGTTGCATGCTTGATTTTTGTTTTTAAATCTTTCATCCATCCGTTACTGATACAAGCATGAAAACATGAAGAAATAGACTGGAGTAAAGTAGTGGATCAGTACCCCTCACCAAATTGAGATCCAAAGTAAAGACTTTATAGGATCTAAGAGGAAAAGGGGAAAGGTAAATTCAGTGTTCAACACTAAACTGTCACCTGACACCTTAAGTGCAAATATATTTGCACAATTTTTTGAAGCCGTGGACAGGTGCATAAAGGTGTATTAGAGAGAGAAGGTAGGTGACAGAGTTGGGATGTAGGATAATTACAATGAAGGTTATTTGCCTAATGTATATTTGTGTATTTAGTGTAATTACTTTGTAAAATAGAAAACTGTAACTACTATTTAGGTTGTACAGATTGAAATTTAGTTGTTTCATTGGCTGATCTGATGAAGTTTGAATAGTTTTTTTTTTAATGCTACATAAATAAGAATACACCTACGCAGTGGATCAGAATTTGGCAGATTTATGCAGTTTATATAATTTCTGAATTTCTCTGGCGGCTGAATATTTGAAGTAAATCTTTGTTCACTGTAGTTTGGTTTAAAACAAGAAAAAACACTTCAGAAAATTACAAATTCCTGCTAACAAAAGAGTTAAAAATGAGTTTCCCAGTATGGATTTTTGCATATCGTCTGTATAGTAGTATGCATATGTTTTTGTGCATGTTATCTAAACAGTTGTAACACGTCAATGTATTTAACTTGTCAACCTTCAATAAAGCATAAGATGTTGATAAATAACAGCTTCTATATTGTAAGGTTAACCATAATTTTTACAAACTTCATGCAGTCTTCCAGTGTAACCTTAATTAAGTTGTTTTTCAGACAAAGATTTCTGTGCTAACTTCTGTTTGTGGGGTTTTTTTACTTTTAATGTTCACTTTTAAAAACTGATACTATTATAAACATAGTTGTAATATAAAATGACTTTAAAGAGGGAGGGGAAAATATTACTGTTTTTTGAGGGTGGGAATCCTAAAACAAAGTAAACAATACTGTGTACAAAAGGGGCCTGAGTATCAGAGAAATGTTGTCTCTCTCTTTTGGTCCAATCCTGAGAGATGCTGACATGTCTTAGGAAGTGCAGGGTGCCTTCTGCTCCTTCTATACTAGTTAATGCTATAGTATGGACTTCTGCCTTGAGAATAGCAATGAACCTATAAACCTCAGACAACAGTGGTTTCATAGCAACAAATTGCACCGCCTCATGTGGAACTAGGCATTCCAATGCAAGGCAACAGCTCAGAACCATCCAAGACCATGTTACAAATGAAGTAGCAAATGTAGCTTCCGGAATATATCACTCTTAGCTCTACATACTGGCTAGCACTTTAAGTGATTTTTAGAATGTGCTGTAAAGTCTAAAAATTCCTCATTCTTCTCAGCAGTTCACTTCCTACTTTGCTGATTTCTACTTGTGAAATAGGATGATGCAAACTTGGAACACAGCAACAATTCAGCCTTGTAAAATTGTCATGAAAAATGATTAGCCTAGGTCCAAAATTTACTTGCTTGCTATTCAGCACTATTGTTGACTAAAATTATTTTTCACTTGAATTAAAAAGTTGGTGTAAACTTGGAATTAGGTCTCTGTTATCAAATGCATATATTAGAAGAAGATGATGATGATGCCTGGACTTGAGAGATGCTGAAGATTTTGCTATGCCATAATCAGAATGTAATTTACTAGCTAGGTCCATAATGAACTAAGGAGGGTAGTTCTACATATTTACAGTTTCCAGCCGAGAATTAAAGATGACGTGGTCAATTCTTTAATAGTAAAATATTTAAATTGGTGCAAGTACTGAGGTATATGTATAACTACACACTGAGTACTCCCATTGTCTTCCAGGAGATTAATCACTGTGGTAAATTAAACACATCAGTAAACCTTTTGCAGGGTCAGGGTCTTGATTTTAGTATGATTCGGGGTCTCAATTTTTATTACTTTTAAAATATACTTTTAAAAAATCTAGTAAAGTGGGCTCATTTGAACAATGTATGTTTTAAATACAGCCAGTTTGAAGGTACTAGATGCTTTTTTTATTGGATTAAGTTGAGAGAAAAAAAAATCAAAATTTGAAATATTTGTGTAATTTAAATACACAATTTCCGTGTATTTCACTGGTGTAAAGATGGCTCATTTCTGTGCAAACTTGAGTATGTTGTGACCATGTTTAAACATTAGATTTACACTTTTTACCTATGTTAGTGAATAATATACTTTCTTTTAGCATTTGAGATTATGGCTAGCATTAAAAAAGCTGACTGTTTTAATTTAAGGGGAGCACTCCAGAATTCACTTGACAAAATGAATAGAAAAATGAGAACAAATAAAGATTTGGACTTGCTTGACTGTGAAGAGTTGTTTTTCAACACTGCAGTCTGTCTCTCTGAATCTTCTTACTAGGTATTAGAACTGTCTGGAGAAAGTTGATAACTATATTTAATGAAAATATGTTGTCCCACTGAAATCAAACTGCTTCTGGAAGTCACAGAAATTCACCAGAATTTCATTTAGGAAAAAATTCCAATAGTGTTTTGATAGTTTTGTGATGAAGCTTTCCCATTTTTGTATTGAAACAACGATTTTGAATTTGTTTATCTAAGATAATGTATTACAAAATAAGAGTAAAAATCAAGATTATTTTCAAACCATTCAAAACTTTTTTTTAAATTTCCTTTGTGGATAACTGAACTTTTCAGTTTTTGCTCCACTTCTGAACTAAGCCAGGTTGAAATCGCAAAATGTATGAAATAGAATTTTGATCATCTGTATAGCTTTGTTATGAAATCCTTGTCTACACAGTGCTGCAGTCTTGCTCCCCGCATACACTGGCTCCTGCCTGCCCTCCACATTGCTGCCTCTGATAGGGAGGCGGTGAGGGGAGGAATGGGGCTGTGTGTAACCATGCATGTTAACTGGTGAGCTCGAGCTCATCAGTTAACAGTGTACACAGTTACACTTTCACACCTGTAGTGTGAACTGTATACAATAGTGCTTGAACTGTCCTTTATAGATTCTGCTGGGGCAAACTAAAAGGTAGCTGGATTGTGTTTGAAATGGCTCTACAGTTCTTTTAGTTCACATCAGCAGGATCTATGGGAGAGGAAGGTAGTGTAACACATTACAACATGCTATAGTTCATACTGTACCAAGAAACTACAAATGAGTCAGCTTAATTTCTGTGCCAGAAAGATAATGGAGAAAATAATTAAGAAATCCATCTGCAAACATGTGGAAGATGAGGGTGACAAGTAACAGTCAATATGGATTTGTAAAGTACAAATGTCAAACCAACCTTATAGCTTTCTTTGATAGCATAACTAGCTTTGTCAATAAGGGGGAAGCAGTAGTCGTGGTATACCTAGATTTTTTTATAAAGCATTTTATAGTCTTCCATGACCACCTTATAGATAAACTAGGGAAAAACAACCTTGATGGGGTTACTGTAATGTAAGTGCATAACTGGTTGGATAACTGTTCTCAGGGAGTAGTTAGCAATGGTTCACAGTCATGCTGGATAGGTAGAGCAAGTGGGGTTCCACAGAGAAGATTTGGGACTGGTTCTTTTTAATATCTTGAATAATTAAGATAATGGCATAGAGAGTGTACACTTATAAAGTCTGAGGATGCTACTAAGCTTTGGAGGATAGCGTCATAATTCAAAATGATCTGGACAGACTGGAGAAATGGTCGGAGGTAAATAGGCTCAGGTTCAATAAGGACAAATGCAAAGTACTCCACTTAGGAAGGAACAATCAGTTTCACACATACAGAATGGGAACTGACTGTCTAGGAAGTAGTACTGTAGAAAGGGGTATTAGAGGTCATAATGGACTACAAGCTAAATATGAGACAGTGTGACACTTGCGAAAAAACAAACCTCATTCTGAGATGCATTAACAGGAGTGTTGTAAGACACAAGAAGTAATTCTTCCCCTCTACTCTGTGCTTATTAGGCCTCAATTGGAGTATTGTGTCCAGTTTTGGGCACTACGTTTCAGGAAAGATGTGAAGAAATTGGAGAAGCTCCAGGGAAGAGCAACAAAAATGATTAAAGGTCTAGAAAACATGACCGATGAGGGAAGATTGAATGAATTAGGTTGATTTGGTCTGGAAAAAAGATAATTGAGAGAGGATATGATAGCAGCTTTCAAGTACCAAAAAAAGGTGTTATAAGGAGGAAGAAGAAAAATTATTCTCCTTTAAACTCCTCTGATAGGACAAGAAGCAATGAGCTTAAATTGTAGCAAGGGAGGTTTAGATCAGCCATTAGGAAAAACTTCCTAATTGTCAGGGTGGGTAAGCGCTGGAATAAATTGCCTTGGGAGGTTGTCCAATCTCTGTCATTGGAGATATTTAAGAGCAGGATAGATGAACACCCATTGGGATGATCTAGATGATGCTTGGTTCCACTGTGAGTGCAGGGGACTGGACTGGACTTCTCCAGCTCCCTTCCAGTTCTAGCATTCTAGTCTATCCCCCAGCAGTCCAGCTTTTGGTATCATATAGGTAAGCCTTTAGTTTATCATTTTACCTTCTCATTGGAATTCATTTGCTTTTTTTAAATAAAGCAAATATGCAGAGAGATGAGGTGTGCTACAATAGAAAAATTGAGCCATCTAGGCAAGTAGCTTCATAGCCTGTCCCCTCTTTCTGTAAGTGGTTTATAATTTTTCTTACTGGAACACACAAGCAAGGACAAATTCATCTATTTGCCTATGTGCCACCATTCTGAATGGATTATAAATACGCAGCTAGAAGTTACACCTACCTAATAGGGTATTTAAAGATTACAGTCTTTATCTGAACGTATCTTTTAATCGGCAATGGAAGGCATTGTGCAGTATCTTATGAGTGCCTCTCCTTAATTCTATATAGAGTAATTGGATAGCCTGAAAGGCAACCTTGTAAGTCTTACTGGTGAAAAACAGCTAGTGACGTTTTAAAGTTACATAGGAAGTTCACTGGGGAAATCATTGATGCCCACAGTGTAAACATCCATATGTATATGTAGGGAAAATAGCTTCACACAGTATCTGAGGATGGTGAAGATACATTTTACTTTCAACACTCTCAAAAAATTTCTAGGTAGTATTTTTTTAATTGTCTTTAATTCCTTAATTTATATTTGAGCAGCAACTAGTTGACTTCCAAATAATGTATAAAAACAACTGGAAGAATTGTATTAGAATTCAATATTTTATACATTCTCTTTGAATACATTCTGGTAGCGTGGACTCTCAGCAACTTTTAAATCTAAGGCCTTCTCTATATTGAAAACTATTCCAGTTTGGGTCCCTGGCAGCTGGTAACTTGTGTAGCTGCACTGATGCAAACCCCTTAACATAAACAAGGAAAGTCATGAGATGCACTGAGGGACCTTACCCTTGTTTGCATCCAGCAAATGGCTGGTTTCCTTTTCTCTGTTTTAAAGGTGGGAATTTGGAGGCATTAGCCCAACTCTCCTCCCTTAGAAATCAATGGGATATTTTACCCTTCACTTCATTAGGCAAAGAGGGAGGTTAGAACTGGGTGCTTTTAAAAATCCTCCCTGTCCATGAGGGCTTTGTATCAGTTGCAGGCCAGTGTCTGCTGGAGGATGGTCTAATTCCCATAAGAGGAGAGGCAAACAACAACAACAATGAAAGTAAAAACAATGCTAAGGAGCACATTTCCTTACATTGTAAATACACAGATAAAGGGAAACCATTAAAAAAACAAAAGTCAACAAAGAGCATGGTGCAGTCCCATTACCTTGTTTGAGTATTGTGGGGAAGGGTGAGAGATATGGAAAGGCCCTAGTTATGCTGCAGCTTTTCCATACCAATCTTGACAAGTGATGAATTTGTCCTGGCCACTAAAGATACGTCAAAACAGTTTTTTTTTAAAGGTGTCTACAACTATTCTTGAGCCTAGGCTGGTTTTGAAGAGGATATACTTTTTTTTCAGATTTTTATTTATTTGGTTTTGTGCTGTCTACTCTGGGTGGTATAAGTAGGTTATCTGTAGGAGCTCTCCAGGAGCAACTCTGCATATGGTTCAGGCAATAATGCAGATGAGGCTAAAGACAACAAGAAGTAAACGCATAAGTAAGCAGGCAAGTGATAGAGATGTAGCCGTGTTAGTCTGGGGTAGCTGAAGCAAAATGCAAGACAATGTAACACTTTAAAGACTAACAAGATGGTTTATTAGATGATGAGCTTTCGTGGGCCAGACCCACTTCCTCAGATCAAATAGTGGAAGAAAGTAGTCACAACCATATATACCAAAGGATACAATTAAAAAAAATGAACAAATATGAAAAGGACAAATCACATTGCAGAACAGGAGGGAGATGTGGGGGGGGGGGGGGGAGGAAGGAAGGTAAGTGTCAGACACTTACCTTCCTTCCTCCCCCCCCCCCGCATCCCCCTCCTGTTCTGCAATGTGATTTGTCCTTTTCATATTTGTTCATTTTTTTTAATTGCATCCTTTGGTATATATGGTTGTGACTACTTTCTTCCACTATTTGATCTGAGGAAGTGGGTCTGGCCCACGAAAGCTCATCATCTAATAAACCATCTTGTTAGTCTTTAAAGTGCTACATTGTCCTGCATTTTGCTTAAGCAGGCAAGTTTGCATTCTCCAGTTTTTCTACGTTGAGCATCTCATCATAAATCCATTGTCCCGCTAGGACTCTGAAACCTGGCAAGGTGCGTGGGCCTCATACCTAAGCGGGAATGCCTACACTGCTATATTTAGAGCCATAGCATGAGCTCCATGAGCACAAGTCTGTTGACCCAGGCCCTGTGATGTGTGTGTCTGTCATGTTTTGGTTTGGTTCAGAGTTTTTCAGTGTAGACATACATTTATACCTGGTTTTACAATGCAGTGTAGACATAATGTCTTCACAAACTCCTGTTCTTAAATGTAACCTCATTCAGCATAGGATCCCATTGTGAACAATATTTGTTCTCTTCCACCATTTGTTTTATCTGTGTGTGTGGGGGGGGGGGGGGAGGAGCTTGTGTTTCAGCTGCTGATTTGATTGCTGCTTAGCCACTCAACCTCCATCAGAAAGGACAGTTGCAATTTGATCAGGCGTGTTGTACATATCTAAGATCACAACATATTTTCTAACTTTGGCAAGGCTTTCATGAAGTAAAATCAGTCCCTGCAAGAATTCTGTGTCCTCTTTGTCAGTTTTCCCCAATTTCAGCCGTTGGTGACCAGCACCATGCATCAGTTCAATCCTCTAGTATAGGCAATGAAAGGTGAAACTTGGACTGGTGCTGATTATTCCTGCTTGAAACACGGGTGAAGTCCTCCAGTGTAAGTCGCAGCTTTCCTAGTCTATGCTATGGGTCCATCTTTGTGCAGTTACAGCAATAGCTGGCCGCTAGTGAGTGAAATCAGACACCTCCCAGTGTAAAATCAAGGCTTTTGTCTTGTGAGGCAGATATGGATGAGCTACAAAAAAATGCCAGCTAGGAATGTGGTTTGCTGTTCTACATTAGACCATTGGCCCATCCTGTCCAGCATCCTCATGCTCCAGAAGAAGTCAGGACACATCTTGACCATTAATGGTAGTAAGTAATTTGACTTTTTACCTTTCTACAGATCAGTATTAATGTGGTAATTCCGACACATTGATATCCTGGTGGGGTGGCAGCAAAGATTTGTTTGTATTAACTTACTGAAATCTTCTTACTGGTGGCAGAAGAGAATGTACTGATGGTGCTAAAGACTCAAGTGGCCTGTTTATCCAAATTGCACATTGGTGACTTCACAAGCCTTCCCCACACTGTCCCACTAATTTGCCTCAACTGGCACTTAAAGGACCAACTTCTGGAAGTGAGACGGATAGTCCCGTTTTCCTGCACATGTAAATGTGTGTCGCCTTGCTCGGGTTGCTGGCAAAGATTGCATTCTCAATTGTGGTGATCTTGTGATGTGGCAGCTACCCAAAGCGCTGTCTGAGCCCACCGAACGCATTTCAGATAAGCATCAGGTTGTAACGGGCAGCAACTACCTCCCTAAACCACATAGAGACTTGTGATGTAGCAGTAAAAGACTTCCCGTTACCAGCCCCTTGCGCTACCCAGAGCCAAGCCATACCAGAGACTTTTTTATAGGCTTCTTAAACTGACTAAATAAAGAATTTTAAAAGTGGAGCCTGAAGCATTTGGTTAGAGCAGGCTCTGGAAGCTCACTCGACCACAAACGGCAGCTAGTGGGGGAGGGGTTAAAAATAGCCAGAATCTATAAACAAAAGCAAAGGAGAAGTGAGTAAGAGCCTGTATTAAAGTCTGTACTGTTTGTGGCATAGTCAGATGTCTCCTGCTCCTGGCTGCCAGATTCCAAATTGCTAAAAAGAGGCAGCAGCGTCCCAGCCGCCATGCACATGTATCCTTTCGGAGGATCTTCATGCTGAGTGTCAACAGCACGTTGGTGGTGTGGTACATCTCCCCCAGTGGCCTCACATCTACTGTATGCTGAATTAGAGAGATGATGGGAGTAAGTCCCGAGGGAGAGAATCCCCAGGAGAGCTCTTGGTAAGGAGAAGTAGCTGTCCATCAATCTCTCTGAAATCTATTGAGAGAAGAGAGTGATGCTAGAGCAGTGGTCACCAACCAGTAGATTAAGATCAACCGGTAGATCTTGGAGCCTCTGCCAGGAGATCCTGACTGGTTTGGCTGGGAGGCTATCAAGTGCCAGCACTTCAGCTGCCCCTCCACCACTGCCTTGCTGCTGCAGCTCAGAGCTGCCCCTGGGAGCCTCCTGCTTGTTGTGCAATGAGGGAAACAGGCAGGGGGGTATTGATGTCTCCCTCCCCGGTACGCTGTCTTCACAGAGTGAGGAGGGTGGGACCTCGGCAAAGGAGTGGGGCAGGGGTATTTGGGTTTGAAGTAGATCCTGGACTGACTTAAATTCAAAAAGTGATTTTGTGCTTTAAAAGGTTGGAGACCACTGTGCTAGAGGAACCCACTGGTCAACATGTTTGCATCCCTCTCTCTGCCTGACATACAACGGATGAGTCTGTTCCAGTCTCTTTAGTTTAATCTGAACAGACTTAAGTTTTCTGTTCTGGAGGTCCCCTAATTCCATTCCTAATGCATGCTAGCTGGCATGTCTTTTTTTGTGTTTAAAAAAAAAGTGCCTGTACTCCAGGGGAGAAATTGTTCAGCTCTGTCTGAAGGTGCCGGTACACTGCTAGCCGGCATATGGCTTGTTGCACCACTTTGTCTGTTATTTAATTACTTAGGGCTATAGAGGCACGTGGCCATTACAAGGTATGGTATAATTCCTGTATTTCCACTGTATGTAGAGATGCTGAGATGCCAGCAGTCTACGTTAAGATGAAAATGGGGTAGGAGCTGACCATGCAGGGAAGTATAGGAAGAGGAAAGGATGCAGCAGAGGTCAGTACAACAGTGTGGTCTTTGGGGAGGCAAATGCAATGTTGAGAGAGTATCAAATGAGTACTGGATGTTTAAAATGTATTAGTTGCTTTTTTTTCACAGTGAAAGGCTGTATCCTATAATTCTCCTGGAACCTGTAAGATTGGGAAACAGACATGGAGGAAAGGAAGTGAAAGTTTCATCTTTCATTGCCTATACTAGAGGATTGAACTGATGCACGGTGCTGGTCACCAATGGCTGAAATTGGGGAAAACTGACAAAGAGGACACAGAATTCTTGCAGGGACTGACCCTACTTCATGAAAACAAGTAGGGTTGCCAGATGGTTTCAAAAGAATACCGGACAAAAAATTGATACAAATTTGTCAAGCAAAAACACCCAAAACACTGGGGAAAATGTGTTGACTGAAAAAACCCACTGGGGAATAACCAGGGAGACCTGGGGGAGGGGGGGACAGAAATGCAGTTGTGGCCCCTTTAATTGCCATGTGTCCCGAGCAGGCTTCTGTTGGGTGCCAAGCCAGGCCTGGGAAAAGCAGAAAAACTTCCTGAATTAGAAAATACTGGACATTTATATGGCTGGTATTTTCTCAATTTGTTTACTGGACACAAAGTCCAAATACCGGACTGTCCAGTTCAATACTGAACACCTGGCAACCCTATCAGCAAGGGGATCCTAGGCACATGGATCCCCATGAAAGCAGGTACAGAATTGGATGTGGGAAAAGGATACAAAGGGGTTGTAGTAAAGTGGCCATAACAGGGTTAACTGGCTTATCCAGAGTATTATGGATACCCCCTTCCTTCCTCCTCTTAAGGGGGAGTTTTCCCTCCAGTCAGGGATGCAATTGAATAAAGCACCAAAAGGGATCATCCACACAGGCAGCTTGCTCTAAGCAAACCCCACCACCAGCCCAGTCACTCCAGCATATGAGTGAACCTTGTGAGCTACAGGAGGAGTAACAGTGCCAGCCTGGATGGTTGACCTCTGCCTGTAACACTGAAAAGTTAGTTGTGTGGGAGATCATCATCTAGGGCTGAGGAGAAGTCTTATGTCTTGTAGTGCTGTGGAATGCCTTTAAAATGAGTGGCTTTTCTAACAGCTCTTCCCTAGATAAGCAGGTTATCTAAGGCTGTTTCTGATTTTTTTTAAAAGGCCTTCCTCTGCCTCAATGACACACTTCATACATTTAAATTGCCACAATTAGGCTTCTGTGTTGACACCCTATTGAGATGGATGGGGCAGTTCACACTGCAGTGCTATTGTCTTGGGGCTTGATTACACTAGAGAGTCTTTATTTTGAGGTAGCTGATTAGTCATTGAGCTCCAGGTGGTAACAAGTTTCTAAAGGCTGGTCTCGACACCCTGCCCCTCCCAGCATAAAATAAAAAATAAAACCCCAGAACTGGAATTTGTTTCAAAGTGCTGATATTTTGTGTTTATCTTTGGCTTCTCTGCCAAAATTCAAATGTGTTTACAGCTAACTCACTAGAAAATTGTAGTGGAGACTAGAAGCTGCTGTTTCCCTCAGTGTAGTTGGGTAGGTCAATCCCAGGTGGGGGATAACCTTGATCAAGTACAGCAAAGTAAAAACTACCTGTTTTACTTCCAATAACAAGCTTGATGTTAAAACACATCTTGTGTTTTTGTTTTTAGTGATGATAAAAGCCTTAGGTTGTCGGTTAACTTGAAATAAAAACTGGAGTGTAGGAAAGCCTTCAGGTATTAGTGCTTCTGTTTACATTCCACAGTTTATTCTCACAACTAGAAAGGTTAGACACTTTCTTTTTAATTAAAGCTTAAATGGCGTAGTTAGAAGGAGGAATGTTAAAGATCTGCAGGAGAACCAAGAGGCTTAGTGAGAATACAAATTCCACACAAGCATTGCTGGTGGCTCTGCTCATTAAAATCGTGCTCAGATTTGGCACTGTGAGAAGAAAAAACAACTTCAAATATAACAGCTCATCAGTATACATAAACCAGCTAGAATTCCAGCTGCTACATGATACAAAGTGTTCTTGAGCAGAAAGGGCCACCACTTGAATACATAATGCATAATAAAGTGCCTGACATAAAATAATAAATCATGGCACTGATGCAGCAGTGCTGGGGCATTGTTTCTGAACCTGTATCCCTTTGTAAATGTTACCAGGGATGTGAATACTGATCCCAAGTAAACCATTCCAACGGGTTGGTTTGCACACATTTTTTTTTACAGTATTTCCTCATTTAACACTATAGATATGTTTCAGAAAATGATCGTGTTAAGTGAAAACGTGTTATGCGGGGTCAATTTTCCCATTGAAAATAATGGAAAAGGTGGGGGTTGCGTTTCAAGCAGTGGTGTCTGTTGGGACCGGGACATAAGCTTGGGGGAGAAAGGGGACTGGGTTACAGCAGGGAGGGGAGGTGTTTGGCTCTGGGGAAGGGAAGGGAAGGGGGATTGGGACTGGGTTGGGAGTATGCCCCTGTGATGGGTCTGCTGGGACCCGCACTGCGTCCGGCGAGGGGGCGTCGCTGGGGAATGGCGCAGCAAGCGGCGAACCCTCCGCCGCTTTGCAGGGAGGCGAGGGAAGCCCCGTGCAGCCACTGGCGACGGGCCAGCTGGGGAAATTGTGTTATTCCGGGGGCGGTTGTGTAATTCAAAAAAGTTCCCCCCCCCCAAAAAAATCATGCTATCGCAAAAACGTGTTAAGCGGGCACGTGTTAAATGAGGAATTACTGTATTCCATTTTAACTAAAATCATTTGAGGAACTTATATAGCTCATGTCAATGCAGTTTTAGCAGTATAAAGCTGATTATATCCAGATGTTAATTGATATAAGCACCTTTATATGGGTATATTTATTTTAATATATAAATTACCTATGTTACTAACAACACCTACAATTTATTTAAACTCCAAGAATTTTGAAAAACAATCTAAATTGCTTTATCACCATTTGTATTGTTTGTTTGCTTTAGTTCAGTGTAGACACTGCAAATCATCTTGACAGTTTCATTTCTAAGTTTCACTTTCTGATTCTCCTATTGTAAAACAACACAGATCTGTTGGTTTGTAGACACCATGGGGCTATTTCAAGTCAAACAACCCATATTTACATTTTAAAAAATGAGGTTAGATATAAAAGAACAGCAACAACCCATATTTATATTTTTGCTCTCAACTACCAGACTGTATCACTTTTTGAAAACATTCTGCTATCACAAATTGGGACACTTGACGATTAGATACAGATGAAAAACAATTGTCATCCGTGTTGCAAAGATACTGCTAATGTACGGTTAGGTTCAGCCTACACCATAAAATGAAATTGTTTACAGTTGTGTTTATAGCTGTTGCAGTATTGCCAACTCTTACAATTTCAGCATGCCTTTTATGACGGTGGTTTTCTCAAAGTCTGAGCTCTCTTGGTGTCCTGTTATTTCATGAGAATATGAGCTCTTGTTGAAAAAATGAAATACATTTACAGCCCTCTTGATTGTGGAAAGAAGCTTGAAAACGTGAACTGAATGGTGACAAGTCTCAGAGGAGTAGCCATGTTAGTCTGTATCCGCAAAAACAACAAGCAGGCCTGTGGCACCTTAAAGGCTAAGGGTATGTCTACACAGCAAAGTTATTTTGAAATAACAGCCATCTACACAAGCTAACTGCTATTTCAAAATTAATTCGAAATAGCGGAGGGTTTATTTCGAAATTGGTAAATCTCATTCCACGAGGAATAACACCAATTCTGAAATTGCTATTTCAAAATAAGCACTATGTAGATGCTTATTTCGAAATAGGGGGCCTCCAGCCCTTCTCAGGGTGCCCTGCTGGCCACTCTGGCCCCAACCAGGAAACTTCTCTCTTCCATCCCCTCCCTGGAGCTCTTAAAGGGGTAGACTCTGGCCGCAGTCTCTGTGCCAGCTCCAGGCCTGCCAGCCCAGAGACAGTCTTCGCTGCCCCTGACTTGTCCCAATATGAGCCAGCAAGCCTCTGGCAGTCAGCCCTCCACTGCTCCTCAGGCCCAGTCCCCCAGCTCCCAGGAGCCTGCCAGGGGCTGGAAAAGGTGGGTGCCTTCCTGGTCCAGGGTGGAGATCATGGACCTCATTGAGGTTTGGGGGGAATCCTCCAACGTCCAGGATCTCCTCACTAGACAGAGGAACGCGGCTGTCTACAGCCGGATGGCTGCCAGCCTGGCCACCAAAGGCCACATCTGAGCACAGGAGCAGGTTCAGATGAAAATCAAGGAGCTGCAGCAGGCGTATGCCAGGGCCACAGGGGGCAGCTCCCAAACAGGGGCAGACCCAGACCTCTGCCCCTATTTTGATGCCCTGGACCGCATCCTGGGGGGGCGGGATGGTCCGTGCCCCCCAGGTGGTCATCAACCCTGGCTCAGAAGCCCTGATCAAGGCACGGAGGAAAAGGAGGAGGAGGACTGGAAGCTGCAGGAGACCGGAGGGAGCGTGCCGTGCACCCAGGACCCCCGAGCCGTCCCAGTGGGCCTGTTGCTGGTGTTGTCTGAGGCCGGGGAGGCAATAACATGTGAGTGCCGTCACTGTCCACTTATGCAGGGGAGGGGAAGGGCGGAGGAAGACCAGGGAGTGCGTGCGTGGGCCTTGTTAACCACAGATCACACAGCAACCTGTGCACGCATGAGCACATGCTGTTCCACCCCGGGGCACATGGCCCCAGCTGGCTGCCACACAGGGGCCTTGGCCTGTTATCCACACGCGTGTGTGAAGACATATGACATGCGCCTGACCCCGGGGTGGGACACAGCAGGATGTCCTCCCTTCACAAGCCCCCTCTACACAGAGGCAGGACACATCCCCCCCCCCCACACCCACGCTATATACAATACAGGGGCATGGGTGCAGTCCCGGGGATAGCAGTACATCCCGAACATGGCCTGTGTGCAAGCACATCGGCTCTGATGGTGCGGAGACCTGCTGTCCTCACCTTGCAGAGGGGGGCTGGGCTTCATCGGCTGTGTCCCTAGGGTTAACTGACCACTTCTCTTGTTTCTCCACAGCCGCAGCAGCTGCAAGTGCAGGGGGCACCACCCCGCCTGGGACATCCTCCCGCACCCGGGCACTCAGCAGCCTGAGCCGTAACCAGGAGGAGTACTAGCAGCAGCACCTGGGGGCACTGGGAGCCCTGCACCACACCCGGGACTACTGGGTGCATGAAGACCTGCAGCCCCAGTGAGAGAGCTGGCGGGAGCTGCTTGCCCAGGGCCGTGCCATCTGTGACCACCTGCAGACCCTGGTGCAGAGCAGGCTGCCTCCTTCTGCTCCAGCCCCTGCTGCCTGCCCAGCTACCACTCCTCCTCCCACTCCTTCTCCCCCTCCTGCCTCTTCCTCCCCACCCCCCTGAGGATGCCAAGGCCCCCTCACCCACTGTGCTGGGAGACAGTTGACCCGGCAAAATCCCCAACCCTGAGCTTCTCCTCCCTCTCCCTCTTCTTTCCTCCCCCTTCCAGCTTCCTCCTCCAAGGTTTCTCCCTCCCCTCTCCTACCCGCTTACCTCTCCTCTCCTGCCTTCTTTCCCCAGTGTCAACTGAGTTTCATTCCCCACCCCACCCCAATTTTGTTCAATAAAGAGAGTTTGTTTTCATGATCATACATGTCCTTTATTGTACATCAGGAAGGGGGGTTAGGGAGGGGTAAGTGGAAGGATGTTGAGGGAGGAATGAGGCACAAGCCCCCAGTGGGGCACACCAGGGAGACTTAGTCCTCCTCTGGGTGGAAGCTCTCCCGCAGGGCCTCCCAGATACGGACAGCCCCCCGATGGACCTCCTGGCTGGCAGCTGAGCAGGGCTGAGTGTACAGGCTGGCTAAGTGGTTGGCCTCTGTCATCCAGCCTGGCAGGAAAGCCTCCCTCTTCCTCTCACACAAATTGTGCAGCACGCAGAATGCCGTCACCACATGTGGAATATTCCGCTCAGAGAGATCCAGGCGGGTGAGGAGGCATCTAAAACGGGCCTTCAGCTGGCCGAAGGCACTCTCCACTACAATGCGGGCCCTGCCAAGCTTGGCATTAAAGGCCTGTTGGGAGGGGCTGAGATGTCCGGTATAGGGCTTCATGAGCCAGGATTGTAGGAGACAGGCCACATCCCCCACCAGGCACATCTGTCCACGTCCCCGACCCTGATGTGGCGATTGGGGCAGAAAGTCCCAGTGTGCAGCCATTGGCATATTGAGGAGTTGCAGTACACCCATGGGTCGGTAGCTATTTGGTGTGGAGAGTTTCCTGAGGGCGGTGGCCATACACTTCTGGAGGGGAATGGCGGGTCTCATGTGTGTGTCTCATTGCTGCAGAGCAGGGGCGAGCCCCACACAGAGCTCGAGGAAGGTGTCCTTCTTCATCCTAAAGTTTTGGGTCCATTGTTGATCTCTCGAGCACTCCAGGACGATGTGGTCCCGTGTCCAGACGCCAGATGTGGCAGGGCATGCTTGCGTCCAGGAGCTGCAGCTGCTCCTCCACGTACCCCAGGAGGGTCCAAATGAGGGCCTGGGGGTTGGGCTGGAGCAGATGGTGAAAGGCAGCCTTCAGAAAGTGCTGCCAGGCTTGTAGCAACACATTCAAAAGAAGCACCAGAGTGCCCAGGGGCAGCTCCAGTTCCATGGTGCAGAGTGCTGTGCTCACTTCCAGACCCCAACTTCCAATGCAGTGATTGTATTGTGTATATGGATTCTCATGCAGCAGCATGCTCTGTCTTGCTTTGATGCCCTGATCCTGCACTGAAGTAAAGAGGAGTTTGGATGGAAAAGAAATACAAGGAACTGGTTCCATGTTCATAAGGAAGATGTAAAATTTCTTCCTGTGCTGTGGCAAGTTAAATCATAATAAAAACCTCAAACTCCACATTTTAAAAAGCAATTAAAGAATCCTTTTGATTTTTCCATTTTCTACAGACTACCTGTGTCAATAATATAGTCTGTTCATTAAGGGCCAAGAGAGTCCTCAGTGATTTTTGAAGTAACAAAAAGACAAATGGTCACTTGCATTAACTTCGCAAACAGGTAAAGGGCTGTAGCTTTCCTAACTGGTATCCCATGGTGCTGTAACTGAATATAACCTCAACAAGATACACTTTGCTTTCATTTCGGATGCAGTGGCATTTACTCTTTCACTGAAAAAGGCTCACTGCAGTGCTTTTATTATACTGCCTACAACCTAACCATTGTACGGCAGCTTCTGCTCTGTATTATATAGCTAGTACTGTAAAAGCCCTTTGACTAGGAAAGTAATAAGCTGTAAGACCAGGTATTATTCAGTGACTAATGGAATAGTATCCTTACAATCCTTGCTGCTTTCTCACAGTCAGAGCATCAGCTGAGGGCAGAGCCAACTTGTGAGAAATTTCTAGAAATGTGCTTTCTAACTTCCAGGTAGTGTGCAAGAAAGGGCCAAGAAGAATTACACATTTTGCTCTTCCAAACTATCTGTTACATCAAGCAGACTTGAAAACCAGCAAAACAAAACGTGACCACAAAATCCTTGAACTGCCTCTGAAGTGTGTTTTAAGTTGCAGAACTAAATAAGTCTGTGAAATCAATAGAAAAGACTGTCTTTTACAGAAAACATAGAAGTTGGAAATTAGTAAGATTCATTAGGTCACCCAGTCTGTCCCTCTCCTCACCAGTATCAGGCTGCTCCCTACAGTGTGTTTTCTAGTGTGTTCACCTTGATTTTAAATGTAGCAAGTGCTAGGGAATTATTCAACAGACTAGCACATTTTGCCATCAGAAAAATGACCGAACAGATCAAATCTAAATGGTCTATTTGTGGGACAATGGCCATTTGGCTTAAATTCACTTACAGGCTGGCATTTTTCTAGATAACTTTAAGCTAAGGTTTTTATTTATATGGTACTAGTCCAGCTGGAGTCCTGGAAGCCTCCTGTTTCTGCTGACCAAGAAAAAGGAAATAAAGAATATAAGTTAGTGCTGTGGTAGATGCAACAAACCATCTAGAAGCAGCACTAAAACAAAGGGCTTTTCTGTGATGGATGAACACTCAACATTAATTAGTTAGGAAGGCCCTGTGAAGAAGGAAAGTGCTATATAAATGTGAAGTCTTACATCATTCTTTTTGAAAAACAGTCTTTAGAGGAGAGAAAGGAATGACCATCTTTTGAAAATGTATCACAGAAAGAGATACCAAGAGCTCCATTTTTCATGTTAAATGCTAGTGTATAAAGCTTTGCACTTACATGATGTTTTACATTCAATGAGCTTAAAGCAGGCATGTCCAAAGTCCGGCCCGCGGGCCAATTGCGGCCCGTGTTCCGGTTTAATACGGCCCCACAGGTAATTTGGCAATATCTATCTTTTATGGCCCCCAACGAATCCATATGTATTGAGATGAATACATTGTAAAATCTCAGTTAATGTCAGTTGGTCTAAATCAGTTATAAATATATTTGGACACAACATGTATACTTGGTGTTATGTTCCTGTTCATATTTTTTGAACTTAAAAGTTGACAGACAACCTTTATTACCAATAATATGTAATGTACTTTACAATGTTCCTGACATATATTTCAGCTTCCTGGATCTTTTTTTCATCTGGCCTTCAGATATGAAAGGCAGTGATTTAACACCTGTTTAAATTTGTCATCCATGTGACGAAATGAAAAGTATGCCGTTTGCAATAAACTTTGCATAAAATAGTTAATTTGCATTTAATTTTAATGGTTCAAAGAATGTCAGGCAAAATGGTCGGCCCTCACGCATGTTCACTTCATCAAATCTGGCCCTCTTTGAAAAAAGTTTGGACACCCCTGGCTTAAAGGGACACTGTCACCCAATGTAAGAGCAATACACTGTATCTTATAGTAGCATTAACCTGTGCCTAAATAGGAAATATTAAAGTATCTGACTCTGCGAACCCAGCTAGCTAACTGATCAAGGGACCTGTAACATTCAGATAATTTTCTGTCTTTGGCTACACTATAAGTGAGGGGCGTACTCCTGCTAGCCCAAGTATAAAGAGCAGTGTAGCCACTGTAGGGCAGTGCAGTGGCAGTGGGGGCACAACTGAACTGTACTGAGGACGTACCCATTTGTTTCAGGCAAGTTGTTACTTAACACGGCTCAGCGGTTCCTGCACTGGCACTATCAGTGCCACTTTTGCGGACGGCTATTTATACTCATGCTGGCACACATCAAACTAGTGTTCGTATGAGTTCATGAGCAGAGGAATCACATCCCTGGCTTGTAGTGTAAACATAACCTTAGGGTGACCAAAGTGTGAAAAATCAGAATAGGATTATCATAGGTGCCTCTATAAGGAAAAGTTCTAAATATCAGGACTGTCCCTATAAAATGCCCTACTTCATGTACTCTATCCTATTCATCAGTGATGTTTCACAGCATGATGCATTGCTGTACTTCCCTGAGTGCCTTTGCTCTGCTTGTATATTCTGTTGATCCTGCTGTACATACCAATATACTTCAGAAAGGTGCTGTTCTGTGCAGTCTTTCCCACACAGATCTGCAACACCTTCATCCATCCCTGCATTTCCTCAGTTATCTCAGTCCATGGCTTTTCCTCACCAGACTCTGACATATCTACTGTGGTTCAAAGAAATGTTAATCTCTTACAGGTCACCTGTAAACTCATTTCACTGGTGAGATAATGTAGTCTTGATCAGAAAATAGTAGTGGGGGTGGGGAGAGATGATTGGAGGGGATGGTTTCCTCAGAAAATTCTGACTTTTCATTACATTTCAAAAAGCTAAATATTTCAGTCAAAACTAAAAATATTTTATTTGGAAAGGCTCCTGAGTGCCTCATGGGAATAGAGTTGCCAGATGGTTTAACCAAAAATACCGAACATTCTCTCCCTCCCCTCCCCCCCAAAAAAAAGAACCATTGGGAAAAAAATTCTGTTGAGGAAAAAAAGGGGGAGACCCAGAGAGCAGTTATTAAGCAATAAATAAAATAAAAAATAAACAAACAGCATGGCCCCTTTAAGAATAGGCTTTTTTGCCAGTGGCCATTTTGTTTTTCTGATCCAGCCATAAGACAAACCCCTGCGGAACCAGGTAAGCAGGTGGGAGGGCGACCGGGGGAACTGGCAGGGGACCGGGAGGGGTGAGGCCTGAGCCCGGTTGCTGAGTCTGTCGTAGGGTTGCCAGGTGTCCAGTATTTTCACTTCCTGGAAGGGAAAAAAATTAGAAAATACCGGACATTTTAGGTGTCCGGTATTTTCTGAATTTTTTTTACCAGACAGGAGGTGAAAATACCAGACCGTCCAGGTCAATACCGGACACTTGGCAACCCTACATCGAATTATAGTTTGGGCATCTAATTCGCCCATTCTCCTCAATAGGCCAGACTCTCTAACTGGACTGCATCTCCCATGGGGCACCATGGTCTCCCACCATCCGTCATAGAAATCCTGGGCCATTGTTCATCAAGGAAGAGGCAGTCTGGGCCATGATCCCCAGGCACACATGATGTTGGGGGGAATGAGGCACCTGAACTGCAACTCTCATGAGGTGTGCAGCAGCATAACCAAAATGAAAAATTTTCATGTTTTTAAATAAATATTTGAAATGTTCTGCAGAAAACTGACATTGTTCATTTCACTTTTCAAAAAAATTAATTGGAAACCCAATTTCCCATTTAAAAAAGTTTTGATGAAAAACTTTTGATGCACCCTAAAACTAATGTACTTTTGAACCTGCTAAAATCCTACTTCAATCACTGCACATTTTGACCTCCCCACTCAGTAATGACTTCTTAGAATATATTAAAATATTTACTGCAGTGGCTGAAATTACTTATATGGCATAAATATGGCTGCACCTTCAAATTCCTAAATTTTTCATGTTATATCTAAACAGCACAAGTTCACCACAGACTGAATCCTCTCTTAAACAGACAATGGTTCATAATGGCATGGAGACTGGGAAGTCATTCCTGTAGGGGCTAAAGGATCAGCTGTCACAAAAGTTTATAGAAAAGACAGTAACAGGTAAGTGACCTCTTTCTTGCATCTGGGTCCAATCATTCCTAACAGCTGGGAAGTGGGCAGGAGTTAAGTGAAGAATGTCAGAAGACAGAGAACTAGAATTATGAGGTTACCTCAGGCTATGTTTAGACTGCATCCCTCTGTCGACAGAGGGATGCAAATCAAGCACAATGAAATTGCTAATGAAGCAGGGATTTAAATATCCTGTGCCTTATTAGCATAAACATGGTCGCCGCTTTTTTCAAAATGGATTTTTTTTCGGAACCCCCCCCAAAAACCGGCAGTCTAGACGCGGATCTGTCAAAAATAAAGCCTTTCCAGATCCAAGTTTACAGGATCTGTCAAAAAAGGCTTTATTTTCGACAGATCCACATCTAGACTGCCTGTTTGTTTTTAAAGTCCATTTCGAAAAAAAGTGGCAGCCATGTTTATGCTAATGAAGCACGGGTTTTTTAAATCCCTGCTTCATTAGCAATTTCAATGTGCCTAATCTACATCTCTCTGTCGACAGAGAGGTATAGTCTAGACTCACCCTCTGTGTGGTGAGTCTATTGTCTAAGGATGCTGCTGCACATGGAGGCTAGTGGGTCCAGTTTAAAATGCCTTGTGACTGCAGCCAGCTTTGCGGCTCTTCATAGCTGAGATTGAGAACCTGTTTTCACTGGGTGAATTAGTATCAAAATCGACATTGCACTCCATCCTAGAAGTGAGGTACCTGGAGCTTGCACTGATGTGGTTTGAAATCAGGCTGAGCTAATCCATGGCAGTGCAGCTGCACTGGGGGGAGAGGGTGCAGATGTGTCTCAATACTGGCACAAATGTAATGCCGACAGGCAGAACCAAACCTGGGACTTCTGGAGCTTAGTGCATAAGCCTCTCCAACTTGAGCTAAAAGCCAAATAGCTCTCAGCTAAGTCCATAGAGCAGGGGCGGGGAACCTTTTTAGGATTGAGGGCAGCCGACCCACAGAAAAGTCAGTCAGGGACCGCATACAAGTGAAGCCACAAAAAAATCCCCCCCAGAAAACCTAACCTCACAACCTTCACCGAGAAAGAGAAAAGACACTTCCCATTTTCCCATAGGGCGGCTCAGACTAGTTGATTTTGTGGGCTCTAGCCCCATGGTGGCAGGCGGGGGCTGGAGCCAATGTTCCCTCTAAGCTGGGCAGCAGCACAGCTTCACAGGTGATTAACCAGCCCTGTCAAGTCTGAGGCTCAGGGTTCCTTGCTCTGAGTTGACTGACTGGGCGGGGCTGTGAAGCTGTGCTGCTGCGCAGCTTAGAGGGTACACTGGTTGGAGTGCCAGCATGGGCTCCCCAATGCCGAAAGGGAGCCCTGAACCTCTGGTGCCAGATCCAAATGAGCCAGAGGCCGCATCCAGCCCCCGGGCCTGAGGCTCTCCTACAGGGTTGCCAGGGATCAGGTATTGAACTGGACAGTCTGTTATTTTCACCTCCTGTCCGGTAAAAAATTCAGAAAATACTGGACACCTAATATGTCCGGTACTTTCTGATTTTTTCCCAGCCAGGAGGCAAAAATCCTGGACTGGCCAGCTTAATATGGAGACAGCCTGGCAACCTTAGTACTTTCCGGGGAGCTGTGGGGCCCGGGGCAGGAGGCAAGATGGCGGGTGGCTGCCGGCAGCCTGTTAGGGCCAAAAAGCCTCACCCCACGATTATTAAAGGAGCCACGGTGGTGGTGGGTTTGGGGAGTGTTTTTGTTCAGTATTTTCTCTGAAACCATCTGGCAACCCTATTCTTCTACCATAGGGCAACTTATTCTCCTTCTCTCTTAAGTGCCACAACATGGAACAGTACACTACTCCCAGCAACCGTGTGGATTACACAGAACTTTCAGCACAGGCCAGCCTTAAGATTATGCTACCATTTTCTTTCTTTTGTTACTTTGGCCAGTATGATGTGAATCCTTGTCCTGAGATCTATGCAAACACCAATTACAGTGCAACTCAGTGAGCCAAGAACCACTGTCTGTCATGTGTTCAGATAACACAGTTTCTTTGGATGGGTGTAGTATTGCTCCTCCACTGTCACTAATTTGAAGTCCAGTCATGTGCAGTTTTTCAGTACCTCTTTTCCTAGATCCCAACTGCAGTGACAGCAAGTCTTGACAAGTGACTGCAGGACCAGAATCAAACATTGAGCCGCACACATTAATCTGTTCGTTTCCTCCAACTTGCTGATGCTTTCTGAAAACCTTCATTTAGTATCTGTACAAAGCTGGAACCTAAGAGCCCTGAGCAGCCTGGAGTGGAAACATTCCACATCCCAGATGCTGTGGCCATTGTAGATAATCCATCTTTCCTGCTTGAGCTGTTCCTCCTTGGGATTAGGAATGGCAATTCTGCCTTTTAGCTAGGAGGCCAACCTTGTTTTGCTTAGGAGAAGGAACAGGCCTTTTGTTTCTTCTGCTCCATGAGACTGAGCCCAGCCACCTGACTTACAGCGCTCAGGTCGAGTCAAAGCACTGTGCTACATGCAGGATAGACAGCAAGGCTGAATCAGGCAAAAAGGGGATAGTTCACAATTAGAAAAAAAGAAGATGAAACTTTGAAAGGGTATGATTTTCCATCTGCCTTTGTAGACAGCACAACATTCTGGAACAGGAGGTAGATGCATGGGCCTTGAAAACATCCCTGTGCCAGTAATTGACAGCTCTAGCTGCCGTACATGAAGCTACCTGCTTCCTTTTGCACAGCATCGCTGACCCCAAATTGGGAGATTGGTAAGGCACACATTGTTCTTTGCATATAATAATTGTGCTGTGTGTACTCTCATGCAGCTGAAAGCTTTACGACATGTGTTAATTTTGTATTAAGGCAAACAGGGAAAAACATATGTGCACATGTAATTCAAATCTTGACCAGCTCATCTTATATAACGTACAGGAATCGATTTATTTAGGAATGGGACAGGTGAGGAAAGAGGCAAGGGACTTTTGGTCTCTGATCAAGGACAGGAAACTGATTTGAAAATGCCCCGAAGAAAAATTTTGTGAGGCAAAAAAATAGGACAAAACTTTCAACGCTGGGTTCCTAAGGTAAGAGGCCCTTATCCATTTTTAGGCCACTGATTACAAATAGTTTAACATTCGTGGAAGTCAATGCAAGCAACAGTGTGACTTAGTGGAGAGGGTCCTGGACTGATATGTGGGAGACCTGGACTCTGCCACTGTCCTGCTGGGAGACCTTGGGGAAATCTCTTTGCTGCTCTGTGCCTCAGTTTCCTCAGCTGTAAAATGGGAGCAGTGATACTGTGACCTCCTTTGTAAAGTGTTTTAGAATCTACAAGTCATCCATGTTATGTAAGAGCGAGGTGCTATTATTGGTAGAGACAAGCATTATCAGCTGTGTGAGGCTAAGCAAGTCACCTTCACTTTGCTGTACCTCTGTTCCTCCTCCTGCTAATTATCTGTCTTGCCTGTTTGGAGTGTAACCTCCTCTTGGCAGGTACTTTCCCTTCACATTTGTTTGTATAGTCAGTGCACAATGGGGCCCTGAGCTCTAGGTGCTACTCTGTGTAATACAAGTAACAGTCACATGATGTGCTTAGCAGCTTTGAAAAATCAGGCCACTTTTATGTAGTGGCTAATAGTAGATGTAGGAGCTGAAAATTGTCCCTAACCTATTAAAATAGCTGGGGGTTGTTGGTTTTTTGGATAGCAGATTTTTCAAAGGCATGCAAATGGCCACTGACTTTCTGTAGTAGCTGAACACCTCACTCTCCCTTGTGCCTTTGAAAATCTGTTGCTTACTGGATAACACTGTACATTGACAGAGCACAGGTAGGGCTTGTCTACACTGGGGAGTTATTTTGAAATAACAGGCAGAGCGTCCAACTACCACGCTTGTTATTTTGAAATAACAACAACTGCTTTCCTTGGGGAATAAGCTTACTTTGAAATAGTTACTTTGGGAGTTATTATTTCCAAATAACTTATTTTGAAATAATCTCATAGTGTAGACATAGCTGTAGCGAGTGTAGCAGCACTGCTCTGGATAGGAATATAAAGGGTCTAGGAAAGACAGCAAAAAGAAATATACTCCTAGTATTATTCCATCCATATGTCCAGGCAAAGATAATTTACTTGCAGTCTCCAACCATGGCTATGTCTACACTGGCGAGATCTTGTGCCAGAGCTATGCAAATGAGGCTAAGCGGGGAAGATCGCTGAGCCTCATTTGCATATCTAATGAGCCGCCATTTTTGCAGAAGAGGCTCTTGCGCAAGAAGGAGCTGTCTACACTGCCCCTTCTTGCACAAGAAAAACCCTCTTGCGCAATGCCGTTCTTCCTGAAAAGTAATAGGTGTAACGGCATTGCGCAAGAGGGTTTTTCTTGCACAAGAAGGGGCAGTGTAGATGCTCCTTCTTGTGCAAGAGCCTCTTCTGAAAACATTGGTGGCGCATTAGGTATGCAAATGAGGCTCGGCAATATTCCACACTTAGACTCATTTGCATATTACTTGCGCAAGAAGCTGCGAGTGTAGACATAGCCCATGTTTGAAACTGTAATGAAAAGAAGAACAAAATGATGGTTCAGCCCCTTGATCAACATCTTGGCTTTTCTCCTATGGTCTTTCTTAAAAACTGCATTTTGAGACCATAATTAGGGGGCTCAGATTTGGAAAGTGGTTTAAGGGAGATGGATGCTACCTGCTTTAGGCCTCTTTGAAATGCCAGCTTAGCATTTTTTTGGAGGGGGGAGGATTTTCAAAGGCACAAATGGGTAGTTAACTGCCCAAGTCACTTGTGGTTAGTCACCTAACTGCCATTTGTGCATATGCAAAGCCTCCCTCTTCCACCTCCCTCTTTCCCCCATATGAAAATGATCTTCTGCTGTCCTAGTGGGCAACACTAGGACTATGGTTCTTCAAGGTGGACGTTTAGCACTTACAGAACAATCCTCACTTCATTAAATATGTTTGGGGGTTCAGAAAGGATTTTCTGACAAAGGGATGTGAAGAACCTCGTGATGCCAATCTAAATCTGCTCTTGAGTCACTCCTATTGCTTTGGGAAGAGAAGAATTTTCTTTTCAAGCAGCTTCCGGAAGATTGCTAATCAAAGGAAAATCCTGGAACCATCCTGCTGTGAAAATATATTTCCTAAATGGCTACAACGTGACAACTTTTCCTTGGGTCCTGAGTTTTTAATTAGTTCTTACTCAGGCAAACCTTCCAGTCAGCCTGATTTCTCATCTCACAACAGTTTTTAACTGGCGTAACTCCAAAGAATTTAAATCTAGTAACACTTGATAGACACCTATGTGGAAGAAAAACAGATGTACTGAGAGATTCACCTGAGTAGAATAATAGAACACTAGAACTGGAAGGGATCTTGAGAGGTAATTGAGTCCAGTCCCCTGCCCTCATGGCAGGACTAAGCATCATCCAGCTCATCTCTGATAGATGTCTATCCAACCTGCTCTCAAATATCTCCAGTGATGGAGATTCCACAACTTCCCTAGGCAAGGGCTAAAGGACTTGGCCACTAGTGTATAGAATAATGGAACAAATGTAGTCAAGTTGAACATGAATATTTATTTGTAATAAAAACAAATTTCCAGCATAAAACAATTATAATATATACACACAAAGTACAGAATAGATCAACAAGCACTCACATGATCACATATAAATACATTAGGTAAAAGAAAAAAATAAATCAACTGAACAGCACTGGGACAGCTAACCAATGTGGTTAACTCATTAAGTCAATAGAAAAGCAAAATGTCCTCATCTCCTGTGGCAGTTAAAACACGTACGCCACCAATATGACAGGTCAAAAGGAAATTTGACCTGCTCCATTCAAGAGGAAACACACAGATACTCTCAAATAAGAGCTCTTCGCATTCATGTCAGGCTAAAGTTGTATCTGGTCTACCATGTTGGATGATAAAGGCAATGTCAAATTTATGCAGCTCCTCACATGCCCATTCTTATACTCTGAATGATCTGAAAGATAGCTGAAACAAGACAAAGAGAGAGGCTGTTCAAATGCTGTTTAACATTCCTGAAATTCAACCCTGTACTCTGATACTGCTGCTTTAAACAGCGGAATGGCTCATGTTCTCACATGCATGATCAGATGTTATCTAGCAAGTACTTAGATCAGGGGACTTCTTTCAAGTAGGGACCAGTCCTTTCCATTGATGCAAAAAGGATTATGCAGATACCATGTAGGTGGAACACTAATGGAAGTCCCGAGTGTAAATCCCTTGGCACTGATGGGGAATTAGACCCCCTTAGACGAGTGTGCGTGCAGCAGTGCTGCCAGGCACAGCTGCGTACACTTAAAAAGTTGGTGGGTTTCTTTCATGGGAACAATCACTTCTTGTTACGGGGCTGTTTATAAACAGCTCCTTATAAGTAGATAGTCCAGTAAGACAAATCTGGCCTACTTTAATAATTGCTTAAGCTGATTTGTGGGTTGGGTCATCTAACCTCATGGATCGTTCCATAGTGAGGGCTGAAGCCGGCCAAAATGCACTCATGTGAGTAGCTACATGGAAACTGATGGGATGATGTTTGGCTTTGCAGGCTGGGACAATAACAGCGCTATCCTGCAAACAGATCTGTTTCAGCGGACCCATGCAGAGCCTCAGTGTACATGTGTCCGCCCCTGCCAATCCACTTGCAGGATTGTGGCCTATGTTTGCAGCCCACAGATAAGAGCAGTGGTGATTCCTGTTTACTAGCCAGTTGGCATGCAACTCTTAAAAAAGAAGATAATCTGCCAGATGTGACAGGTCACCAGAGCTGATGAAATAGAAATGAGGCACACCGTGCCATCACATTTGAAACAGAAATCCCTTTTGGTATGAAAACTGATGGTACAAACTAGTGCTAGACCTCCATAGAGAAAAGGACTCACACATTGAGTTGCTGTATTTCCAGTCCCTTAGTATAACTAATACACTAATTTAGTAAGGGCTTGATTCTGCAGACCCCTTGCAAGCAAAACTCCCACTGATTTTAAGAGATGTTACATATGTTGAAAGGCTGCAGGATTGAGCCTTGGTCCTTAATTATACCAACATTACATGTGTTTTCTTAATCTGTACCATCGCTGCCTCCTAAGGCCCCAGTTCTGTAGTGGCATTCCTTAGGGTGCTTCCTGTGGGAACCAGTGAGCGCCACAGGATGAGCTGGCATAGCTGCAAATACCGAGCGTGTAAACCTCTCTTTTCACTGGGCAATGTGCCCTGCACATGTATTTTCACACCTCCCTCGCTTGATGCCCTTTCAAAGCTTTATGGTGGTGTCTGTAATTTTGAGAGAAACTCACTGACTTTTAAACCAAGAAGGTGAAATGTGCCGGATCGGGAAGCATCACTTTAATTGCTGAGCTGTGGTAATTTGCGCCAACTCTGAGCCTTCATTCTGCAGGCACTCGAGAACTTCCACTGAAGTCAAGGAGGTGCTGCCTATGCACAGGCCTGTACACAGGAATTTCTGTGGGAGGGTCTGAGCTGTGGGAGGGGCTGGTAGCTGCCCCGCCCCCATGGCCCAGCCCTGCCCCGAGTCTCACTCCTGGGGGAGGGAGCGGAATCACCTCAGTCTTCACCCAGCTAGCCGGAGCATGGGGGAGGGAGGCTGAGGAAACGTGCCACCTCTGCCTTTCCCAAGCTGGCCAGAATTGGCCCCACGGCAGACCACGAAGAACCGTGGGGGGGGGGGGAGGTGCTTGCACGTTTCGTCCTCCCTCTTCCCCTGTATATAGGCCTGATACAGTAGGTGGGACGGTGCTTCCCAGCATGGCTAGCCAGAAAAGCACAAAGCTCTGCCTGAGCTAGCCAGCTATAAATAGCAGTGTGGCCACAGCGGCCCAGACTGACTGCCCATAGAAGGCTACCTGTGTCATGGCTATCATGCTGCTATTTTTAGCACACTAGCTTGAGCTGATCTAGCAGGTGTCAATCTACCTGGGAAGGGCGGAGCGACACATTTCCAGTCAGTTTATAGACTTACTGTGCGGCTAAGGATTCCCTTTGTAAGGGTTTGCAGAGTCAAGCCTTCATTTCGGACACTGAGGGCATGTCTAGACTACGCTTTATTTTTGAAAGAGAATATGCAAATTCCACAGGAATTTGTATATCTTCTTCCGATTGCATTTTCGAAAGCGGGTCTTTTGAAAGGGAAAGTAGTCTGGATGCATTTTTTTCAAAAAAACCCACTCCTTTTTCGAAAAACCGCCTACACCTCCTTTTTAAAGGAAGAGCGGTTTTTTGGAAAAGGGTTTTTTCCCCCCAAAAAACCATGTCCAGATTACTTTCATTTTCGAAAGACCCGCTTTCGAAAAAGTGATCAGAAGAAGAGATGCAAATTCCTGAGGAATCTGCATATCCTCTTTTGACAATAAAACATAGTCTAGACATGCCCTAAGTGCTACCTTCCTGCACCATGTTTCTTAAGGTAATACTTTAAAGTGATAGAGAGGATAGATGAGATGTTCTGCTATTGTATGTAACTCAATGAAGTGGTGCCAGATTATAGCTGATGAGCATCTGGACCGTCTATCACAGAGTTTTATACTGCTACTCATCATTGTAATATCTGGTCACCTTCAATGTAAAATCTGTAGAATCAGGAAGTCGATAATGGATTTCTTGAAGTCTCCGGTGGTTCTTTTGTGTAGAAACAGCTTGGGGTAGGATATGTGGTTTTGATTTTGTAGCTGTTTTTAATACAGGATTTTGTTTTGGGTTGGTATGTTTCATATTTTATTCTGTATGTGCTTTTATAATTCACTTCTCTGCAGGTTATTTTTCTTTCTTAAATAAACAGGATTCCCGAATCACATGGGATTTGCCCTGCAGTCCATACAGTTAAGCCTCCTGCAATACAGGTATTATACTAAATTGAATCACAAGTCGATTAGGCTATGAAGCAGTAAAACTAGTGAAAATAATCTGCTTCTGTCACCCTGTCAGCCCCAGTGTGCCTGATCCATTGGACTGTAGAAAGCTACCATTGGTACAACAGGTTCTGTAAGACCAAACTCTATGGAGAATCCAGCTCTGCCTGTGTAACCCAGCGAGTGAATCTGTTTCATAACAGCTGACTCCAAAGTGCAGCAAGGAACAGGAAGACGGTGGAGTTGCTGAGGAAGTTCAAAGAGAGAGAGAAACAGGAAGTGGGGAGTCTAGACTCTGAGACGCGAATAACTCAATGGGAGGGGGGTGAACACAGCTGAGAGAAAGCAGCACCAGTGCGTGTATGGCTGAGTGAGAAAAAACAGGGAGAAAGGCAGGCACTAGAAGGGGACAACATACACCAGGGATGCTCGAGCTAAAGGAGGCCTATTAGTAACTAACAGATCCAAAGGGTTATTAATAAGCAGAGGAAGTTCGATTAGTTGTACCGCAGCATCTCAAGAATTAAAAATAAAGGATAGCTTAGCAAGCATGCAGCAGCGGTGTTATAAATGGTCTGATGTCTTGGGTGCTCTGACATTGTAACAGCGCAACTGTTTTGCATTGGGAGACCAAGGATGGCATCTGTGTGTGACTAGCGAAGGACCTTTAAAAGGCATTAAGGACTCTCAGTACCTTGCTGGATTCCACCCCCAACTCTAAAAAGCCGCATCCTTTCACTACAAGGTCACGACTACATGGTCATACTTACAGAAATAAAGCAGGCAGGCAGAAGCAAAGGAGTTGCAGTCTGCACTGGCAAGAAGGTAAAGACAAATTGAAAAACCTATCTAAACTGAAGAGCTGGATACAGCAAGACCTGAAACTGAAGGAGATGTGTCTAGGAAATGAAAAGGACAAGTTGAGTAAGCCCAAGCTAGCTGTAGAGAGGCATAAAAGGAGAAAAGCTGCAAAATGAAATCGTGTTACCTCTAGGGAAGAAGAGAATTTGTCACAAGGAATAAGGACTCTAGAAATACAATCAGAAAAGAGCAAGGAGAAGGATCACTGCAAACAAACATGAGCAGAAAAGTCAGCTCCCCAGCCTACTCTGAAAACTTCATTTATTTTGTATTGGAATAAATAACTATTGGCACTCAGTTTTCATCTCGCTATAATGATAACGGGACAAGCTCCTGTAGGATTCAAGGAGCTTATTAGAGACAATTGCTGGAGATGCCAGAAGCAGAACATAACAAAGAGTGGGTGCGAGAATGTCAGACAGAGCAAAGTGTCTATAACTGTGGGTGCAATGCACCTGAAGTTCCTAAAAGAATATGCAAAGGCAATCTGGCAAGCACTGAGTCTCTTCAAGCAAATGCTGCAGGTCAGGCAAGGTGCCCAATGATCAGTAAAAAGGGCCAAGTGAATAGGAAGTAACAAGAATATGCACTGGCCAATTAGCCCAACAATTGTTCTGGGCAATCTCTCTGAACATACAAAACTAAAAGTTAATGTAAACATTTGGGAGAAAGACATCTCTAAAACAAACATGGGTTTGTTAAAATAGATCACTCCACACATTTAGGGTATGTCTACATTTCATTCCTCTCTTTTGAGAGGAATGCAAATGCAGACACCTGAAATTGCAAATGAAGCGGAGATTTAAATATTCATTTGCTTCATTTGCATAATTGCATTATGGCGCTATTTCGAAATAGCGCTACTTCGAAATAGCGCCATAATGCAATTATGCAAATGAAATGGATATTTAAATCCCCACTTCATTTGCAATTTCGGGTGTCTGCATTTGCATTCCTCTCTCTCAAGATGAATGAAGTGTAGACATACTGTTATTGTCCTTTTCTCTCTTTACAGACCTACTAATAAAAGGATGGGTTTACCAAACAACTCCAGTTCAGGAAAATCCACTGACATCCCCCCAGTGTTGTATGGATCCTGTATCACTGGGTAAGAATCTCAGCTGTTCTTGCAAACCTACCAACTTTCACAATACTTCATGCTCACAAGGTTACTTTCATTCTAGGACCTCAAAACATTTTGCAATCCTTACTTAATGTTACCTCCCATCGTCTTGGAGTGGTGAGCATTATACCCTTTATACTGATGGGTGAGCACAGGCATAGTAAGGTTAAGTGAGTTGCTGAAGTTCAGATAGTGAATCAGTGGCAGAGCTGAAAACAGTACTTCAGGTTTTGGACGTCTGGGACCTTCATCTTAATAAGACTTTTCTTATACCAATGTATTTTAATTCTGTGTTAGTGATTAATACCAAAAAGATACAAATACCAAATAGTGGCTTAGAAATTAACTGACAATCTGAGGATGAGAGATCTTGTAAATGGCAAATTTTCTATTTGGGGTATTACAGGCATGTAGTAGGACCCATATTATTTAATACTTTAATTAGCAATCTAGAGGAAGATGTAAATTCAACTATCTCAACCTTGCAGGATTAGCCCGTTACACGGAAGGATAAGAATGATTTTGTAGAGTGGGCTGTATGCACTGCATGCAAATATTAAAGCCATACACGTAGGAAGAGGAAGTAAGCAGCAGCGCTGATACAGACTGGAGGAGAGCGATCTGGGAAACAGGATGTCTGCCAGAGACCAACGGGTGATAATAAGATAGCAAGTGAAATATTAGGTTCAACTGCAAAACAAGCAAATGGAACAGAAACCATTGCTGGTCTCAGATATATAAATAGGCTTGACATGTACAAACTAGAAAGGCAATAGGGCCAGATTACATGGCAGACCTGAACTCTTATGTTTCTTTCCAGACCTCAACATTTAGGAAGTCTATATATATATACACACTAGTGCAAATACATAGAAGGGCAACACAAAGGACACAGGGATCTGGTATATAACCTACAAAAAGAGGGAGAGAGAAAGGACTAAATGGGCATGTTCTAGAAAAGAGAAGACTTGGGGAGGGTTGGGGATAAACATGATCACAGTTCATAAATACCTTCAAGGTAATAACAGAAATGAAGAAAGGGAATTATTCCATTCTCAGAAGATGGTAGATAAGGAGCAATGGCCTGAAGCTAAGGAAGGAAAAAAGTTCAGGTTAGACATTAAGAAAAAGTTCTCAACAATAAGAGCAGCTGGGTAGAGGCTACCAACAGAGCTAAGTGGATAAGACATTTGCAGGAATTAAGAGACCAGTCGTGCAAAATATAAAGATCACATTACATGATCCAGGTGGTCTTCTCTGGCTTTAATTGCTGTAAACCTTAGCTACATAAGTTAGGAATTCCCTCCCTCATGCAGCAATAACCCTTAAAAAAATCCAAAATGGCAGCATCTCAACCCTCAGGTTCACATTTCAAATTGACTGGGAGCACTGCATGTACTTCATCCAATAGCACAATCTGGCCTTCAATTTGCATGGTGCAAAACAATGCGCAATGGGGGCAGGTACCATGTCTTTGTTATACGGTTGCGGCCCATCCCCCAGGTGGCAGGCACTGCACAATACAAATAAAGGGAGAGCTGTATGTGATGGCAATAGCCCAGAAGAACAGCCCTGAGAATGTAGAAAAGGGAGGTATTTTTCTAATGGATCCACTACTGAAAGAACAAACATCACCAATGCAGATAAGTTCCTGAAAACTGAAGTCTGAATGTCTGACTAAGCATTTAAAAATGACAGCTAAATACCTAGGCCACATGATGATGATGTCTTTTCAGATAATGAAACCAATTCAGTGGTTCTCACTCAGGGAAAACTCCCATTTCGGTCACTGGCTAGGGCGAGTAAAGAATGCAGGGATGGGTTCCATATTACAGAATGTTCTTACTTGGCAATCAACTGGATGTCTGTCATTTATCACCAGCATATTTATTTTATCTTCTCTGCATCTCCCGTGTCCAGCTGGTTAATTTTAGAAAATAAAACAAACATTTTGGGTTTGTTTTATTGGGCTTATTTTCTATTTCTTATTGTTTCTTGTTACTTTTCTTAGAATTGTTGTTGTTATGTGCTCTTTGGGGCTGCCTGTCTGCTCTTTGGACATTGTGACCCAATACAGTGAAATCTTGACTGGGATCCCTCTGTGCCCCTCCCCCCTGGAAAATAATAACTAAATAGGGAGCAGCACTTTGACCCTTCTCCTTCTGACAGAGCATGTTTGAAACTACTTGATGTCTTGCCATGGGAAGAAACTACATGCTTAACCTCTCTAGTCCGGAGCCCTTGGGACCTGACAGGTGTCTAACCAGAAAATTTACCGAACGACAGGAGGTCAATATTGTCTAGCAGCATTACCTACATTTCTACTCCTTACTGGGCTCTTAGAAGACATTTAGTGATAAATTAGAGCTAAAAACCAGCACAGAACACTAAGAGCCAGGACTGGTGGCTATAAATAAACTTTATGGGACTTCTGGAAACTTGGTCATACTCATGATAAGCGGAAATCCGGCTAACTAAAATCATGCTGGACCGTGGATGTTACCGGACCAAAGGGTGTCGGACTAGAGAGGTTCAATCTGTATTATCTCTTGAGACCCTGACAACACATCGGATGTGTCTAAAGAGCACTGATGTCTTTATTCTTTGTTAAGAGGCCACATAAGGGAATAAGTAAACATGAAAGTTCACAGGACACCAAAGACATGTAATGGAGTTGGGAACTGCAGGGTAGCTGAAGCCCTGAGATCTGGCAGCAGTCTGATGCTGTGTTCTACATATTTGTTAGCTTTAGCACACAAAACCACAGGGATAACAGCCCTACACCAAAAACTCACACTGATGCGTGGGATAGATTTGTGTGCATAAGGAATGCAGTGCATAAGGCCTTCCTTTAGCCCTGTTGGAGAACACATCTAGATGCACTGAGCTGAGGGGAGTGGATTTACCATAGCTACTATTTTTTTGGTGGGGAGGGAGAGTAGAAATCATGCTTTAAGATGAGGTATAAAATAAAAAAATAGGAACATAATGTTCTCAAAAGTGGCATTCATGAGGGTCAGATAAACACAAAGGTCACTGTATTGCATTTCTGAAAGCAACACAAGGTCCATGGGTAGCTCTATGAACAGAATACCAATGGCCTAATCTTAATAGAAAAATATTACTCCACAGTGGGTCTACAAATGACTCTCTCTACACAGCGCCTCAAAAAATGATTCTAAGACACACATCAGTTCTTGCAAGAGACCCTAGACTGACCACCTTGGGGAAAACCACAAAAGGCACACTACTGAGCCTTAGCAATGCTCTGGAGGGATCACTTGGAAGTCAGCTAACTCTCTCCGGCGTGGTTTGATTTCTATATTGGAGGGAGTAGCTCCAGTCAGACCAATGCGGTCACAAGCTGGGAAGAGAACAAATTCCATTCCTACCTGAGGTTTGCAGTTTGGGAGGGGAAATGCTCCCAGCCCCGAAGTACATCCATGTTCCCATGGTAACACTAGTACCATCCCAGCCCAAGTTCAAACCTGCAACCTCCACATGGAAGAAAATGAATGGGACATGGAACCTGAGCCATCCAGTCCTACATAGAATTGAAACTCCAGTTTTCAACTGAACCTGGAAAAAAGTTTCCTCTTAGGATGCGCTAAGCAAGACAACATGGTAAGTAATTAACGATACAGATCTGAGAGGAAGAATACATTAAACCACTTGCAGTCTCCAGAAACTTTTCCTAAGCGCTCATGCAAGCGTCTCCAGAACAGACCCGGAGCCACCCTGAATGCCAAGGATCAAATTTTCCTCATAAATACACACACAGCTGTTGCCATTGGCTCCAGTGGCAGTTGTGTGCATGCAACCTGGGTCAGAATTTTGTCCACAAACTTGTAGCATCCGATCTCACTCCTACTGAAGTAAATGGGAACCATGCCACTGACTTCAGTGGGAGCTGGATCAGGCTCTTCAATGCTTTTCTGCTGCCAGCTCAACTCCCTCCCCACCCTTCTTTATCTAGTCTCAGTGGTGTGTTCATACCTGATCCACAGACAACAAAAACAAACAGTGCCAGTAGCCAGGGTCCTACAGGATATTTCTCCTCTTGGGGCCTCTAAAATGTAGGGGGAAAAGAAGATTTCAGTTTGTTACCAGTTTAGCCATTTTGTCTTGGTAGCTCATTTAAAAATAGATGCAGAAAATAAACAACTGACATGGTTTCAGCTTCAAACCTCAAACAGTGAACGTACACAGAAAATTGTCGAACAGTTTACGCCATTGTCATAGCTACTTCACAGGAATGCTAAGCAAATTAAAGGAAAAGCTGAAGCACAGTATGCTAACAGAAGAGTAATAAAGGATAATTGTATTTACAGTAGCTCAGCCAGCTTAATTTAATAATATTGAAATTTCCCATTTTCCCCCTTTAAATAGAATAATGCCTCTCATAGATTTTCTACAGATCAGTCGTCTTGAATTTCTCCAGAGAAAGATAAAGTGAGTTTTATTCCTCAATGTTTGTTTATCAATTCCTGTAATCTCCCTTCCCACAGTTGGTTGGTTTACTAATCTCCGTTGTTGTATCTATATTTTAAGTTCTTTGGGACAGAAAACAGGTTATGTATTTTCATACATACTAACAGATGTGGGATGCTTGAAAAATAATCTAATGACTGGGTTGTCACGTTAGAACAAAATATATATCCTACAGCCAACTCCCTTCCACCGGGGAGAGGAAATTGTTAAAAACAAAATCAAAGAACACTTTTTTAGTTTGGTCAGCATGTGCCAAAATATTCCAAAGTTAAATATAAATTTGATAAAATAAACTGACTAAAGTTCGGACTGTTTAAGGAAGCATGGCTGAATGTTCTAACATGGTATTTTGAATGGGACAGGAAGGGAGGAAGAAGTTCATGATCTTTTATGGTCATTTTGAACTACTGACCTTTGTTTTGATGTATGATTATTATTTGGAGAATACAGCACTACGCAGAGGCTTTGGTAACTAAGAATAAATGCACACATGTTTACTGTAAGATTTCAAAGACCACACAGAATGAAGAAGTGGATAATTGAACTTAGAAGCTTCTTAGCAACCAAGACACAAGCTGAGGTTTATATGATGGCATGAGATACTAGGGACATAATTAATGGAAGCAGAGGATTCACACAGCACTAAGATCAGGACTGGGCAGGGAAGGAAAGGAGGAATTGATAATCATATATTTGGGTTTAACTTGTGGAATTGTGCATAGAGGAAGAATGGTTTTGTGGTGCTCTCGGTCTGTGAAGATTTGGTTCAGTTCCAAGTTCTGACAGAGAGGTCTCATGTGACTTTGGGTAAATCACTTAATTTCACTATCTGCAAAAAGGGGATAATAATACTTGCTTTCTCCCAATCTTTGTCTGTCTTGCCTGTTTAGCATGTAAGCATTTTGGCACAAAGATTGTCTCTTACTATGGGAGCATCTACACAGCAGGGCTTAACTCGAAATAAGCTACGCAAATTGAGCTATGTCAATTGTGTATCTTATTTCAAAATAGGAAGCATCTACACAGCACTTACTTTGAAATAGAGCACTCTTCTTCCGACTTCCCTTATTCCTCGTACAATGAGGGTTACCAGAGTCAGAGTAAGAAGTCTTCTAGCTTGGCAATATTTCAACATTATTTTGAAATAACTGCCTGCTGTGTAGATGAAGACTAAGTTATTTCAACATAACACTAGTTATTTCAAAATAATGTTGCTGTGTAGATGTACCCTAAGGCTACGTCTACACTGGCCCCTTTTCCGAAAGGGGCATGTTAATTTCACAGGTCGTAATAGGGAAATCCACGGGGGATTTAAATATCCCCCGCGGCATTTAAATAAAAATGTCCGCCGCTTTTTTCCGGCTTTTAGAAAAGCCGGAAAAGAGCGTCTACACTGGCCCCGATCCTCCGGAAAAAAAGCCCTTTTCCGGAGGATCTTATTCCTACTTCGAATAAGTACTTCGAAGTAGGAATAAGATCCTCCGGAAAAGGGCTTTTTTTCCGGAGGATCGGGGCCAGTGTAGACGCTCTTTTCCGGCTTTTCTAAAAGCCGGAAAAAAGCGGCGGACATTTTTATTTAAATGCCGCGGGGGATATTTAAATCCCCCGCGGATTTCCCTATTACGACCTGTGAAATTAACATGCCCCTTTCGGAAAAGGGGCCAGTGTAGACGTAGCCCTTGTGTTTCTACAGTGCTTAGCTCAAAGGGGCCCTAGTCTTGGTCGAGGCTCTAGGGCAGTGGTCCCCAACCTTTTGGGGCTGCCAGGTACCCGGGGGCGGGGCCGTGCAGGTGCCACGCGCCCAGGGTGGGGGCTGTGCATGCGCTGGGCGCCCGGGGCCCGAGGTGCAAGAATGGCTTGGGCCAGCCCTTGTCACTAGGCGGGTGCACATAAATGCCCTGGCACCCGCGGGCAACACATTGGGGACCACTGCTCTAGGGAGATACTATGCTACAAATATGAATAATTATGGGTCTGCAGTCCTGATCCAAACCTACTTGATTTCCAGAAAGCTAGAGCTGCTGCTACTATCTAATTCTCAAAGTGCTGCATGGAAGAAGTGCCAAAATGAATGGAGGCTGCAGGCAGAAAAGTGGTCAGTGGAAGGAGATGAGAGGATAGTCGCAGGTGAGGAGACTGGAAGAAGAAGGGAGAAGAAGAGAAGGAGGGGGAAGGTAGCAAAAAGATCAGAAACAAAGAAGAGTGAGGCTATGGCTACCCTTCCGTTTTTTTGCAGAAGAGGATATGCAAATCACACTCGCATTTGCATATCTTTTTCCAGTTCTTCTTGCGGAAGTGGTTTTGCCGATTAAAAAGCCCCATGTAAACAGGGCCATTTGTTGGGGAAAAAACTCTCTTTCGTAAGATCCCTTATTCCTCAAAAATTAAAGTGTACAGGATCTTGCAAAAGAGAGGATTTTTCCAACAAATAACCCCATCTACACGGGGCTTTTTATCGGCAAAACCTCTTCTGCAAAAAGAATGGGAAGAAGATATGCAAATGCAAGCACAATTTGCATATCCTCTTCTGAAAAAAAATGGCAGCATAGCCATAGCCTGAGAGAAGAAAAACCAAGTGGATGACAGAAAAGAGGAAGGCAGCATTGTCCAGTGGTTAGGGACTAGACTGAATGTCAGGAGACCTGGGTTCTTCCACTGACCTGCCCTCTTACCGTGAGTGTGTTGTACCACCTTTATATGTCTCTGCTTCCCCCATCTACTGAAACCGGGCTAATAATGCTGGCCCAGCTTTTATAGCACACCGAGATCTCTGGATGAAAAGTATGACATAAAGGCTTGGTTTTCCATCATTCAGCCATGGGATTTTTGCCATTGACTTGAATGGAGAGCAGAAGCAAATCCTAAATGCTCAGTATTATCAGAAACAGGAGAGGCATCAAAATAATACAAGACACCCATATACAATTTACTTGGCCAGAGAGAAGGTCTGTTCGCTGCAGACATTTCCTCCAGAGAAACTGCTTCATGCATCAGTGAGTGGTAGAAACAATAGAGAAAAGCAGTCACATGATGTATAGTAAATTTAAAAAGGCATATCCCTTATTTTTGGCCATTTGCAGGGCACTGTCCTTCAGCCTGGCATTTCAAAACAACCTTGAAATATTTTAATTTAAAACACATTTGGTTTTTTAAAAAAATAGCTCTACCTATTGTGTTAAGGATTTGAAAACTTCAGCAGTTTTAATGTATTTTTAAAAGAACATTTCAGGTCACCTTTAAGTTCACCTAGGTTCAGGCTAGATTACAGCCAAATCTAACTGAACAGACATCCCATTGTCTAGGCTAGCTCAGTCACACAGGCTGTGTCTAGACTGGCCAGTTTTTCCGGAAAATCAGCTGCTTTTCTGGAAAAACTTGCCAGTTGTCTACACTGGCCGCTTGAATTTCCGCAAAAGCACTGACTTCCTACTGTAAGAAATCAGTGCTTCCTGCGGAAATACTATTCTGCTCCCGTTCAGGCAAAAGTCCCTTTTGCGCAAAGCTTTTGCGCAAAAGGGCCAGTGTAGACAGCTCAGATTTGTTTTCCGCAAAAAAGCCACGATCGCGAAAATGGTGATTGGGTCTTTTTTGCGGAAAAGCGTGTCTAGATTGGCATGGATGCTTTTCCGCAAAAAGTGCTTTCGCGGAAAAGCATCCGTGCCAATCTAGACGCTCTGTTCCGAAAATGCTTTTAATGGAAAACTTTTCTGTTAAAAGCATTTGCGGAAAATCATGCCAATCTAGACGCAGCCATAGGGTACGTCTAGACTACAAGCCTCTTTCGAAAGAGATCGTCTAGACAGACATGAAACTTTCGAAAAACAATCCGCTTCTTTGAAAGCGCGCACCCAGGCAATCTGGACACTCTCTTTCAGAAAAGCCCTGTTTGCAGTCAACAAAGCCTTTTTTCAAAAGAACTCTTTCAAAAAAAGGTGTTCTTCCTCGTAAAAGCAGGTTTACCACAATAAAAAAAAACTGTCGCGTTCTTTCGATTTAATTTCGATTTAAGAACACGACGGCTGTCTCGATGCAGGTGAAGTTGAAAAAAGGCCACTTTTTTCGAAAAAACTCTGTAGCCTAGACATAGCCCCACCCCTTTCTTGAGGCCCCACACTCTCTGTTCCCCTTCTCTCCATCATTTGTTGCCCCAGCCCTTACTCACACTCACTGAGTTGAGACAGTGATAGAAATGTAGCCGTGTTAGTCTGGTGTAGCTGAAACAAAAGACAGGACTATGTAGCACTTTAAAGACTAACAAGATGGTTTATTAGGTGATGAGCTAATTAGGGTCTGGCCCACGAAAGCTCATCACCTAATAAACCATCTTGTTAGTCTTTAAAGTGCTACATAGTCCTGTTTTTTGTTTGAGTTGAGACAGGAGGTGTGGGTTCTGGGGTAGGAGTGAGGGATTTGGGTGTGGGAAGGGGTGAGAGGTGCAAGCTCTGGAGGGAATTTGGATGCAGGAGGAAGTGGAGGAGGGGATGCTGGCTCAGGGAGGGGGCTCCAGGCTGGGGATTGTTGGGTTCAGGTAGAGGATTAGGGTGCTGAGCAAGCCACACGCTTGTGGATGTGAGGGTGCAGCAGTTTGGGTTGGAGTGTTTGAGGGGCTCAGGGCAGAGAGGTTGGGAGTATGATGGGCTCAGGACACAGATTTGCAGTGTCTGGATGGTACAGGAGTGTTGTGGCAGAAGACTGGAGATGCAGGAGTCTGGGGATGTGAGGGGCTCAGGTGTATGATGGGCTCAGGGTTGGGGTATTTGGGGGTGCAGGAGTGTTATGATGCTGCGGCTAGATAGGGGCTTGGCCCCAACTGGGGGCTTGTTAGCCAGGCTTCATTTTTAAATAAAATATGTCAAACACAAAATGTTTCAACATCTTTATTTATGAGAGGGGCGGGGAACCTGTTTTGGGTCAGCGGTCACCAACCCACAGAAAAATCAGTTGGGGACCACACAAGTGAGATGCAAAAAAAACCCTCTCCAAACCCCTTCTCCCCCACGATGTGGCCCCAACTGAGACACCTCACTTCCCAAGCATTACAGCCTCATGGGGGGGAGGAGGAAGAGGGTAGGTAGGACTGAGGTTCAAGGCCTCACGCCAGATTAACTCGTCTGAGTTCCAGGGTTAGTAGAATTTGTGGGCCCCTCTACGCTCTCAGGTGGGACCAAAAATGAGAGACCCAGTGTGCAGGACAGGGCTGCCACTAAGTGGGATAGGGATGAGGATGGGAGTGAAGAATCTGGGTGGAAAATAGAGCACAGGACAAGGATGTTAAGGACTAGTCGACTATAAGCAACCGCCACCTTGGCGTTTCAAAGTGGCAGAGCTGTGTGAAGCCCGGGGTCAGCTGGGCATTCCAGGCTCCATGCAGCATTTCCACAGAATCCGGGATCAACTGGGAGTCCCACATGGCATCAGCTGAGGAGGCGCCACGTGGCATTTCAAATCGGCAACTCAACATGGAGCCTGGGATCAGTGGGGGACTCTGAGTCCCCCACTGGCCCCGGGTAGGGTTGCCAGATGGCTGAAACAAAAATACTGAACACCTCCCCGCCCAAAAAAAAACACCAGGAAAAAATTTTGTTGAAGGAAAAAAAAAGTGTGTGTGTGGGGGGGGGGGGGGGGGGGGACCAAAGTTGGGGTATGTCTACACTACAGCACTAAATTCGAACTAACTTAATTCGAATTAGTTAATTCGAATTAAGCTAATTCGAATTAGTGCATCTAGACCTAAAAACTAGTTCGAATTAGCATTTTGCTAATTCGAACTAGCATGTCCACATTGAGTGGACTCTGAAGCGGGGTTAAGGATGGCCAGAAGCAGTGCCAGGAGGGCATCAGATTAGGACTTAGAGCGTGGAGCTGCTGTCTCAGGCTAGCCGAGGGCTGTGCTTTAAAGGGACCCGACCCCCACCTTGGACAGACAGTTCTCAGGGGTGCCCCGCTTGCAAAGCAGTCCTGGCTTGGAGTGCCCTGAGTGCCCACACTCGGCACATCACAGCACTCGGCCATCAGCCTGGCTGCAATTGCCGCAGGCTGCCATCCGGGGGGGGGGGGGTCAATCGGGGGGCTGCAGGAGAGCTTCCACCCCGAGGAGCCCGCAGAGCCACCCCAGTCCTCCCCATTGGGGGCTCGTACCCCATTCCTCCCTCACTCCCTTCCACTTACCCCTCCCTAGCCCCCTTCCTGATGTACAAAATAAAGGACATGTGTGTTCAAAAATAGAAACTCTCTTTATTGAACAAAACTCGGGGAGACTGGGAAAAGGAGGTGGGAGAGGGGAAGAGAGAGGGTGGGAGAGGGGAGGGCAACTAAAATGATCAGGGGTTTGGAACAGGTCCCATATGAAGAGAGGCTAAAGAGACTGGGACTTTTCAGCTTAGAAAAGAGGAGACGGAGGGGGGATATGATAGAGGTCTATAAAAGCATGAGTGGTGTAGAGAGGGTGCATAAAGAAAAGTTCTTCATTAGTTCCCATAATAGAAGGACTAGAGGGCACCAAATGAAATGAATGGGTAGCAGGCTTCAAACTAACAACAGAAAGTTCTTCTTCACAAAGCAAATAGTCAACCTGTGGAACTCCTTGCTGCAGGAGGCTGTGAAGGCTAGAACTTTAACAGAGTTTAAAGACAAGTTAGATAAATTCATGGAGGTTGGGTCCATGGAGTGCTATCAGCCAGGGGGTAGAAATGGTGTCCCTGGCCTCTGTTTGTGGAAGGGTGGAGATGGATGGCACGAGACAAATGGCTTGGTCATTGTCTTCGGTCCATCCCCTCCAGGGTACCTAGTGTTGGCTGCTGTCGACAGACAGGCTACTGGGCTATATGGACCTTTAGTCTGACCCAGGATGGCCATTCTAAGCTCAGGGCTCAGGGTCGGGGGTCTCAGTGGACCACCTTGATTTTCATGCACACCTGCTCCTGGGTGACCAGGCTAGCAGCTATCCTGCCCTAGATGGCCACTTTCCTGTGCCTAGTGCGGAGGTCGTGGATGAGGTCCACGATGTCCGCACTAGACCAGGCGGATGCTCGCCTCTTGCGGATCCGGGCTCCCGGGAGCCACCAGCCTGGTCCCAGGAAGAGGGGGAGGGCTGGGTGGCAGCGGGTGGCTGGCTCGAGCTGTGACAGGTGCAGGGTCTGCTGGCTGGGTGCTGGCAGGCTTGCACCTGGCATGGGCACTGTAGCCAGCCCATGCCCCTTTAAGGGTTCCGGGGCCGGGAGTGGGGCAGAAGAGTTTCCCTGGTGTTGGCCAGAGTGGCCACCAGGGAAAGCTGGGGAGGGAAAGCCTCCCACTAGGGAAAGCCTCCCACCAGTTCGAATTAAGTGGCTACACAGCCCTTAATTCGAACTGCTTAATTCGAACTAGGCATTACTCCTCGTAGAATGAGGTTTACCTAGTTTGAATTAAGCGCTCCGCTAGTTTGAATTAAGTTTGAACTAGCAGAGCGCCAGTGTAGCGCCTATCAAAGTTAATTCGAACTTACGGCTGTTAGTTCGAATTAACTTTGTAGTGTAGACATACCCTTGTTGAGCAAAAAAAAAAAAAAAAAAAAAAAAAAAATTCCAAGGACCTGGATCACTGCTAGGGGTTACCAGGTAGTCATTTAAAAAAAACTAAAAACCCGGACATGCTTCATGTGGGGGGAGGCAGTCAGGAAGGGAGCGGTGCTGGCCAGAAAGGAGGGGGGGGCCCTGGAACAGCTAATGGGGGGGGGGGAAATGGGGCTGGCCAGGGAAGATGGGGGGGCCAATGGGAAGCAGGTAATGGGGGGGGGGTGTCGGGCGGAATAGGTCTGGCCGCGGGATATCGGGGGGGGGGGGAGGGAGACCGGCCGGGAGGGGGGCAGGGCTGGCCAGGAGTAAGGGGAGATGGGAAGCACAGCTGGGGGGGAATCGGGGGCCAGGAGGAAGGGGGGGGCGAGAAGCAGAGCTGGCGGGGTGTGTGTGTGCAGCGACGCTGGCTGGGGATATCGGGAAGAGGAACAGGCCAGCTGGGAAGCAGAGCTGGGTGGGGGGAGTCGGGGGCCGCAGGGCTGGCCAAGAGGAACGGGGAGCGGGAAGCACAGCTGGCGGGTGGGAGGGTGCAGCGGCGATGGCCAGGAGGAAGGGAGGGCGAGAAGCAGAGCTGGTGGGGGTGGGGAGAGGTGCAGCGCTGCTGGCCAGGGGAGATCAGGAAGAGGAACGGGCCGGCGGGAAGCAGAGCTGGGGGAGTGTGTGTGTGCAGGGGGGCTGGTCGGGGACGATCTGGAGGGGAAGTGCGGGAGAACTGGCCGGCCGGGAATGGGGGTGTTGAGCAAATTGGCCAGTGGGGAGCAGGACTGACCTGGGCACTTGCTGCCTGTCCCACGCAGGCTCCCGGCGACACACGAGTGAGAAGGAGGCTTCCCCCCCTCCTCACACTCAACCAACTGAGGGCTCCCAGCAGCAAGCATGGCCCCGCCTCCCAGCTGGGACTCCCAGCCGCTCCCCCACCCACGCCAGGCTTCCGTCCGGTGCGCAGCTGGAAAAATCAGAAAATACTGGACATTGCACATATCCCGTATTTTCTGATTTTTTTTACCAGACAAAGTGGGCAAATACCGGACTGTCCGGTACAATACCGGACACCTGGCAACCCTAGCCTCGGGATCCATGAGGGCGCTTCCACTTTGAAATGTACAAGAGCCCCCGCTTCTCAGGAAGCGCACCAGCAGTTTTGGGGAAGGGAGGAGCAGCGCACATGTTTCCCAAGACTCGGGATCTAGCATGCAGCCTCAGGACTTTCCCTCCACGCTGCAGGAAGCCGGCAATACCTCCATTTTCCCAGGAGGTTGTAGCGCGGGCTCCTTCTTAGGGGTGATGGGAAGCAAGAGGGGAGCCCGGAACACCTCGCGATCGACGGGTTGGTGGCCATGGGTATACTATAGACTAAGCCTAAATCACAAAGTTATTTCAATAGTACTATATTGCTCAAAGGTGTAGAAAATCCACACTCCTAAGCAATACAGTTATGCCAACCTAGCTCCCGGTATAGCCAGCAATTGCTTGTTGATGGAAGGGTTACTAGGGATGTTAAAATGGTTAGCTGGTTAAACAATAGCACTTAACCAGTTAACTGTTTTAACTGATGCTCCAGGCAGGGGTCCTGCCACCTGACCCCACCACAACCAGAGCTGCTCTGGCTGTGTGCAGCTAGTTGCTGCTAGAGTTAACTGGCAAGGACCAAAAAAACAAAACCACAAAACACCTTAAAAAACAATAAGTGGTCCTTATTGTCCAATAAGTAGCACCTTAGGGTACATCAACACTTGCACCCTCGTTCGAACTAGGGATGCAAATGTAGGTGACTGAAATAGCTTTGGTCCACATTAGTTCGATTCAAACCCCTTGGTTCGAACTAACATTACTCCTCGAACATTAGTTCGAACCAAGGGGTTTGATTCGAACTAACACGGCCTGGAGCGCACTTCCTGGTTCGAAACAGCTGAGTTCCAAAACAGCACACGGGTGAGATTATGCTAATGAAGCGCAGGATATTTAAATCCCCGCTTCATTTACTACTTCGGTCGCCTACATTTGCATCCCTAGTTCGAACTAGGGTGCAAGTGCAGACATACCCCTAGAGACTAACAAAAAAATATAGATAGTATCATGAGTTTTCATGGGCACAACCCACTTCTTAAGATGAAAGAAGAAGAGGGGTTTTGCCCACGAAAGCTCATGATACCATCCATATTTTTTGGTTAGTCTCTAAGGTGCTACAGGACCACTTTTTTTTAAGTTTTTTTAATTATAGATTAACACAACCACCCCCCTGAGACTTGGCAAAGACCAGTTTTCCAATAAGCCTTATGCTTACTGATATGCTTACCAGTTAGTCAACATCCCCAAGGGTAAGTCTACACAGCGGCGCTATTTTGGGAAATTGTCTGTTATTCTGAAATAGCATTCTGCACATCTTAACAGCAAACCCGTTATTTCAAAATACATTCAAAATAATAAACTTAAAAAACAACAAATAGTCTGGTAGCACTTTAAAGACTAACAAAAGATGTAGATGGTATCATGAGCTTTCTGGACATCCAACACTCTGGTCATACGAAGATGTGGGCTGTGCCCACAAAAGCTCATGATACCATCTACATGTTTTGTTAGTCTTTAAAGTGCTACCAGACTATCTGTTGTTGTTTAAGTTTATCCTGTACAGACTAACTCAGCTACTCTGTGAAGATTCAAAATAATGAGCATCTTATTCCGGCTTCCTGTAAACCTTGTTGTATGAGGAGTAAGGAAGACTCCAGAATAGCAATTTATTTAGAAATTAGACCTATGTTGACAGTGCCAAATTTCTAAATACACTATTTCTCAATAAGCTATGCTATTTGCGTAGCTCAAATTGCATAGCTTATTTCGAGGTACGCATGACTGTGCAGACATACCCTAAGAGACGTTCCTATGAGCATAGCTATTTTCTCAGGGGCTATGTCTAGACTGCAAGCCTCTTTCGAAAGAGGCTCTTTCGAAAGAGAGCGTCTAGACTGCACGCGGAACTTTCGAAAGAGCAAGCCGCTTTTTAGAAAGAAAGCACCCAGTGAGTCTGGATGCTCTCTTTCGAAGAAGCCCTATTTACATTCAAGAACGCCTTCTTTCGAAAGAGCACTTTCGAAAGAAGGCGTTCTTCCTCGTGAAATGAGGTTTACCACCGTCGAAAGAAAAGCCACATTCTTTCGATTTAATTTCGAAAGAACGCGGCTGCAGTCTAGACGCAGGTGAAGTTTTTTCGAAAAAAACCCTGAGTCTGGACACAGCCCCTAGGGAGATGAAGTACCTACACCAATGAGAGAAGATCTGCTGTCAGCATAGGCAGAATCTTCACTTAGCACTACAGTGGTGCCGTTGCAGCCTTACAGCTTATACTTTCAGGTGTAGATAAGCCCTATGTGTTAAAAGCTTTTAAAATAAGTAATGCAAAAATCCCAACTACGAATTCCCAGCCATTCTCTGATATTACAGGAACAGGGTTCTCTTTGCTCCCCGCACAATGAGTAAACTGTTTCACTGAGGGAATAGTGAGCTGTTAATAAACACTCAAAGTTTTATGGATGGAATTAGAGCAGCAAGAGCTCTAAACAACTTAGAGAAAAGGGAAACTAGAACCCAAAAGGAAAATCTCTCCCATGAACCAGCTTTCTAAGAGCACTTTTGAACACTGAATGCACGCAGCTGAAATGTCAGTGAATCAGCTCAGTGCACTGCTGAGAACCAAATGCAAGAATCTGAACATAGTTAAACTCTTCAATTTTCTGTCTCAGAGTACACAACCAGAGCATGTGTGTGACCTTTATTTAAAGTAATAAGCAAGGTTTCATTGGCTGGAAGGTTATTGCCTCATCAAGTCAGAGGACTTCTGTCCCAGCTGAACTGCGAGTTCAGTAAGGGCTCAATTTTATTCCACTGTACCTAAGAGCAGAAGTGATCTTAAAAGATGAAATGAGTTCACATCCAAGTTTTCTCTCTTTCTTATTGACATAGACTTTGTATTGACTAGGAGGGTGGTCAAGTTTACAATGCATTTAGCTAACCCGTATTAAGCTGACTTTAGTGTTAACTAGTTTTCCTCATCAAGACCAACCAGTCAAACAGCACCTACAAATAAAATAGCAAAGAAAACAGATTCAGAAGCCTAAAAGATTTTCACCTACAAAAACACACTTTTTGCACTGAGTAGAGTCAAATAAACTGCTGTGTTTAATCTCTTAAAAGCAGATGCCAAAGGAAATAAAACACAATAATCCCTGCTGGTGCTGTCTGTTAGTGCATCTACACAGCAGTGTTATTTCGGAATAACATAGTCCGCATCTACACTACAAGCAGTTTTCAACATAAAGTCAAAATAATGTCCAGCTGGAGGACTTCCTACTCTGATTCCTATAACCCTCATTTTACAAGGAGTAAGGGAAATTGGAGGAAGAGTGCTCTTCCTCGGATTTCCTGCAGTGTAGACAGCACCAAAAGCCAAAATAAACTATTTTGACATAAGCTACGCAATCGATGTAGCTCAAGTTGCGTAGCTTATTTCGGCTTTAGCCCTTCTATGTAGACTGCCCTTAGAGAGCTAGAGTCCTTTGCGAGGACACCTCTATGCCTGTGCACTTCCAGCAGCTATGATGTTGCAGCAGCCAGACCTGATGGTAGTCCCCCTTCATGGGGAGGAGAAGGGATGGTGTATGTGCTGCATTTTCTCTTCTCAAGTGGCTGGGGGTGTGTGTGTACTTTTCTCTGTGTTACAGACTCTCCCCTTTCTGGGTGTGTAGGTGGAAGGTGTGCAAAAGTCAGTCTCCTCGTCTCCCAATGAACGATTTGGCTGTGGATTTTCCATAAGGCACTGATGCTGTCAATCATCCTGGTATGACATTTCCTCCATCCTGCAGCAGTTTGGGGCAGGAGCCCCTGATTTTACCATGGGATTGTTCTACACCCTTAGCGAGGCAGGAGCGCTTACTCCAGTCAATAACACAAGAAGGATCATTCTCTACTCCCCACCCTGAGCCTCCTGTAACCTGTTAACCCGATAGCTCACGATTCCCACACCTCCCCACGTGCGGAGCCGAGGAACGGGCAGAGAGTAGCGTAGCCTCCTCGCAATCCCCTGCTCCCATGTCACCTTACCAGGGTTTTGGCTACGTTCCCTCTCTGTGTGATGTTTTTGCTGTGCTTTTCGTTAGCCATCCGAATCCGCTGTTTGGCCACCATGGCTGTGGGGATGGAGATGTAGAGAGCTCAGAAATTCCGAAGGCCAAAAGGCTTCTGGGGCTGGTTTGTGGCGCGCCAGAAGAACAGCCCCCTGAGTGGAGCAAGTGTGGCTGCAACTGCCCCGAGTCCAAGTACCCCCAGCAAGCTGCAAAGCGAGGAGAGGGCTGCTGGCAGGATGGATGGACGGAAGTAATCTCTCATCTCAGGAAACCCTCTCCAGCTTCCTCCTACCCTTCCGGTCCCCCTGCTGCCTAAGCACAGGCGGCAAGTGCTAAGGCTGCCTGCAGGCTCCGCTTTCGCCTGGCTGCGAGCACGCATCCCGTTTGCATTGTGCAGAGCTGGGAGCTGCCAAGGCTCGTGTAGTGAATCGGACGAGCGTTCTCTCTCAGCGTTCCATCCATGGAACGCTGCAACAGACAACGTGGGGGGGGGGGGGGGGAAGAGGGAGGATCTCTCGAGCTCTGATTGGTGGTTTACGAAGGCGGGGTGGAGCAAGCGTTCTAGCTTGTAGCCTTGCGTGGGCGTGTCCTGCGGCCCGGGGCGTGGAGGGGTCTGAGGGATGTTGGAGCGCACTATAGGGTCAGATCTCTCTTCCCCTTCAGCTAACACCCTGGCAATTGGTGCCCTCATCCCCCCCCCCCCTTGTAACCATAATGTATTACCTGGCCAACATGGAACTAAACATTGGTGGAGAGAATGGGGCAGCAGGAGCAAAATCATGGGGGAAGGGATGGGGAACAAAGTCAAAAGGGCAAAAATATGGGGAGAGGAGAACCGGGCAAAATGCTTCTACTCGCAAGCACTTACTCTCCTATTTCATCTTATGGGTGTGCATGAGGCAAGGCTGTGGTGTACCTAGCGTATAACTAGCCATGTATAGTGGGGATTATGATTTCCAGTGTGCATTACTTTCCATTTACCAACATTGAATCCCATCTGCCATTTTGTTGCTTAGTCACTCAGTTTTTTAGGGCTGACAGCTTGGAGCTCCTGCTACAAGGGCAACATGGGGCTGAGAGCTCAGGCTGTCTGCCCCCAGCCGTGGGACTTCCACTGTGAGCCCCATACACTGGCCACATAAGCACTCTTGGTGAGAACAAGCTTTGCCAGGAGAAGGTGGACAGTATGGATATGGTGGCTGTATGTAGCCCAATCTTAGTTCAACTTCATTTTGTAATGTAGCCAAGGCCTTAGTGCTAACCTAACCCTGACCCCTCCAGGTGGTAACCCAGACCCCACCAGGCAACAGGACAGGGCATTCCTGCCTCTGGACCCCACTGGGTGGCAGGGTCCTGCCTCTTGACTCCACCAGGCGTGGACCCCATGGCACAGGGCTGAGGAGGAGAGGAGCGCAACCCAAGCTTGTGTGGTATATAGCAGTTCTGAGAGCTTCCACTGGTAGCTGGCTGTAGTGTGATTAGACAGTTAATTCTGACTGGTCTATAAATTTGGGATTGCCAAACTCAGTTCCCCACCTAACATGACAATTATCACCACCAGTATCTCTGAATTGCTCTTCAAAGGGTCTCATGCAGTTCCCATTAAAGGCAAGAAGAGAGGACTTCCCTTGGCAAAGCACTTTTAACTGTAAACATGTGCACAAATCTCATAGACGTGAACAGGACTTATGCACACGCTTGACCACTTGGCTGATTGGGGATGGAGTTAGAGCACATGTTTAAAGATAAACACACATGTCAGTGCTTTGTCAACTTGGACCTGAAACTACCATTGACTTTGATGTTATCAGGCTGAGCCCTTGAACTGCCTGTCACTAGACACTCCAGAAGTATAAATCGCACTCACACCAAATGGCCCATGAAAAGACTGAGCAGTCCCGAAGGAGTCCTGATGGTGACTGGTACAGTGATGTAGTAAGGCATGCTGCAAGAGTACAGCTCATGAAGGGTAAGGAAAGTGGTAGCAATCCTTTTATCATTTGTTTGTAATTTATTTCTTTCATTTCCCTCTCTCTATATCTTTGTGGGTTGTGTATGTGAGACGGGTGGGTGGGGGAGTGTTTTGTTAGTTTTGCCAGCAAATGTGCACCAATTCTAATTGGCCAGTTGTTATTGGAGGCTCAGCTTTCATGTGATAGCTTTAAAAAAGGGACTTGAAAGCTTTCCTTCTTGTCCTCTCTGCCTTGTCCTTTGTCATCTAATCTACCTCTTATGACCTCTCCCAGCAAACAATTTGCCTTTCTCGCACAGAAAGAGTGGGGAAAAAATTATTGCCACAACACTTATTTTCATCGTTGACTGCACTCGCTTAATCACATTGTGGTCTTTGCTCTGCTGTCCCGTTCCCCAGCTCCTGCTCTGCCATATATCCTGCTGATCCAGGATGCTGTGTTTCCAGTAAAAGAAGAAAACAAGAGAAAATCACTGCTTAAATGCTGCCAAACAAATGCCATGTGTGGAAAAAATAAAAACTTTTCTGAGATGCTTAATTACAAGCTTTAATATGGCTAAGTGTAAATGTGTGCCTCAGGTTATTATTAATTATTATTATTAATAATAATTAATGTGGAGTTCACCCTTGCATTTTGGATAATCAGGAGCTGATACAGTTGTTTGATTTAGATTAGCTTAATCAGAATTTCTTTTCAGAAGTGTATTTCAACATTTTCTTGAGCTGGTATGAGAAGGGCTGATGCAGATCTTTTATTAATAGAAAATTGCCTTGAGCAAATGTACTTGGTGTCACAGGAAAACAGACTCAGATGTGTACAGTTTTCTGCCTGCATCCAGCATTTGCATATGCTGCAAGGACAGGCATGTAAATAAAGGTTATTGGTGTGATGGGGAAAGCATATCAGTGCTGGGATCATAAAGAGGGAAGGCAAATATATTAAGCCACCTGCTGCTTGTGGCTTTCTGGTTTGTTAGTCAAGTGACACAACAGTCAGTGTTTGTCCACAGTTGTCTTGCTGTTAGTATGTTCTTGGGCCACACTGTGCTTTCTCGGAATCCCATTGACTGAGTGGCATTTCTAGTGATGACCAAGTTGCACAAGGACTGAACAATTTGGGCCATATGAAGAGGCCAAGTAAATTGCCTGTCCACAGGGTAGCACTAGGTCAGAGACTGAGAGGAATGAAATAATCCTGCTCATGGCTCTATAGCTTTGCCTCTCAGGATCCAGCTCCTTCTCATGCTGTGGGACCAGGGGCAGATGACTGTTTTGCGGGGCCCCGGGCAGCATAACTCCGCGGAGCCCCCCCTTTGCCACGGCGCATGCGCCGTGACACCATGTGCATGCGCGGTGGCGCCACGGCGCATGCACGGGGCTTTTTTAAGCGCGGAGCTTGGGGCGGCCACCCCGTTCGCCCTTCCCTATATCCGCCCCTGTGTGGGACCACACTGCTTTTGCTGGATTTGGAGCTTCCTGTTGCTCCACTGCACCCTGGCAGATTTGCCCTGTGGTCTTTTGACTGGTCATATTGTAAGGGCTGGGAGGGGAGTGGGGAAAGTTGCCCAGCGGGGGATGGGATCTCTGGAGTGGAACTCCTAAAGCAGTGATTCCCAGACTTTTCAGCATCATGCCCCCCTTTCTGATTTTTGAAAAACCCTCATGCCTCCCCCCCCCAAAAAAAGGAACTGAGCAGGGCAGCAAAACTTGTTGGAGGGGGGAGGGGGGGTCTGGGTCACCTCGTGACCCCTCCTGGAATTTCTTCACGCCTCCCAGTTTGGGAATCAATGTCCTAAAGGGAGACATGTAGGGAATGGCCCAGGCTGGCCTGTCACCTGAGCTAGATGGAGGATTCAGTCAGGTGATACTTTGCCTGGGAATCTGAACAAAGGAGGAGGCGTGGCAGCCTGGAGGGCCGTGAGCAGCTGCGAGGTGTGTGAGGGAGTTTTCGGCTGGCTGAGGGAGAAGGGAGCCTAGCTGTCTGGGGGTTGGGACAGGGGCCCACAGCTGGGCCCAAGATGGATTGTACTGAATGTTCCTGATTCCTGTAACAAGAAATCTGGGCTATGCTGTGTCCCTGTGAACCAATAAACCTTCTGTTCTACCTGTTGGCTGAGAGCCACGTGTGATTATGGATGGGGGTACAGGGCCCAGGTAACACTCACACACTCCATGACAGCACTATAAGGCAGATTTTGACATCAGTTAAACTGGTATTAATGTGGAGTAACACCACCAAAGTTGGAGGAGTGAAAATGAAATTGGAGGTCCAGACCCTCAGCTGGTATATACAGGTTGAACCTCTCTGGTCCAGCACCCCTGGGACCTGACCAGTGCCAAACCAGATAATTTGATGGACCATGGGAAGTCAATATTGTCTAGCGGCATTACCAACATTTCCACTGCTAACTGGGCTCTTGGAAGACATTCAAGGGTAAATTAGAGCGAAATAACAGCACAGAACACTGAGAGCCAGTCAGGATTGGTGGTTGTAAATAAACTTTATGGAGCCACAGGAAATTTGGCCTCACCCATGATACGTGAACATCCAGCTCACTAAAATCATGCTGGACCATGTACATTGCTGGACCCGAGAGTGCCAGAGTAGAGAGTTTGACCTATAGTAACAAAGAGTGAATGAGCCAAAGATCTGGTTTTTTTACACAGGTGTAAATCTGAAATCATTGGTCAGTAGACTCAATTCTGTGTATATATACTGATGTAACTGGTGGCAGAAACTAGGCCATTGTGCACTAATGTCTCAAGTCCTGGTCTTGTCATTTCTGCATCAATAATAAACAAATCCTAGCTCTGTGGTATACCAATGTTTTTCTTAACAATGCCTTCAAGAAACACTGACCAGTCTGATATTTTTTCTCACAGATTGTTATTACAGAATTAAGGAGAAAAGAAGATGGAGTCTTAGAATTAGAGCCTTCAGAGGCGCATTGACAAAATTAATGAAGTAGTGTAATCTATTCACAGATGTAAGGGAATGTCCTGTGACATTAATAGCTATTTTACAGAGAGAAACTGAGATGCATTGGCAGGTCTCCATGTGAAGAGACAGGATTCTACAAACTTAAGCATCACGAGAGGGAGAGTCTATACATAATTTTAAATGTGTTTTAGAGAATTGGTTTATGTGTGAATAAGAAAGACAGAGCTCATCAGTTAGTCAATAAAAACACTGAGGTGGGATTACAAAATTAGCTGAGTGGGCTGACTTTGCTAATCAGCCATTGGTCATCAGGCACTGTTGGCTGATTAGCAAAGTCACCATTGCTAATCAGTTGTTCCACACTCACGTCAGTCCAGTGCCTATCAGTCACAACATGAACTTGGTACTATAGCCTTGCAAACATGCCACCTGTTGTGGCCCCCTGAGTTTATGTGTATTCACTGTTCAGTGCACAAGTACAAATAAATAAACACAGCCATGCTTTTTTCTCTGATTAACCCACCCCCCATTTTAACAAAGTTCACAAGTACCATTCAGAAAAAAAATCTGGGCTGAACTCCAGCTCTCCCTTAGAATCAATGGCCAGACTTCCCCTGACTTCAGCAGGGGCAGGAATTCAACACCAGCCTCTGCAGACTTGTGCAGGGTTATGCCAATGGATTCTCTCTCCTGTTCTATTCTAATCAGGTTTATATACCCATCACCATGGTATCAGGGTAATCAATGAGCATACAATGGGTGAATTAAGAATAACTGATTCTGAGGGAGGATAAGTGTTCTATCCTATGGATAGTTGCAAAAGCTGGGTGAGGGAGAAATCTCTAGCTTGCTAAGGCTCAACATCTGAGGGGCTTGTTGAAGTCCCAACTGCTTCTGGATCCATGGGGAGAAGCAGTTGCCAAGAGCACTTTACATCATTTATGCTTGGGAAGAAGATTATAGCCTAGTCCTATGGATGGGGACCTTGCTGCATTACCCAGGCCAATCTCCCCTCAAGATTGGATTGTTATAGTATGGTCTATTCAAAGATTCTGCTTATAAACACATGGCAAATTGGAGTTAGTGCAGAACTTTCTGGCTCACTTAGGGCATGTCTCCATTGGGCAGCTATTTCAAAAGAACTCCCCTTATTTCAAAATAACGGGAGGGTCCACACTGCCAAGCCCGTTATTTTGAAATAAAGGGCTTGTTATTTTGAAAGAATAACTCCAGCTTGTGAAGAGGAATAGCTTATTTCTAAATAATTATTTTAGGAGATCTTATTTCAAAATAATTTATTTCAAAACAACTTCTTAATGTAGACATAGCCTTAGTGAGCTCCATTTTCCAAGGGCAGCATGTCACACCAGTGCTGCATGATCTGAGCTGGCTGCCATTTGATTCTGAGGTACAATAGAAAGTGAACCTAAGAACATAAGATTTTTTCCATCCTAGGCTGACTGAGCACTGCTCTGATTTCCTAGAATCTGCTCTATCTTATGCCATCTACCAAGAGTTGTGAGGGGAATCAGTGTTTCAGCTGGCAACCAGAAGTGTCTAGAAAGTATCTGTTTGTCATCCTACCACAGTAGCTACAATGGAGAAGGCATAAGGAAGATTCATCTATGTGTGAGTGATTCTTTCATGTTTGGGTATATCAACTTAAGAACCAATATCAGCTGATGATGGCAGTATAACTAACTTTCTCCACCCCAAATTGAATCCTTCTTTTAAAACAATAATAGGAGGGTGCAGATGCCTAAAGAATAGGAAGAATCACTAACAGTATCAACAAGCCATTTTTTGGCACAAACGTCCAGCATTTACGTGGCTGATGCATTGGTACTAGAAACTCATCTGCAAGGCTTGAGTTTGCTTTGCTTTGTGCTGTCCATAGTGGCTGGTACTGAAAACATAACCCGGCTGTAGTGGTTGTTCACAGCCTTTTCAATCATTCTGCAAAAAGTGGATTTCTAGACTCCGGCGCATCACCTGACAACAGTCAGGGCAAAGTCAACACATTTTGTTACAGGAAAAATTCTCTTTGTTGCATTGGTGCTTCTATGTCCGCTTCAGTGCGAATGCATCGTTATAACCAAGAGAGAATCTGGCTTACCTGAGTAACCACGTGTTTGTATTGCTGTGATACCAATACTCCTTCAGTCATAAAACATTTAGATTGTAACCTCTTTGGGCCGCAGGCTGTGTGAAGCACATCAAATCCAGTCAGCTTGCAATCTAGCAGCTAACGCCCAGCTGATGGTAATAGAGTAGTGATTCCAGCTGTGAGAGGGATGCAGACTGTAAAACAGTGGTGGGCAATAATTTTTGACCAGGGGCTGCCCCAGAATGGGGGGGGGCTCAGGCAGAAGGGGCAGAGGCAGGACACTTCCACGCTTCCCCACCCACAGACCCTGATTGGTCTGGGAAGTGGGGGATCGTGTGTCAAGTCTCCTTCCCCACTCTGGCACAATAAATGCAGAAGTGGGGGCCCGCAAAAGTAGCCCAAAACCTTATATTTCCAGGCTTTGGTATAAAACTTCCCCCAAAATCTTAAAAACCTAGATTTTGGATAAAAATCTGCTGCCACCACTCAAGTAATAATAAGAAACCAGGGAAGAGATCACTTGGGAAATCTCAGCCCTAAAGTAAAACCCAGGACACAAAAATTAACCAATACCAGTGTTAATAAAAAAAAAAGAGAGAAAGAACTTTTATTATCATCACAATACTCCCATTACAAGCATAGTGAAAAGTCACCAACTCGTGGGGAATTCCACCATGGGCCAAAACTTAGTTACAAAGGAGAGAAAACCCCATTTTTAAATGCACAGACATCAGATTCCCATTCCCAAACCATAAAACGATAAAACCTAACAGATTTATCTAAACTTTATCCTACTTACAGATAGTGAAGAGTCTTTTCTTGGAGACAGACATGATGTCTGTCCCTCTGAGTAGCTGGAGAGAAACTGCTCAAAGACAAAGGAAGGAAGAACCCAAAAATTCCTCTGTCCCAGTTTGAAATCCCTATCTGCATTTCTATTGGCTGAGCAGATACCTGGCTTGGTAAAATTAACCCCTTAATTCCCAGGATGCTGCCCATTCCTCATGGTCATGACACCGTGCAAAGTCTTTGCCCCCTCTGAGAGAACCGCCAGCTGTTCTGAACAGCTGGTGGTTCCCTCTAGGTACCCATGCCCCTGACAGTGGGAGGAGACTTTGCGTGCTCCTGCCTGCTTCCCAAAGGTCAGTCAAGGCCTGGGAAGGGGAAGCACATGAAGTCTCTCACTCTCTGCTCTGCAAGGGAGCACTATGCTTAGAGTCAACCGCCAACTGAGCAGCCGTTGACTCTTGACTTTAAAAGCTGAGCCCCTTGCACAGCGGAAGGAGACTTCACACGCTCTCCCTATCCCCAAACCCTGATTGGCCTGGGGGCAAGGGAGCGGCAGGGCCTCTGAGGGCTGGATCAACTCACTTGGTGGGCCAGATCTGGCCCACGGGGGCCCTTTTGCTCACCCCTGCTATACAAGAGGAGTGGAAAGAGCAATTGGGGATGGAGGTACCAAACACCCACAGAAAGTTCGGTCAGAGTTGTATGGGTGAGAGCCCTGAGACAGGGTTGAAACTGTCAGGATGTCAGATAAGCAGTCCCACAGGGAGCAGCAGGCTGATAAAGAGCAAGGAGAGCTGCCTGAGTCCTTGCAGAAGGGAAGCAATGAAGGAAAAGACAAGAAGCAACAAAGGACGAATGCTACAGGAGCAGGTTAGGCTTCTGTGAGGGAAACTCTCAAGCGGGGTCAGTAAAAACACTTCCACAGAGCCCAAAGGCAGTAGAATTATTATTTTGATGTTTAGCTTGGATTTTCAACTGGACCTTCTTCTTACCACAGAAGGGGCCCAAACTTGCAGGCTCAGCCTTTGGGCAAAGCGGGTGATGTAGTTACCTTGGGTCCCGCGCATTCAGGACCTTGCCTTGGCTAGCTCCTGGCCCTGCCTACCTGGCCGCTCACTTTCTGCTCTGACTGGGAGCCACGTGACTCAGCCAAACACACTGTGCTGCCTTGGGCCCTGTGAACTCTTTGACTGGGCTTATGAACTTGGAATTATTTGGCTGGGGGGAGGCACAGAAATCCTGGGGAGAGGCAGATGGACAGTAGGAGACACCCCTAGTAGAGTCCCTGCTGTTTTATGTCAAAATAGCTCTATGAAAGTCAATGAGAATAAACCATTTAATGGCGCTTCAGAATCTGGACCTATGCCTTTCATTGTCTTCTAGGAAGCACACAGATAATTGCTGAATGCTATAAAATGACAATTAAATATTTTTAAAAATTATCACCAATGTAGACTGGGTATTTGGAATAACCCAGAAGTACAAAATTGCTATCAACTTTGTGCTATTTTATTTTCAGATCCACCAGTATCTGTGAAGATGAAATGTATAATATTTCTATTTTATGACGCATTATCATCGTTTATCATTCTAGGTTTACACAATGCTTCAAGTCACTTCGTGAGCCCATCAAAAGCTGGAAAATAGAAGCCTTTCACCAGACAACTTATGTGGGAACATTGGGGTTACATGGCAACATGCCAGATCAGAGTTGCGGTTCATCTTACTCAAGATCTTGTCTGACAGTGGCGAGTACAAGATGCTTAAAAGAGAGGTCAATTTTCCTTCCCTGGTTTCTCCAGAATTTATCTTTTTTCCCTTTTGACTCTGACTTTTGTACTTATTTAGATTTGCAAAAAAAAAAAAAAATTTTTTTTTGAATCATTCAATCAATAGAAGCCTATCTCTCTGCTCTGGGTTCCACTGCAAGAGTTAACCTTCTCATTCTGTTTAACATTTCCCAGAAGGATGATGTAATCATATAACACTGCTCCTGTGTCTGTGAATAAATGAGATCAGGAGCAGACACTTTTCTCCCAGCTCTGGTAACTTCTCATCTGTAATTCAGTGACAGAAAGTCCTCAGGTCGGCAGGCATCATTGCCAAGACCACAGATTCAATGCTGCTTCATGTATCAAAGGGCAAATACTATCACTGAGCAAAAGCTATCAACATAGTGTGCAGTCATAACATTTCTGATTCATAGCGGCTGAACTTTCCTGCTTGGCATAGGTGACTGGAATGGAAAATAGTAAACGCTAACATTAGTTCTGGTTTAGTAGCACTTGCAAGTAGGTATGGATCTTATAGATACTGAAATAGACCCTTTTGCTTTGACTGTCTCATTGTTGTGCTGTACATACATGACTATTTGCTATATTCCAGAGCCTTAAGTAAGACTGGAGAGACTCTGGGTATGTCTGCACTCCAGCAGGGATGCAGCTTCCCAGAGTGGGTAGATGGTCAAGCTCTGATTGAGCTGGTGCAGTAACAAATGTTTTTGCAGATGCAGCAGCATAGGCAGCCGCTTGAGGTAGCCCACCAGAGTGTATGCTCAGGTACTGGGGGGATTGTGCTTCAGTCACTAGCCTGAGCAGCCTCCGTGCTGCCATGGTCACACTGCTATTTTTAGCACACTAGCGTGGGCAGAGCAAACACATGCAGGTTTAACCTCGCTAGTCTGGCACTGTTGTGACCTGACCGGTTCTGAACCAGAGAATTTTCCAGACCACGGCAGGCCAATATTGTCTAGCAGCATTGCCAACACATCCACTGCTTACTGGGCTGTTAGAGGACATTTAGGGGTAAATTAGAGCTACATAACAGCACAGAACACTGAGAGCTAGGACTGTTGGCTATAAATAAACTTTATGGGACCGCGGGCAACTTGGCCACACCCAGGAAAAGTGAACATCCGACTAAGTAAAATAATTCTGGATGATGATGTCCAGAGAGTTCTGGACTAGAGAGGTTCAACCTATATCTCTCTACCAACAATGGGAAGCTCCCTTTTATCTGCTTTATAGACATGCCCTTATTCTCAAAGAAAATGGACTCAATATTTTCTACAGACATAAAATACTCTCCTGAGTTTGCATGAGGTTTGCAGATTCTGCAACTACAAAGTGAGTATTTGCCATATTTAACTTATAGCTGTAAGGTAGAATCTCTAGCCTACTGTTTCTATGTGTGTAGAAAAGTTGTGAACTTAACCTCTCTGGCAGGGCATTTTAAATGGTTTGTCCACTGAAATCAATAGATTTCCAGGCTGGCTTACTGTACATTTTGCAACACCCATGCATGCGATAGCTGGGAATACCAAGCTGCTTGCTTGCCGTGAAAATGTTTTATACATGATTTAAACTTGTTAGAAGGTTACTTATTCTCACTGGACTACAGTTTGATTTCTCCTCTTCTCATCAGAGCAAGAACAAGATTAATAGTAAAAGAGGCATTTTGGACACTTGCTCCATCAGCAGCCTTGCTTCCGACCCAGAATGTTTTTTTTGGGGACAAAGCTCGCTTCCAACACCTCCTCCTGTTCCCAGCTGCTGTGTAATCTCCAGATGTGCCCCTTGTGGCCCCAATATTATTTTTGGGTGGAAAAGCTCTTTAAGATCCACCCCTGCACAGTTCCAGCTGTGAGTTGCCACCACTTCAACTCAATCTACATTGCTTACCTTAGAATTCTTGGAAGATTGAGTGCTACAGGAATTTTGAGGAGGAAGAGGATGAGGTAGTATGGGTTTGGTTTCACTGTGGTTGGCTTTAGGCTTATGATCGTTTTTTTCTGTCTGTTGATTTATCATGTTTCATGAGTTTTACAGTTCCACAAAAGGAATGTCATGGGGAGAAACTGCCAGCAGACTTCACCACTGGAACCTGTTTTAATGTCTGGGCTAGGGAGGAAGTTTCCTGTGGGAGTTTTCACAAGGCAGCTTTCTGAAATCCCTGTAACTCCTGCTCCAGCAAAGCTTGGCTCTACCTCTGAAATTAAAGTTCATTATTAAATGCTACCAGACCTAAGGAGCAGAGATTTGATACTAAATTGGAGTTGATTCCTATGGAAGTCAATAGAGAGGCATTACAGGCAGTCCCCAGGTTACGTACAAGATAGGGACTGTAGATTTGTTCTTAAGTTGAATTTGTATGTAAGTCGGAACTGGTACATATTGTAGGGGAAACTCTAGCCAAACATTTCTCCAGTGCTCAGTTTTATTCTCCCACACCTCACTTCCCTCAGTCCTTTATTCTCAAGCTGAGGTGTCTGCTGAGAAAAGCCGCTCCGCGTCTCCCTGGTCTGTTGGGGGGGGGGGCGCTAGCTTCGCGTCTCCCTGGTCTGCTGGGGGGAAGCAGCTAGTGCAGGCTTGCCTCACCCCGTTTGTAAGTAGGGATCCGATGTAAGTCGGATCCATGTAACCCGGGGACTGCCTGTAATTGATTTCAGTGAGAATTGGACTGGGGCCTAGATACTTGTGAACCAAGGATGGTGAAGCAGGAGGATCATGAAGGGAAGCCTGAAATGCGTTTTTCAGTTGTGATGTCCTGTTTCTACACCCTAGCTGGGATGCTGCTTCCCAGCATGCATAGATGGTCATGCACTAGCTCAGCTAATTTGGATGTCATTAAAAAGCTTTCAGTTCGTATTGATCAAAGCAATCTGCTTTACTTTGTAAGATAGGGACTACCTGGAAACTGTGTTCAGAAGAAGCAATTAATTGGTGTTATTGAAGGGAACTGTGACAGGGAAACGATGCATTTCTGGAAGAATTAATGTCAGAATGTAAAAGTGATTGCCCACCTGCAGAGGTGAAAGTTTAACACGAAGAAGACCCTTGTATCTGTGTGAGCACCTATGGATTTCAGTATGTAAGGATCCATCCCTGGATCAGGCTGCAGAGTCAGATCCCCAACCTAGTGAGGGGGCCATGGCTGAGGGACAGATGTCAGGGATATCTTGAAGGATAGGTGTGGTCTCTTTTTTACTGTTAGGAAATTTATGTGGTGTATTTTTGGACTGGAAGTTAAAAAATAAATTAATTGTATGGACCATCATGGTAACATTGCCTGACGATGACGTTGATTAAATCTGAATTTGTTTGTACTTTTAAATGCAAATATTCTTGTTCTTTAGTTCCCTCAGCCCTGGAATTCAGATATCTCCTCAACTCCATTATGATCTCTTCTCCTATATCTTATCACTTCCCATTCCCATCAACACCTCCCCACTCCCAAATCCCACCTTCATTTCCTTCTCCTACTCTCATTATGTCCTTTTCCCTATCATTCCTTATTCCTGAATGATCTCCCTATCTATGGGAAGTCGCATGGCATGGTGGATAGGGCACACAACTAGTTTCTATTCCAACTCTACCACTGACTCACTGTGTGCCCTTGGTGAAGTCATCTGACTTACATATTCCTCAGTTTTCCTATCTGTAAAAGGTGTCTAATAATTCTTACCCGGTTTTGTAAAATGCTTTAGTATTATGGTTGGAACGTGCTTTGTAAGCTTTAACTATCATCATCCCATTGTACTTAGGCTCCCCTTCCTGTCTTTATTTAAATCCCCCTTGAAAACTGACTTATTCCATAAGGTCTGCAACTATTAACTGATGTCAACATAACGTCTTCATCACTACCATCTATGGAGTAACTCATCGAGTACTGATATAAATCACTTTCCGTTGGGATTACTGCCTAAAAGCCAAATGGAATCATCAAAGTCTGGGATTGGAAGACTATCACAGATAGAATTCATTTATTAATGAGTTGCAGCCTATTGTCCACATGGTAATGTCTGTGGTTTTAATGAAACATTACATAGACCTTCTTTTTACCATTTGTTGCTTATTGACACTATAGCAGATATGCTTTCCCACTTGCATAGAAATTCATTTTTCTTCTTCCAGTGAATACCAGCCAAACAATAGGGCTGTGAATACTGTACTGCTCAGTATGGCTTTGTAACATCAGATTTTTATTTCAAAAGAATTTGCATCTGCTGCCTTGGCTAGCACTCCAATAAAATTATTTCCTAGACACAGAAGGATGTTTCCTTTTGGAGTGATTTTACAAAATAATTTCCCCTGACACACCGCTGAGAGAACAATAAATGTGCTATCCATTTACAGTGCTATCTGGAGAAAACTTGAATCATCGATAAAGATGGTTACTAAGCAACCAAATGCCATCTACAACAGTGATAATAGCACTTTGAAAGCAAGCCACTTAGTCTAGTACATGCAAAGCTCCATTCTCCAGTTAGTGCAGAATTCATATTAGTTCTTCTGTGTTACTAGTGTTATTTCTGGTGGACAAATATTCCCAATAAGCATTGTTCAAGTGAGTCTAAACCACTGCTTAAAATGCTATAATGAAACACACAATAAATTCAGAATCTAAAAGACTAATGATTTTAAAATGCCTCTGTTGGAAAAAAATCTCATAGGTTGTGTCTACACTGGGCCACTTATTCCGGAAAATCAGCCGCTTTTCCGGAATAAGCTGCGAGCTGTCTACACTGGCCCTTAAATTTCTGGAAAAGCAACGACGCTCTACTGTACAAAATCAGCCGCTATTCCGGAAAAGCTATGCTGCTCCTGCTCGGGCATAAGTCCTTATTCCGGAACACTGTTCCGGAAAAGGGCCAGTGTAGACAGCCCAGTAGTTTTTTCCGGAAAAAAGCCCTGATCGCGAAAATGACGATCGGGGCTCTTTTCTGGAAAAGCGCGTCTACATTGGCCACAGATGCTTTTCCGGAAAAAGGGCTTTTCCGGAAAAGCAGCCTGCCAATGTAGACGCTCTTTTTCCGGAAATATTTATAATGAAAACTATTCTGTTTTAAGCATTTCCGGAAATTCATGCCAGTGTAGACACAGCCATAGAGTTTAATAGAAAATAATCACATTTTAATATTTTCTTTACCCATCTTGCAGCATTTAATAGAGAATGCTACCCCTGCCATAGACTTCTGAAGTCTACCCCTGCCATAGACTTTTCCTATGAAAGGATGGTATTTAATTAAATATACTAAACCCATCTGTTTTATGCCACAATGTAGCATTTTAATAAAGGAAACAAACTGTTTTAAAGAGAACTATATTACATGTTGTTACCTTGAACCCTAGCTGGAAGCCTCAAGAGCCACCAGGGTTTTTTTTTCTCTCTCTCCAATATTTCACTGAGACTTCTTTGGATGGAGGACATATGTGATTAGCAGCACTAGAGATCTCAACCCAGAAATTCCTATCTTTTTTTAAACTCCCTGCTGCAACACATCCTGATCCTATCTGGTAATGTGGAGTACCAGGAACTCTGTAACCTCTCCATGACTCACTCACTTTACAATAAAAGGTTAGAACTTAAATGATAAACCAGCATATGCAATAATTCAAAATATATTTCAGATTCTTTAAAATAAAACACATGATCTAGGAATCACATTAGGGAAAACATGACCTGTGAGGGAAGACTGAAAGAATTGGGGTTGTTTAGTTTAGAAGAGAGAAAACTGAAAAGACCAATGATAGCAGTTTTTAAGTACCCGAAAGAGTGTTACAAACAGGAGGGAGAAAAATTCTTCTCCTTGACCTGTGATGATAGGACAAGAATCAATGGGCTTAAATTGCAACACAGGGGCTACGTCTACACTGGCCCCTTTTCCGGAAGGGGCATGTAAATTTCACTAGTCGTCGTTTTATTTTTTAAATAAAAATGTCCGCCGCTTTTTTCCGGCTTTTAAAAAAGCCGGAAAAGAGCGTCTAGACTGGCCCCGATCCTCCGGAAAAAGTGCCCTTTTCCGGAGGCTCTTATTCCTACTTCAAAGGGCACTTTTTCCGGAGGATCGGGGCCAGTCTAGACGCTCTTTTCCGGCTTTTTTAAAAGCCGGAAAAAAGCGGCGGACATTTTTATTTAAATGCCGCGGGGGATATTTAAATCCCCCGCGGATTTCCCTACGACGACTAGTGAAATTTACATGCCCCTTCCGGAAAAGGGGCCAGTGTAGACGTAGCCAGGAGGTTTAGGCTGGACATTAGGAAAAACTTCCTAACTGTCAGGGTGGTTAAACACTGGAATAAATTGCCTAGCAAGGTTGTGGAATCTTTAGTATTGAAGCTATTTAAGAGCAGGTTAGATAAACATCTATCAGGGATGATCTAGATGGTGCTTGGTCCTGCCATCAGGGCAGGGGACTAGACTTGATGACCTCTCAAGGTGTCTTTCAGTTCTAGTAGTCTATGATTCTATATGGTCTATGGGCTAGATTATACAGGTCAGACTAGATGGTCTCAGTGGTTCATGTTGGCCTAGGAATATCTCTCTCTATATGTAAAAAAAGCTTTTCCTGAGGGACAATTGAGTGACATCATCATGTCACTCTGTGTCCCGGGGCCCCTTCCTTCACCATCAGCTACCCTACCTCCTTCCTCCCTCTCTGCTCCCTCCCCAGTACTCTAGCAGGGCGGGAGCCACACGGCATCCCCCAGAGGCCAGAGCTGCATGCCCTGGGAGCCGCATGCTCTCCCCCCTCGCAGGGGGGCCAGGAGCTATGCACCCTCCCCTGTCCCAGGGAGGCTAGAGCCATGAGGCCTCCCCCCTTCCCAGTGCCTGGGGGGAGGGGGCAGGAGCCATACAACCTTCCCCTCCCTGCACCCCCAACCCCATCACCCCCCCTCAGCCAAGACCCAGCATCCCAGCCCCCTCACTCACCACACTACTTAGACCTCACACCCCAGCCCCCTTATTCACCCCTTCCACTGACACCCTGTACCCTCAGCCTTCTTCTGCACTCTCCCACTCGCCAGACACCTACCCCAGAGAGAAGGGGCTTGGCAAGCAGAGTGAATCTGTAAAATTATTTACATTGGTATGTCCCCTTATCAATTACATTTCAATAATCTTGAGCAATATTCTAAAGCAAGGTTTTGAGGAGCTCTGATCAGTTTTCCATTCATGTTTTCACATCTGCTGAGTGTGAGAGTATGGAGTTCCCTGTGGAGGGGACTCACTCCCTGATAGAGAGTACTGTAGATCCTCTTTTTGTTGTGCTCAGAAATATTGAAGATGAACCCAATTCCTCAGGATAACTCCTTTTGGCACCGCTACTGATAGGATCTGGGTGTTTTTGACAAGTTCAGAACAGTTTGAAGTGTTTGCAAGCATTTGAGCCAAACTTTGTGTGATACTGGCAGACCAGGTACCAAATCATGCCAAGGTCCCCATGCATCAGGAGAACCCTAACAGATACATAGCTGAAATTAGTCTGGCTCACCTGTGAGTTAGTAGTGTTAAAATAGATATTAGAACTATCATAATATATTTAGTGTTTAGATTTTATTGAATGTTTGTGAGGTGTTATATGCATTTATTTTGCTCTTAACATCTGTATCCCAGACATTAACTGGTGTGAAGTGCTGATCTACAACAGAAAAGGTCCATCAACACCAGATGAACTATTGTGGGATGATAAAGAGGACAAAAGACATTTGTTATTTTGCCCTCCCTCTGTGAAGGGGAGTCATGCAAGTGGATTCTTCCTATCAGCTGAGTTTTCACAAATCATGTCTTTCCCCTACAGAAGTTGGTCTAGTAAACGATATGATCTCACCCACCTCGTTTCTAATATCCTGGATCCGATACAGCTACAATACTGTAAGAAATATGGTAGTAGGTCTCTTAGAAGTTGTGTCCTTCAACTCCACCCTATTTGGTACAGTTCATTCAGTTTGTGGCAAGTTTTATCCTTTAGTTCAGTCCGAGTGTGCAGAAGTCATCTGGCAGATGCTGAAATTACTGCCAGAACAAGGTCAATATGGATTTTGAAATCTGTCTCTAAGGTCTTTTCTTCTTCTTTTGGTGGCTGTTCAATTAGGCTTTAATCAGAGTGTCTGCTATTATGAGGGCTTTCCCCGGTATTTGCTCTATGTTAAAAGCAAATCACATTAGCCCTCATAGAAATCTTTCAATACTAGAAGGAAGGTCATCCAGTGGTTTTGCACCTAGTAGCACTAGTAGGGGCTTTTGATCTGTTTCTGTGTTGAAATCCAAGCCAAACAGATATACACTGAACTATTGACTAGGGCTGACAATTGACATGCATTAACACCTGCGATTAACCATTAACGCAGGACAGGATTAACGCGTTAATTTTTTAACGCGTTAATCACAGGTGTTAATGCTGTGCTGCCCCTTTGAAGTGCCGTTCCAGCACTTTGGCATGCCCAGCTGTTCCCTGGCTCCACGTTGCAAAGCCCCTTTGAAGTGCTACTCCGGCCACAGCATTTCAAAAGGGAGGTGCACACAATTAATCATGCGATTAATCACGATTACATTTTTTAATCGTTTGACAACCCTACTATGGACAGGTCTACGTGACTGCTAGAGCTTCCTTTTCCACTCGAGCATGACACTGTTTGGTTTCTTTGAGGCATCTTGATACAAATGCAGCAGGTTTCTAGTCTCCTTCTAGCTGCCTTTAGCTGATGTAGCCACTGCATCTATTGTTGAATAGTTTACCTAGTATTGTGCCAAAACTGGTGGAGAGCTGAGTAGTTCTTTTATTTTATTAAATGCATTTTGTTGTAGGCTGTACCAGAACTACAGTTTCATCCCCCTCCTGTTCTGCAATGTGATTTGTCCTTTTCATATGTGTTCATTTTTTTAATTGTATCCTTTGGTATATATGGTTGTGACTACCTTCTTCCACTATTTGATCTGAGGAAGTGGGTCTGGCCCACGAAAGCTCATCATCTAATAAACCATCTTGTTAGTCTTTAAAGTGCTACATTGTCCTGCATTTTGCTTCAGCTACCCCAGACTAACACGGCTACATTTCTATCACTAATCATCATGAGGCATTCTTGAGGGTTTTGTTAGAAGAACTAAACTTGGTGAGAATTTCCCCAAATGAGTTGTTATGCCCAGAAACCTTCTTACAGTAGAAACAACTTTGGGTTTGAGTAAGGCAAGTAATGCCTTCACTTTGTCTGAATGCAGCTAAATTCCCTGTTTGATAATTGTGTCTGACAAATTTTAGCTGCTCCTTTCCAAATTCACATTCAGAGAGAAACCACTTTGTTGGAAGCATTTCAAAACTGCATGGTAGTGGCTCACCATGTTCATATTTGTCTCTGCCATATACCAATACATTATCTGTGAGGCAACAAATCTCAGGCAAACCTGTCACAAGGGGAGATTTTCTTTTGGTAAATATACTGAATAAAAGACAATAAGCGTATTTTCGAAATGAGGTAACACACACAGTTAGCGGGATGGATTTTAGCAAGGGGAACTTGCCAGAAGCTAGCTGTAGAAGACTTTGGCTTCTGATAAGTGAGCTGATGTCTAGTCAATTGCAGGAAGTATATGTCTTTCTCTGCACATACTTTTATAAAGCCCACACACATTTGGATTTTGCCATTTGGCTTTTAGACTACAACCATGCTTGGACACTAGTCAGCAGTTTCTTCTGAATGGGAAACAACCGTTTATCTTCCATTTCCTTTAGTTCTTTGACTTTTTTCCAAGCAAACATACAGGGATGTGGCACGAGGCTGTCAGAACAAAGAGAATTGCCAATGGCACCAATTCTCTTACGTACTCCCCTTACAAATCCCTGTGAAGACATGTGGACACATCTCTCATGTAGTTTGCTTTTTGCCATTCCGGTTTCCCTACTTTTGTATGTTCCCAGCCCTTGAATTACATATATTATTTGATGAAGAACATTCCATCCTTTCTCTAATTTATCAAGGAACTGCCCACAAATACCCAATATGGTGTTACTAGCCCCATACACAATGTTATTTGGCCTGTGGAGATCTCTTTCTTAGGATCAATTGCACTATTTTATTGGAATTGCCTTGCTGACTCCCCCAGCATCAATTTTAAATTGAAAGTTTTGCCCATTTCAGTTCATGTGTGTGTACTAAGAAGTTGTCTGAACTGTTGAGGTTATAGTCCCTAGGGCTACGTCTAGACTGGCATGATTTTCCAGAAATGCTTTTAACAGAAAAGTTTTCCGTTAAAAGCATTTTTGGAAAAGAGCGTCTAGATTGGCACGGACGCTTTTCTGCAAAAAAGCCCCGATGGCCATTTTCGCGATCAGGGATTTTTTGCGGAAAACAAATCTGAGCTGTCTACACTAGCCTTTTTGCACAAAAGTTTTGCTCAAAAGGACTTTTGCCCGAACGGGAGCAGCATAGTATTTCCGCAAGAACACTGACAATCTTACATGAGATCATCAGTGCTTTTGCGGAAATTCAAACGGCCAGTGTAGACAGCTGGCAAGTTTTTCCAGAAAAGTGGCTGATTTTCCGGAAAAACTGGCCAGTCTAGACACAGCCTAGATGTATGGTCTCATTGCCCTCTGATGATAACACTCCCTCTTGCCTTGTTTCCACTATTCTTCTGCGTGCAATTGCAAAATGTCCCATTTTTGTAGCATCTCCTGCATTTTGCTCCTTTACATTGTTGCCAGCCAGCTATGGCTTGGTGTCTTGCCACATATTCCACAGCTTTTCCAAGCTTCTTTCTTATTATGATTCTTTGGTCTCTCACTCTCTAATTGTGCACTGCTCTTGCGGTAAATTTGGCCTGACTGCCCCTTTCATATTTGTCGTTTCTCTTCACTGTGTCAGTATTGGCAGATGCAGTCTTCCATATGCTGCTGGCACTGCTGTTTCTTTAGGGTTTCTTGCATTCTTACTTTTTGCTACAGCTTTTGCCCATGTGAGGGATGGGTTTAACTGAGGCTGTGCTGATGAATTGGTGTCTCTTATGCCAACAACTATCAGATCTCTTATTAGTTCCTCTTTTAACATTCCATGTTTTCCATGTTTAGTAAGACTATGAACTGCAGTAATAAAAGACTTCTCTGTTTCCCCCTTTTCTTGGCACCTTCTATTGATTAGTCTTTTCACATGTAATATTTTGTCTGCCTATGAAATTGGCATCAAAAGCCTCTTTCGCTTTGATACATTCTTTCTTTTCCTCAACAGTGAGGGGCAGGCCCAAAAGATATCATCTGCATGGCCCTTGGCAAGTATTAGAACATGTATCTGGTGTTCTTGTGCTTTCTTTGTTAAACCAGAAGATATTTGGAATCACTCAACTCTATGGAGCCAGCAAGGCCAGTTGGCTGAATTGCCAAAATCAAACGTCTCTAGCACAGCCATTTGCATGATGGTCTCCAACTTTTTCTCCCTGTTTTTCCACTTTCTCCACTCACTCATTACTCTGGCAGTCTGGTGGTCTCTTTTCTTTCCTTTACTCCTTCTTCACAGAGGGATTCACTCCTTTCTGACACCTTGGGATGTAGGGTTGCCAGGCATCTGGTTTTTTGACTGGAACACCTGGTCAGAAAGGGACCCTGGTGGCTTCAGTTGGCACCACCGAAATGGGCTGCTAAAAGTCCTGTCAGCGGTGCAATGGAGGCTCAGGGCTAAGGCAGGCTCCTAACTTATCCTGGCACCAGGCAGTTCCCAGAAGCAGCTGCCGGGTCCCTGTGGCCTTTAGGTGGAGGGATGGCCTGGGAGGCTCCATGTGCTGTCTCTGCCCCAATGGCCAGCTCCCGAGCTCACACTGTCCAGGAACCATGACCAATGAGAGCTGTGGGCAGGGGAGCCAAAAGCCATGCTGGATTTCTGGACAAGGTAAGAAAGGGCACCTCCGTGCTCTCGGAAGGGGCAGAACCACAGGCAGAGGCCAAGGCCGGTTGGCCCTCAGTGCCACCTGAACTGTGGCCCCCCCTCCCAGCACTTCCTGGAGCGTGCCACGTGGTACCCCTGCCTCCCCAGGCAGCTCTAAGAACCACACGTCGTATGGCACTCAGATGGTGATTTGAAGGGCTCAGGGCACCACTCCTGCCTTTGAATCACCAGGCCCCAGGATAGTTGTCCCCTTCCCCACCTCAATAAGCCTGGCTGTGGGGGGGGGGGGAGAGGGTGAATTTGCAGGCATGGGGATAGTACACAGAGCTTCAATGGTTGCCCATGTGCATAGCGGCTGTAAGAACCAGGCAACCACTTCCTGGGAGCTGTGCTAAGTGCTGCTGGGACCCTGCACCTCAACCGCCCTCCCACACCCAACCTCCTGCCTGAGGCTGGAGTCCCATCCAACACCCAAACTCCTCCTATAGCTCAGACCCCCCACAGTCCAAACCCCAGCTCCACCTCTGAGTTCCCTCATGTACCCCAAACTCCTCATCTCCAGCCCCAACCCAGAGCCTAACCCCACAACACAGCCCTCATTCCCCTGCGGCCTGCACCAGCCCAGAGACCTCTTCCACACTCTGAATCCCTCATCCCCAGCCCTACCGCACAGCTGGAGCCTCAGACCCTTCCTGCAGCCTAACCAGGAGTGGCCCTAGACGAGCTGCCAGCAACTGGTGCCCTAGACGAAACGCATGATCAGCGCCCCCGCCTCCAAAGCCCTCAATGGCCGTTTATCTTGGCACCCTCGGCAACCGCCTTGTTCCCTGTATTGATGGGTCGCCACTAAGCCCAACCCTCTGCCCTAGCTGAGTGACAGTGAGTCAGGGTGGGGGAGAGTGAGTCATGGCGAGAGGGGGGAATGGAGAAAGCAGGGGTGGGCTTGGAGAAGGGGTGGTGCAGGGATGTTTGGTTTTGTGCAATTAGACATTTGGTGAGAGGGTTGTCAGGAGATGGCCTTTGTGTCAGGGTTGTACCTTGTGCTGACTGTATGAAAATGCACCCAGATTTGGCTAAGCACTACACTTTTGAAAAACGTTTGCACGTGCTTATGGCAGACGTGCTAGAGATTCAGAGGTAAATTCCCCCAAGCTGAGCATGCTCCAGCCAAGGGCTGATCAGAACTTTTCCTGCAATTGGTCCGTTTTGCTTTGGGTCCTGGAATAGGCACCAAAACTGAGAGCAGGGAGACTTTTTTACTTGTGATCTCCATGCCTGCCCCTTTCAACTGCTGGGAGTAGGCATGGGGAGTACATTTTAGAAGGAGTTCAGGGACAGGAGGCTAAGTTTGGAGTATCGCAGGGTGAGGGAAAGAAATGGACCTGGGAACTTATGTTGGGGTCAGGGGGAGCCTTGGACTGGCCTGGGGATGAGACTGTGATGGCAAACCAATGGGGTTGGAGGACGGAGTTGTGGAGAAGTGACTGACTGGATGAGGAACAAGGTGGGGGTGGGGGGGGGGGGGGTTAAGTGGGACCAGCCAAGTGAGGAGACAGGTGGTAATACAGGCTTCTTTTTGCACAACTGACAAAGGATGAGGGGTGATGATATGTCCTGATGTAGATACACATAGAAAAACACTGTTGACTGCCTTATGGCATTTCATTGAGGGAATGTAACCTCGGTATCTTTATAGATCATGTTGACAGGTACAGCAGGCAGGAGCTAAATGGAAGGTTTCCAATGCACATTCTCATGTGTTTATTTTACTGCTGGAACATTTCTCAGTGGCCTGTGAAATGTTGCAGGAGGGAAGTTGTTGACTCCTATCAGTGCAGTAGCAGGGGAATGGAGAATTCCAGGAGCACATCAAGATCACAGCCCTAATGTGAAGTGAACCTTCAGTCTAAATACAAGAAGGAGGCACTCGTAAATGCTATGTTCCCCTCAGTCAGCCTGATTGCAGCTATTCATGATTTAATATTAGGGCTGTTTGTGGGTAAGTGTGGTGCCTAAAATAGCTATTACGGGATGAACGTGGGCTCTGAACCATTGCCTGTCCTGTCAGAGAGCTGAACAACCGTGGGTGTCCTGGAGATCTCAGACACTGATGTTGAGATCAGAAGGAACAATCATGATCTCTAGTCTGACTCATGCATATTGCAGGCCTCAGAACTCATCCACTCTCTCCTACAGCAGGGCCATAACCTCTGGCTGAGTTCCTGGAAGTCCTCAAATCTTGATTTAGAGACTTTAAGTTTCAGAGAATCCACCACTCATTCTAGTTCAAACCAGCAAATGACCCATGCTACAGAGGAAGGCAACCTCTCCCCACCATACCCCTCCAGGATCTTTCCATGTGCTGCAAGTTTCATTCCTTTGGTAGCTCTGGGGCAGGGCAGATAATAATCAGTATTTTTTTTAATCTGAGGTTTTTCATTGGATTTTTAAAATTAAATACTGGTCTTTTTAAAAGAAGAAATCCGTTTAAAATCAAAATGGAGATTAAAAAAAGCAGACAGGATATATGATTCTATTTGCTACCAAGTTTTAGAGAGACTGAAAGCACTGAGCTAGTGGCTGTCACTGGCTGAGAAGATGGAACCACAGTTTGGTGAAGGGCTAAACTGGCAGTCTTGTCAGCCGTGCCCCCTTCTGCAAGTGCAGAGAGAATGTTTTCAGTTCATTCAGCTAGCTCAGTTCAGTGACTAGTTCAGTCCTAGTTGAGAAACAGACTGGAAGACGAAGCAGCAAGAACGTGTGTTTTTCCCTTCCAGTCTGTGAATTAAAATGAGGTGCGAGGAGAAGATGTGCTAGTTCTAGAATCTGGAAGGACCAGAGTAACAGCATCCACTTGTTGCTAGGGCACCTCCTATTGGCTGCTCTGGGTTAGCTCTTTCCAGGTGCAATGCCCCCTTCTGGCACTTGCTCACGCACCCTGCCATCCTCCTCCCCCCTCTCTCTCATTGCAACTGAGGCTGCTCTCTGTCCCATGACTCCGACCAGGTCCCTGGTTGCTTTTCCCCTTCTGGGGGTTATCAAAGTCTCTGCATCCAATCTGACAGTCTTTTCCCTCCCTGCATTGACTGTGCCACTTCTCCAATGGATAATAGGGGAAACCAAGACCTGCTCTTTACTTTAGGTTCCAGCCCAGGGACCCTATAATCAATGTTCTACTTTGCTACAGTTTCCCTGAATCTTTTCTGGCTCCACCTCTCTCAGGTGCTCTACCACCCTTCTGGGTGGGTAAACCCTTCCATCAGGCACTGGATTCTCTGGGGTTTCTACTCTTCCCCTGAGTTTGCATGCTTGCTTGCTTCTCTAGCATCAGAGAGAAGCCACAGGCTCCCTCATTGAACTCCCTTCTGGTGCCAGCTTCCTGGCTTTATACTAGTCCCGCCTGTTGTTTCTCAGCTTGGCTCCAGCATTATTTAGGGGTTACTTAGGCCACCTAATTCCCCCCCAACTTTGGTCTACCCAGGTAACTGGCCATTTCTCAGCCTCACAAGCCCCTTCTAGGTTACTGGGGGATAAACTCCCTCTTATAACCAGAAACAATCAGTTCAGTTCACTGATATAGATAATAATGGCCTGATAAACAATTTGTTTTAAATGGAAAAGATGTTTTGATGGACTTCAATTTTTTTTCTTATGTATTCAGCTCAGGTAATATACTTGTTTCAATTTTAGGAAGTAAGTGCTGTGCCGTGCATTTATTTTCATTCCCATCCAAACAGAGCTTTACCTAAATCATGAGTTAAAAAGTAATCATTGAGTAAATCAGAAATGCATCACTGACCATTTTCTTATGTAATAAAAATTCAGGATGTAAATATATGTAAGTGGCTATCTGAATAAAAGTTAAGCGGAGCGGATAAATAAATGTAGCGTGATTCCTGGCTAGCATAAAGAAGCACCACGCTTAGTGGAAAGGCTACTTTTATTTGGTTTAATGGTTATCAATGAGAATTAACCCTTCCTTCTGAAAATGACTACAAAATACAAATGCAAAAGAAGATTAAAATGTATTATTTAAATCTAAGTTCCTTGCTTGCTGTTTTACGTCATTCAAATTTAAATCTGCCCAACCTGTTCTGGATGCGCAGTTTGGAGTAGACAGTCCACCAATTTGCCCAGCAGCACTGGCCAATGCAGAAGGTGGATTTGTACCATGCCCCCAATCTCAGTATACAGGCAGTCCCCGAGTTACACGGATCCGACTTATGTCGGATCCGCAGTTACGAACGGGGTTTGCTGCCCGTCTCCCTGGTCTGCTGAAGACAAGCAGACCAGGGAGATGGGAAGCAAAGTCTCTGAGGACGCCGTCAGCGGGACAGCCACGGCGCGTCTGGGCTGTCCGCTGCCCGCGTGCGCCGCGGCTTTGCTCCACGTCTCCCCAGACCAGGGAGACGGGGAGCAAACTTGGGGAGCACGCAGGCAGTGGACAGCCCAGACGCCCCGCGGCTGTCCCGCTGCCGGTGTCCTCAGAGGCTTTGCTCCCCGTCTCCCTGGTCTGCTGGAGACCAACAGACCAGGGAGACAGGGAGCAAAGCAGAGCAAAGCCGCGGAGCATGTGGGCAGCAGGACAGCCGCGGCGCGTCTGGGCTGTCCTGCTGCCCCAGTGCTCCGTGGCTTTGCTCCGGACGCCTGTGGTACAGCAGCTGGGGCGCTGCCGGTTGGTCCCGTAGCGCCACTCTGGGCGCTACTGGACCAACCTGGCAGCACCCCAGCTGCTCTGCCCCAGGCGTCCTGATTCAGCCACTGCTGGTCAGTTTCAGCAGCGGCTGAATCAGGACGCCTGGGGCAGAGCAGCTTGGGTGCTGCTGGGTTGCTCCAGTAGCGCCGAGGAGCGGCACTACTGGAGCAACCCAGCAGCACCCAAGCTGCTCTGCCCCAGGCGTCCCCAAGTCAGTTGCTGCTGAAACTGACCAGCGCTGACTACAGGAAGCCCGAGGCAGAGTTGCTCTGCCCAGGGCTTCCTGGAATCAGCCGCTGATCAGTTTCAGCAGCAGCTGACTTGGGGACGCCTGGGGTTCTTAAGTTGAATCTGTAAGAACTGGCGTTCAGATTCAGCCTGTTGAAACTGATCAGCGGCTGATTCCAGGAAGCCCTGGGCAGAGCAACTCTGCCTCGGGCTTCCTGTAGTCAGCGCTGGTCAGTTTCAGCAGCGACTGAATCTGGATGCCAGTTCCAACTTGTATACAGATTCAACTTAAGAACAAACCTACAGTCCCTATCTTGTACGTAACCCGGGGACTGCCTGTACTGTTCCCTGGCCCTAATGTTAGCCAGAAGTCCTAGCTCCATGCTCAAGGGCTATGATTGTGCCCCTTACAGAGCCCCACCACAAAAAAAGGGCAGAGAGCTCTCCATGCCCTCTCCCTCACTTGCACGTGCACATGTGTGCTCAAACAGACACACACTCACACATACCCCGTCTGCCCCCAATAATGGTAATAATTAATTAAAGAAGTGTAGAAAAGACAAAGAAACACACACACAAATGCATCCACTGGGCTGTCTTTGTGGCTGATGTAAAAGCAGAGATAAACACTCAGCCTGTACTTTGTAGATGACCCAGAATGGTTAGCAGATGCTTTGAGGCGTCTCAACTTTTAAAATTTCAATGTCAGCTTCACAGCTGTGAGGCACGTGTGGTGCGTATGGAAACTAGAAATGTCTGGTGCCAAATTCGGTTTGCTGTGGCTTTTAACAGTTCTCTCCATTTACTACTAAAATGCAGCTTCCCCCATGAAAATGTCATTTTACTGATGCAAAAATACTCAGCAGAGAGACTGTCCTTGGAATGCAGCCCCGATGTCAGTGGAGTGAGGCTGCCACATGTCAGACAGCTGAGAGCTGTGAAAATAGGAGATGGTAAGCCATATCCAGAGCAGACTGACACTTTCTTATCAAAGGGATCACAAGTTATTGATCGGGGGGTTCGAAATAGCTCATCAGGTGATGGAGGTGGCAGACAGTGTGTTTTGCTGTTCACCAAGCAGTAGCAGTGAGAATTCACGAAGTAACACCACAAATCATTAGTGCTTTCGCTATCTCAAATAGCCGAGAGGCCTGGCAGGTGGACAGCGGTGTTGTGAACAGGGCCACTGGAGTGTGGATGAATCTGTAGGTACATCCCCAGCAATACTGAGGAGTTCCTCAGGTGGAACAGAGCTCAGCAGATTGCGCAGGAATGATCTGGCTCCGCTGCCAAACCACAGCAGGCTAAGTCCAACAGGAGCCAGTATCCACTGATAATGTCAGGCTCCCTCCACTGGTTTCACCAACACATTTTTCCTGCATCTCTCCCAGCTCAGCAGATCCCCTCACTCTGATGATGGACTCCTCTCCAGCCCACCAAGGACATTCACCCAGCTCAAGCAGCCCAGTTTCAGCCAGGCCCTGGCTGTCTCTTTTGTACATGGCCTCAGGTCATACAGGACTGGCCTCACATCTGAGCTCCATAGCTAGCCAGCCACACAAGCAATTGGATTCACTTTTTTTCATCTGCCAGCCTTGCCCCACTGCTCAACCTGGCCCACGCTGCATATCCTGGTGTTGGCTGGCCCAGGCTGCATGACCTAGTGTTGGCTGGCCACGCTGCATAATCTGGTGTTGGCTGGCCCACACTGCATAACGTGGTGTTGGCTGGCCCACATTGTTTCTGAATTAGCCATGTGCTGCCCCTGGCCTGCTCTGCTGCCTGACATCCTCTCCTCATCTCTGGGGGTGGGGTGGGGGGAAAGGGGTATCATTTGCTGGGAACATGATCCTGCCATGTGACTGATGTGGTGAGGCAGGCCACCCATATCATAGACCCTTTCCTTTCCCCTCCTCGCTTGGCTCCTGCTGATTCCTTTGCCCTAGCAGGCAGCTGGCTGGCAGCAAGTGAGAAGTGGGAGCAATGCTGGGAGCCTCACCTGGTCAGAAGAGACCCAGCAGGAGCTGGGCTCCCTGCCTCCTCCCACCCCCTGAAGCTCCTGCAGCCTCTGGGAAGCAGCTATCTCGATCTTGATCTTGATCTTGATCTGTCTCTAGCTCTAGCTCTGTTTGTATAATACCCAAGTGTTCCAAGAATGGATGTTTCTCCTGAAAGGTGTGCTTTAGGAATTAGCCTGGGGGAGGATGCTATGGCCTGTATTACACCGGATGTCAGACAAGATGATCACAATGGTCTTGTGGCTGAGGCTGTGTCTAGACTACAAAGTTCTGCTGGAAAAAGATATGCAAATTGCGAACCTCAATTTGCGCATCTTTTCCCAGTTGTCTTCTTAAAGAGGCTTTTCCGACAGTTGGACCATCTATACTGGGCCAAATGTCAGAAAAAAAGCCTCTTTTGGAACATCCCTTCTTCCTCGTAGAACGAGGTTTACAGGGATGCTAAAAAAACGTGTCTGCTTTTCCAAAAAAATTTTTCGTTCCTTGGATGTGACAGAGCTTTTCCAGGATACTTCTGGAAAACCTCGGGAAAGCTCTGCAGTCTAGACATACTTGAGACTCTGGAGCTGTGGCCTCGGCCACAGACCTTGTAGGTGACTGTGGGCAAGTCGCTTACTCTCGCTGCCTCAGTCAGTCTTCTCTAAGCACATGGGATCTTTTTAGGTACTGGTGGTCTGTCAGGACTTGGACTGGGAACTGGGCTCCTTCTGAGTAGTGGTGATGTTCCCGAAAAGCTGCCTTGACAGCCAGTAGCTCCTTGTCCCAAATACTGTAGTTTTTTCCCACTGGGATTAGCTTCTGTGAGTAAAGGACACTGGAATGAAGTTGGTGCACTGCAGAGGTATAGGTTGTACCACTGCAGAGGTATAGGTCTTTGCCTATGGCGACATTTAAGGCTTCAGCCTTGATGGTAAATGGGGCTCTTTTCCATTTAAATGGGTAATAGGCTTTGGATCAGACTCATTATGAAACTGTTGGGGCCTAGTTCAAGTCCAAATTATATCAATGACAAAACTCCTGATTGTATTCTTGTCCCTAGATGGGGCAACAGGTAGGAGTTCGGTGCCATGTACTATTGTATGAGCAGCCTGTGGTGGTCAATTAATGGGGAGGAAGAAAGGGGTCAAACAGCAGAAAAAATAGTGATTGGGGGGCTATTGAGTTGAGGGGTATTTCTCATGAATTTACTGCTGAAATTTCAAAGTTTAAAAGGGATCGAATCACTCTCAACCATTTGAACATTTTTGCAAATATTTGCAAAAACATGTGATCAGAAAGTTTTGACCAACTCTGGGGAAGGCTCTGGAGATGTCGCCGTGTTTTCTCTTCCTGGCTACACTGAAATTCTTGTGGCAACAATAGTCCAGGAGAGGGAGGTTCTATATCGAGTTGGAATTGGGTGGAACATCTGGCAGCCCCAAAATAAAAGTAAATAAAGGAGTTAAAGCACCAGAAAGTGCCAATGAAAATGAATGGCAGGTCTGTTGTTAATTTTCACCACAGTTATAAGGAGTGCCATTTCCAAATGCAATCTGATTTCTTGCTGTAAAACTCAAGTTGGGAACCTAGTCCAAGGTGATTGTTGAACTGAAAAATTATCAAGTCCAGGGATTGTGGTACTCATGTGCTTTGGCAAATAAGAATGATTTTAACGTCGTCAATGTTGATTAGACAAATGGGACTAATTTGCATGTGGGTAGATTCCAAATATGTGAAAAATTACAGCTAATCGAGATTTATGAATGCTGTATTCATGCCGGTGGAGAGTCTGGTTGTTGCTACATATAATTTAATATTAGTTCCACTTGGATAAATTTTCCTAGTGGTGTTTTTTTAAAGGAATGTTTATAGTCAAAACTTAAAGGAAAACTAATTGCTTGAGTTTATGGACATTGCTAAATACCAGTCGCTGGTATTTACGAAGCCTGGTATTTTTGTCCTGACCAATATTATCAGAAGTGTTTAATTGCTTATGCAGATAAATATGCAGATAAACTACATCTCATGCTCTACCAGATCACTGCTGGTCAATGCAGCCTTTCTAGGGCAGTGCGCCAACAAAAGATACTCAGATACTGGCTGCTGTGTTTTCCTCTCCTGGCTGTTATATGGCGTGCGAGGGGCAGCCAAACAGGGTTGGTGACATGACAATGGTTAAGAGTGTTCCCTTCTCCCCCCCAGGAAACTTGATCTGGTATTGCCTTGAGCTACCATAGTCTTCCCACGAAAGGATATGAGGAAAGGTCTGAATTCTATGTAACACAACTGCTCCTTTCTGAGGCTGGCTTTGCCAGGGTGCAGTGTATATTGTGGGAAACTTTCTCATGTGTCTTGCATCGAGTGCAGTAGGATAGACAGACAGCTTTGCCTTTCCTCCTTTCCTTCCCAAGTACAGGTCACAAATAGAACATAATAGGGATCTAGTGTTTTTGACTCCTCTGCCAGGAACCCAGTGATGCTTCATTGGGGCCAACTGGTTTGGGGTGTGGCCAGGCTCCTTGCTCCCCTGCACTTTGGGTGCCTTCAGCAAGAGATGCTGGGGGAGCGGATGCATGCTGCTGGTACTGGAACAAGTGGTAAGGAATGCTCTGGAGGATGCTGCCCTTTTGGTCCTGGAGCCTTCCTACCTGTGCAGACGGGGATCCTCTCAGCAGTCTAGAGGTGCTTTTCAACAGGGGAACCAACAGCCGTGATGGCTCCACACTCCTGGGAGGGGTGCGGCCTCAGCTGAAAGGGGCGGGGCTGAGGGCAGCTGGCCTTCAGTGCCGCCTGAACCATGGCACCCTCTCCCCAGCGCTGATTGGAGTGCACTGCATGGTGCCCCCACCTTCCCAGGTAGCCCTAAGAGCTGCCCAGTATGTGCAACATGGCACAGTGATTCGGTGGCAATTCAAAGGGCCTGGGACTGCAGAAGTAGCAGTGTTGGCAGCCAGAGCCCTAGGACCCTTTGACTCCCCAATCCCTAGGGCAACTGCCCCCCTCTTCCCATTGATGGACTTGCCTTTCAAATATGACTGGGCATTGTTCTGTGGGCTTTATAGCAGCAGTGTTCAGTCCTCCGTCTCTATGGGCTCTGATGGAAGGTCCCAGTATTGAAGCTGACAACCACTTTGGGGGTTTATTAAAACAACAGAACAAAAACAAATGAGACGGAGCCACTTACTGTATAACCAACTGGGCAAGTATTCTCCTGCTCAAGCAAATGCATTCGCATCTCACTACTCAAAGCAAGCAGGACTGCAGTTTCATCTTGTACTGCAAACAGCAGATAGCTCGTTGCCCTTCGGAAGGCCAGCGTTAATTCAGTCATGTTGATTTTGAAATGCCGGTGTGTTGGATTTCACTAAGAGATCATTTGTCCCTTTAAGTGTTGCTTATGAACTGTTTTTCCTCCCCCGAATTTCCTTCTGTGCCATTATTTCAACATGCCCAGACATTGAGCCCTGGTCTGCTATTTCAAAATAATAACTCCTGCCTGTACAGAGGAATAACGCTTATTTCAAAATTGTTATTTCGAAATAGCGTTAGTGCGGACACTCAGCTGCTGTTATTTCCAAATAATTGGCCTCCAGAGGCCACTCACAGCTGTACTTGTGGTTGCTCTGGCCACACCCCCAACAGCTCCACTGCTCCCATTTTCCTGCAGACTTTAAAGCTGAAGGCAGAAGGGAAAGGGCTTGTGGCATCATACAAGTCCTGCCAGCTCCATGCCACACAGCTCCCTCCAATGCAGCCACGGCAGACCCCAGTGCTCCCTCTGAGCCCCCCATGGCTGCCAGCACACCTGCAGCAACCTCTGAAGCCCCTGGCTGGGGTAAAGAGGGCACCAGCCTGGACTGGTGTGGAGATCCTGGATCTCATTGAGATCAGGGACAACATGCAGGATCTCCACACCAAGAGGCACAATGCTGAGCTCGACAGCCAGATGGCCACAGCCTGGCCTAGAAGAGGCAGAGCCAGATACAGGACCAGGTGTGGATGAAGTTAAAAGAGCTCTAGCAGTCACACTCCAAGGCCAGGGAGCAAAGTTCCCACTCTGGGGTGGCATCACACACCTGCTGCTTTTACGAGCAGCTGGATGACATCCTGGGAGGGGGGGCCAGTAATCTCCCGCCTTTGTCATTGACTCCGGCCAAAGCACACCTGGTTTCAGCCTCCACGGGGACAGGGTTGTGGAGAAGGAGGAACAGGCTACCCAGGAGGTCATCCTCAGCCTGGATCTGATCCCCCCTCCCAGCGTATGTGTTTATACAGCACCCTAAACTCAAAATAAGATACGCAATTTGCACTATGCAAATTGCGTTTCTTATTTCGATTCTATTTTAAAAAGCGTATTTTGAAATTTGGTGTGTCTACACAGCATTCAGATTTGAAATAACGCACTATTTTGAGACATCCCTTAACCCTCATGGGATGAGGGTTACAGGAATGCCAAAATCGCACTCCTGTTATTTCAAAAAATATTTTGAAATAATGGGTGGCTTGTTAAGACGTGGGGTAGCTATTTTGGGATACCTCCAGTATCTCGAAATAGCCGCGCTGTGAAGGCACACCCAGGATGTCTCCCGTGGCTTGGACGAACCCAGGAAAGACACTGCAGGTGAGTTCTGTAACTATCCCTATACACATGCACAGGAGCAGGCGGTGGGCTGGGCGCTCCTGGTTCAGCCTTCTCAGTCTGGGGGTCGCACAAGAGCCTGTGCATGTGGGTGCACGTGGAGAGCCAGTTTGGAGCACTCAGTCCCATGACGCTCTCACATAGGAAACCCTCGGTCCCTCTCACGTGGTTCTTGGAGAGACCTGCCTTACACCAGCCTCTGTGGTGGGACACCTTCCCATGACAAGCCACTACTAAGGAGGCTGGGGTCATGGAACCACACAGCAGTGCCACACACGGCACAGGTTCAACTCTGCACTCGGGCAACATCTGCTCCTGGTCAAGCATGGTGCTGCGGAGGAGACTGATCCCGTACACGGGAACCTGCCAGGGGGGAGGATGAGGAAGGGACCCTAGTAACACTTTCTCTGGCAAGCGGTGTCTGCTGCTCACATACACCTTCCCCAACATGCCCCCTCCTCCACCAGGCAGGAATAAAAGTTACCTCTCTGCGGGATACCACCAGTGCCAGACCCAGTGTGTGCGGGACATGGAAGGAAGCTGAGTCGCCCCACCTCCACCACCCCCTGCAGGCTCCTGGCCTGTCTGGCACATTCCCATGCCTGCTTGTCCCCAGGATGTGGGGATAGTGAGGCTCTCCTAGGACATCTGTGCCCTTGCAGGAAAGTACTCACTGTCTAGGCCACAGGTAGCCTTGCTCAAAGCACATCATTGGCATCTGAACCGAGACCTTTGGTGTTGGCTCAGAGATCAGGCACAGTGATTCCTGGGATGACTGGCCTTGTAACTTTTCCTCACAGCTGGGCTCGTTGCAAGCATGGCATGTCCACCACATCCCATGCCATCATCATGACCTCACCAGATCTGCAGGTAGAGGCGAACCTGCGAGGACCTGGTGCGAGAATACCTGGACAGCCTCCATTCCCCAGCTTTGATGAGGAGCGCCAGGAGTGGGTCACCAACTGCAAGGAGTGCTGGGCTGACTAGGAGCTGAGGAAGGCCATATGGGAGCATCTCTCATACAGTATGACACCACATGCTCTTCCATAACATCCGTAATGAAGCGCATGGTCACATGTATGGAGCTGTCCACCAGACTCCTACTTGCACTGACCCACCCCCAACTCCCTGTCCAACTCCCTGCCCCCCAACTCCCAGTACTCACCTCGCCCCCCTGGCTTCTCCTCCTACTCCTCCCAAGGATTGCCAGGTCCTGCAAATACATGGCAGTGAGACCTTCTGGGTAGCCAAAACCTCCCAAGGTACCTGAGGCAGGCTCCACTCCCAGCCCCATCCCTGAGCCCCTGTACCTCTTCCTCTTCCCTCCTCCCCATCCCAGGTTCTTTCCCCAGTTGTATATCCCTCAAATAAAGAATCAGAGTTTTGTGTTCAAACAAAAATGCTTTTTTATTTGTTCTGCGGTGGAGGAGGAAGGTGGGAAGGGAGGGCAGGGGAAGAGAGGTATGGGGGGGAAAGGCACACAGGAGCAATGCAGTAGCCCCTTGTGGGGAGGCCTGGGGGAAAGTCTCACAGGTGGCCTTAGCTGAAAAGCTCCCTCAAGGCCTCCCAGATGAGCACAGACCCCTAGGCTATGTCTACACTGGCGCAATCTTGCACCAGAGCTATGCAAATGAGGCTAAGCGTGGAATAGTGCCAAGCCTCATTTGCATATCTAATGAGCCGCCATTTTGCGGAAGAGGCTCTTGCATAAGAAAGAGCTGTCTACACTGCCCCTTCTTGCGTAAGAAAAACCCTCTTGCACAATGCTGTTATGCCTGAAAATAATCAGAGTAACAGCTTTGTACAAGAGAGGTTTTCTTGAGCAAGAAGGGGCAGTGTAGACAACTCCTTCTTGCGCAGGAGCCTCTTCTGCAAAATGGCGGCTCATTAAATATGCAAATGAGGCTCCGCGATATTCCACGTTTAGCCTCATTTGCATAGCTCTGGCGCAAGATCGTGCCAGTGTAGACATAGCCCTAGAGTGCTTGCTGAATGGCAGCAGTGCCTGGCTGCTCATAAGCCTTGGCTGGTCACTCAGCTTCTGGCCCTAATCCTGACAGGAAAGTCTCCCCTTTGTGCTCACAGATGTTGTGGAACTCACACAAGGCCACCACAACCTGGGGGGATTGTCCTGATCAATGAGGTCCAGGTAGGTAAGGGGACTCCTGAATCTCCCCTTGAGGCGGCTGAAGGCACACCATGCAGCACCTACTGAGCCTGGCATGGACATTCTCTTTGGTAGGGTCCAGGCTACCCATGCAGGGCTTCATCAGCCAGGGGAGCAAGGGGTAGGCTGCATTGCCCAGGATGCAGATGGGCATGTCCCCGGCCCTGATGGCGTGGTCGAGGGAAAAAGTGCAGGCGTGCATCCTGTGGAACAGGCTGGAGTTCCTAAATATGTGGGTGTTGTGTGCCTTCCTCAACCACCCAATCTAAATGTCTACAAACTGTCCCTTGTAGTCCACGAGCACCATCAAAAAAGCACCATCAAAAAGTACCCTTTCTGTTGATGTATTTGGAGGCATTGTGGTAGGGGGCCATGATGGGGATGTAGGTGCTGTCAATGGCCCCCCGCTGTAGTTGGGGAAGCCCATGGCATCAAAATCTGTCACAATTGTGTCCACGTTCCCCAAGGTGTGATCCCTCACAGCAGGATGGTGTTGATTGACTTGACCATCTATAGAATCATAGAAACATAGAATCCTAGGGTTGGAAGAGACCTCGGGAGGTCACCGAGTCCAAACCCCTGCCCACAGCTTGACCAACCCCAACTAAATGATCTCAGCCAGGGCTTTGTCAAGCAGGGACTGAAAAACTTCTAGGGATGGAGATTCTACCACCTGCCTAGATAACCCATTCCAGTGCTTCACCACCCTCCTAGTCAAACCTGCATGAGCACAGCTGTGACTGTGGATTTCTCCATGCCTACCTGGTTCTCCACCGAATGGTAGCTGTCCAGCATGGTGAGCTTCCACAGGGTGATAGTGACATGCTTCTGCAGGGGGATGGCAGGTTGCAGATGGGTGTCCTGTCACCTGAGGGCAGGGGTGAGCCACTCACAGAGCTCCAGGATTGTGGCCTTCTGCATATGGAAGTTCTGGAGCCACCGCTGCATGATGATGTGGTCCCACCAGGTGGATGGTCTCCCGCCACCAGAAGCGGCATTCCATGGAGTACAGAGGATGCAGAGGAATTTGGTGCATCATCAGCGCCAGAGCTTGGGTGAAGAGGTTCCCCAGTCAGGGATACTTGTCATGGTCCTGAAGTATCATGTGAGCAGTCTGGATGAAGTTAGGGTTGCCAGATGGTTTCAACAAAAATACCGGACACACTTGACATTACATCACAATCTACATTACATCTTATTTACAAAATACTGGACATTTATATTTTCTCAATTTGTTTTCCTGAACAGAAAGCTCAAATACTGGATTGTCTGGTTCAAAACCGGAAACCTGGCAACCCTAGATGAAGTGTGCTATGAGGTGCAGTACGAGGCCCAAGAGCCTGGCACTGCTTTGCAGCAGCTCTGGCTCTAGGATGTCAGTGCTGAGTCATCCACAAGGGCAACCAGAGCACATGGTGTGAGTTTGGTGTCCCATGAGAGGTAGGCAGTGGAGAAGAGGAGTGTGAGATGCAGTTTTAGAGAGGAGCCCCTTTAAGCACAAGTCTCAGCTAGCCTCAGGAAGTAGCTACAGGAAATGACTTCTCTCCTGATGCCCTCCCTGGAGTGCTTCTGGGGGCTTTAAATGTGATTCGGGCTCCAATGAGTGTGGATGCACTATTTCAATATAATTCTGTGCTATTATGATGGTGTCTTGTAGTGTGGATGTGCTATTTTGACATAGTTATGGTGGGAATGATTATTCTGAAATAACTTATTTTGAAATAATTTCCCAGTGTAGATGTGCCCTTAGTTAAACATTCTTGGCATCCTACATGTGACCTCTCATAAGAATCTTGAAAAACTGGTGTAATCATTTAAACATTGGTCCAAGTAAAATAAACAGAACATCATCCACTGATTCAGTAGTTCTTACATCAGATGTATTTTAAATGCTTTACCACGCTGACTAGCTGAAAGACATTTTGTAAATGGAGTCCATAGTTAAGGAGCTGCTGCAACAGCTGCTGCTTGGGGATCATGAAAAAGATGAAGATAGAAATGGCCAACTCCATCTTCTGTATGATCTGATGGCACCTCATATGAGGGCACTGTCACCTCAAACTTTAGTTGGCAAAGCTCAGCATCAGTTTCTGTCATTTGGCCTGATGCTGCACAACAGCAGAACACTTCAAATGCTCCCAGGTTTTGTGTCTAAGGCTACATCTACACTACAACAGAAAGTCAACAAGCTACACAACTCCATCTACGTGAATAACATAGCTGAAGTTGATGTACCTTAAGTTGAGTTACCATGGGCCAACTGCAGGGGATTGACAGGAGAAACTCTCCTGTCACCTTCTCTTACTCTTCTCATCCAGTGTTGAGTAACATGGTTGACAAGGAGAGCAATCTGTGGTCGATGTAGTGGGTCTTACCTAGACCTGCTAAATCATCCGCCAGTGGATCAATCTCAGAATGTCAATCTGGGCTGTAGTATGGATGTAGCCTTAAGAGACTTACTTACATAAAACCTGCAAGTAAGCCACAAAGGAGCCAGCTTTCACTTTGCCTCCATTTAGGTTGTTGCTTGTCAAAGAACCCTGCTAAACTAGCTGTCCTGTATCTCAAATTGCACCTAACCCAGTAGCCTGAAGGAGGCCAAGAGGGGAGAAGAGCTCTTTCCTTCAGCCTAAAGGTAAGATTTTCAGCACCAAACTGACTTAGGGGATTAGGTCATAATTTCAAAAATGATCCAAAGCTGAATGAGAGGCACTTTTGAAAATACCAGCAGGCATATATCTGCATCTTTGAGCACTTACACACCTTTAAACATTTGGCTTTTAGACACTATGGACCCTAAGTGCCATTGAAAATCCCACTTCTGTCTGATTAAGTCTTTTTGGAAAATGGGATTTAAGTTCCTAAGTCACATAGGGTATGTCTACACTACAAAGTTAGTTCGAACTAACGGACGTTAGTTCGAACTAACTTTAATAGGCGCTACACTAGCGCTCCGCTAGTTCGAATTTGAATCGAACTAGCGGAGCGCTTAGTTCGAACTAGGTAAACCTCATTTTACGAGGATTAAGCCTAGTTCGAACTAGCTAGTTTGAATTAAGGGGTGTGTAGCCCCTTAATTCGAACTAGTGGGAGGCTAGCCCTCCCCAGGTTTCCCTGGTGGCCACTCTGGCCAACACCAGGGAAACTCTATGCCCCCCTCCCGGACGCGGACCCCTTAAAGGGGCACGGGCTGGCTACGGTGCCCGTGCCAGGTGCAAGCCTGCCAGCACCCAGCCAGCAGACCCTGCACCTGGCACAGCACAGAGCCACCCATCCAATGTCCCCCAGCCCACCCCCTCTTCCCGGGACCAGGCCGGCGGCTCCCGGGAGCTTGCCCGGGACCGCAAGAGGCGGGCACCTTCCTGGGCTAGTGCGGACATCGTGGACCTCGTCCACGATCTCCGCACTAGGCACAGGAAAGTGGCCGTCTAGGGCAGGAGAGCTGCCAGCCTGGCCACCCAGGACCAGGTGTGCATGAAAATCAAGGGGGTCCACTGAGACCCCCGACCCTGAGCCCTGAGCTTACAATGGCCGTCCTGGGTCAGACCAAAGGTCCATCTAGCCCAGTAGCCTGTCTGCTGACAGCGGCCAACCCTAGGGACCCTGGAGGGGATGGACCGAAGACAGTGACCAAGCCATTTGTCTTGTGCCATCCCTCTCCAGCCTTCCACAAACATTGGGCAGGGACACCACTCCTACCCCCTGGCTAATACCACTCCATGGACCCAACCTCCATGACTTGATCTCACTTCCCTTTAAACTCTGTTCCAGTTCCAGCCTTCACAGCCTCCTGCAGCAAGGAGTTCCGCAGGTTAACTATTTGCTTTGTCAAGAACAACAACTTTCTCTTACTAGTTTCAAGCCTGCTACCCATTCCTTTCCTTTGGTGTCCTCTAGTCCTTCTTTATGGGAACTCAGGAAGAACTTTTCTGAATGCACCCTCTCCACCCAAGCCCTGCTTTTAGAGACCTCTAGCCTGTCCCCCCTCCGTCTCCTCTTTTCTAAGCTGAACAGTCCCAGTCTCTGTAGCCTTTCTTCATCTGGGACCTGTTCCCAACCCCTGATCATGTTAGTTGCCCTCCCTTCTCCCAGCCTTTCTCTTCCCCTCTCCCACTTCCTTTTCCCAGTCTCCCCCCAGTTTTGTTCAATAAAGACAGAGTCAATGTTGGAAGACACGTTATCTTTATTTTGTACATCAATAAGAAGGGGGGCTAGGGAAGGGTAAGTGGAAGGAGGTGAGGGAGGAATGGGGTACGAGCCCCCGATGGGGAGGACTGGGCTGGCTCTGCGGGCTTCTGGAGCTGGAAGCTCTCCTGCAGCCCCCCGATTGCTCCCTCTCCCCAGATGGCAGCCTGCGGCAAGTGCAGCCGGGCTGATGGCCGAGTGGTGTGATGTGCCCAGTGTGGGTACTCCAGGCACTCCAAGCCAGAACTTCTTTGCAAGCGGGGCACCCCTTAGAACTGTCTGTCCGGGGTGGGGGTCGGGACCCTTTAAGCGCAGCCCTCGGCTAGCCTGAGACAGCATCTCCATTCTTTAAGTCCTCCTCTGATGCCCTGCCGGCACTGCTTCCAGCCATCCTTAAGCCCTGTTCAGAGTCCACGCAATGTGGACTTGCTAGTTCGAATTAGCAAAACGCTAATTCGAACTAGTTTTTAGTTCTAGACGCGTTAGTTCGAATTAGCTTAGTTCGAATTAACTAATTCGAACTAAGTTAGTTCGAACTAGTGCTGTAGTGTAGACGTACCCTTAGGTACTTTTGAACCAATTTACCTTAGATCCTCCAAGATGCTCTCTTTGGGCAGCCCTTATTATAAAATTGAGCTCTTGGGGAAGGATTGGTGGAGTCAAGGGATTTTGATTGTCAGTTGTGGGACTTTGTGATCAAATGTGCAGGGTGTTTTTATTTAGCTTGAAGGACCTGTTAAGTATAGAGTGTAAAAAGCCTGTGTTGTTGAGCAGCTCTTATCTCAGTATCTTTATTTACATAGTCAGAGAACATGCAATCAAACTATCCAAGGAACAGCTTCCTCTCAGCCTGAGATCAGAAACAAATCAGGGGAAATGTTATGCAAGGCTGTGCAAAATATTTGCCTTCAGTTCCAGGTCATTTAATGTGTAAGAACTGAGACTTTTCATGACATGGCTAGTTTGGTGTAACAGAGTGTACTGGCCTTCCAGCACAAGACGGGCCAAAAGATCCCCTGTCAGGGATGTTGGTGTCAGCATAGGCTCAGAAACCATCTGAAGGTGGAAGAAAGGCAGTCGGGAAAGAGAGGAAAGCTGAAGACTCTGCAGTTGATTTAATGTCCTGTAGCAATGAGCACTGTGGAAAAAATCAGAGATAGACAGAAATAAAAAGATATTTTGGGTAAAATGTTCACATGTGACTCTCATTAACTTCAGCTGCTGGTGAAGCTAGTTTCGAAGTGAGAGGTCATCCATGGGCATTTTGGTAACTTCTCATCCAAAATGCATTTTAGTCACAAATGCCCACCTCTTGATTTGTTTTGCATCATCGTTTATGCAAGTAATGTTTTTTTATGAGTATTATTGGGAAGTGGTTTGATTTGTTTAATCCTAAAATAAAAAAAAATAAATAACGAAATCAAATTAATTTCATGTGAAAGCACATGTCATTTACAAATGTTAGGTCACCCAGTCAGGGTGCACAAACAGTGCTATGTGACAAATCACACATTTTGAACATTGATCTATGAACATTCAATTCTCAAAGAAATATTCTCAATAAACAGTTTATAAGGAGACAATAAGTCTGAAGACTATGTACACAAAACATGAATTGAACAAGTCTGGATATTCACAGTTTGCTTTTGTGTGGAGGACAAAAATTCTGTTGTGCAAAGGATTTTGAAATTTACAACTTTAGCTTTGTTCTGAACTGGAACAAAAACTGCACATTAAAAATTTTTCACAAAGAAAAATTCCATACCTTTTTTGTTTTGTTTCATGTCAATCATAAAATGTTGTTTCAATTTTAACTTTTTTTTCAGAACAAAATGTTTAATCCAGAAAATCAAAATGAGATTGTCAGAACTCCTCCTCCCCTTCTGTTTTCTTTCAGAATGAAATTCTAGTGAAAACAACCTGATTTTACAAAGAATCTGGATGTCGGTGGAACTGCGTATTCTGAATGAATAAGGCTTCACTGACATTTTTCCAGTCAGCTTTGAGGTATTTTCTACATTTGTTTCCTTGAGTCTTTATATGATTGCATCAATTTATGCAATACATATTACATTCTGTTCTTGGTCTGCTTCTGTGCCTACTTCACACTCGTCACGCTCCCTTTCCATAGTCTTATGCACATCTTCAATGATGGGGACTTTTGGCATATGAAGTGGTGTTAATAAGGCTCAGGTGCTGCTATTGTTTATGGAAGGGCCATGGTTCATTTTACTAGTTGGGCATGTGCTGATAAAAAGCCCAGCAATGTTTACATTACAATGAAGTCTTATATTTAGCAGGTGAAAAGGGAATACTGTACCTGTAATGAGGCTTGCTCATGGAAAACCCCTTCAAGTTGTTTTTAGCAGTGCTGCATGAGTCATCCTTAAAATGCTGCCAACAGTTCTGTACTTCTGGCTTGAATTACACAGTGTGTGAAGACTGTTTTGGAAGCTGGTCAGTGTTAAATAGCAACTCCCACTTTGCCTCAGGTGTTGAGGTTATTTTAGGAAAACATGAGCTAACATTCTAGACAAAATCTTGCTCTCAGTGCAAAGGACATGCCTATGTGCTACAGATTACTGGGAGACCAAAAGATGGATGATGGTGAGGGCAATGCTTCATATTCATCACCTGTGTTAAGATGTTGTCTATATGTTTGTATTTCTGCCAGTTCTGAGAGAATGTGAGAAGCACCCGGGGAAAGAGAAAGTAGAAAAAAGGAACGAAAAGGAAATCTACTATGGAGAAATAGCAGATGTTCAGAGAAAAATAAGTGCATAGTAGTAAACACAAAGTGCCTGATTTTATCAGTATATACGACTTATACTGAGTAGTAATTCATTACGCAAGTGGGCTACAGGTTGGCTCTCCCTAGCAAGTCCTGGATAAAGGATTTTGCCAGACCAGGGGAGGTCACATTTTGCACCCCTGCTACTGGCCCCCCAAGCCTTAGACAAGCCGCTGGCCTCCTGGCCGGCTTCCCCCATGCCACCAGCCTCACTGCCCTGCCGTTCCCCCCACCTCCTTCCCTGCTATGCTGGCAGCCCAGGTTCCTGGCTCCACCAAGACAGCCCCTCTGTGGTGCACCAAGCTCCTGGCCCCTCCAGGCAGCGCTGCTGGGTTGTGCCTGGCAGCCCAGATGCGGGGAGCCCAGCCATCAGCCTGCTGGACCATAAATGTTGCTGGATCAGGGAGACCCGGTTTACAGAGGTTTGACCTGCATTCGATTTCAAGGAGACTACTCAGCATGAGTAAGGGTTGCAGAACTGGGTCCAAAGAGCATAAACAAAGGAAAATATGGACCTGCAAAAACAATCAAGGAAAAGGAGGCATTCTCTGTATGAGACAGAGAACGCATACAAATGAGATCTTAGAAGGGGGTTAAGGAGCAAATGAAATAAACCTGTCCCGAGATGCATTTGACCATATACAAGTCCACAAGGAAGAAATCAGTTTCACAGGCATGAAGGGCTATCTACAAGGGTCTATCTAGTAAGGCAGCTACAAAGACACAGTCCATAGTAATGGTTGCCACAGTGCAGCACAGCCCCTGGGAAGCAGTTATGGCCCAGGAGGACAGCAATCTGCTGTTGCTCTATGCTAGCAGCAAGTTATCACCTCCCACTTTATGCTAGTTCAGCTGTGCAGGCGGGCACATTGGGAGGCAGAGCCAAAGCTCGGTCTGTTCTTTCTGTCCCTGTGTATCTGGTCCCGGTCTTTGTTTCCTGTGCAGGCGAGAAGGGGCACAGTCCTGAGCACAATCTAACATTCACGGAAATGACAAGGGAAATGTAGCAACTGGAAGTGTAACGCGATTGGACAGCTGTGTGAGGGCAGGGAACCACCGCAAAACTGGAGGTCACAGGAGGGGAGGCTGAAGTCTCAGTTACATGAACTGAGCTGACGTTAAAAGAGGCTGTACGTTGATTCAGCGCATAGGCTGGCTAAAGTTTGGGCAGACTTTTTTCTCTAATGATTCACCCCTCCCTAATTTAAATACAGATTTCCAGAGAGGAAAGGTTAAGATAGTTGGAGCTGGTTCCACTGACCTCTGAATAAACAATGATTGTAAAATAATGCTTATATGTGTAGCATTTAGTATTACTGCACCCCTAGCAGCACTAGTTCCAGCACCCTGATTTAAGGTGGTTTTAAGAACGTTGGGCTTGTTAAATCTCTCTTGAGTGACCTCTATTGACACTGATGGGAATTCAGTCTGCTCCCTGAGGGCAGCTGGGGATTTTTGGCTGTGGGGAAATCCCCAAATGGCGCACAGCCAGCATAGCTGTGTAAGTAGGAGAAGCACGTTGTGATTGCTTGGCGTGCAAAGCACAACGGAGTCGGACAAGCCTCTCCTCTGTTTCCATGTTGCGGCAACTGCAGCAGTATTCCAAAGGAACCTTATAAACCTCTAAGTAGTGGGGTTTTCAAATACAGCTGCTATGGTGATAGTCTAATGCTGCCTCCTCTGTGAGGTATTTAATGGACTCTCCCCTGCTTATTAAAAAAATTGTAAGCATCAAAGCATTTGTGAAAACCCTTGGTAAAATAAAAACATGTATCTTCCGACTGCTTTTCTTGATATGAAAATCACTGGGGCAGATCCAGTTGCAGGCAGGACAATTTACAGCAGGGGAGAACCTGTCCTATAGTCTCTAGGTCTGTGAGGTCACCTAATAGAAGGCATTCAAGTTACAAATGGGATTGATGGGGTCATAAAGGAATATTTCATACAAGTAATAAGAGATTCCAGAATTAGAGGACTTAACTGGAAAGAAATAGGAAACATGAAATAAATGAAAACTAATAGAAAACTTCAAATGGGGAATGTGGGTAGAATTATAAATTATACTTTTTACTTATATCTCATTTTTGTGATCTCTTCTGTATTAACTTTTAGACCAACCAATAGAATTTTAATAGAGAGTTATATGCCTGCTATAGAACCCTGTAGGTCATTTTAAAGGGCGATTAAAAGTTTCTCATTCTTTATTCAACTGTACAGAAGTTTTCCAGTAGGGAAACCGAGGCAGGGAGGTTAAGTGAGTTGTCCAAAGCCATCATTGGAACTCAGCAGTCTCTGTCTCAAGCCACAAGACCACTCCTCTTTACAAAGTTTAATAAAGATAAGGAGTACATTACTGGGAAACTGAAACAAAAAATAGAAATTAGCCTGATACGTAGCTCTGTTTCTGGAGAAGGAGGGAATTGAGAAGTACAGTAAACAAAAGTGGGAAGACAGATGCTGACAGACCTGGAAGTATAATAATCTGTCAGGGATGGTGTAGACAGAGCTTGGTCCTGCCTTGAGGGCGGGGGGCTGGACTCAATGACCTCTTGAGGTCCCTTCCAGTCCTATTATTCTATGATTCTATGATTAATTGGGTCAGATATTGTTTTCCTGTTGCAGAAACTTTGGATTTTTATATATAGAAAGAGTGAGAACAGGCTCATAGTTGAGTCGATCTGTGAGTGTGTGTTTGTTCATTTCTCACCTAATCCTGTTTACATGTGTGTTTGTATAAAGCAAAGATTTTCTTCTGTGACTAAAGCAGAGATCAACTCTTAAATCTTAAAAATTCTGAAAAATTCCATTTTGTGAGAACTGAACAGAATTCTTTTCAGCTTATGCCTGACTGCCCAATTACCCAGGGAGCTGGAAGGGTGGTGAGTCGGACAGTATCTGGAGGCAGCTGACCAGGGAGTGAGGGATTGCAGGCTGGTAGGAAACCAGGATGGCCTCCTGATTTCTATTGAAAGTATTGATAGATTCAATCCTGTCTAAGCAGCATTTTTAATTGGGAAAATTAAACCCATCTCTAATTGCAAAGTCCCCAGATTATTACGTGCACATTTCTCAGGTGTTAAGGACAGCAGAATTGGGCCTCTACATTTTAGTGGTGTGACAGATGTGGAATGTACTGCATGCGGCTCTGGCAAATACAATAAAAATTTTTTCCAGAGTACACTGAGTCATTTTGTAAAGTAAATACATGCCAAGTGTGCTATGTGGTACTAGGTCAAAAGCATGGATGGCTTTATGATCAAATGATATGCTGCAATGTTAATTCAATTCAATATATCCTGAGAGCATAACATGTGACATTATGGCTTTTAGTGCTATTTTAATCAGACTGATGTGATAGACGGAGATTCTGATGGCATTGTACTTCTTCAACATTCTTAGTAATGTCCTTGTGCAGAATTCTGTACCCCCTCTGGGTCTGACATTGGATCATATTCTAATTTCTTAATTCTGGCCTCACTGAAGCCAACCAGATTACATTGGTGAAACTGTGGACAGAATCTGACCCACTTTGTAATAGATTATGCACACTTTGGGGGAAGGGACAGTCTTTGTATTATTTATGTACAGTGGCTTGCACAATGGAGCCCTCATCTTGCTTTAAGACTTGATGCACAGCTCTAAAACAAATCATAGTAAGGACTGATAGAGAATTCAGAATTGCTTCTCTCATATTCTGGAGAAGACAGAAATAAGGGAGATGGCAGCACCCACAGAGTCAGTCACTCGTCCCTGTGGAGGTGTGCACTGAAGCTGTCTCGCAGTAGTTCTGCAATGTTTCACTTCTTTCATGGAATCAAATGACAATAAAATGATTGGTCTGAGAACTGGCTAGCTCAGGGAGGAGAATGATTAGGTCAGATCCTACCCTGGTGTAAACTGACATGAATCCACTAAGCAAAGTGGATTTACATCAGCTGACGACCTGGCCCATTAGATTTAAACAGACAAGTATTTTTACAGTGAATAATTAGAAAATGAATGTAAACCTATTTCTGAAATGACTGATCCTTAAGTGGACCTGAATGCCCTGTCATCAAGAGTATTAATACACACCAGGCTCAATTGAAAGTTGCATTGTTAAGTCAGAAAGCAGAGTCATTTGAACTGTTGCTGCGAGAACCATGAGGGAGGGCTGCCTTTTGAGTGAGCCAAGGATTTAAGCCTTGAAAACAGTTTGACATTCTGTGACCCACCTTGTAATTTTCTTAATCCAGCTCTTTATAAATGCATGTTCCCAAGAGAGGGGGTGGGGGTGGAGAGGGCTATCTGTGACACACAGGAGATCTGTGCCTTTATTGCATGATGGAGGTGAGGACACTGCAGGCTAAGTGGATTAAATACTGGCTTTGTCAGCTCACAAACAGGAGTAGCAGTCTGACCTAAGGACCTAAGTAAAATGAGATTATTTATTGGCTATTGTGATGGGGGAAAATCTGTCTTGGCTGAAGAACTACGTGTACATTGCTGTTTACAATCGAAACCATCTCTGGTCCTGCTTGGAAAGCCTCCCAAAAGGGCTGGAATCTTCATCTTCCTTTAAGAGCCCGGGAAGTGCCCCCAAAATCCAGTGGGTATGTCCCACGGCATTCAGCCTTAGAATTCCAGCATCCCACTGGAATGTTGAATTGTTGAAATGAGTCTCTTGTGTACGCTACCCAGAGTTATTTTGCTTCAGAAAATGAAACTGGGAGTGTGCAGGCTCACTTTTTCCATGATGTCCACAAGAAATGAACCAATCATGGTATTTAAAATACTAGAAGAACAAGCGAACCTTCTAGTTTTAATCTACTATATATTTCAGAGTTTGGTTGTCAGTGAGGCCATGTCTACCTTAGGAAACTATTTCAAAATAACTAAATTTGACTTAATAACCCCTGATTTTACAAAATCGAAATAGCATGTCCCCACTAGGGGGAAGCCTCGAAATTAGTCTGAGGCAGGCTCCATTAATATGGATGCGCTATCTTGACTTAGAGCCCCAGGAAGCAAAGGGGAGTAATTAGTTTGAATTACTCTGGGGGGTATTCCTCCCTGTACGCATTTGGGGGAAAGGGAGGTCATTTTTGGACCCTTGAAGACACCTGCCACTGGCCCTCCCTGGCCTGGCTGCTCGCCTATCAGCTGGCTCTCCACCTACTGCAGGCCCCACTGCCCTGCTGACCCATTGAGCAGCCATTGCTGCTGTGGTTCCACTGGGCAGCCTGGTGCTGGAGCTCCAAGCAGCCGCACACACCACGTGCTGAGGCGCTGGACAGTCGCATGTGCCGGGGCTCCCTGGGCAGCACTATGTGCTGCTGGGGTGCCCTGGGTCGCTGTGTGCACACTGTGTGCCGGGGATCCCAGCCCTGCTGGGCAACCGCATGCCAGGTCTCCTAGCCCTGTTGGGCAGCCCTGCTACCATATGCTGGGTGGCCTGCTGTCAGCTCCCAATGGGCAGCCCACTACACTGCTGGCCATGCAGGAATCCTTTTCGTTGGCCCTACAGTGGGATTACACATAGATGTTGCGGGACCAGAGAATCCTGCTTAAGAGAGTTTCAAGCTGTAATAATAATTAATTTGTGTGTGCCAGTATATCTTATTTTCACTTTGCCTGGCCTGTACATTGTAAGCCCTTGAGGATGGAGATTTTCTTTAATTTGTGGTATGTACACTGAAAAAACATTGCCAGAGTTTCATAAATAAGAATGACCCTGAGTACAAGTTCAGAATGCCATCTTCAGTTGCATCTAACATCTTTAGCTTTGACCAGCTTTTTCCACACACAGCACAGACTCTATTCATCACATGCAAAACCTTTAAAGATTTTCAAACAAAGGCTCCACTAAGTATTCCTCAAAGTTCAAATTATATATGATTTCACGCTTACCAACTCAAAGTCAGCTGAATAGCGTTTTGATCAAATGTGTACAAATAATTAACTTCTACATAAATAACTTCAGTTCCAAAGTTACGACTGAGAATGTTTTGACTTATAGAAAGCAGAGGTTGAGAATGGGCTGGCTTGCTCAGTCTTAATTAGTGTTTCTACAATAGTCACAATCTCTCTTTGTAGATTTTCTCTGTGTGTTAAATATACAGTAGAAGCCCTAGTGACTTTAGAGGGAGCTGTCTTTTTTCTTTTTGTTTTTTAATGGCAATTGCATCCTGTGGTTGGCTTCAGAGCCAGGTTAGTCAAATCTTATTGTTTTAATATGGCGGGAGTTACCCGTTTAAGGGATGGAAACAGGTCTGAAACTCTTAAGGAAGATCAGACTTGGGAAGGCAGGTTTAGGCTAAATAAGAAAGCAGATTTCATCAGGCTTCTCGGAAACAAACTGACCTGAGACTTGTGATCCGTTTCTAAATTTGGCCTTTTCATTTTCCATGTACAGGAACTAATGACGACAGCGGCACAAATCCCTGGTGAATTTAGACAAACAAGTCAGTGGCTGAGTGTCTGTCTTTATTACTGGTTCAAGACATGTCAAGTGTTATAAACATGAGTCACGCCATCTTTAATTAATGTAACAAACGTTGAAAAAATAGAAGGCCGCTCATTCTTTTTTTACAACTTTGGACATGAAACTAATTTCTGAACCTTTTCCTTTATTTTATTGGTGGAGGGGTAAATATAGTTTTCCTCCATTGGCTTTCTGTTCCTGCAATGTTATATCAACATTTATTACTAATCTTTGGTGGTGTTAATATAGCCTGGAAATAAACTAAGGTAGTCTTTGGCATGGATTAGTTAAGTTTCTACAGAAACCAACTGGAACGACATGATGGGCCGTACTATCTTCAGATGGTGTAAATTGGCATGGCTTTCATGAAGGCAATAAAACTACACTAGTTTATACCAGCTAAGGGACAGGTCCACAATCATTCCATTGATATTCTAATGTGCTTGTTTTAATAATTTTCTCCTTGGAACATCTTCATCAAATGCATATGTAATGAATATATTAGTTACACAATATTACAATATCATAGGTGATTACCTTACAAATGCTATGATATATTTAACAATACATTGTTCAGGTGAAATTTGCCCCTAAATGGAGGTCTTATAAGAAAAAGTTTCTTCAAAACGTTGGACATGTTTCTGTCACATATAACATACAATTCAGATGTAAGCAGTTTAAAAACAATACACATTCTACTGGAGTGTTTGCAACCCAAACACTGCTGTTTTGTGCTCTAGGGTAAAAATCAGAATATGACATTCATTAGTTACTATAAGAAATATTCAAAATTTCCAAAGGGATTTAAGAGAACAAATTCCATTGACTTTCAGCATAATTTATATTCTTATTTTTGTAGTCATTTTTGAAAATCCCACACGTGGAATAGAAATAATAGAGAAATGTATTAGTCTGGTTTTATTGTCCACATTGAGAGAAAAGTAAACTAGCAGCACAGTGAAAAGAAAATTTGTTTCTGAAAATGATGCTCAGTTTTAATGATCTGCAGGATTATTCATAGCATTCAGAGGGTATGTCTACATTGCATTCCTCTTCCAAGAGAGAACTGTAAATGCAGACAAGAGAAATTGCAAATGAAGTGCGGATTTGAATTTCTCACGCTTCATTTGCATAATTGTGGACCGCTGCTTTTCCAAAATAGCATATTTCAGGAAAACAAATATGGTCCGCACGTGGTTATTTCGAGAAAAAACACTTCATTCGAAATAATAGGAATAAGGGTTATTTCGAAGGAAGGGTTTTTTCTTAAAATAAACCTGCACAGACCGCATTTATTTTCCCAAAATATTCTATTTTGGAAAAACTATGGTCCGCAATTATGCAAATGAAGCGCGGGAAATTCAAATCCGTGCTTCATTTGCAATTTCACTTGTTTGCATTTGCATTCCTCTCTGAGAGAGAAATCAAGTGTAGACATAAAGGCTACATCTACATTACGAGTTTTCTCGGCAAATAATATGCTAATGAGGGACTCATTTGCATGAGTCTTGATCTCATTTGCGTATTTTCTGCCGATCCGATTTTGCATAGGGGTTTTTGTGCAAAAACAAGCAGTGTGGACATTTTCTTTTCTGTGAGAATCTGGCCTGGAAAAGGGGTTTTTGCACAAAAAGAAAAAGTCTACACTGCTTGTTTTTGCGCAAAAACCCCTAGGCAAAACTGGATCGGCAGAAAATATGCAAATGAGATCACGACTCATGCAAATGAGTCCCTCATTAGCATATTTTTTGCCGAGAAAACTCATAGTGTAGACGTAGCCAAAAAGAAGGATTTAAAAGCAAACATTCTGGGGCAGATTTTTCACAGGTATAGATAGCAGGTAGGCACCCAGCTGCCCCATATGCCTTTGAATATCTCTCTCCTAATTTCTAACTTTATTCTAACTTTAATTTCTAACTCTTTCATTTAAATCAGCAGAAAACACAGAGCAGTCATAAGTTCAAGTTGCCTCTTTGCCCTGTGTAATTAAAGCATCCCTTTTAGTATGAAAGTTCTGATTGCTGTTTTAAGATTTTGCTTATCAATTATGACATTAATCTAATCTGAATGTGGTAGATTATTCTAGTTAAAAGTGAAGATGGATTTATCTAAGGGGTTCTCATTGGAATTGGAGTGTTACATTATTCTTTGTAAATGGCATAAGAATACACCATATTGATTTCGTTTGATTTAGCAGAGATTTTGTCACATAACCACTGCATTCAAACTGACTTTTATGAGACTGGAAAAGTGTGTGTGCATGTATTGTAGTTTCAGTGACCATTAAAGGTGGTTATTTTGCATGTAGATACCCCAAAGGTCTGCATGCTTTGTCATGCAGGGAAGAGAGCAGCAATCACAGTCATTTACACAGAACATTATATTAGGAAGGAAGTTCTGCTCCATTGTACAAAGCCTAAATGGGCTTTGCACAGATCACCAGCACAAGGTTATGGAGAAGGACACCTCCTCCTAACATCATCAGTGCAGTTGGTTCTAGTATAATAAAAACTGCTCCCATCTCTATAAAAATGTCAGTTTTCTGCAATAACTCCAAACACCACTGTTGCAAACTGCAGCATTTTGCAGTGTTACAATAGAATGAAATAGTAATTGCAGCAGGAGCAGAGTAGCTAAGAAATTGCTATAACTAACTTGATGAAGCTGCCTTTTAAAAATCAGTCACAAGCAGGGTCTGGTCCATAGCCCTTGTGGGTCAAGAGACAGTGTCTACAATTGCCATTGCACCACACTGCAGCAGTGATAGGACACAGCTCCTATGACATGCTTCATACGTGCTCCAGCATATAAGGCCTTTGGACTAAGAGCAAGAAAGAACCATTCACAGTCTCATCCAATTTGTCAAGGTCTTGATCCTCTTATTGATTTTAATGAAAGTTGAAGGCACTCAGCAACCCACAGGACTGGACCCACATAAGCTAGCTAAGCAGACCAGCATTGAATCATTAGTGTAACAACTATCTACTTGAATGTCACATGTATTTCTTTTGAAGCCTGGTAAAACCCTGCTGCCAAAGGTTCTGCTGAACATCGTAGCAAAGGGGAAGGTATGTTTTGTTACCAGTTTTTAGAAGACTTCTATCTACACTGGAGCCAAAAATAGTTTCTGAACAATATTTGTCTCTTGAGGGTTGGACACTGGAGCCGAGTGCCTCTCCGGTATGTCTACAGTGCCATCTGTCATGTGATTGCAGCACGAGTAGACAGTTTTGCTAACCTTGCCCACCCTAGCTAAAGGTAGGACTGCAGATGCAATGTCAGAAACTTCAGTGCAGGCTGTCTGAGCATGATGGGAGACTACCTGCATTGCTCTCCTGTGCTGTCCCAGCTATATCACTATACCCTAGCCATGCATGTGTAGCTGTGTCTATCCATAGTGCAGGCGTACTTTGCATTGCAAAGGAGACATGTCCTGTGAAACAAGTTGGTGGAATCTGCAGTTATAAGGGGGAGGGGTTTGTGCAATGGAAACACAGCAAATAAGTCAAGTAAAAGATATCAAAGATAGGAATGAAGGACTAAAACAACAGTGATGTTTTTTGGGGTGGATTTTTTTTTTCCTGGTTACAAAGACAAAGGGAGTTTGGCTGATCAAAGAATACAGGATCAGGCCCCGAAAAAGCAACCTCTTCATCACTTCTCTCTGGTTGGCTTGTTATTCTGTGCATTTTTCATTCCACATGGAAATACAGTATTGTACATGAGCTTGTGGTCCCATTTTAATCAAGGGAATTTTACCTGAGGAAGGATTCAGCATGGACTGAGGGCTTTGACTCTTAGTCTTCAAATAGGTATAAGATTTTAAGAAACCTTAAAAAAAGCAGGGGCGGGGAAACTTTTTTGGGTCAGGGGCCACTGACCCACAGAAACATCAGTCAGGGACTACACACAAGTGAGAAGAAAAGTGTGGTCCCCTCCCACACCAGAGCCTAGGGAAGCCCAGCCTAGCAGATTTTGTGTGCTCCAGTCCCGTGGTGAGACGATGGCGATGGTGGGGGTTGGGATACCAATGTGGGCTCCCCAACGTTGGGGGGGCCCTGATCCTCAGGGGCCAGATCCAGGCAAGCTGGGAGCTGCATCTAGCCCTCAGGCTGAGGTTCCCCACCACTGTTATAAAGCCTGGCTCCGTCAGACAGATAAGTAAATGGAATTCCCAACCTCCCTCACAATCTACATTGTACTAACTAGCTCTGTCAGCTGTAGCAGTGTTGTTAAGGGTATATTGATCTCCTGCAGAATTTGGTATGTAATATCAATTTAGAGGTGTTGAGGGACCTTAGCAATCATCTTCCTTGTTAGCTCCCAGTGAGATCAGTCAGCAGAGAAATGTTAGAAACAAAGAGACTGTTTCCATTTCTCCTGTTCATCTATCAACTAACTGTTGAAGCTTATCAGTTTGACAGGTTTTCAGGTTTCTTTTTCCTAGAGAAGGTTACCAAATGCTAGTGTTTAAAAAGAGTTTCCAGTTTCATTACAAAGAAACTATGCTTTCAGCCACAAATATGCAGCCAAATATTCAGAAGTCCTGGATGTACTAATATTTCCACCTCAGTTCTAGGGTACTCTTCTGGAGACCCCTGGTACCTGATTATTACAGATGTAGAGGACTCACATCTCCTATTGATGTGAATTCACTGTTTGCTTGAGGATAGCGTCTTGGGTCCTTGGACTGTAAATACTTGGACTCTTTTCCCTCAGAGCTAGGTTGTGACTTGGAAAACATGCTGGGAGAAAGCATCTTACATCTCTGTGCAGGTCACCGAAAACTTGGGTGCAGTTAAGCAGGAGGGAGTACCCTCTTCTGCTCCTCATACAGTAGAAGGTAAGGAGCGTCAGCAAATGGACCGTGTTAGGGTATGTCCAGTCCAAAATCAGAGGTGTGATTGCAGCACATTAGACATAACTCAGCTATCTTTGGAGAAGCCATGACAGTATGGGGAGCAGTATGGACTAGCCAGGGGGCTTGTATAGCCCAAGCTGCCACTTGTGCTATCACAGGTGGCCTGGAGAGGAGTCAGGCTTCAGGAGCTGCCCCCCCTGCAGTTGGCCCCCACAGCCTGCAGGCTGTCTGGGGAGAGACCAGGTCCCAGGGGCTTCCCCCTTCCAGCAGCCCCCCTTCCAGTGCCCCTTCCCCCCCCCATGATCTGCAGGATCTGGGGGCTGTCCCCTCCTCCAGCTCCCCCTGCCTCACATCCTGCAGACTCTCCCGGGGAGGAGTATGGGGGGGGGGGTTCCTTATGCATGTGCTAGCAGGCAAGATGGCAGAGCCCCAGCCTTGCTGGCCACTCTCTTGCTACTGCAGCTGCCCCCAGTGGCCACTCTCAGCATTGCGCCCCTCCCAACTCTGTGCCCCTCCCTTTCTCATTCCTGCTCTCTCTGCCCCTTCCTTTTCCATTTCAAGGGAAATAGTCCCATTCCTGGCACTTCCCATTTTCCAGACACAAAGAAACTCTGACCTTGTTTTAAGTTAGGGTAAGAAGCTGCAAACAAATGTGGAGGTCCTAGCTCTTACCATTTAGAGGAGTTTGTGAATAAACAGACATGCACACACAGACACACTCTAATACATAGATATAGTTATAGCTATATAGATTTGAATCTAAATAAGTGTGTGAGGTGCCGAACTTCCATTGAAAGTCAATAGGATTGAGGGAACATGTTTTTTAGGTGAGCGGTGTTGACTTTCAGTGTGAGCCAGGCCCTCTAAGTTTGTATATTTTTAAACAGAACTTTAAAGGCTGAGCTTAGTTTGGAATTCCTCATTTCAACAGACTTTTAATGGGCTCTGAAGAGTTGGGGGTGGGGAACAGCTCAAAGGATAAATTTAGTATTTTATTTTTCCGAACACATGTCTGATATAAAATATGTTCTCTCACCCTGGCTGGCATTTGCTGGAGTTAAACAAAGCCAGATGAACAGCATATCATCCAATGTCCATTTCTGCTTAATGAGGCATCTGTCTGTAGATCAGTTAGCACAAACATTTATTCATTCGTCATTTCACTGACCAGTCAACCACAAAAACATAACTGACAGTTAAATGGTGAAGGAGGTGAGACCGACAGGTTAGCCAGGCTTGGGATGCTGCCAGGAATGCCACACTGTAATAAGAAGCCTCCTGAACAAACACCATATGAATTGAAGCTGAGCTGGAAGATACGGTTTTTACTGACGTTAATTATACTAGGCAGCTCAGCATATTAGCACAGTGTATTTCCCCATGTCTGTTTCAGACCCTGCCTTTGTGTTCATCTCCTCTCTCTTTCAAAATCCAATCACTGAAGTTACTCTCTCCACTGGAATGTCAAGGGGCATCTTTTGCAGATCCCCAAAGCCAAAAATAGGCACTTTTGCACTGACAGCTGGGTAAAGTCTTAAGTGAAATGTCTGGAGTCTCCATTCCTGGATTCAGTTCCTCATGGTTTTTCATTGTCCGAGGGAGAGGGTTGAGGAAATGCTGTGCCTGTAACAGAGGGAATGGGTTGGGAAGACACATGAATGGATATGCAAGTTTACGTATGAGTTGCTGACACATAGTGGAGTTGTTTTTCCAACCATCTCCAGGGATTGTTTAATGAATTTGCATATGGCATTTGTACGTGAGAAGATGTATTGGGGTGTCATTAACTCCAAACTGGGTAACAAATCTGAACAATGCAGAGCTAATTGCCACAAGAAAATGCTTTGTCTATACATCATTTGCTCCCATATACACTTGGTGGCTATGCAGTGACCAGGCTGGCCTAACTGCGAGGAGAAGTGGAGACAAACTAAGAAAAAAGTGATTATTTTAATTTTTTAGTACATTATGTGAGCATTGTACACACTCCTCCTCACTCTGTGCAGTTAATATCAAAGGTATTGTTACTCACAAAAATGGAAGAGTACTCAACAATATACTTTATCCCTTCAGAGAAGAATCAGCTTTTCCTATCCTAGGCTGTGAGTCCAGCTCCATTTTAGCTGTCCTGTTCTTTGCTCCTCTTTGGCTCAAAGCGTTCCCTTAGATCCGATGTTCCTGTGATTCCCTCTTTTCACCATGTTTATCCAAAAGCAGAGCCCTCACTTGCCCACTAGGCGCCTTTTAACAGCATTCTGTCAGTAGATGTTCACATGGTCATTCTCTCTGTGGGTCTCCTGAAGGTCCTTTGAGGGGGGGCTTCTTGTTTACTATGTTCATCGTACACAGCTTTCTGATCAGTTCCCTTTTTCGTTACTTATATTTCCTTCCAGATTTTTCCCTTGATACTCTCTGTCTGGTATGTCTGTAGATTTTCCTCCCCTTCTCTAACACTGTCTGCTCATGAAGCCAAGTCTGGCTCTTCCCTGCTTCTCCTGAAACTGTCCCTCTTTTTTCCTCCTTCTCACTTCCTAGCCCCTACTTTTATTTTCCTGCCCTCCTTTTATCACCTCAACCACTACACGCAGCGAAGAGACCGACACAATAAAGCAATGATAAGACACTGGGCCTGGGCCTTCCTTTGTGCTAACTGAATGTTCCAAATTGCAGGCAAGTGTGCAATTGTCAGAGAGAGGTTTTGGCTTGTATACGGACTGCCAGGTCAGCCTGAGTACATTTGTACAGTATTTCAGTACAAACACTGACCCATTCCTTTTTGAAAGCATTGCCTAGGGTTTTACCGAACAAGTGGCTTTGACATTAAAGGAGTTTCTGGGCAACCCTTTAAAAATGCACATGTCCGAGCTGACTCTCTCACTTCATTCTTAGTTGACCCAATTGTTCCTAGGCATTGAAGCACACATGGCATGCAACATCTGGCAGTTTTCTGAGACCCCCTACAAACAGAGGCCAGAAAGGAGGGAAGTTTATTTAACTCCGAATATTTGCTGATGCCAGTTTGTCAAATATAATTTGGATTTTTTCCTCTCTACTTTCCTTAGGCTTTGATATAGTGGCCTCTTTAAGAAAGACTATTAGTCACACACAGTATCAAATCTTTTCTGCCCTGTTTGCACTTCCTGTTATAGGCTCAAATGAATTTGCAGCATTGTCTTTGAACATTTTCCCCCACATAAACGTGAGGGCCAGAATGCAAAGCCCCTCTTTGAAGATTGCCCAGAGCTTCATAATTTGATTGTCCCTCTTTTGCATCAATGCTTCAATGTCCCTCTCTTTGTCTGCTCCACCAGTTTCAACAACCTCAAATACCCATTTGTCTTCTTCACTCACACGTCCCTTTGTGTTTTCTCTGATACTGTGCCTCATACATGGAAAAACCTGCCAAAAACTAATCTGTAAGGTTGCTACTGCCTTATTCGCTGTAAGAGCCACTACCTCTGTGATGGCCACAGGAAATCTGCCACAGGTTGGCAAGACTGAACCACAGTTAGAGATAACAGATACTCACTTTTGCCAAGTCTGGTGGCTTATTGGTGTTCTTTCATGAAGCCCTAGTTCCTCAAGTCATGCAAGTAACTGAGAATCTCTGGGGGAAGTGACAAGAAAGCCCTTGTAGATACAGAGAAAAATTTTAAAACATGAACCCCAAAGCCAGACTGCACATAAAGAGCAGTAGATATTTTATTTTTAAGCTCATTTCAGGATTTGTGGGGGCCTGGAACATAATTATTTTGGATGCATGGGGTAAGCAGTACTGCATATTATTGACTTTTAGGTAAAAAAAAAAAACCTAAAACATTTAGAGCCATCAGATTGTGTATATAACTGACTTGTGTTAGTGTATCACCATTCTTGGCTTCTTTCCCCTCCTCTTCTTCTTAACCACACTTACTATTCTGTTTTATTTCAAATGACAGTTAAATTTTGCAGCTGGATCCTTCTGGTTACATCTCTTTGCCCAGTGGGCCCTATACGCCCCACTGGTGCTCCACAAAGGTTCAAGGGAAAGTCAGCATGGTTCCATTTGAAAGATCTAACTTTTTGAACCTATATACTTCAGGGTGTGGACTGGGTGCTCCTGTCTGCTTGTATAACCTTTTGCGCAATGGGGTCCTGGCCAAAGCTGCTGGGTGGTACTGCAATACAATTTTTAAAAAAGAGAAGATGAATGTATATGCTATCACATGGGCATGACTGTTGTGACAAGTAATCCGTCAGCTGTGGAGTTTCCCTCACACAACCAATTAAACTTATAACTTGTATATAACTTAGCTGTGGAATAAGGGTGGAGATTGGTTGACCTACCTCTAATATCAAAGTGGCCTAAGACCCTGGTTTAATGGGACATTCCATATTCTTCATGGGAATACGCTTATGAATATGAACATAACATAACTGGAATATCCTTTTGTGATCTGGAAAGGCTGTAAACTACTGAATGATTGTACCATTTGTATGTATGTATCATTCGTGTATTTGAAGTTAGAAATATGAAGTATAAATCTGTGTTACTAATGTAGTCATGCTAAGTGAGGGCCATTAGTAATACTCAAAGAACTTAATGGACCAATGCTCAGGACAATGATCTGTGAATAGACTTGCCTTCCTGTAAGCCTGGGAGGAGGGGCTTTGGTGGCTCCTGCCAATATATGTGGTCATGTTACCTCATGCTGGGATCCATCTTGGATGCTGTATTTTTCCACAAGAGCAAAGGTACAGTTTAGACTGAGCACAAAGAATTCTTGCCTTATGCAAAACCTTTTTAGTGGTGGGGAGTGATCAGTTCTCCCTGGCTACCCCATCTAAGATGATGGCTGGAAACATCTAAGACTGAATCGGGGGAAAGATTGGGCCCAGGTTAGAAGATTTTCCAGTCTGTGAAAGAAGCTTGTTAGAACAACTTTGAGGGTGAGATATTACATGTAACTAGTTTCTTTAGTGTATTAAGCTTAGCTCGTATGTGTTCTTTTATTTTGCTTAGTAACCTACATTATTCTGTCTGCTGTCTCTTATGACCACTTAAATCCTGCCTTTTATACTTTATCCCTTTTGTTTTTAGTAAATCTAGTGCAAGTGATTGGTACCTGGTTGGGGTGGGGGAGAGGGAGGGGGCAGTTGTGAATATCTCTGTACATTGAGTGAATTTCATAAGCTTATACTACATAGTGATCTATACAGCATAAGACAGATGTATCTAGGGTTCAGCTCCCAGAGGTGCTGTGAATTTGCGTGTTGGGAAAAGGTCTCACACTGCACTGCTTTCAGTGTGTTTTTACTCCCTGGCCCTTTCCCTGTGTCTCAGGTAAAGCAGGTCAGAGAACTGGGCTCAACAAGACAGAGTTACAGGGTCCCCAGGCTGTCAGGGCACGTAGGCTCAGTGGGGTCTCAGCACATCAGGTAACAGTCCTAAAGGGGTCCTGACCTGTCACACCTGGCTGTGGCAGAGATACATGCCGTGCTGTCACATGGATGTAACTGGTAAAGTCAAAATGGTGGAGAACAGAAATTGGACGGTAACAGACCATGAAAGTCAGTGATGATTCAACCTGGTGATGTTCAGAACAAGAAGAGCTCTCCTGCTTACAGCTTTTCTTGCTTCACACTGACTCGAGATGTTCTGGGGCTCCAAGAATTTTATTATATAGATAACAGGCCTTGATCCTTTCCTTCCCTGGGAGCTCAAAGCACTGAGTATGTCACAGGAAGGCCGGGACACCTTGCAAGATCCTCATACCTATGTAAACTGCATTGCCATTCATTTCAATTAGAGTTGTGGGTGCTCAGGGGTCATGGAAGTCATGGAATCCATGACTTCCAGAGACCTCAGTGACTTCAGCCTGTGGTGCCTGGAATCTGTTGGATCCCCAAGCCACTGGGAACTGTGGGATACCCCTGCTGCCTCTAGGGGTGGCCACATGGGTGGCAGAGGCCCCAGAGCTCTGAGCTGCTGGGGGCAGTAGAGGGACCCCACAGTTCTTGGACACTATAGGTAGTGGGGGCTCTCAGAGCTCCGAGACATTGTGGATAGTGGGGGCCACCCAAAGTTCCCAGCTGCTGCAGATGGTGGTGGGGCCTGGAACTCCTTTTTGGGCAGCAGGGGATTCCCCCACAAATTCAGCCACAGGTGGCAGAGGGATCCCACAGTTCCTAAGCCAAGAGCTGGCAAAATGCTAGTGGTGTTGGTAATCAAGAATAGGGGAGAAACTTAGTTTTAGCTCTGTTGCATTTAAACTCTCACCAAGAGATCCCCAAGGAGAGGTCTGAGGGTATGTCTACACTACAAAGTTAGTTCGAACTAACGGACGTTAGTTCGAACTAACTTTAATAGGTGCTACACTAGCGCTCCGCTAGTTTGAATTTGAATCGAACTAGCGGAGCGCTTAGTTCGAACTAGGTAAACCTCATTTTACGAGGACTAACGCCTAGTTCGAACTAGCTAGTTCGAACTAAGGGCTGTGTAGCCCTTTAGTTCGAACTAGTGGGAGGCTAGCCCTCCCCAGGTTTCCCTGGTGGCCACTCTGGCCAACACCAGGGAAACTCTATGCCCCCCTCCCGGCCCCGGACCCCTTAAAGGGGCACGGGCTGGCTACGGTGCCCGTGCCAGGTGCAAGCCTGCCAGCACCCAGCTAGCAGACCCTGCACCTGGCACGGCACAGAGCCACCCACCCGATGCCCCCCAGCCCACCCCCTCTTGCCGGGACCAGGCTGGCGGCTCCCGGGAGCTTGCCCTGGACCGCAAGAGGCGGGCACCTTCCTGGGCTAGTGCGGACATCGTGGACCTCGTCCACGATCTCTGCACTAGGCACAGGAAAGTGGCCGTCTAGGGCAGGAGAGCTGCCAGCCTGGCCACCCAGGACCAGGTGTGCATGAAAATCAAGGGGGTCCACTGAGACCCCCGACACTGAGCCCTGAGCTTAGAATGGCCGTCCTGGGTCAGACCAAAGGTCCATCTAGCCCAGTAGCCTGTCTGCCGACAGCGGCCAACCCTAGGGACCCTGGAGGGGATGGACCGAAGACAGTGACCAAGCCATTTGTCTCGTGCCATCCCTCTCCAGCCTTCCACAAACTTTGGGCAGGGACACCACTCCTACCCTCTGGCTAATAGGACTCCATGGACCCAACCTCCATGACTTGATCTCACTTCCCTTTCAACTCTGTTCTAGTTGTAGCCTTCACAGCCTCCTGCAGCAAGGAGTTCCACAGGTTAACTATTTGCTTTGTCAAGAACAACAACTTTCTCTTACTAGTTTCAAGCCTGCTACCCATTCCTTTCCTTTGGTGTCCTCTAGTCCTTCTTTATGGGAACTCAGGAAGAACTTTTCTGAATGCACCCTCTCCACCCAACCCCTGCTTTTAGAGACCTCTATCCTGTCCCCCCTCCGTCTCCTCTTTTCTAAGCTGAACAGTCCCAGTCTCTGTAGCCTTTCTTCATCTGGGACCTGTTCCCAACCCCTGATCATGTTAGTTGCCCTCCCCTCTCCCAGCCTCTCTCTTCCCCTCTCCCACCTCCTTTTCCCAGTCTCCCCCAGTTTTTTTCAATAAAGACAGAGTCAATGTTGGAAGAAACGTTATCTTTATTTTGTACATCAATAAGAAGGGGGGCTAGGGAAGGGTAAGTGGAAGGAGGTGAGGGAGGAATGGGGTACGAGCCCCCGATGGGGAGGACTGGGCTGGCTCTGCGGGCTTCTGGGGGTGGAAGCTCTCCTGCAGCCCCCCAATTACTCCCTCTCCCCAGATGGCAGCCTGCGGCAAGTGCAGCCGGGCTGATGGCCGAGTGGTGTGATGTGCCCAGTGTGGGCACTCAGGGCACTCCAAGCCAGAACTTCTTTGCAAGCGGGGCACCCCTTAGAACTGTGTGTCCGGGGTGGGGGTCGGGACCCTTTAAGCGCAGCCCTCGGCTAGCCTGAGACAGCATCTCCATGCTCTAAGTCCTCCTTTTATGCCCTGCCGGCACTGCTTCCGGCCATCCTTAAGCCCTGTTCAGAGTACACTCAATGTGGACTTGCTAGTTCGAACTAGCAAAACGCTAGTTCGAACTAGTTTTTAGTTCTAGATGCGTTAGTTCGAACTAGCTTAGTTCGAATTAACTAATTCGAACTAAGTTAGTTCGAACTAGCGCTGTAGTGTAGACGTACCCTGAGATATAAACTGAGATAAATAATAAAAAATAAATAGAGCTCATTAAAATTTTATATAGGAAAAAATTGTTGAAAATGCCCTTTTTTGATTAAAAAATTGAAATGTGAAATGTCTGCATCCTGTTAATATTTTGGTGATTTTTTTTTACTAAAATTGTATTTGAAATCATCATCAATCTTTTTCATTAATTTTTCTCACTGAAAACCAAACTTGGGGAAAACCAAAACATTTCTAAAACAATTTCAGTTCCAATTTCTATTAACAGTTCAGCAAACGTTATCACTGAAAAAGTAACAAAAATACAAAATGAGTATTTCAAAACTTGGGAAATGGAAATGACTTAGATATTTCTAATATCAAACACTCTTGTTTAAGCATGAATACCTACATTTGTATGTTCACATGAAAAATATCTTTAGAGCTCGAACTGTCTTGATTCTGTGTCTATACAATACCAAGGAAATTAGTGCTTAACTAATAATAGAAATAAGCTGTGCACAGGGTGTGAATGTTCATGTTGTATATAGCAAAATAATCTTACACATGTTGTATGTAGCAAAATGATCCTACATATATGAAGCATAGTGTATGGTAAACTGCATTTTGAACTAAACACATGCTAGAGACTCTTATGAGACTAAGTATCCTGAACTATATAAGCACACTAAGGGGACAGTACCTTCCAGCCATGCATGTGAAGCCTGCTGTGTGTATTGAATTATGTGAGCACAGGACAAAAAAGATGAGGAGGACACCTTTTGTCCCAGCCACACCAGAGTAGGTGACACTGATCTGTCACTTTCTGTTGAAAATAAAATATATTTGTGGTAGAGCAGTGTGCAAACTGGGATCGCAGAGAGCTATTTCACCCGTCTTATTACTCCAGTTGCCTGACTAAATTCCACTGCTTTCACTGGTGTTGCATCAATAGAGCAGGAATTCTTTGAAATGTTTTACATCAAAAATAGTGATTCACTGAAACAACACATTTTCATAGTTTTGAGGAATTTCTCAATTTGACATATGTTTGAGGGGAGTTACAAAATGGAACATGTTCTAAACAAAAAAAATAGGGTTTTCATTTCAAAATGCCTTAGTTTATAAATTTAAGCTAATTAGAGTAAAAAAGAGACACAGTCAAAACCAAACACTTGAAAATTATTGAAATAAGACATCCGAATTGCCCAAAACTGAATTGTTTACCCGTCCCCCCCAGACTGTTACATTTAAAAAAAAAGTTACAACTTTTTATTCCAAGTCAGGACAAAGTTCTTTTCATAATCCTGACAAATTTAATAGGATGGAGAACTAGTTCCTGCCTATCTCTGCTTGTCAGTTATGTTGGTATAACGTGGTGGTCCAGTATTTGAATCCAATCACCTTCCACAAGCCCTTCTGAAAACTGGGCATGTTCGAATACAGTGCCACATCCAGTCTCTAGCATGGGTTTTGTAGCTCTGGCCTTTATAAGGTCGCTGTCAAGACAGAACTTTATGCAGCATCATAGCTTGGTAATATCAGGAATAGCTGTAACTGAGCTCAGAACTGCTGTTAGGAGATAGTGCCAACAGCAACCACAGCCCTGCCAGATGGAAATGGGAAGTTCTCTTGTGCACTGGAGAAACAGAAGCTGATGAAACACATATAAATACTAAAGCAACAGAGAACAACTAAAAGTCACCCAGCACATCACTCATCAGCAGGCCTTTCAGCACTGGGAGTAAAGTGAACCCTGCAAAATACAAGTAAAAAGTACATTATGATTTTCATTAAATAATTAGGCTTTGTCTACATCACAAATTATTTTGGGAGGACTTATGTTGCTCAGGGGTGTGAATAACCCTCACCCCTAAAGGACATATGTTATGCCAACTTACATGCTGGTGTAGACAATGCTGTGTCGGGGGAAGGGGAAGCGCTTTTTCCAGTGTAGTCACCGCCTCTTGCAGAGGCTTACTTCAATGGAAGAACTGTCTCCTGTCGGCTTGTAGTGTCTGCACCAGAAGAGCTACAGGGGGCAGTTGCAGCTGCTGTAGTGTAATCATAGCCTTAGGCTGAGGGAACAGTAACATTATGAATAAGGCCAAAAATACCCAGTAGTTCCAGATTGACATGTTGCTTTACATTCAAGTCTAGCACGAGAAAAATGTCCCTCTGTGTCATCAGTTTTCATTCTTTCTTTATTTCTCTCCTCCCTCATTTCCCTCACCCCCACAGGCATGATCAAGTACGCGTAGTATTTAAATGTAAATTAATATGATACTTTAGATCAGTGTTTCTCAACCAGTGGTACTCGAGAGAAGTCTGGGGAGTATGTCAACACAACTGAAATTTGGAGAAAACTGAGTTTTTGTTTTTAGTTTCTCCTTTGGTATCCCAGAAAACCTCCACAGTGTAGATGTACCCTCAGTCTCTGTGTCTCTCTCTTTCACACACACCCCAAAAAACCAAAGCCTTTGCATTTAAAAAAAACCCCTCTGAATACAACCTTGTGCTGTGATGCCACCAGATATTAGAAAATAGTGTAAGTACAGAGAGTCAGGCCATGTTGGGCTACAGATGGGAGATGGCAGTGACACAAGTGATGAACAGTTTCCTCCATTCCCTCCCCAGAGGTAGCTGAATTTTGTAAGTATATGAAATGATGGCTTTTACAGAGTTACATGAGTGAATCAAGCCTTAAGTCTACTCTATTCAGCATTGTATTCTATCATGTTCTAACATGATTTCTATTCACTAAATAGGTTAATTATGACCAGATGCTGAACACAATTTATATTAACAACAAGGGAGAAAGAACACAAGCCAGTATAGGGAAAGAACATCTCTGAAGTTAGATGTATTCTAATCCCTCATGAATTTCATCCTAGGGTTCTTAAGGAATGAACTGAAACAATCTTGGAACCATTAGTGATTATCTGTGAGTACTTATGGAGGACAGGTGAGGTGCCAGAGAAATGGAGAAAGGTATATATTAACCTATCTTTTAAGGGGGAACAAAGAGGACCTGGGGAATTATAAACCACTGAGTTTAAATTCAATTCCTGGAATGATACTGGAACAAATTATATATATATATATAAATCCCCAATCTGTAAGCACTTAGAGGATAATAGAACTTTTAAGGAATAGCCAACATGGATTTGTTAAGAATAAATCATACCAATGCAACCTAATTTCCTTCTTTGACAAGGTTACTAGTCTAGTAGATAGGGAGAAAGCAGTAGACGTGGCATATCTTGATTTTAATATGGTTTTTGAGACAGTACCACGTGACATTCTCATGAGCAAACTAAGGTAATGTGGTCTTGATGAAATTACTGTTAGGCAGGAGTACATCTGCTTGAAAAACTATATTCACTATTTATTTGCTGCCAGATTGGGAGGCTGTATCTAGCGGGATTCTGGAGGGGTCAGTTCTGCATATGATACTAGTCAATAGTTTATTAATGGCTTGGATAATGGAGGGGAGAATATGTTTATAACATTTTAGGATGACACTAAGGTTGGGGAGGTTGCAAGTGTAACCCCCACCAGACAGCTTTGAACTTGGAACCTCTGAAGCTTAGTATAGGAGCTTCTGCCCTTTGAGCTAAAAGTCAGCTGATTCTTGGCCCCTGCTGTAGAGGTCTCTTGTTCTTATGTGTTGCTGTGATCTAGGTGCCACTGCATGGGACAGTGACCCACACTAGAAGTGTGGGTTACACAAGCACTTTGGGGATAGGATTAGAATTCAAAACTACTTTGTCCAATTGGAGACTTTTTCTGAAATCAGCAACATGAAATTCAGTACCAACAATGGCAAAGTACTTAGGAAGGAAAATCCTAATACACAAATATGAAATAAGGAATAACTGGCTAGGCAGTAGTGCTGTTGAAAAGAATCTGAGGGTTATAGTGGATTAAAAATGAGACAACAACAAAATAGAATTGCAAAAGCTAATATTCTGGGTTGTAGTAATGTGTGTTGTATGCCGGACATTGACAGTACCTGTTGTACAATATTCTGCATTGGTGAGGCTGCAGTTGGAGCATTGTGTCCAGTTTTGAGTGTTGAACTTTAAGAAACATGTGGACAAAGTTGAGAGAGTCCAGAGGAGAACAACAAAAATGATAAAAGGATTAGAAAACCGGGCCTAAAAAACCCCTTGGATTTGGCAGTCTCAAACATTGGGAGCAGGAGAACTTCTGCCTGGGGGAGGCCTGCCCCTTGCCTCTGCATGAAGCCCTATCCCTTCTGCCCTTCACCAGAGTCCCCTTCCCCAGAGTGGCTATCAACCCTAAGCCCTGCGCCAGGTAAGCCTATTCAGCCGCAAGGAGCCCCTGCAAGGGCAGGCAGTGCATGGCTGCAGCCTCCCCAGCCTCGGAGTGTGGGGAAGGCATGTAGTGCATAGCCCCGGCTATCCCTCCAGCTATGGAATGTGAGGAAGGTGGATGGCACATGGCCTCAGACTCCCCAGCGTTGGCTGGAGCACCAGAGGCCTAGAGAGGAACTGCATGAGCAGAGGACCTGGGTGGGGTGGGACAGTGGGTGTGGCCATGCCTGGCTGTTTGAGGAGGCATATCCTCCCCCAGTCAATGTCACCTGCTACCCATGGTTTCCAGAAAAGGAGACTTAGGATGGGACCTGAAAATAGTCTCAAATATGTTATAATGAGGACAATGATCCTTTGTTCTCCATGTCCACTGAAGGAAGAAGTAGTGCACTTAGTCTGCAGCCAGGGAGATTTAGGTTAGATATTAGGAAAAAGAGCACTAAGAACTGGCATAGGTTACCATGTGGCGTTGTGGAATCCTGGAGGATTAGAGGTTAGAGAAACATCTATCACAGATCATCTAGTTATATTGCCTCAGCATGGGGAGAGGGACTTGATGACCTCATGAGGTCCTGTCCTGCCCTATCGTATCTATGATTCTCTGTGCCTCTGAAATCAGTGATGTCTCTTTTATCAGCCATCAGCGGTAGAAAGTCAGACACTGACTTTGGATCACTGAAGCTAATTACTGATGTATTCCTCCATGTTAAAGTGAGAAAGGATCATTGTCTAGCTTGAGCTGCTGCAAAACACAGGCCATAGAATTTAACCCAGTAATTCCAGTGTCAAGCCAGTAACATATCATTAAGTAAGATCATACTTCTTAGAAAGACACCTAATATTAATTTAAACCCTTCCAGGCATGAAAGGGTAAACTTGGTAAGCTACTCCAAGTTTTCATGTTTCTTAATCCTGGTTAATAGCAGCAATATTGAAAGATTTGAGCATTTTATGTAATACAGCTGCCTCCACAGCAGGCTAATGGAAGAAAGGATCAGCTCATCATCGGCTATTGGTGAGAGTGAATTACAGAAAAGAAAGTATTCATCTTTTTTTTTTTTAATCTCAGAAGATACAGTAAGTGGATCAGCTGCTGTTCCTGCTTGGGAGTCAAAGGCAGCAGCTGCAATACTTCTATCTTTTTGGACATGATAAAAATAAAGTTCTACCCCTCCCATAGTCATTAAGGACTCAGAGCTTGTTTGCCAAAGCGTCAAGTGTCTGTTTCCAGGCCAAACTGCAAGGCAGCTTGTTATATTCGGTTGACCTATATTCCCCTGAAATTTCATTTGATTAAGTACAGTAGTTATTCTTCACTTTTACATTGTTAAACACTTGCCTTATTTCACTCCTGGGCCACATGAGATTTCATTACTAAGGCCCAGCTTTTACTAGTGGCTGTGTATGCATGCAGGTAGGAGAGGCCTTCTTCAATGCTTAGCCAGACAGTCGGCCATAGTGTTCATTCACCATTTGGTCTGTTCCTGTGCCACCATGAAGGCTTGACAGCCTGAAAGTCCAACCTGATGAACCCATACAATGGGGCTCTTCCAATGGGCCAACTCCACCCCTCAGTTGGTGGAATTTTATCTCTTATATTGCAAGCCAACTCAAGAACAGCATTTGCTGGAACGTCTTGTGGCATCCTTGCAACATGTCTGAAAAGCATAAGGCACCATCCACAGACCAGGGCACCAATTGTCTATAGACCCAAATGACCATTAACATCTCCATTACTGATGAAGTCATTCCATGTTGTGCTCTGTATACAATGTTGATATTTTGTGAGGAAAGCCTGCAGCTTTGTCCAGTCTGTGCTTGCATCTTTCGCAGCCGTAACAGTATAGGAAGCATATAGCTTGAATAAGCCCTGAATTTGGTTGTCATACTAAGATTATGTTGTAAACGGCCCACGGCGCATCTGATGGAGAACCTTTGTGTGAGGACCAGAGGAGATGATAAGTATACAACCCAGAGAGCAAAAGTTAGAAAATGATTCAATGGTTTCATTGTTCAAAAAGATTGGAGTTGCAGGTGGACTTTGGCCTAGATTTTGCAGTTTTGTCTGACCATGAAACATGGGAGACCAATCTTCACTGACTCCTCCTCCTCATGAAACCTGTCTGGACTAAATGAACAGTATCATCAGCCTAGTCAAGATCTGGGCTTGCTCAGCTAGCTTCCAATTGGCTTTTTCAGCCAGGCTATAGCGGCAGAGCTCTGGCTTAGTCAGTAGTCTGTCACACCTGACAAAAGAACACAGGGGCTAGAATGAAACCCTGCCTAACACCAGATACTGATTTAAAAGGCTCTGACATCTGGTTCCCCAGATGAACATGGGCAGTGGTTCCATTATGCAGCTCTCAAATCAAGTCCAGCAGAGTGGTAAGGGCACCTACACCCTTTATGGCCTGCTGAATCCAATGCAACCTTAAGATCAACATACGCTACAGGCAGGGTTTCATGAACTTGCAATATATCTCTGACAACAAGTGAAGAGCCAAAATGGTGTCTGGTGCAGACCTGTTCCTCATAAAGCCTGATTGTTGGGGATGATGCTTCTGATGCAGAAAAGGCTTCAGGCATGCCAACAAAACATGTGCAAATAGCTTCCCAGGAACATAGAGCAGGGTGATGGGTCTAAAGCTCTGACATCCGTCTCATGCCCCTATAGAACGAAATTACAAAGCCATCTGCCCATTTTTTCAGAAACAAACGAAGAGATACTAAGCTGCTCTCTATGAAGCAGGCTCAAAGGATGGACTAATGACTCCTTCCCTGGCAGGGGCTTGTGGTAGAGGACACCAAGCCCCTGCATGGAAACCTACTGGGAGGAAGGAAGTGGAAGGGACCCCAGTATCACCCTCCCCAGCAAGCAGGGTCTGCCACTCACACACACATCCCCTAACACCGTCCTCCCCTCTCCTCCAGCAGGAAGGGACAGAAGTTCTCTCCGTGCAGGACGCCGCCGCTTCCAGACCTCAGGCAGCCTCAGATAGCCTCAGGCAGCAGCTACAAGAAGTGACTGCTGTCCTGATGCCCTTCCCGGAGTGCTTCCACGGCACCTTAAATGCGATTCAGGCTCCAATCAGCGTGGACATGCTATTTCGATATAATTCTGCGCTATTTCAATGGGCATTTGTGGTGTGGACGCGCTATTTCGAAATAGCTATTTCAAGAGTTATTATTTTGAAACAACCTGGTAGTGTACACATACCCTAAGGGAGCAGGATGTGGCTTTCAAGATCTGGAGCCACAGGTCTCAATAGCAATTTACCAGTTCACATGTGTTTTATATCATGTGGAAAAAAATCAGATATGCCAGCAAACTCAGGACATTGACCATGGACATGGGGGAGCTGGGACTGAGGGATCCCCAGGCATGCTTATTCTCCAGGATGTCACAGTTTGACAAATACATTTGTGCTTGACTAGTCAGAACAAAGACAAATTAGTAAATCCCTAAGAATAAAATTGCGCACACACTCTCCAATATGCTACTTAATTATACCTGTTGCCCTCACTGGAAAGGTCACTTGGGCAGTGGTAAATTATTAACTACTGGCTGTGTAACATACTGTTCTGATTTCTCCTGCCCTTTACATTTTCTGTTATCTGCTAAGCAGAAACACACATGGGGTCAATGTCACCCCTGGTGTAACTCCCCTGGATCCAGGGAGTCTGGGCTGCTGTGTCTAGCTTTGCTTTGGTTTAGGCTTTTCAGAGCACTGATTCTACTGCAAAGGATGAGGGTTTTTTTTCCCGAGTGACTTCTCTGTGATTCACAGAAAGTTGGCAGCCTTTCAGATTCATGGCCCAATTCTCTACTGCCCTGCACCTAGTGTAGCCAATACTACCAGATTAGTTGGCCCAAGTTCAAAGGGCCACGTCAGGTGCAGAGCTGTAGAGACAGAGGAGCAGATAAAAAATATTTGTATACATATATTTTTAGCACATGCTTTGAGATCCTCAACAGAAAAGCCACTCTATGGGTTCAAAGATATTATAACTTCTATGATGTAGTAAATAGACTGATTTAGATTGAAAGCAGAGGCAGAGAATAATGGCAGAGATTGGAGAGAGGGAGATTCTTTGGGCTTGCATGCAGATAAGCAGAAGAGGAACTTGGCCCCTGCTCTCAGAACTCACAAATGAGAACTTGGCCCCTGCACTCAGAACCCAAAAGGCTGACAACTGAGACACCCATTCAAGCACCATCCTTTGAGCCCGAAGGAGGTTTTGGTGCCGCTCAGCAAACAGGCACTCCCATGAGCTGCTGGTTCTGTTCCAGGAGTAGCTAACGAGCCGATCTATGTTAGGCAGCCGCTTTTCTGTGACTATATAGAATTACATGAGAGAGCAGTAGATGGAAAAGATCTCTCAGATCCCATCACCCTCCCAATGCAGGATTTTCCCTGACAACATCTTTTTCCCGTCTTGTTTTCTGTGCTCTTTGCTATGAGACTCCCGCTGCTTGTCATGTATTTTAATGCTGACCCCTTCCAGATACACACATGTGCAAAATCTGAGAGACAGCACCCACTACAGCTTTATTTCACTAACAAACGAATGCACAACAGGCTTTTTTCTAAGGTTTACAATGCTCTTTATCTGTCTATTGTCTTGAAAATTAGCGCACGTTTTATCCTTCATCAAGAGCTATTTAAACACTCAATATAGAGGGCTCCATTCTCTTCTATATTGGGAAGCTTTGTACAAAGCTGCCTTAAAGTCAGCTTAGCAGACCACTGGAGGATTAGTCCTCTGCAGGGGATTCCTTAGGTGGTGTGCTGACAATAATACTGGAAAAGGAGGGCATGGCTGCGGAACAGTGCATGTCGCAAAGGCATAATTTATGGCTCACTGATGTCTAGCCATAATAGCTTCTCGGGCTGCTGGTAGACACCATTAATGTAACAGTGTTTTGTATAAAAAGCAGCATTGTTTTTCTGTGATTCAGTGCAAAACCCTCATCTCCTTGCCAAACCCCATGACAGTCCATCCTCCACTCCCCCAAAAAGGCCCTTTCTCCCTGAAATTTGATTTAAAAATGGAATTTGGAGTGACAAGCTCACTTGGAATTGTTTTTGCATAGATCTGATTAAAACAGTGTTGCTGAAACAGAGTCACGCGTAGAACATTGCAGCTCCCCCCCGCTTCCCCATCAGAGGGCCTGCTTACTGAGACCTGTTTACACCAGGTACCAAGGGTGCTAGAACAGTCTGTATAGTGAGGGTGCTGAGAACCATTGAACCAAAATGTAAATCCTGAATATGATGATAACCACTTCAGGCCAGAGGGTACTGCAGCACCCCCAGCATCCCTAATGCTAGCACCTATGCCATATATAGGGGATTTGGTACATTCATGTTTAAGGGATGTGGGAGAACAAGAACTATCTCATTACTGCATGCATAGATTCAATAGGGTCTTGATTCTGGGAGTAGTGCATAGTCTCTCCTTTAGTATAAATAAATATTTTGGTCAAGGACAGAAAGATAAACTATTATTTTTTATGAAAAATGGCATGCTATCATGAATGTCCATAAATAACAGATGAGATCTTTTTTTAAAGTAGATTTTTAATATACTTTCAAATATTGATTACCTTTGAACTTGACCCTCTCACTAAGAATTAGGTCTGCTTTTAAGATTTTCAGCTTGTTTATTTCACACTCAAGTCTGAGAAGGGTATGCAACTTCAGCGGGTGACTCCTGCAGTTCTGTGACTATTCTGACATCCTAGCAGGGATTATCTTTTGTTAGTTTGAGCTCAGACACTACCAGAAGTCTCAATTTCATGTCCTTTAATCTGCGAAACTTGTTCCAAAGTCCCCTACAAAGATCAAAACAAATAGCAAGTGTATAATTGCTCAACTGTTTTTGTTGTTTGTCTTCTTATGAGTTAGTTTGGAGCTTTCATGCTTGATTGAACAAGAAGAAGGACTTTGTCTGCAAATCAAAAAGGAGCTGGCAAACTGGATATAGGGTGATCTTCTCTGTAAATATTAGAACATGATTCTGTTACCCTTGAAAACAACTGCAAAATTCCCATTTACTTCAACAGGTTTTGGGCAGGTTGTAGATGTTTAGTTGCTGAAACAGGACTACATTTTGGAAGCTAATGAGATATTTTTGTTCACTGGCAATTAAGAAAACCCCAACCAATCAGAAAAATGTCAGTTTTGGATTAACCTAAACTAATTTTTGAAATTTTCAATGAGTCTAAACAAATTTCATTTGGGGTCAAATTAAACCTTGTATTCAACCCCAAATGAAATGTTTCTTTTCAATTTGAACCTTTAAAATAAAGTTTGATTGTTTTTAATACAATTTTTAAAATAAGTTGTTTTAAACCAAAAATGAAAATGTCAGAATTTTTTTTTTACTGAAACAATTTGGTGAAATGGATGTGAATTCAGAAAATATTTTAATATGGCCAAATCTATATTTTTTTGCAGAAAATAAAGTTGTGTGTGAAAAGTTTTGCCGTGCTCTAAAAAAGACCTTTTCAGACACAGGTTTACCACTAACACACCTACAAACTCTTAGACAACTGATGATTCATGTTATCTGGAATGTCCAGCAGTTCACTATTACTCTTCCTTATTGTCACTCTCCACTATCCCATTGTGCTTTGGTCAGCTTGGGTTCCCTGCCTCTATTGCTCATAGAAATTACAGATAAAACAGACCTATTATCTCACCTCCTATCCTCTGCCATGGCAGGATTTTCTCTGAGTGCTGTATTCTTCCAGTTCCATATTCAACAGGGTGTCCAGGTACCTGTTTACAGTTAGGAATGTGAGCAGTCCCACTGTAATTAATCAAAGCCCTTTCTCCTTAACCCTTTCCTAGTCTCTTGTGAATTACAGTATCTCTGCTCCCACCTCCCTCGTATGCCTCACACATTCATTTTGTTGTCATTTAGTTTATTTACTTACCCTGATCTCGTGCTAGGCACTTCATAGACAATCTAGGATAGATTTTCACCTCAAAATGCTTATGTTCTAAATAGTCAGCACCTGGCCAGGAGGAGGGGAAGAGGAAGTAGTACACAAGGAGCTATATATAGCTTTCCAAACTTTAAACACTGATTCCTTTATCCCTCTCTCCAGTACTTTCACATTGTGACTTTCCCAGCTATTTCCTGGCTTCTCCTTGAATGAGCTAAGTGTTTCCAGTCGCTTCACAGAAGCAACTTCCTCTCTGCAGAAATAGCAGTTTGCTGAGGTAGGCCTGTGGAAGTCAGAGGGTGGAAGCAAACTCCCATAGTTCAGTGAAGAAGTGCTACTGGTCCTATCACCAGTCCTACTTCTGTGCTGTCCTGAGTCACTGCCTAAGCTGGAGAGGCATTGGAGCTGCTAGCATGAGTCTCCCACCCCTCTTATCCATAGTGGGGTAGGAGAACTGGTTCCCAGGATTCTGAGTTGGATGGTGGAGAGGGTGTATGGATGCTAGCTAGTCCATTTGATCTCCCTGCTCCCAGTCTTACTTATACAGTCTTCAGTAATGTCCTTTTAAAAAGATCAACGAGGAGTCCTGTGGCACCTTATAGACTAACTGAAGTGTAGGAGCATAAGCTTTCGTGGGCAAAGACCCACTTCGTCAGATGCATGTAGTGGAAATTTCCAGGGGCAGGTATAAATATGCAGGCAAGAATCAGGCTAGAGATGACGAAGTGGATCCAATCAAGGAGGATGAGGCCCACTTCTAGTAGCTGATCTGGAGGTGTGAATTCCAAGAGAGGAGAAGCTGCTTTTGTAGTTAGCGAGCCATTCACAATCTTTGTTTAATCCTGAGTTGATTCTGTCAAACTTGAAGATGAACTGTAGCTCAGCAGTTTCTCTCTGAAGTCTGGTCCTGACGTTTTTTTGCTGCAGGATGGCTACCTTTAGATCTGCAATTGTGTGTCCAGGAAGACTGAAGTGTTCCCCTACAGGTTTTTGTATGTTGCCATTCCTAATATCTGATTTGTGTCCATTGATTCTTTTACATAGGACTGTCCAGTTTGGCCGATGTATATAGCAGTGGGGCATTGTTGGCACATGATGGCATATATTACGTTGATAGATGTGCAGGAGAATGAACCAGTGACAGTATGGCTGATCTGGTTAGGTCCTGTGATGGTGTTGCTGGTGTATATATGTGGGAGGCCTTTCCTAGGGCAATTTGATGAAAGTGCAGGTGGATGTTCCCACCTCATGGATGGGATGGAGGCCTTAGGGCACCTAGATTTCTACTATCTTGATTGTAGGGCATTAAAGCTCTCTCCCCTCTTGACCATGATCCAACAGCTGTCCTGAATGAGTGAGAAAATGGGACTCATGAAGACCTCTAAATTGCTTTCATCCTCCAACCTCATACGCTTTTCTCAAATTTTCCTATGCTTTTTGGTTTATTTACTAAGAAATATTCTACAGTATCCAATGAAATAGATTTTGGCCCTAATGCAATGTCTTCAAGGTAGATTTCTTCCCTTATTTTGACAAAATTATCAATATTGTGTAGTTCCATTGCCACTTCAAAGTCCATTTGTTCAACTTTTGCCGTAGTCATGATATCCCCACAACTCAGCAAGTGATCAGATCATTGAGATGTTTCTTCACCCATATTTTTTGATGACTGCCCTCTATTCAGTACTTCAAGATGCTTAAAATAAGATGACAAACCGTCTTTTTGCTTAGCTTCGTCTTTTTGCCTTGCCTTCATTTTTTTGCCTTTTTGATGGCCAGACTCAGAGTATTATTTCATTATTGCTAAAAAAAGAAGACCTTGATTTTTAGGCAGATTAACAATGTCTGAAAGAACAGGGGTGTAACTACAGGTGGGCCTGGATGGGCCATGTTCTGGCCCATCCATTTCCCCAATTAGGTTTAACACCAGTGGCACTGGAACGTTTTAAATAGTGGGGTGCTAAATGCCATCCCCTGTCTTTCCTAGGCATAGATCCAGACCTGGGAGTAGGCCACAGGCACAGGAAATAAGGGTTCAGTCAGGGCTGCTGACACAATAGCCAGGACCCTGGGCAAGGTGTGTGTGTGGGAGGTCTGGATTCCCAGAAAGGCGGAAAGGTAGAACGGGCAGAGCTGGGGGCCCAGCGCAGGAGGAGAGCCACCATGGTAGGGCTGGACAAAAAGACTGGCAGAAGAGATATGAAGGTCTCCATGGCCATAGAGAACAGCTTCAGGTGCCCCAGTGGCCCTGCGCTGGCTGGCCTGGAGAAATGGGTAGAGACCTACATGTGCTCCACCTGAAGGTGGGGGGACATACCTGAGTGCCCCCCACCCCAGGCTCTCCATCCCCCAGCCACTCTTCCCTTCACCCATGGGCAGTAGCCACTCACCAGGTGGCAGCCAACAGCAGCGCAACATTACAGGGGCTGGAGGACTCAGGAGGAGAGGGCAGCGCAGCCACGCAGCCAGTAGCCAGGGAGAAGTGGTGCTTTCCTGCTCCAAAGTGTGGCTTCTTCCTGCTGACTGTGCAGCTTGTGGGCTCCCCAGCCCCTCTGAGCCCTCTCCCCGCCATGGGCAGACACCAGGTGGCAGCTAGCAGCACGAACATGGGCTGGAAGGCTTCAGAGGGGCACGGGGTAGCTGCACAGCCGGGGGCTGGAAAGAAGCGTCCCTTTCCTGCTTCAAAGCACTGCTTTTCTCCGGCCGGCTGTGCAGCTGCCCTGTGCTCATGCTGCCGGCTGGCTCCCCCTGTATTGTGGCTGCTCCCTGCCTGGGGAGTGGAGTGCTAGACCTGGTGCTGGGCTGCCTGGCCCTGGGGGGGCATGCCAGGGCACAGTATGTTTCATTGTAAATCTGCCTCTGTGCACTAGGCAGGTCACTTCAACTCTCTGTGCCTCCGTTTCCCTTTCTCGGCTATTTAGATGATAAGGCCTTTAGGGCAGATGTTGTTGTTTAATACATGGGCCTTGTGAAATCTTGATTAGGATCAATGTTCCCTGTATGCTTGTGTGGCTGGTCCAGGAGATATTGAAATTCCGCCCATCTGATTAGCAGAGAGTCCACAATTAGGTTTGTTGTTTCTACTGGGCTGTGTCCAGACTCAGGGGTTTTTTCGAAAAAAGTAGCCTTTTTTCGAAAAAACTTCCCCTGCGTCCAGACTCAAGCCGCGTTCTTTCAAAATTAATTCGAAAGAACGCGGCTTTTCTTTCGATGGCGGTAAACCTCAATTTACGAGGAAGAATGCCTTCTTTCGAAAGTTCCTCTTTCGAAAGAAGGCGTTCTTCAATGTAAATAGGGCTTCTTCAAAAGAGAGCATCCAGACTCACTGGATGCTTTCTTTCGAAAAAGCAAGCTGCTTTTTTCTCCGTGCAGTCTAGACGCTCTCTTTCGAAAGAGGCTTGCAGTCTAGACATAGCCCTGGTGGGCACATTTGTACATGCCTCAGTGCACATAAAAAAAATTAATTCCACACATGGATGTAAAAAATCTGCACATGGATGGAAAAGATTAGCGGGAACATTAGCCAGGATACCTAGGTGCCACTGTAATACAAATAAGAAAATGTATAAAATATCTTTCATTCAGGCACATTATGAATGTTATCCAGGAAAATTTGTTATAGGTTTATTATTTTACATTGGCTGTCATATTTTTTAAGCCTGGCAGAGAGACTACATTCTAGGGTGCAGTTTCTAGGGCTTGGAGAGGTGGTGTTATATGTAAATGAACTCATTTGATTCAGATGGATCTTCTTTGGCACCCCATTAGCACCGCTACCCCCCACTTCCCTACCATTTTCTTCTGTCCATTTTGAGCCTAATTTTCAAAGTTGTTGGACACTCACAATTCCAAGCAGCTTCAGTTGTAGTTGTGGGTGTTTGGCCTCTCTGAAAAAAATCTGCTCTATTTTTCCCCTCTTCCTTCCACTCTTCATTTGTATGGAGATGGAGGGGGTGGCCTTCTAACGTCTGTGATTCTGTATGGCTTTTGGATCCAAAGTGCTATAAAAAGAACTAAAATGTAATACACCATAATTCAGTCTCTTTTTACTTATGTCTTTAATGTTCTTTTCTGTTTTTATCATTTAAGCATAATGGATTTATGTTAAGAACTCTTCAATGCATATAACATGCTTATAAGCAGCTGAAAGCCTCAAAAAGTTTCCAGGATTCATCCAACATACAGAAAAATGAAACTGTTAGGAAAAGTTGGCAGACAGCACAAAGCATTGGTGTGGACATCCTTGTTGGCAGACTGCAATCCAAATTAGTTCTGGATAAGTCAGTTCACCTACAGGCACATGAAACTATAGCTCTTTAGCTCTCCTTCATAATGCAGTAATACCCAAAGAACTGCAGGACTGGAAATGTTTAGAGAAAGTATGAAGAGGAATATGGGTTTGGGTGGGGTGGTGGTGGTGGGAAAGTCTGTCAGCACCTAGATAAAAATAGAGCTACATGCAATAAACAAGTTGAGTTTATAAGGATAAAAACTGCCAGAAACACAGGATTGGGTTTTGGACTGAATTACGGAATTAGTGGAAGGAAGGAATGCTGTAGATGTCATGGACCAGATCCCAAATCATGTCCCATCATGGTTGGTTTTGTCACTTTGCACTGCCCCAGTGAGGGGCTGGACATGTTAGGCCCAAGGGAAGATGCTGATTTGGGAGAAGGTGTCAAAGACCGCGTAAATAGAGATCTAATTCATTTTGCTCCCTTTTAGTTCTGAAGATGGAGAGAAAATTAACAGGATATGATGTTATTTGAATAGATGCAAATGAATACAGAATGCGTTTGCTTCTTTCAGCTCTGTGACCGCTAGCCATGGCCTATGCCCCATGTTTCAAATTCCGCCCCTCTGAGGCAGTGGAGGTAATTTCATCCCAGGGGAGAGTCACCCACAAAAGGAGGGCAGGTAGCATTTCTTTAGGAGGTTTCCATAGCAGGGTCAGCTCTAGCACATGGTCAGGCCCCTATAAAAGTCTCCCTTTGCCAGAGAGAGCAGCCTGGGGAAGTCCTGAATTAAAACACCTCTTAGTTCAGGAGTGGGCAAGATGTGCCAAGCTGTTTCATCTGGCCTGTGGCCTTCCCTGCCATGCACCCCCCAGGCCAATCAAGACCTAGGGGTGGGGGAGTGCACAGCACCAGAGGGAACCAACAGCTGTTCAAAACGCAGGATGGGAGGTGGGGAAGAGACCTCCTGTGCTCTCCCATCCCACAGGGAGCATGCAAAGTCTCCTCCCCCTGCACTCAGTGCCTCGAGGGAACTGTTCCTTCCAGCTGAGGCCCTACCCCTTCCAGGACTGCTCTGTGACCACTATCATCATTGATAAAGTGGCCCACCTACAAAAATTATTGCTCACCCGTGTTCCCACTAACATTTTCTATCCTTGAGCAGGATGAATTTTCTTTTGGGTTGGTTGAAATTTCCTATGTGTACCACCAATATTGAGGTAGCGTGTGTGGATGTGCACCACCAATACAAACAAAACACACACAATTTTAAGCAGTCCATATGTGAGGAAGAAAATAAACAAGGGCTATTTAACAAGAAGCAATGCATATGATATTTAATATGAAATCAAATAAAAAAGATAATTAACACTATCCTTGAGTACATGTATCAACCTTTCTAACAGCTCAAGTTAGTACTTGCTACTTCTGACTCATAAGAGCCTGAACTCTACCAAATAGCAAAGATCTGGTCTTAATGCAATACAATGTACCACGTATTAATTAGTAACACAGATTTATAAAAAAAATCATTAAGGTCAGAGTTTTAGATATCGCCAACACTCCAAAAACATTCTGTTAAAAGATTCTTTTTCTTTCTTATCTTAAGCCATTAACACCTACACAAACTTTGTTTGAAATGCAATTATGCAAATGTCCTGGCACACACACTTCCCATGCAACCTGTTCCCTCACTGCATTCAGTCAGACAGAGAGGACTGCAGCTAGTCAGACACCCCAAACAAATTGCCACCTCCCTCCACCTCACTGCTCAGATGCCAGCACCCATTCATCCTCTCTTTCTTCCATCTACCTTATGCAGTCATCCCCTTATCTTCCCCTTCCCAGGAGGCATGAGAGTGTTGAGTTTCTGCCTCTCTCTCCTTCTGCAGAGGGACACTCTAAATCCCCCTCCCCTATGACTCCTCATCAGCCAGTTAATTACTCACTCACTCACTCACTCACTCACTCATTCCCTGTCCTCCCAGCCACTATCTGTTTCCTTATCTCTCTTTTTACCAGCTCTTGGAACTCCTCAGTTCAAGCAGGCAGCTAATTCCATTTAGCTGCTTGCTCGGTAAGATGTCCCCCCCCACCTTCCAATCAGCTGAGCTCCCTGCCTGTGTGGGAGCTTTAAGCTTCTGAGCAAAGCTCAGAAAACTGCTGCATGAGCACACAGGTGCACAGCGTAGAGGGAACCTAGTCGCCCACCCCACCTGAGTTTCTCTCAACACTCCCACTGGTCAGCTGTGAATCATCTGGTTGAGGAAGCTCATAAACAGTCAGTGCTGATGTAACCCCTTCTTTATTCTTCCACTAGAACAGCTGTCTGCAACCAAGGCTCATGTGCCAGGGTTCTGCTAGCAGAAGCTATCGAACTCAGTGATAATACATACTTCTTGATTCAACACTGAATAGAAAAAATATATCCACAAGGATGCGATCAATGTAAGTCCATCAAAGAAGAGGAATTGTTTAGCTACAATAAGACCTCTTAGACTATAGGATATGTTCCCAAGGGATGCAGTGGAAGTCGTATTGCTTGAGCTATTTTTAAACCAGATTTGATAAGCATTTGATAAAATATTGTACAGAACAGTGGGATGTTATTTGCACAAGAATATTCTGTCCTGCATGGTACGTACAGTCTCTCAGGTATGTCCACACCTGCATGGTTATGTGCCGATAAGTGAGCACCTTGTGCAAAGGAGGAGAAGATAAGAATTTAAACACTTTATTTCAACCTGATTTGTCCTCTCATTCTGGGACCATAGTATCTTGGTTCCAATCAGGAAAGCCGATAATTGACTTTCTGTGCTTCTTATCCTTGGATCATCAGGTGAGGGGATAGTTTTTCATAGCATCCCGTACTCATTGTCTAGAAAATGGCCTTGCTTTCCTAGTATTTTAGCTGGCTGGGACTAGAGAGTTCTTAAATTTACGACACACCTGGGGTTCTCAGGTATTTTAAATGATGACTTCCAAATTACACCTCCTGGATTTGTCTAACACCTTAGATAGACAAAACACACCTCCAGATTAGATAATTGCCAACTATATAGGATGGCATTTGATATGACAAACCAACAAGGCATCCAGTGTCCCTCTTATAGCACATGGTTGGGGCATTTGTAGCATACAAGAAATGGCATACTATAACTTCACCTATGCGAGGAGCAGCTTTATCTTGGAGACCTAAAAATAGAAAGTGTAATCAGTCACCTGACAGATGTTTCAGCCAGAAAGCACAAGTTTATTTTGGCATGGACAGCATTAACAAGTGACTTGGCCGTTTTAGTATCTTTTCTTTAAAAAATCTCTTTGCTCTCAGAGGGAGAATTCAGAGCAATAAATAATGTTCCCTTGATGGGAATGCTTCTGTCTGGCACCCGCAAATCTACAGCTAACTGAGATACAATGCCAAAGATGAACCAGGTAAAGCTTGTTGTTTGTGTCCTAGTTGTCAAGGAGACAAGAGCTTTGTTTGCCTGACACGGATAGCAGGCAAGAATAGGAAATGAATACCTTGTTTTTAAAACCGTTTCCAAATTACAGGTTCTGTTCGGAGCTACACCACTTAATGACTTTTTTTTTTGTAATAGGCATCTAACTAAATCCCACTAGCCACAACTGGTGATACATTTCTTAAAGGCTAAAGTCAGAAAGGAAAGAATGAGAGCATAATCTCTCATTGCTTGTAAGGAGGGGTGCAATGATGTTGTCTTACTTCTGGTAAAAGATGGTGAAATGTATGAGGGCCATAAATGCCATTTTAAACAAACAGAATTAAACCTTAAGTAATTAACCTAAAAAATGAACAGTCTCAAACTGTTTTCTCTCTGTAGGGCTAGTTATTCTATCCGATATCATACCTGTCACCAAGGTGTCTGAGCATCTACTTTTCCCTCTTGAAAAGTTTTCTTTTTTTGTCCTAAGTCTTCTCTCTCCATTACCCTTCCTATTGAGGCTTGAGCTATTTGAAGTGGCCCAGGCACTGTGCTCTTTGTCTACATACCTACAGTAAATGCTTTTGTGGCAGCACTTCAGACTGAAAGCTAGGGATGGGACAACTGTTTTGGATAAGACAACTCATCTTCCTGCCTGTGAATTCCCCTAAAACTTGAACTGAACCTGAACTTTATTAAAGTTTATAAAAGCCTTTAATTCACTTTCCCTCCTCCATACACCACATGTGTTCCACTGGGGACTGGAAATGCTGTTATACTGCAAGAAATGCTGATCTTGGGGGTTTGTAGCCTGACCAGAAACTAGAAGTACTTAAAATCTCTTTTGGGAGCCTGTTCCCACGAGCAGTTCAGAGATTATGAATGGGCTTCAGAGAAGCATCCAGGTTTGGGAGAGATTGATAGATTCGGTATTTAGACTCAGTTCACATAAAGAGGCTCATCGGTATTTCATATCCAAACTAAGCATGTGTAAGTTCCTTTAAATAGCAGCTCACTTTAAAAATAAAGTCTACCAAGTCACCTGTCCACCTGAGCAGGGACTGAATAAAGGAGTGAAGCATATGAAACCCATCATTTACTGGCAGATGAATTCCTCGTGGAAGAAAGGGAAAGTCAGATGTCCAGCGCAGACAGCTTTATGGTCTTTAGAGTTCCATTGTGTGCTGTATTGTCTTAATGCTGTGGAACTCGGTCAGCAGTATTGACAACAGCCAGACTGACACATTCGCGCCACTCATGATGTCATCTCACAGGCATTTGTATCAGTTCTTTCTGTGTATCCACTGCTATACAAACAACAGTTCACACAAGCGCAGTTCTAAAAGCTGTTCTTCTTGAAGGCATGGCCCCTAAAAAGGCAATATATAGTGAAGGGAACAATCAAGCAGTGACAGAAAGATGGCAGCATGACCCAATGGACCTGGCCCCCCTGCCTTAGTATCCGAGCACCTCACAATCGGTAATGTATTTCTCTTCACTACCTTCCTGTGAGGTAGTGAAGTACTATTACCACTGTTTTACAGAGGCACTAAGGCCTGAATGAACAAAAGGAGTTAGATATTGGATTGATTTTTAGCATGTCTGGTCGGCAGTGCTAACTGGAGCCATCAGGGTCCTTTTTTGACCGGCGTTCCAGTCAAAAACTGAATGCCTGGCAACCCTAGCTTAGTCCCTGCTAGGGATGTAAGCAATTAGTTGAGTAGTGAACTACTTGATAAGCCTAGACTTTTTGAGTTGTCGAGTTACTACTCGCTTCCCCACTTTTTTATACAATAAAAAAAGTGAACACATATAAAATTGATGGCATCATGTGCCTAAAGTGTCCGTCTGCTATGTATATTGGACAAACTTCTCATACACTTTGCCAAAGAATCAATGCACATAAAACAGACATCAGGCTCTCTCACAGAGAGAAAACTGTTGTTTGCCATTTTAACCAGACTGACCATTCTCTCAATGACCTTAAAACATGCATATTGCTTCAAAGAGATTTTAACTCCAGACTTCAAAGAGAAGCCTCAGAACTGTCATTCATGCTTAAATTTGACACTTTACGTATGGGTCTTAACAAAGATGCCAATTATCTCCATTACATTACAAAGATAGCTTCCCCAATTATCATCCCTAATGTCATTACCTCACAGACACAAACCTTCCCCCTTCACCCCTCCTCTGTTCTTAAATCTGATTCGTCAATTATATGTGTTCACTTTTTTTTTATTGTATCACTTTGGTATATATGGTTGTGCCAATTTTCTTCCACAATTTGATCTGAGGAAGTGGGTCTGGCCCACAAAAGCTCATCACCTAATAAACCATCGTATTACTCTTTAAAGTGCTGCATAGTCCTGTCTTTTGTTTCAGCTAGACCAGACTAACTCAGCTGCATCTCTATCACTATTCTTTTGTAATAAGGATTGACTACCCTCCAGCAGCAAGCCAGTCTGTCTCAGAGAGTCTATAATATCCTTGCCCAGTCCTAGGCTCTGCTTACTCTTCTTACCCTTCAAAAATGATATGTAAAATAAGGAAATCAACCTGTTTTTATATGTCCACATATATTTAGAACCCTAAAGCAACATGCATACTGAATATCTCCACAGTTTCATGTAAGGCCTTTACGAGTTGAGCATGGAATCAGACACAAAATGTCATACATTTGGGGTGGAACCCATCTCTTGAACATTAAGGATGACATTCAGATTTCTCAGCAGGAACCCTGCAAGAGTTTGGTTAGTAAATAAGAATAAGTCTGTCCTATAAAAAAAAAGACTTCAAGGAGCTACGAAGTCTGCTGCAGTCATATTAGACCCAGTCGAGCATGTGAAACATCACTTTATATGAACCCTGGTCTGCCAGTAAAACATGTTCCAGCCGCTTGGCTCTGCCTGAGCATGAAGGGGACTGGAAAAAATAGAAAATCCACCAGCTGTCTCAGCTTCCCTTTGTAGCAACGTGGAACTATTCTCTCTCTCTCTCTTTCTTTCTCTCTTCTCCCTTAGTTTGTACCACATGAGAGTGCAGAGAGAACCCCCCCCAAACCAAAGAATTGGGAGGATGGTTTGGAGTGGAAAACAACCATAAAAACCTCTTTTACTAGCAGGGAAAGCTATTTCATACCCGAGTTCCTTAGTTACATGCTGGATTGGATTGGAGAAGTGACTATTTGCCCCTTTTATGGCTTTTTATCATCCATACTGGAACACAAACTTCTCTTTTCCACAGAGGACTTTGAGGTTTTAAGGCAGCAGTGGGGAACATCAGACCCAGGGGCCAGATGTGCCCCCCGGCTTGCCTTAATCCAGCCCTTGAGGTTCAGCACTAGGGAACATCACCCACCCGCAGGGCTGGAACCCACAAAATCTACTAACTTGGGTCCCCCTAGTCTCTGTTGTGCAAGGGGAATATGGGGACTGTCTTTCTCCTTCTCAGACAGCGGCTTCTCGCTGTACTGTCACTTGTGTGCAGTCCTCGACTGATTTTTCTGTTGGTCAGCGGCCCCCCAACTCAAAAAGGTTCCCCACCCCTGTTTTAAGGGATGGTTACCAGCCTAGAATGCAGAATTGTTCTATTCTTCATGGACCTTAGTGTTTTGCTCTTCCCATGATTGTATGCTGGAGCTGGTGTGTATTGGCAGGCCATGCTAGCATTCCCTTTGGCCTGCTCTTCCCTTCACCCTCAGTGCTGCGCCACTCCACAGCTGAGTAGAATAACTGAGATTAATCATGTGAAGCACGTCAGCCCTTCCTAGCTGGTTAATTACACTCCCTTGACTTCTCAACATGCTCAGTCTTTCCAGTCCCACTCCTCCAGCTCAATCAGCAGAATGATGCAGCAGGGGAGATGCTGTGTGGGGGTTAGGAAGTGTAATTAACCAAGCAGATATCATTGGTCACATTCCTTTCGCTATTCTGTCACAGAAACCCCCACTCCACATAGAATAGAATGCTAGACCTGGAAGGGACCTCGGGAGGTCATCGAGTCCAGTCCCTGCCCTCATGGCAGGACCTCGTACTGTCTAGGCCATCCCTGATAGACATTTATCTAACCTGCTCTTAAATATCTCCAGAGATGGAGATTCCACAACCTCCCTAGGCAACTTATTCCAGTGTTTAACCACCTTACCGTTGGGAAGTTTTTCCTCATGTCCAACATAAACCTCCCTTGCTGCAGCCCATTGCTTCTTGTCCTATCCTCAGAGGCTAAGGAGAACAGGTTTTCTCCCTCCACCTTGTGACACCCTTTTAGATACCTGAAAACTGCTATCATGTCCCCTCTCAGTCTTCTCCTTTCCAAACTAAACAAGCCTAATTCTTTCAGTCTTCTTCATAGGTCATATTCTCTAGACCTTTAATCAGTCCTGTTGCTTTTCTCTGCTTCTCCAGTTTCTCCACATCTTTCTTGAAATGTGGTGCCCAGAACTGGACACAATTCTCCAACTGAGGCCTAATCAGCGCAGAGTAGAGCGGAAGAATGACTTCTCGTGTCTTGCTCACAACACACCTGTTACTGCATGGCTACAAGAGGAAAGGGCCACCCTCGTCCCCACACACCCTGCCATAGGTGCTGGAACTAAAGGGAGGGCAGCTTGAAGTGGTTTCCATTATATCTAGGGTTTACAGTTTGATTCGATGGCTCTCGGTACCTCCACTACAAAAATTGTTCCAATGCCCCTGTACCCTGCTTTATTGGGGGGCAGGCAGTGAGGAAACCTGACTGCAGAACCCTGGTTGGTGAGGGGACAGGGCTGAAACCCCACCCTCAACTTCCTGCTCATCCCTTATGGGGGAGAGGAATTCCATGTACAGCAGGAGCCCAGCCCTGCTCAGCTTCAGACAGGAAATTGGGTGGCATGGGGGTGGGCTAAAGCGAAGAAGCAGGCAAATGCGGAGAGAGTGTGTGGTGTTGCTGCTGGCAGTAGGAGAAGAATGCACAACCGCAGCCTAGGTCTAAGGAGAGGGGACCAGATCCCAGCCAGGCTGGTAGAGGGATCCAGATCCAGAGAGATGACCTGACTGCACTGTGACCATGGAGAAGGACACTCCACATGGCAGAGGCCAGGAATCACCCTCTGAGCTCACACTGCTCCCAAGCAGTGGCAAGGGTGCCCTGTTTTGGTGCAAAGAGACTGCGTTGTCAGGGATGGGGCAGTTCAGACTCTTAGATTAGTGAGGGTCAATCTGTCTGTCTAGCTGTTGGGGACTCAGTAGATTGTATTATTGCTTGGGGAGGGGAGTATTCGAGAGCCCCTATAGGGCCTTCATCTGTCCCTTTTGCTAGGTAAGCTTTTATCACTGCCCAGAAAAGTGTTGGTTCATTGCTGAGTGCAGCATGTGTTGAGGTTAATACCTGCTTCCCCAAAGGTTGTGGAATGCAACCAAGGGATCTGACTCTGGTGGGAGGCAAGCCATGGTCTCTTGAGTGTGTGAGCTGGGTTTGGGATCCAGTTACTGAACAGAGGGTGCCTCCACAGCAGTGGTCAGCTCAGGATGGGAGCAGAGCATGGCCAGGCAGAGCAACAGGAGGGGAGGATAGGAAAGAAATTGCCTAGGATTGAGGGAATAGGAAAGGGAAGTACCCAGATGTTGAAGAGGCAGGAAGGAAGCCAGCAAACGAGAGGAGGCAAACATATGTGAGAGAGAGAGAGAGAGAGACAGAGAGAGAGAGACACGCTTCTGAGGAAAAGGCAGTACAAAAAGAGGCAGCAAAGGGCAGGAGAATAAAAACAAGACAGAAAAGAAGGAAGAAGACAAAATATGGAGATAAGAACATTGATAACATGAAGGATGTCTCTGGTAGACATCCTGGGGAAAGGGCAGCCTGCATGGAGGCCATGGGGAGACCTTTGGGTCTCACAGTATGTGAGTGTGTAGGCCATTGCAGTGACTTAAGCACATGCTTAACTTTACACAGTCTGAGTAACCCTGCTGAAACCAAATCACTTTGTTAGGGTTTCAAATGAAGCATGTGCCTAAATCTTTGCAGGACTGAGTGTATAGTCATGATGGAGGGGGAGCTCAGTAAACAGACAAAGCAGAGTGTTGAATTGGGTTTTAAAAGGGCAATCTGGTATTTTATACCTATAAAGCAAACTAACATTGGCTGAAAGAAGTAGCTATTGTATCAATTCAAAAGTAATGATTAACCCAAATTAAATTTGTAAATGACAGTTTACAGAGTACTGAAAAATGGAACGAACAATTTAAAAATGCTTCAAAATATATAACAATTCTCGAATCATTATTTCTGAATTGGAATTTAGGGCTGTGCTTAGAGGTTTCACAGGGTACGTCTACACTACAACGTTAATTCAAACTAACTTAGTTCGAATTAGTTAATTCGAACTAAGCTAATTTGAACTAACGCAGCTAGAACTAAAAACTAGTTCGAATTAGCGTTTTGCTAATTCGAACTAGCGCGTCCACATTAAGTGGACCCTGAACCAGGCTTAAGGATGACCGGAAGCAGTGCCGGCAGGGCATCAGAGGAGGACTTAGAGCGTGGAGATGCTGTCTCAGGCTAGCCGAGGGCTGTGCTTAAAGGGTCCCGACCCCCACCCCAGACAGACAGTTCTCAGGGGTGCCCCACTTGCAAAGCAGTCCTGGGTTGGATTGCCCGGACTACCCACACTGGGCACATCACAGCACTCGGCCATCAGCCCAGCTGCACTTGCCGCAGGCTGCCATCTGGGGAGAGGAGGCAATTGGGGCGCTGCAGGAGAGCTTCCACCCCCAGAAGCCCGCAGAGCCAGCCCAGTCCTCCCCATCAGGGGCTTGTGCCCCATTCCTCCCTCACCTCCTTCCACTTACCTTTCCCTAGCCCCTCTTCTTGATGTACAAAATAAAGATAACGTGTCTTCCAAAATGGAATCTGTCTTTATTGAACAAAACTGGGGGAGACTGGGAAAAGGAGGTGGGAGAGGGGAAGAGAGAGGCTGGGAGAGGGGAGGGCAACTAAAATGATCAGGGGTTGGGAACAGGTCCCATATGAAGAGAGGCTAAAGAGACTGGGACTTTTCATCTTAGAAAAGAGGAGACGGAGGGGGGACAGGATAGAGGTCTCTAAAAGCAGGAGTTGGGTGGAGACAGTGCATACAAAAAAGTTCTTCATGAGTTCCCATAAAGAAGGACTAGAGGACGCCAAAGGAAAGGAATGGGTAGCAGGCTTCAAACTAGTAACAGAAAGTTGTTCTTCACAAAGCAAAGAGTCAACCTGTGGAACTCCTTGATGCAGGAGGCTGTGAAGGCTAGAACTGGAACAGAGTTGAAAGGGAAGTGAGATCAAGTCATGGAGGTTGGGTCCATGGAGTGCTATTAGCCAGGGGGTAGGAGTGGTGTCCCTGCCCAAGGTTTGTGGAAGGCTGGAGAGGGATGGTACGAGACAAATGGCGTGGTCACTGTCTTCGGTCCATCCCCTCCAGGGTCCCTAGGGTTGGTCGCTGTCAGCAGACAGGCTACTGGGCTAGATGGACCTTTGGTCTGACCCAGGACAGCCATTGTAAGCTCAGGGCTCAGGGTCGGGGGTCTCAGTGGACCCCCTTGATTCTCTTGCACACCTGCTCCTGGGTGGCCAGGCTGGCAGCTCTCCTGCCCAAGCTGGCCACTTTCCTGTGCCTAGTGCAGAGATCGTGGACAAGGTCCACGATGTCCGCACTAGCCCAGGCGGGTGCCCACCTCTTGCGGTCCCGGGCAAGCTCCCGGGAACCGCCAGCCTGGTCCCGGGAAGAGGGGGAGGGCTGCGGGGCATCGGGTGGGTGGCTCGATCCATGCCAGGTGCAGGGTCTGCTGGCTGGGTGCTGGCAGGCTTGCACCTGGCACGGGCACCGTAGCCAGCCCGTGCCCCTTTAAGGAGTCCGGGGCCGGGAGGGGGGCAGTAGAGTTTCCCTGGTGTTGGCCAGAGTGGCCACCAGGGAAACCTGGGGAGGGCTAGCCTCCCACTAGTTCAAATTAAGAGGCTACACACCCCTTAATTCGAACTAGCTAGTTCGAACTAGGCTTAATCCTTGTGGAATGAGGATTACCTAGTTCGAACTAAGCGCTCCGTTAGTTCGAATTAAATTCGAACTAACGGAGCGCTAGTGTAGCGCCTATGAAAGTTAGTTCGAACTAACGTCCATTAGTTCGAACTAACTTTGTAGTGTAGACATACCCACAGGAACCAAAGTAAACCAGGGTGTAGCCTGCAAATATTCAGGTAAAATGGAATCACCTCAAATATCTTAGTGTTTGTGTGTTTTCACCAACTTTTGTAAAGGTTTTTTTGTATATGGTATTTCTACCATGCATGAACATGCTGAAGAGGCAAAAATCTTGTCATTTAGGCCTCATAAATGACCAAATAGGCTCTAATAGTGGCCTAGAAAAAAGTAAGTGGAATTGCAAATCCTCAAAGCACAATCTGACTCAAAAGTGTAATACCCATCTGCACCCCAATACACTCTTAGGTGACCTGCCATTAAATTAAAAAAAAAAAGTGTGTGGTACTAACAATGTAGGAGCAGCAAGTAGGGAATGTGAGCATGCTGGGTGTGAAGAGTGAGGAATGTTGGGTGTCAGTTGTGATTTCAGATTTCTGTACATTCCCCCTGTTCCCACTTCACCCCCAATTCAACCTCTGCTTTTCAAGTGCCAGAATTGTGCTGGTGTGTGTGGGTGCATGTTAGTTTAAGTCAAGATATCTTATGTAACATTAATGGTGCCTTACAGAGAATAATGGGTTAACTGCCGGTTATTGTATGGCTTTAGACTCCTTCCAGTATTCCACAGTCTTATAAGATCATTTCCACAATGTTAGTGCAGCTCTTTGCCAATGACTGTTTTGTTTGGAAGTAATTTGAAAGCTTATTTTTAAAATGACTTTCCTTTCTTTAAACTAGATTTGACTTGTTGGCACTGTATAGCATGAAAGTTTGTATAAAGCATTGGGATATATGTATAAAGGTTATGAGAGAAATACTGCATGTGTTACATTGTGTTATTTTATAGCATAGCTAAGAGGTTTCCTGTTCTACAACAGATTTACGATTTGTTGTTTTTCCAACACATGCATTAGTGTGCATTCAGCACCTATACAAGGTACAACCCAAATCAAATTCTCAAGGTGACTGGAACATAGCCATTTAGGTCTATCCTGATCATGTTTCTGTGACTCAAAAGTATTGGATATAATGATGTGTTCTGAGAAAATACAGCTATAAATCTCTGTGTTTATTTCATCAATTTACTCTTACAGCCATCATTACACTGTAGAATCATTGTGCTACCTGGTACAAAATAATGGTTGAAATACAAGGATGGAGTCTAACCCTACCCTGAGCAGATGTATTTGCTGACAACTCTGGAAAGAAAATCATTAATAACACTACCCTTATATAGGGATGTCAAAATGCTTTTCTCACATTAGTGAGTCAAGCCTCACCGCTCCCCTATGAAGTAGTGTTAACCCCATTCTACTGAGGAGGAAACTGAGTCACAGAGTGGTTTAATGGCATGCCCAAGATGGAAATTCTAATCTTGACTTCTATGGTTGTGCGTTAATTACCAGACAGTCCTTTTTAAAAATATTCTTTGCTCACCTGACTTTCCTTCATAGTCACAGAGCATGTGAATGACCTTTATGCTAAAGCATTTGTCCGCAAAAAATGTATGCTTTGTAAAAATACTATACTTTTCAATTGTTGGTGATGTGTTGAACAAGAGTTAAACGGCTTGGTCACCTCCACCCACCCTGCCTACAATGGCTGACAAACTTGTCCACAAAGGGCTACTTTGGATTCAAGTAACTGTCACTTGTGGTCTTGGAGGTGGAGGGATAAAAGTTCTTTGTTTCCATGCCTTCACTGACCTATCTGATGCACTTCTTTCTGCTTGGACTGGTCACTGGGTCCCTGTATATGGCCCATAATGAATTCTAGACTACTTTAGAACTGAGATTGATAATGCTTTCTCTTGCTAAGATGGTCACACTTTCCTTTATATGACATTGCTGCTGTCAGTTGCTTCTAACTTTGCCAAACTTTATTCACTTGGGCTCAACTTTTCCATTCCAAGTGGGGAAAAAAATTCAGCCATTTCTGAGAATGGGGTTAGAGGGAAAATGTATTGTTTTGTTCATGTTACAAATATTCTGGGGACCTTTTCTTTGAATGGATCCTCATGCTTTGGAGCAGGGACTTGTAATTTGGTGGGTTGGGATGAGGGCATGGCTTTTGTGTCAGGGATTTACTTTTTGATAACCTCATGAAAATCTGCCCAAATCTGTCCAACTTATGAGACTTTGGAAAAAGTCTAGTTTGCAGGTGGTTGGTTTGTACCAACCATGTATAAATTAATTTTTTTTTGTTTGTCAAAGGCTCATAAGTTGGCCAAATTCAGGCAGACTTTCTTAGAATTTAGCAGGTAAAAACTCTGAAGTTTTGGTGTTTTCTGAGGCCACTCGGCCTCATTCAGCTCCTAGAACTGACCAAATTTGGGCTTGTGCCATCCCTACTGTGCAACTTATCATATGTCATTTCAGGGCTCCAGGGACTTTACCAATAATGATGATTCTAGATGCTCCAAGGCACAGGGGCAACAAGCAGGGAGCCTGAGCTGTGCCCTCAGTGACTTCCCCAACTGGCACCCCAGCATTGTGGAGAAGAAAGCTGTCTGCCTATAATGCAGTGGAAGCAAGAGCAGAGCAGTGGAGAAGGGAAGGGAAAGGACTGGGACAGGGAGATGGGTGAGACTACAACAGGAAGAGAAGAGAGAACCTATGATAGAATGCTGTGGTAGAGAAGACTGGGATTGGCTGAGTGAGGGGACTGGGCATGGAAAGAAAATGGAACTGCTTGCTCATGGAGACTGGGACTAGATTCTGGGGGGCTGGGAGTCAAATGGGGGGGTGGGTTTGGGGCCAGTTGGCAGTGGGGAGTCTGAGTTCAGAAAACCAGCTGAAAAATGGGACTGGGAACCGTGTGGGCGGAAGAGAAGACAGATCTGACATGGAGTCAGGATCTAGGGGGACTGGTTGGGAAAGAGCCTGGGACAAGGAGCTAAGGAGTGTGCAAGGTGGATAGCACACTGAGATTGTTTGAAGAGCCCATGGCACTGGAAGGAGATGGTAGTGGACACCAGTCTGGGAAGAAGAGAGAGTGGACAAGGAACTGGGAAGGACAGAACAGCGATGGGCTGGGCAAAGACATGAGCTAGGATGAGAAGCCGGAGAGCAGAGTATGAGTCTCGATAAACAAGGGGAATGGGACTGGGACAGAGAGTCAGGCATGGGAACTGGGATGGAGGCAGATCAGAGGAGACTGGCAGAAGGGGTAAAGTTTGTGATTGTAAAATTAAAGACTATATCATGAGGTACATGCACAAAGGGAGGGGGCAAATTAAGGCTACATGCCTCACCTTCATTGTGGATTTTCCTATTTTTTGAGAGCCTATTTTAGTAACCTTAGTGTTTTTAATATAGTATTTTTGCATGTAAGACACTCCTATTCTAATCACATCACACCAAAAGTCAATTCCTGACTTTCCTGCCATGCATCTGTCAAAATGTGAGTTGCCCTTCCCCTGACATTCCTTGCTGGCTTGCACTTGACATTTTAATGTGATGAATGCACATCAGACTCTGTATTTCTACCACCACCTACTTGCCTTGGCTCTAGTTTCTTGTGGTCATTAGAATTTCAGCAATGTGCTGTTTCGTGGCAGATAATCTCCTCTCCCTTTCTGAGCTAAGTGTGCAGAGGGGGTGAGGGCATGGGTGTGTTTCTTGTCTTCTCGAGATTTATTACATTCCTATTTCTCCACCTCGTCTACACCAATAAATCAATGCTGCTTGTTATTGTCTGCTCCTTGAGCAGTGTTTGGGAAAGCTGAACTAGGAGAGATCAGCTATTTGGGCTTGCTGCAATTGTGTGTGGACTTTTTAAAATCCCTTTTTCTTCTGGCATTTAGACGAAGGACTCCATCTGGGCTTTGTAAATCAGATCTATCCTTTGGAGAGAGAAACAGTAGATGTGCTCTGTCCAGCAATGCTCTAGTTAAGTCAGTCAGAAGTCTTTCGATGCACATTGTAGAGGAAGAAGTGTACTGCCCCTTCTGTAGACCTTGTGTAGCCCTATACCACCATTTGATATAGAAAAAGTGTAAGGGTGCTGTCAGTATTAGGGATGGGGATTATCTGTATGCAGGGAGCACAAGGATTGAGACGATGGTTGCCCTTTGCACAGGTCTGCAAAATGTATGTGCTCCTTGCACACCCACAAAGGGTCAGCCACCACTAAGCCCTAAAGCCTTGGATTTTCAGAAAGCCTTTGACAAGGTCCCTCACCAAAGGCTCTTGTGTAAATTACATGGCCATGGGATAAGAGGGAAGGTCCTTTCTTGGATTGAGAACTGGTTAAAAGACAGGAAACAAAGGGTAGGAATAAATGGTAAATTTTCAGATTGGAGAGGGGTAACTTGTGGTGTACCCCAAGGGTCAGTCCTGGGACCAATCCTTTTCAACTTATTCATAAATGATCTGGAGAAAGGGGTAAGCAGTGAGGTAGTAAAGTTTGCAGATGATACCAAACTGTTTAGGATGGTCAAGACAGAAGCAGACTGTGAGGGACTCCAAGAAGATCTCACCAAACTGAGTGATTGGGCAACAAAATGGCAAATGAAATTTAATGTGGATAAGTGTAAAGTAATGCACATTGGGAAAAATAACCCCAACTATACGTACAGTATGATGGGGGCTAATTTGGCTACGACAAATCAGGAAAGAGATCTTGGAGTTATTGTGGACAGTTCTCTGAAAACTTCTACACAGTGTGCAGCGGCGGTCAAAAAGGCAAATAGGATGCTAGGAATTATTAGGAAAGGGATAGAAAATAAGACCCAGAATATCTTACTGCCCCTGTATAAAACTATGGTACGCCCACATCTTGAATACTGTGTACAGATGTGGTCTCCTCACCTCAAAAAAGATATTTTGGCCTTGGAAAGGGTTCAGAAAAGGGCAACTAAAATGATTAGGGGTTTGGAATGGGTCCCATATGAGGAGAGGCTACAGAGACTGGGACTTTTCAGTTTAGAAAAGAGGAGACTGAGGGGGGATATGATAGAGGTCTATAAAATCATGAGTGGTGTGGAGAGGGCTGATAAAGAAAAGTTATTAATTAGTTCACATAATAGAAGAACTAGAGGACACCAAATGAAATTAATGGGTAGCAGGTTTAAAACTAATAAAAGGAAGTTCTTCTTCACACAGCGTGTTGTCAACCTGTGGAACTCCTTGCTAGAGGAGGCTGTGAAGGCTAGGACTATAATAGAGTTTAAAGAGAAGCTGGATAAATTAATGGAGGTTAGGTCCATAAAAGGCTATTAGCCAGGGGATAAAATGGTGTCCTTGGCCTCTGTTTGTCAGAGGCTGGAGAGGGATGGCAGGAGACAAATCGCTTGATCATTGTCTTCGGTCCACCCTCTCTGGGGCACCTGGTGCTGGCCACTGTCGGTAGACAGGATACTGGGCTGGATGGACCTTTGGTCTGACCCAGTACGGCCGTTCTTATGTTCTTATGTTCTTATGTAAAGAATGATCGAGAATGCAGAAGAAAAATATTACTTCTACATTGTTTACCCAGTGGGCTCTCTGTCACGTGCACCAGCCCATCTCTTGCAGAGCAGCTTGGGAGAACTGTAAGCCAGCAGCCAAATAATTGTGGGTCTGGGGAATGTTGCACCCACTGGTAGACTCTGACAGGAGGAGCTTTGCTCAGACAGCCTCCCTGCCTGCCTTTGTTTCCTAATCCCAGTAAATGCATTTCCTGCAAATATGCTTTCTGCCTATCCCCAGAAAGAAAAGATAATACAAATTAACTGCCACTGAAGTGGAGATTTATAATGATGGTAATTGAGGAAGTACATGTTCCCAGTAAGGGAACTTACTAGGGAGCTTACCTAACTAGGGTTTAAGGATTACCTCAGAACAGAGAGCTAAGGTTGAACTCAGCTTGAAAGGAGCTCTCACATTTCTAAATTAGCACCCATATTTTGTACCAAGAGACCCCACTATAAGCACATAGGTTTGAAGCTCACATTTACGCTCAGTTTGGGCAGCATTCAACCTTAACCCATCCTTCCTGAATTTAACTGAAAGATGTGTGTGGCACTGCACCCCATATTTTATGAAATGCTATGAAATGAGTATGGCATAATTATTATGTATTTTATGGAAGATGGGTGATGTGAGGTGTCATTGGAAAAGGCGATGTGCTGAAATTTCATTATCATATTTGTGTGTAGGTATCATTTTTCTATTTGAAGTTATGAATATTGACAATGTATCTGTATCTGTTACACCTGGGTAATGCTGACTAAGATGCTTTTAGTCTAGAGAAGTGGATGGGAAGGGTCTATTCAGGGAAGTAAGCCATTAGGGAAAACAATAGGAGAAGCTTATTTCCCTCCTGGAGAGCCTTCCTAGGAATACTACAGACAGCTTGTGAGTGATGATTACTATGACTCTACAAGGACATGTGACTAGGTCACATGATGCTGGACTCCTTCTTGGGATGTCAGTATTTTCACACAGACTGCTCTGGGAACCATGCTTTGGAACAAAGGGTTTGTGCCATATGCAAAAGCTATATAAGTCATGGAGTGACATCATGTGTGATTCTTCACTCCCTATGCAAGATGACTCCTGGAAACACTGGAGGAACAAAGACTGAACTAAGAGAACTGCTTGACCCAGGCTAAAGGGATTTCTAGATGTGAATAAAGGCTTGAGCAATCCAAACTGTAAAGTTAATGCATCTTGCTCCTTAAGAATCTGCAGTTTGTTTGTACCATCAATTAGGGTGGAACCCTAAGTCCATATCAAATGTATTAGAAGCACTTGTTCTAATATATTTGAAGCACTTGGAAGAGGGGAAAGTGATCAGGAATAGTCAACATGGATTCACAAAGGGCAAGTCATGCCTGACCAATCTGATTAGCTTCTATTATGAGGTAACTGGCTCTGTGGATATGGGAAAGTCATTGGATGTGATATACCTTGACATTAGCAAAGCTTTTGATACAGTCTTCCAGAATATTCTTGCCAGCAAGTTAAGGGCGTATGGATTAAATAAATGGACTGTAAGATGGATAGAAAGCTGGCTAGACTGTTGGGCCCAACAGGTAATGAGCAACGGCTCAATGTCAGTTGGGTGTCAGTTTCTAGCAGAGTGCCCCAAGGATCGGTTCTAGGACCGGTTGTGTTGAACATCTTTATTAATGACCTGGATGGATTGCACCCTCAGCAAGTTTGCAGATTACATTAAACTAGGAGAGGCAGATACACTGGAGGGCAGGGATAGGGTCCAGAGCAACCTAGACAGATTAGAGGATTGGGCCAAAAGAAATCTGATGAGGTTCAACAAGGACAAGTGCAGAGTCCTGCACCTGGGATGGAAGAATCCCAAGCATTGTTACAGGCTAGGGACTGACTGGCTAAGTTGCAGTTCTGCAGGAAAGGACCTGGAGATTACAGTGGATGAGAAGCTGGATATGAGTCAACAGTGTGCCCTTGTAGCCAAGAAGGCTAATGGCATATTAGGGTGCATTAGGAGGAGCATTGCCAGCAGATCTAGAAAAGTGATTATTCCCCTTTATTTGGTCTGGTGAGGCCATATCTGGAGTATTGTGTCTAGTTCTGGGCTCTCTACTATAGGAAGGATGTGGACTCATTGGAGAGGGTCCAGCGGAGGGCGACCAAAATGATTAGGGGGCTGGAGCACATGACCTATGAGGAGAGTCTGAGGGATTTGGGTTTGTTTAGTCTGCAGAAGGGTGAGGGGGGATTTGATAGCAGCCTTCAACTGCCTCAAGGAAGGTTCCAAAGAGAATGGAGAAAGGCTGTTCACAGTAGTGACGGATGGCAGAACAAGGAGCAATGGTCTCAAGTTACAGTGGAGGAGGTCTAGGTTGGATATTAGGAAAATGTGTTTCACTGGGAGGGTGGTGAAGTACTGGAATGGGTTACCTAGGGAGGTGGTAGAATCTCCATCCCTAGAGGTTTTTAAGTCTCAACTTGACAAAGCCCTGGCTGGGTTGATTTAGTTGGGATTGGTCCTGCCTTGGGTATGGGGCTGGACTTGATGACCTCCTGAGGTCTCTTCCAGCTCTATGATTCTATATTTGCATTTTTTCTATAATTTGCATTTTTGTTTATTAGTAATCTGCTTTGGTCTGTTTGCTATTCTTTTCAATCACTTAAAATCTATCTTTTGGAGTTAATAAACTTCCTTGTGTTTTAGCTAAACCAGTGAATTGGTGTGAAACACATGGGAATCATAAGCTTGGGGCAAAGGCTGTTGCATTGAGGGAGGGGGTGAACTTTATGAGCTTCTGTTATATATTTCCATGTTCAGCACAAGCAGGTATAATTCATGCTCCAAGGGGGTATATACCTGGGAAATTGGGAGTTGCCTTGACTTTAGCCTTTCTATTGTTGGTTCTTTGCACAAACTGAACAGAGTGCTTGCATGTAACTGCACCTGGGTGTGTCCGTACCTATGTAAACGCTGGTGAAAGTGCAGGCTGGAAGGCTTTGCAGCTTGTCAAAGCAACACAGTATGAGAGGGAGCCTAGACTAGTCAGTCAGAGGACTCTGTGGTATCCTATTTCCAGGTGGCACCTGGGGGGAACCCATCACAATGTGAGCACAGGAGTTTATAACATGGATTTGGGAGGGAGTTTGTCATGCTTGACCTGCTGAATGGAGAATGTGCATACTAGGAAGGGGCCGCATCCTATGTTAATACAAGAATCAGGACTATTTCAATTTTGTGTTGGGCTGATTTTTTTTAAAAAAGCTTAATATTTGCTGTTTTCAGACTATTCCTTGTTATGAGGAGGTTTTTTTTCATACAGAGATGAGAATCTGACCCACTGAGCAAATTGAGGACAAGAAAGAACAGAAGCAAGACCTCCATGAGAGAGAGAGAGAGAGAGAGAGTGTTTCTCTTTCCTCTAACTGTCTTTACCACTGAACTCTGCTTATTAAAATGGCTGCCTACAGCTATAAGCTGACCATTCCTACAGCTTGAAAGGTGCAGAATGTGTGGAAAATAAGCAATAGTAAATACAAGCTCCATAACGGCACACTCCTCCTTTCCCTCTTTCATGCTGACAACTACCTTCTGTCTAAGAGAAAGTTTACATAATAATTAACAATTAAAACCTTTCATGGTAGATAGCATCTTAATATGAGGTTGAATCTCAGCCTGCCCCACTCTCTCTCTCTTTGGAGGATGGACATATATTGCTGACCACACCAATGAACAAAGAGCATAAAGAGCAGAGAAGCAGCTTCACACGCAGGGAAAAAATAAGTTCCCTATTATGTGGCAGGGGAAGCTTTCCAGGGTTCCAAAACACATGTGATAAGACACGTAGGGTATGTCTACACTACAGCGCTAATTCGAACTAACTTAGTTCGAATTAGTTAATTCGAACTAAGCTAATTCGAACTAACGCAGCTAGAACTAAAAACTAGTTCGAATTAGCATTTTGCTAATTTGAACTAGCGCGTCCACATTAAGTGGACCCTGAAGCGGGGTTAAGGATGGCCGGAAACAGTGCCGGCAGGGCATCAGAGGAGGACTTAGAGCGTGGAGATGCTGTCTCAGGCTAGCCGAGGGCTGTGCTTAAAGGGTCCCGACCCCCACCCCGGACAGACAGTTCTCAGGGGTGCCCCGCTTGCAAAGCAGTCCTGGCTTGGAGTGCCCTGAGTGCCCACAGTGGGCACATCACAGCACTCGGCCATCAGCCCGGCTGCACTTGCCGCAGGCTGCCATCTGGGGAGAAGGGGCAATTGGGGGGCTGCAGGAGAGCTTCCACCCCCAGAAGCCCGCAGAGCCAGCCCAGTCCTCCCCATAGGGGGCTCGTGCCCCATTCCTCCCTCACCTCCTTCCACTTACCCCTCCCTAGCCCCTCTTCTTGATGTACAAAATAAAGATAACGTGTCTTCCAAAATGGAATCTGTCTTTATTGAACAAAACTGGGGGAGACTGGGAAAAGGAGGTGGGAGAGGGGAAGAGAGAGGGTGGGAGAGAGGAGGGCAACTAAAATGATCAGGGGTTGGGAACAGGTCCCATATGAAGAGAGGCTAAAGAGACTGGGACTTTTCATCTTAGAAAAGAGGAGACGGAGGGGGGACAGGATAGAGGTCTCTAAAAGCAGGAGTTGGGTGGAGAGGGTGCATACAGAAAAGTTCTTCATTAGTTCCCATAAAGAAGGACTAGAGGACACCAAAGGAAAGGAATGGGTAGCAGGCTTCAAACTAGTAACAGAAAGTTGTTCTTCACAAAGCAAAGAGTCAGCCTTTGGAACTCCTTGATGCAGGAGGCTGTGAAGGCTAGAACTGGAACAGAGTTTAAAGGGAAGTGAGATCAAGTCATGGAGGTTGGGTCCATGGAGTGGTATTAGCCGGGGGTAGGAGTGGTGTCCCTGCCCAAGGTTTGTGGAAGGCTGGAGAGGGATGGCACGAGACAAATGGCTTGGTCACTGTCTTCGGTCCATCCCCTCCAGGGTCCCTAGTGTTGGCCGCTGTCGGCAGACAGGGCTAGATGGACCTTTGGTCTGACCCAGGACGGCCATTGTAAGCTCAGGGCTCAGGGTCGGGGGTCTCAGTGGACCCCCTTGATTCTCTTGCACACCTGCTCCTGGGTGGCCAGGCTGGCAGCTCTCCTGCCCAAGCCGGCCACTTTCCTGTGCCTAGTGTGGAGATCGTGGACGAGGTCCATGATCTCCGCACTAGCCCAGGAAGGTGCCCGCCTCTTGCAGTCCCGGGCAAGCTCCTGGGAGCCGCCAGCCTGGTCCCGGGAAGAGGGGGAGGGCTGGGGGGCATCGGGTGGGTGGCTAGAGCCATGCCAGGTGCAGGGTCTGCTGGCTGGGTGCTGGCAGGCTTGCACCTGGCACGGGCACCGTAGCCAGCCCATGCCCCTTTAAGGAGTCCTGGGCCGGGAGGGGGGCAGACGAGTTTCCCTGGTGTTGGCCAGAGTGGCCACCAGGGAAAGCTGGGGAGGGCTAGCCTCCCACTAGTTCAAATTAAGGGGCTACACACCCCTTAATTCGAACTAGCTAGTTCGAACTAGGCTTAATCCTCGTGGAATAAGGATTACCTAGTTCGAACTAAGCACTCCGTTAGTTCGAATTAAATTCGAACTAACAGAGCGCTAGTGTAGCGCCTATGAAAGTTAGTTCGAACTAACGTCCGTTAGTTCGAACTAACTTTGTAGTGTAGACATACCCAGATTTAAAAAGCTTCCTTTTCACACACTCATAAAAGGGGTTTTGTTTATTCCCCGCCTGCCCTCCTCTCCCCCCCCACGTTAATACAGCTGCCAGGGGAAAAACACTCAGTGTGACAGAAATTAGATCCTTTGACAAGTATAGTCTCAGCCTTTCGGGATGTTATGAACACCTCTGTTATAAAATTCCCCTTTCTCCAGCATGCAGTATCTAGAGAGAGAGAGAGAAAGTGGGTTAGAAATGAGTGAAAAGTAGATCAAACAGTTTAGTTCTGAAGACTCTCTGCATTTCCCCTCCCCCTCGTCTCCTCTCCCTTCCAACCCAAGTTCTGAGTGGGTGGAATACTCCCTGGCCCCTCTACCTGGAAAACCAAGAGCCTTGCCCAGCTTTGCCCCTCACAAACACACAGTGGTTGGGGAGTTGGGTGTTTGGTCTTTACGGGGAATGAAAGCTGTAGTTTAGTTCTGCTTATCTGTAGCTAAAAGGCCTATTGAGACTAGTAGCTATTTCAGATACAATGTACTATCAGTAGTGCTGCTGCCTTTTCATATTTCCTTTTCCACAACTCACTCGCTTGCTGATTATAATTACCCTTTAATAGCTCATATAATTTCAGCTGTAGAACAACTGAGTTGTACTGTAGCTGCCAAGAGTACCAGCTATTTTTAATCATTAATTGAGGCTAAATAATTCCACCACATCTCTGACTATGATAATTATGTAATGTCGGATACATCTCACGGATGGACTTTCTTCAGTATACTGTGTGCTAGTATGAGTGTAATGCACTATTTTTCTCTCCAAGAACCATTTGCCACTGATGCCGGTGATCAGAGCTAGTTACTGTGCCAGTGAAAACCCGAGGAATGCAATGACTATGAGAGGATTCAAAGTCTGGAGCCATACAAATTTATAATATTGGTCATCAGGACCCCTGGTTAGCTGTCTGTAAATGAATCCATCTCAGCATGAGTCTACTAGCACATACCAATGGTCTCTAAGGGTACGTCTAAACTACATGGCTACGTCGACGGAGCCATGTAGATTTGTTGTTTTGGCAAAGGCAAATGAAGCCGTGATTTAAATGATCGCAGCTTCATTTACATTTACATGGCTGCCGCGCTGAGCCGACAAACAGCTGATCAGCTGTTTGTCCGCTCAGCGCGCTAGTCTGGACGCTCCTCTGCCGACATCAAAGCCCTTTGTCGGCAGCCCCGGTAAACCTCATCCCACGAGGAATAACGGGGCTGCCGACAAAGGGCTTTGATGTCGGTAGGGGAGCGTCTAGACTAGCGCGCTGAGCGGACAAACAGCTGATCAGCTGTTTGTCGGCTCAGCGCGGCAGCCATGTAAATGTAAATGAAGCCGTGATCATTTAAATCGCGGCTTCATTTGCCTTTGCCTATGTGTCTAATCTACATGCCTCTGACGACAGAGGCATGTAGTCTAGACTCAGCCTAAGGTAGGATAACATGATTTCACAGGCTACTCTAACAAATATCATGGAGACATCCAGCCATGTGAATATGGCCCATAGCCAAGAAGATGCTACCCAGTGCCAACTCCATTCCATGCCCTGGCTTGATGCCTAATTGGCAGGAGTACAGGATGGCAGTGTCTAGATGGAGGTAACTCTTGTCAAAGTTCTCTTAACTTGCTTAGGATTCGAAAATTTAAATACCTGGCCATATTTGGGTTTGTTGCTTGAATCTGGTGATGGTTTCTAAAGAACAACAAGGTTGAGGTAGAACATAATTTCTTAAAGAAGATCCTGAAAATATCATTTGTAGGCATCTCAGAAGCTCTTGACTCTCTCTCTAGTCATTAAAGCAATGGTTCAGAGCTACAGAAAGTGGCTTGGTTTTCCTGCAGTGCTTCTAGGACCTCTTGTTGTGTGAAGGGGCTGAATTCAGAATGAGAAGGTATTTAGGCCTATGATCATCGGGGATACGTTTGTCCTGACATATCATCTTGGATGCAAATGATTTTCTCTGAAGAGCAGGTTGACAGCACTTCACTGTGAGAGGAGCTGGTTTGCGGAGTTGAGTAGAAGCATTCTGGGCTAACAAGACTATTCACATCTCAGAATAGTTCCATGGGGCATTATTTAGCAGATGTGGACCAAGGTGGATCATTTTGCTTTTTACACAGGCAGAAAGAAAGAATTCCTTGTGCAGGAGCTTGTTCATACCAGCCCATGTTTTCTGCCATTAACCCTTATGTTTTCTTATCTAGTCCTAGGCCCCCAGAGTATCATGGATATCTAAGTAGTGAGGGGAAGAGAATGGAATTTTGGTGCCTAAACATTCTCCTTGCGCCTCCTGCTCACCTATAATAGATTGTCCATTCCTCAGTCTTGTTTAGTGCAATCCGCTTTCCAGGACTCCCTCTGATCATAGCTTGATTGCACAAGGCAAAATGAATGTTCCCAGAAAGACTTGTGGGACTTAAGGCATGGCAGAGGGGTATTGTCAATGTCTTGGTAAATAGGAAAATGTCTTTTCCTGGAATCCCCAACACTTCAAAGAAAAAGCACACTTCCTGCTGGAGGAGAGAGATTCAGGAGTTGCTCCGGAAATACAATCAAACCAGAAACTCTCTTACCACAAAAGCACTGCTACAGTCCCTTGACACAGCAAGATACCAGAGCTGGCTTGTTTGCATGCAAAACCTTGATTTTACACATTCAAGTTGTTGACCCTTAAGACTACTGTGACATCTTGGGGCCACCAAACATCTGGCTAAACTCAATAGACTCCAAACTGGTGGAGAATACAAAATGACCAGCTGATAAACACACAAGAAGAAAAGTGTATGCACAACTGTATTGAACTTTTGCATCAATCCCCTGAGGAGAACTTTCCACTGTCAGCATTAAGGAAGTAAATTAAGGACTTGCCATGATAAAAAAAAAAAAGAAAGGAAGAAAAAGGGAATGTTCAGGGAGGAATAAGATCAGCTGAGGAACAATCTACAATGGCCAGAGTGCACCTATGTTTAATCTGTCTTCAGTTTCATCACTTTTGTTGCACTTAGCTATCACCATCAGCACAAATAGAGAGTTACCCTGATGCTAATGGTAATGTAGAAGCCAGGATAGGATGTTGACTTCCTTATGTAAATGGTTAACTGTTACTAGTGATTCCTATGGTAGCATTTGCCATTTTAACATTACATAGCATGAGAAAATGAAATGATCACTGTCAGGCTGGAAGTGTTCATTGATCTTTCTTTGTTTTTGCAATGCTGGTAAGATGTGAGAATAATAACTGTATTGGGATGATTGCCTTTACCATTGCCAGTAGTGTTGTGTTGGAAGGAAATAGTAAGGAAGGGTGGGACAGGAAGTAGGAGAAATTAGAGATTTATTAGAGATTATAGTGGGTGTTTACTCTGACCATTTGCAGGGTCACTTTGTAAGAGCGGAGTGACCGTGGATTTGTTTAAAGGGACCTTGTCAATTTAAAAATCATACTTCTTGCTGGATCTTTTACCTCATATTGCTATAGTCAATGTCTAAATCTATAATAGCCCTGTAATATCTTTGTAACACAGAAAATTATTATAGCTGAAAGACTAGAGAAACACAGTCCTCCATTTTTCCAAATTTGTATACTTTGTGCAATTGTCAGAATTCTGTGCATAGACAGTAGATTGGGCTGAACAACTGCAAAGAACATTGTGTAACATTTTGTCCAGCATTTTTCATTCTTTTGCATTGAAATTTCAAAAATGTGGACCAGTTTTTAGTCAGTTTCAATGTTTTTCTCTTTATGGTCAGTTAATAAACTTCCCTGTTGTCTGTGTGGCTCTTTTAGTCAGTAAGAGGGGCGAGGAAAACATAAGTACCTTTGAACATGTGATTTTTTTTCTAACCAGTCAAATAGACACAGTGCTTGCTTGAATGGCATGCCATCTCAAGTCTTGATCCTGCAAGGAATTCAGAGTGGAAACTAGGAGATCTGCTCGTGCAGAGTTCATTACAAAAAATGTCCGGATTTCAGATCGGACTTGGTGAAAGGGGGAACAAAACATGAGATAATCCATGAATATTACCTGTAGAAATATTATATTGTATGGAAATGACTTTTGCTCTTTACACTTCATGTGACGTTGCAGCCCACAGACCCAGGTATATCCTGGGTGCAGGAGTTTCTTGCTTGGAGCCACACACAAATAAGGCAGCACTGAGTGAACGCATACCGGCAACTTTAAGAAACCAGTGAAAGCGTGGCTGATAAAGAAATCTTTTGACTGTGATGGTAGCAAGTCACTGTTGGCATTAGACATCCCGCAAGAAAGAGGGAGACAAACGTGGTTGTTCACAGCATTTGTTTGTCAGCTTTCAGGGAGTTGAAGGAGCTGAACAAAATGACACAGTGCTACATGCCAACTGTTGGGCTTTATCAAATAATAAAGCAACCCCACTGGGTATTAAGAGGCATGGAATTATTCTAATGAGTTTGGCAAAATCTCATTAGGATGAACAGCAGGCAATTACAAAGTGTATGATCGGTATGCAAATGACTTTCTTTCCTCTCTGTGACTACACGCAATTTCTTGGGCTCACAGAATAGAAGCTGTCAGAGAGATTACTCACTGGAGCAAAGTACAGTACACGGTGGAGTCAGTGTTTCAGATGCACCAGTGGTAGAGATGGGGGAAGGCCTGTAAATATATAATCAGTGTAAAAATTCTTGGCTTATCCTATGAAGAGGAGGGAAACAGACATCTTTTTGTTAGGCCTCCAGACACACTTGCTTCCAGGAATACCTTCAGAGCACGACCAGGTCAGTGGTGCATGCTGTCACAATGCAGGGTAGCTGCTTTGGGAGCTGTGGGAAATGGGGATATGATTTGGGGGCTGCACTGAATAACACTAAAAATGGCAGCTCCAATTGGTGGAGAGGTAAGTTAGGTGGATAAAGTTATCTGTATGCCTCTGAGACTGAACTCCCCACTCTGGGTTCAGAAATGCTCTTCTGATTAGCTGGAAAATGTGTGGCATGCACAATAAAATTTTGCTATGCATGATAAATGACTCCTTTGTCTCATTTTGCCATCTCATGTCCGGCAATTCCTGATATTTTCAGCTTTCTGTGTCTGGGAAACTTTGTGTAGGTCTTGCAGGTGTTGCTAGCAAATCAGGCTTTCATTGTATCCAGCTATAATTAATTGTTTTAAGTCATATTTTATTTACTACTCGAAGTTTGAGCCTGCTTCTTATATAAGTCAGTGGCAAAACTCTTTGCATAATGGAAAGGAAATTCCACAAGAGACTCATTTTTCTGTTGGAGTGTGGAGGGGAAGTGGGAGGCGGAGGATATAATTGAAGTGCTTTTAGATTAGATAAATTGGCACAGCCAAATATTCTTGTCATTCTTCTCTCCAGTGTGTGGAAACCAAACAAACCCACTGCACTGTCCACATGTGATTGTGCTTTACTCCCAAGAAAGTAGTAGGACATTGTTCCTGTCCCTCCCTTTCTTCCCCATGTAGAAAGTGGAACTCTGGAAGGCAAAATACCATCCGTGTAGAAGTCATGTGCTTCCTCTGTACCTTTTGGCTCCTTTTGCCAGGGACTCTCCATTATGGAGGGGAAAGTTGGGTAAATTAATGACAATAATTAGGCATTTACTCCCACTGTGAAGAGCCATGGAGCCGGGAAGAAAATTATGCCTTAAAGAACAGGCATTCCTTGGCCCAGACTCCTCCTTGCTCTCCCTTTCCAAGAGCATGAAGCCCAATCTGGAAGGGGGCAATGATGCCATAGAGGAGGCAGTGGCTTTATATTGCCCCTCTTCCTGGAAGACTCAATCCATTTAACTGGAGGGGACAGAGTGACTAACAGATACTAAGGTGGATGTTGTCCATTGCTACAACTAAGCTGTTCTGGGGCTCTAGCCAAAGTGTCCTGTGCAGCTTGATTCAAATCCATCCTCAACGTGCTTTATAAAGAAGTTAGTATCATGGTCCTCTATTACTTAGAGGGAAACTGAGGCAGTGTGTGGTGAACAACCCCTGAGGTCACAAAGCAAATCTGTGACAGCACTGGAAAGAGATGATCCGGTCACGACTTCACCCAGGATGCTGTGCTGTCTCCCAGAAAGGTTAACAAAAGTATATTTTTCATAGGAGTGCAAAGAGAGTTCTCAAGCTCTTTATGTATGCTTAGTTATCATTTGCTGTTGAATAATTGTATGAAATCTGAGCTCTGTCATCTACTTACTCCCCAAATGGTCCAAACATGAGATCAAATACTGAAATGCAGAACAGCTGCTTTTGCGCTGTGGCAGGGTTCGCTCCCAAGATTGGGTTATGCATGTTGCGGTTCGGTGTTCCAAACCAAACCAACAGCTGTGCCATGATGCCCCGGGCTTCTGTTTCTCTTCAGCCTGTTTGGCTGGCCAGAAAAAAAAGATGGAAATGCCAAGCCTGAAAAGACCGGGCTTGGACAAATAGTTTTTCCCTCACACACTCTGCTGTGTAAACGATCGGCTGGTTATAATTCACAGCAGTTATGAGTCTCAGAACTAAGCCTCGCTTTTTCATAGGAGAGGCATTAAGGACATTGGGAGTAGTGGGTGCTCAAGCCTTTTTTCGGGGGTCGGAGGTTGGGTGCTTAAATCTGAACTTGTGTCTAATTTTAAGCACAAAAGTTTCAGCAATTTAGCAAATCTCACAATAAGTCTGTGCAGAGCCAGGATCCTAATGCCCGCCTTCCTTCTCCCTAGCCTTCTTCCTTTTGGTAACTGACCAATCAAATCATTCTGCCTTAACCTAGGCTATGTTGGTAGCAATCCTTCAATCTCCATGGCTCTCCAGTTCATGTAGAGGGTAGATTGTGCACCAAGGTACTGCAGCTGTACAAAGATAGTGTGAGAGATGATAAGTTACAAGAGGTATTTTTTCTAAAGCATCTTTGAGTTACACATATTCATAAGACAATTTTCATAAAGCATGGGGGGGGGCGGTGACAGGGCACTTGCCCTGCACTGGCCCTTTAAGGGCAAAACCCTAGCCCAGAGCAGGGGCTAGGAGCAAAGCCCCAGCTGAGGCAGCTCTAGCTGATGAGGGCCCAGCTGGGAGCTATATAAGGGGGAACTGATAGCTCCTTGAGGGAGAGAGCAGTGAGGGCCTGGCTGCTGGGGAAGCAGGAGGCTCCCTGGAGCTAGAGCAGTGCTGCAAAGGCAAGGGGAGCTCCCAGGCTTTAGCTCCTAAGGAGGAGATCAGGGTGCTCTGAGAAATAGAGGACACTTGGGATCTGCTTGAAAGCAGAAGCAGCCAGGCACTGGGCAAATGCAAGTCTAGAGAGAGTCATTTGTAGAAGCCATGATGGACTGAAGCAGCATGGAAAAAATATGAACTTGGTTCTGGTACTATAACAGTGACCAAGAATAGTTTCCAGTTCTGTATGACTGTTCAATTTGTGCCATTGTTCGTGGTACATTGAACACATCTGACTAACAATCCTCCTCACCTCCCTCTCCTTTTCCTAAGCAGTGACAAGTAGGGGTGTAAAATCCCATGTAATTGGTTAACCAATTAAAAAGGGGCAGGTGGAAGGGCTGCTCCAGACAAGAGACCTGGAGCGGTCCCCCCACTGACGTCAGGGCCTCCTGCAGATAGTAGGCTGCCCCAGATGACGAAGCAGCCCCTGTCTGCAGGGCACCCAGGCCCACCAGGGACAAGGGCTGCTCTGGATGACTGCAGCTGCTCCTGTCCATGGCGGGTTCTCTAGAGAGCTGGTGCAGCCTCCTGGCTTCAGCTCATGGGACTGCTCCACTCCCCCAGGGGTTAACCTTAACTGGTAAGCCTCACCTGTTAAGGAATGGCAAATGTGGCCATTTGAGACATTAACCTTTTCATGGCTGTTTTTATAGATATTGGGACCAGTTGTGCTCACAGAACCTGGCTGTGCCTCTGGGATGACCGAAAAAGGCCTCTTCCTTACTGGATCACCTTTCCCCTCTTCTCATGGGCACTAAGGAGAGCTCTCGCTAGGGCCAGGGATCTATGTGGAGGATGAGCTGGGGGATGGGTGATCTGGGAACTCAGAGATGAGCACTTCATTACTTTCCAGTACCTCCTGCCCCCTTTTTGATTTCCAAAGGCTGCTGTGCCCAGAGGTGGCCCAGGGAAAAACCACAGGAGGCTCTAGCAACCCCCAGTTAGAGGAGAAGTCAGTGCCTATGGTTCAGTTTATCAAATAGTTAACTAGACTTTTCTTCTAGCCTGTGGAACTATGACCTGCTGTTACGATCTTTCTTTTCTACAGAAGAGATAGAACACTTCCACAGAACGTTAGGTACTAACTAATCTCACATTATATTGCCATACCGCTACAAACAACAACATAAGGAACAATCATTCCTTTAAGTGTTTACAACCATAGAGATCTTCAGTAGCTCCATGTTTTCTATAACATAGTTGACACAGGCATTAGAAAAGCCTAATTCTACTAACTGCACAAGAAAGTATTTCCTCTTAACTTAATGTTCTTAACTTCTTGGTATCTAAGCACGGGGTGGTGTTATACAGAGAAAGTGCTGCAAGTTAATAATAGCATATCAGATTACGCCCACTCCCTACCAGGTCTGTGTTCAGATTCTGTCAATTTCTGAACATTTTTAACACATTGAAGCCAGCCAGATACATCTTTTAACACAGGGCTATTCAACACATGTGGCCTGCAGCCTATTTTTTTGCAGCCCGCGGGTGGGAGCCAAAACAAAAAAGTAGTCAATATAATGGTCTTCTGTTGATAGAGGTTTTAGTAGTAAAATTCCTGGACTGTCATTGCTCATTACACATGCTGACATATGGGTGAAAATCAGGTAAATATTATATTTTATTAATATCAGCAGAACTGACTTAAATGGGACCTGCATGTTGTGTAGTCTTGCCTTAGCTTTTGTATTCATGCCCGCTAGTGTGAAAGAAGCTATTTGCATATGTTTGCATATATATTTGCATGTATATTAAACCACACTTAAGTTGCGGTCCTGAGCATGTGCTGTGGTATCATTGTGGCCCCTGGGGCTTCCAAAGTTGAGTTGCCCTGTGTGTGATAATAATGCATAGAGTCCATCAAGCAGACAAATGAAAGTAGGTACCAAATGGTCTGTTTGAACTGCAATAAATATGGTTTAGATGTAGAGCTGTAGGCAATGGCCCCTCTTTTAATCATATAATTACAGAGAGACTGAAGTGTTGAAGGGTTAATGAAAGAATTAGAGCTGAGCAACTATTCCAGTGTTTCAGTAAATATTGGTTCAGATGTTTCAACCAATTTATTTCAACCGTGGCTGCTTTCCCTGAACATTTGTGTGATCTAGTCAAAGGCTTTTCATGAGCATTCACATGAGAAACCTGGTCATAAGGAAAAACAACAAGGAGTCTGGTGGCACTTTCCAGACTAACAAATTTATTAGGGTATTAGAGCATAAGCTTTTGTGAGCCACAATTTACTTCCTCAGATGCTAGGGAGAAAAAGATAGAAAGAACAAAAGAAAAGGGATACAGAGATGGGAGTATGACATCAGTGCTAATTAAATCAGTGTGGATGTGGCTCATCACCAAAAGTAGTGTGAAGATGAGAGTACCTGAATGGGAAATTACCTATTGTAATGTGAGAATCACTCCATGTGTTTATTTAGATCTTGGTTCAGGGTGTCAAATTTGCACATGAATTCAAACTCAGCATTTCTCTCTTCAGTCTGTTTTTGAAGTTTTTCTTTCTGAGAATGGAAACTTGCAAGTCTGAAACTGTGTGCACAGGGAGGTTAAAGTGCTCCCACACTGGCTTTTTGTTGTTGCCATTCTTAATGTCTGATTTCTGTCCATTTGTTCTTTTGCATAGGCACAGTCTGGTTTGTCCGATGTACATGGCGGAGGAGTATTGTTGGCACATGATGGAATTGATGTGCACGTGAATGAGACTTAAATGGTATAGCTGATGTGGTTAGGTCCTGTGATGGTGTCACTAGGGTAGATGTGTGAGCAGAGTTGGCAACAGGGTTTGTTGCAGGGATAGGTTCCTGGATTAGTGTTTCTGTTGTGGGGTGTGATTTTGGTGGTGAGTATTTGCCTCAGGTGGCAGGGCTGTCTGTAAGCAAAGACTGGCTTGGCTCCCAAGGTCTGTGAGAGCAAGGGATCATCATCTATGACAGTTTGGAGATCCTTGATGATGTATAGGAGATATTTAGCTGGGGTCTGTAGGTAATGGGCAGTGGTGTTCTGTTGCTTTCTTTGTAGGGTCTGTCCTGTAGTAGGTGACTTCTGGGTGTCTGCCTGGCTTTATCAATCTGTTTCTTCACTTCTCTAGTGGGTATTGTAGTTTTAAGAATGCTTGATAGAGATCCTGATGGTGTTTGTCTCTGTCTGAGGGATTAGAACAGAAATGGCTGTGTCTTAGGGCTTGGCTATAGACAATGAATCATGTGGTATGTTTTGGATGAAGTAAATATAGCAATCAATAGGTTTCCAATATAGAGTAGTATTTATGTGACCATCAATTATTTGTACTGTAGTGTCCAAGAAGTGCATCTACTGTGTGTATGGTCCAGGTTGAGATTGATGGTAGAGTGGAAATTATTCTGGTGGAATTCTTCAGGCACCTCCCTCCTGTGGGTCCTGATGATGGAGATGTCATTGATGCAGAGTAAGTAGAGGAGGGGCACTTGCTGATGGGAGCTGAAGAATCGTTGTTCTAAATCAGCCATAAGAATGTTGGCGCACTATGGGGCCATGCAGATACCCATTGCAGTGCCTCTGATTTATTCGTTCTGTCAAGGAACAGAAACAGTCTCATGTGACTTACATGACTAACCACAACTAAGCAATGCTACTGGGTTTAGAGATTGCCAATGCCAAGAGAGAAGAAATGATGAATTGCAAAGAAATTGGAAGAGACTGCAATCAGGTAATGGCTATTACATGAATACCAATCCTCTCGCCCCCCCCCCCCAAAAAAAATAGAATGAACCGTTACAAAGTAATTACTCTGCCCTAAAAACTAATGATTTGTCTCATACCAGTTACATTTGCTGACCACAAATGCTAGATTGAAATGCTTCACATTTATACTTTGGAAATCATGCATGATCTGAGTCACAAGGATTCAAAGTAAACCAATGAAGTGCGCTTCACAAGTTGAAGTTGACACAGTTAAAAATTTTAAAAAATGTCTCCAAGGTTTGCCTCCCATATTGTCCCTTCCCTCCATTTTACTGCCACTTTTCAAATCCAATGGCCTCAGGAAGGCTTGGGGGCTGGCTGAGGAAGTGGGGAAGTAGCTGAGTAGATAGAGAAAAGCTGGCTGAGGGGAGGGGAATTGCCAGCTGTTCAGTACAATTATCCTTAGCTCATGTTCACTGAACACCATGGCTGTGTCTACACTGGCATGAATTTCCGGAAATGCTTAGCTCATGTTCACTGAACACCATGAGCAAAGGCTAAAATTCAACTTCAACCCCAGAGCTTAAGTGTTCGTGGGGCTACAGCTCAGAATGCACAGCTCTTGTCACCTTGTAAAGGTCTTCAGGGATTTACTCAGTGTTCCAAATTCCACAGGGGAAACCAATGGGTTAGCCACATAGGTCATTATGAATAGAAGCTGCGGGGTATTCCAAATTATCTAGAGACCGCCTCTGTCCCTGTGCAGTACTACTGCAGCTGGTGATATAGGACAATGCAGATGGAGCCTTGTACACTTTAAACACGAGGAGCTGGCATCAAAGCATTCTCTGTGAAGGGTCCTTGACACTGCACTTTTCTCAAGCCTCCATCCACCAGAGTCTAGGAGTCTGATCCAGCACCCAGTGATATAGCTTGGAGTCTTTCCAAGGACAGCGATGAATGCTGGATGGGACTCCATATTTATGAACCTTTATATGGTGAAAAGCTCATTCTTTCTCTGGTTTGATCAACAGAGTGGGGGTAAGGGCCAGTTAGTTGAGGCCGGATGGTAATTGACTAGAGTTGTTGTTATCATAGGGTAACTATTTTAGTCAGTATGGTCCTGATTGGGAAGTTCAATTGTTTTGTGTTTAGCTTTTAATTTGTTTATAATTGTTGTATTTTAACTGCAAACTACAGCTAGATCTCTGGAGAAAGGCTTGATAAACTAAAGTAAACAAACATTCCTTGCTTTGCTATACCATATGCACACCTGCCTCTCCCTAACCCATGTCTCTATGTTCACACTGTGATCAGCTACTCCTCCGTTGTGCCGCCCACCCACAAATATCACAGAACGTAGCTACTTCATCTGGTGATCTTTGCACTGTACTCAGCAACATCAGGAAGCAATCACAGCTAATTGTTCTGGCTGTAATTCCAAACCTGCCAGCTGGCAGAGAATCAGCATTCAGAGTCACATTTGCTAAATGTCTCCTTAATATGTTTCATCAGACACTTATGGCAGAGCTCTTCGAAACCTTGCCTCGTGACTACTTACATTTCTCCAGCTCTTAGCTGGCTGCTGCCAAGCTATCCTCCTCCAGGGCAATTATTTGTACGGTGTAATTTCTTGGCAGCCCAGCTGGCAAATGTAGCTTTCACACAGGCTAGACGAGGTCTACATTGGATTGGGATGGCTGGGTAAAGATTTTAATAGTATACGAATAAAAAATGTTTAGAATAGAAATATAGATGCCATCTGCTTCCATTCAAACTTATGGCAAAACTCCTAATGACTTCTATGGGAACAGGACCAGTCTATGAAAATATTTTCTGAGTCCTAATAACAATTCAAAATGGCAATCTCTTTCAGAAAGCCCAAATCTGAGGGGATTATTGAGGCGAGGGGATTGGTCATGGAGTATGGATCCTCTCTCCCCAAAGCCAACAGCTCAAATCTAGCTCAGGTCATTGGGGAATGAAAGTTGTTACTAGGTAAGAAGAGTGCAAATACCAGAATGATGATGGACAGGAGTGAGGTAAGAGGAGCTAGATTTGGTGGCATTTATGGCAGGGGTATTTAGCCTGAATCTAGTTCCCAGTGGCAATTTGTTCTCCTCATAAAGTCTACCACCACTGCTAGAACTAAATGATACCCATGCACTAATTGTCAGCAGAGCCACCAAGGACAGAAGGCCCATGGAGAAAGAACTACTTTCTTCTCACTCTAATAGGCCGTCCCCTCCAGGGAGTAAAGAAGCATGGGGAAGCCTGGATCTGCTGCTACCCAGGCTGGAGTTGTTCTGTGAATAAACTGATGAATTTGTTCTCTAAGGCTATGTCTAGACTACATCCCTCTGTCAAAAGAGGGATGTAAATTAGGCAAATCTAAAGTGCAAATGAAGCGCAGATTTAAATATCCCATGCTTCATTAGCATATTCATGTCCGATCGCAATTTCGAAAAAGGGTATTTCGAAAGTGAAAGAGCAGTCTAGATGAGGTTCTTTTGAAACCCCCCCCCCTTTTTTGAAAGAACCTGTACGCCTCATTTTTTCAGTAGTACGGGTTCTTTTGAAAAAGGGTGGTTTTTTTTTTTCAAAAGAACCATGTCTAAACTGCGGTTTCACTTTCAAAATACCCTTTTCTGAAACAGCGATTGGATGTGAATATGCAAATGAAGCATGGGATATTTAAGTCCGCGCTACATTTGCACTTTCGATCTGCCTAATTTATATCCCTCTTTCAACAGAGGGATGTAGTCTAGATGTGCCCCTAAGGCTCGAAATCTGGCACCTTCCAAAATCACTACACATTCTGAGGCTATGCCTAGACTGCAGGCTTCTTGCGCAAGATGCTTTTTGCAGAAGAGATCTCCCACAAAAACTTCTTTCCCAAGAGCACGTCCACACTGCAAAAGTGCATTGAAAAAGCGATGTGTTTTTGCAAAAAAGAGCGTTCATACTGCATGGACACACTCTCCAAAGGAAACTCTGATTGCTATTTAAAGAATGGCCATCAGGGCACCTGTGCTTTTTCAATTGCCTCTTTCTGCACAAAAAACCCCCGTTCTTCGTCCACACGCACCTTTTTACACAAGAAGAGCTCTTGTAGAAAGAGGAATACCTATTGTGCAAAAACCCCTCTGCTCTTGATTTTTTTTAAATTTTTTTTTGCACAAAACCACACTTGAGGTGTGGACACTCCATGAGTTTTTGTGGAAAAACGCTGTAGTGTAGACATAGCTTGAGAGATTAAAAAAAATAAAAGCAGTACCATTGGGACTGAGTGTGTTAAAAGACCAGCAATGCATGCCACAGTGGTCAAGACAAAACCAGCAAGGAATCTGGTGGCACCTTACAGGCTAACTTTTTTTATATATGGCATAAGCTTTTGAAAGCTTATGCCATAATAGAATTGTTAGTCTATAAGGTGACACCGGATGCCTTGTTGTTTTTGCTGAGACAGACTAACATGGCTACCTCTCTGAAACAGTGATTAAGGAAAAGTAAAAAAAGTTGACACACACGTTCTGGTTATTTGGCTCTGATATAGGCAATTTAGTGAAGCCTAAACACACACAGCTGCAGGAGAGGTGGATGAAACCTAGATGAGTTCCCAAAATGACCATACTGATGCTTGGATTTGAACTGTACTACAAAGAAAGTAAAACACTATGAATTGAAGGGACATTAATAAGATGCAATCTAGCAAAGTCATATATTATATTAATCTTTCAAAAATCACTGTATAGGGACAGCTTTGTAGTGTTAAGAGGGTTATTCACCACGGTATAGGTTCTGCACTCCAGAGGGTGCAAACTGAGAGAGGATCCCCAAAGTCAAAACTACTGTAACTTAAACCATCAATTTGACATTTTTTTTTTACTGAGCTTATCACTCTAGTAGATTGGTGTATTAGGGAAGCCGGATCAAGCTTAAGGGAGTCTATATTAATTATATTTCTATCATGGTAACATCTAAAGACCTCAACTAGAGATCAGCTCCCAATTGTACTAAGTAGTGCACAAACTAATACTTTGAAGAGAGTCCCTGACTTGGAGAACTCACAGTGGAGATACACAGCCTTTCACCTCCTGTGAATTTGGTGTCAAGTATAAGTATTAAATGTGCTGATAGAATCAGAGTTTACCTTTCCTCCTAACTCCACACAGAGGTTTTGGGTAACTATGAAATCATTTTAAAATATAGCTTTAAAGTTATTTTAAACAGGCAATAGAGTAAAAGAAAGTCATATCAAGAAACAAGCTCTTGCTATGGGACTTTTCAGATCCTGAGAGAGCTAAGGTTCCAGAAAGAAGAGGATAGACCTTCTGACGCTAACTCGGTGCCATGGCTAAGTCAGTAGCTGCACATGTTTGTGATGGGCAAAACACAGTGCTCCTATGTTTAACTAACCAAGCAGAGTGTTGCTAACAGAACTGAAAAGGGCTAAATGACTTCAAGATAAATAAGACGTTAGGAAAAAAAATGAAGGAATTAAACTGACCATCTTTGGAAATGGGTGAGACATGGTAAACAGGGAAGGATTCTGTTTTGCTTTCATTCTGGAAAAATAAAATTTCTTCCTTTCCAGGTCAGCACAGTTGACTGATTTGGAAACAAATCTGTTTTCTCTGGAAAGATTTATTTGCCCAACAGACTTTTTTTTGTTGGCAAAAAGCAATAGGTTGGAAGAACAAGGATCGTCTTGTTAGCTAGTTTAAAAGGCTCAGTAATTAACTGGTACATTTGAAGGCACAGCATGCAGGACACTTACAGCAACCTACTATATTATGGTGTCATGTGGAAGGGCTTTGAATGGCATGATCACTTCAGAGAATGCAATTTAATTCAATTCTCAGTCAGTGTTAGGTAGCAGGAATATTTAATTATGAAGTTAGCAGTAATCTTTGCTGAGGGAGGGACACTCAAATGCCTCTTGTGAAAACAACTGTTAATTTGTGAAGTGCTATTTTGGAGGGGAAGGGGAGAACATATATTTCTTGAAAAACAAAGATGCATTTATTTGATCTGGAGGCAGCTGCATTCACCAAGCCAATCACCAAGGGATATTGAGACGTGATGTCATCTCCTTTTGGTATATGGTGGGTAATGGTGTTCTACATGACCGAAGGTCTCAAAGGCATTGAGCTCTGCTTCTAGTCAGTTTCTGTGGTGACAAACCATCAACGTACTTCTTTGGTTTGTTTGTGTTTTTGATTTTCGGTTTTGCTGCTGAAGGCAATTAATGACTTAGGGCAAATTTGCTAACTTGGCTACCTATCTTTAGGCTTCTAAAACCATATTGTAATGATCTAAATGCAGTTAATAAGATTGTCAAAAGTACTGAGCAGCTACAGCTCCCACTGACAATGATATCTGTAAGTGCTCCAAAAAGCAGACTATTTAAAATGAATAAAAATGGAGTTAGGACCCAAATTGTATGCAGCAACCAGGCTTGTAGGGAGGGAGCACCAGAAAGTCAGTCTGTGAGCATGGAGCTGAACTGTAGCATATTTACCCAAGAGTTCTAAAAACTTAACTATGCAATTGCAGGACTACTAAGTGTGGTATGTAACCTATTGCTTTTAACAGCTTCTGTACCAGATGACTGGAAGATAGCTAATGTGACACCAATTTTTAAAAAGGGCTCTGGAGAGGATCCTGGCAATTACAGGCTGGAAAACCTAATTTCAATGCCAGGCAAATTGGTTGGAACTATAGTAAAGTACAGAATTATCAAGCACATAGATGAACCCAATTTATTGGAGGAAGAATCAAAATGGCTTTTGTAAAGGGAAATCATGCCTCACCAATCTATTAGAATTCTTTAAGGAGCTCAACAAACATCTGAACAATGGTGATCCAATAGATATAGTGTATTTGGACTTTCAGAAAGGCTTTGTCAAAGTCCATCACCAAAGGCTCTTAAGCAAAGTAAGCAGTCATGAGGTAAGAGGAAAGGTCTTCTCATAAAGGACAGGAAACAAACAATAGCAATAAATGGTTAATTTTCAGAAGGGAAAGATATAGATAGCTAGTGTTTGTTCCCAAAGGGTCTGTACTGGGATCAGAGTTGTTCAACATATTAATAAACTATCTGGAAAAGGGGTAAACAATGAAGTGGGAAAATTAGCAGACAATACAAGATTACTAAAGATAGTTAAGTCCAAAGCAAACTACAAAAAGTTACAAAGGGATCTCACAAAAGTGGGTGATTGGGCAACAAAAAAGCAAATAAATTCCATTTAATTACAGGGTTGATAAATTCAAAGCAATGCACGCTAAAAAACATAATTCCAGCTATACATATGGAAAAAGACTGGAATATTATTCAAGAAGATATGTATGACCTTGTGAACTGAAATAATAAAAATGGAATGAAATATAAGAGAGTAAAGTGAAAGATCATTCATTCAGGGACTAACATTTTCCTATATGCTGTGGACTTATCAGTTAGAAGCAATTGAGGAGAAGAAAGACCTTGGTGTATTGATGGATCACAAGGGCTATGTCTACACAGCAGCGTTATTCCTGAATAATATAGTCCATATCTACACTACAAGCAGTTATTTCAACACAATGACAACATGATGTCGAGCTGGTGGACTTCTTACTCCAACGCCTGTAATCCTCTTTGTACGAGGAGTAAGGGAAGTCGGAGAAAGTGTTTTTTTTCCTCAGACTTACTGCTGGGTAGACAGCACCAAAAGCCGAAATAAGCTATTTCAACTTAAGCTACGCAATTGATGTAGCTCAAATTGTGTAGCTTATTTAGGCTTTAGCCCTGCTGTGTAGACGTGCCCAAGATGACTATAAGCTGTCAATGTGCTGCATCAGTGAAAGAGACGAGTGAAGTCCTAGGATGCATCAGGCAAGGTATTTCCAGTAGAAACAGGGAAATGTTAGTACCAGTATAGAAGGCACTGGTGAGGCCTCATCAGGAATATTGTGTATAATTCTGGTCTCCCATGTTTAAGAAAGATGAGTTCAAACTGGTAATTTTAGTAGCCCTTTTCTGCACCTTCATCTGAGATATAGAAAGCCTACCTTAGGAGACGAGGCTCAAGGAGGTTGGCTTGTTTAGTCTTATGAAAAGAAGGCTGAGAGGAGATAAAATTGCTCTCTATAAATTCATCAGAGGGGGGAGAGGAGTTAAATTAATCATCAGTGTAGACTCAAGAACAAATGGCTATCATGCAGCATTCAACAAGCTTAGGCTTCAAATTAGGTGCAAGTTTCTAGCCATGAGAGGAGTGAAATTTTGGAACAACCTTGCAAGGAAAAGCAGTGGTGGCAAAATGCCTATCTGGCTTCATGACTGAGCTGAATAAGTTTATGGAAGGCCGGGTATAATGGGACTGTCTAGTCCATCAGTTACTTATTCCTTCATATAACACAAGAACCAGGGATCACTCAATGGAATTAATAGGTAGCAGATTTAAAACAAATAAAAGGAACACACACAATGCAGAAAACCTGTGAAACTCATTGCCAAAGGATGTTATGAAGACCAAAACAATAACAAGGTTCAAAAGGGAATTAGATAAGATCACGAACGATAACTACATCAATAGCCAGGACTTGACAAACGGTGGCGAAATCTACTCATCAGCCCCATATTACGCATGCGCAAGACTCACATTGAACTGCAGGAGCAGCATGGGAAAGAGACTGTTACTCAGCAAATCACAATTGCTCCTGGCCTCCCTGTTGACCTGGAGAAATTGCAGAAGGTTTCAGTATATGCTCCTCTTGGTGATGGCATAATCATGTTGCCAGGACAAACTGCAGGGAGGGAATGAATAGAGGTGAGGAGACTCTCAACATCCTTTCACCTCTTCTTGGCCACTTAAACAAAGCGGGGAATGCCTGACTATCTCTTTGGAGCCTCTTTCTCCTTGCACACAGGAAGTGGTGGTACAGTGCACCAGAGTATGATTAGGCCCTGGCCTAAGAAGATCCAAGGGATGTTCAGCATTGATGTTTTCCATTTTAGCGATGGGAAAGGGTTCAGTTTAAAAGATCAAAGCAGAATGAGAGGACTGAATTACTAGGCATATGTTATGGAGGAATCAATGCCATTGGGACTAGATGGGTTATTGGATGTTGCATTTCTAGTCCATCCTGAAGATGTAGTTTCAATCTAGCATTGATTGGGCAGCTTTGAAAAATACACTGCTAAAATGCTGTAAGCAGTGCCAAACAAAATGATTAAAAGGTCTAGAAAACATGAGCTGTGAGGGAAGGCTGAAGGAATTGGGCTTGTTTAGTTTGGAAAAGAGAATACTCAGAGGGGACACGATAACCGTTTTCAAGTAACTAAAAGGGTGTCACAGGAAGGAGAGGGGGAAATTGTTCTCCTTGGCCTCTGAGGATAGAACAAGAAGCAATGGGCTTAAACTGCAGCAAGGGAGGTTTAGGTTGGACATGAGGAAAAACTTCCCAACTGTCAGGGTGGTTAAACACTGGAATAAATTGCCTAGGGAGGTTGTGTAATCTCCATCTCTGGAGATATTTAAGAGCAGGTTAGATAGACATCTATCAGGGATGATCTAGACGGTGTTTGGTCCTGCTGTGAGGGCAGGGGACTGGACTTGACGATCTCTCGAGATCCCTTCCAGTTGTAGTATTCTATGAAATGCGGACAATAGCCTCTGCTATCCTCTGAAGTCGATATATTTGGCCACCTTGCCCGAATGCAACACACTGGTACAAAGGCATTGTTAGTAATTAAGAGAGCCCAAGACTAAATACGATTAAGTACAGTATTTCCCCCCCATGCTAAAGGATGGTTGGTCCAGGACAGTTCAGGTCCAAAGTAATCCTCATCAAAAGTGTGAGAAGCTGGTATTATGTGATACTCCCTTTGCTCAAAGGAGCAGGTTGCTGCAGTGCCAAGCCAAATTCAGTTCTTTGACTTCACTGGGGTTGCACCTGTGCCATTGTCAACACTGAGCTCTGGGAGTCTAATCTGTGAGTTTGGCTGGGACAAAAAGAGCTTGGTTTTGTCCAGTACTGAAAATAAACAGCTAGCGAAGTATATGAAAGGCGATACCAGCATTAAATCAAAAGACTAAGTAGGGACTTGTGCTTGGGGAACTGACCTGGGATATATGAATTTAGGCTAAATTCCCAGCTCCTTTGTGAATGTGGGGAAATTATTTTCCCTTCCAGTACCACAGTTCCCCGTCAGTCAAACCAAACTAGTAATCCTCTGCCTCTGAGGGCATTGGGCGGATATGTTCATTAGCATGTCTGAGGGCATGTCTACATTGCCAGGAAGATTGACGCTAGGGTGGTTGAGCTTCTGATATTCGATTTAGCAGGTCTAATAAATCATTAAATCAAACGTTGAGGGTGCCCCCATCAATGCTGGTACTCCTCGCTGATGTTTCTCCTGTCAGTGAGGATGGCGCCCTAGCTTGGCTTAAGGTACATCGACTCCAGCTATGTTATTTACATAGCTGGAATTGCGTACTGTAAAGGTCTAGGCCCTATGGCTAGAAAGGCCATAGAGAAGGCCTCCAGAAGTCTAGAGAGATTGGGGAGGAACTGGCCAATCCAGGGAGAACTACAACATGAGCTGGAAGACCAGAGGCAACTCAGGTGTATCCCAGACCCGAAGGGAGAAGGTCAAGAGGGCTGGTTGGCAGAACTAGGGACAGCTCAGAGTGGGGAGCTATTCAGAACACTGTCTCTAGGAGGAGAAGCCCTAGAGGCACCACTCTCCTCCTGAGTGGAGAAAGAGACTAGGGGCAACGGTCTGAGAGACTGGCTCTAGTTAGAGTTGTATCCCAGAAGGCTGAAGCTGTGTGACTTGGCCAGAGGGCTGAGTAGCCATAAGGCATTTAAAAGACTGAGGCAGTGCAGGAACCCGCATCCAGCTGAACGGGGTTGCTCACCGGAGGTGAGTGCCACCCTATTACATGTACCTTAAGCCGACTTTCCCCATGGTGTAGACCTGCCCTGAAGTGCTCAGATTCTATAATGATGTATAGTCAGATATGCCAGGTAGGGTAGTCACTGTTGCTGAGTTTAAATTAAGGGTGTTAAAATGTTGTTAATTGACTAGTCAACTAATTGATGGAATTTCCATTGACTAGTCAACTAGTCAATAGGCACTTCCGCATTCCTCCTTTGAAATGTACAAGCACCCTCGTAGGGCCCCTTGTAGGGGCTCTTGTACATTTCAAAGAAGGAATGCGGAACTCTGCATACAGCCCGGGGCCAGCGGGAAGTCCTGCTGACTCTGGGCTGCACACGGGTGCCTGGTTTGAAATGCAGAAGAGTCCCCAGCAGGGGCTCTTGTGCATTTCAAAGCCACGGAGCTGGGGGTCAGCAGGGGACTCAGCCTCCGCGCATTTCAAAGGGGCAGTGGAGCCCAAGGTTAGCTGGGGATTTCCCAACTGATCCTGGGCTCTGCATGGCATTTTTCTAGAATCCGGGGTCAACTGTGGACTCCCCAGCTGATCCTGGGTTCTGGGGAAATGCTGCGGGGAGCCCAGGGTCAGCTGGGAGTCCCCAGCTGAACCCGGGCTCCACAGCAGCTACCCCTTTGAAACGCCAGAATTAGTGTTTCAAAGGGGCAGCCCCCACACAGCCTCTATATCATATCTATATCATAGAGGCAGCAAAGGGGGCAGAATCAACTAGTCGACTAGTCAAAAGACGATCCAATAAGCAAATGCTTATTGGATAGTCTCCAGCAAATGCTTATTGTATAGTTCACTAGTCGACGGGTCTTTAGCATCCCTGGTTTAAATGACTGAATAATTTTGTTTAGAAATCTGATTATTTTCTTTGCAACAAATGTATTAAAACTTCCTAGAGATATTAAATAGGATTGTGACAACAGAAATGCTTATATCTCTATTAAGATTTTATACGTTACCTTTTTACACATATTACAGCTTCGGAGGAAATGTGAGCTAGTGGAACAGGCATTAGGCTAGAAGTCAGGCGATTCAGGTGCTAGCCCTGGTTGGTCACTGGCCTTAGGTAACTCAATCAGCCATTCTGTGACTTTGTTTTACCTCCTATTTTTTATTTATCTTGTTTGTTTAGAACATACATTTTTCAGGGTAGGGACTAGGCTTCTGCACAGCTCCTCACATGGTAGGTTTTCATTGTTTAAGATCTTAGAAGCTCCAGCTGACATAGGGTTACATTCTGTTCTTATATGCACTTATAGACACCTGCACAAATCCCAGTATACCAGCCTGAACAGCACATGCTTTCTATATACACAGTGAGACTTCAGAATTCTATGGCTGAGGGGGATTACCTATAAGTGGCCAGATCCTAGTCCTTACTCTAGCTGCTATGCCCTGCATTAGTGGTGTAAACAGCTGTAAATCCATCTTCTCTGAGAAGTGAAAACATTCTACCTCCTAAGCCCTGTGAGGGAATCCCTGGGTGGTGTAAAATTGCTGTACTAGCTCCTAGACCGGCACACAGTGCCAGTTCTCTGCCTTAAGCCCTGAGAGTCTCCTGCTGAGGTTGAATCTGTGTCCATCCACCACTTTCTTTTGATGCTTCTTTAAAGACATACACTCCACATTATTCCAAGGGCAAAGCCCTAGCGTATGTAAACTGGAAACATCAGACATACTGTTTCATGAATGGAATCCATAATTTCATGCCAGGAGGTTTCAAGTCCATGACAATCCCTTAGCATGAATAAAAAGTTTCCTTCCGACAATTTTACACACATAACAAAGCTTTGTTCTTGATGGGAACAGTTTATGTAATCCATTTAGAAATAAATAAGCCTTCTGCTGAAAGTTAAATGACACTGTAATTTTCTTGATGTTTATAGATATCATTTCATTCTGCTCATATGTAGCTGCCTGAGCCAGATGTAAGCCAGGGTCCAAATGAGCTTTCCCTGACTGCCGTTGATGAACTGGGTTAAAAACCTCAGGAGCAGACTGTACTTGCATTAATTCACTAAGGGTATGTCTACACAGCAGGGCAAAAGTCGAATTCAGCTATGCAACTTCAGCAATATCAATTGTGTAGCTAAAGTCAAAATAACTTAATTCAGCTTTTGGAAAAATTAGGAAGTTGAAGGAAGAACACAGTAGGAAGAACACTCTTCCTTTGACTTCCCTTATGCCTCATAAAATGAGGGTTCTCGGAGTTGGAGTAAGAAGTCTTCTAGCTCAACATTATTTCAAAATAATGGCTTGCTGTGCAGACGGGCATTTGTTATTTTGAAATAACGCTGCTGTGTAGACGTACCCTTACTTTGCGTAGGTAATCAGCAGATAGACGGGCTTTGTCAAAGTGATTAATTTTTGCTGCTTTCAGTTAAAATTCACTTTAGTTTTGGATGCAAGAGTAATAAAATGTTGTTATTCTTACTGTCTGACTGAAAAAGCAGAAGTGTATCGAATATGCCATAATCGAGGGGGGGTCCCCCAAACTTGAAGCTTGCTTGCTAAGCAGAAGGTAGTGATACCAGCTGACTGAAAATCAGAAGGGGCGTGGACTCTTTCGAAAGGGCCCTAGGCCCCACTTGATCTGTCTGTTTGGTATTTAACAACAGAGCAGCTTAGGTTCAGCAGAGTATCCTTGTTTCAGTGAAAGATAACCCAGAGAATGTAGCAGCAGTGGGTTTCTCCGTTACCTGGTGCAAGCCCTGAGAACAGGACTAAGTGGTAGAACCTCAGAACACAGGAATGCAGTAGCAAGCAGCCTGAGTGGCAAGCAGAGTTAAAGACCATGGCAGTGGTGAGCAGCAGGACCAGAGACATGGCTCAGCCACGCACCCCTCTGTCAGAGCTGAGAAGGGAAGTCACATGAACACCCCTGGGACAAGTAGCTGTGAGTGGGTGTAGGTCCTAGGTTGCCAGGCCTAATGGAGTCAGAAGCCTGCATCAGGAGTCTGGGTCAGAACCAGAGATTAAATTCAGGGGTAAGGCACAGGAGTAGGGACCTGCAGTGAGGCAGGAACTGGGAACAGATGGGGTCTGGGATAAGGAGGACTCAAACAGCCAGGTAGGCAGAGCTCAAGAGTCACACAAGTAGACAGCATCCACAGTAACAGCCAGCCAAGGACTCATCAGGTTCCTATTTCTTGTGTTTTTCTGGTGGAAGTGGAGCTTCCCAGCCAAGTTTTGGGGGAAGGAAATGGAACCTCTCCCCCAATCAGGAGTTTTGCTGCCTCCCTTGTGCACTGGTTCAGGTGAGCTGCTGGGCAATGATTCTGCTCTGAGCACTGCATAGGGCCCTGCTGGCCCTGGTTTAATCCCTGCAATTCTTCAGGTTGAGGAAGGAGTGTTCCTGTGGAACTCCTTGCCAGAGGAGGCTGTGAATGCTAGGACTATAATAGAGTTTAAAGAGAAGCTAGATAATTTCATGGAGGTTAGGTCCGTAAAAGTCTATTAGCCAGGGGATAAAATGGTGTCCTTGGCCTCTGTTTGTCAGAGGCTGGAGAGGGATGGCAGGAGACAAATTGTTTGATCATTGTCTTCTATCCACCCTCTCTGGGGCACCTGGTGCTGGCCACTGTCAGCAGACAGGATACTGGGCTAGATGGACCTTTGGTCTGACCCAGTACGGCCGTTCTTATGTTCTTATGTTATGTTTAAGGCCATTTAGCCATTGGCCTTTCAGGCTATGTCTAGACTACAGCGTTTTGTCAGAAAAATGGCTGTTTTTCCAACAAAACTTGAGTTATATCCATACTGCAAGTACATTCTTTCGAAAGAGCTCTTTCGCAAAAAGACATGGGTGGATGGGGAAGAAGGTGTTTTTTTGGAAGAAGAGGGAAGGGGGAAAAGCACAGGTGCCCTGGTGGCCATTTTGTTTATATCAATCACTGCTTACATGCTAGATAGCGTCCAGGCAGTCTGGATGCTAACTTTCGAAAAAGCACATCACTTTTTCAATGCGCTTTTGCAGTGTGGACATGATCTCGCGGAAGAAGTTTTTTCTGATGATCTCGTCTGAAAAAAGCTTCTTGCACAAGAAATCTGAAGTCCAGACATAGCCTCACAGAGCAAGCCAGGGCAGAAGCAAATGCCTATTGACTAAATGGAGGGAAGGTGTTTAGTTAGGGTACGCATGCTTTTGAATGGCTGTTTTGATGTTTTCATAAATCAATGCGGACTTCCCTTACAAAAAGGGTTGGTTTTGTTGGTTATATGGCATCTTAGTGCTTGCCAGGGGGATGTATTCCTTCCTAGAAATGCCTGAGAGTGGTGATTGGTTTTCTCACATTACTAAGATAGGGCTCATACTGGTTCCGTCTCATAAGCTTACACTGAAACTAGATATTGAACCCAGTCCTTATTGATGTCACCACCATCCCCTGGAAATTTAAAGCCTCATTCTACTTTTGTAAAATTTCTTGGAGGGAAGAGCATGAGCCATTCTAGAGTAGACTATGGTCATTCTTATTATGTATTGAGCACCACAAACATGCTCCTTGCTGATCCCTTTACACTTATCTGAATGATATTCCAGATCCATTTCTTCAGCTAGGTAGACTGTCTGTGGGTACATCAACACTACAAAATGAAGTTGAATTTTATTTGATTCAGCTTTGAACATCTGATTTTACTGATGTGATTTTGCAGGTCCCCCTAAGTGCTGTAGTTCACAGAGCATATCCTCACTGCCAGGGGTTGCATCGACTCAAGGAATGATGCACTTGTGGCTAACTGTCCTACAGTCCCTGCAGCAGATTGGAATTCGGGGCTAGGGTCTCAACACCTCAGGGGATTGTTGCGAGTGGTTATGGGTGCATGTCGTCATCCCCCCGTGTCTGTGGCTCAGAGCCAGCCTTCTCCTGTGGGCCGAATGTCTAAGCTCCTTTATTTTCACACAGCATTGCTGTGTGTCCCTGGTGTGACTCTTATCCACCATGTCCCATGTGCTTTTGGCAAGGATATCAAACTTTCTTTTGCTGGTTTGGAGCTCTGCCTGCACAGACTCTCCATGGTGGAGGTGTTTGTGACCCAGGGCATGTATGCTCAGCTCTGCTGGTGAGCTCTCCACGCTGCTCAAATGGGAAATGAACATTCAAAAGTTCCCAGAGATTTTCCTGCTTGCCTGGCTGAAGAGCACTGGAGTTCAAAGTGCTCACCAAAGCATTCACAGCAAAACACTGTGGCTACGTCTAGACTGGCATGATTTTCCTCAAATGCTTTTAACAGAAAAGTTTTCCGTTAAAAGCATTTGCGGAAAAGAGCATCTAGATTGTCACGGACGCTTTTCCGCAAAAGCACTTTTTGCAGAAAAGCGTCCGTGCCAATCTAGACACGCTTTTGCGCAAAAAAGCCCATATCGCCATTTTCGCGATTGGGGCTTTTTTGCGCAAAACAAATCTGACCTGTCTACACTGGCCCTTTTGCACAAAAGCTTTGCACAAAAGGGATTTTTGCCCAAACGGGAGCAGCATAGTATTTCCGCAAGAAGCACTGATTTCAGACAGTAGGAAGTCAGTGTTCTTGCGGAAATTCAAGCGGCCAGTGTAGATAGCTGGCAAGTTTTTCCGCAAAAGCAACTTTCCAGTCTAGACACAGCCTGTGGGTTACCACCTGGAAGCCAGTAACTCCCAATTACCATGTACAATTGTTTACACTGCCCTTAATTCAATGCATGAATGTTGCCTCAGGGTTTACTCCAGTAATTCAGGTGGATGGGAGGGACTGGGCAGTGTAAACACACTCATTACACATTTGACCTAATGCTGAATAAATTCACTTAGCATGTAGTGTAGACCAGCCCTGTGAGAATAATTTGTTCCTGAGTACTGGAGCTAGCTTGGAATAGGATAGCATCAAAATATGAGAGGTGGAATTTAGGGTCTGGCAAAGTGATCTGCCCAGGAGCCTTTAATGTGAAGATTTAATTTAAAACACAACTTTCCTTTGAAAGATGATGCTGGACAAATGGCATTGTAGAGTTCCAGTGAAGGGGAAGTGAGTTGCAGGGGTATGAACGAGATTCTCATTTGAAGACAATGAGGCTTTAAAAAGTGTACCTGAGTACTACAGAATTGCTGTTTCTGTGCGAATACATTAAAATGGAAAATTCAGCCTGATGCTTTGAGACCAAGTGAGTTTGCAAGGCTGGAGTCAGAGGGAAAGTTCATAAATTGACACCAAATCTGATACAAAATCATTGAGAGACAATGAACATGGTGATGGAGCAGTCTAGCATGGGAAGGGCTGGGTTGTGCCAACAGTTAAATTATTTGTAGGGATGGTCAGAAAAATTTCCAACAAAAGTGTCATAAAAAGAGGGCTATAAAAATATGTTTCTGTGAGTTTGATAAAACTTTGTCGATTAAAAATTCTTAAGTACAAAGCTTTTAAAAAAGATGGTTCTTTTACTTTCATATAATGGAGAAAAAAGTCATACTTAAAGTCCTTTCCCTGCATGTTCAAAAGAGTGAAAGAGAAACCTACACTTATTTCCCGTCTAGTGTAAAAAAACTCCCATAAAAGAAAGTAAAATGGGAAAATATTCTCCCTGTGGAAAAGAGGTCCCCCCCTTTAAAAAGAGAAACAATAGAACCAGAGAAAGGAATAAAGAATGAGAAGAAGGTGCTATTTAATTTTTTCCTGAATGATACAAGTTTTCTAATCTGGTCAAATAAGCCAAAATATTTTCATTTTCTTTTCAAGTGTTTGTGAAAATATTTTTTGCAACCAGGTCTGGCTACTTAGGCTATGTCTAGACTGCAGGCTTCTTTCGAAAGAGGTTCTTTCGAAAGCATCTTTCGAAAGAGCCTCTTTCAAAAGATCGCGCCTAGACTGCAGGCGGATCTTTCGAAAGAGAAATCCGCTTTTTCGAAAGAGAGCACCCAGCGAGTCTGGATGCTCTCTTTCGAAGACGGCCTCTTTACATTGAAGAACGCCTTCTTTCGAAAGAGGAACTTTCGAAAGAAGGCGTTCTTCCTCGTAAATTGAGGTTTACCGCCATCGAAAGAAAAGCCGCGTTCTTTCGAAATAATTTCGAAAGAACGCGGCTTGAGTCTGGACACAGGGGAAATTTTTTCGGGAAAAGGCTACTTTTCCCGAAAAAACCCCTGAGTCTGGACACGGCCTTACATTAGAATCTTCAAAGGAAAAGTAAGAACACAGACATCAGCCGCAGGGTATGTTCTATTGGGTTCGTTTCTCCTTTCCTTCTATTAATTCCCCATATCCTGAAGAAACAAGTCAGGCATTTTTCCATGGGGGAGATGTACTGGTGGTTCTCTCTTAAATCTGGAGGACTTCATTTTGAATCAAGTGGAGAAGGCTGATTAGCCAGACTCTGTCAGGGGTGGGTTTAAGAATTTATAAAGTCTTCCTCAAGCATGAGGGATGCATTCCAGCCTGGAAGCTGAGTTTAGCAAGTATTCTACTTTGTGCTGAGGGAGCTGTTGTCAATATAAGTACAGGAGGCAAGCTTGTTCTGACTCTGTGGCATGGATTCCATGTGAGTAACTCAGTAGAGCCATGCTATAGCTCTTGGGAGTTTATGTCAGCACAGGGGACGGATTGGGAGGGCGACAGATTTGCTGGGCTCCTGGGCAAAGGAGGGGGGCAGCTCCATGGCCCTGAAAAGGGTGGGGCCTTAGGCAGAAGGGGTGGGGGAAGGAGGAAGTTTCCCTAGGGTCCAGCAATTCAAAACGGACCAGGGATCCTAGCCACTGTTGCCACCACTGTGTGTGGTGTTCCAGTGACAATTTAAAGGGCCCAGAGCTCCAGCCACTATCGTTTCTGCAGTGGTGGTGACAGTGGCTGGGAACATTGCACCCTTTTGGATTGCCAAACCCCAGGGCAACTGCCCCCTTCCCTCCCTTCTGCTCCAGCCATCCATAGGCCGTGTGTCAGCATGAGGAGTTCTATAACTCAGGAGTGTACTTCATACTGGGGAGGTGTTAGAACTCAGAAACACAGTCTAGCTTAAAGGGTGGGTTTAGCTCAGAAGCTTGCTCCAGCCTCTGAGTTCGGTTTCACTTTGGATCCAGGTCTAGCTTTAGCCATTTATTGTAGTGGCAGGTTGCAATTAAGAGCCTTTAATGAAGGGATTTGTTAAGGATATTTATTTCTATGGAATGTTCTACTTGAATTTTGTAACTTACAATTAACACACTTCCTAGGAGATCGTAAATGACAAACTGTTTATTTTCTACCTTTTTAATGGACATTGTCTCCCTATCTCTATGGCCTACAGCAGACAAGCTACAAATGGACATTGTCTCCCTATCTCTATGGCCTACAGCACACAAGCTACAAACCAAGTATGACACATGAAATCCCACAATGCTGAGTTTTCCGGTCACTGTTCAGATTAGATCCTTGCTTCAAGTGCCTGCAAGTTACCATGGTGACCACTACAAATTATATATGTGCCAGCACCTCTTGCACAGATTGAGACTCAAGCCCAGAGCAATAAAGGCTCCTAGCTTCATTGAAATTGGGTTAGGCCACAATGACTTGGTCTCACTGGTAACTCATTGCGTCTTCTTGTCCAGAAGCAAGGGAAATAGCAATGGAAAGAGCAAAAAAGCACGTATGAATTTTTTTACTCCACTCTGAAGATGACCCCTATGCAATAAAGGTCTCGTTTGCAGCACAGAATTCCACTTCTTTCGTGACAACGGCATTTGAAATGCTGTATTGCATTTGATAGAGGAAATACAGCATTAAACAGGAATTGGCACAGCAATGTGAAAGAAAAAGCTAGAAAGTACCGGCCAAAGGAAGAGCAGTGTTATGCAGGATGGGGCTACTGGAATCATCACAGATAACTCTACTTCACATCCTTTCACCAAGGAAAGGGAGGAGACTCTATGCGGCTTACTATTTGGAAGTCACTTGATCTCTTCATGTCACCATGTCACCTCTGCCACAGGAGATTATAAAACTGGAGTGCAAGTAACTGGGCTTCCTAACAGACCGGATTGCAGTAAGTGCACTTATTTTCACATTTCCCTTCCACACGGTCCATGAAATCAGCTGGAGCAATTCTTGTGATGCTAGTTGAAAATTTCCAGCTGTATCTTGAAACAAAGAGGAGCTGGTGGAGCTGTGTGAGGATGGTGGAGCTGGGATAGTGTTCCAGATTATTCTTTTAATGCACGCAGGAAACTCTTAATGAAGTTACAAGGAGCTGTTGCAGATTGGGAAGAGAATAGGCTTCCCCTCCTTTGCAGACTTAATAAAAAGGAAACTACTGAAGTCCAGAAAATAGGCCTTTCTAATGCAAATGTTGAGAACTCAAGCTGGAATACCTTGTCCAAGCAGATAAACACTATATATACAGTTCACTCAGCAGAGCCAACAGCCTCTGCGGGCCCCTGGGCAAGATGGCAGAGAAGAGTGAGGGGGGAAGGGATGGGGCCAAAGGCAGCTGGCCCTCAGTGCTGCCCAGAGCATGACACACCTCATCCTCCAGCCCTCAGTGCTTCCTGGAGCACCACACCAGCCTCCCACCCTGGGCCTTTAGCACTGCCCTTTTGAATTGCCAGGCCCTGGGGCAACTGCCTCCTTGTCCGCCCCTTTCACGCAGGCCTGAGCTCAGTGGACAAAGTCAGTCAGCATGGCTGCACCAACAGGGCTTTTTGCAGTCATTAATATTGTTATTTATATAAATGCCTCTAAAGGCCCAAAGCAAGATTAGGGCCCTTTGCTAGGCACTATACATAGAAAACAGTTTCTTCTTTGAAAATGTACCAGCCAAGTAGACAAAGAGAAGTATTATCACACAATTAGGGCAAAGAAAGAGAAAGTGATTTGCTCAAGGCCCCCGTATCCATAGGAAGAGCAGAAACTGAAAGCGTAGTCCAGTGTTTTAACCACAAGCCGTCGACTTTTACTACCACACGAGGAAGCTTTCTCAGGCAAACTTAAATGGAAATTATTAAAGCAGGAATAAAACTGACCTTGTTTAAAGAAAAAGTAAAAAGTGCAAACATCAAAAGTCTTAATAAACAGCATCTTGGCAGTCTCAAAGCCAGGCGTATGCTGTCATTAGAGAAGCCATCTGTGTCCATTATTGCCTTGTACTTTCGTATATTGACTTCAATTTTCTCATTTTTATGTAAGACCTGGGTAGGCTCATAATACAGTGTTCATCAGCAGAGGCAGGAAAACAACACAATAACAGAAGTTGCAGTTGGAGTAGTTTCAAGTGCTTAAGTAACCTTCTGGGAAATGGTAAGAGCCGCTCCAGCCAATTAGAAGTATTAGTCCAGGCTTCCTTTTCAGCTATAGAGAAAGATTGTAAGCCCTCCAGCTTCCCTCTCTCCCCCCTCGTTTTAGCGGTTTGCTAGGACAACCACAGCATTGCACACATCTTTCATGATCTTCCAGTGAATCGCGTGTGTTTGGCAAATGAAAAAGCCAACTTGTTTTCCAGTTCTGTAATGGCCAGGTCTCTGTTTATATCCAAACGAAGAGGGACAGAGCATTCTAATTTGTGGACAAAGAGGAGCTCCAGAGCCAAACCCACACTGAGTATGGGAAAAGAGGTGGTGGGGAAATAGTCGCACTGTGAGAATGGTGCTGCTGAAGCTATTCTACTAGGGCAGGACACGATTGGGCATCATGGCTCCAACTGCATGGGAGGCAGAAGGGGTTCACCAATATACAGTAAAACTCCATTAGTCCGGCATCCAATGCTCCGGGACTCCTGATGGTCCGGCACCATCAGGAACCCGGAAGTGCTGGGGCAGCCGGACAGGCTTCCCCCATTCAGCTGCTGCTGAAACTGACCAGCAGCTGAATCGGGGAAGCCAGGAGCAGAGCAGCTGGGGTGCTGCCGGGTTGGTCCCTCAGCACCAAAGGACGGCGCTGCGGGACCAACCCGGCAGGACCCCAGCGGCTCTGCCCCAAGGGACCCCGATTCAGCCGCTGCTGAAACAGATCAGCGGCTGATTCCAGGAAGCCTGGGGCAGAGCAGCTCTGCCCCGGGCTTCCTGGAAATAGCCGTTGATCTGTTTCAGCAGCGGCTGAATCGGGGACCCCTGGGGCAGAGCAGCTGGGGTCCTGCCGGGTTGGTCCCGCAGCCCCGAGGGGCAGCGCTACGGGACCAACCGGGAAGTACCACAGCTGCTCTGTCCCAGGCGTCCCCAAGAGCAGCTGGAGTGCTGCTTGGTTGGTGCCGTAGACCGCCCCTCGGCGCTGCGGGACCAACCCGGCAGCACCCCAGCTGCTCTATTGCAGGCATCCCCGATTCAGCTGCTGCCAAAACTGATCAGCAGTGGCTGAATCAGGGACTCCTGGGGCAGAGCCGGACTATCATAAGGGGGGGCTATGAGGGGTCTGGGGTGGCATCCCCTCCCACCCCACTCCAGACCCCTCATAGCCCCCCCTTCCGATAGTCCGGCATATCTGATAATCCGGCTCCCCCTGGGTCCTAAAGGTGTCGGATTATCAGAAGTTTACTGTACCTTGCTGCACCTTTGGAAAGATTCCCATGGTGCTATGTGTGAGCCTGGGAATCAGGGCCTTATTTCTCCTTCCATCTTACCCAGCCAGGCCAGTAGCACTAGCAGCAACCTCTTTCCACGTTCAGGGACCACAGACAGCCAAATCATGGCTGCCACCTATGCTTGAGCAATTAAGGAGAGGAAGAGCTCCAGATATCCTTATCCACCACCCATACTTAGGCATGTAATATTTAGATAGTATCATATTATTAGAGTAACCAACCTAGTTGATGGGGGAAGCAGTCAACATGATCTATTTGGACTTTAGTAAGGCTTTTGACACTGTTGTACACAACATTCTCATATCTAGGAAACTGTGAACTGGGTAGAATTACTGAAAAGTCAGCACAGAACTGGTTTTAAAAAGACCATATTAAAGAATAGTCATCAATGGTTTGCTCTCAAACTGGGAGGACATATCTAGGGGGGGAATCTGTTCTAGGTTCATATTATTTAATATTTTCCTTAACTTGGATGATGGAGTGGAGACTATGCTTATACATTTGGCACATGACTTCAAATTGTGAAGGGTTGCAAGCACTTTGGAGGATAGGATTAGAATTCAAAACCATCTTGAAAAATTAGAGAATTGGTCTGGAATCAATGAGATGAGATTCACTAAAGGCAAATGCAAACTGCTACACTTAAGAAATAAATAACAAATGCCTAACTACAAAATGGGGAATAACAGGTAGTATTGCACAAAAGGGTTGAGGGTTATAGTGCATTGCATCACAGACCGAATGAGTCAACCGTGTGAGGCTTATAAGACAAATGGTAATCTGTGATATATTAACAGGTGTGTCATAATCAAGAAATAGGAGAAGCTCTAGGGGCTGGGTGTGGAGAGCGCCGTGCTCCAGTGGCGCTCAGGGCTGTGTGGGGCTGTGTGGGGCGCGCTCACTGCCCTGCTCCTACCCCTGCCCCTTCTGGGAACACAGAGCAAGTCCCTCCCACCTTGCCCAAGGGCTCAGGGTGGCTGTCGGCTCCCCGGTACAACAAATAGGTTACCAACGAGGTTATGAAATTCCCAACATTGGAAGTTTTTAAGAACAGGTTTGATGAACACCTTTCAGGGATGATCTGTGGGCCTGCCTCAGTGTAGTGAGATGCACTAAATCAGTGTTTCTCAACCATGGTGCTGAGCCCTGACATCTCCCTCACACAGGGTAGGATGGCAGCAAGCCATTCCCTGGGTATGTCTACACTACAGCGCTAATTCGAACTAACTTAGTTCGAATTAGTTAATTCGAACTAAGTTAGTTCGAATTAGCGCATCTAGACTTAAAAACTAGTTCGAATTAGCGTTTTGCTAATTCAAACTAGCGCTTCCACACTGATTGGACGCTGGGGCGCACTTACGGGTAGCTGAAACCGGTTCCGGCAGGGAATCAGGTCAGTAGTTGCTTTGTGTGGCTGCTGTCTGAGGCTATCTGAGACTCGTGCTTAAAGGGAACCCCCTGGACAGCCGGTTCTCAGCTTTTCCGCTTGCTTGCCTACCTCGCCAAGGGACAGCAAAGCGTTTTTCTCTGTGCCTGTCTGTGTCGGTGCTTCCCTTTGGGGACACCGCCACAATTGGCAACATGGAGCCAGAGCTCGCCCTGGGCTTTCTGGTGCAATTTTTGGACTTGCTGCTGCAAGCCTGCCAGCAATAGCTAGAGGCTGCCTGGCACCACCTGGTGCACGTCAGCCCCCTACCTCTCCGCCTTGCCTCCCTGGGGGCCGTGGAGGAGCCGCAGTAGTGCCCAGATGCCAGCGTGCCCCGCCGCATCTGGCGTCTGGACACCAGCAGCGACTGGTGGGACCGCATCGTCCTGGAGAGCTGGGGAGACAGGCAGTGGACCCAGAACTTCAGGATGAAGAGGGACACCTTCCTGGAGCTCTGCGAGTGGCTCGCCCCTGCTCTGCGGAGAAGGGACACTCACATGAGGCCCGCCATCCCCCTCCAGAAGCATGTGGCCATCGCCCTCTGGAAGCTCTCCACGCTGGACAGCTACCGATCCGTCGGGAACCAGTTCGGCGTGGGGAGATCCACCATCGGAGCAGTGCTCATGCAAGTACGGCCACTGGGCCGGGGAGGGGGGGGCTTCAAGGAGGGGATGGGCCGCCCCAGGGAAAATGGGGGGAGGCGAAAGTGCCCCGCACCGGAGGGTTCGGTTTCTCCCAGCCATACTACACACCACCCGGGGGGGGGGGTTGCTTCCGGGAGTGGGGCACGAGGCAGTGCCAGGGCACGAACACTCCCAGGCACCCAGGCGCCCCAGTGATTCGAGGTTTGCTGTGTCTCTCTGCAGGTGGTCAAGGCCATCAACTGGGTGCTGCTCCGCAGGGTGGTCCGCCTCGCCGACCTGGATGCCGTCATCCGGGTATTCGGCGCCCTCGGCTTCCCCAACTGCGGGGGGGCCATCGACGGGATGCACATCCTCATCCATGCCCCGGAGCACCAGGCCTCCCAGTACATCAACCGAAAGGGATACTTCTCCGTGCTCCTGCAGGCCGTGTGTGACCACTGGGGACAGTTCACGGACATTAATGTGGGCTGGTCTGGCAAGGCACACGACACCAGGGTGTACCGGAACTCCTCCGTGTGCCAGAGGCTGCAAGCCGGGACCTTCTTCCCTGACCGCCACATCAGGGTCGGGGACGTGGACATGGACATGCCCATGTGCCTGGTGGGGGATGCGGCCTACCCCCGATAGCCCTGGCTCATGAAGCCCTACATGGGGCACCTCAACCCCTCCCGCCAAGCCTTCAATGCCAGGCTCACCAGGGCCCGCATCATGGTGGAGGGGGCCTTCGGACGATTGAAAGCACTATTTAGGTGCCTCCTCATCTGCTTCGACCTCGCCGAGCACAATATCCTTCCCGTGGTGGCAGCATGTTGTGTGCTGCACAATTTGTGCGAGCAAAAGGGGGAGGATTTCCTGCCAGCGTGGATGGCTGAGGCTGAGCACATGGCTGGCCATTACGCTCAGCCCCGTACTGCCACCGTCTGGGAAGCCCTGCGGGAGAGCTTTCAGGTGGAGGAGGAGGACTGAACTCTCCCTGAATGCCCCACTGGGGCCTTCTTCCACCCTCCCCTCCTTCCCCTTTCCCCTCCCTAACCCCCCTTCCTAATGTCAAATAAAGACACCTGTTTTGCCAACAAAAATCTCATTTTTATTTTACATAACTGGGGTGGGGGGAGGGAGGAGTGAGGGTGGGAGAGGGGAGGGGAAACCTGGGAGGAGGGAGCTAGAAGGGGGAGGAAGGGGAGGAAGGGAAAGCTCAGGCTTGGGGGTCCTGCTGGTTCTCCCGTCTCGCAGCACTGCGGGTGCGGGGGCGTTGGGGCGGAGCGGGTGTGGAGGATGGGGCAGGAGGGATGGGGGGTGCGGAGGAAGCAGGAGGGGGAGGAGGGGTGGGAGGAGGAGCGAGAGCTGGGACGGCCGCAGGGGTCAGTGCAGGAGGAGGCAGGAACCTGTCCACCAGGGTCTGGAGGTGGCCTCTGAGGGCACGGCCCTGCTTCCAGTGCCTCCAAACTCCGCTGCCGCAGCCGCAGGTCCTCCCAGACCCAGTGGTCCTGGGTGCGGAGCTGGTGCTCCAGGAACCGCAGGCGCCGCCACTGGTACTCCTCCTGGTTCCTGGTGTGCCTGCTGGCCCGGGTGCGGGTGGCTGTTGCAGGTGGGGTGGTGCACCTTGCAGTCCCAGGTGCTGCGGCTGTGGTGAAACAAGAGCAGCAGTCAGTTCTCCCTAGGGACAAGGTGGGTGAAACCCAGCCCCCCTCTGGAAGGCCAGGGCCCCTGCATGACACCCAGCTGCTGCTCCATGGTGGGCAAGGCCCAGGTGCACGGTCCCTGGGCTCCCTCTCCCTCTACCCTTCCATACACATAAGGGGAGCATGATGGTACTCACATATGGAGGCCTCCCTGGCCTCGGACGACACAGGCGATGTGCTCTGTGGGGGTTCCTCGGGGGTCCTGGGTCCTGGGCAGGCTCCCTGAAGGCTCCTGGCTCTCGGCGTCCTCCTGCTCCTCCTCCTCCGTGTCCGGGATGGGGCCCTCTGCCCCGGGGTCAATCACCACCTGGGGGGCATGGACGGCGTGAGCCCCCAGGATGCAGTCCAGGGCCTCAAAGTGTGGGCAGGCCTCTGGGTCGGCCCCTGGCTGGCAGGCCCGGGAGTAGGCCTGCCGCAGGTCCTTGATCTTGCAGCAGACCTGCTCCCGGGTCCGCATGTGGCCTCTGGCGGCCAGGCTGTCAGCCATGCGGCTTTACATGGCTGCGTTCCTGTGGCTAGTGTGGAGATCGTGGACATTGGAGGCTTCCCCCCAAACCTCGATGAGGTCCGCGATCTCCGCACCTGACCAGGCGGGTGCCCGCCTCTTGCAGCCCTGGGCAGGCTCATGGGAGCAGCCAGCCTGGTCCTGGGAAGAGGCGGAGGGCTGGGTGGCAGTGGGTGGCTGGCTCATGTTGTGTCAGGTGCAGGGTCTGCTAGCTGGGTGCTGGCAGGCTTGCAACTGGCACGGGCACTGTAGCCAAACCGTGGCCCTTTAAGGGCTCCGGGGCCGGGAGGGGGGCAGAAGAGTTTCCCTGGTGGTGCCCAGAGTGGCCACCAGGGCAAGCTGGGGAGGGCTAGCCTCCCACTAGTTTGAATTAAGTGGCTACACAGCCCTTAATTCGAACTACTTAATTTGAACTAGGCGTTAGTCCTCGTGGAATGAGGTTTACCTAGTTCGAATTAAGCGCTCTGCTAGTTCGAATTAAGTTCCAACTAGCGGTTTGTATGTGTAGCACCTATCAAAGTTAATTCGAACTAACGGCTGTTAGTTCGAATTAACTTTGTAGTGTAGACATACCCCTTGATATTAAAAGATTGTGAAACACTGAACTAGATGGCCTCTCAAGGCCCCTTTTGATTCTGTGTTTTTATGATTCTGTATAGACAGTCTGCCTAAATCTGTTAATCAACATGCATGGGAAGTGCATATTTAAGAAGGAGCTCTGATTATTAGAATAACGCTAACACAAACAGCTGTGAGGCAGGGTATTCTAACAAGGAACCAGAAGTTAGGAGACCTCGATTCTTTCCCGCATCCCTATACAGTGACTCTGTAGTAATGTCAGGCAAATCACACAGCCACAAATTTTTCAACTTGGGTGCGTTGGTTTTGACACCTAAATAAAGGTATTTAGAGGTACTGAAGTGTTCACCTTTGTCAAGTGTTGGGAGATCTTCAGATGAAAGCTATCAAAGTAAATATAATGGGTTATTGCTTGTGAGGTGCAAGCTAATTAGGAGGCAACTATTCCCTGGCAGTATGCATGCCCCCTGAAATGTGAATCATATTTAAAGTAAGAAATGTCAAACGAGAAATGGGTTTTCAAGACAATGTGGAAAAATGTTGGTTTCTTTTGAAATTTCACAAAATGTGCACAAATATAGAAACATGCAAACTGAATTGGCAAGAAAAAAAACTGGACTAAACTTTGCTCATTGCCTACTTTGCTTTAGCCTCCTCTCAAAAATAACATGTGACCAGATGACTAGTAAAGTTACCATGGACACTAAAGGGGACAGGATGCAGATTGGGGTATGTAAACAATACACCAGAGATCTGACCAATTTGAATTAATTCAAATCAGTGGGGCTGGGTGCTATTCACCTGAGTGTACTGAGGGAATTAGCTGAAGAAATCTCAGAGCCACTAGCAATAATATTTGCAAAATCCTGGATCACAGGAGAGGTCCTGGGAGACTGAAAAAGGGCTATAAACAGGGGGAAAGGGAGGCACTGAGGAACTATAAACTCATCAGCTTCACTTTGATATCTGGGAGGTTACTAGAGCAGCGATGGGCAACCGAGGCTAGTGAGTGGGCTGCATGAGTGGCCCTCCTTCATTTCAGTGTGCCCCAAGATTGTTATATCCAAGGTGGTCTCCTAGGTTAGGGTAGTTTTGCTGACTGTGCTTGCATACCTAGAATTTGCAGGGTGTGGCCATTGAACCATAGCAGTGCTTTGATTGGATACAGAGGGAGCATGTGGCTCACACAGACAATGTTGGGTGCAATTAGCAGGCACCTCAGTTCACGTGCCCCTGCTTTATGTGGTACATAGAACCCCACTAGTCCACATGCTCACCACTGTACTAGAGCAATGTAAAAAACCTTCAATTTACAAATATCTGGAGAATGAAGGGGTGATTATTCGCAGCCATCATGGGTTTAACAAGAACAAACCATGCTAAACCAGCTTGATTTTTTTTCTTTGGAAGGGTAACTGGTTTGGTGGATGGAGAAATGAGATGGACATAATATACCTGGATTCATCAAGGTTTTTAATACAGTCCCATGTGACATTCTGATAGGTAAGACAGAGAAACATAGCAGAACTACCATTAAGTGGATACATAGTTGGTTAAACAACCACAAACAAAAAATAACTATGAATGGATTGAGGTGAGATTGGAGGGTCCCAAGTGGGGGTCCATAAGAATCTGCTCTTGGTCCCATGTTATTGAATATCTTTATTAATGACCTGGTTGTAGAAATGGAGAACATAGTGAGGAAATGTGCAGGTGATACAACACAAGCTGGGGAGGGAGACTCCACCACTTTGGAGGACAGAGCTAAGATTCTGAGGCATCTTGATAAATTAGGGAACTGGGCTACACAGAACAAAATGAACTTCCACAAAGACTAATGTAAGGTGCTACAAGAAAAACCAAATGAACAAATACAGAATGGGGGATAACTGGTTTGGCAGCAGCACTTCTGAGAAGGATCTGGGAGTTGTGATAGATCACAACTCCAACGTGAGTCAGCAATGCAGCAGTGCAATGCTTTTGCAACAACAAAAAAATTAAACAAATACAATTTTAGGTTGCATTAACAGAGGCATAGCATGTAAGTCATGGAGAGTGATGGCGTTACTCTGCTTGGCACTTATTAGGCCTCAGCTGGAGTACTGTGTCCGATTTTAGTCACCAAGCGCACCTCCACACAGCAGGGCTAAACTTGAAACAAGCTACACAAACTGAGCTATGCTAATTGTGCAGCTTAAGTCGAAATAGCTTATTTTGACTTTTGGTGCTGTCTACACAGCAGTTATTTTGAGAGAGAGCACCCTTCCCCCGACTTCCCTTACTCCTTGTACAATAAGGGTTACAGGAGTTGGAGTAAGCAGTACTCCAGTCAACATTACTTTGACATTATGTTGAAACAACTGCTTGTGTGTAGACTCAGACTATGCTATTTCGGAATAATGTCAGTTATTCTGAAATAACGCTGCTGTATAGACATCGCCCAACTGTACGGAAAAGATATGTAGAAACTGGAAAGGATTTAGAGGCAAGTGACAAAGTTGCTCAAAGGGATGGAAAGCACGCCATCTGGGCAAAGGCTGAAGGAACTGGGTATGTTTAATTTGGAAATGAGGACAGTAAGTGGGACAGGACTGTGGTCTTCAAATACTGGAAAGGCTGCCATAAAAAGACGGAGAAAAGTTGTTCTCTCTTGCCATAGAGGACAGGACAAGGGAATGGATTCAAACTACAGCATAGAGGTTTTAGATTAAATTGCAGGAAAAACTTCCTAACTGTAAGAACAGTTGGACAATGGAACAGATGCCTAGGGAGGTTGTGAACGCACTTTCACTGGAGGTTTTCAAAAGGCAGCTGAGCAATCATGTATCTTGGATGGTTTTTAGACACAACAAATCCTGCATCTTGGTGGGGATTAGGCTAGATAAACGTTCCTGTCCCTCCCAGTCCTATGTTTCTATCATTCTAAAAACTATTTGCCAGTTTTGCTCAGCACTAGTGATCAGGTATTCCTGGTTTAATTCCTCTCCCTCCTCCTTTCAGCTATGCAGAGCTATTTCACATGTGAGTAATTATCTAGTCAGAAGCTTTGGCTAGTTCCCAAACAAACATCCTTTGCTCTAACAAGGAAAGTTATTGTGTAGCCCATCAGGTTACTGTTTGATGCCTTATGTAATGTCTGACATCTATTAATTATTTCTCAAAGGTTAAACCATTATGAGACTTTTAGTAAATTCTTTCTTTATAGTGTAATATAAACTGCAGGAGAACCCCCCCCCCCAATGTTTTGCTGTCTTCCCTTTCCAAATATTACAAATTCTTCTTCTTTTTTTTCATCACCACACCTCTAAGTCTAAAGATTTGGGAAGAGTTACAAAAAATACATCACACATATAACAGGCTTGTTATAAAAAGGATATTTATGTGAGCTGCAAAGGGGAGCCCATAACTGTACTTTCCCTCTATAGCAATCCAAGTATCAGTTATATTTTCAAGGCTACGGCCACAAGGAAAAGACCTAGAAATCTGTTAGGATTAATTAATGGAGATTGCCTATCTCCTAGAACTGGAAGGGACCTTGAAAGGTCATCAAGTCCAGTCCCCTCCCTTCACAGCAGGACCAAGTACCACCCCTGATGAATTTTTGCCCCAAAGGGCCTCCACAAGGATTGAACTCACAACCCTGGGTTTAGCAGGCCAATGAGGATGTTCATGGGGTACAGAAACCAGGCCTGTTAACAAGGAGCCTCCTCCAGTGAATCCACTTGGGAGTTTCATTGCATTGCCAGTTTTAATCTGAAGGGGTTTGATGCTAGGGCCTCCATCTTGTTTTTTTACTGGAGCCATAGTGTCTGGCTGAATAACTCGGGTCAGGAATCGAGTCCTCCTATGTTCTATGGTCTGTACAGTGCCAAACACCATCATAGAATGGAATGCTAATAATTAATGAAGAGTTACAGTATGAACTAAACAGAGACATCTCCACTACAGGCAGTCCCTGGGTTACGTACAAGATAGGGACTATAGGTTTGTTCTTAAGTTGAATTTGTATGTAAGTCGGAACTGGCTCCAGATTCAGCCGCTGCTGCTGAAACTGACCAGGGGCTGACTACAGGAAGCTGGAGGCAGAATTGCTCTGCCCCCAGCTTCCTGGAATCAGCCACTGATCAGTTTCAACAGCGGCTGAATCTCGAGCCTGGGACAGAACAGCTGGGCTGCCAGGTAGGTCCCTGCAGGACCAACCCGGCAGCACCCCAGCTGCTCTACCCCAGGGTCCACAACAAAAGCCTGGTCTGCTGGGGGGGGGGGGCGCACTAGCTGCGCCCCCCCCCCCAGCAGACCAGGGACACGGGGAGCAAAGCCGCAGCGGTGGCGGGGTGCCGCGCCTCTGAGGCTTTGCTCTGGCAAAGCCTCAGAGGCGCGGGACCCCGCCGCCGCTGCGGCTTTGCTCCCCGTGTCCCTGGTCTGCTGGAGATGGTCCCCAGCAGACCAGAGGCACCGGGAGCAAAGCGGCAGCGGCGGCGGGCTGCTGCACCTCTGAGGCTTTGCTCTTGCAAAGCCTCAGAGGCGCGGGACTCCGCCGCCGCTGCCGCTTTGCTCCTGGTGTCTCTGGTCTGCTGGAGACGGTCCCCAGCAGACCAGGGGCACCCGGAGCAGCTTTTCTTGCCCCGGAGGTCGAGGTGGTGGGACTGCTGCGCTCTGGGCGGTCCCGCTGCCTGCGAGCTCCGGGGCGAGAAAGCCCCGTTCGAAAGTGCGGATCCGACATAAGTCGGATCTGCGTAACTCGGGGACTGCCTGTACACTGGAAACTTACTAGATCATGGAGTGCGTCAATAGTTAAAATAATGTGTCTTGAAAGTATATTTTTAGTAGAATTTCATACTCTGAGGTGGCTATCGATACAGGAGTGCTCAGGAGTGTAGATAATTCAGACTTCTGAGCAGAGATGTGGAATAATTTGTATGGCGGGGGTGTTTGTGTGTAGTGTAAACCTTTTGGAGTGATTAAGGCTGGCAGAATGAGAAAGATTAGGAGGACAAAATACTACCTCATAGTCTACATTTATACTGCAGTGCTACCTCCAGTATCCCAAAATAGCTATTCTGTGTCTTTTGAGTGCACCTATTATTTCAAAATATAATGGGCTCGCTCTTCCCACATCCCTGTAAACCTCATTCCACGAGGAGTAAGGGACATTTTGGAATAGCGATTTATTTCAAAATCAGTGCTTTGTAGACAGCGCCAAATTTTGAAATAAGCTATTTAGAAATTGACTTGAAATAAGGTATATGCAAATTGCATAGCTTATTTTGAGCCACAGGTGCAGTATAGATGCACCTTAAGTGTTTTAAAACTGGGAACCAAATTCAATAGGGTTTTGCTGGTGTGTTGCCTCTATTAGATATATTTATAGAGCATAACAATGACTTTGACACGTATATTTAATCAGTTTCAGGTCAGACACTGCTTAATTGTGTTGTGAGTATTTGCAATTCTTCTCAGGGGAAAAGGTTGTTCACAAGCTGTCTGTGTGTATGGTGCACCAATGAGCCTAAACACAAATAGTGTCTTTCAGTCTCTATAAAGTGAGAGAGGTTCCACATTCCATAGGATTTTTCTTTCAAAATTTTGCAGTTACAAGTGTTCCCTTGTATGAGCATAAAGCGCCAAAGCTGTCTGTCAGCACTCAATAAATACAAAATAATAATAGGCCTATAAAGTGCTAAATATTGCTTCCAAAGTACCTCTACTTGCAGCCATGAGAATGCTCTGCCCTAGAAGAATGAAACATGCTCTTGGTTAAGGGGTGTTTGTAAATGGAACTGTTCTGTCATTTGAAAGATTGAATTTGGTTTAATGTGCGTCATTTCTGCCCTATCGTGCAAGTAGGTCCAAAGAAGATACTCAGTGTTTACAACATATAGCAAGAAAGGGAGGCACATGGAATGAAAATACAAATAGACTCACTCAGCCCTCTCTGCTGCCAGTAGTGCAGATTGATTCACGTTGCAACTTCCTGAGTCAGTTGGGAGCCCCTCTCCCTTGGTTGGGATTCACCCACACAGAACAGGCAACATTTGCTCAGACACTCTCCTTGGAATTTCTGCTGGGGAAAGGTGGCTTTTAATTACTGCTAGGGCTTCACAAGAGCTGCCCAGGGATACACTGATTCAGTTCATCAACCCACAGCCATGGCCGTACTATGTCCCCAGCCAAAACAGTTCCACCCTCTTTTTGCATTGTGCCCTATGGCTGTGGCCACTTGGTGCTACAATAACCTTTCCCCAGAAGACTTCTCCCACAAAGGGCACCAGAGGAGTAGCCCAGTTAGTCTGTAGCTGGAAAAACTTAAAAAACAAGGACTAGTCTAGTAGCACCTTAGAGACTAATAAAACATGTAGACGGTATCATGAGCTTTCGGGGGCACAACCCATGGTGATAATGCCCTGTTGTGAAAGAGGTACCAAAGGCCTGTAGGGGTGTTGGATGCAAAGACAATTGTGGCATTGTCTTTTGTGCCCAGCAGTTGGTGCAAGGGAGGTACGCTTCTGCTAGTGCAGAACAATGGGACCCAAAGATAGTGGCTGATGCCTGTGGTCACTTGGTGTGACTGCGTAGCCCAGAGGGAGAGGGTGAAGATAACAGGATGTCCTGGGTTTCCGGCTGGAAGAAAATGATGCTGTGATGTGTCAAGAAGCAATCTGTATTTGGCTGGGAGTCTGTGTGAGGTCTTGGAGAGCAGGAGGCTCCCTAGCCATTGCTTGAGACAAGACCAGGGTTCCTTGCCTAGGAAAAGGAAGCTGCTGGCATGCAGTGTGTTCCTGTAGTCGTTTGGGGATACAGGTACGCTTTGTAAACCAACAAAGTCCATCAAGAGAATACCTGGCTTTGTGGCACTGATTTCTGCTCCCAATGGGAAAGTGACCTGCCAAGCCCTGAATTTCAGCTGTTACTTTGCCAAGGAGGCAACAATAACATCACAGTTCTTTTGCAAGGTCTAACTGTGCATTCCTGATAGAGGCAGGACTGCTATTAACCTCAGTGGGAATTTAATCGGTAAGAACGACAGAATTGTGCCACCCATCTGGAAACCACACAGACTTGGGGGGAGGGTGCCCTGCTCTGTGGCTATGTCTACACAGCAAAGTTATTTCGAAATAATAGCTGTTATTTTAAAATAACTTTCCTAGCATCTACACAGCCAAATCGCTATTTCGAAATTAATTCAAAATAGTGGAGCGTTTATTTTGAATTTGGTAAACCTCATTCCATGAGGAATAACGCCAAATTTGAAATAGCTATTTCGAAATAAGTGTTTTTGTAGACACTTATATCGAAATAGGGGGTCTCCATCCTTTCCAAGGTGCCCTCATGGCCACTCAAGCCTCAACCAATAACACTCCTCTCCCTCCGCCACTTCCCAGAGCCCTTAAAGGGGTTGATTCTGGCCACAGTGCCTGTGCCAGCTCCAAGCCTGCCAGCCCAGAGCCAGCAGTCACTGCCCAGAGCCAGCAGTCACTGCCCCGACCCAGTGGCCCCAAAACATGAGCCAGCAAGCCATTGGCAGCCAGCCCTCCACCACTCCCCAGGAGCAGTCTGCCAGCTCCCAGGAGCCTGCAAAGGCCCAGAGAAGGCGGGCACCTTCCTGGTCTAGGGTGGAGATCATGGACCTTATTCAGGTTGGGGGAGGATGCCCCCAATACCCATGATCTCCGCATTAGATGGAGGAACGTGGCCATCTATGGCAGGATAGCTGCCAGCCTGGACACCAAAGGCCACATGTGAACCCAGGAGCAGGTTTGCATGACAATCAAGTTGGTCCAGCGAGACCCCCAGCCTTGAGCCCTGAGCTTCCCTTCCTCCTCCTTCCCCTTGCTTTCCCCTTCCAGTGCCCTCCTCCCAGGTTTCCCCCTCCCCTCTCCCTTCTTTTCTCCCCTCTCCCATCTCCTTTCCCCAGTCTCACCAGAGTTTCATTCCTCCACCCTCAGTTTTGTTAAATAAAGAGAGTTTGTGTTCATGAAAATACATGTATTTTATTTGATATTAGGGAGGGGTAAGTGGAAGGACGTGAGGGAGGAATGAGGCACAAGCCTCCAGTGGGGCAGACTAGGGAGACTGTTAGTGCTCCTCAGGGTGGAAGCTCTCCCACAGGGCCTCCTGGATACTGACAGCCCCCCGATGGACCTCCCGGATGGCAGCCTGCAGAAAGTGCAGCCAGGCTTACAGCAACATGTCCAAGAGAAGCACAAGAGTGCCCAGGAGCGGCTCTGGCTCCATGATGCAGAATGCTGTGGTGTCCCGAGTGAGGGCAACCAGAGCACATGGAGAGGAAATGCTTTGCTGTCCCTCATCGAGGTAGACAAGCAGGGAAACCTGAGAACCGGCTGTCTGGGGGGGGGGGGGGGGGTTCCTTTAAGCACAGACCTCAGTTAGCCTCAGGCAGCAGCCCCACACAGTAAGTCCTGACCTGGTGCCCTGCCGGAACTGGTTCTAGCCAGCCTTAAATGCGATTCAGAGTCCACTCAGTGTGGACCCGCTATTTCGAAATAGCAAAATGCTGTTTTGAAATGCATTTTGTGTGTAGATGCGTTATTTTGAAATATCTTAGTTTGAAATAACTATTTTGAAATAAGATATTTCGAAATAACACCGTAGTGTAGACATACCCTGTGTGATTACAATGTCACACCTCTGCATCCTCCACCTGGCCCCAATCCCTCTACCTGCTGGACAGGATGAGCTGCTATTTTTGCACAAACACAGAGTCCTGAATTAGGAGCCGGGCTGAGCTGCATCACCACAGCCAAGGCCAGGTTAACTCGTCCGTGGGCCTGGGGCCGTTAGATTTTGTAGGCCCTCTAGGCTCAGGAGTGGGGCCAACAATGAGGGATTCAGAGGGGGTGTGTCCTGTGGGCTGGGGCTGAGCTCCCATTTGGTGATGCAAAGGGATTGGTCCCACAAACCTGGCTGTGATCCTGCGGGGGGTGGGGTAGGGGGCTCCACACACTGCCTTCACCTGTAGGGGATGCCCCCTCAGCTCCCATTGGAACTTCCAGGACTGCCACACTTGCAGCTCCCTCCCAGTTGCAGGTGGGGAAATGGCAGCGTGTGGTGCTGCCTCCTACTGCCACCAGAAAGGGCCTGATAATGTAGGGGCATTAGTGGCTACAGCCTAGGTATCTGTGCTAAGGGGGCTTCACAAAAAGATCTGGACCTTTGGCAGCCCGGAGATCTTTTTATGCTCCCCCCCTCCCTTATCCCAGGCCCTGGATTGCAGACGTTCAAGCCCCTTTCTTAATCCAGCCCTGACCACAGCTAGAGTTCCAATGCTTCCAGGAGCTCCCAGAGAGTACAGCCGCGCTGCCACCCTGAAAAGGAATGCTGCTGTGAAAGTGAAGAACAATCAGACACAGGCACGTTGCTTCTGGGAGAGGTATCCTCAATGTCTTTGTTGAAGTTCCCCTCATGGGACTTCTTTCTGCTCTCCAGGGTGCAGAGGTCCATGATCTTTATGGCTTTAACTAAACAGGGGCAAGCTGCACTCCTCCTCTTTGTCCCCACAGCCCTCTTTGCAGAGACTAGCACTCATAGTCCTGCAGAATTCTCCCTGTCCCAGACTACAGAGATCCCCAGAGCAGATAGGTACAAGTGGATGAGGGTTTTTATACGACTCCCTCTCCTGACCTTGCATGGCCACAAGATGGTTAGAGTCGTCAGGGGGAAGATGATGTTGGTAGGGACATTTTGGATCTCTATGGCTACCTATTTCACCTCCTTCACAAAGCAGAATGGTTCCCTACAGACAGTATATATATAAACATAAACTACTAAAATAATAAAGGGAAAGCAGGATTTTTCTTCTGCATGATAAAATTTCAAAGCTATACTAGGTCAATGTTTAGCTGTAAACTTTTGAAAGAATAACCATAATGTTTTGTTCAGAGTGACAAACAAACTCTATTCCTGAGTGTTCATAGCTCTGAGGTTCTACTATATGCTCATACATTCTTAATAATTCTCCACCATCTCTCTTTATCCCCTACCAAATAATTGGCCATTGTAATCACTGTCCTTATAAACACAGGACATACTTTAAAACCTTAACCTAGAGGTGCTGTACCCTTTTTATTTCCATTAAAAAGAAATAATGTGGAGCATGTTAAGTATTGGATGTTTTATTTCAAAAGCAGGGTAGTTTCCCAATCAAATAGAATAGATTACAACTGTAGCCTTTACAGAAAACTGAAACATCATTTTGGAATGTTGATATTTCAGAGAAAGGTTTACTAGTAAAAACAAACAGACACATGCAAATGAAAGCTAAGCATTGAAAAACAAGCGATTGCTGTAATATTGTACTTTTCCATGAAAGGTTAACCATAACAACAACATGAATGAGTCACTGACCATTCCTGAATCCTCTCTGCTTCTGCTTGTAGACAGTTTCCAAACCACGTAATATAGTTTTAGTGTATATAGCCCATGGGTTATGCAAAGTTTTACAAACACCGCCTCTCCCCTCCTACTCCCAGCGCAAGCTATACTTGTCCGCATGTTATACTGGATTTTTTTTTACTGAAAGTACAGGAAGACAAGACTAACTCTTACTTAATAAAAGCATCATATTTTAATTAAATAAGAGTCAGTGAAGTTAAAATACATTAAAAGTTAGGACTTTACTGTGCAACTAGTAAAAGAATAAATATATGGTGAAACCGTTTTAAAAAAGCCATCCTCACATTGTCATAAAATACATAAGTTCATTCATTCTGATTACTAGAATCAGTGCCAGCAGCATCCTCCTCAGTGTCTGAGTTTTCAGAACTGTCAAAACTTTCATCATAGTCGCTGTCTTGAAAAACATCCATTAAAATCCATAACCAAGGCTAGGCGAGCTTCGGTGACAGTTGAGCTCTGTGGTGTCGAATCAGAATCTCTGTCATAGTAGTATTCAGAGCTAGAAGAGTCAACGTCAGGAAGAATTTCACAATTATGGAACCCATTGTGAATAGTAGCCGGTTTTATTCTGTCCCAATCAGCCAAAACCCATTTGCAAACTTCCACGTAAGTTGCACAGCGCTGTCGACCTGCCGGAGTGAATGTGTGTTCCCCATTTGACATCCAGTTGTCCCATTCCTCTAGGATGAAGCACTTGAACAGGTGGTTGACAGCCACATCAAGTGGTTGCAACTTGCAGGTTAGTCCACCTGGAATTATGGCAATATGGTCACCCACGGCATTTATATGTTTCTGAACTGAAGTTTCTTTGTGGGAGGCCAAGGAATCTAAAACCAGCAGAGATTTAGGATTAAAAAGCCCACCTTTTTGTGCATGAAAGCAGCTGTCTGTCCTTGTCTTCATAACATCTGTTCATCTAGCCCTTCTTGTTACAACTACACAAACGTCAGCCAGCAGTTTTTCTCTAGGCATCATTACCCTCTTAAAAATCACCATTGGTTTTAATTTATCACCATTTGCCATGCATGCCAACACTACAGTAAAACAGGTGCGTTCGTGACCGGTGGTTGCTACACAGGCTGTTTTCGATCCAGTTTCTGCAACAGACCAAGTAGCTGGTATATCAAATGACATGGGTACCTCATCCAGGTTAACAACGTTGCTTGGTTTCAAGCCCAGCTGGTGAACTTCTTTATGTACAAAAGTTTTACAATCCTCCATTTCTTTTCCCATTCGTTGGGAAGCCATTGGCCAGCAGATGTCCGTGCACGAACTGACAGACTGTTTCTTGGCATAAATTTGTGCACCCAATTCCCCGAGCCCCCTTAAAATCATAGATTTTCTTTTCTATAGCCATAAGTCGAGCCTTGAACTGTATGGCTACTGTTGACACCTCCCGTTTTTCCTCTCTCTGTGCATGAACCCACTTCAACAGGTTTTCTTCCAGATATGGCCACTTGGCTTTCTTTCCGCATCGCGCTCTTTTCCTAGGGCGTAATTTCTCAATCTCTTTCTTCCTTTCTCCACTCCTGAACGGACTTTTCTTTGACAGAGTATTTTCTCCCTGCCGCTCTGTTTCCATTGTCCTTTGCATATGTCATAACACACAATTTAAAATCAGCTGTGTAGGATTTGCACTTAGGCATATTTAAAAAGTTTTAAGTTTAAAATACTTTTTTAAAATTCAGTACAAGTTAAAACTACTAAAGGAATAAATGAATGGTAAAATGGTGTTGTTCAAAGGGGTTATATACCAGCAATAAGGGTTGTAGCATACTTACTGCTCAGCATCATCAGCTGCGGTTCATTAACACTTCATTACAGGTGCTGTTTATCTTCCGCGGGCTATACACGTATGCGGGTTATCTAAGACTTTTTTAACACAATCAGGAAAAACCGCAGGTTATGCACGGGTGCGGGTAATACACGTGAGCACGTTATATACGCTAATTTACAGTAATTGCTATAGTAATGTTGATAGCATTGGTAGTACAGGCTATCTGGTCTGAGAGACTATTTCTCCTTAAAATCAGGTTTGTGATTTTCAAAGCTGTCTAGGAGATTTAGATTAAAATGAATAGAAGATAGGTATCTAAATCCTCTAGGTGGCTTTGGAAATCTTATCCTAAATCTGTTGAGATTAAATTACTATTGATTAAAGTTTCAGACGGGTAGCTGAGTTAGTCTGTAACTAGAAAATCTTAAAAAAACAATTACACCCCTCAGGATCTCTCATTCCCTATACTTTCAACTCACCTAGCAATGTTGTCAATGTAACCAACCACACTCTTGGCCCAGCAGAGGAATCTGTCCTATCTTGAGGAGTTTCCTTCTGCCCCACTACTCCTACAAATATGATTCAGTTCTGTGGAGATCTGGAAGCCTATTTTCACTGCCTCCGTCTAAAGGAATAAGTCAATACTAGACTATTTGTTGTTTTTTAAAGTTTTTTTTATTAAAGTATAAATCAATATTATTATCTGGAGAGGGGATAGATCTTTTAATGTAGCTCTTTATGTGCATAGACTGAGAACCCCAGCTCAAATCCCACCATTTGCTGTTCAATTGTCAAATATAGTGATACACTTAAAAATAAAAATAAAAGTCTGGTAGCACTTTAAAGACTAACAAAATATGTAGATGGTTTCATGAGCTTTCGTGGGCACAACCCACTTGCCCATGACAGCTCATGTCTATTCACACTGTGGTCACAGGGCAAAATATCAGACTTGCTATCAAGGTTAATGATCTATGTATTATATATTTTTTCCTGTTGTAAAATATTGCAGTTGACTGAATGGTGTACCATGGAACATGCATCAGCTAATCCTTTTCACCTTTGCCAAACTAGAGTTTCTTGCCTCCCAATTAGTTTCTAAGTATAGTGCCTACTGCATCTGTGGTACTGGGATTGCCTACAATTTCTAATGGTACTTATTGTTCTAGAAGTACTGGCATTATAGGCAACTGTAATCACATTAATTCATTCCTTTTTTCCCCACTGTGATAATACAGTTATATATTTTACTGCCCATTTTACCCACTGCAGAAAGCATTAATGAGCATCTGTAAGCAGAAAGCTCTAATTCCATGTTGGGTTAAATACAGGGCGTACTGCAGGCTTTCTTGAATGCTACTGGCTACGTGACTTGGTTCAGCCAAAGTGCTGTAGAGTCCCTAGAGATTTGTGACAAGGACATTGCTCTCCTGCTAGCTGGAGTCAATGCAAGATGACATTTAGTCTTCATTTACTTGGCAATGAATTGTAGGATGGAAGCCGGAAAGATTTTAAGTTGCCCTGCTCAGTAGATAAGGAGAGACCAAGTACAATGAGGGAGCTGGGTTGAATGAGGGAGAGATTTATTTATGGGCATAAATAGTCTGCAATCTAAATATAGGAGCAAAATACCGCTGTCCCCTGCTACGAGCACTGTAGTGTAAGGGTAACAAGGAGGTGCAAGGAACTCCTTCTTCCATCTGCTCCATGCTACTGTCCAGAAGACAACTACAGTGTAGTGCGCAAAGGGCTGCGGTAAACACTAATTCTGCAGTAGCCCTCAGTATCACTGGCTGGTGTGAACCTTGCTAATTTGTGGGTGGAGGACTGTGCTGGGAAAGTACAAGCTACATCTTTCCTAAAGTTGTTTCCCTGACCACCGAAAGTATGCTTCCAGTAGTGGTAAAGAGGCCAGAACTGTCATAATCAAACATGGCATAGCCAAGCAGATGAGCAGCCAGGATAGTCACTGATAAGTGCAAATAGCAAACCTAGCCTGATTCATCCACACCAGTAAGCCTGTTGCGCTGCCCTTATTGGGTGCTGAAGTCGAGACCTGTAGTCCTGCTTTTCATGAGGAATATGCTATTCCCGACCGTGCATGGCCGAAGTTACACCACCAATTCTGCACTTGCTTCCCAATTATATTTTTATGCTTCTTTTGCCAGAGTTTATGCTCCTTTCTATTTTCCTCAATAAGATTTAACTCCCACTTTTCAAATTATAACTTTTTGCCTCTCACTGCTTCTTTTACCTTTTTATTTAGCCATGCTAGCATTTTTTGGTTCTCTTTTTATGTTTTTTTTTAATTTGCAGTATACATTTAAGCTGAGCCTCTATTCATGATGTCTTTAAAATGATTCCATGCAGCTTGCGGAGATTTCAATTTGTCACTGTATCCTTTAATTTCTGTTTAACTAACCTCCTCATTTTTGTGTTGTTCCCCTTTCTGAAATTAAATGCTACAGTGTTGGGCTGCTATGCTGTTTTTCCTGCCACAGGGATGTTAAATTTAATTTTATCATGGTCGCTATTACCAAGAGGTCCAAATATATTCACCTCTTGGACCAGAATCTATGCTCCATTTAGTACTAAACCAAGAATTCCCTCTCTTTTTGTGGTTTCAAAGACTAGTTGCTCTAAGAAACACTCATTTAAGGTGTCAAGAAACTTTATATTTGCATATATGTGTACCTAGGCAATATCGGGATAGTTGAAACCCCCCCATTATTATTGAGGTTTTTATTTTAATAGCCTCTTTAATCCCCACTGTGATTGACTCTGGCCATTAGGCTTTACTGCCCTGTACGTAAGGATGGAACGGTGGGGATGTAATTACTTTGCTTCATCCTAAGAGGGGATGGGGTAGACTTGTTCTGCAATGTTATCTAATGATTTGCATTTATTCATTATGGCCCATACCCGGTTCTGGGTATTACATCCACTGAAATCAAGGTATATATTAGAATCGAGTTGTACATTTACATCAGCTTTCCATAAGTGCATAATGAAGGATAGCCACTTCAGTGGTAATTGTTCCCAGGTATAAATTAAAGCAAAATTTGGCCCCAATACGTTTTACTTAATATGTAATATATTGCAAATAAAAACATTTCATACTAACATATTTTTCCTTTATTGCCAGTTCTGAAAATCTGAAGCTGCAATTCTGGACATTACAAAAAAGTAAAAAGAAAGTCCCGACCATTCACACTCCACCATTATTTGTGAAGCTACCATGAGAGCTCAGAGCCCCATTTTACTAAGATCTTTTCACTCACATATAATGAAAAGACTGATCCGCTCCCAACATATTCATAAATGATCTGGAGACAGGGTGAGGTGACAAAGTTTGCAGATGATACTAAACTGCTCAAGGTAGATAAGACCAAAGCAGACTGTGAAGAACTTCAAAAAGATCTCACCAAAGTAAGTTGACTAGGCAACAAAATGGCAAATGAAATTTAATGTGGATAGATGTAAAGTAATGCACATTGGAAAAAATAACCTCAAGTATACATATAATATGATGGGGGCTAATTTAGTTACAACTAATTAGGAAAGAGATCTTGGAGTCATCGTGAATAGTTCTCTGAAGACGTCCACGCAGTGTGCAGCGGCAGTCAAAAAATCAAACAGGATGTTAGGAATCATTAAAAAAGGGATAAAGAATAAGACAGAGAATAACTTATTGCCCTTATATACTGCCTATAGATGTGGTCTCCTCATCTCAAAAAAGATATACTGGCATTGGAAAAGGTTCAGAGAAGGGCAACTAAAATGATTAGGGGTTTGGAATGAGTCCCATATGGGGAGAGATTAGAGACTGGGACTTTTCATCTTGGAAAAGAGGAGACTAAGGGGGGATATGGTAGAGGTATATAAAATCATGAGTGGTATGGAGAAAGTGAATAAGGAAAAGTTATTTATTTGTTCCCATAATATAAGAACTAGGGGCCACCAAATGAAACTAATGGGCAGCAGGTTTAAAACAAATAAAAGGAAGTTCTTCTTCACACAGCGCATAGTCAATCTGTGGAACTCTTTGCCTAAGGAGGTTGTGAAGGCTAGGACTATAACAGGGTTTAAAAGAGAGCTAGATACATTCATGGAGGTTAAGTCCATAAATGGCTATTAGCCAGTATGGGTAAGGCATGGTGGGTGTCCCTAGCCTCTGTTTGTCAGAGGATAGAGATGGATGGCAGGAGAGAGATTGCTTGATCATTACCTGTTCGATTCACTCCCTCTGGGACACCTGGCATTGGCCACTGTCGGCAGACAGGATACTGGGCTGGATGGACCTTTGGTCTGACACAGTATGGCCGTTCTTATGTTCTTATTCTTATGTTCTTAAAGAGTTTGTAATCTCCGAAAACCTCACAATTTGAAAGACATTTTTAAAGGTATTAAGGAAAACAGTTAAATCTTTGAGCAGAATTAATTATTAAATGAGTGTCTTGATGAGAATGTGGAACTATAAAAATTACCTGTTGTGATGTTTTGTGTTGCTTGAGTGCGTCCAGTCTGTAGGCAGCAATTACACTAAAAACAATTCTTAGGGAGATTCAGGCAGAAATGACTTAATTGAATAATATGCACAGCTTCTTTAAAAAATAACTCAATAAAAGTTTATAAGTGTTTTTCCAAGACCTACGGCCACATCTACACTACACTACCGGCAGCTCAGCTTAAGGTATATGTATAATATGTAGCTGTAGTTGGCTTACCAGAAGCCGAGCTTGGAGGCATCCGCATAGCTGGAGGCCAACAGGAGCAAATGCTCCCTTTGGCCTCCTTTACTCCTAGCAAGAGCAGGAGTACTGGACGCCACTGGGGGTGCCCTCTGAGCCTACATCTAAACTACAATGTTTTATCGGAAAAAGGTACACAAATCGCTCTCTGCAATTTGCATATCCTTTTTCAATAGTTTTGTTGGAAGACGCTTTTTTGAAATTTGGCCCATCTACACTGCGCCAAATTTCTGAAAAACCTTCTCTTTCAGAAGAGCCCTTCTTCCTCATGGAGGAAGACAGGGCTTCTGAAATAGCATGACTGCTCTTCCAAGAAAAATGGTAGAGCAGACATGTTCCCTGGATGCGGCCGAGTGTAGACTAAGTTCGAATTAGTGAGTCTTTATTAGACTTGCTAAATCAAATTCTGGAAGGTCTGTTGAGGCAGTATTAATCTTCCATGGAGTGAAGACATTCCCTAAGGGCTTAGATGAGAATTATTATCCTCTCTATAACAGTGACATCTAACAATGTTATACCAACAGTCACTGATCCTGCAAACAATTTCAAATGTGTAACTTTACACACATGAATAGAGCTGTAGAGTTTAAGGTCAGATAATCTATGACTTCTTGTGTATGAAAGTTCACCAAATAACATCCTGCCTTCCCCACACTTAGTACAACAACCAGAAATAGATCAAAAGTATTACAGCCCTTTAAAGACTGGTCTACACTACTGCTTAAGTTGATGAAATTTATGTCTCTCAGGGATATGAAAAAACCCACACCCCAGCAAGTTATACTGACTTAAGTGCTGACCACACTGAGGCTATGTCTATGGGAGATGCTCTCCCGCCAACATAGCTTCTCCCTTTCTTGGAGGTAGAGTAATTATGCTAACTGAGAATGTTCACCTATTGACACGGTGTGTGTGTCTTCACCAGGCTTACTGATGTTGCTCCGTAGTGTAGACTTGCCCTAAGATGTTGTGTGTCACAGGCAGATCATTGGTTTTATGGTAAGGAGTAAGAGGCAGCATATACACAAAAGTTATACTCTAGTTCATCAAATCTTTAAGTAGCTTTTTAAAGCAGATTTACCCAACATTTCACTGTGACAGGTTCCCCCTGAGGTGGTGTCTGGAACTGGGTACCACTGAGCCTTCTGACCCACCAGCCTGGGCTCTCTTTGACATGGTACTGCTGTGACAAGCTGCAAAGCCCCCCAGCCTGCACTTGCACCAGCATTTATACCTAGCTGCAATTCATGCAGACTCTCAGTCCAGCCTGTGCACTGGAAGGCTACTGCTAGGGTAATTCCCACCTCCCCAGGCACACACTGTCTCTGGAGTATATTCCCCAAATTATACCATTTTGTGCCACAGAGGGAATTGTACAGCATACACTCATCAGTTTGCTCCCTCCCTCAATGGAGAGAGGAATATGCAACAGCCTTTTGTCCCAATGTTAATCTTCCCACACATTTCAGGGGTTTAGATAAAGCAAAAACAAGTTTATTAACTACAAAAATGGATTTTAAATTATTATAAATTATCTCAAAGCAGATTAATTAGCAATAAAACAAAAATGCAAACTAACCTTAACATACTAAATAAAAAGATTCTGAATAGCAGATTCTAACCCTAAGATATGATACAATCAGGCTGCAGATTCTTAAGGGGCAAGCTGCACTTGCTTACAGCATGGACTCCCCAGCTGTTTTATTCACGGGCTAGATATCCCTTTAAATTGGGTCATGCTCTTCCCCAGTTCAGTCTTTGTTCCTCCGGTATTTTCAGGAGTTTTCTTGGGTGGGGAGTGAAGAATCATAGAATCATAGAATCCTAGGGCTGGAAGAGACTTCAGGAGGTCATTGAGTCCAGCCCCCTGCCCAAGGCAGGACCAACCCTAACTAAATCATTCCAGCCAGGGCTGTTAGCTGGGACTTAAAAACCTCTAGGGATTCTACCACCTCCCTCAGTAACCCATTCCTGTACTTCATCATCCTTCAAGCAAAGTACTTTTTCCTACTATCCAACCTGGACCTCCCCCACTGCAACTTGAGACCATTGCTCCTCGTTCTGTCATCTGTCACTTCTGTGAACAGCCTTTCTCCAGCCTCTTTGGAACCTCCCTTCAGGAAGTTGAAGGCTGCTGTCAAATCCCCCCTCACTCTTCTCTTCTGCAGATTAATAAGCCCAAATCCCTCAGCCTCTCCTCGTAGGTCATGTGCTCCAGCCCCCTAATCATTTTGGTTGCCCTCTGCTGGATCCTCTCCAATGTGTCCACATCCTTTCTGTGGTAGGGAGCCCAGAATTGGACCCAGTACTTCAGATGTAGCCTCACCAGTGCCGAACAAAGGAGAATAATCACTTCTCTAGCTCTGCTGGCAATGCTCCTTCTAATGCACCCTAATATGCCATTAGCCTTCTTGGCTACAAGGGCACACTGTTGACTCATATCCAGCTTCTCATCCACTGTACCCCCCAGGTCCTTTTCTGCTGAACTTCCAATTGGTTCCCAGCCTGTAACAATAGTTGGGATTCTTCTGTTCCAAGTGCAGAACTCTGCACTTGTCCTTGTTGAACCTCAGGTGATGTCACTCCTCGCCTTATATAGCTTTGCGAGAACCCTTTGTTCCAAAGCTTGGTCTCCAGAACAGGTTGAGGGAAAATACCGGCATCCTAAGACAGAGCCCAAAGACATATGGTTTCTTCACAATTTCCTGTAGAGTCATATCAGCCATTACTCACAGGCTGTCCATAGCATTCTCTATAAGGCTCCCCAGGTGGGAGACAAGCTTCTCCTATTGTTTTTCTCCTAATGATCCATTGCCATGAAGAGGTTCTTCCCCGAAGTTTCTTGTCTCGTGGGTGTTATCCAGGTGTAACTACATTTGGAGCAAAGATACAGACTCAATATTCATAACTTTAAATACAAAAACTATATGTGCATATACAGGGCTCGATAATTAGTGTAATCTACTTGCCCATGGCGAGTAGATTACAAGCCGGCACAGCCGCGCAGCGCAGTAATAATCATATTCAGCAAATCATAACTTTTCCAATGACACATCACATGGCTTATCTTGCATAAAATACATCTTAATAATGCCATACTCATTTCATAGTAATATCACTATGAGGAATATGGTGTGCAGTGTCACACCTAGGGTACGTCTAGACTACAGGCTTTTGTTGACAGAGGCTTTGTCGACAGATACTGTCGACAAAGCCTCTGTCGAAAAAGAGCGTCTAGACTACAGCCAGTTCTGTCAACAAAGCAAGCCACTTTTTCGACAGAGATTCTAGACTCTCTCTTATTAAAATCACAATGTGGATGCAATAGTGCCTTTTGTCAACAGAACTCTGTCAACAAAAGGCGTTATTCTTCATAGAATGAGGTTTACTGCCATCGACAAAACTGCCGCGTTCTGTAGACTTACTGTTGACTAAACGTGGCGGTAGCATAGACACAGGTATAGTTTTTGTCGACAAAAGTCCACTTTTGTTGACAAAACCCTGTAGTCTAGACACACCGTTACTGTTTACCATCTGTTTCGGTTATGTGCCTGAACAGTGAGCCATGATTAAGGTCTGTGTAGTAACACTCTGCTTCAGCTGAAGTCCATGGGAAGTTTTCCTTTCACATTGTTATCCTTTCCAAACCTCAATTAAGCCAAAAAACAAACAAAAACAAAACAAAAAAGGTATTTTCCTCATTTTGTGGACGGGAAAACTAAGACAATGAGAAATTAGACACATAGGGTACGTCTAAACTACATGGCTCCATCGACGGAGCCATGTAGATTTGTTTGTTCGGCAAAGGGAAATGAAGCCGCGATTTAAATAATTGCGGCTTCATTTAAATTTAAATGGCTGCCCCGCTCTGCCAATCAGCTGTTTGTCAGCAGATCAGGGCAGTCTGGATGCTCCCCTGCCGACATGAAAGCCCTTTATTGACCTCCCTGGTAAACCTCATCCTACGAGGCATAACGGGGAGGTCGATAAAGGGCTTTCAGGTCGGTGCAGGAGCGTCCAGATTAGCGCGCTGAGCCAACAAACAGCTGATCAGCTGTTTGTCAGCTCAGCGCGGCAGCCATTTAAATTTAAATGAAGCTGCAATTATTTAAATCGCGGCTTCATTTCCCTTTGCTGATCAGCCTAATCTACATGGCTCCATCGATGGAGCCATGTAGTTTAGACACACCCACAGTGATTCATTGGCACCAGAGTCAAGAATAAAACGTAGTAATCCTGACATGCAGCCCTCATCTCTGAGCATACATTCTTGTCTTATTTGTTGTCTCTACTGTGGAGTTAATATATAAGAAACTTGAATTTTGTGGTAAACTTTTGACTCGGACTCTTGCCACATGGGTGTCACACCCACTGGTGTTTGGTTTGTTTAGACTTAATAACTCTTAGTCACATTGCATGGGTTAGGGAGGTACTGTAACTTTATATAGATTGGCAAAGTGTCTCAATCCTACAAAGAAGTGGACTGTAATCCTTCCAGCGCACATGGTGGTCTGTTGGGTTATCCCTTAGTACTGTTGGACTATGGGTCTCTGCCCACAGAATTTATTGCAGTGGAAGATATGACTGTACTTGGCCAAGTTAATGTAATAATTTCCTATTTCCTCAAGTAGTTGACTACTGAGGGATTTACTTTTGATGTGAAATTACTGTTCTGACTTTTTTTTCCCTTCCTTTGATTAAGCTTGGGGGAAAAATCACATCATGGTTTTACTGTGTGTATTTAGAACTATTTAGCAAGAAAATTGTGGGTTATGTAAGAGCAGCAGTATTTCCAAATGGTGTCTGTGAACTATCAAAGCCAAATATGATGAAATTACATCCTCCGCCCTACATTAGAAGACTTTTACTACATTATTTTGTTTTGACTTCCAGCATCAGGAGACTTCATCCTAACAACCACCCTTTCATATCTACATTGTTAAGTGAAGTGTAGTTGTAGCTGTAGCTGTAGCTGTAGCTGTGTCGTTCCCAGGATATTAGAGAAAGAAGGTGGGTCCAATAAAAATATATTACCTCACCTACCTTGTCTTGCGACATTGCAACCAAAGTGGTCATTGTTTGCAGGAAGTGTAGAGATTTGTTGGAGCTGCCTCTGCTTTATGCGCACATGCTTCAAAAGAAAATAATTCTGGATTTTACCTTTGATATTTTTATTTCTGACAAAGCAGGAAGGGAAAATCTCCTATTGTACACTTAATCTGAATGGCTCAAGGGAAGACAGGATCTCTCTTTTGACTACCAGTCTGTGTAAATAATGTCAGAAATATTACCTGGACATTTATAGCTCTGTTATGTATATTATTGTAACACCTCCAGGTCCCATTGTGCTACATACTATGCAAACACATCATACGAGAGAGTGCCTGCTCTGAAGAGCTCACAATCTAAATAGGCAAAAAAGACAAAAGGCGAGGTGGAAAAAAGCATTATTGTCTCCCTATTACAGATGGGGAACAGAAGCACAGAAAGAAGAAATGACTTGCCCAGGCCACAGAGGATGTCTGTGGAAGGGCCAGGAATTACACATTGGTCTCCTGTGTCTCACTCCTGTTTTTAATTCCAAGACCATCTTAGGACCAGGGAAGAATTTTTTTGAGAATGTTATTATGTCATTTTTTTTGGTGGTTGGGGAAAGGAAACATAAGCAAAACAATGTGAATTATAATTGCTTTCAGGGCAAGCTTGAATTCTGTGGACTGGGACCTCTCTTCCAAACCTCCAGCAACAGTTCGGCAGTTTTCAAAAGTTCTCCTCAAGAGTTCAAGAAAATGAGAATGATAAAAAGACTAGATTCTCAGAAAGAACATGCAGCTTCTGTGTGGTAGCTACCTTTTATGCTGTGGTATTATTCACAGAGACATGCCCTCAGGAAGGAAGTCTATACACCGCTGCTGGGCTGGCAGCTGCAGAGACTACTTGGATCAGTTAGCATTCCCATTGAAACTTACATAGGATACCCATGTGCAATGCAGAGGCTCCCTTCCCTGTCTTTCTGTGCATACAGGGGATATGAGTGAGGATGGAGTCAGAAAAATAGCATCATCCTCCACCTCTCCCTGGCTCAGGGAGGCGGACAGGCTGGCTGATTCAAGCAACCACAGATTCACCAACTCTTCCCCAGGCCCTTCTGCAGCTTATCTGCACCACTTTGAAGTCCTCTTCCATCTCAGTCTATGGGATGCATTTCCATTGTGTGTATGGGATGAGAAGCTTTTCTCTATCTGCCTTGAAGCAAAATCACAGTCTGCCTTCAGGGCCCCTATTACAACCCGATGATGTGGTGGGGCAGAACATACTCCTTAGTAACTCATTCATAAATTATCTGTGTGCAAATGAACCAATGTGTAAGCAGGGTCTGTATGAACTCTACCCTGGCTGCTAGTTGGGGATAGGGAGAGACTTCAAGAACAAACTGTATTTATATGAACACACTCTGGCTATGTCTAGACTGCAAGCCTCTTTCAAAAGAGGCTCTTTCGAAAGATACTTTCGAAAGAGCCTCTTTCGAAAGAGAGCGTCTAGACTGCACGCGGAACTTTCGAAAGAGCAAGCCGCTTTTTTGAAAGAAAGCACCCAGTGAGTCTGGATGCTCTCTTTCGAAGAAGCCCTATTTACATTCAAGAATGCCTTCTTTCGAAAGAAGCACTTTCAAAAGAAGGCGTTCTTCCTCGTGCAATGAGGTTTACCGCTGTCGAAAGAAAAGCCGCGTTCTTTCGATTTAATTTCGAAAGAACGCGGCTGCAGTCTAGACGCAGGTGAAGTTTTTTCGGAAAAAGGCTACTTTTCCCGAAAAAAACCCTGAGTCTGGACACAGCCTCTGTGTAGATATCTAGCAGACAGAAGCTAGGTAACTCCAAGGGATAACTGACTCATGTTGGGTTACAAATCATTTAGGACCAAATGCAGGATTAGTGAAATATTGTTGTTAGTGTTGCTGTATGAGTAAAGGGGAGCAGAACTGTGCATAAACTGTCCCAAATGAGGGAGTTACCCTCAGTTGAAAGGACCTCACACATAGCTTAGTATCCACACAAATTAACTCAGGTACTAGATGGGCTAAAAGCCATTCACTAAACCCCCAGCACTAAAAACAAAGAGGGAATGCCTACAGTGTGGATTCGATGTAGTTTGCAGGCTTTCCTGCATTGCCATTTTCCATTCTATGCCTTGTTTAATGATAGGCTTTAATAAGGAATGACAGAGCCTCCCAAGGAAGCTGTAGAGATCAGCAAATAGAGATGCAGGGATGAGTGGCCCCTAGTACACAATGTGTGTATGGGGAGGAGTGTGGAGAAGATAAGAAGAGTAGTAATCAGCACTGACAGACAGCGGAGATATTTCACAGGAAATAACAGATGGCTTCCAGTCATGTTCATCTTGCAGAGAACAGTGCCCACATGTCATGGAAATTGAATGTTCCAAACTAATTTGTCTTGGTGCCTTGGTACATCTCAGAGGGAGGACAAAACACAAATTGAAAACATCTAGGGTCACAGTAACACTTTAATATCTGTAAATTCTTGACTTTGAAGTGCAACATCCAGAAAAGGAGGTTATCTATAAAACCAACAGAAGAGATTTCATCCAGCCTTTCTTCATGGTTGAGCTTATACCAGCATAATCCATGGCAAAGAGTCTCCATTTTTGTAATGTCCACACACACACACACACACACACACACAGAGTCAAGGGACCATAGCACAGGAATAGCCCTTAAGGAGGCAGAGCCAAGGGACCATAGCACAGGAATAGCCCTTAAGGAGGCAGCAGCCATTTTCTGCATAAGATGGAACCTTCTGCTTTGCTTCCCTGTTCTTCAGCTCCTTCCTCCTGCTCTAACACCCAGCAGGGGTGAATTAATCCTTGGTGGTTGTGACTCTTTCCAAACTATAAGCTGCTATGTTACCTCTGCAAGAGAGAGCTTTCCTGGAGCTTAAACTGTGTGACAGCTCACTGCCACGCCCATTCGCCGACCTTCCCAGCAGCCTCCTCAAGACTCTTCTTATCTCAATCTCACCTTGCAGGTATTGTCCAAAGAACCCAAGCTCCTGAATTCCCCAAGGTGTCTTTCTGCAGTGCCCAGGCCCTCTCACTGAATACTCCCAGAAATGAATCAAGTCGTCTGTCTCCAAAGAGACAAAATACGCATCAGCCTGTTGGTTCAACTCAGGACGCACATCTTCTGTTCTTATAACAGCACTGGGATGGTTTCTAGTAGCGCTAACAATGAGTTTATTAATACAGATTCAAGTGATAAGCAAGAGAAAAAGACCAGGGTGGTTACAACAAAGCCAAACCAACACTCTATCTAGCTCCTAAAACAGTTTTGCATTTACACTAAGCAGGTGGGCCGCAGGCTTGGGACTCACCCCCTTTTGCAGTAGAGAGCCTGTACTGGCACTTCAGCCCTGGGCCTCTCCACCCCCAACAAGGTTGGAGCATCAGCACTGGCTTCTCACTGGGGGTGGAGGAGTGAGCCTTATGGACCAGATCTGGCTTGCAGGGGGAGGATGTAGCTCCACATCCTGCTGCTCCCCCTTTCCCTAGCTGCTCACCTGGAGGCTTTCCCTGCTGCTCCCATTGGCAAAAATCATGGCCAATGGGAGTAGTGCGGAGTGATACCTGAAGTGGCTGGAAGCATGGAGGCAGATAAGTGCCCCCCCCCATCCTCTTCATGCCCAGACCCCCACCCCATCCTCCTAAAAAACCCCTCACCTGCCAAAACCCCGCATCCCCACCTTGCTTTGCACCCTCCCTCCCACCCAGACTCCCCACCACCAGCCTACTCCTGCACCCTACTTCCTTGCCAGATCCCCACAATCTCACTCCTCCTACACCCATTTTGTCATCATGGCTGGTGGTCCACAGAAGGATCTGAATTGAGCGGGGTTGGCCACAGGCCAAAAAGCTTGAGAATCACTGCTCTATTTACATTGGAGACTCAGGCAAAACAACATCCCTTTGTATAGGACAATCTTATTTCTCAAGTCTGCCACCAAAACCTATTTTAGAAACCTATTACAGGATATCTAAGTAATCCTTTACACACCATCCATCCATCACACAATGATGTTCGTGACCAGCATGTGTCCAGTTTTTATATGATACTTACTTGTTATCACTTTTATAGTACAATAGTATTGTATACAATCAGTTGATTCCAATGATTATTCTTTGGGGTTCAGGCACTCTGCTTTCCCCACGAATGTCTCAACCCTGACTGTCACTTTAGTGAAATAATCTGGGCTCAAATTACCCCAACACCACCTGTTCAGCGCTGATATACTGCATCCAGGGGTCCTCTACTTTGAGCGATATGGTTACTCAATGTCCTGAATCAAGCCCTATGTGGATAGTAAAAGATGTGCTTAATAAATTGATCACATTGCATGGGGGTAGCCGATTTTCAGTCCAAAGAACTGTAGTCTGTTCTTTCGCCTGTGTCATGACTCAATACAATTCTGATCAGGAGCCTCTTGACAATGGCAGGGTTTGGTGATTTTTAAAAATAACCAAGAAACTATAGAATAAAAAGGGTAAAATGTTGTTTCCTAGCATGTTAAAAATGGGATTAGTCAAAATCTCCGTCTTTCTTCAAAAGACTTGACATCTAGATTCACTTGGGTCACCTGACACCGGTGAAAAATGTGTCACAGCCCAGCCCAGATGACAATATCAGCAGAGGAAAAGTCTGGGATTATTTGTGCACCTATTGATTGGCTCCCTGGAAGGCTGCACAGCTGGTCACAAGTTTAATAGTCCTGTTTTTTTTGCAGAGCAAGGTCCATAGATGCAAAAACAGGAAAAAAAACCCAACAACTTTCCCCACTGTCAGCTGATGACTTCTGGTAAGCATCAGTCATTCCTCTTCTACTGTCTGCTCAGCATGATGCTTAGAGCCAGATTTTCAAACCTTCCTCATGATGAGGTGCCTACCTCATGACTTATCCCTTGATTTAACTGGAGCTACTCACAAAGTAAAGTATTACTCGGCACAAGAAAGGGTGGCAGAATCCAAGGGAAAATCTGAACATGCTGATTAACAATCATTATTATCTCAGTCTATTGGCTATGCTGATTGGGGTCTTATTAATTGCCTGATTGATCACTGGCTAGCTGGCCAGCTCTTAATGATTCTTTTTTCTCAACTGAGTTATTTGCCACCACATTTAATCGTCTTGCCTAATTGCTTGATATATTGCTTGTCTGGCTCTCATTTTATTGATTCATTGGTTATGAAATGCTTTAGTAATCCACCATCTTCCTCCCTTGTTTCCACAGTCACTGACATGTATTCTAAGCATGGACTCCATTTATCCACCCCTATAGATCACCTCTCTCTTTAACAATCCATATCCCTCTTCCCCATTTTCCTCTCCCCTTTCTCCCACAGTATGATTCCTGCTAGTCCCTCCCTATCCTTCCCTCCTCACTCCCCTATGCCTCCTCTCCCTCTTCATAGTCTTTCTCCTGTTCTGCCTCTGCACCAGCCATCATGCTACCTAACCTGCCTCACACTCTCCTGTATCCTTCCAGTGATACCTGCATCCCAGGTGTCCTTGCTGTCAAACCACACCTTCATCCTCTCCTCCCCCCATCTCCTCACTCTGAATCACATGCTCCAACTGTAAGAAGATCCCTGCTAGTGATGGCATCTTCATTTCTTTCTTCTGTGATTCTCTTCCTCCTCTCACAATTCTGCCAAATCTCGCTCCCGCAGGCTTAATTTCCCCCATCTGTAAAATAACCAGCATGCAAATAATTAACACTGCTATTTTAAAGCATCAGCAGCAGGTGTTCGTTAGCATCTACATGAGATGAATGGGATGGTTAGGGATTCCTCAGGGTTATTGTTTCAGGCGGTTTGCAGATTTAGGTAGGCATCAATACTTTGATTGCATTTGATTCACATTTGGAAAGTTTATTCACTCCATGAGGGCTAGATACTCATTCCTTTAAATTCTGCTTGTTCAGAATATGTCAGGCTAGAGCTGGTCTGTGGACTAGATGTTCTCTACCTTTTCTGCATGCTCTATTTATTTTTCCATTAGACATTTTCCTTTTTGCCTCCTGTGTTCTTTTCTCCACATTCCCTGCCAAATGCAATGCAAACCCAATGATGTTCAATTCTGACGTAAGCTTTTCAACACCCTGGATTTAAATGGGTTCTAAATTTGGCAAAACAAATGGACTCATCCCTGAGTAAAATGCACCAGAGGCAAGTGCATGTGTAAGACTGTAAATCCACTCTGGGATTTTAGTTACAGTAACAAACCATTAGAGATTTCCTCTCACAGTTTATACTCGGCAGAAAACAAGCCCATGGGTGACGCGATAGTTACCATAGCAGCTGCCACAAGAAGATTTCATTAACTGTTCGCAGCATGGCCTTACAGAGAATTATCAGGCTGTGAGTGAAATTTTGCACCTTTAAAAATGTCTCTAGGGGCAAATATGTTGTCATATATGGTATGGTAGAACAAGGGAATACAATGTGTTGTAATGAAATGTTGCTGCATTGTTAGCCTCAAGTTGCCATGTCAATGGCAATTTTGAAAGATTCTGCACACTTCTTCCTTTCTGCAGCTAGGCAGGTTTTGTTCATTTTGTATGAAAGGCAGCAAGGAGTTGGTGGTCTTGGCCCAGTGCCTAATAGCTCGTGTTCTATCCATCCTTACATCCCACTGCAACTGAATTCTTGGTTGGCAGCCTCAGGAGAGAGGCTGACGTCTGAATGAGCATGCAGGGAGAATTGTTTTTATTAATCATTTATATCAGCCAGAAGCCCCAAACAGGATCCTAGCCTTGTTATACTATATGCTGTACAAACGCAGACATAGACATGGTCCCTGCTCCCAATGCTTTTGGGGTTTGGCTTGTGCTTAAAATCTGCTGCCAGCTGCGTAAGTGTTTCTTTCAGGCACAGAATATGGCAGGTAGTATTGAGATTTCCTATCCCCAAGAGTGACTTTGGGCTTGCGAGCTAGATGAATGAGCAACGTGCAAGCTGGGACAGGGTGGAAGGAAGACAACTCTATTCAATTTTTTAAAAAAATGTATAAAATTGATTACATTTAAAAGTGTCGCTGTTTGTAATCTCTTCAGTGAGTCGATGTTTGCCTTCTCCAGATGCCTGCACTAAGTGCTTCATGGCTTGCCTATTTTAATGGGAAGAAAAAAAAAAAGAAAGAAATGGTACTAACACCACCACCAAAATGTGATAGTGCAGGAAACTAGCAGATAAAATGTCAGCAAATGTCCTCCATGCAGCAGTCTGAAACTCTACACATGCATTCCCAACGCTTTCTGCACCATTCTGCATTCCAGTCACAGAGACTGCAGCCCTTCCTGGGGCCTGAGGGGCTGGTGGCACTCCCCTTTCCCACAGATGCTCATCCCAACAAATGCCACACATCTGCAATGACAGGTTTCCCCTTCAGCTCCTCCTCTTGGCTACTCTCTGGCTTCTGAGCAGGCAGCCAAGGTTTCCTCTCTCTCTCCTCCCCTCCCCAAAGCTCTCTATTCTGGCTCCCACTGTGCCTTTCAGTGCAACACAATGGGGAGAAATGGCTGGTACTGCTGCTTCCTGACTCTTAGGAGGCAGCCGCAGTGGCATGGGAGAGACAAGGTCTTAGGGAATACAAGGAAATGTAGGGAGAGTAAGTACCAAACAGGGAAAGCTGAATCATTGTGGGGAGGGGGCCAGTGGGAAAGTGTAGGGTGGTCACAAAGAGAAAGACAATGACTAAGAAATGAGATGGAAGAGAGATTGCAAGGAAAACAAACACAGCAGGTACAAACAGGAAGGATGATCTTGTAGCTAGTGCACAAGTTTAGGAACCTGGACTTCTCGCTTCCATTCCCAGTTCTGCCACTGATCAACCGTAGGCTATGTCTACACTGGGTTTTTTTTTCTGGAAAAAGGTATGCAAATTGAGAACAGCAATTTGCATACTTTTTCCCAATTCTTTTTTTGGAAGAGGCTTTTCTGACATTTGGCCCGTATACATGGGACCAAATGTGAGAAAAACCGTCTCTTTCAGAAGAGCCCTTATTCCTCATAAAATAAGGAATACAGGACTTCTGAAAGAGCGTGTCTGCTCTTCCAAAAAAAAAAAATTGGAAGAGGAGATGTGTTCCCTGGACACAGCAGAGTTTTTTATGTAGACATAGCCTAGTACATGGGATCACGTTACCTATTTGTGCCTCAGTTTACCCATCTGCAGAATGTGAATGATAATGCTGACATACTTCAAAGGTAGGTGAAAGCACTTTAAGTTCTGGGATGAAAGTATTAGTAGGGACAGAGGAAGTATGTTCATTTGCCTTAGTCACATCTGTAAAAATGTCACCAGAGATGCTTCTTAGAGCTTGACAGTGATTCAGGCTCCACTCAGTAGTATGTGGAAGAAGCAAAAAGTACTGAGTATTAACCTCAGGCCCAAGCCCTTAATTTTTCTTTCTTGCGTCAGTATCTTACGGATGTGACTTGTTGACAAAAGCTGGTGACTGCCCTGTAATTATCTCTTTCAAACACAGAACGTGGCAGTTAATATTGAGCTTTCCTTCCTCAAAGGCTGACTTTGGGCTTGCAGTATCAGATGTTATGTAGAAAAAGCAAAATGATTATTTAACCCGCTCCGGTGCTCTTCCAGATGTCAGGTAGATCACTAATGCCTTTTAAAACCTACTCACCTTATGTACTAAAATAGCCATAAGAAGAGACATTAAAAAGTACCATAATTAGAAAACTATGCTATTTTAAAAGAAAATAAATGCTCAGAGAATCAGAACTTAGTCAGACCTCAGAAAGGTATCATTTGCTTCCTGTTTACTGCAAAAGTACAATAAGTCTTGGCTTTAGGCCCTGCCTTTTGGCATGTAAAAATATATCAATGAACTTGTGACACAATGGCCATGACTGTTAAAAACACAGAATTTAAGATGCAAAGACAAACATTAAATAAAATGCAAATTCCATTCTGTTTAAAGCAAAACTAAATGTATATAGGTGGAGGGTTTTGTCTGTTCGTTTTTGCATGTTTAGGACACCAGATTCAGGATGATTTGATTTGGATTAGGTCAGACTTATACAGTAGTTTATTGTAAGCATTCTAAGATACTCATCACCATAGTTACCTAGACACCATGAGCTGAGGTGTTTGATCTGCAAGATGCATGCAGTGTTATGGCCATGTTGGTCCCAGGCTATTAGAGACACAAGGTGGGTGAGGTAATATCTTTTACTGGATCACCTTCTGTTGGTGAGAGCATCAAGTTTTTCAGTGCACACAGTGTTCTTCAAGTAAGAAGTGCTCTGTGTAACTCAAAAGCTTGTCTCTCTCACCAACAGAAGTTGATTCCATAAAAGATACCACCTCACTTACCTTTTCTCTCTGATCTGCAAGATGGTCAAGATAGAATGCAGGACTGTGCAGACAATTATAACATGGTCTGACATACAGATGTTTAAATCCATAATCCTGTTTCTTACCTAAAGATGGCTGAGTCTAGACTCCAGATGCTGCATTTGAACTAAACTGCCTGGATAAGTAAATTACACAGACACATACTCTCTCATTTAATCCTCATATGCCAGCAAGCTGACCTGGGGCCCCATAATGCCCTCGCTTTGCACTGTGAAACTCCAGTGATTACAGCGGATTGCATGGGTGTAAATGAGGGCAGAATTATTCTGTAAGCGTTAACTAAATCCAAAATGAAATTATGTTAATTAAATCTGAAACATTTAGTCTTAAGCCAAAGCGATTTTTATTTTTTTTTAACTTTAATCAAAGCTATTTTTCATATTTCTCAACTTTTAATGTAATGTCTGCTTGTGGTTAGTGGGGTTAACATTGAACCATGCTCTGTGATGCTCTCCTAGTCAGTAACTGACTAATACTGCGGTTTTGTCTGAAAATAGCTCGTTAGTTTCCTTTTCTCTTTTTAGGAATAATTTAATCTCTTCCTGGTTTTTTCCCCCAGACACTTTTATTTTATTTTCTGTTTCTTTTATTGCTAATGCAAACATGTTTTTAATTATTGTATTTAATTACAGAACATCCTAGTTAATTGAATAGAGGCTGGTGCCTCCAAAATTTCCCCCAAAGAGTAGGATGGGTTACCACTTTGCTTTTTGTACTTTGTACTAGGACCTACGTCCTTTTTCCAAGCAACATCAAGACTCATAGATCTGTTTGTATGAATCTGCCCAGCTGCATAGATAGGGTGGGATGAGAAGCTGTCTCAGCACCATCAGCCTAACTCTCACTAGATTTGGGATGGAATCTCCATAATTACTTCCAAAGGTCTGTACATGTGGGACTGTGATAAGAAGGAGGAAGACAAAGGAGAAATGTTTTGCCTGAGTCTGCATTAAGTTTCCTGTTGAGGGACTTCTGGGGAAAATCATTCTGTGCTGCCAGAAATGCTGTGGGAATGCACTTTCTCCTCCAGGATGCCTCTTCCTCTCCTATGGAACCCAGAGACCCACACACATACCAGGGTATCCACTTGAGTGGATGAGTCCTCTGACTCCCACAAGAGGTAAAATCTGACCCTGGGTTTTTACTCAGTTCTTACTTTGGCAAAGCTGACTGGGTGCAAAAGCGAATGCTACAAAAACATTGTAGCACTTAGCAGATATTGCACTGAAACAGTCACTGTGCCAATTCTGAACTGTTGGCAGGGTTTTTTACAAGAGGTCCTGTACTATATTAGCAAGGCCATTGTATGACAGGAGCGAGTGGCATTGGCACAGCATTGTAGGGAACTTGGCCCTGCTAGTCACTTAGCACTAAATTTATTCTCCACCTGAAAAAGTGGTCACATCTCGTTGCTAAATCTTAGCATGATGTGAATTAAAATGTCCAAGGTAAATTCTATCAGTTCCAAGGGTTGTATGAAGAAATAGAAGTGCTAATACAGGAGGATGTTATTTCTAAGTCCTGGTCTACACTACAGAGTTAGGTTGACGCAAAATAGTTTATGTAAACTTTGAGGGCATGTCTACACTTATGATAAGATCAAAGTTCCGGAGGTTGAGTGTCTAGCGTTCAATTTAACAGGGTCTAGTATAGTATAGTGTAGTATGTAGTTAGGTTGATGTACCCTCAGGCTGTGTTATTCTGGAAAATCAGCCGCTTTTCCGGAAAAACTTGCCAGCTGTCTACACTGGCCGCTTGAATTTTCAGAAAAGCACTGACGATCTAATGTAAAATCATCAGTGCTTTTCTGGAAAAACTATGCTGCTCCCGTTCGGGCAAAAGTCTTTTTCCGGAAAACTGTTCCGGAAAAGGACCAGTGTAGACAGCACAGTAGTGTTTTCTGCAAAAAAGCTCCAATCGCAAAAATGACTATCGGGGCTTTTTTGCAGAAAAGCACGTCTAGATTGGCCACGGATGCTTTTCCGAAAAAAGTGCTTTTCCGGAAAAGTGTCCTGCCAATCTAGATGCACTTTTCCAGAAAAAGCATTTCCGGAAAATCATGCCAGTGTAGACGTAGCCATTATGTATACGCTATTGCCAACAACTGACTGTTTTTGGCTTTCAGAAGTCACCCCACAATACCCACACTGACAGTTCAATCGGTGCCAATGCTCCTGATGAGGACATTCCCTGTCGACTCAAGGAACAAAATGTAGATGCATGTGATTTGATTACTGTGGTGGTTATAGGGCTGATGTGAGTTGGTTCAACGTAATTTTGTAGCATGGACATGGCCTAAGTGGCTTAGCCATTGCTGTATACATAGGCAATGCATGACACTTTGACATACAGAATGCACAGAGCTTGATTATGATGGGGACTCAATGTGGCCTCTTCTGATGTGCTCACTAACAATTTCATGTGCGCTTTTCAATTACTGATTAAACATGTTCACCTTACCAATTGTGCCTATTATTTACTAGTATGAATAGCGACTATGCCAAGTCCTAGAATTTCCAACCAGGGATCCTGGTTCATCAAGCAGAGAACACACCTGAGTAAAACAAAGAGAACACCTGAGTAAAATTTCTCCCACACCCACTCTGGAGAACTCAATGTTTAGGTTCATAGATTTTTACAGTCAAAAGGCAACATAGTGATTATCTAGTCTGACCTGAACACTGCAGGCCACAGAAACTCACCCACTTACCCCTCTAATAGATCCATAATTTTTGGCTGAGTTACTGAAGTCCTCAAATCACGAAAAAAAGCTAAAAGATGTTGCACATATATCAAGAAAGTCTGGCTTGGAGTCTGTTTCGAAATTTGAGCCTAATTTTTAAGGAACATCCAGTATAATATAATTCATACCTTTTGGACTATTTTTTCTAGTGTATTTTTTCTGATTAATGTTTTAAATTAATTTGTATAAAGAAACAAACAATAAAAATGCAAAAATATAAAGGACTCACTAATGCCACATCCTTCACAGAATAACCAGTACATTAAAAAAAAAAGTTAACTTGTGGTAGCAATAATGTCTACTCTGCTGTTCATTTGACCTATGTAATCTACACTTGTGCTTTTGAATTCCCTGTGTTGTCTCATTTTCTAAGTCAGAAATTCTTAAAGATGTTCAAAACAAAAAAATCCAACCATCCATGAAAGTGCAGGAGAAACTTGATTAGCTTGTAAATAATACACCAATCCCACAATTCAGTAGATTTTGTACTTTTCAGCTAAATTCTATAGCAGGGTCTTGTGTCATGTTTGGACAGCTGTTGCTATTAAAACTCTTGCCAAGTAAGTTTTTTAAAAAGCCAGCTTCCAACTGCCATAGTAACAATTACCCTAAGAAATTTACAATCGCTTCAATGCCAAATACTGAAAACTTTCTTGGAGCTACCTTTAGGATTACTTTGAAATCTATTTTACACTGTAGAGTTTGCAATCACTTTGCTTTATCCCACACTCTCCTTTTTAAATTGCAGACCTACCACAAAGTTATAGTTTTAAAAAATGATACTTAGGAGCTGCTCTATCTCAGGATATGTCTACACTACAAAGTTAATTCGAACTAACAGACGTTAGTTCGAATTAACTTTAATAGGCGCTACACTAGCGCTCCGCTAGTTCGAATTTAAATCGAACTAGCGGAGCATTTAGTTCGAACTAGGAAAACCTCATTTTACGAGTATTAAGCCTAGTTCGAACTAGCTAGTTCGAATTAAGGGGTGTGTAGCCCCTTAATTCGAACTAGTGGGAGGCTAGCCCTCCCCAGGTTTCCCTGGTGGCCACTCTGGCCAACACCAGGGAAACTCGTCTGCCCCCCTCCCGGCCCCGGACCCCTTAAAGGGGCACGTGCTGGCTACGGTGCCCGTGCCAGATGCAAGCCTGCCAGCACCCAGCCAGCAGACCCTGCATCTGGCCCGGCTCGAGCCACCCACCCGATGCTCCCCAGCCCTCCCACTCTTCCCGGGACCAGGCTGGCGGCTCCCGGGAGCTTGCCCGGGACCGCAAGAGGTGGGCACCCGCCTGGGCTAGTGCAGACATTGTGGACCTTGTCCACGATCTCCGCACTAGGCACAGGAAAGTGGCCAGTTTGGGCAGGAGAGCTGCCAGCCTGGCCACTGAGGAGCAGGTGTGCAAGAGAATCAAGGTGGTCCACTGAGACCCCCGACCCTGAGCCCTGAGCTTAGAATGGCCGTACTGGGTCAGACCAAAGATCCATCTAACCCAGTAGCCTGTCTGCCAACAGCGGCCAACCCTAGGGACCCTGGAGGGGATGGACCAAAGACAGTGACCAAGCCATTTGTCTCGTGCCATCCCTCTCCAGCCTTCCACAAACTTAATGTGGACATGCTAGTTCAAATTAGCAAAATGCTAATTCGAACTAGTTTTTTAGTCTGGATGCGTTAGTTCGAATTAGCTTAGTTCGAATTAACTAAGTTAGTTCGAATTAGCGCTGTAGTGTAGACATACCCTTTCTCACAAAGCCTAAATGCTGTGCAACTGGTTTAACATCATCAATTCACGCTGACCATCTCGTTGTTGACATGTTGTGAAGGAAAACAGGCAGATGCTGATTCAGAATTTCCCGTTTTTGAAGACTGCTACTGAAGAGGTTGTACAATTGCTGGATTGTTCCAAAGTCTGTGATTGCTTCCTTGCATGATTCAGCGCAATCAATGCCAACAAGATTTAGTGCGTGCTTGCCAAACAGGAGAACATACAGTTTGGATTTTGCTCAAGAAGGACTACTTGTACTCCTGAGGAGCACGGGGTATGGAGGGCACCCGGGGGATGGCGAGCCCGCAAGCTGCAGAGCCATCAGGAAAAAGCCGCACTTTGAAGTAGGAGAGAGCCACTTCTCTCTGGCAGCTGGCTGCATGGCTGCACTGCCCCCCTTCTCCTGAGTCCTCCAGCCTCTGTAATGTTGCACTGAACCTAGTGAGTGGCTGCGCCCACGGGCGAGAGAAAGAGTGGCCTACACCTAGGTCCAGACCTGTGGCTAGAAGAGACAAGGGATGGGTTTCAGAACCCCACTATTAAAAATGTTCCAGTGCCACTGGTGTTAAAGCTAACTGGGGCCCACCAAGGCCCATCCATAATTACACCACTGCTCTTTCAGACATTTTTAAACTGCATAAAAATCAAGGTCAGCTTTTTAGCAATAATGAAGAGATTCTATGAGGCAGTCAAAAATGCAAAACAATGAAGTCAAGGCAAAATTTGAACATGTGGACTCTGAAGAGGCACTAGAACTATAAAATATTGATAATTTTGTTGAAATAAGGGAAGAAACATATCCTGAAGACATTGCATTAGGGCCAAAATCTATTTCATTGGATACGATAGACTATTCCTTAGTTAGCAAATAAGCCGAAAAACATAGGTAATATGGAGCAGGCAAATGGAAAACATTTCATTTATGGTTTTTTATAAAGCACTCTTATCCAAAGCACTTCACAATAGTTAGTTAATGGTGCAAACAATATTTGGAAAGATCATTAAGTGATCCACTGAGACCCTCAGCAATTTTCAAATGGTCTGTGAAAAAAAGTTAGACTACAAAAACTTCTTCTTAGTCATAATGTAAGAGGATGATGAAGAAAAAAGAATGAAATGGGAGGTGCAGGGAAAGTAAATGTTCTTTTTTCTTGGCTGGATCCCCAGGGGGGCACCAAAAATAAAGCTGAGAACAGGGCCTCACTAACTCTAATTCTGCTACTGCCAAGTATGCAGCTTCAAGGATCATGGGGCGGGGAGGGCCTGGTGCCATGTGGCAGCAGTGGTCAGCTTCTCTGCACCAGCCACAGTGGCAGGAGTTGCAGGACAGTAGAACATCCCATGCTAGATTATGCAGTTTTTCTGGCGAGGCTGGGTGTTTGAGACCCCTGGCCTTGAGTGTTTTCATAAACCTCCAGAAAACGTTGCCTCATTTCATAAGGGGAAGGCAGACAAACACTCTAGTCAGTTTCACTTTTAGGCAGGAAGTGCTCTTTCAGGTCGTCTTTTTTAATTACCTATTTATTTAAGCCCAATAAAGAATTTTTCCCTAGTTTGTTTAAGGGCTGGATAAATAAACCTAAACAACTCCTGAGTCAAGCCAGGACTCAGAAGTTAAACATTTACCAACTCCAAGAATTTTCAGGCTTCTGTTTATCACTATCTCAGATGTTCCCATGTCTCACCTTCTTACACTTTTTAAAGGCTAAGTTGGGCACGTCCAATTAGTGGACTGATGACTCTGTGTGAGCCAGCATTTCATAGTTTTCATAGGCTCATCATATTTAACAGTCTTCCCAGCCCTGTTCCATTATGTGCTTGCTGCTCCTCCATAGCTAATTACTTCCTCTTTTAAGTTAGACCTGCACTGCCTCATTCTGCTAGTGGACTGATGCTTTAAAAATACAAGGTTCATCTTTAATTCCTCTGATGAAATTGCAGGCTACCCAGCTGCAAAGGATAATTTAATGACCAATCAGTAAGCTGCAATTTTTTTTCCCAGCACCCTGTTGAGGTAACTCAGATAGTCGATGGGCAACTTTGCAGGAGTAGAACGGAGGCAAAGTAGCCCAAAGTTGACAGCAGATTCTTTAGCAATGACATTCCCCATTTAATGTGGGTGGGAGGAGAGGGTGAATGGCTCCACATTGTACCCTGTGCCCTGGCCCTTTGCTCGTCTTGCTTCCACAGAGACATTCTGTGTGTCTTTCTCAGAGTGCCTTGTGGTGCTGGTTCCACAGCGCTGATCTCCACAGCGCAGGTTAGGGTGACCAGATGTCCCTATTTTCTAGTGGGCAGTCCCAATATCCTGGATTTTGTGTTATAAAAGCACCAAGCCCCTCCGCCCCTTCCCCGGCATCCTGATTTTTCACACTTGCTATCTGGTGTCCCAGTGTGGTGGAATCCCACTACTTCTATTATGTTACATGGCTCTCTATAGCTGCAGGTAAGAAATTCTTCTGTCACATTCTTAGGACATATTTTGAAGGGCTTGGATTGTACCAGGCAGTTCCAGCTAACACAGTATGACACTGAAAGATACTTTTATCTAAGACCTGAGACCAGGGTTCTGTGTTTCTCCTGCTGTTGGGGGTCATTCCTCACTGTAAAACCCAGGCCACCTGATACAGGATTCAGGGAGGGACAGCCTAGAGAAGAGGATGAATGGCAAGGTGCTTTGCACAGGAGGCTGATAATGTGCCCACATGTCCTGGCCAATAATACCTTCCCCATTTTTTCCCTGCCCCCAGAGATCAGGGTACATGTAGGCATAGGCGTACGCAGCACATTTCATTAGGGTGTGCTCCCAAAGAATTTTTTTAAAATGCACTTTGACCCCCTCCATTAGCCACACCCCTGACCCCTGTTAACCACGCCCTTAGCCCCCATTAGCCATGCCCCTGGAGGTAACCCTCTCCAGGCAAGATGGGCAAATGACCAAAAGTAAAAAGTGTTATGTGACCCCTAACCCAAGGACTTTTCCCACCATCCTCCTACCAATAGGGATTAGTTTGGCCCCCACCAATCCCCGCCCATGCAACTATCCTGCAATTGCATTAATCCAATGTGTGTGACATTAATGCGGGGGTGGAGAGGTGGGGGGGGGGGGAAGTGATCCCTTTAAGAGTTTCCTCCCATGAGCAGAATGAATTTTGTGTTGTGCACCAGTACTGAGTTCATGTGGCTTGTTTAGATGTGCCATTGTGGCATCCAAGTTATTAATAAATATCTAACTTTCCCCTCTGCTTCCATGTCTCCTCCCCTTGCTCCATCAACTCCCCTGGTGCCTCCTGCCCCCCAACCCTTCATCCTCTGCCGTCCTGACTCCTGCACTTCTCATTGCCCTCAGCCTTCCTGAGACCTGCCCCCCTCCACCAGCCCTTCTCTCCCCGCCGTGCCCACTCCTCCAGTAGCCCCACTCTGATCATGTGAGCTACCCCTCCTCATCCCTTCGTCTAACACCTCTCTCGCCTCTCTCCTCTGGTGCTGGTTCCTCCCCTGCAGGTGTCTGCCCTTCTGCTTCATCCTAGAATTCCCTGGCACCTACACCTTCCCTTACCCCTGCACCCTTCTGGTGCCTCCCCCTTTCTTCACTGCCCCGACCCCTTTGCCTTTTTTTCCCTGATGCCCATCCCCTCACCACCCTCTGCCCCCATTCCCCTCATGCCCCTCTGTGCCCTCACACATGACTTGCTCCAACCCCACCTTCCTCATGCCTACCCTTTCTGTCAAGCCTTCTCCCAGCACCTCCCCCTCCAATCCCCAATGCCCTTACCCTCTCCTCTTCCAGCATCACCCTGTCCCCCCTCCCACTGACACCTTCCCTCCTGCTCTTTTCCTCATTTTCTCCACTTCCCCCCCTAGCATTTGTGTCTCCTCTACCCGGTCCCTTTGGTGCCTTCCCCTTTCTTCCCCCTCTCCCCTCCCCCTCCGTACAAGCTCCTTCCACCCTTTCCCCTTTCTTCCCCCTCTCCCCTCCCCCTCCGTACAAGCTCCTTCCACCCTTTCCCCTTTCTTCCTCCTCCACCCTCCCCCACTGCAAAAGCCCCTTCCTCTCCCACTCCTTTCTCTTATTCTCCCCTCTTACCTTCAGCTTCTGCCTTACAGTTTGCAGGGCTGGAGTCAGAGCCAGCCCAAGCTGCACGTCCAGGGAGGGGCACCCCTGGGGCGCTTTATGGTGCTGCAGGGCCGGGTGGGGGCACCCCCGGGGCACCGCATGATAATGCAGGGTGGGGCGCCATGCGGTGCTACGGGGACAGGCGGGGACACCCCGGGGTGCCATGCTGTGCTGCCGGGATGGGCGGGGGCACCCCTAGGTGCCTCAAGGGTGCCGCACCATGCGTGCTGCACTGCCGGGCCAGGCAGGGGCACTTTCGGGCACCTCAACGGCACCACGCCATACTGCCGTGCTGGGCAGGGGCGCATCAAGGGCGCCGCACCATGTGCCCCATACTGCCGGGCCAGGCGAGGGTGCTCCTGGGCACCTCAAGGGTGCCGCGCCGTGTTGCTGGGCTGGGTGGGGGCATTCCTGGGCTCCTCAGGGGCGCCGCGCAATGCTGCTGGGCCACACGGTGCTGCCAGGCCACGTGGAGCCCACAGCACAAAAATGGCTCAGGCTAGGCAGCCTGAGACATTATGGTGTGCCTGGGCACACCCGGCACAGCCCATGCACATGCCTATGTGTGTAGGGTTGCTAGTTCAAGAGCTTGTCAAGGGTGCGCTCACAACATGATCTGGAGAGCAGAGGTCAGAGGCCTCACTTGTGCTGGCCCTGTGAGGAGAGAGCTCCTTGAGCTATGCATACAGTTAGTGGGCCTTTCATTAGCTCAGTGTACGAAACCTGGGATAATACTGTCACATTTGTGGGAGTGATGGGGATGCTGGGACATTTCCAGTATTTAGATACATTTATCAACCATATTCTTCACACCGATCTAGCAGAAGGCCTACCTTATGGCTCCTCCTATGAAAGAAAGTGCATTCCTTCCCCTGGATATGCAAACGATTTGCTGTGGAATACAGGCACAACTGAGTCCAGCTCCTGGTTGGTGTATATTGGGGTTGCACCCCAGATTTCAATGCCAATTTACACTAGCTGTGAAGTTGGCCCAGTTCTCATTAAACATTACTTAACTCAGTGTCTGTGTGTTGGGGAGGGAGGCTGTGCTACACATGCCCCCTCTGTGTTCAATCCATAGAGGACATGGCTTTTTTGCAGCCCCACATAGAAAGCTTTAGCTCAAGCTTCAGCCTTTATAAATAATCCCTGCCAACAGAAAGGGATCCCAGGGAAAGAAAGAAACAAATTGTACTGAAGTAACAGAAAGCTTCATGTGAGTGGAAATGAAGCAAAAGTCACTTACGTTGAATTTATTTTCACTAGTTCTCAGCTTTACAGAGATTCAGCAAAATGAAGTTGGATAATAATCCCAGCTAGTTACAGTCTCCAAAAAGAAAAAAAAACTACAGTACCTTCAAACTGGGTGAAACTTGATGCCGCCAGAACTCTGCAGAATCCCCCACCAGTGTATTTCCAAATCACATTCCTCCATTACTCTGTTAAGTGCTGCCCACTGAATCAACAATAAATCAAGAAACCTACACTATGGTTCTTTTCATAATGAATCTATAAATTTCATGGAATGATGAATTTCTTCTTATGAAATTTCAGTTGAGGCCTGGGTGGATACAAGGAACTCTTGGGTTTGACTGAATTACAAATGCTTTGGTTAAAGAGACATTGTTAAGGTAAAATTTGACTCCGCTCAAGCCCTAAATCATCAATGTTATTTCAGGTTCATTTCATATAGGGGGAAAAATTGGTCTTTAAATCAAGAACTACAACTGTCTTAATCCCAGTTGAGCAATCTAATTACAACAAACCCCATGAAGGTGGGCACGGACATGTCATGAGCACAGGCATGCTTGCTACAATGTTCCTTCTTTTTTCCAGCCTACTCTGGGTATGTCTACACTACAGAGGTTTTTTTGAAAAATGGCCATTTTTCGGAAAAAACTTCAATTACGTCCACGCTGCAATCATGTTCTTCTGAAAGTAAATCGAAAGAACAGAAGTTTTTTTCTGACATTGGTAATCCTCATTCTATGAGGAAGAAGCCTTTTTCCAAAAGAGCTCTTTCGGAAAAAGGCATGTGTGGACAGGGAAGAGGGAATTCTATCGAAAGAAGAGGAAAGAGGAAAGAGGAGGGTGCCCTGGTGGCCACTCCATCTATAGTAATAACAGCTAAAATGAAAGAGAGAATCCATTCAGTGTGGACGCTATCTTTCAAAAAAGCAGATCGTAGTGTGGACGCCGTCTTTCGGAAGAAGTTTTTCTGGAACATCTCTTCTGGAAAAGCTTCCTCTGAAAGAAGCCTGCAGTCTAGATATAGCTTCTGTCCCTATGCAGCTACTACAATGCTCATTTTTAAACCAAAATGGAATGTTTTATGCTTCAGTTCAAGGAGGAATTGTTTGGGGGAAGGTCTATGGGCTGTGTAATGAAGGAGGTCAGCCCAGATGACCACCATCGTGTCTTCTGGCTGTGGAATCTATGAATTTTAATAAGAATTTCCACTGAATGGAAAAAATCTGCATGTGCTGGAAAAGATTAGAAAGAACAATAGCGGGGTAGTGCGGGCAGGCTGGCTTGGCATGGCTTGTTTCCTTTTGCATGAAACATGCAGCATTCTAGATGGGTTGTTTTGCTTCCAGCTCACCTCCCCGGATTTTTATAAACAGGAATTTGTGATCATCAAAGTTGGGCTGTGGATGAAAATCCAAAATATTGGATGCTCATCCCAAATCATTCAAACCTCTTGAACAATTAAAAAAACAGACTTTCCAATGAGATTTCTGGGATTTCAACATCCTGTCCCAGAAAGCAATTTCTTGAGTGTAGTTTACAAGTACAGTGACCCTTGTTCACTGTTGATTTTTTTTAAAATTTCAGCATGTTTTCAAGTGTAGTGGGCATTCCTTCCTGGCACAACCTGCTGCCCAGCTGGGACAGGACCAGCTGCACCCAGACAGGTTCCCTTTGGGGTGTCCCATGCAAATGGCAGCATCATTTGCCCCAGTCTCTCTCACCACAAACTGTGAGAGCATTGGCACTGCTCTAAGACTGCTTCCTGTGCAGCTGTACTAGTGTGCGAGAAGTACCCTGAAGGCATCCAGAGAAGACAGCCTCTGTTTGGCCCCATATATGTGCATGCAGCGCCCTGTTACATCTAAATCTTGTACAATGTAATTCCATCTTGCTTTCACAGGTCAATCTCCTAGTTCAATTTTAAACTCAGCTTCTACCTACATTCTCCAGCCCCACTGATACTCCTGAGGGGGGAAAAGAATTATGACTCACTAAGGAACTTGTTCTTTTCTTCTCCAAGAGGCAACATAGCTATGAAATTTTCTCTTCTGCCTGAGGCTCTGAGCTCTGTGCTTGAAAGAACATGCACTGAAGGGCCATATCTCTGTCACATCCATGAACCAATGGTATAGATCAATATTCCTTTTAAAAAAATCAATATCCTCATAAAACTTGATTTCATTCATTCACCAATAAAGCGTGGAGCATTTTTTAAAGAGCTTTCGTTTCTCCAAACATCTTTCCATTAATTTTTCATCTAATTTTAAAAAATAAGCAAAGATAAGTATGGTGCTTCTACAGTATTATACACATTGTCTATAAAATCTGAGCTTGGAACAATCCTGGAAATCTGGAGTTTTTTGCTAAGTAAAAGGATTTTACTGTTACGTGATACATTAAGTGTTCCCCTTAGAAAGCCTTTAATAAAGGAAATGGTTTGTTTCAGCAGGGGATTGATGTGTGGGCTAAATCTTTCTATACCTTAATTAATTAGAGTTTAAAAGGTCAAAGCTCTGCAGGACACAGGGTATCAGTGGAAAGTGGTAAAGCTGGCTTAATGCTTGATGCAGAACAGCAATGGGCAGCTGGCAACCCAGGAGCCACCCCTGGCCTACCAGATTGTTTTATTTGGTCTGCCACAGCCCAGATTGGTAGATGAAACCTGGCATCAGCTGGGAGGGAGCAGGGCATTATGGGGGGAGAGCCCTGCCTGAAGAATAGATGTATGTCACATGACATTGTAGTGGGCTCCTTCTAATGTTCACTGGGAGCCAGTGGGCCCAGAGCAAGGAACTGAGCTTATCTCCTTTGGGACAGGAGCCATCACTGTGTGGAGAGTGTGGGGCAGGCTCACCCTCCACCCCCCCCTTCACACCCTGGGGCTGCAGGACCAGATACTCCTGGGCTGTGTCTACACTGGGCCACTTATTTCGGAAAAGCAATCGCTTTTCCGGAATAACTTGCCAGCTGTCTACACTGGCTGCTGGCTTTTCCGGAAAAGCAATGACGATCTACTGTAAAATTGTCAGTGTTTTTCCGGAAAAACTATGCTGCTCCCGTTCGGGCAAAAGTCCTTTTCCGGAAAAACTATTCCAGAAAAGGGCCGGTGTAGACAGCACAGTAGTCTTTTCCGCAAAAAAGCCCCGATCGCGAAAATGACGATAGGGGCTTTTTTCCGGAAAAGCACATCTACATTGGCCATGGACGCTTTTCAGGAAAAAGTGCTTTTCCGGAAAAGCATCCTGCCAATGTAGATGCGCTTTTTCCGGAAATACTTATAACGGAAAACTGTTCCGTTTTAAGCATGTCCGGAAAAGGGTGCCAGTGTAGACGTAGCCCTGGAGAGTCACCCTGTGCCCAGGAGTAGGACCTGACCCCGCCAATGTATGGCTTTCCAAAGGGGGTTTAGTGAATGTTTTGGTGCTCTACTAACTTAAAGCAGCCTATCCCTAACATAGGTAACACATGACCCATCTGTCTGCCTGCATTTCTACATGTCCGTAGCCATGTGTAGGAAAGATAGAAAATATGGCAAAAGACCAGCTTGGCTTAACAAGGAGATCTTTCATGATCTCAAAATAAAAAAGGACTCATATAAAAAATGGAAACTAAGACAAATAACAAAGGATGAATATAGGCAAGCAACACGGGAATGCAGGGGCAAGATTAGAAAGGCAAAGGCACAAAATGAGATCAAACTAGCTACAGGCATAAAGGGAAACAAGAAGACCTTTTATAAATACATTAAAAGCAAGAGGAAGACCAAGGACAGGGTAGGCCCACTGCTCAGTGAGGAGGGAGAAGCAGTAACAGGAAACTTGGAAATGGCGGAGATGCTCAATGACTTCTTTGTTTCGGTCTGATAGAGGAGGTATCTGAGCCTTTAGCTATGATCTTTGAAAAATCATGGAAGACAGGGGAGATTCCAGAAGACTGGAAAAGGGCAAATATTGTGCCCATCTATAAAAAGGGGAATAAGAACAACCCAGGAAACTACAGACCGGTCAGTTTAACGTCTGTCCCAGGGAAGATAATGGAGCAGGTAATTAAGGAAATCATATGCAAACACTTGGAAGGTAATAAAGTGATAGGGAATAGCCAGCATGGGTTTGTGAAGAACAAGTCATGCCAAACTAATCTGATAGCTTTCTTTGATAGGATAACGAGCCTTGTGGATAAGGGAGAAGCGGTGGATATCATATACCTAGACTTTAGTAAGGCATTTGATACGGTCTCGCATGATATTCTTATTGATAAACTAGGCAAATATAACTTAGATAGGGCCACGATAAGGTGGGTGCATAATTGGCTGGATAACCGTAGTCAGAGAGTTGTTGTTAACGGTGCTAAATCCTGCTGGAAAGGGATAACTAGTGGAGTTCCACAAGGGTCTGTTTTGGGACCCGTACTGTTCAATATCATCATCGATGATGTAGATATTGGGATAGAGAGTACGCTTATTAAGTTTGCAGATGATACCAAACTGGGTGGGGTTGCAACTTCTTTGGAGGATAGGGACATAATTCAAAAGGACCTTAGCAAGTTAGAGAAATGGTCAGAGGTAAAAAGGATGAAGTTTAATAAAGAGAAATGCAAAGTGCTCCACTTAGGAAGGAACAATCAGTTCCATACATACAGGATGGGAAGCGACTGTCTAGGAAGGAGCATGACGGAAAGGAATCTAGGGGTCATAGTGGACCACAAGTTGAATATGAGTCAACAGTGTGATGCTGTTGCAAAAAAAGCAAATATGATTCTAGGTTGTATCAACAGGTGTGTTGTAAGCAAAACTCGTGAAGTCATTCTGCCGCTCTACTCTGCACTAGTTAGGCCTCAGCTGGAGTACTGTGTCCAGTTCTGGGCGCCATATTTCAAGAAAGATGTGGAGAAATTGGAAAGGGTACAGAGAAGAGCTACAAGAATGATTAAAGGTCTGGAGAACATGACCTATGAAGCCAGGCTTCATGAACTGGGCTTGTTTAGTTTGGAAAAAAGAAGATTAAGGGGGGACACGATAGCGGTTTTCAAATATCTAAAAGGGTGTCACAAGGAGGAAGAAGAAAATTTGTTCCTCTTGGTTTCTGAGGACAGGACAAGGAGTAATGGGCTTAAAGTGCAGCAGGGGAGGTTTAGATTGGACATTGGGAAAAAATTCCTAACTGTCAGGGTGGTCAAATATTGGAATAAATTGCCGAGGGAGGTGGTGGAATCTCCCTCTCTGGAGATATTTAAGAACAGGTTAGATAGACATCTGTCAGGGATGGTGTAGACGGAGCTTGGTCCTGCCTTGAGGGCGGGGGGCTGGACTCGATGACCTCTCGAGGTCCCTTCCAGTCCTATTATTCTATGATTCTATGTGCTGATAAAACATCAGTCGAGAGTATTGCAGCATAAGTAACTATTGTCTGCACAACATCAGGAAATTGTAAAGTGGCTTTTTGGGTCTGCTTCTTGCTCAGAGAAGATGGTTCTGCTTCAGAGATGGTTAAAAGGATACTAGCAAGTGAATCTGTATAGGCTTATTTTTTCAACTCTTTTCTGTAAGTCATTGAAGAATGGAAATTATGGGACAGATCCCCTCTCTGCTGATCTATAGCAGCTCACACTGTGGTCCCCTATCCACAAAACTAGGGATTTTTAAAAAGAATCTCATTGATAGATGGCTAGATTTCAACAACCCAACTCTAGCTACAAGTTGGACATTTCTGATCCAGCACCTTCAGGTCCTGACTGGTTCCAAACCAGGAAGTTTGCTGGTCTGGAGAAGGTTCCTTGCCACAGCACCCGCAGCCACTGACTCTGCCAGGTCCAGGGTAGGGGTAGACTACCTCCAGCCCCTGCCAGGTTGCTGGCCCTGCTGCTCATACCCTGGCTGGACTGCTTGCTGGGCTCCAGCAGCCTGAGCTGCTGGGAGCTGGCTCTGGCCCTGTGAGTTCTAGCCCCACTTCTTTGGACTGTCCATTGTCACATACTTGTGTAACAGTGGCTTCAACAGATGTGCAAATATCAGGCAATTGTGTGCCTAATTACCAACTGGCATATAAAATCACCCAATTTGTGTGTGCAAATGTGAGTTACAGAAAGAAAATCAAAGGTGTGGTGTGTTGGGAGAAGAGATGTACGGTGAGCTCACCCACTTCACCAGAGGCTGAAAACTTAGTCTATATTTCAGAGGGTTATTCATTGGTATTTGAAAAATAAAACAATACCCATATAGAGCACAAAGAGTAATGCTTTATAAACACCTAACATGAATGAGTCAATCCTTTGGGTCTATCCAGCCTCTTATGTAACAGAGATTTCACTCCCTTTACATTGTGTCTTGTTCATTTTTCAGCATGTTTGCTCAAGTGTACAAGTGAAAGAGACAGGAGAGAGACATTTCAATTTAGAAACCAAGATAAGAAACACCTAGAGATAGCTGAGCTATAGGCTAAACTCCAGAGGCTGTAGTGAGCAAGGGAAGGGGGAAAAATAGAAATTCAGCTCAGCCTTTGTGATAAGAGCAATGGCCCCAGGACACCAAGAAAATTTCAGGGATAGTAATGAGGGAAGGAAAGTTGATGGTAGGAGTCGCTTGGGCAGGCAAGTGCAAAAGATGCCTGGAAGAAGGACCCCATGGCCAAAAGAAGAACAGCAGACAAGCAACGGGGGGGGGGAGGGGGGATTGAACCTATGTGTGCAGAGACCAACAGGTTAGCAGTTTATCACCTTAACCTCTCAGCCATCTCACTTGCTGATAGCTGCTGTTGGCCATCACCTCTCCTTTGAGTGGCTCATGCTGGCAGCCCAAGGCAGGATGAAATTGCTTAGCGAGCATAACTAGTCAGTATGCCAGTAGTGTAGAGGCATCATGCAGGAGTCCCGTTCCTGTGAGCTGGGGTTGAGTCCCAGCTGGTGCATGCTTACAGCCAGCCTTCAGCCTCCTCCTGCTTCCTTGCCCGCTATTCCTTAGCACAGCCAGTGGCAGAAGAGCCCCAATGAGGGGGGAAGAAAGATGGCCCAAGAGCAAGGTTTTCTTCCAAGCTACATGTTTAAAGCCCAGCAGATGAGCAGTCCCTCTAGCTTGGATGCTTATCAGCCTTTCCTCTTGTCCTTTGGCTGCCAAAGACAGGCGCCCAAGCTGGCTAGAGAAGAAGCAGCACTCTGTGGCTGTAAGCGTTGAGGCCTAGGTTGACATTCCCATTCTTTGGAGCCTCATGGGAATCCCAGAGGGCACAAGAGGCGGTGCTGTGGCAGCGCCCCCCCTTGGCTGTGCCATGTAGATCTGTCACCACTTGTCCTGGACCTTCTGCCTGAAGTACAAGGAGCTGGCTTCCCGTCTTCCTCGGTGAAGGAGCTTTGCCTCAAGAGGCTTCTCCCCTAGCCTCACTTCCCAGAGACTTCAAGCCTAGGCAGTGCTAAGGACTGAAAGGAGCATGCTGAGGTGCTGCCTGGGGGCTGTCGTGGTGTGCGTGGCATTCTCTGGGCTGGCTGCCCCAGCCTCACCCTTGTCTACATCCCCACCATTTCCTGGAGTGGCACACTTTGCCTAGGGAGGCTGTTGATGCTCCAAGTCCTCACATCCACTGTGAGGCATGTAAATGCTATTCACCCCCTGCCCCCATACACACACACATCCCATTTTACAAATAGAGGGCCACATTCTGAAAGGTATTTAACTGCCTAAGGAGATTTTCAAAAGTGTTCAAAGAGGATGGGCATCTATTTCCCATTGATCGCACTTGGAGTTTGGAGCCTTTCAGTTCCCAGCACCAATCTGCATATATGTGCAGCTACAGACCTTTAAAGATCTGGGCCTAAGCAATTAGGTTAGTGAAATATAGCTTAATGAACTCAATTAAGAAACTTCCCAGGAGTTTATCTGAGCGCTTTCCCTGAAATGCAAGTTGGTACTTGGCTGTCAGCTATGTAAGCAGTGTAAGCAGCCTTTCTCATTTCCTCCCTTAAAATATCATATTGTTCTGTACAGTTATGGTCTTCATTTTACAGAAGCTGTCACAGAATTGTGTGGAATTCCAGGATAATAGTCCCAGGGAGACACAGAGCCGAGGGACACAGAATTACTGCTCTTAAAACTCATTGCACTCTAGCTGCGTTTTATTTTTTTGGTGGATGGGTAGATAAATCTATAGACACATAAACAGTTATATAAGATGCACAGTTCATTAAAGTTTATAGCTCTTTTAAAAGGTAAATCTTGATTTGCATGCCTGTTTTGCACACAGCACTGAATTAGATTTTGGTTTCCTAGGCAGTGTGGCAGGTGCATTAATCTTTAATACAACAGCTTTACAGTGAGACAGTGATGTTAAGTCCCTGGTGCTCTAAGTCAAGCCAGGCCACTGACCAAATTAAAACAGTTCTTTTCCTCCCTACTCAAGCTTTACTACTCGGTGGGTGGGGAACAACACATAATCCAGCTAATTCCTGGGGAACGTCAACTCTTTGAAATTAGTAACAGTGAAAATAGTAGCAGTAGGTAATATTTCTCGTTGCGAAGAATAGCAGTATGGCGATGGTGGCTTGGGCTAACAGCCTGAGCACATACTGAAGCAAGCAGGTGGGATTGTACTCAGGTAGCTAGCAATGTTCCGTCTAATCTTTTCCATCCCTGTGCGGAATAAATTTTTTGTGTGAACTGAGGCATGTGCAAAAGTGCACCACCAGCAGAAACATAATATCTAGTTGTGGGCACCTTGGTGGGCAGCATTTGAATCGCACAGATACACAGCTTACAGAGAACACTGGTGGCACTGGCTAGTTTGAGCCATTACCTGTGCCCCTCTGGCCACATTGCTATTTTCAGCATACTGACTGAAGCAGAGTTAGTGCATCTCAGTTGGGAGCCCACCTCTCAACTGAGATAGAGACATTACCCTGAGGTTCTCCTGACTGTAGGAAGAGGCTAGTGATTCTTCTCTGTCTCACAGGGCTGCTGCGAAATTTGATCCGTACATATTTGTAAATTGTGTTCTAATCCTTAGCTGCGAAGGGAAACGTGCACCTTTGCAGAGGGACCCACCTGGAGCATGGAATGTTGCACTTAAAGGCAGCAGAGTGCATTTTTGCACTTACAGCGCTTTCTGTTAGAGGAGAGCACTGATCTGCAGATATTAATGTAGGTTGAAGTAGCTTTATTAGGTAAAGTGTTATCTGCATTTTCTAACTAAGAAAGGAAATCAAGGCATTTGGAGTTTCCAGCATAAGCTCATGAAGAAAGTTTGTAGCAGGAGTAGAACATATATCTCACAAGTCTAGCTGGGAGTCTCAGCTACAAACCCACCTTTCCTCTCTCTAGGGTCACTTTGGCCAGAAAATGTGACACCCCACATTTAGCTGCTCTGACTCGCTAAAAGATAGAAACCTCCAATTTCTCAAAATTGCGGTGGGAAAAATGAAATTCATTTTCTTTATTTTATAAAGACTGAAGCACACAGTGGAGCAATACCGATTCACCTCAGCTAAGGAGATGGGCCTACACACCTTAAAAATGTATTTCTGAAGTTGCTATTTTCTTATAATTTTCCAAAGCAATCAGGTGGCTGAAGAAGAGAGATGATTTAAGGCTGTACATCCAAAGACTGGAAAAAACTGTAGCTCATTCAGGCACTTATAATTCTGACAAAGACACCTTTGTTTTGATTTCAGGAAACAACATAAGACAGCTTTATTGTTAATTGGAACAGAATGATGCATCTCTAACAGAGACTGGCCTTGTGTCAGCATAATTAAATTTGCATGTTTAGGAAATTTTGAAGATGTTCGGAATTAAAATAACTTTATAGGCAGATTATCTACTCTGGCAGGTGAAGTATTAAACAATCGTGTCAAAAATAACAGAAAAAACTAGGTGCTTGTATATCACTTCAGCCATTAAATAAGCACTGCTGGCACTGATTCTGTCTCTGTTTTCTGAGGAACACATCAGGAATTGTATTCAAGCAGCTGTAAACTGCTGATGATTTTTTTTATCCACCCAGTGATCTTGGACTGTTGTAACATCACAGATATTCTTGTTTTCAGTACTCTGAACTGTGTAATTAAGGTACCTTGGGGAGAAATCAATACCATGTATTACCTTTGAAAAGCATATTTGCTGACTAACTTGCCTTGCTTACTGAGAAATATCGGAGAGTCACAGGTGGCAGTGTTTAACCACTAAATCTGTTTTGTTTGTCTCAAATCTTTCTTGTCTCAGAAAAAAAGAAGTTAGAGTACAGCGGCTGGCCATGCTTTCAGTTTCGAAAGAGTGGGGGATTGTCTCTTCGCCTCAACGCTGGTTTCAAGTCTCTGTAGCTTCACTCACTAGAATGGACTTGCCATTGGTTTAAACTGGTAAGTGAGAGAAGTGTGGAAACAATTTTTGGAGTAGGGGTGCTCAACTCCACCCCCTCTTACTGCTGTCTGCACCCATCACTGACCCATGGAGCTAGGGCCAGCAGCTAGGACACTGCATGAAGGACCAGCGGCTGGGACACCACACCTGGCAGCTGGGTGGGACCCTGCATGTAGGACTTGGTGGCAAGGCCAGCAACTGAGTGGGACCCAGGACCAGCAGCTAAGACTCTTCACATGGAGATGGTAACTGATGGGACTGTAAGCAGAGATAACAGGTGGGGAACAGTGGGGCTGGCAGCTGGAAACCTGAGTGACAGGGGCAAGGAGACTGTGGCTAGGAATGTGGGCAATGGGTGTGTGGCCAGGATGCCCAAAACCTGGAGGTGCTGCAGCACTGCCCACAGCTCTACTTCCATAGCTATGTGAGAGCAAAGCAAGCCCTTCATATTTTACCTTCCCCCCCTCATTAATGCACTTTTAAACTGTGGCAGACATCAAGTATCCTTCACTGTCCACCTCTAATTGTCTTTATGTGGAAACTTGGTGGAAGGTAGGGGGAGGGAACAATTCCTGAGGATGACTGTGGATCACTATGAAGTCTGGCTAAGCACCTCTAGGTCACTTGTCACATTTCTAAGCTGTAATAGCTTAATTACTTCTAAGACTTTCAGCTTGTCACTCTGTTCTGGACTTATATTTTAGCAAAAATCCTTTTTTACGATATTGAAAAAATTCAGATGGGTGAAATTCAGAGCCTGGTAAAGATTATTCAGTTCTTTGGGGGACTGATGCCATTTTGCAGACTTCTAGACCAAAACGGACTGTATTTTATGGGTTGGCTTGAAATGACCCATGTCATATAAGTAGGCGAGGGTGATTTTATTATAAATGTCTCATTTGTCAATGGGCCTGGGCTTCAGTTAGGATTGTAGGCCCAGAAGGAAGCTCTTGGGTCACAGAATTGGATCCCTTGCCACAGAGGGCAACCCCAGTATAATCCTGTTAACGAGTTTGTCAAGCACCGTCTTAAAAATAGTTAAGCTGTTTGACCACACAACGAAGCAGACAGAAGCCATGGAAGTATTGACCCTCCCCAGACAACCGCTGGCACTCAACTGGCGCCCCCTTGCTCCCTTTGCTACAGTTACATGGTATCCAGGGACATGCTGGGCCAAATAATCAGTCTGTTCCCTGAGATTTTTCCTCGATTGTTATTCAGTCAAAGCTCCTGTGGCAGACAACTCCACCCAGAGACTCTGCACACCTTAGAACCCCTGCTGACACTATCTCACTCAGTGGCCTGGAGCCACTTAATCTCTTTCTCTCAGGCTCCCCTCCATAAAACAGGATTAATCCCTATTAGCTGTTGGAGGCTTAATGATTAAGTAAATAGGATTTTTTAAAGCTTCGAATTCAAACTACTATTTTTTATCATTGTGAGGGAGTTCACGCACCACTGGAACACCTCCTCATGGCCAGGCATAAAGGTTCTCTCCTTATCTGGTGCCAGCTGCTAACAGTTGCTCCAGTGCTGCTGTGGTCTTTTCCCATAATTTGGCCCTCTGGCCAGGTTGTTCTTTATACCACCCCCATCTGGGATTAGAAAGAGTCCAACCGAATAAACCATCCAAACATCCAAAAAATCTTCAGCCCAACTCCAGGCCTTGTGGCCTCGATGCCTTTCTCTCTGGACTCTCTATACCATCCCTGTCTCTTTCTGTGAACTCAGGCCACCTTTCCAGTGCTGGTAGGGAAACCTGGGCCTTCCCACTACTCCACCAAGTTCCAACCTGGGGACTCTATGTAACCTGAGCCAAGGTCTGCTCAGTCCATGTCCTCACTGCTGTTTCCCTGGGATGCTTCTTATCCAGCCTCTCTTAGGCCTTCTTCGCCTCTCTCACCTCCCACATCCCCAGGCTTTGCAGATTAACCCTTTGTTGAGGGCCAAGACTTTCAGGACTCTCCACTGGAGCCTCCCAACAGAATCCCACACCCAAACATGTAAACAAAAATATACTTGACTTGACCTCCCTCTCAGTTAGACATCCCTCAGAGCTCTCTCCCTGGAAAATCACTTCCTATCCTTTTGTCAGGGCATCCCAAGAGAGCCTGCTCCACTCTGGTGGCTGTTCTATGTCACTCATGGCTTCTTGCCACCCTCCCCTACTTATATGAGGATTGCAGGATTTGCTCTTCCCTATACAGGCAGTCCCCGAGTTACGCAGATCCGACTTATGTCGGATCCGCAGTTACGAACAGGGATTTCTCGCCCCGGAGGACTCGAGCGGCAGGACACCTGATCCCGCCGCCCGCCTTCTCCCGGGCGAGAAAAGCTGCTCCCTGTCTCCCTGGTCTGCTGGCGGAGCCAGCAGACCAGGGAGACGGGAGCAAAGCGGTGGAGCACCGGGGGCCGGACCCACGGCCACTTCCAGATCAGCTGGAAGCGGCGTGGGTCCGGCCGGGTGCTCCGCCGCTCTGTTCAGCGTCTCGCTGGTCTGCAGACCAGGGAGATGCTGAACAGAGTGGCAGAGCACCCGGCTGGACCTGCGCCGCTTCCAGATCAGCTGGAAGCGGCTGCGGATCCGGCCCCGGTGCTCCGCCGCTTTGTTCAGCGTCTCTCTGGTCTGCAGACCAGGGAGACGCTGAACAAAGCGGCGGAGCACCCGGCTGGACCCGCGCTGCTTTCAGATCAGCTGGAAGCGGCGCGGGTCCGGCCCCAGGGAGACGCTGGGACCAGGGAGACGCTGAGCAGAGTGGTGGAGGACCCGGGCTGGACCCGCAGCGCTTTCAGCTGATCTGGAAGCCGCGGGTCCGCCCGGGTCCTCCATGGCTTTGCTCAGTGTCTCCCTGGTCTGCAGACCAGGGAGACGCTGAGCAAAGCCGTGGAGGACCCGGGCCGGACCGCGGCGCTGATCTGGAAGCGCCACGGTTCGGCTCGGGTCCTCCGCAGCTTTGCTCCACGTCTCCCTGGTCTGCTGGGGGGGGGGAACGCAGCTAGTGCCCCCCCAGCAGACCAGGGAGACGTGGAGCAAAGCCGGGGGCCTGTGGTAGAGCAGGTGGGGCACTGCCGGTTGGTCCCGCAGCACCGCTCCTTGGCGCTACTGGACCAACCCGGCAGCACCCCAGCTGCTCTGCCCCAGGAGTCCTGATTCAGCTGCTGATCAGTTTCAGCAGTGGCTGAATCAGGATGCCTGGGGCAGAGCAGCTGGGGTGCTGCTGGGTTGGTCCAGTAGCTCCGAGGAGCGGCCGCGCTACTGGACCAACCCAGCAGCACCCGAGCTGCTCTGCCCCAGGCGTCCCCAAGTCAGCCACTGCTGAAACTGACCAGCGGCTGACTACAGGAAGCCCGAGGCAGAGTTGCTCTGCCCTGGGCTTCCTGGAATCAGCTGCTGATCAGTTTCAGCAGCAGCTGACTTGGGGACACCTGGGGTTCTTACCTTGAATCTGTATGTAAGAGGAACTGGTGTCCAGATTCAGCGGCTGTTGAAACTGATCTATTTCAGCAGCGGCTGATGCCAGTTCCGACTTACATACAGATTCAACTTAAGAACAAACCTACAGTCCCTATCTTGTACGTAACCCGGGGACTGCCTGTAATTGCTAAACCCGGAGATTGAAGGGTAATTCTTTCCCCGCAGCTCCCTTCTTCTGTAAGCTTCCTGTCTTCATAATCACCACCCAGCCCTGCCTCAACTGGGCTTCATATCTAATTAAGGGTGGCTCTCCCCTGAGGGGCAAAGGTAGCACACTTGGCAGCTCAGGTCTCCATTAACCCTTTCATCACCTATGTGTCATATTTCCTCCAATCACAATTATTATTAGACTAAATCAGAGACAATGTAAAATCTTGGTGGTAAAGAGATGGAGCGAGCCATTTTGCTTGGCAGCCCTGTGATTGCGAATTAAGTTTCTCCTCTCATGGCGAATAAGATTTAAAGAGCCGATGAATGTGAATTGGAATTTTCTGCTGAAATGCAGCACGGAACTCTTCCTTTTGAAGTCACAATCATAGACATGGAGCATGAAATTGAAGTCAATAATTAGTAAGTGAATCCCAAAGAGAAAGACTTGGCAGCTTTGGCCTTCAGGCTTTGTGCTAAGTGGTTCCTTGGACAGATAGGGGAAACACTTCTCTGTAGTTGCACACTACAGCAGAGTTCAAAAGGCTTTACCTGAGGACATGACAATGTGGTGAGTTAAGCCCTGAGGAAAATAAAGATACTGCAATGCAGATCAAAGCTGGTGGTTCAGCAGAGCCTGGTTCAAAGCAGCTTGCCAGAGAGCTCTGCAAAAAACTCAGTGACAGGAACAAGCTGATTCTGACTGAGCCATCAGGGAACTTGTCATCAGAGTCATTGCGTGATGAGGGGCTATTTGCTGATGTTATTGCTTCTGTGGAACATGGAGTGAAGTATTCAGCTCTTTCCCTTTCACTTTGAGTGTAAACTTCTTGGTCTTGGTTGCTCACATACCTCAACATGATTTATTTCATGTCACTAGAAAAGCAAACACACTTTTCAGGCTGTTAACATTATTGAACATTTTTATAATGGAGACCAATTAAGTTATTGTTGTTGTGTTATGAAGCCCCAGGCCACAATGCTTGGGCCTGATCTGGGGCCCCCTGATGACAATGGACAAACTCCCAATTGTCTTTGGATCAGTCCGCTAATGAGGAAAGGGAACTTACTGAAAAACGATGCCTGAATCATTATGTACTTGTGGTTTCGTGGTCAGTGCTCTGTGCTGCCTTTCTGCCTCCCTGGGGGGTTGGTTCTAACACTTTTGGTAGGTTGACTCTGGTTTTACACTGATGTAAATAAAATTGAGTCTGTCTGGCTGTGTGAATTGAGAAACCAAGGTGTTCCTTCCCAGAAGGAGGAGGGTCTTGTGTTTTTCAGTGGTGCTACAGATTGCCTTGAAGTTGATCTCAGTAACAATCCACTTAAACTGTTTATTAAGGCCTGAGTTTTTCCACATGAAAAACATTTAGATGGGAGCAGGGTAGTAAACTCTAGCCTCTGTAAATTTTAACCATTGGGTCCTTTGTTTTCCCCCATTGCCAAAAACTGTGGTACAGGCAGGATGCAGGGCTTGACAACTGGAGAAGTATCTATGAGCAGCAAGGAATGCACACACCAGAGGCTTCTCAGGAGGTGCACAGAATGTCTCCTTCTCCACCCTCCAGTCTAGCCACCTCAGTAATGGCTGGTGGCTATGGGAGATACCAGTAGCTGTGAACAACACTACATGACTCTTCTGATAGGGATCACAGAGCAGGCAAGGCCGGTCAGTGTCATACACGGCAGCATTAACACATTCACAACGGTAACATAGACTGTCATTGGCTCTTCCCTCTGCTCCTTGGTCACTCCCATTATTAGCATGCACCTTTGTGTGATGTGGAGAAGATTCTGACAGCTGTTCACACATCCGACATCACCAATTTGTGGCATCATCCTTTTGTGACATCATAAGATTTCAGTCCTGTCCACATCACCAGGGGCGGATGAGAGTGGTGGGGCCCCGGGCAGCGAAATTTCGTGGAGCCCCCCCCTTTGACACGGCGCGTGCGCTGTGGCGCCACGGTGCATGCACGGGGCCTCGGGAAGCGCAGGGCCCGGGGTAGCCGCCCTGCTCGCCCTGCCCTAAATCCACCGCTGCACGTCACACAGCATATGCTGGAGGTGGCAGGGAGGGATGCCTCTCTAGTCCAGCACTTGCTGGTCCAGCAATATCCATAGTCTGGCATGAATTTAATTAGCTGGATGTATCATGGGTGTATCATGGGCGTGGCCAAGTTCCCAAAGTCCCCTAAAGTTTGTTCACAACCACCAGTCTTGGCTTTCAGTGTTCTGTGCTGTTATTTAGCTCTAATTTACCACTACATATTTTCTAAGAGCCCAGTAAGCAGTGAAAGTGTTGGTAATGTTGCTAGACAATATTGACCTCTTGTGGTTCTGCAAATTCTCTAGTTCAGCACCGGTCAGGTCCTGAGGGTGCCAGAGTAGAGAGGTTCTGCCTGTAGTCGTTGTACTGATGGATTTACCGTACCACTTAGAGGCCCCAAGCTGATCACTGATCAGCACTACATGCCATGAGCCTCTGTAGAGCTTAGCAACTGGTTTCAAGTGCTTATGCCATTGTCTCTTAAAGGACACTTCCCCATAGCTGGGCAACATTTTTTTTAAGCAGCACAATTATACTTTTATGACCCCTCAGGGTGGCTGCTATTATGTCAAAATAAAAGGTACCTTTATACTAATTGATCTTATTCCCCTTCCTGTCCAGAGATAGCTTTGCCAGCGCAAGCATATTTATACTCCCACTTTAATAGCGGCAGCATATTAAAGTGCATTATGCTGAATTGCTTGAGGGCACTTGTACTGTTCTATGAGAGTGTCCCCACAGAGAATTAGTGTGGAGTATCTGGTATGCTGCAAATTCACATCCTTTTTGCATACTAACTTCCCATGTAGATAAGCCTTAAAACTCCTAAGTCACTTAGGTGTTGCAACGCTAAATGGAAGAATGTCTACATACCTTTAGAAATATGACCTTTGTAACTTGCCTAAGGTCACATAGGAAGTCTATGGTAGAGCCAGGAATTTTAGCAAGATCTCAAGAGCCCTAGTTCAATGCTGTAAGCACAAAACCATTCATTATCTTTAGCAAGAGTGCCATTTCATGAGAGCACGGGTCGGGCAGCAGCCATGTATACCAGGACATGTCTTGCTTTTTTTTCTGTTCCCCTGATGATAGGGGAATGAATGGAAAGTACACAGCTTCTGTGCATGCCTCTCACTCTTGGCTGGTGAAGAGAGGGAGTAGAGGAAAAATTCATGGAATCCAAGTACTTTCCCCTCACTCCCTTATTGTCAGGGGAACAGGAAAAAAAACAAGCCACATCCCAATACGCAAGGCTGCAGTCCCCCATGACCTCTTGAAACTCCGCTCTTGCTCGTTAGGCAGTTAGGGTATGTCTACACTACCCCCCTAGTTCGAACTAGGGGGGGTAATGTAGTCATACGGAGTTGCAAATGAAGCCCGGGATTTGAATTTCCCGGGCTTCATTTGCATAAAGCCGGCCGGCGCCATTTTTAAATGCTGGCTAGGTCGGACCCCGTGCCGTGTGTAGCTGCGTGGCACGGGGTCCGACCTAGCCGGCATTTTAAAATGGTGCCGGCCGGCTTTATGCAAATGAAGCCCGGGAAATTCAAATCCCGGGCTTCATTTGCAACTCCGTATGACTACATTACCCCCCCTAGTTCGAACTAGGGGGTAGTGTAGACATACCCTTAGGTACTAGCCAAGTATATAAATATAATAACATGGAGGTATACCTATGTCATACAACTGGAAGGAACTAGAGGTCTTTGAGTCCAGTCCCCTACCCTTGTGGCAAGACCAAATACCATCCTAACAGATTTGCCCCAGATCCCTAAATGGCTCCCCTAAGGATTGAACTCACAAGCCTAAGTTTAGCAAGCCAACAGTCAAACCACTGAGCTATCCCTTCCGCTGTACAACTTTGCTGTTTACATTCCATCCGAAACACCAAGGCTGTGTCTGCACTGCACCCCTTTTCCAGAAAAGGGATGCAGATGAGACAAGTCGGAATTGCAAATGAAGCGGGGATTTAAGAGGAATAAGGGACCTTTCGGAAAAGGCTTTATTTTCCGAAAGATCCCCGTCTAGACTGGCGCTTTTTTCCGGCAAAGCCCCGAGCCGGAAAAAAGCGGTAGCCATGTTTATACAAATGAAGAGGGGAAAATTTAAATCCCTGCTTCATTTGCAATTCCGACTTGTCTCATCTGCATCCCTTTTCCGGAAAAGGGGTGCAGTGTAGATACAGCCCAACAGTTTGGAACTGAATTATCAGGATCAGAAGGGTTCAGTTCCTATTGTCAGGATCAGCCCTTGATCAAATGGGTCCCCAGGTGAGGTGTGTCTTTGGCACCCCACCCCCCCATTTGCTGAATTTTTGAATGCCTTATTTTTTATTACATTTTTAGGTTATTTAATGAATTTGGTGCATGATTTGCATACATAATTTAGCTCTTTCATATAAGATGATACATTTGTATGCCAGGATCTATCATTCATGCCATATATAAGCAAATAAAAATAGTTTTCTCTAAGCTTATAGCAACATTATGATTTTAAGAATAACTGAAAAGTACTAACATTGAGAAATTGAACTCTGCATCAGTCTCGGGTGGACCGGCATTAAATAATGTTACAGCAGGTGACAGACAGCCTTGGTATATTAACCCTATTCATTTAGTTCAAAAGGTCGCTTTTCTCGCCTTTGCCTGCACAAACTGAAGCACAGTGTCAGAGAGATCTGAAGACTGGCCAATGGCATTTTCAAGTGATAAAACAGCAAATGATGCCAGTCTCATCTGCCATCATCAATCGAAGATACAATTCATAAAGCTCATCACTCGTGACTGTGACTGGCAGGGTGAGCAGGATCCTCAGAGCTATGCACACATTAGGGAAAGCATCCTTCAGCTCTGCATCATGAATGAATCAGAGAAGTTGGAACTCTGAGAGTGCTTCCCATGTTGAAAAGTGTGATGGGCATTATCCAGTTCAGCACAGAGGTCTTTACTATTGATGTCCAAACATTCCACATGTGTGAGCATCCGGTGAAGGTCCGTACAATTGTTCCCTGTCCATTAGCAGCTTGCTAAAGTCATACTAAGAAACCCAGCTCTTTCTGTGGTCCTTCATTTTTCTAAACCTTTCTTCTTTGGACACTCGAGCAGTATCAACAAGAGAGCAAAACAGGAGTTTGCTAATTCCTTAGGAATAGGACTCCCACCATTTATGCTTCAATCTTCAATGTCTTCTGCAGGGGGACAGTTGCTACTGCCTAAAGCCTGGTCTATTGTTCGGATTCAGATATTTTCCTATCAAATGTGCCCTTTGTTGCAAACTAGATTGCAATTGAGATTTTCACTTCCTATACAGAGCTCCTGAAGACTTCTTCAGTGGCAACGCTTATTTTCTATGGATGAAAACAATTAGTATTAGGGAAAGCAAAAGGCTGTTTCACAGTCTTTTCTTTTGTGGCATAGATGGGGTTCAATAGATATCTCTGGCATCTCATTAAAATATGTTCTTTATTTGTCACTACTTACAGTCTTCATGATTCCACAATAAAACAATGTTCCCAATATCACAGCTAGGCTCACTCTTCACTTCATTTTGGCTACATCTACACTGCAGCCTTGTATCAGCAGAGACAATGCAAATGAAGTGCTCATTAGCATTTGTCACGCTGTCATTTGCATATCTCTGCCAAAGCTTTTTCTGGAAGAGTTTTTTGCGCAAAAACAAGCATTGTAGATGGGGCCATTTTGTGCAAAAAAACCCTTTTGCACAAGATCCTGTATACCTCCTTTTTGAGGCATAAGGGATCTTATGCAAAAGAGTTTTTTTGCACAAAACAGCCCCATCCGCACTGCTTGTTTTGGCACAAAAAACTCTTCCGCAAAAAGCTTTGGCAGAGATATGCAAATGACAGCGCGACAAATACTAATAAGTACTTCATTTGCATTGTCTCTGCCGGTAAAAGGCTGCAGTGTAGATGTAGCCTCAGATATCTCACTGACTGACTGATGTTGCCTTTATATACCCATGAGGAAAAGGCTGACAACATTCTAGGTAGTTCAAGAAAAAATTGATTCTCAGAAAGTCTGGACATTTCCATGAAATTCTCCAAAGGTCCAGAACATTCAAGGAGGTTTGTGAAAAATGAATCCTCATGTGGCATATCTGAAACATTTTACTTAAATATTCTATATTCCCTTTGGTTCTTCTTCTTTGCCTATGAGAGCATAGGCCATTAATAAGTTATTTCCAAGCCTCTCTGTCTTGTGCCACCTTTTATAAGTCTTTCCAGCTTTTGCCCATTTTCCTCACATTCACATCCAGGTCTCTTCTCCAACTATTCTTTGGCCTTCCTCATTCCCTTTTTCCCTGTGGGTTCCAGGATAGGGATTGTCTTACCTACCTCCCACATTGTTCGCACATTCCAGGTGCCTATTCTAGACATTTTTCTTGCTGAAAGAAGGGGAATCGGCAGTTCAGTATCCTTTTGGGTTTGGCTGCCAACTTTGAGGGCCTTTTTTAGTCAGGGAAGGCTGGCTTGCTATTCAAATTGAAATTGTTGATGTTTTTGTAGCATATCTTTATTTTTACAGGATAGGGTTGTTAGCCCAACCCTCCTTAGTTACCTCTTATGACATGCTTGGAAGGGTACAAAAGTCCTATTCTTACTTCCCCGTAGGCAGGGCCAGCTTTAGGAAGTGCGGGGCCCAATTGGAACAATTTTGATGGGGCTCCTCAGCAATTTTGGTTGAGCAAAAAAAAAAATCCACCGTCAACACAGACACACACACAGACCCTCCCATGGCACAGCAGGAAAACCCTGTGCTAAACTCACACCTCCTGTGGCGCAGGTAGCCAACTCACTCCTCCTCCAGGGCTGGCAGATTTGTATAATTTTTGGTGGTGCTCCATTAGCCATGTGAACTACCCCTCCTTATCCCCTCTTCCAACACCTTCCTCTACACACCTGCCCTGCCTCTCTCCTCTGGTGCTGGTCCCTCCCCTGCAGGTGTCTGCCCTTCTGCTTCACCCCAGAATCCCCTAGTACCTGCACCTTCCCTTACCCCTGCACTATCCTGGTGCTTCCCCCTTCCCTTACTGCCCCTGCTCCCTTTGCCCTCTTTTTCCCTTATGCCCACCCTCTCACCCCTCTCTGCCCCATTCCCCTCAAGCCCCTGTGCCCTCACACATGACTTGCTCTGTCCACTCCTTTCTCATGCCCACCCCTTCTTTCAAGCCTTCTCCCAGCACCTTCCCCTCCCCCCTCTAGCCCCCAATGCCCTTCCCCTCTCCTCACCTCTCCCAGCATCATCCTACCCCCCCTCCCACTGACACCTCCCCTCCTGCCCTTTTCCTCATTGTCTGCACTTGGCCCCCTGGCATTTGTCTCTCCTCCACCCTGTCTCTTGGTGCCTTCCTCTTTCTTCCCCCTCCGCACAAGCCCCTTCCTCTCCCACCCCTCCTCTCTCCCCCTCTGCCCAAGCCCCTTCATCTCCCCCATCTCCCCTCCGCACAAGCCTCTTCATCTCCCTCCTTCCCTCTCCACACAAGCCCCTTCCTCTCCCACCCTCCCCCCTCTGCACAAGCCCCTTCCCCCTAGTTTTCCCCCTCCCCTACCTTCTGCCTTCTACTTTGTGGGGCCAGAGTCTGCACTCGGACCCCGGACTTCGAACTCGGACACAGGCCGCACGATGCAACGTGCCTCCAAGGAGTTTTAAAGTCCTGGGCCGTGACATCATGTCATGCCCGGGCATCCTCCCCACCCACCTGCAAACACAGCAGCGCGTGCCGTTGAGGGGGAGTCGCAGTGAGAGCTGTGCATGGCAGGGATGGGCCGGGGCTGGGGTGGGAGGACTCGTGTGGGGGGCCGGCAGGGGGGGTCTGGAGCCTGCTGGAGCAGCGCCCCACTCTGAATATTAACTCGCCACCTATGGCACCTGGCACACTTCCAAGTTCAGGGCATGGGGCCCCTTTAGGTGCGGAGCCCCATTTGGCGGAATCAGGTGAATTGGCCTAAGGCCGGCCCTGCCTGTAGGGCCCTGGGAACCTCACGGAGTATTCCCTTTGGGTGCTTAAAACAAATACATCACCCCAGTTGCCTGGGTTGTCTACCCCTAAATCTGCCCCTGCTTATTATGCCTCCTGTGAGTGTAACATGGGATTAGATTGTAGGTATGGCATTACCTCAGCTACCAGAGAAGGGAGAGTAGGGCCCAGCAGTGACCTCTGAGCAGGGCATGCCTGAATGCTGTTATAGCATTGATCTTTCCTGTAATGGAATGCGTAATAAAGACACGTTCTTTTACAATGCTTTCAAAGTTGTGTTTTGAAAATTATGTTTATGATAAGCAATTGCAATACTGATGCACAGCAGTGATTCACCTTCAGCCAGTCAGGCCCAACTTGTGTTCGGGGTTATGCATACCATGAAAATGAGATAAAGGTGCCTGCAGATAAAAATTCAACACACTGAGGACTTCATGTGAGGTAAAAGGGTGTGTGTACAATGCTGTTTGTTTGCCTGTGGCAAGGAAAACCATGGTAACTACATTCACCTTTTCTTGAACAAAGAGTCTAACAGGATGTAAAACTGCTTGACAACTTGTCTCTCAGCTAGAGCACTGCTCACAACATCCTATCCCCTTAACCTCCCCCCTCCCATTTTTATTTCTTTCAGCAGGACTGCACATCCTTGATCATCCAATTTTTCCCTTCATGCTCCTTAGAGTTCTCAAGTGAAGACCGGCGTTGTGCAGTAATCCCCTCTGTTTTGACAACCTTATCAGGCTCGTGACAGGTCAGTAGTGATGTGGTCAAAGGGGCACTGTCTGCCAATCTTGGGAGCCTTTGGCTAAAATTCTACCTGAAAGACAGGTTGGCTGATTTCTCTGCCTCTCCTGCCATTTGTTCCTTCTCTGTATACTGCTGAAATGACTCTTAGGAATGGATTATCCCTGAAGTGCATGCAAATTCTACAAAGCAGTTTTACTATGGCCTGGATTGCCCCAATGGCAGGTATTCTCCAGAAGTTTCCCAGGTTGCTTATAAGCTAGTCACTTTCACTTCCTTTTCTCCTTCCCTCCCCCGTTTCTCCTTCCTCGTGTCCCCCCACTCACCCTCTCCACAGTTCAAATGACCCAACCTGCAGTCTTTGCTAAGTTACACACACATATGATCAGTATATAATTCAAGAACAAAGCATAAACATTTCCAGCAAATGCACTTGATATAAGTTTGTTTGCCAAGTGTATGGTGATGAAAACCACAAACGAATAGCTGCCCCAGTTCCTTATTCTTCTTCGCTGAATGGTGGCCACTGCCTTGGCTAACATGGTGGGGACTGAACCAGGGCCTCTCCAGTGCTAACACTTGAGGTGTTCTAGCTAGACAACCAAGCTGCTCATAACAGCTTGTACCCTCTGGGGATCAGCACAGTGGAGGACTTGTAACACACACTCCAAAGTGGGTTACAGTGGCACCGTCCTGAGCAAAGTAAAAGGAGTTTTCATGCATGTGAAGAGGGAGCATTCTGTAGAAGCTCACTGTTCAGATATTGGCAATATATTACTGCCTGTATATTAATTCTTCTTCCTGGGAGAGGAAGCATTGACTGAACACCCAAGTATTGCAGAAACATGTGCTGCCCTGCAGGGACACAGAGTCCTGAGGTGCTATCTTGCAGCCGAGATCTAGTGAAGTGATGGGCAACCTGCGGCCCACAGGCCACATGCAACTCATTGGGGCTCCATGTAAGGCCCATGAGACATTTTGTTGCCCACATGCAGGATTGCCTCAATCTGGTTTCCATCTGGATAGTTTTTTTCCTACCAGTGTCACTAAAGTGACACTCACATAAAGCAAGGGCACAAGAAGTGAGGTGTGTGCGGATTGCATGTGTAGCACCAACAGGTGGAACCAGACCTGGGATGTGTGGAGCTTAGTGCATGAGCCTCTTCTGACTGAGCTAAAAGCCAGGTGGCTCTCAGGTAAGGCTATGGAGCACACTTCTTCCTTCGCTCTGTGAGGGGTATAAGTGCCACTACATGGGACAGCACACCACACCCAGTAGATCTGAGGGTTACACACACAACATGGGCCTTAAGAGCTGTGTGCTCCCTCTCCCTACAATCAAAGCGTTGTTATGGTTCAGTCAGAACACCCTGCAAATTCTAGGTACACAAGCACAGTTAGCAAAACTACCTGATCCTGGGAGGCTGCCTTGGTTCTGACCAGGGCTCGCCGAACCGCAGCGAGCCTCACTCACCAGCCGTGCTGTCTGGCGATCTGCGCATGTGCAGATCGCCCAAACCTGGCTCTTCCGGGTTACAATCTACTTGCCACGGGGGAGTAGATTGTATTATTTGTCGAGCCCTGGTTACGACAACCTTGCAGCACCTTGAGATGAAGGAGGGCCACTCACGAGGCCCACTCATTAGCCTAGGTTGCCCGCTACTGATTTTGCAAAAATAGGGATACTTGCCCTATCACCCTGCTGCCCCAGTATTCTGCCAAATTCTGCCAAAATGCAGTCCCTAATCTGCTTCTGTCTGTCCAAGCACTGGTCTGATACCATCCTTTGCTGCAACACATTGAGGCTGTAAGTGAGCCATGAGGGGTGGGATGAGAATTCCTGCAGCACAGGCCTAATGGTAGTGGCCCTGTGCACTTTATTGTCCCACCAGTCCTGGGAGAAAGGAGCGTGCCAGAGATGGGAGGATGAGTAGCATAGCGCTCATGGCCCCCAAAGATTTTAGACTGCAGTGCATCAGACAAAGGAAAGGAAGCCTCAAGTCATAGCAGCTCCTGCGGTTGCTCTGAACTGTAGTGGGAGAGGGAGGGGCCGTGTCAGCTCAGAGTCTGAATAGGACAAAGGTGGCATTAAGCCATCTTTGCAGCTCCTCCCCTGGGCTATGTGGAGACAGAGCCAAAGGATCTGACCCTACTATTATCCACCGTGTGGCTGACACTTCTCTCCTGGCTGACAGCATTTTAAAAATCAAGTCCAAAATCAAGTACAGCATCACCGACTAACACATCAGGCACTGACCTGGTGTTTATTTGCTTTCTCCACTTACAGGACTGAAGAAGGAATGTTAATGGAAATTGTTGAAGCATGACTGGCAAAAGTTAAACTCGTGAATGAGAGGTCTTGGAACATTTTGGTTTGAAATTTCTTTTTTTTTTTTTTTGGTCATAAAGCGAAGTCAGTTTCCCTTCTGAAACCCCAGGCTTTCAAATCCAGCCTCACTGTACGATTGTTATCCTTTCCCAAATAAACAAAATACTTTATACCTTTTACTTGAGGCCCAGCCCCTCTTCCCTCCAATTTGCAGGAGAAAATGGTGACACTTGAAATGCTGCTTGATGCATAAAAGCCAATGAAAGCCCCAAACTGTGAGAATGCGTCTGTTGAATCCTTGCTCCCTTTCGCAGACTGCAGGGTGATAATGAAATCTGACATATCTTACTGCCTTCCAGTAATGGTTTCCTGATTGCAGGGCTATACAGAAAATAACTTAACAGTCTAGAGATGATGGACCTGAGCCTGCAATGTCTCCATCCTATAAGCAGGCCTGCTGCGGACTCACACACGAAAGGATGTTCAAGATCCTGCCCTTTGTTGGGGGCTTGACTGTTGGTACCACCACCTCTAGGGGGTGGTGCAGGGTACACTCGCCAGGAGGAGCAATAGGAAGATTGCAGTTCAGGAAGACACAAATCCATAAGTGCTGTTCCCTGTGTAGGGTGTGCATTTCCCATCGGTCATTAGCTGCCCCTGAATACTTCCTGGCCATGTTGACCCTGCTCCATGGGCCATTACAGAAGGAGAAGGCATTACCCTACTCTAGATTACCCTTCCAGATGCCCTTGTTTCCCATGGACAAGACGAAGTGCACAGTACCCGGAGTGCTGTTGTATGATGCCATTGAGCAGCAGTTGTATGAAGGGAAACTTTTTGCATACCCTTCCTCTCCTCCCCCAAGCAGTACAGAATCTGACTCCAACAGGGTAACACGCCAATAGCCTAGTTAGTTTTGACACCCCAAAGGCTGGATCCTGCTCCCATTGTTCAATGGGAAATTCACTGGCGAGGGAGTCGGATGGAGCCACAGTTCCCTGTTGAACATCTCTGCTCAAGTAAAAAAGAGCAGAACGTGAAACATAAACATGTACTGACATGCTGCAGCTAGTGGGACATCTACTAGACTCACATGGTTTCAATTATGATTTATAATGGCAACAACAGTGACTCCATTAAGCCCGTGTGCTTCTTGATGGTTCAGTGCAGGTTTTTGTTGGTAAATGTGTTTAGCCCTCAGTGCAATGCTTATAGAGGGTCTTTTCATTTATTCCAGTAGGTGGCGGATCAATGTCTGACCTGGGGCTATGCTGAGATCTTGACTTAAGTTTTCTTTATGCCATAGTTTATTCCTCATTAAACTGTGAGTGTGTTGTGATTGTGAACAAAGAACATGCCTGGTTATTCTCATTAATTCTCTGAATGTGTCTATTGAACTAAGGAAGAAAATGGCTTGAAAATGAAGTTTAGGAAAGCCTGTAAAATCCTTCTTTTCCCTCTTCTTAGAATTTTGGAAGCTAAATGATTTTTCCCCAGTCATCCTGTTGCATCTGTATTGTTGTCCCACTTATCCAAGAACCAAAATGTAGCTTTAATCAAATTAAGATACATAAGCAGCAACCAAGCCTAATGGAATGATACCTCCTATTGTGTTACACTCGGGTGCCAGACCGTGAGCTGGATTTGATATTACACAATCCAGTTTGTTTGGCTTCTGGGAAATAGGGAAGTGGTTCCTGCTCACAGTCTACGTGATCGCCAGCGAATGGCAATGTCTGTTAATGAAAAACAGCCAGTGGCAGTTCTCAAGAAAACACAGTCCTTTTATGGCCTAAAGATGAAATGCTCCTGTGCCCTAGGAGGTCCAGGTAACTCATCTTCACACCAAAAGCCCACCTCTGCCATCTTGTATTCACCCTAACAGTCTTTATTTGCCAAAGTGCATTTACATAGCTGACGTTGGGACTGCTTACATGAGGAAGACTTGTGGCATCAATCCCTTCTAGGACAGCTTCTTATCCCTTTGGTTCCACTTTAGGCCTCATGCACTTTATTTTGGAAATTAGATGCCACTTTGCTCCACACCCTAGGACTGCTCATTAGTCAGTAGAATGATTCACATTTTCCTCCTAACCAGGCACTGAAAAGTCATTGAGATTTAAGTACTCACCCCATAATGAGAATGTTCTCACTCAACTCTGTGGCCCAATCAGTAACCTCTGTCTTTTTTACACTTCAGAGCCACGTGTCCTTTGGCATCCAAATTCTATTTAGTTCTGGGTAATAATCCTTCATTTTATTGATTTCTGCCATCTCTATTCAGGATAAATAGTAAGGGATAAAGAGCTATGTGTCACTGAGTCACATTGAGAATCCAGCCCTAATAATGACTGAATGCCCCTTTGGGGGTTCGTAAGAAGTCAAAGACAACAGAAGCACCAATTACCAAGCTCCACACTTCATTTACTGCTTGGGAAAGAAAAGGTTAATTATCGAACAATAAAGCAATTCACTGGGAGGTGGGCCGGTGAGGAGTTGTTCTGCTTCATTCTGAAACAAACAAGGTGGTGATCTATGATGTTAAAACACTGGAACTGAATAGGCAACTGTCTGGGCACAAGAAAATCAAACTGCACTGCAAAAAAAAAAAAAAACCTCTTGACCAAAATAAACGGGCTACATAATGTATTTTATTAAACCTAGCCTGGTTATGACACAGGATATTAAAACCAACAGGTGCCTAGAAGAGTCAGACATTCTCACACTCTCTTAGTTATTTATACAAGTACATGCGAGGCACAAGTTCCAAAGACTTACTGTAAAATAACTAGTGATAAGACCACACCACTGGGGTTGAAACCAGTGCTCAGGGTTCCCAAAGCAACCACATTTCAGTTTGCCTTTCACAGAGACAGTTGCAGTGTTTTGAGCTGAATACAAATACCTCCTCCCCAAAGATCTGGGTTGTTTGGATCCAGGATTTCACTTTGGGGACTTCTTTACAATTAATTAGCAACAAGCAAACCTCCAAAACTTTAGAGCAGAGATCCCCAAACTTTTGTGGGTCATGCCCGCCTTACCTCTGTCTGTGTCCTTGCCCCTTTCCCACACCCAGAGCCAGGACTGCGAGTGAGGTCACAGCTCTTGGGAGGGAGCGGAGAGAAACACAAACAGGAATAAGGAGGCCAAGGCTGGGGCTGTGTTTGGGGGCAGGTCTGGAAATAGGAGCAGGGCTTCAGCCAGAGGCTGAGTTTGGAGGCAGGGGTGGAAGCTCCAGTGGGGGCCAGCAATCAAGTCCATGGTCAGATATGGCTCTGCTCCTGGCCTTACCCCCAGCTTCTGTCCTGGGCCAGGAATGAAGCGGTGGTCAGTGACTGAGGCTGGGGTTGCATGGAGCTGGGGTCGGAGCCAGATATGGGGCCCAGAACTGAGGCTGGGGATGGAGCCAGATATGGGGCCCAGAGCTGGGGACACTGCTGGAGGCTGGACCAGAGCAGAGACTGAGGTGGGGAGGGTCTGGGTGGGCCCGGGTGGTACTCTCTTCCGATCCCCATTGCACATACCCATGGCACCCCCCAGATGTTGCTCCATGCCCTCCAAGCAGTGAGCACCACACAGTTTGGAAACCTCTGATTTATGCATTTGGATAAACATCCAGAAGTTCAGCGCCTAGACTCACCACTGGGCAGCAGCTGTGCTAGGGGAGGAAAGATTCACCACAAGGGTTTCTGACATGGGAGTCCCCTGTGGCAAAGCTGCTGACTGAGCTCATCCCTATACAGTTTGGCCTTGCCCTTCCTAAACCTGCCCCATGCAGTTTAAGGGCTGAGCCAGACAACTTAGGCCAGGGATGGGCCACCTAAACTAGTGAGTGGGCCACATGAGTGGCTCTCCATCTGATTAAGCCACAAGATTGTCACAACCAAGATGGCCTCCTGGGTTCGAGTAGTTTTGCTAACTGCCCTTGAGTGCCTACAATTTGTGGGGTGTGCTAGCTGAACTGTAGCAGCACTTTGATTGGCTGCGGAGGGAGTGCACGGCTCTCACTGTCAATGTTGTGTGCAATCAGCACGCACCTCACATCACATGCCCTGGCTTTATGTGTGGGTCACTTTAGTAATACTGGTACGAAAAAACTATGCAGATGAAAATCAGCAGAGTCTGGCAACCCTGGGCCTGGGCAACGGTAAACAAAACGTCTCATGGGCCACACATAGAACCCTGATGGGCCGCATAAGGGCTGCTGGTTGCCCACCACTGACTTAGGGTCTCATGGAGAGGAGGGGTTCCAGGCGGTTACATTTGAAGAAGAGGGAGGTGTATTGATTAGGTAGTAATTCTGGGAAAGGGGTTAGTAGTTAGAGCAGGAGACTGGGCTGTATTGCTGTGCCACAGAAGGAAATCACCCTGGTGAGGCCATACATGAATTAAGCCGTTAATGGTGGGTGTAAGTGGTGCACAGAGCATGGAATAGGAACACTATACAGGTGATTCATTCCCTAAAGTGAAATATCATTTGTTGCACTGAGCATATGTTTTCATTGTCCAACACATCTTGCGCCCAGGTGGGACAGCTTTATGTGCTTTATAGTATCTTCTATGTGAGCTTCTCAAAGCTCTTTGTGGGCATTCATTAATTCCCACAGTACAGCAAAGGGGAACTAGTCTCATCTTCATTTGACAAATGAGGAAACTGAGTCACGGAGATGGTCACATAACCACATAAGGATCGCATAACAAGTTTGCGGCAAAACTGGGAAGAGAAGCCAGATCTCCTGACTCCAAGTCACATGCCTTAACCACGAGACAACTCTTCTGCTTAAGGAAGCAGCTTCAAAACCAACAATGAACTGACAAATGTGGGTTATGTTTTCAGTGAGCATTGTACTAAATACTTCTGCAAACAAAATTAGGGTTATGTAGCTGTCCTTCCACCAGGCTAAAAATGAATCCTGTTGGATTATGTTCTTATGTTTGCCCTGGGCAAAAATACAGAGATCCAAAATCTACTGACTGCAAAGCTAGAATTCGAGCTAACTTTTAGTATCTACCATGGGTGTCCCCTATTAATTTGCAAGAGCCTGCAATAGTGCTGTACCTGAGCAGGTTTAATTCACTTGAAGTAATTCCTTTGTTAACCCTTTCCATCTGTGACCCAAATCTCAGGCCTCAGGTGTCAACTTCAAAGAATGCAGTCAGCGCTCATGATTTCATGATACCAGCCGGCTTTAGCATAAGCCTGGCTCATCTGCATAGGCAGTTCTCAGTGGAAGGGATAGGTGCAAACCTGAGAGAGAATATAGAACTTGGCTAACTCTGGGATTTCATTAGGCCAGTCTATTCTAGACCTGGAAGGTCGGCTTAAGGTACCTAATTCCAGCTACATAAATAACATAGCTAGAGTTGACATACCCTAAACCGAGCTTGGCACCGTCTTCACAGCGGGAAATTGATGGGAGCAAATGTTCCCATCAGCTTCCCTTACTTCTTGCGAACTGAGAAGTACTGGTGCTGACAGAGGGTGTCCCCAGCATTCAATTTAGCCGGTCATTAGTAAACCTGCTAAATTGAATGCCAGAAGATTGATCTCTGGTGCAGCAAGTGAAGACATGGTCTTGGACAAGTTTCAGTAACTCAGGATCTCTCTCTCTCTCCATAATACATGTATGTGCATAGTATACACAAGACAAGTCTTTGAGATCTGTGTCTGCTATTCAGAGGTGATTCAATGAGAGCTTGAGGAGTTGAGCATGACTGGAAATGTACCTCATTGTATTTAGGAGATCCCCCCAGGATCTCACTCTAGGCAGCTGATATTGTCCTTGATGTTTATAATCTATAAAAATTGCATCACTCAGATATTGTTTTTATAAATTTGCTGTAAAGAGGCAAAACCAGCCAGTCCCCCACCTCCTGCAACAGTGACGCAGAGTTTGTTTACCACATCTGAGTCTCGTCATGTGAAATGTAATATGTATTTGCTAATAAGACTCAGGAAATGTGGGGGATTTTTTTTATTTCAACCCTCTGCTGATGGTTAGTGGCAACATATTGATGTCTTCTGTGCAGCGGCTGATGATAAACTAGCATTGGAGCTCTTTGTTCTTGGGATAGCTTCTTTTCCTTCAGAGAAGCCACTATTAAAAAAGCTTGCAGTTCATGTTCACTACCTTTCTGAGCAATGCCCCCATTTTTATTTTTTTGACAAGTGGCTGTGGGTTTAACATTTTATAGCTGGAAGTGGGCAAGTGACATGTTGGCATCTTCAAATATGAATGTTTAGAAGCAGCAACTGTGCTTGCAATGAGATCAGGCCAGAATGGGATGGTTATATAAGAAACAGGTCTATTGCGTACTATTATTTAACTCAGTATATCTTCCCCTTTGCTGTGGGAAATAAGAACAAAAGAACCTAAGAATGGCCATACTTGGTTGGAACAAAAGTCCATGTAGCCCAGTATCCTGTCTTCTGACAGTGGCCAAATTTAGGTGCTCCCAGAGGGAATGAACAGAACACATAATTATCAAGTGATCCCTGCCTTGTCACCCATTCCCAGCTAGGGACACCATTGCTACCCATCCTGGTTAATAGCCATCAATGGACCTATCCTCCATGAATTTAGCTAGCTCTGTTTTGAACCCTGTTAAAGTCCTTGCCTTCACAACATCTTCTGGCAAGGAATTCTACAGGTTGACTGTCTGTTGCATGAAGAAGTACTTCCTTTTGTTTGTTTTAAACCTGTCAGGGTATGTCTACACTACAATGTTAGTTCAAACTAACGGACGTTAGTTCGAACTAACATTCATAGGCGCTACACTAGCGCTCCGCTAGTTCGAATTTAAATCGAACTAGCGGAGCGCTTAGTTCGAACTAGGAAAACCTCATTTTACGAGGATTAAGCCTAGTTCAAACTTACTAGTTCGAATTAAGGGGTGTGTAGCCCCTTAATTCGAACTAGTGGGAGGCTAGCCCTCCCCAGGTTTCCCTGGTGGCCACTCTGGCCAACACCAGGGAAACTCTATTGCCCCCCTCCCGGCCCCGGACCTCTTAAAGGGGCACGGGCTGGCTACAGTGCCCGTGCTAGGTTCAAGCCTGCCAGCACCCAGCCAGCAGACCCTGCACCTGGCACGGCACAGAGCCACCCACCCGATGTCCCCCAGCCCACCCCCTCTTCCCGGGACCAGGCTGGCGGCTCCCGGGAGCTTGCCCAGGACCGCAAGAGGCGGGCACCTTCCTGGGCTAGTGCAGACATCGTGGATCTCGTCCATGATCTCCACACTAGGCACAGGAAAGTGGCCGTCTAGGGCAGGAGAGCTGCCAGCCTGGCCACCCAGGAGCAGGTGTGCATGAAAATCAAGGGGGTCCACTGAGACCCCCGACCCTGAGCCCTGAGCTTACAATGGCCGTACTGGGTCAGACCAAAGGTCCATCTAGCCCAGTAGCCTGTCTGCCAACAGCGGCCAACCCTAGGGACCCTGGAGGGGATGGACCGAAGACAGTGACCAAGCCATTTGTCTCGTGCCATCTCTCTCCAGCCTTCCACAAACTTTGGCCAGGGACACCACTCCTACCCCCTGGCTAATAACACTCCATGGACCCAGCCTCCATGACTTGATCTCACTTCCCTTTAAACTCTGTTCTAGTTCTAGCCTTCACAGCCTCCTGCAGCAAGGAGTTCCACAGGTTGACTCTTTGCTTTGTGAAGAACAACTTTCTGTTACTAGTTTGAAGCCTGCTACCCATTCCATTCCTTTGGTGTCCTCTAGTCCTTCTTTATGGGAACTAATGAAGAACTTTTCTGTATGCACCGTCTCCACCCAACTCCTGCTTTTAGAGACCTCTATCCTGTCCCCCCTCCGCCTCCTCTTTTCTAAGCTGAAAAGTCCCAGTCTCTTTAGCCTCTCTTCCTTCATATGGGACCTGTTCCCAACCCCTGATCATTTTAGTTGCCCTCCCCTCTCCCAGCCTCTCTCTTCCCCTCTCCAACCTCCTTTTCCCAGTCTCCCCCAGTTTTGTTCAATAAAGACAGATTCCATTTTTGAACACAATTGTCCTTTATTTTGTACATCAAGAAAAAGGGCTAGGGAAGGGTAAGTGGAAGGAGGTGAGGGAGGAATGGGGTACGAGCCCCCAATGGGGAGGACTGGGCTGGCTCTGTGGGCTTCTGGGGGTGGAAGCTCTCCTGCAGCCCCCCAATTGCCCCCTCTCCCCAGATGGCAGCCTGCGGCAAGTGCAGCCGGGCTGATGGCCGAGTGCTGTGATGTGCCCAGTGTGGGCACTCTGGGCACTCCAAGCCAGGACTGGTTTTCAAGCGGGGCACCCCTGAGAACTGTCTGTCCGGGGTGGGAGTCGGGTCCCTTTAAGCGCAGCCCTCGGCTAGCCTGAGACAGCATCTCCACGCTCTAAGTCCTTCTCTGATGCCCTGCCGGCACTGCTTCCGGCCATCCTTAAGCCCTGTTCAGGGTCCACTCAATGTGGACATGCTAGTTCGAATTAGAAAAACGCTAATTCAAACTAGTTTTTAGTTCTAGACGCGTTAGTTCGAATTAGCTTAGTTCGAATTAACTAATTCGAACTAAGTTAGTTCAAACTAACTTTGTAGTGTAGACATACCCTTACCTATTAATTTTATTTGGCGACCCCTAGTTCTTATGGTATGGGAACAAGTAAATAACTTACTCCACATCAGTCATGACTTTATAGACCTCTCTCATAACCCCCTTTAGTCTCCTCTTTTCTCAACTGAAAAATCACAGTCTTTTTATTCTCTCTTCATATGGCAGCCATTCCAAATGCATAGATAGATAGATAGATAGATAGATAGATAGATAGATAGATAGATAGATAGATAGATAGATAGATAGATAGATAGATAAAGCTACACTCCTGTGAAGTAAAATATTTACATGCAGAATATACACGGGATCTGAATATAAGGTTTATGTTTAGTCCCTTGCACCCGAGCAGGAAAATGCATGGGAAGCACCTTCATCCCCTTGGAAAGAGAGGTTCTTGTGGTGTTCTCTAAATACCACACAGGGTAGATCAGGAATGTCTTCACCCATTCAAAAGAGAACTACATCCAGCACTCCTTGAATGGAAGGCTGGTTTGGTCAATATAGGGGTAAAAACGAAGATGGGATTGTTGTGGAGACTCCAGGGCTTTCCAAAGGCTTTTAAAGGAATGAAATAATTCTCATGCCCTCCCCACCCACAGGCCCATACAAAACTAGGTGTGACGGGGTGAGGAAACCCCACCCTGGAGGGGAGCGAGAAAGGCCCCAGACCGGAGGGCCCCTTGGCCGAGAAGCGCCAGGGGAAGACATGCTGAGACCACATGGAGGGGCAGTGAGGGCTGTGGTAGACACCGGTGCTGGCTCCGTAAGTGCCAGACGCACCAAGGAGGAGGTGCCGGCTGATGATGTCAACCACCGGAGTGGAGGGATGTTTAAAAAAGCCTTCAGGACTGCAGAAGGGAAGGAGACAAGCCTCCACGGCGGCCGGGAGAGTGGGAAAGCGGGCGGACTGGTAAGTGCCCGGGACCGGGGAGCGCTGGAGGGGGTGCCAGGGCCGGGGTGCATGGCACCCTAGGGAGTAAAGAGTCAGTGGACCAGGGGAAAGAAGGGGCACAGGGCTGGGCTGTGGAACCCGAGGGTGGGTAAGTTTCGGGGTTACTCCCCCATCTGCTGATCAGGGAGAGATCTCCCTGCCTTAGGGCCCTGGGCCAGGATTCGGGATAGTGGGCGGGCCCAAGTCCTCCTACCCCGCCGCCCACAGCAGGGTAAAGTGGGTTGCGGAGACTGATGACTGACAGTGGGAGGAGGGAGCACACTAAAAGAGGTGCCTGACGGAGGCGACCTGTGGGATTGTTTGCACTAGGTACAATATGGAATGCTACTTTTACCTTCCTTGGGCTGCAATAAAGAGAGGGATCATGAGCTCCCACACCTTTACTTTAATAAGACAGTCCCAGTTTTTCATATAATGTTCTGGTATCCTAAAGCTGGTATTTTGAAGCTCCTGAACTGGCCTGGCTTTTCACTGTGTCAGTCAAAACAATCACTTTGAGACATAAGTTCTAAAAGGTGTAGAGTTTATTTGGTGTTTACCAGGACAGCACTGTTCAAGTGGAATGAATGTTGATTGTCTGAGAAGAGAAAAGGCAAATGAGTGTATATCTGACTCCAAGCTCTATGTCCAAATTCTGTTGAAATTCCATGGGAGCTGGATGGTTCACTAACGCCCTTAGGTTATGTGACAACCTCAAGCTCTATTACTGGAAAAACTCCTCTGTTCCCAGAAATAAGTCCAGTTGCTGCTGAGTCAGAGACTGGCAAGAGAAGCAACAACACAGTTTTTCAAATAAAAGGTTCATAGACTCATAGGCTGTAGCTACGCTGCAATTAAACCCACTGAGTCTAAGGTCAGAAGAGCCCATTGTCATGATCTAGTCTGACCTGGCAAGCCATTTCCTGTGCTGCCATTCTCCCAGCTGGAGCTGCTTCCTTACCCTGCAAGCTGTATCCAGTCCATGAGCCTTCCCCACCCCTGCAGCAGGAAGCTGGCACTGGCGCTTTATCCTCATGAGGGGAGAGGGGACCAGAGCACCAGCACAGGTTCCCCAAACCAGGGAGGGGGAGGCCTGAGTCCTGAGCCCACGGCCCACCTGCAAGACAGTTGCGGACAGATAGTAGTCGCCAGATGACACTTTGAGAACCACTGCCCCAAGGCATGTTTTCTAATCCTCTAACTGTTCTCATGGCTCTTCTCTGGACTCTCTCCAATTTATCAACATCCTTCTTGAATTGTGGGCACCAGAACTGGACAGAGTATTTCAGGTCACACCGATGTCAAATACAGAGTCTTCATTAGTGGAACTGGGGGTGACCAGAGTCAAAAAAAGAAAGCCAGAGATGTCAGTGGAGGCAGAGGTGTAGCGGGGGCAGCATTCCATCTCCACCCATCTATCTGCAAATAATAATAGTGTCTGATTTGCCATTGTCCTTCATTCTGTGCAGTGCAAAGTGGTTGTAAAATGCTGCTGAATCAGAATGGCGCCATTTTGCATCCACTTTTCCCTCCTGTGCAAAGCTATAGAGAATCAGGCCAATGGGGAAAATTTCCATGGTCTTGTACCTTGGTAAACAAGTTGCCAGCACTGGTATTCTCAACAAGTTTTCAGAGGAGAGAAGCAAATTAATTTTTAACAGATCTAACTGCATTCTGCATGGATGTGATTGAAAACATTTCCCTGCATATGGCAGCAATAAAACTGACTTTGTACAAACTGGGAAAGCAGTGCCCCTCTACAGAGCGTTACTAGAGTCAGGCACAGGAAATAATGTTTGAGTCTCCGGTTTAAATCAAAAGCTTTCTTCCCAGCAGACCGTGACAGTATTCATTTGACTCCTGTATTTTTAGACTATGCTTGTGCCAGTTCCTGAGCACTGAGAATCTAATTCTCCACTGCCATCGTCCTTCTTTAGCCATTAGACCCACGCAGGGGAGCCAACAGCCACACTGTGTCCTGGACAAAGTAGGGGGTGGGGTGGCTCCATGCTCCTGAAAGGGGTGGGGCCAAGGACAGCCCGCCCTCAGTGCTGCCCAGTCTGCAGCATCCCTCCTCAGAGCTGCTTGGAGAATGCCACACTGTGCCTCTCTCCCACCTCCGCAGGCAGCCCTAAGAGCCAACCTGAGCATATGGCGCCATGCTCCAGGGGCAATTTAAAGGACTTGTGCCTCCGCTGTTGCCACAGCAGGGCCAATGGCCGCAAAAGTCCCAGGCCCATTTCAATCACCGGGTCCCAGGGCAATTGCCCCTCCTTCCCTGTCAGCAGGTCTTGACCCCGTGCAAAGGGAGTGTAAAGCACTATAAAATCAGAAGGACCCCATTATACAAGGAATCTGTGTAGCCATATTCCCTGTGCCAAAGAGCTTGCAAGCCACATAGACAAGACAGACAATGAGTGGGAGGAAGGCAATACTATTATCCCCATTTTACAGGTGAAAAACTGAGGTATAAGACCTTCCAAGGTCAGTCACACACAAACTGTGAGACAGAAACAAAGCCAGATGTCCAGGGTCCACAGACTTAGCTACTAGGCCATCCTTCCTCACTACATTCAGTTTAAATAAGCGTAAATGACAACAGAAGCTGCCAGGCAGCAAAGAATCAAGCTCCAGCTGTAAACGCTCATGGGTAATGTTACATGTCAGTAGGGCTCAGCTTGAGGCTGCATACTGGTGACACTACTAGCTTTGGCCCACCACAACATCAAGGCTCTGTCTCAGGGTTTGTCTACACAGAGCTGTAGTGTGCTCTACAGGGTGTGAATGGTAAAGTGCTCCAATGCGCTGTGTCTAACAGCCCCATGCAATCCAACTGGCAAGAACTAAAATCCGCCTATTTGGGATTCAAATAGTCCTGTTTGAAGTGAGACTATAGCAACACAAACAAGGTACCTCCAAGATACCAGCAGGGTTTATATAGGGGCAGTTAGAGCACAGCACATTAGAAAGCTCTTGCAATTCATACCTCTGTAGGGAATACTGCAGCACTGGACAAATCCTGAGCATACACTAAAGAACAGCCATACTGGCTCAGACCAATGGTCCATGTAGCCCAATATCCTGTCTTCCAATAGTGGCCAATGAACAGAACAGGAAATCTCATCAATTGACCCACCCCCTATCATCCATTCCCAAAATAATAATGGCTCTGTCATATGAAGCTAGGGAAACATATGAGGACTAATTTGGATTCCCCTTTCACCAGTGTGACTCCACTGAGTTTAGCATAGTTACTTCAGATTTATGCTAGAGTATGCGAGGTCACTACCAGAAACTAGTACTCTATTGTTACTAGAGCTTGTGACGGGGAAGAAACTCCCCGCACTGGCAGCCCCTCCCCCGGAGAAGCGCCGAGCGGCGCAGCGGAGCGGAACAGCGACGGGGAAGAAACTCCCCGCGCTGACAGCCCCTCCCCCGGAGAAGCGCCGAGCGGCGCGGGGGAGCGGAGCCCAGGGGAAAGCCCCCAGGGAGGGGAGAGGGGGCGCACAGACGCAGGCGCGGCGGGCGAGGAAGGCGGCAGGACCCAGGAGGAGGAGGGGCAGAGACGCCAGGGGGAGCGGCACGCCTCGTGCGTGCCGGCTCAAAAGGGGGAGGAGCCGGAAGGACCAGGGGCGGCCGGCACTTACTTTCTCTTGGCAGGCAGCCAGGGGAGAGACGCCGAAGGAGCCAGCGGGACGGAGGCGGGAAGCGGGACCCGCGCAGCCCTTGCCCGGGGCATCGAGACCTCCCGGCCGGGGGCACCGAGGACCGGAGCGGCCAGCGGACGGCCGCACGCCCGGCGAACTGACGGCCGAGCCCGACGGAGGACCCGTCCCCGTCGCAGAGCCGTGAGCGGGATTGAGAGCCGGGGGCCAGCCCGCAGTCCCAGGCTGAGCGGAAGCCCGGGCGGGGCAGCCAACGACCCAGGGCCCGAGCAAAGGGCACCAGACTCGAGGTGCCGAGACTGCGGGGGGGGATAAAGGCAAAAGGGCCGGGGGCCCGATTTTTGCCACAGAGCTGCTAGGAAATTTCCTGACTGAACACTTTTCCAAGCAAATTGGAAATATATCAATTTTGAGAAAATTTCATCCACCAAAATAAAAAGTATTTTGACAAGGTCAAAATGGAAGGTTTCCATTTTCTGTTTCCAAATGCATTTTTTCAATGTCTTAATTTTATGTTATATATTTTTTTAAATGTTGAGATTAAAACATTTTGATGGATATGAAAACACATTTTTCTGTAACTTCATTTCACAAGACATTTGTTGGTTTTGTTCTATTTCAGGATGAAAAAAAATCAACTGATTTGGAAAATTACTGATTTTCCAACAAAATAAAAACCCAGTTCTCAGGTCTCTGTAGTGGATATATTTTACTAATAAGCAAAAAGCCCCATTGTGTCTAACCCTGCCAATCCTCATTGAAGTCAGCAGAGCTATTGTATTCAAAACAAGTCTGATCAGAATCTGTACTGTTACAAAATGATACCATGTTCAAGGACAAGGGTGAAGAGTCCAGTTAGCAGACATATTGCTAAATAATATTAATAATTGACTATGGTGAGCTGAAGAAGAGCTCTGTATAGCTTGAAAGTTGGTCTCCTTCACCAACAGAAATGGGTCCAGTAAAAATTAGTACCTCACCCACCATGTCTTTCACAATTTAAATAGCCAGCCAGGGCAGACCATGGTGAATTGTGTTACTGTCATGCCAGGTAGTGGTGAGTATTACAGTGTTGCCAATGCTCACAAGTGAATTCCGAGTCTTTAGATATCTGGTGTTTTTATTAGAGACTCAGCTCCTGCAGTTAAATTATTATGTGAGAATCTCAGGTTCCTCTCCTCTCCTCTCCTCTCCTTGCCTTAAGTAAGCATAACAGGCTGTGTGCTTCCTCTTGCAAGTGCTACAAGGTCCTGGGAGCAGACAGCCCTCCTCTGGAGAGAAGCTCAACAGGGGTGCCCAGAATCATGGGACCCAGCTCGGCAGGGTCAAGTAGCAGGGCCTGATGGCTGCCAGCTAGAGGAGGCATAGGAAGGCCTCAGCTCCATTAGGGAGACTGGGGCCGGCAGAGGGCAAGGAGAATGAATTCCTGTAACTACAGTCCAGGCTGTTGGCAGTGCAGAGGGAGATTGCAAGGGAGCAGGAGGCCAAGAGGACATCCCTAGGCTGGGTGGAGGCAGTGCCTACAAAACTGCCAGAAGCCATAAGACCCACCACCTGTGTTAGGACAGGACCACTACTTTAGGTTTTCATCAGGGCTGGCAAGAGAAAGGAAAAGGGGGACAACAGCACTAAGGCCCGGAGCTCAGGCGTGCCCCAAAACAGCTGTAACATGTGGCTGTGTCTACATTGGCACCCTTTTCCGGAAAAGGGATGCTAATGAGACACTTCGGAATTGCAAATGCCGCGGGGGATTTAAATATCCCCCGTGGCATTTGCATGAACATGGCTGCCGCTTTTTTCCGGCTCGGGGTTTTGCCGGAGAAAAGCGCCAGTCTAGACGGGATCTTGCGGAAAATAAACCCTTTTCTGGAAGATCCCTTATTCCTTGAAAGTAGGAATAAGAGAGTGTCCACACTGCCAAAGCACATCAAAAAAGTGATCTGCTTTTTCAAAAGATAGTGTTCACACTGAATGGATGCTATCTTGCATTTAAGCTGTGATTACTATGGACAGAGTGGCCACCAGGGCACATCTGCTTTTTCCTCTTTCCTCTTCTTTTGAAAGAACTCCCTCTTCCCCATCCACACACGCCTTTTTTCTAAAAGTGCTCTTTTGGAAAAGGCATTCTTTCTTGTAGAAAGAGGTTTACCAATGTTGGAAAACCCCCTCTGATCTTTCAATTTTTTTTCAAAATAACACAATTGTAAGTGAAGTTTTTTCAGAAAAACAGCCATTTTTTCAAAAAAAAGCCTCTGAAGTGTAGACATACTCTTAGCTCATACAGTTTGTTCTATGCAGTCAGTCCTGAACTTTACTTAGGGTGATGAGACAGCAAGTGTAATGAATCAGGATACTTTTTATTCATGGCAGGGTTTGGGGGAGTTGTGTTTATCAGAATTTTTAAAAAATTAAAAATTGGACATGTATATTAGGCCCATTGTGTACCTTGATCATATAGCTCTCAGTGTTCAGCATTGGGACTCTAATACTTCTTGGATGACTTGGCCATGTGCATAACAGCCTTTCTGCCAAGCACATGCTTGTAGAACTCCTTGCAAGTCTTGTTGAAATTTATTTTTATGTAGGTCTCAACTCAGTACTGCTTCAAGTTCTCACATCACTCCACACACCCCTCATAACTTCAAAATGTGCTCTGTGAAAGTATTGCAAACTGTTAGCTGGAGCACAAATGAAACCAGCTTCTTTGTGTTAGGAAGATTAGCACCATCTCCCTTACAACTGAGCACAGAATTCCCCAATAATTTTTCCCTTGCTCCAAGTCTTTGACAATTTCTCAGACAGTACAGTACAGAGCTCATTGTAGGTCATCCAGTGCATTGTACAGATTGGACCTCCCTGGTCTGGCACCAGTGGACCACGGATGTTGCCGGACTAGAGAGTGCCGGTTTTTGGAGGTGCAACCTGTACTCTGGAGATTGTTTTTACAGCTGCAGACAGATCCCAGAACACCAGCTCCTTCTTTTGGCTAGCATTAAAGCACTTGTTGTATGAGTGGCCAGTAGTGGAAAAGTCAAACCATTTTGCTAGATATTTGACAGAAACATCATAAAATTTGGTAAAGTTCCTTGCAAAGAGCTTCTGAAGATAGAGGTTCATTCCAATGAATGCAGTCTCAGCCTTAGTACTGAAGAATTGACCATTGTTGTGTTGCTGTGGCTTCATTTGCAGACTATTCATTATGGAATACACTTCACACCCAGTAACATTACCAATTTCCAGGCAGAGCACAGTTTTGCCAAACACTTTAAATACATTCAGTGGTGAACCTCAACACTGCTGGTTTCCTGACCTCCTTCACCATGCTCATTCTCAGCCAACAGGCCACACACTCTGGGGACATTCATCACTGCTCAGAGAAGCAAAATAACTCCTGACAGCTTGTCAAGAGTTAACCAGTCTGTGTACAGCTGAGAAAAGACTCAGCCAGTTTGTTGGGATATAACATAACAAATCAGAATACTCAGTGTCCTCAAACTCAAACATGTCCTTCAGCATACCACTCTCTTAGCTGAACTGCTAAAGTGATTACATGTCTTAATCACCTCACCAGTGACTCAATGTCCACTTTTAAAGCATTGTTTGCATATTTCACTGCACTAGGCACAATGCGGGTGGGGAAGATGGCAGGTAAACTATTTTCATTCTCCTTGTTCAGATTCTGACATACACATTTCCTCCTGCTGTAATTAACATTTGCATTGTCCACACGAAATAAAGAGACTAAATCTAGTTTGGAAGTTGTGAATTCTTGAAGGAGAGTGTTGGTTGTTGACTGTAGTTTCTCCACTTTCTTCATAAAAGTCTAATAGTGTTCCTAGTTCAGTATCTCAGGGAGAATGGAAAGGCTTTTATATCACCTTGGTTTGCTGCACCATGGCAATTAGGAAGTAGGGGCCATTGCTGCATTGTAATGCTAAAGATTATTCCTCGGCACAGGAATTATAGAAAGAACATTATTCCAGTGAAAATAAAATTGCAACTGTACTTGTCTACCAGAAGAAGTCCCTCCAGTTCATCAATCGTAAAAAGCCAAGATTGTCACCACACATGACGATCTTTGATCATGAAGCTGAATTGTATAAGTTGTAACAATATTGGGGAGGACCCATATGAACTCACTTCCAGTGCCCAGTAGAAGTTTATAATGTGCTTACCCAAATCAAAGGAAATATAAGGACATCATACAGTTTAGAACATGCATCTGACGAAGTGGGTCTTTGCCCACGAAAGCTTATGCTCTGACACTTCAGTTAGTCTATAAGGTGCCTCAGGACTCCTCGCCGCTTTTTTAGAACTGAAGTTACCCTGAGAAATGCATGACACAGAGACACCACTATGATCTTCCATAGCCACCCTTCTCAAGAGAAAGATCAGTCACTGGCAATTGCAATTTTATTTTTGTATTGTAGATGGTTAGCATCTATGTAGCACAGAGTCACAAGTTCTGGTCTATGCCCCCAGCCTATTACCAGTCTCCTGAAAGTGTCCCCTTTAAAAGAACTACACAGTTCCACAGAGGCAGGCCTGTGGCCTCCAAGACTTCCACGCTGGGCTGTTGGCACCAGCAGTTCCTGTCTTTTTCTTTGGCTCCCTGAAGTGAATCCAGCCAAACCAAACTCAGACAGGAGGCTGGTTCTCTGCCCCTCTCAATTACTATTCACAGGGACACAGTCAGCCTTTTCCAATCAAGGTTGCAGTTAGTACTCATCTGGCATACTGAATCTGGAAGTTCTAGTATCTCAAAGAGGCAAAAGGTAAGCCATACTCCACCCTCATAATAATAAATGGGCCAGCCAAAATGAGATGGACTCCATCTCTGGCTCTCTTGCTCCTCCTTTGCCTTCCCTGGTATGGGCTCTTGAGTCCCTCTAAAATGTAGCCTTCTTAGATATACCTGACACCAGTTTAGTTCCCAAGTTTCACCTGCTGGTGTGGTATTTCCTGCTGTTGATTGTTTAGTCCTTGGTGTATCACTTTATCTTGCTGAACCTTATGTTGAATTGAGACAGCTTGGTCTTTAATGACTATTCATACTCCCCAGACCACAAGTCAGTCTCTCTCTCTCTCTCTCTCCACACACACACACACAACCCCCTCCTGTTGCCTGTATTGTACCAGGAACAGTATTAACCCTTTTGCATCCACTTGATAGCAGTACAACATACAGAGACATGCCTAGCATTCATAGAAATATTGCAAGAAATTCTCAGTTTGACACACCCTGTGCCCTAGATGCAAGCCAGAGAGCAAACCTGTCTTCTCTAGCATTCGCTAATACAGCATTTTCCTGCCAGCTTCTTTTAATACCTCCTATCCCCCAAATCAGCCTGGGAATTTGACTTGGGTCAATTCCACCACAAATTATTAAAAGCCTATGCTCCTAAATTTCACTGTGCTCAAACTGCATGCATTTCCAGGTCTGCTTCCCTCCACTTTATTCCATCATGACAACTTTGTAGATCAGGGGTGGGGAACCTGAGGCCCAAGGGCCAGATGTAGCCCCCAGCTTGCCTGGATCTGGCCCCTGAGGCTCATGGACCTTCCCCCAGCATTGGGGAGCCTGTGCTGGTGCTCCAGCCTCCTTACTGGAGCACTCAAAACCGACTAGGTTGGCCCCTTCTAGGCTCTGGTGTGTGAGGGGAATGTGGGGAGTGTCTTTCTCCTCAGTCGGGGGCCATATCAGTGAGAGTCTTTTGTTGTTGGTTTTTTTTAACTTCTCACTTGTGTGCAGCCCCCGACTGATTTTTCCGTGGATCAGAGGCCCCCAACCCAAAAAAGATCCCCCAACTCTGCTGTAGATGGTAGAGTGTGGGGAAGCAGTGTCAGTTTGTAGAGCCCCTAGACTTATAATTTAATCAGCCCCAGCAATATCAAAAGGAAGTGCAGAACCGTCAATCCATTTTCAACTACTTTGTTCCAGGAGCTCAGAAGATCCCCTTAAGTTTGAACTGAGGTCTAATTTTAGCTTCTTCTTGTTCCCTCCCACAAAATGGTTTGATCACAGTTCCAGACAGCAACCTGAACAATCCCAAAACAGCCCCTGAGGAGCTTTCTCAATGGTTGTTTGCAACCTGACCTGGGTAAAATTGGAAACCGAGAATAATGGAGGTTAAACAAATCTGGTGAAAGATGTGTTTAGAATTATGTCTAGCCAGAGTGGGAAATCTGGATTTATCTTCACCTGACTTATGAGAAGTCAAGGAAAGAGAAGGTCATTATTAAACTAGAGATGGAACTGAAACAAAACCACAAACCCAACCAGTCCCAAATTTTGAGGAAGTTCTCTGGCGAATTATTTTCATTTTGGCCCTCCTTTCTTTTTTGGACCAGACCAGACTCCTTGATCCAAATTCCCCTGGCCTTTGGGAAAGTTTGGGTCTGGATCTACATATGCCATTTATGGCTTTGAGCCATCTTTATTTTAAACCTTTTGAGCTAATTCTGGTTCCTCTGCTTCAGACGTGCAACAGGGAGGCCTGTTCTATTATTACATAAGGCAAAGTTAGCAAATCGATTCTGGCATTCAGCTGCGTGTGAACGGAAAGACAGACCAGCTTAGACACTTGAATAGTACAAAGGAGAAACAACAGGGCCAAGGATCTGACTCTCTTTATTTTGTGTGTGTGTAGGGAGGGGGGATTTAACTCAAACATCTGAGGAATACTTGAGGGAAAAGATCTCTTTGTGAAGACTTAGTCAGGGCAAGAGCACTGCTGGCATTTGGCAGGAGAGCAAACAGCCTGGTGTCAGCACTTCACCTAACAAACCCCCTGTTAATACTTAACTAACCGCAATAGCCAAGCACACCAGCCTTCAACTGTTGGCTGGGAAAATTTCCTCTCCAGACCATCAGGAAAAACAGGTCTTGATATTTATATTTCTAAAATAGAAAAACAGAAGAAAATGGCCCTTTCTAAAAGAAACTGACCAACAAGTCTTCCAGGTTCTCTTTAAAGCCCCAAAAGCATCAAAAGGGGACAGATACATTTATTTTTTCCTTTTGAAAATCACCATTAGCATATCCAAACATCACGGGGGTTTAATGTGAAATCCCCACAGGTAAAGTGTGGAGCCCACCATCAGAAAAACACTGGCTTGGTTCTGTATCCACATAAACAGGACCAAAAATCAGCAGCTGTTGGGGAAAATCACTAGACTTGGCAGGTATGAAAGTGTTTTTTGTTAAAGATACTTCACCTATGAGCACAGGGATTTCTGCTAAAATTCCAAAGCTACTGCAATTTGTTCATAGAGGCTATGACTACACTACAAGGTTTTTGCGCCAAACCAGCCATTTTGCACAAAACCTGGCAGAGCGTCCACACCTCAAGCATGTTTTTGCGCAAATAAATGGACAGGACATAGGGCTTTTGCTACAGCTCTTGCGCAAAAAGGTGTGTGTGGACGTTCCACAGGGGTTTCTTGCACAAGAAGAGCCTATCACAAAAAGCACAGGTGCTCTGATGGCCATTCTGTGAATGGCCATCAGAGCTTTCTTGCGCAAGAGCATCCATGCAGTGTGGATGCTCTTTTGTGCAAAAGCACATTGCTTTTGCGATGCGCTTTTGAGGTGTGGACGTGCTTTTGCACAAGCAGTTTCTATGGAAGGTCTCTTCCACAAAAAGCTTCTTGCACAAAAATCCTGTGGTGTAGACAAAGCCTAAGAGTAACTGGGGAGTTACCACATGGCTTACTTCCCAAGATGAAAGTTGATTGGGTTTTTTTGTAGGAGGAGACATTTCACAATATGGTCAACCGCATCATAACTAGAGCTGGATGCAAAACATTGAGCTCTTTTCCCTATGGAAAATGCTGACATTTTGTCAAAAAACTAAACTCTAAAAATTAGTCCAAAAGGTTTGGTTTTCAGGCACTGGTTTTCAGGCACTGTTACTAAACAGTAACAATTTTCGAAAAAAGGGTTGTGGGATGTTGGTTGTCTAGCTAAAAACTGACAATATTTGAGGAATGGAGATACATTCAGAGAAAACTTTTATTTAGCTGAAAACCTAATTCTCTGTTAAAAAAATAGTTTGAAATCTCTGGCCAACCCTAATCACTAGGACATTTAACTTCAGCATCTTTTTTCTTATTATACTACTTGCCAAGATTTTCAGACTTCCCTCCCTGAATGTGTTGATTCTGAATTCCTTAAGGCCTGCAAGAAGCCAGATCTCAAACTGGGGAGCTCAGAACTTCCTCAAATTAGGCCATAAGGGTTTTTCATATTGGGCGCTGTGACGAGGTGTACTTGTCCCGCACTGAACTACCTGGGTTCTGAAGGCTCAGTCTGGGCTGGCTGCCGGAGGAGAAGGACCTCAAGCTGGAGCTCCTGAGCAGCAGCAGCCAGCCAGCTGCCCGGAAGGAGGACAACAGAGGCTCCAAGGCTGATTGGGATGCAAGCACCGCAGACCACCAGGGAAGTGTGGCCCCTGAAGAGTCAGAAGACCCAGCTACCACTTGGGTAGCCAGCCTGTCAGATCAGGTAGGAAGTGGCCCAGGGAGGGTGCAGGAGCGGCCTCTCCCTCCCAGAGATCCTCTGCATGTTTCAGTCGGATTCCCCACCAGGGGAGTGGTAGTCTGTCTTGCCACTCACAGGGCCATGGGCTGGGACCTGGTGGAGTAGGGTGTCCCTGCCAGGGCACAGGACCCAACCCCATGACCAGGCCGTTGGACCATCCAGCCCTGCCTTAAAGGGCCGGTGATTGACTTTGGGTTACTGACTCTGGCGATTAGGCCATCCGCCCCAAGGGGAGGGGCCTGACTATAGGTGGTTTACCGGTTACATGGGACATGCCGTGGGCTCAGCTAGAATGGGACCCTGGGGAGAGGGAAGGAAGGACTGCCCTTCAACAGGCACCCACAGGCAGCAAAAATCACTAGCCACTTTTTAGAAAAACTTATGGTTATTGATTATTTGTACTATCTTAGCTCCCAGACACTTAATCAGGTTCACAGCCTCACAGTGCTGGGCACTGGGGTCTTTGGGATGCTGCAGCGTGGTCCATTCACATATGGATGCAGTTGCAAGCTCTGATCCTACATTAAAGCAAGATGCTATACCAGGGGTCCCCAACGCAGTGCCTGTGGGTGCCATGGTGCCCGCCAGGGCATTTATGTGCACCCGTACCAGTGTTTTAAAACAGTGGTCTCCAAAGTGGGGAGCATGCTGCCATGCAACAGCTGAGAGGGGAGACGCTGGTTTGCAAGAACACGCCGTGCATGCACTTCCTTGGATGTCTCACGCACCCCCTCTGTGCAACAGCTGAGAAGGGAGATGCCAGGTTCGCAAGACATCCAAGGGAGCGCATGCACGGTGTATTCAAACGCCCGCGTGACAGCTGAGAGGGGAGACTCCCGGTGTGCCGTGATGTCACAGCACAGTCCGGGACTTTAAATTTTAAAACCGTGCAGCCCAGCTCCAGGCCCGGCATGTGGTCTAGGGTCATGGAAGCAGCTGGGGCCAGACCCATCACAGACTCAAACTGGAAGGCAGAAGGTGGGGGTGTGACAAAAATTGGGGGAATGGGTGGAAGAGGAAGGGGCTTGTGCTGAGGGGAGGGGGGCAGGTCAGGAGAAGAAAGGGGAAGGCACCAAGGGACAGCATGGAGGAGAGAGACAAATGCCAGGGGCCAAGTGGAGACAATGAGGAAAAGGGCAGGAGGGAAGGTGTCAGTGGGATGCGGTACAGGGTGATGCTGGGAGAGGAGAGGGGAAGGGCATTGGAGGTGAGAGGCGGGAGGAGAAGGTTCTGGGAGAAGGCTTGAAAGAAGGGGTGGGCATGAGGAAGGTGGGGATGGAGCAAATCATGTGTGAGGGCACAAAGGTGCATGAGGGGAACGGGGGCAGAGGGTGGTGAGGGGGTGGGAATCAAGAAAAAGAGGGGCAGGGACAGTGAGGGAAGGGGGAAGCACCAGGAGGATGCAGGGCTAAGGGAAGGTGCAGGTGCCAGGGGATTCTGGAGGTGAAGCAGAAGGGCAGACACCTGCAGGGGAGGGACCAGCACCAGAGGAGAGAGGCAGGGCAGGTGTGTAGAGGGAGGTATTAGGAGAGGGGGTAGCTCACATGATCAGAGTGGGGCTACTGGAGGAGTGGGCACAGAGGGGATTGAAGGGCTGGTGGAGGGGGCAGGTCTCAGGAGGGCTGAGGGCAGTGAGAAGAGCCGGAGTCAGGACAGCAGAGGAGGGTGAGAGGTTGGGGGGCAGCAGACACTAGGGAAGCTGATGGAGCAAGGGGAGGAGACATGGCAGCAGATGGTGGGGACATGGTGAGGATGGGGAGTGTGAGATTTAAAGATGTCATGATTTTTTGTGGGGGCAGAGGGTGCTTTTTTTGCTCAACATTTGGACATCCCCCCTTTTATTAATGCAGAATTTTCTTTAAAAATAAATTACAATATAATTAAAATAAAAATTATCCAACTAAATTAAGTTTCTATCAAATTTACCCAATTCACATTTAATATGAAAATAGCCTTCAATTTGCGCATTTGACGCCTTTTTTCTATTTTTTCTTGAACAGGGAGACCGAATAATTGCCAAATAATCTAATAAATACCTTTTATATGTAAAATTACCTTTTTTATCTTATGGATTCATATATTATACAATCTTAAATATGATGGTTTTTGTATTATTTAATGTACAAATACAAAATAAGCCTAGAAAAATTGTTGGCACCCACCACACACTTCTGAAAATATGAATGTGCTATTGGCACAAAAAGGTGGGGACCACTGTGCTATACCATCTGTGGATCATGTGGAAGGGATCCAATCCTGCAAGAAGTTAAGTACTTCCTGGGAGTCAAAGCCATACAGCACCTCCCAGAGGCACTCAGCACTTGTTAGGATTAGGTCTAAGTAAGCGTGACACTTTACACAGCAAACCTCACCAGTGCTTTGTCTTGATTTAGTCTTAATCCAGAGATTTAAACACAAGATCATCCTTTCTCTCTCCACCATCTCCTCTAGTTTGCCTAGATTTGGGTGCCAAGCAGCTGCTCTTCAGGTGGGGCTAATCTTGTTCAGGCCTTTGGAAATCTAAACGATGGAGGTGGAGTGTCTGTGTCTGAGGTGCACTGGAATGAGGCTTCTTCTGGGTGCAATATCTTTTCTTTCAGTTTTTTTCTGTATCATAGAGTTACGGGGCACTGTGTATGTATTAACCACATGATCGTTGCTTAGGCACTCCTAAGAGAAATCAACATAGACCTTGTGGTTTTTTTGTTTCCTGGAAAGGGCACACCTTTCTAAGAGGCAAAACATCTCACAGCTCAGAGCAGTAGCACAGAGGAGATAATGTGATGCCTTGGCCAGAGCTTCACTGTTGACAACTAGCTGGAGAGACTGTACAGGAAGATATTTAGTGGCTGAGCTCACAAAGACCAAACATGTTTTTAGAGGCTTTAATTTTCCCAACAATGGAGCTAAGATCGCCAAAGTCTCCGGTGACACTTTCTCAAGGATGTTCTTTACTGATTGCTTGAGTTTGCTACTGAAGTGTGACAGTTTTTAAGAAAAGAAAAGAAAAGAAAAGAAAAGAAAAGAAAAGAAAAGAAAAGAAAAGAAAAGAAAAGAAAAGAAAAGAGTGGACTCTGTCAAGCCAAATATTAATTCTTGATATCTGCTCTACTGTTAAAGATATCTGATTGGCAGGGGGAAAAAATGTCTGCTAGTTGCCAGCCTCAGACACTACTGATGTCATTGAAAAGGAATTAAGCTTTCCCTAGTGCCAGTCTCTATCAGAAAAGAGGGATCCATCCAATCAATAAATTTTATTCTCCAGGCACTTATTTGTATTTTTTACAGCTGCTAATTGCAGTTCCTTGTGCAGCCTGTGTGGTGGGGAGTGTGTAGGGCACTGAAGTCAGTACTGCAAGGCAGAAAGCTAAGACAACCATTTTATTTAGTAAGGGTTTTTTAGGTCACAACTTGTATTAGAGGGCGGCATCCAGTTGCAATGCTCCAGGTGAAAGACAGTCTGCAGAATGGCTCTTTGGCAGACACCCAGCTTGCTATGACCCACCCTACCCACAGATGGCTGGCGAGCTCTGCTGCCAAGAGTATTGACGGTAGTAAGCATAGTCCTGCCTCTCTCCGATGTCTCCAACCTTTTTAATAAGCCACGGAAGTAGGGTCAGAGCAGCTCCTGTGCTCCCCTGAGCAAGGCAAAGAAGTCACTTATCTCAGTGATTCCCAACTGCTACGCCACAAAGCAGTGCCGCTCCGTGAACCACTGCCTGCCGGGATGCGACACACTGCCTGGCCACGCCCATATGAGATAGACACGTGCTGTCCCTGCCAGTTCCCCTCCTGGGCTGCAAGACAATGCCGATCCCCACGTGCTGCCCCGCCCAAGCAGTGCTGGCTCCTCCGGGCTGGAGGAGGCACTGTGGCTAGAGCGGAGCCCCATTGGCATTTGGCTCCTCGCCCGCTTCCCCTCCCTCCCCACCGGCGCATATGGAAGGAAGCGGCTTGTGTGGAGCCAGAGTCCCAAAGGCGTGGAAGGAAGGTGCCACTGACTCTAGGGAGCTGCCGTCCATGGCGAGCATAGGAGGGGGCCACCCCTGAGCCACCCCGGGCCAGGCAGGTGGGGGAGGCTGGACACAGGCTGGCAGAGAGGAGGGGAGAGAATGGCGATCGGGAGGAGCTTTGCTCGTGCGCATGTTATCATCCTCTCCACCCAGATTCAGGGAGCTGATGGCGATGAGCGAGCCAGGAACACGGCCTGAGCAATGTGCACAGCCTGTGTGGCAGACATGGGTGGGGAGCGGCCTTGCGCAGTAGCTGTCGTGCAAGCTGCAGCGCTGTCTGGATAGTCAGTGTGTCTGATGGGCAGCCAGGGCCGTGGGGAGGAGCATGGTGCCAAGGCCTAACTTGTTTGGGGCCATGTGCCTGTGAGCGCCCTGGAGAAAGCAGTGTGTAAGCTTGCGCTAGCCCTTTGGGCAGCTTCCTTGGAGGCTGCAGAAAATGGTGCCGGGCTGGCTACGGGGGGAAGCTGCTGGGCCCAGAGCTGACCCATTCTGACTGGAAATGCAGGAGGAGTTTTGGCGAACAGTAAATTTCCGAGCAAATGCATCGTTCCGGGACACCAAAACTGTCACAAATGTTGGCGCATATTTGGCTTCTAGGTTCAGCAGGGAAACAAACCAATCAGCTTTAAAAACAAAATATTTGGCTGAGTTAAAATGATTCAGTTTTGCAAGTGTCAAAACAAACTATTTTGACATCTCATTTTCAGTCAGTGTCTGCTGTAGATATCTGCGTACTCTGATCCATTACAATGGTATGTATTGTGTGTGTACAGATGCCAGGTAAAATAACACATGACATTTTAAAATTAATGACCACAATGAACATGCAAATATGCAAATAAAATGTTACTGGTCCACCAAAGGTTTGTGAATGGGTTTGCCAGTCCATGGTATAGAAAAGGTTGGGAACCACCGATTTACATCATCAATTCACTGTTGCCAATTGTTGCATTTTATCATGTATGTCACCATATTTTATTCAGAGGCCTATCTCCTGAAGGCAAGTTATCATATATATAGTAGCCCAGTGTCTATGACTCTGTAACGCTGAAACGCTGGCTGTTCCCTCTGGGCGGCGCTGTTGCCTCCCGCCGTGGCACTCGGCTGACTTCTGCGCTGCTCAGCTTGTGGGAGCAAGTGACACAAGCAGCCGTTTGGGCACTGTGCTCCGCATGCAGCACTGCTTGCGCCGCTTACTCCCGCACGGTAGCCCATCTGAGCGGCGCAGAAGTCAGCCGAATGCCACGGAGGGAGGCGAAGGGGGGCGGAGCAGTGATGTACATGCCCAGGGGGTGGGGCTTGGATGAGTGTGCACCCCCAATGAAGACAGAGGAGAGCAGAGAGAGAGTGAGAAGCAGGAGGAGGAGGAGAAGAGAAAGGGAGAATGAGAGGCAGAAGGGGGAGAAGAGAAAGGGAGAGACAGAGAGAAAGGCAGAAGGCAGAGGAGAGCTGAGAGAGAGGGGGAGGCAGGAGGAGGAGGAGGAGAAGAGAGACAGAGCAAGATACCGGAGGCTCAGGAGAGAAGACCGACGTGGAGGAGAGACCTGAAAATACCATCTTATGACGGGCTAATTGGCTAGTTACTTAAGAATCTCCTCTTTCCTTTTTTTAAACTATGGGGCTGTGTCTAGACTGGCAAGTTTTTCCGCAAAATCAGCTGCTTTTGCAAAAAAACTTGCCAGCTGTCTACACTGGCCACTTGAATTTCCACAAGAACACAGACTTCCTACTGTCTGAAATCAGTGTTTCTTGCGGAAATACTATGTTGCTCCCATTTGGGCAAAAGTCCCTTTTGCGCAAAGCTTTTGCGCAAAAGGGCCAGTGCAGACAGCTCAGATTTTCTTTTGCGGAAAAGCATCCATGCCAATCTAGACGCTCTTTTCCGCAAGTGCTTTTAACAGAAAACTTTTCTGTTAAAAGCATTTGCGGAAAATCATGCCAGTCTAGACGTAGCCTGGAAGTTTCCAGCCATCATAATTGGGGTGAAAATATGACCTCAAGTCTCCAAAGACAGAAATAAAATAAGAATTTAAAACTTATTTTAAAAAAACACCAATACCTAAACCCTCATGATTTTTAAGACTCTCATGTTTTAAGTGACTGATTTTTTGAATGCTTGGACTTTCTGAGAGATTAACATACAAAGGATCATATTAATTGTGGTAAATACACTGTGTCTGCAGCAAGCCTACATTTGACCATACAGATTAGAGTGTCTGTTCCAGGTGAGTATCTGCGCGCTTGAGCAGCTAATTATGTATACAGTCAACTGTTTTGCATATGCAAATACTCGTCATTTGCAAATATGCATTTTTGCATGTGTATCCATTTCTCCTTCCTATGAAAATGTTGCTTATAAATTTCTACACTACATTTTAATAATTTTAGACTAATCTCTAATGATGATGTGCCTTCCAGCATATTGCCTCCTCACTAAATGAGCCTATGGTTGATACTAATTATGTATTATTATTATTTATTATTCATTGGTATTGTGATAATATCTAGAAACCTTAATCATGGCTCAGGTCCCATTGTGCCAGCTGCTATACAAACAGTGCACAGTGTTTCTCTGGGCATCTGAAAAGCAGAAATGGCTTTACAACATGCTTGAGAATCAAGTTTTCACAATGAAGTTTTTTAATTTTTTTAGAAGTAGAGTGTGTTCAAATCAATTCACCTTATCCAGATTCAGCTAGTGCATGATGATTTGTGAAAGTGGTGAACCTGAGACCTAAAAGCTTTGTATGTAATCAAGTATTTTCCAGCTCTGGTTTAAAGCTATTTTCTTTTTGAAACTAGATTTTATATAATGAGGCTCTGGTTTCATCACAACAATTTTTCCAATATGGACTTGCTTTCTGTTTAATTTTCATAACAAAGAAAGGAAATCTGCAGGACACATAACACAATGGAAGTATCCTGAGATTGCTGACCTTTTCACATAAGCCACTAATACATAGATAATAATCATATTTCTGTACTGCAGTTTATCTTATGATCTCATATGGATTTTCAAGCATATTTTAAATTATTTTCTGATTTAGAGAGTCACAAATACGTGCCCACTCTAAGATCAGGGGACTCAAACATAATTTAATGTCTTCCCTCTCAAAAAAAAATTACAATGGCATTCAGACATAAAATTTACATATCCAGCAGGTGAAACATCCCTGATAGCAAATTGAGGGGATGCCCCTTCCACCCTCTTTAAATACCTGGGAGAAAAGATGAGTGCCCTGATTGTTAACAGAGACAGGCTCTGGCAGACCAGCATGTTGAGTGAATCCCAAAGCAAAGATCCAATTCCTATACCTCGGTTGAGTGTGATATTAGATGGGAAAGGAGAGGGGTTGTCTCCCAGGCAGCCACATCTCAAACAACCGAGGGCTGCACAAGGAAGGCAGCCACCTTGGATGCCTCTGAGGAATTGCCTGGGAGTCCACCGCAGTAGTAGAACACTGATGTAATTTGCTTCCAGAGTGAAAATGCACTTAGTAGTCTGGTTGGAGCAGTCGGCAGTGGCTTCAGTTTGCCAGTGGTCAGCCTGCACAGTCCCAGGTAGAACACGTTATGTTAATCTACACTTGTGTCAGGCACAGAGGAAAAAAAAAGTGCTGGTATCATTCCCTGAGCACAGAATCTAATAACACAACTACTGTGCACTCTACTACAATCACCATCCTTCAGCTGGGGGCAATGACATAAATTCTGGCTTCCACCCACAGCCCACTTTCTTTCTTTCTTCTCAGAACAGACTCGCTGTAAGCCAGCCCTGACCCAAACACAGACTCATTAAAGGGATGGCAAAAGAGCGCATCCGCTTTTTCAGAAAAATTTCCGAAAAAGCAGATGTGTTCCTGGGATGTGGCATTGCTTGTCTGGGATACCTCCTGTCTCACAGAAAAGCTCTGCAATCTAGATGTAGCCTTAGACCTGGGTGACACCAGCAAACTGACAATTTTGTAGCCCACATCTCTTTGCTCAGCCTTACCCCAGCAGGCTTGAACCACGGGGGACAAAGTAGACCTCTGTGCCTGTACTCTTCTTCAGAGAGGCTTCAGGGCAGAAGAGCACTTTCCCATTGCTACTCTTACGTCTAGACTACATGCCTCTGTCGCCAGAGGCATGTAGATTAGGCTACCAGACATAGTAAAATGAAGCGGCGATTTAAATAATCACCGCTTCATTTAAATTTACATGGCTGCCGCGCTGAGCTGACAAACAGCTGATCAGCTGTTTGTCGGCTCAGCGCTATAGTCTGGACGCGCGGGTGGCGACATCAAAGGTATTTTTTGACCACCTAGGTAAACCTCATTCCAGGAGGCATACCTGGGTGGTCAACAAATACCTTTGATGTCGACACCCGCGTGTCCAGACTATCACGCTGAGCTGACAAACAGCTGATCAGCTGTTTGTCGGCTCAGCGCGGCAGCCATGTAAATTTAAATGAAGCAGCGATTATTTAAATCACCGCTTCATTTTCCTATGTCTGGTAGCCTAATCTACATGCCTCTGGTGACAGAGGCATGTAGTCTAGACGTCCCCTTAGGACCCTTTCAGAACAAAGTAAATTGGCATCTATATATTCAAAGTCAGCTAGGGCCTGCAGATGTCTCCACATGTCCTCCAGATGAAGGCTGCTGGCAGATCTAAATGAAATCAGCACAGTCATTCTGTCATCCTCTGTAGACAGAAGAATATCATGAACTAAAGCAAATGGTTTCTACCCCACAGTCAGAGCTAAAACTAGATCATCTTTCACAATAATTCTGAAGTACTCCATTAGGATTCCTGTATCACACCTGTCACTACACTATAATTCCCTCTGGCCGCACAGTACTCCACTACCTTGTTAGAGAATTGCTACTACTGCTGGACTCATGAAATGTTAGAGGTTGAACATTTTCAAGAGTCCTCCTGAATGTTAACACATTTTTAGGACCAACTCCAGCGACAGCAGATGGCAACACACCTGGACACCCATCCATCTGTGGGCATCAGCAGGTATCCCACTGGATGGCATGTGGCTGCTACTATGAGCAAGTCATATCTGAAGCAGTTATGCATGAGAATCCATTCTGTCCATTGAGAAGGGCAATGGAGTGCTGCTTCACCCTGCTAACATTGTTGCACTTCTATTATTTAGAATTCATGAGATGTACATGGAAGCCAGTAACTATTGAAGTAGTAACACGTAACAGTGACTGATACCTAAGCAACAATACATGGCAGCGTGTGTCTGGCATTGAGACTATAGCTACTGGGCTACTGTTTGTATAAAACACCTGTTTTGTGTCTCCAAGGGATTTGAGACCAAAGCCTGTGTTAAAAGCACAGAGCTGGTTTTTTAATAAAAAGTGAACCTCAAGTCTTAGTCTTTGTATTTCCCCCAGGTATGTGGGAGCTCAGGATTAATTTCCAATTCTCAGGCTGCTGCTCCATGGGCTGATAGGACCTCTCTGATTCTAGAAGGTAGGATGGGCTAGTATGAATCAACAGTGACTTTTTTGTCTATACAGGCAGTCCCCGGGTTACGTACAAGATAGGGACTGTAGGTTTGTTCTTAAGTTGAATTTGTATGTAAGTCAGAACTGGCGTCCAGATTCAGCCGCTGCTGAAACTGACCAGCGGCTGACTACAGGAAGCCCGAGGCAGAGTTGCTCTACTCTGGGCTTCCTGGAATCAGCCGCTGATCAGTTTCAGCAGCAGCTGACTTGGGGACACTTGGGGTAGAGCAGCTGGGGTGCTGCCGGGTTGGTCCCCGCAGCGCTGAGGTGCGGCGCTGCAGCGACCTACCCGGCTGCGCCCCAGCTGCTCTGTCCCAGGCGTCCAAATTCAGCCGCTGTTGAAACTGATCAGCAGCTGATTCCAGGAAGCCCAGAGCAGACGCGGAGCAGCTTTTCTCGCCCCGGAGGACATGGGCGGCGGGACCGTGGCGCATCTGGGCATCCCGCCGCTCCCGTCCTCTGGGGCGAGAAAAGCCCCGTTCGTAACTGTGGATCCCACGTAAGTCGAATCTGCATAACTCGGGGACTGCCTGTACTGCTGAACCTGCCAAAATCAAATGGAGCCTGAGGACAAAAGACCATGTGTTGGATTATGTGCATTAGCAACTTCATTATACATTATTATCCCTGCAAAGAACCCTCAGGTTTGAAAGAAATTGCTATCCTTGGCTTGAATTAATCAGGGATTGTTGCCTTTCAGAGCACCATATAAGACCCATCTTCTTCTCTGGGCTGTTGGACAGGTTGGCACTTGATGTGGGAGGTTGTTTATAGGATCAGAGAGTCTGTGGGAAAGTCTCCCTATTGCATTGTGAGGGGGAGAGGAGTTTGCTGAAGCTCTTCCTGGGAATTTAATGCTTTTTAAAAACAATAACATCAAAGGCACCCAGAGTAGCAGAGGGGCATGATACCGTGTGTGGTTCTACATTGCAATAATGAAATATTCATAATTCTACATCCCCATTGCAAAAACCAAAAGGAAGCTAGAACAAGGGAGAGCTCTATATAAAGGACACCTTGAGAATTTTGCCAGTGTGGTATTGAGTGTCTCCAAAAAGAGATTCAGCCTGTTCTCCAGGGATGACAGTAACAGATGTACAAAAAAGGATGGCCAGACTGAAATCAATGGGGTTACTCCAGATTTACACTAGCAAAACTGAGCTCAGAATATGGCCTGCTGGGTGGCACTGATACAAACACAAACCCCTTGAATGCCTGTAAAATGAAAACCAATGACCTAGTGTGATTGTATAGTTACAGTTAGAAACAACAATGAACACTGACCACGTACATGTAACTAAGATAATCTTTAGGAGAAAATACATGATGATACATGGTGTTTTAGTGAATCAGATTCATTCCTAGAAAGAAGGGGATAAAATCAATTGACACAGTCACCTAATTATGCAGCTTCTGCTTTTCTTTGCTGACAAGGAAATGAAAATGGCACTCGGAAAAGCTGCTTTTGTTTCTCATGGAAATCAGAACTAACAAGGGGAACATGCTCTGGTTATAGAGTATCTGTGTCCCTTTTCCTGACATTTGAGATAAAAACACTTGCAGAAGCTGAGCAGCCTAGACACTTTGCTGACTCAGCCAGAGTTGTTTGTTGGTTTGCAGGCAAGCCAGTAGGGATCATCAATCTAGCAGTCGCTTGAGACTCAGCATGTTGTCTCTGACAGGGTGCACTGTAACACTATAATATCTGTCAGCAGCATTTCCCTAGGTACTTTCCATTCTACCTGGGCTCATGCCAGTGCAATCATTTACAATGTTACAGGCTATTAAATGGACACACACTCTCACACACATTGTGACAGGCCAGAGCTGAGGCTCCGTAACACACTCCAGTGCATGGCATAGCATTAACTCACTGTAATATACTCAGGCAGGGGACGGAGATTTGTTAGTCTTGTCAAATAGTTTAGAAAAAGAGAACATAATTTGTTCCATCTGTCCTGTGTCCCACTCCTGTCCATCCTAACACTGAGAACAATGAGACAGTGACTGGTCTTAGACTAACTTTCATGTTGACCAGGCCTTTTCAGAGGAGTGGCCAGGAGGGCCGTTTAGCCCAGGCCTCATGGAACAAAGGGGCCTCATATTTGACATTTTACCACCAAGTCATTTCCATTTATTATACACCTTGCAATTATTACAGAGACAACAAAATCAGCTATATATACCTGCAAAAAAGTTAATTTAAATTATTGTGGGACCTCAAGCCTTCCCTGATTTTTTTTCAGGCACATCCGAGTTTTCATCTGCATGGCTGGAGAATGGAGTAGCTTCTGTGATTAGTGATTCTCTGTTATGAAACGCTGTAAACAGTCTTTGCACAGTTTTTAGAGGTTTTGAAAGTTGTAATTTAATTCTGTTACTATAAAGTGATTTTGCTAGGTCTGAGGCTGAGTTTAACCTTTAAGCTAGATGTTTATCTCTGCATGGGGAATTTTCATATTCCTGTTTTTTCTTTTGTGTCTTTGCATACAATAGCCATATCAGGCTCAGCGCTACCTCTTCATCCAGTTTTAGATTGACCTTTAAAGGCTTTTTTGTAATAATAGACTTTTAATTCTAGTTGTTTAATAAACTGTATATCTAATCTGGCAATTGCCCTGTATTCATATTAATAATAATGCACCATTTATTAGAGGAATTTAATGACGGGAACATGTTAGCAGACAACTTTTCAAGACTTTGAAATAAGGCTATAAGGGCATAGTAAATAACACCCCCAAACCATTATTATATAATATTCATTGTGAAGTATATACAATTACAATTTTGTATACCCAATAGCCTTTAGCAAATTAATTTATTGGGTGTTACTGTTTTTAAAAGAACCCTTTTACAAAAATGAAATGAAGATTTGAAAGTGGTGCAAGTAAGAGACAGCATAAGCAACAGCGCGAAGCAGCAGTTAAGAGTTTAAAGGCAATAACATCATTTCTCATAAAAAGACGCCTCAGCCATTAGACAGCAACTGTGCTGACAGTGACACTTCCAATTCTGATGATGAAAACTTTGTGCCCACAAATGACATTTCAATGCCATTGCCTCAAAATGAGGAGGTCATTAATCAAAACATCAAAATGCCAACAATAGTGATAGATGCAGAATCTACACTAGATTTAGAGACTGTGCAGGCAAAAAATGAGGACCTAGGAGGTGCTGCGGAGCAAGAGCAAGAACTTATGACTAGCACTGGGCACAGTGTAACAGCAGTGGCATCAGAACCTCATACTGGACTTCTTGATAAGAACAATGTTGCTCAAATGCAGTCACTTCTCAAAGTTAGTTGTTTTCGGATTCCAAGTAATATACTGAAAGAGGCTGAAAATCACTTTTTTCACACCCATCTACTGAAAAAAACTCCTCCAAATGCAGAGATCTACACAAAAAACTGGCTCTGCTGGAGCATGGAAAAGCAGGCTCTGTACTATGAACCTTGTTTCATTTTTAACAGTAATACTTCAAATGCATCAGTACTGTCTAATCCATTCAGTTGGAGCATCAGTAGAGATTGGAGGAAGTTGAAAGACCAAATACATGCACATGAAACTTCAGTATCGCATAAAGATAACTGTTATATGGAAATCAGCTAGTAGCACCACAAGATGACAGTTCAACTGAAAATTTATTCCTGAGTAAAATAAACATAGAAAATGATAACTGGAAAAAACTCCTTGAGCGCATATTGAATGTCATTCTTTTTCTTTCTGAATGGGGATTGGCTTTGTTTGATTCCAGTCAACGTACCGATGGCTCTACAAACAGAAGCTTTCTTGGTATATACTTGAGCATCTTAGAAAGTATGACTCAGTTTTATCAGGCCACGTTAAATGTGTTCATGAATCACAAGAGAGCTGAAAATGCATGAAAGTCCATTATCAGTCTACCAAAATACAAAGCGATTATATCAAGCTGTGTGGGACTTTTGTGCAAATAACAATTCTTGAAGATACAACATGCAAAGTACTTCTTAATTATTATTGATGTTATTCCAGACTGTTCTCATAAAGAATAGATGACCTTGGCTGTTCAATATGTTAAAATTGCAGGAAGTTCAAAGGTTTTAAATGAAGAACAATTAATTTTGTTTGATAATTTTGTAAAAAAACTGGAAAAGACATTGCAGCCTGTGTATTAGAAATTCTGGAAGGCTTCAAATTAAATGTTCAAGTCTTCATTGGCCAAGTCTATGACAATGGAGCCAATATGACTGGGAAGTATAATGGAGTATAAGCAGTCCTTCTTGAGCAAAATCCAAACTGTATTTTCTCCAGTTGTGGCAACCCCACTCAAAATCTTGGCATCACTGATTGCAAAGGAAGCAATCACATACTTTGAAACAATCCAGCAATTGTACAACCTCATCAGTAGCAGTCCTTGAAAGTGGGAAATTCTGAAGCAGCATCTGCCTGTTTCCCTTCATGGCATGTTGACAATGAGATGGTCAACATGAATTGATGGTGTTAAACTAATTGCACGGCATTTGTGCTTTGTGAGAAAGGCTTTAAGTGAGCTCAAGTCTCTTACTATGACAGCACAGGCTCGCACTGAACTTAAGTCAATTCAGAAGTATACATCCGAATTTGAATGTATTTTAATGTTGTCCATACAGATAAAACTGCTAAAAATGATCCACAACACTAATCTTGTAATTCAAGCATGCAATTGTGGAGAGGGATAATAGGGAGGAACTAGTTGAGAACTTGAAAGTGGAAGACAGTATGGGGGACAGTGATCATGAAATAATAGAGTTTATGATCTTAAGGAAAGGTAGAAGGGAGACCAGCACAATTGAGGTAATGGATTTCAGGAAGGCAGATCTTGATAAGCTCAGAGAACTTGTAGGTAAGGTCCAATGGGAAGCAAGACTGAAGGGAAAAACAACTGAGGAGAGTTGGAAGTATTTCAAAGGGACATTGTTAAGGGCCCAAAAGTAAACAATTCCGCTGTGTAGGAAAGATAGAAAATATGGCAAAAGACCAGCTTGGTTTAACAAGGAGATCTTGCATGATCTCAAAATAAAAAAGGAGTCATATAAAAAATGGAAACTAGGACAAATAACAAAGGATGAATATAGGCAAGCAACACGGGAATGCAGGGGCAGGATTAGAAAGGCAAAGGCACAAAATGAGATCAAACTAGCTACAGGCATAAAGGGAAACAAGAAGACCTTTTATAAATACATTAAAAGCAAGAGGAAGACCAAGGACAGGGTAGGCCCACTGCTTAGTGAGGAGGGAGAAGCAGTAACAGGAAACTTGGAAATGGCGGAGATGCTCAATGACTTCTTTGTTTCGGTCTGATAGAGGAGGTATCTGAGCCTTTAGCTATGATCTTTGAAAAATCATGGAAGACAGGGAAGATTCCAGAAGACTGGAAAAGGGCAAATATTGTGCCCATCTATAAAAAGGGGAATAAGAACAACCCAGGAAACTACAGACCGGTCAGTTTAACGTCTGTCCCAGGGAAGATAATGGAGCAGGTAATTAAGGAAATCATATGCAAACACTTGGAAGGTAATAAAGTGATAGGGAATAGCCAGCATGGGTTTGTGAAGAACAAGTCATGCCAAACTAATCTGATAGCTTTCTTTGATAGGATAATGAGCCTTGTGGATAAGGGAGAAGCGGTGGATGTCATATACCTAGACTTTAGTAAGGCATTTGATACGGTCTCGCATGATATTCTTATTGATAAACTAGGCAAATATAACTTAGATAGGGCCACAATAAGGTGGGTGCATAATTGGCTGGATAACCGTAGTCAGAGAGTTGTTGTTAGCGGTGCTAAATCCTGCTTGAAAGGGATAACTTGTGGAGTTCCACAAGGGTCTGTTTTGGGACCCGTACTGTTCAATATCATCATCGATGATGTAGATATTGGGATAGAGAGTACGCTTATTAAGTTTGCAGATGATACCAAACTGGGTGGGGTTGCAACTTCTTTGGAGGATAGGGACATAGGGTATGTCTACACTAGAAAGTTAGTTCGAACTAACGGACGTTAGTTCGAACTAACTTTCCTATGCGCTACACTAGCGCTCCGCTAGTTCGAATTTGAATCGAACTAGCGGAGCGCTTAGTTCGAACTAGGTAAACCTCATTTTACGAGGACTAACGCCTAGTTCGAACTAGCTAGTTCGAACTAAGGGCTGTGTAGCCCTTTAGTTCGAACTAGTGGGAGGCTAGCCCTCCCCAGGTTTCCCTGGTGGCCACTCTGGCCAACACCAGGGAAACTCTATGCCCCCCTCCCGGCCCCGGACCCCTTAAAGGGGCACGGGCTGGCTACGGTGCCCGTGCCAGGTGCAAGCCTGCCAGCACCCAGCTAGCAGACCCTGCACCTGGCACGGCACAGAGCCACCCACCCGATGCCCCCCAGCCCACCCCCTCTTGCCGGGACCAGGCTGGCGGCTCCCGGGAGCTTGCCCTGGACCGCAAGAGGCGGGCACCTTCCTGGGCTAGTGCGGACATCGTGGACCTTGTCCACGATCTCCGCACTAGGCACAGGAAAGTGGCCGTCTAGGGCAGGAGAGCTGCCAGCCTGGCCACCCAGGACCAGGTGTGCATGAAAATCAAGGGGGTCCACTGAGACCCCCGACACTGAGCCCTGAGCTTACAATGGCCGTCCTGGGTCAGACCAAAGGTCCATCTAGCCCAGTAGCCTGTCTGCCCACAGCGGCCAACCCTAGGGACCCTGGAGGGGATGGACCGAAGACAATGACCAAGCCATTTGTCTCGTGCCATCCCTCTCCAGCCTTCCACAAACTTTGGGCAGGGACACCACTCCTACCCTCTGGCTAATAGGACTCCATGGACCCAACCTCCATGACTTGATCTCACTTCCCTTTAAACTCTGTTCTAGTTGTAGCCTTCACAGCCTCCTGCAGCAAGGAGTTCCACAGGTTGACTCTTTGCTTTGTGAAGAACAACTTTCTCTTACTAGTTTCAAGCCTGCTACCCATTCCTTTCCTTTGGTGTCCTCTAGTCCTTCTTTATGGGATCTCAGGAAGAACTTTTCTGAATGCACCCTCTCCACCCAACCCCTGCTTTTACAGACTTCTATCCTGTCCCCCCTCCGTCTCCTCTTTTCTAAGCTGAACAGTCCCAGTCTCTGTAGCCTCTCTTCATCTGGGACCTGTTCCCAACCCCTGATCATGTTAGTTGCCCTCCCCTCTCCCAGCCTTTCTCTTCCCCTCTCCCACCTCCTTTTCCCAGTCTCCCCCAGTTTTTTTCAATAAAGACAGAGTCAATGTTGGAAGAAACGTTATCTTTATTTTGTACATCAAGAAGAAGGGGGGCTAGGGAAGGGCAAGTGGAAGAAGGTGAGGGAGGAATGGGGTACGAGCCCCCGATGGGGAGGACTGGGCTGGCTCTGCGGGCTTCTGGGGGTGGAAGCTCTCCTGCAGCCCCCCAATTACTCCCTCTCCCCAGATGGCAGCCTGCGGCAAGTGCAGCCGGGCTGATGGCCGAGTGGTGTGATGTGCCCAGTGTGGGCACTCAGGGCACTCCAAGCCAGAACTTCTTTGCAAGCGGGGCACCCCTTAGAACTGTGTGTCCGGGGTGGGGGTCGGGACCCTTTAAGCGCAGCCCTCGGCTAGCCTGAGACAGTATCTCCCTGCTCTAAGTCCTCCTTTTATGCCCTGCCGGCACTGCTTCCGGCCATCCTTAAGCCCTGTTCAGAGTCCACTCAATGTGGACTTACTAGTTCGAACTAGCAAAACGCTAGTTCGAACTAGTTTTTAGTTCTAGATGCGTTAGTTCGAACTAGCTTAGTTCGAATTAACTAATTCGAACTAAGTTAGTTCGAACTAGCGCTGTAGTGTAGACGTACCCATAATTCAAAAGGACCTTAGCAAGTTAGAGAAATGGTCAGAGGTAAAAAGGATGAAGTTTAATAAGGAGAAATGCAAAGTGCTCCACTTAGGAAGGAACAATCAGTTCCATACATACAGGATGGGAAGCGACTGTCTAGGAAGGAGCATGGCGGAAAGGGATCTAGGGGTCATAGTGGACCACAAGTTGAATATGAGTCAGCAGTGTGATGCTGTTGCAAAAAAAGCAAATATGATTCTAGGTTGTATCAACAGGTGTGTTGTAAGCAAAACTCGTGAAGTCATTCTGCCGCTCTACTCTGCACTAGTTAGGCCTCAGCTGGAGTACTGTGTCCAGTTCTGGGCGCCATATTTCAAGAAAGATGTGGAGAAATTGGAAAGGGTACAGAGAAGAGCTACAAGAATGATTAAAGGTCTGGAAAACATGACCTATGAAGCCAGGCTTCATGAACTGGGCTTGTTTAGTTTGGAAAAAAGAAGATTAAGGGGGGACATGATAGCGGTTTTCAAATATCTAAAAGGGTGTCACAAGGAGGAAGGAGAAAATTTTTTCCTTTTGGTTTCTGAGGACAGGACAAGGAGTAATAGGCTTAAAGTGCAGCAGGGGAGCTTTAGATTGGACATTAGGAAAAAATTCCTAACTGTCAGGGTGGTCAAATATTGGAATAAATTGCCAAGGGAGGTGGTGGAATCTCCCTCTCTGGAGATATTTAAGAACAGGTTAGATAGACATCTGTCAGGGATGGTGTAGACGGAGCTTAGTCCTGCCTTGAGAGCAGGGGGCTGGACTCGATGACCTCTCGAGGTCCCTTCCAGTCCTATGATTCTATGATTGAAAGACTTCTTAAGGATATTTAAAAGATTAGTGATCAATGAGATGCAATCCTTTCTGAGTCCAAATCAGTAGCACAGGGTATTGACATTTCACCTGAGTTTCCTACCAACTGCAGCCTGACATCTCAATCTGATGCAGAAAGGCACTGTCAAGTCAATGGTTTTTTTGTCATTATTGACTCCATCAAATCTGGTCTTACACATTGATTTGAGTCACTGTGACAAATTTGTACCCTTTTTGGATTTGTTTTTGGAAGATACAGAACTGAGTGATGAAGATCTATATTCAGTGGTTTAACAATTTCAACAACGATACAACAAAGAAATTTCGAGAGATCCCTGTGACGAGATCATCTTCCTGAAACTTATACATTCCACCTTTAAATCGGACAGTAATCCAAAAGAACTGCTTCAAGAAATATTCAATCTCAGCCTATTGACTATTTCCTAATTTCACAATTGCATTGCATATTTTTGTCAGTCTCCCTGCTTCAGTGGCTTTAGGTGGATGCACAGTCAACATGTTAAAATAATAGAGAACTATCATCATTCTACAATGGGACAAAATGTGTTTGAATGGGCTCACAATGCTCAACATTAACAGTGATGTTGTAAGTAAATTAGATTTTTCTTCAATTATAAGCCAGAAAAGCATTCCTAAAATGAAGAGTTTTGCTTGCAGTGGAAACTCACAATTAAAATTACATTTTTAATATACATGCTATTGGTATAATGACTTCATTTCAGATTTTGTTTGTTTGTTTGTTTTACTATGACCCTGTGGATGAGAAGTTAGATACGTTGGTGTATGGGGCTGGGCTGGGCTGGGGCCTCTAAACTCAAAGTGGCCCAGGTTTCTGTCATTCTGTGAGGGGGCCTGATATTGACAAGGAATGACAAAGGCTGATCTTGTCTGTGTGTGTGTGTGTGTGTGTGTGTGGCACTCATGCCAAGAGCTTGTGCCAAAAGCATAGCTAAGACCCAGTCTGGCGCACCTGATTGTTAATACTATTAAATCAGGTATTAGATTTATAGACATGTGTTTTGTGAAATGTTTGAGAGTTGCTGCATGCGTTAATCTTACTTCTAATAGCTGTATCCCATGTTATAAGGTAATTAGGGCTGCCAAGCACAGTTAACTCACATGATTAAAATATTATCACAATTTTAAAAAATGAATCATGATTAACTGCTGTTTTAATCACACTGTTAAACAATTGAAATATGTTAAATATTTGTGGATGTTTTTCTACATTTTCAAATGAATTGATTTCAGCTACAACACAGAATAGAAAGTTCATGGTGCTCATTTATATTACTGTTTTGATTACTAATATTTGCACTGTCAAAATGATAAAAGCAATAGTATTTTTCAGTACACCTCATACAAGTATTGTAGTGCAAACTTTTCATAGTGAAAGTGCAACTGACACATTTAGATTGTTTTTGTTACATAACTGCACTCAGAAACAAAATGAAGTCCCCTGTCCACTCAGTTCTACTTTGTTGTTCAGTCAGTCACTAGGGCTGTGTCCAGACTCATAGTTTTTTTCCGAAAAAGTAGCCTTTTTCCGAAAAAACTTCACCTGCATCTAGACTGCAGCCGCGTTCTTTCGAAATTAAATCGAAAGAACGCGGCTTTTCTTTCGACGGTGGTAAACCTCATTTTATGAGGAAGAACGACTTTTTTCGAAAGTGCTCTTTTGAAAAAAGGCATTCTTGAATGCAAACAGGGGTTTTTCAAAAGAGAGCATCAGTCTGGATGAAAAAGCGGCTTGCTTTTTCAAAAGTTCCGCTTGCACTCTAGACGCTCTTTTTCGAAAGAGGCTTTTTCAAAAGTATCTTTCGAAAAAGCCTCTTTCGAAAGAGGCTTGCAGTCTAGACATAGCCTAAGAGAAACAAATTAGTTTTCTTATCCAGGAGATAATGCTGTCCACTTATTTACAATATCACCTGAAAGTGAGAAATAGGTGTTAACTTGGCACTTTTGTAGCCAGCATTGCAAGATCTTTGTGTCAGATGTGTTAAACATTTGTATGTCCCTTCATACTTTATCCACCATTCCAGAGGATGTTTCCTTGCTGATTACACTCATTTAAACAATGTGTTAATTAAATTTGTGACTGAATTCATTGGGAGAGAATTGCATGTCTCCTGCTCTGTTTTACCCACATTCTGCTATATATTTTCATCTTATAGCAGTCTCGGATGATAACCTAGCACATGTTGTTTTACGAACACTCTGAAGTTTTGACATAATACAAAGAAGGAACCAATGCAAGGCTTTTAAAGATAGCTATAACACTCAACCAAAGGTTTAAAAATCTGAAGTGCCTTTCAAAATCTGAGAGGGAAGATATGGGGAACACGCTTTCAGAACTTTCAAAAGAACAACACGCTGATGATGAACATGAACACATGTCAGTCTGCACTGCTTTGGATTGTTATTAAGCAGAACCTGTCATCAATGTGAACATATGTCCTCTGGGATGGTGGTTAAAGCTTAAAGGGATATGTGAATCTTTAGTGCATCTGTCACACAAATATCTCACAACACTGGCTAGCATAGTGCCATGCAAACACTAGGGATATAAAATTTTGATTATTTGCAATTTTCATCGACTATTTGATTAGTCGATAAGGGCGCTTCCACCTTTGAAGTGTAGCAACAGCCTGAGGACTGTTGCTACACTTCAAAGGCAAAAGCACTACAGGGAGCATGGGACCAGTGAGGGACTCAAGCAGTCCCCCAATGGCCCCATGTGCCCCGCAGCATTTCAAAGTGGCAGCATCGCATGGAGCCCTGGGTTAGTGGGGGAGTTCCCAGCTGAACCCAAGCTCCACGCTGCACTGCCGCTTTGAAATGCTACATGCAGCCTGGGGTTTCAAAGCAGCAGCACAGCGTTTCAAAGCGGCAGCGCTGCATGGAGCCCAAGGTCAGCTGGGGACTCCCCCACTGACTCCAAGCTCTATGCGGCACTGCCACTTTGAAATGCCGCATGCAGCCCAGGCAAGCTGAGGGCTCCCAGCTAGCCCTGGGCTACACACAGCATTTCAAAGCTGCCACGCTTTGTGGAGACTAGGGTCTGGCCTCGGGCTCCGCCATGGCACTGCCACTTTTTAGCATGCCCTCCTCTTCCCCACCCCACTGCCTCTTTCTGATAGAGGCAGCAAGGGCCAGGGGAAACGACTAGTTGACTAGCCTGTCGACTAGTTGTTCACATCCCTAGCAAATACCCGTACTTACTTTCAGGTGACATTGTAAACAAGAAACAGGCAGCATTATTTCTTGAAATAGGACTGAGTGGATTTGAAGGCTCTAAAGTTTTATATTATTTATTTTTGAATGCAGTTATTTTTGTACATAATTCTGCATTTGCAATTATTGTGTTGTATTCTGTGTTGTAATTGAAATGAATGCATATGAAAATGTAGAAAGCAGAAAAAATATTAAATAAATTGCAATTGGTATTTTCATATTTAACTGTGAAATTAATCATGCAATTAATAGCAATTTTAATCACATGATCAATCACAATTAATTTTAATCACTTGAAAATCCTAAAGGTAATATTTAAGTAAGCATTCTGTAACTATAAAAGTGGTTGCTATGAACCTGGAAACCTACACAATTAGAAGGGAAGCGTGAAATAGTAGTTGACCAGAAGAGATGTCATCTCCTCCCCAACAAAAGAATGCCTGTATATTCCAGATGAAACACTGTGGAACATCAGTGGATAAAAGGCTTTACTGATCCCCCAAATAACCGTAGAGAGGAGGTCATGCATAGATACTTAGCCCATTGCAGTTTGAACTTAGGGGGAAAGCAATAGGCATCTCTGATGGATGTGTATCTTTGTGCTGCTTAGAATTTGCTAAGAGAAATATTTCTAATCATAAGCAAGGGATTCCCAAGGTGCTTATCTTAAATTAGCCCTAAAGGACTTATAGAGCTTGCATATGACAGGAGTTTCTATTGTCTTTTGGAACATATGACTAACTAATCTCTGTGTGCAAGTTTACCTGCTTTAACCTTGTAAATAGCTCATTTCTTTTTCCTAGTTAGTAAACCTTTTGTTAGTCTATTACAGGATTGGCTTCAAACATTGTCTATGGTGAGAGACCAAAGGTAAATTGACCTGGAGTAAGTGACTGATCATTTGGGACTAGGAGTATCTTGAATGTTTGATTTTTGGTGTAAGGAACCACCTATCAAAGGCAGTCTTGCCTAGGTAACAAGATAGACTGGAGTACCCAAGAGGACTGTCTGTGACACCATGTTAAGGTTGTTATAGTGCTTGAAGATACTTGATACTTGGTTGGTGAAATCTAAATACCCCAACCAGTCTGGGGTTTGCGTCCTGGTTTCCTAATCCACTATTGACAAATGTGAGAATTCCATTAAGTGGACCTCACTGGACCTGTTCTCAGGACCTAAAGCATTGTGGGTGTATTTACACTGCACTGTAACTTGAAATAAGTATGCAATTTGAGCTACACAAATTGCATATCTTATTTCAATGCTATTTTGAAATAGCTTATTAAAAGCGCTATTCCGAAACATCCCTCACACATCATAGAATGAGGTTTTCAGGGACGTTGGAATAGCAAGCCTGAAATAATGGGCTTACTGTGAAGATACAGGATAGCTATTTCGGGATACCCCGGTATCCCAAAATAGCATAGCAGTGTAGACGTTGCCTGAGAGAACAAGTCAGTATTTAACGAAATATGCATTTTTTCTTTTATATTTAACTAAAAGTTCCCCTATTCAACACACTGTAGCTGAATGAGGAGGCTCAGTTATTGTATTGCAAGTTGCTGATGCAGTCGTATTTCTGATACCCCTTTATAACCAAATTAATAATGTAGATGTTTTCAGATTGCAATTCAAAAGCAAACTGGTTAGTCACTCATGCAAGGAAAAGGGAAGTAGGAGGGAACTGCATAGTTTCAACAAATGTCTCCTGTGTTTTGGCTTTTCAGTAGGAAAGACTGCAGTATATTGCAGCCTGCTCACAAGTAGGGATATTGTTAATTAAATAAAAACATAAAGCAAGTACTCCCTGAATAAAATCTTTTTCAATCTATGCTTTATTTGGGATGTAAAATTTACAGCACTGAAAAGAAACTGCTTTGCCTCTGAAAGCCACGGTGTGAAGAAGTGTAGTGGACTGCAGAGGCCATGTGAGCCCAATTTCCTCTCTCTGGATATTCACATCTCAAGACCAAATGCTATGAATGAGCCACTTGCATCCTGATTTGATTAGGGGCATTGATACAAACAACTTCTTCTATATATAAAATCCTGCTTCCACTCCAATTCATCTGATGAAGTGGGTTTTACCCACGAAAGCTTATGCCCTAAAAAAATCTGCTTTTGAAGACACAGGCCAACACAGAAATAAAGCTGTGTGAATTTTGTACAACAAATTGTGAACACCAGTGAAATTCACCAGCATTCAAACCTGCCAGACACACTGGACAATGGTTGTTTTTGTAAATCCATTGCTGAGACACAGCACTGAACTGGGATGCAGGAGACCTGGACTCTATAGCCAGCTGTGCCCACTGACCTACTTGTGTGATCTTGGTCAGGTCACTGCACAGCTCTGTTTGCCCTCCCACCCTTTGTTTTGCCTCTTACTATGTGTTTGTACAGCCTCTAGCACAGGGGTGGGCAATAATTTTTGATGGGGGCCACTCCAAGATTTCAGAAGTGGTCGAGGGCCACATTCATCCATGATATTAATGGAGGAATTGTGGGTTCTGGGATGGGATGGAGGTTGGGTGCAGAAGGGAGCTTGGGGTAAGGGACGGGGGGGCAGGAGGAAGTGTGGGGAATTTGGGTGAAGGACGTGGTTGTGACCTGGAGTGCTGGACTGGGATGCAGGTGTTTAGGTTGTGACCTAGGACAAGAAGGGGTTGTGACCTGGAGTGCAGTGGTTTGGTTTATGACTTAGACAGGGATCTGGGGTGTAGGGGTTTGGGATGTGACCAAGGGCATAAGGGGATTATGATCTGGGGCAGGGAATTGGGGTGCCAGATCTGGGAGGGGATATGGGTGCAGGAGACAGAAACCAGCCAATGGGATTGTGCCGAGGGTGGGGGCAGCACCTGAAGCCTCCCCCAACCCCTCCCCGGGCTCACAGTTTTGAAAGAGAAATGGCCGAGTAGCCATTTTTCTGAGCAGCATGCGGGTGGGGTGAGACAAGCCGGGAGCCTGCCCGGGGTTCCTTACTGCATCTGTGGGCCAGATCCAGTGGCTTGGTGGGTGGGATTTAGCCCATGGGTAGTATTTTGCCCAAGCCTGCTCTAGCACAATGGGGCCATGATCATGCTCTGGGGTCCTAAGCACCACTGTAAAATAAAACATATTGCTAAATCTCTTGGTGCCAAAACCAGCAGAAAGCAGAGTTATGATAATAAGTCAGCCAAAGTTAAGCAGTTAAGTACCTCAATACATATCAAACCTAACAAGAAAATAAAACCCTTGAATTAACTTCCCACTTTCACACATTGGCTGAAATCGACCATTGTCTGGGTCTGCATAAAGCTGACACTCAAGAGGGTGTGCAAACAATGCGTATTGAGAAGGTGTGCGAATCTCACCGAACACTCTGCTTAGAAGACTGAAGCCAACTCAGGATCTGGTCTAACAGCAGTTTGATGGTGATGATGGTTCAGTGAATGCAAGCAAGAGGGCAAAGGAAAGCAGATACATGGCATGGAAACCTGGCTAGCAGGTCCTAATTAAGCATATCAGCTAGAGACAGACTAGTGGGGACCTGGCCCAAGGAGGCTCTGAAGAGTGGGACAGCGAGCAACAGATAAGAAGACTTAGGGCCCTGGTTGTGAGCTGTGACCAAGCTGAACTCAGCACAGCTCTGTGGAGGTGAGAGAGGGAAAAACAAAGACAACTGTGTGCCATAATCCAGTGGTTCCCAACCTTTTCTATGTCACAGACCAGCAAACCCATTCACAAACTTTTGGCGGAGCGGCAACATTTTATTTGCATATTTGCATATTCATTATGCAAAATTATTTGCATACTTACGTAAAATCAAAGCCTCAGCCCCCAGAGCCACCACGAACAGCCAGGTTCAGCTCAGCAGCCCTGGTCCCACAGCAGCTCTCATGGGTAGGGCTCGACAAACAATATAATCTACTCGCCTGTGGTGAGTAGATTACACCCCAGAAAAGCCGGCTCAGAGCGATCTGTGCATGCGCAGAACGATCTACGCATGTGCGGAGTGCAGAATTGTTTGGCTGGCGAGCGGGACTCACTGCCGCTTGGCGAGCCCTGATCATGGTCATGGCTGGGAATGTGCCACAGCCCAGCAGCCAGTGGTTCGTGGCCTGGCACCAGTCTGTGGACCGGTGGTTGGGAACCACTGCAGAGGACTGGTCTGGTCCATGGCATAAGCTATAGGTGTCCCATGGTTACTCTGACTTAGGGCTGCCTACAGCAGCTACTAGCTGGGACTAGCTAGAGTGCAGCACACATCGTTTGTGCCCCCTCCTGTCCCAAACATGCTCTTACATTGAGAGCTCTGATGGGGAGCCATAGAACTATTCCAGTATTAGGACCATCTTGCCATGGACAGTGGCTCATCTACCAGCACTCACAGAAGAGTTTCCAGATGCTTGATGGGGACACCGAGGGAGGTGGACCAGGGCCGGCCCACAACATTTTGGCACCTAAGGCGGGGAGCTCAAATGACGTCCCCATATCCTCTTGCTGCATAAGCAGCAGACTTTGGGTCCTCGTGGTGTTCCCCCTACCCCCCACAGTCTGGCATCTGAGGCGGCTGGACGTGTTCTTTTTTGTTTGCATCCTGCTACTGGACAGAGGAAGAGTTGCAAGGGACTCATATGGTGCACAGGATCCAAAATTAGGAAGAATGTCATGAAACTGGGGGTATGTCTACACTACAAAGTTAGTTCGAACTAACGTCTGTTAGTTCAAACTAACTTTCATAGGCGCTACACTAGCGCTCCGTTAGTTCGAATTTAATTCGAACTAACGGAGCGCTTAGTTCGAACTAGGTAATCCTCATTCCATGAGGATTAAGCCTAGTTCGAACTTACTAGTTCGAATTAAGGGCTGTGTAGACCCTTAATTCAAACTAGTGGGAGGCTAGCCCTCCCCAGGTTTCCCTGGTGGCCACTCTGGCCAATACCAGGGAAACTCTACTGCCCCCCTCCCGGCCCCGGACTCCTTAAAGGGGCACGGGCTGGCTACGGTGCCCGTGCCAGGTGCAAGCCTGCCAGCACCCATCCAGCAGACCCTGCACCTGGCATGGCTCTAGCCACCCACCCAATGCCCCCCAGCCCTCCCCCTCTTCCCGGGACCAGGCTGGCGGCTCCCGGGAGCTTGCCCGGGACCGCAAGAGGCGGGCACCCGCCTGGGCTAGTGCAGACATCGTGGACCTCGTCCACGATCTCCGCACTAGGCACAGGAAAGTGGCCAGCTAGGGCAGGAGAGCTGCCAGCCTGGCCACCCAGGAGCAGGTGTGCATGAAAATCAAGGGGGTCCACTGAGACCCCCGACCCTGAGCCCTGAGCTTTCAATGGCTGTACTGAGTCAGACCAAAGGTCCATCTAGCCCAGTAGCCTGTCTGCCGACAGCGGCCAACCCTAGGGACCCTGGAGGGGATGGACCGAAGACAGTGACCAAGCCATTTGTCTCGTGCCATCCCTCTCCAGCCTTCCACAAACTTTGGGCAGGGACACCACTCCTACCCCCTGGCTAATACCACTCCATGGACCCAGCCTCCATGACTTGATCTCACTTCCCTTTAAACTCTGTTCTAGTTCTAGCCTTCACAGCCTCCTGCAGCAAGGAGTTCCACAGGTTGACTCTTTGCTTTGTGAAGAACAACTTTCTGTTACTAGTTTGAAGCCTGCTACCCATTCCATTCCTTTGGTGTCCTCTAGTCCTTCTTTATGGGAACTAATGAAGAACTTTTCAGTATGCACCCTCTCCACCCAACTCCTGCTTTTAGAGACCTCTATCCTGTCCCTCCTCCGTCTCCTCTTTTCTAAGCTGAAAAGTCCCAGTCTCTTTAGCCTCTCTTCCTTCATATGGGACCTGTTCCCAACCCCTGATCATTTTAGTTGCCCTCCCCTCTCCCAGCCTCTCTCTTCCCCTCTCCAACCTCCTTTTCCCAGTCTCCCCCAGTTTTGTTCAATAAAGACAGATTCCATTTTTGAACACAATTGTCCTTTATTTTGTACATCAAGAAAAAGGGCTAGGGAAGGGTAAGTGGAAGGAGGTGAGGGAGGAATGGGGTACGAGCCCCTGATGGGGAGGACTGGGCTGGCTCTGTGGGCTTCTGGGGGTGGAAGCTCTCCTGCAGCCCCCCAATTGCCCCCTCTCCCCAGATGGCAGCCTGCGGCAAGTGCAGCCGGGATGATGGCCGAGTGGTGTGATGTGCCCAGTGTGGGTACTCCGGGCACTCCAAGCCAGGACTGCTTTGCAAGCGGGGCACCCCTGAGAACTGTCTGTCCGGGGTGGGGGTCGGGACCCTTTAAGTGCAGCCCTCGTCTAGCCTGAGACAGCATCTCCACGCTCTAAGTCCTCCTCTGATGCCCTGCCGGCACTGCTTCCGGCCATCCTTAAGCCCAGTTCAGGGTCCACTTAATGTGGACATGCTAGTTCGAATTAGCAAAATGCTAATTCGAACTAGTTTTTAGTTCTAGACGCGTTAGTTCGAATTAGCTTAGTTCGAATTAACTAATTCGAACTAAGTTAGTTCGAATTAGCGCTGTAGTGTAGACGTACCCTGGTTCCTCATTTTTTTTATCTGCTGGCATAACACAGGATCACCAAGATGTGCTTGAAAACAATGCACAGCACACTTAGGACAAAAAATGTCAATCTGGTCTTTGCTGCATGTGGTCAGCACTGAAATTCATTGCTGCAGGTCGTCATCAGAACTTCTAGAGAGCAACATTTTGAAAAGGATTGGGAAATTTTCTGAACACAAAGAGCATGCAGGCTCAATGAGCAAAGATATCCTGTGCTTCAGGGCATGCCGTAATGACCAGGAAGGGATTTTTCCCTGTACAGTGTTTCACAATTGTGCATAATGGGGGATTTTCACTTTCCTTTGAATTGTCAGTTATTAGTTACTAGTAGCTGGGAACATACTAAATAGACCGAGGCTCTGAGTTAATATTGAAAATCTATGTTCTGATGTTCTCTTAATTTTTAATATGAATAAGAACATAAGAACAGCCGTACTGGGTCAGACCAAAGGTCCATCTAACCCAGTAGCCTGTCTGCCAACAGTGGCCAACACCAGGTGCCCCAGAGAGGGTGGACCGAAGACAATGATCAAGTGATTTGTCTCCTGCCATCCTTCTCCAGCCTCTGACAAACAGAGGCCAGGGACACCATTTCTATCCCCTGGCTAATAGCCTTTTATGGACCAAACCTCCATGAAATTATCTAGCTTCTCTTTAAACTCTGTTATCGTGCTAGTCTTCACAGTCTCCTCTGGCAAGGAGTTCCACAGGTTGACAACACGCTGTGTGAAGAAGAACTTTCTTTTATTAGTTTTAAACCTGCTACCCATTATTTTCCTTCTATTATGGGAACTAATAAATAACTTTTTCATGTACTACATTAGATCCCAATTATGCTAAGAATCTCTAGCAGCAGTCCAAAGAGAACTTTTGACCTTTCCAATTCTTTAACTCAGTTAACTGTTTATTCTTAATGTAGCCCAAGGTCCCGTGTGCTTCAACAGCAGCTCTGGGGACTACAAGTTGAGGACTACAAAATGCAGCATGTTGGGAGAACTTTCTGATTCCTGCCAGAACATACCCTCTGCCCCCAGCAGTGTCTCAGCAGTGACTGAGCTAGAAGCAGCACAGGGGCTGCATGTAGAGAGAAGGGGCTGCTGAACTGTGAACCTGTTCTGGTTATTTTTTACACAATAAAGCCTGTTCCTGATGGTTTGTCTGAGTGGGTCTGGTCTGAGGTACACACACACTAATACACAACAGGGAGCACACCAAAAAGCCTCAGGCCTAGACTCCCAGGCTACGTCTACACTGGCCCCTCTTCCGGAAGGGGCATGTAAATTTCACTAGTCGTCGTAGGGAAATCCGCGGGGGATTTAAATATCCCCCGCGGCATTTAAATAAAAATGTCCGCCACTTTTTTCCGGCTTTTAAAAAAGCCGGAAAAGAGCGTCTAGACTGGCCCCGATCCTCCGGAAAAAGTGCCCTTTTCCGGAGGCTCTTATTCTTACTTCAAAGTAAGACATGAAAACATGAAAACATTCATTAACAAAACCTGTTACTTAACAAGCGATTTGTTTACTTCAGTTTTGCATAACAACCTTGCCTCCAGTTGCCCATTCTACGGTTGATAGGTCAGATAAAAAATACAAAGATGAGCAATACTAATATAACCCCTCCTGTTCACTAGCTCAGTGTGAGGTTATTCAGCATATAGGGGAAACCTTGTGACTTCTTACAGAACTGTGGGGCTACGTCTACACTGGCCCCTCTTCCGGAAGGGGCATGTAAATTTCACTAGTCGTCGTAGGGAAATCCGCGGGGGATTTAAATATCCCCCGCGGCATTTAAATAAAAATGTCCGCCGCTTTTTTCCGGCTTTTAAAAAAGCCGGAAAAGAGCGTCTAGACTGGCCCCGATCCTCCGGAAAAAGTGCCCTTTTCCGGAGGCTCTTATTCTTTCTTCAAAGTAAGAATAAGAGCCTCCGGAAAAGGGCACTTTTTCCGGAGGATCGGGGCCAGTCTAGACGCTCTTTTCCGGCTTTTTTAAAAGCCGGAAAAAAGCGGCGGACATTTTTATTTAAATGCCGCGGGGGATATTTAAATCCCCCGCGGATTTCCCTACGATGACTAGTGAAATTTACATGCCCCTTCCGGAAGAGGGGCCAGTGTAGACGTAGCCCCACAGTTCTGTAAGAAGTCACAAGGTTTCCCCTATATGCTGAATAACCTCACACTGAGCTAGTGAACAGGAGGGGTTATATTAGTATTGCTCATCTTTGTATTTTTTATCTGACCTATCAACCGTAGAATGGGCAACTGGAGGCAAGGTTGTTATGCAAAACTGAAGTAAACAAATCGCTTGTTAAGTAACAGGTTTTGTTAATGAATGTTTTCATGTCTTTTTGTATAGCAATGACCATCTTTGACCTGATCTCTGTTTGGGCTTTTTGTAGCTCTTGATTTTCACATTCAAAACCACTCTTCATAAAGGAAAGACCAGGTGGATAATTGTTTGTATTTACCTCCCTCTGGATCTCCTATCAAGCTGTTTTCTTTACAATGAAGAAGCCACAGAGACAAGATAACCATGAACACAAATGGAAATCCTCTTTGCTTTGTTTGGCTTCTTCCTTCTAAATATAGAATTCAGTGATGATGAAAGGCCCACAGTTGATAATGTAAAGTGAAGTCCCCTGTTCATATACAGAATGTGTAAAGTTGGGATAGGGTAGTGAAAAGCTTCCTTCTCTTTGGTTGCCAGTGTTCCTCAGCCCTGATTGGAGAGACCATCTTTAGAGATGAGAGGGTAGGTGAAGCCCTATCCCTATTGAAATTAATGACAACCTTCTCATTGACTTTAGTTGTGCAGAGTCGTCTTCTTTGGCAGCAAATTGTGCTCTAACTGAGTGCATTGCAAATCTGAACTAACTCCATGAAAATGTACACACCGTTTTCACTGTACACTTTGGCTGCTTTGCACCATTCTGGCAGCACAAACTAGCTATGGACTCAGTTCAACTGGAGAGGTAAGCTGAGTTTTCAGGTATTTTATGTTATAGGCAGCCAGGGCAAACCACTGAATCTAGCCAAATGGGCTAACCGATGGTTTACACTAGTGTAACTGACAGCAGGATTTGACCCAATCAAATTTGCAAGAAATAAATACAAGGGTCAGATTTTTGCCTTTTTACAATGGTGCCAAGCTTTGCTCCATTTCCTCTCTTGCTTACTGCTGTACAGCTGGTAAGAAGATAACTTCCAGAACATCAGCTCTCACCTTGCAGTCTGATCAAAACACACACCCTGGTTTTTACAAAGAAATGGGCGATGGAGGTAGTGCTTTTCCAGGAATAGTTTATTTTCATTGGAAAGGTTTCTTCTATTGTAACCCAGTCTCATTGCTGTGTTCTGATGGTTTGCCAGTTCTGATAGGTTTCCTGGATATTACTGTAGCAGACAAGGCTGAGTGCAGCTGTCTGGTGCCTGCAATTCTTAGGAGCACTGCAGGATCTGAGCAAGTTAAATAAACTGAACTCTAAGCATAATCAGGCAAAGTGTTTCTTCAGCCAAATCCAGTGTAAATAGGCAAGAAGTCAAAGTAGATACAATAGGTCAAATTAATCCCATGTGTAACTCTGTTATCCTCAGTGGAGTTATATCAGTGCTGCAGTTTGTCCTCTAAATGAATCCAAATAGTAGGGGCAGGCTAAGTAAACCAAAGCCTGATGCTCAGCCCTCAGATTTGTTTTACATTTATATATTTAAGAGTTGTGTTTTTAAAACTACCAAAACTCAAGAAATGAATAAATTTGACCTCTGTCCCATGGCACACTGCATGGAAGAACTGGCAATGGTGATAGCATACATTAAATAATCCTGTTCATATTTTATTTGGTGTGTGTTTGTTAGCCTGCTGAGCTAAAAATGACATAAAAACATAGTTGGGCAACATATGCCAAAGCACTTGGAAATGCTCAGAAAGCATATGAAAGTTTCACAAAATTCTTGCCTGGGAGAGGGAGCCAGAGTCAGTGTGAAATGTCTTTTTTCTATAAAAGTGGAAGAACATTTGGATGATTTACCAAAATTTGGAGATAGGTGGATCCGGAGCAGTTGGGTCAAGAGCTAAAAGTTCATTCCAGATGCCTACAGCTGTCCCAGATGTGCATAAGAGAGAGACATATGGGAAGATCTTGAAAAATTGATGCAGAATGGGTGGATTCTAGAAGGCAGGATGTTGTTACCACAGCCTGTCTCGTGTTCAAAGACTGTGGGATTGATCTTTCCTCTGCAGTGCATCTCCTGTATGCATGGGGCACCGACCGTCTTTTTTTCTGTGTTTGTACAGCCCCTGCCACAATGGAGTCCTTGTCCATGACTGGGGTTCCCAAGCACTGCCATAATACACATAAATAATAATAGTAGTCATTTTGCTGAAACCCCAGCCAAACACTTTACTCACATCCATGGTAGCATTTTGCACCATCTTTGCTGAGGTACCAGTAAATGTTTTCCCATTGAGTCAGATTCTGCTCCCAGTTGCACTGATGCAAATTTTGAGTAACTCTATGGGGGGCAAAGTCACCACACTATGCTCTGGCGGCCTTGTGCGTTTGCATCAAAGGTTGCTCTTACCCAAAAAGTCTCTCCTGAGCTGCAGTGCCTGGATTATGTATATGGGAGTTGTGCACTGTTCTGAGAGTGAAATATGAGTCAGTGATTTTTCTTCCTTTATCACATGGGGCACAATTCTCCCCCTGCATCTGAAGCACCTTCCAAATGCCAGATATGCTAATTGGAAGCGCTATGGAAACGCTACGCTCACCTTGATTGAAAGGCAAAGGAATCAGATTCAGGAGAGCATTGAAACTGCAACTACATATCAGAGAATGATATTAAAAGAAGACAAATGGTGAATTGGACAAGTTTAGGAAACCTTCACATCAGTATGTTCTTCTTTTATTTTCAGGTTTACCAGCTTGGACTCAATCACTCAGACATGATTATTTATTAGCACTAGAGAACACTGACATTAAATTTAATAAAACTTTAGTAGTGTTTGGGAATGCTTACAAAACATGGAATTGTCTATTAATAATACAGGGGTGATTTGCACAGCAAACATTGCATTGCTCATGAGGTCTTTCTCCTGTGTACTCATTTAAAATGAATGTGTCAAATGAGATGAAGGTCCCTATGGGTACATCTAGACTGCAAGCTTCTGTCAGAATAAACGTTTCCGGAAGAGATCTTCCAGAAAAGCTTGTTTCAAAACAGTGCGTCTGCACACAAAAAGTGCAATGAAATAGTGAAGTGCTATTTTGAAAGAGAGCGTTCACACTGATTGGACGCTATCTTGCATTTAAGGCCACCCAGAACCAGTTGAGGAAGGACAATAGGTCAGCAGTTGCTTCCGGGTGCTGCTGCCTAAAGCTATCTGAAACGGGTGCTTAAAGAGACCCCCCACCCCTGGACAGCCGTTTCTCAGGACCTTCCACTTGCTTGCCTATCTCTCTGAGGGACTGCAAAGCATTGGCGCTGTATGCTCTAGTTGCCCTGCTTCAGGACACCACAGCACACTCCTTGCCATGGAGCTGGAGCTGCCTCTGGGCAGGCGATGGCCCCATACTCCCATGCTGCAGTTCCTGAAGCAGTTTCTGCAGGCTGCCTTCATAGCCCTCCATGATCTCGACTCTGAGCTCATCATTGAGAATCTCTGCCTATGTGCCGGAGTGAAGCCCTTGCAACTGCACCCCACCAGGGGTGGGGAAGGGGCTGCACTGCCCCCGGGATGCGATACAGGTCAGCATAATAGGTGCAGGAGTGGGGTCCTGCCCCGGAGCGTGAGCTGCACTCCCTCACCCTGGCCTAGGCCTGCCGCAGCTCCTTGACTTTGCTGTGGACCTGCTCCAGGGTCCTTGTATGGCTGTTGGCCATCCAGCCATAGATGTCTGCATTGTGCCACGTGGTGGTTCTCCTTATCACCCAATAACTCCAGGAGGGCCAGAATCTCTTCTCCAGAATAGGACGGCCCATGCCTTTGTGGAAGGCTCCTGGGAGGCCTGTGCATGCTCCCTGGGAGGGGCAGTGGGTTCTTGGGGGTCTTGTGGCTGGGACATCGATGCCCACATGTCAGGCACTGGCAGCTGCATAGTGTCTGGAAGCTGAAGCGGCTCAAGGCTGGCTGCGGCAGCTGGCGCCGCAAGCGGAAGGCGCGATCGGTGCCCCCACCTGCACGGCCGTCAATGGCTGTGACATCATCATCGGGCGCCCGGGCCAGCGGCACCCTAGGCAACTGCCTAGTCTTGCCTAGGCTCACGGGCCGCCCCTGTCTGGAAGCTCCCAAGGCCTACTTTCTGCCACAAACCCTGTCCCCTGTGTCTGCAGCTTTAAGAGCTGCCAGGAGTCAGGAACTATAGAGTTGTGATGTGTGTGGATGGAGTGGACAGCAAGGCACTTGTGTTATTTCCTGGAGGCTTCTTTTTTTTGAAATAACTCTCTCTTCCGCATCCACACGCACCTTCTTCCGAAAAAGCTTTTTCGGAAAAAGGCTTATTCCTCGTAGAGTGAGGTTTACTGCCATCAGAAAAAGCCCTCCGTTTTTTTTGACTTACTATTGAAATAACGGAACAGCAGAGTAGAAGCTAGTATTGTTTTTCTAGAATAAAAATGGTGCAGTGTAGATGCTCCTTAAGACATGATACTTTTGTCAGTATATAGTCACAAAGATATTAGTGGTGGGAGTATGCACATTACCTCCATGCAAGTGCTCTGATGGGCTTAGGATCTCTCAGTCAGGGAGGAAAGACAACAGTAGGTAATTTAATTGGCCAATAACATGACACCAATAGCAAATTACAAACAAAGAATATGCAAAGCAATAATCATAGCAAATAACTGGCAACAGAGCCACATGATATAATATGTTTGCACAACTCACTTGGCAAATAACAGTGAATAATGCAAAAAGGACAGCAAAACTGTCCTCAGCAAAACTCTACGCTGCATGTAGCTCTCACCAACCTCTACTCATAAACAACATTACAGCCTGGTCTCGGTCTTTCTCTCTCACATGTATCCCAGATATGATTTTTATCATAGTTAATATTGCAATTTGTTTTGACAATTCAAATTGGCTTTGATTGCCATTCTACGCACCTTTCCGAGTCTGGTGTATTTATTGGAAAATAGCAGAGCTACTCTTTGAAGGGCTGCATGTTTCTAGAAAAGTGCTTTTTTTGTTAAAATGTATAAATAAACATTTACTTCTAAAGTATAGATCTATATTATAGTGGGCACTTGAGGTTTATTTTCCCAAAACTGATCGTGTGCCCATATAAACTCTACTTCCATTAACTGCCAACTGTTCAATTGTGGTTTTTTTAAATAAAAGCTGTTCCCTTGCTGGAAACCCAGCAGGAATATTACACTCAAAGGCAAGTTCTCTTGTGTAGGAAAGGATCCATGTTTGCTCAAATGTGGCATGAAAAATCCAACTTTAAAATGTTTTATGGTATGGCCAAAGAAAAATATTTAGCAAATATAATGGACCACATTCATCACTCTAATAACACCAGTAAAACTAATGCAGTTCCACCTTCTTATATCAAGGGTGAACTTTTTCTTGTACATTAATATAAATAAATGGAGCATACGCAGTTTGTCTAAGTAGGCTGAAATTACAAAAACTATCAATTCCCATGCTTCAGGATATAATCTGATTACCAGATGAGGTCAGCTAGAAATTTCCCCAACTGGTATAATATTGCATAATTAGATTCATTATGGGCATTTTATGCCTTTCTCCAAAGCATCTGGCATTAGCCACTAGATGGACCGTTGCTTTGTTCTGCTATGGCAGTTCCTATGTTTCCAATGCACAATGTTGGCAATAGACAGCACAGTTCCTGTTTTGTGCATCACTCAGGCACCAGATGGAACTCCACCTATATTCCAGCTCTTTCACAAAAGGCTGCTCCTACCAGCAGAGGAAGCTCCAGTCAGGATGCAGGGGAGGAGAAGAAGAGAAGGAGCTCTTCTGCCATAAGGAGAAAGTCTCTGGAACAATTTTCTTTACAGTGCATAAATGGAAAGACATATTATTGAACCTATAGCTCAAGCAACAGCAATGCATAGCAACTTTAAAGCATGAAACTGAAATCTACAAACTAGAGCAGAAATTCCCAAACTGGTTTAGGGGCTATTGATGACTATTGAGAGCTGGTCAGTTTTATGGTATGGTCTCTTCTTTTTTCCCACCTAAGAGACATAGAGCATATAGGGTAAGGGGAAATGAAATGAGTAAAAGTAGATGATGTGGTCAACTATATTCAATGCACTAAAGATAGCAAAATGACATAAATATTTCCTTAATATCACTTGTCCATCTAACCAAATACCGCATTTGCTCAGGGATATTATGTGATTGCCAAGGAAGAGGAGGGGACAGGAGGTGAAGCCCAACAATTGTGAACTGGGGGAAGGTTATACACATGATAATCTCACTATTAAGGGGTGGACTGGAAAAATGAGGCTGTGGTCCCCTATCTTGTTCTAGGTTAATTAATCTGAAATTTCACTCTAGCAAGTAGTCAAGTAATTTCCTGCACCTCTTTATATGGAAAATATTAATGCAGGGTCAGAGATAAAAATGGCTGCCAAGGTGCACTTTTAGATTAAGACACCTCTTATACCACTCTAGTGGAGTAGGGGCTGAGAAGCATCCTTAGCATATAGGACAATAACTACCTCCTCCCTGCAATGAGCTTAGCAAGTGGAATATGGGTGTTACAGTTTTGTGGAAATCTGGAAGCCTATTTTCACTGTTTCCATCTAAAGGAATATTTCCAACACATCAATGAGTAACACACTGACCCTCCGGTTCCCCCCCCCCCCCAAACACACACACACACTGATCCCACAAGACAAAGGCATCTATGTGGATCCCTCTTGATGGACGTATCAACAGTCTTGACTTCTACATCGACTGCTTCTGCATACGAGCATAGACTGACATTGTCAGCAAACAACAACATGTAACACGTAACATGCAGAACGCAATGCTATACACAGCCTCAAAAACAATTCTAACACCATAATCAAAGAGGCTGACAAAGGGGGTGCTGTAATCATCATGAACAGAACAGATTATGAACAGGAGGCTTCCAGACAACTCAGCAACACCAGATTGTATAGGCTTTTGTCCTTTGATCCCACTAAAGAATACCAAAAATAACTAAACCGTATGCTCAGGAAACTTCCTGCTACAACTCAGGACCAAGTCTACACTAAGGGTGTGTCTAAACTACATGGCTCCATCGATGGAACCATGTAGATTAGACTGATCGGCAGAGGGAAATGAAGCTGCAATTTAAATAATCACGGCTTCATTTAAATTTACATGGCTGCCGCGCTGAGCTGACAAACAGCTGATCAGCTGTTTGTCGGCTCAGTGCGCTAGTCTGGACGCTCCCACGCCAACCTGAAAGCCCTTTATTGACCTCCCCGTTATGCCTCATAGGATGAGGTTTACCGGGGAGATCGATAAAGGGCTTTCATATCGGCAGGGGAGCGTCCAAACTAGCGCGGTGAGCCGACAAACAGCTAATCAGCTGTTTGTCGGCTCAGCGTGGCAGCCATTTAAATTTAAATGAAGCCGCGATTATTTACATCGCGGCTTCATTTCCCTTTGCCGAACAAACAAATCTACATGGCTCCGTCGACGGAGCCATGTAGTTTAGATGTACCCTAACACATCCTTAAGTCCCCAACCAAAAGTCTTCTATCTGCCACTCAAGATCCACAAACCTGGAAATCCCAGAGGACACATCATTTCAGGCATTGGCACACTTATAGCAGGATTATCTGGTTATATTGACTCTCTCCTCAGATCCTATGCTACCTGAACCCCGAGTTTTCTTTGAGACACTGCCGAGTTCCTGGGGAAACTACAGAACATCAGTAATTTTCCTGAAAACACCATCCTGGATGTAGAAGCTCTTTACACCAACATTCCACATGAAGATGGATTACTGGTTTTCAGGAACATTATCCCTGATGATGCCACTGCACATCTGGTTACAGAACTCTGCAACTTTGTCCTCACCCACAACTATACCCAATTTGGTGACAATTTATATCTTCTTGTCACCATCACATCTATGGGCACCTGCATGGCCCCACAATATGTCAACATCTTTATGGCTGACCTTGAACAATGTTTCCTCACCTCTCGCCTCTTAGTACTCTTATTCTACTTTGTTACATTGTTACATTGGCAAAATTATCATATGGACCCATGGGAAGTACTTCCTTGAAGAATTCCACAGAGATTTCAACAACTTCCACCCCACCATCAACCTTAACCCGGACCAATCCACACAAGAAATCCACTGACACTACCATACAATTAAATGATGGCCACATTTCCACCACCAGAAACCAGAAACCTACCAACCATTACACTCACCTACATTCCTCCAGCTTCCATCCCAGACACATTTCCCAATCAGTTGTTTACAGCCAGGCCCTAAGATACAATCAGACTTGCTCCAATCCCACAGACAGAGACAAAAACCTACAGGGCCTATATCAAGCATCTTTAAAACTAAAATACCCACCTGGAGAAGTGAAAAAATAGATTGACAGAGCCAGATGGGTACCCAGATATCAGCTTCTTCAAGATAGGCCCTACAAAGAAAACAACGGAACTCCACTTGTCATCACCTACAGCCCTCAACTTATACCCCTCCTGCACATTGTCAACCTCCACAACCTATCCTGGAAAATAACCTCTCACTCTCACAGGCCTTGGGAGACAGGCCAATTCTCACCTACAGACAACCCCTCTACCTCAAACAAATTCTTTCCAACAACTACACAACACACCTCCATCATACTCATTCAGGAACCCACCCCTGCAATCAACTCCAGTGCCAACTCTGTCCACATATCTACATAAGTGACTTCATCGCATACCCTAACCACATAAATCACCACATCAGAGGCTCATGCAACTGCACATCCACCAATGTGACCTATGCCATCAAATGCCAGCAATGCCCCTCTACCCTGTATATTGGCCAAACTGGACAGTCTCTATGACAAAGGATTAATGGACACAAATCAGATATTAAAAAAGGTAACACAGAGAAATCTGTTGGGGAACATATTAACTTGCCCAGGCACTCATTAATGAATCTCAAAGTTTCCATATTATTACAAGTTGTCAAGGCTGTTCCCCACTCTGGCACTCCTACAAGTTTTTGGAACCAGGGCCTGTTGTGGCACGAAGTCTTTAAATATACCCTGCCACAACAGGCCCTGGTTACAAAAACTTCCCCCAGAATCACAAATGTACAGATTTGGGGAGGGGAGGTAGCTGCCACCATCAAGCAATTTTTATCCCTAAAAACTGGGGTGAACACTTGAATTCACCTCCAGGGGTACCCGCAGCTCTTTTGCCTCAAAAGGGCTTGAAAAAAAAAGAAGAGAAAAACAAGCTGCAGTCTCTGGTAGCTGACCTCTCAGTCAGAGCCATGCAGACACACTCTCAGACAGACAGACCTCCTGTACCTTCCAGGACACAAGAATCAAATCATCATCTTAAAAAAGTGATTTTTATTACAAAACAGAAGTTATACTTGATAAAGCATACTTGGTTGCTAGATGTGCAGGGCAACTAAAGAAAACAATTTAAAACACAGAGAAAATCTCTGGGAACCATGCTTAAATGGTAAATGGGGAGGGGAGGCATAGACTCACACAGAGCAGTTCAAACCAAACCATAAAATTAATAAAATAACTTGATTGCAACTGGATTCACTTTTTCCCTTTACTTACTCCCAGTCTTTTCTTGGTTCCGTCCTCTTCCATGCCCTGAATTCCATGCCTGAGTTTAAGTCATTCTGTGTCTCTCAACTCTCCCACACAAAGAAAGCAGGCAAGGTATCTTATACGATTCAAATTTCAGCACTTTATTCCTATTGGTTCTGGCTTCCTGACATCCCCCATGCTAGCTACCTGAGTTTAACCCCTTAGTCACCAGGTGCTGGCCAGCACGCCTCTTATCCATTACACAATCCAATTTTAAAAAAAAACAGCTTAAAAGAGAAACTGCAGAACTTAATTTCATTTTCAAGTTTGATACCAACAATAGAGATTTAAACAAAGACTTTAACTGGATTACCCACTACTTTTGACATCCTAATGACATAAAAAGACAAACACCAGGTACTTAAGAATACTTAGAACCCATTCTATCAGCTTTATTTAGCATGGGCACTCTAATTGACTATTCTTTTCCCATTTTTCTCCTTTCCTTTCCTTTCCTTTCCCTCCCCATCCCCTCCTTCTCTGCTATTTATTTGGAACCTGGACCCCTTAAACTCCATTCATCTGAAGAAGTGGGTTGTGCTCATGAAATCTCATGATACCATCTACATTTTTTGTTAGCCTTTAAGGTGTTGCAGGACTATTCATTGTTTTTTAAGTGTTTTCAATTACTGACTAACATGGCTACTCCTCTGAAACTCTTTGAAAAGCAGTCCTTTGTAGATAAACATGATGGTCATGAATCATTTGAACTTACTACTTCCACTAACATTAAAATACATATTTATTTGGATTCTATCTGTGCTTCTGTTTACCCATGAAGAGGAACTGAGTTCACAGTAGTTCCTCTGTCACACCTTATGTTAATAGCCACATACAGGAATTAGAATCATCCTGCTGGAGTTCCTCTCATTTCCCTCAGTATCTCTGTGTGGGTATGTCTACACTAGCTCGTTAGTTCGAGCTAGGTAGGCAAATGAGGGCAACCGGAGTTGCAAATGAAGCCCAGGATTTAAATATCCTGGGCTTCATTTGCATGTTCCCAGGCGCCGCCATTTTTAAATCCCCCTTAGTCCGAACTCCGTGCCCGCGGCTACACGTGGCACAGAGTAGGTAGTTCGAATTAGGATCTCTAATTAGGATCTCTAATTCAAACTACCTACTCCATGCCACGTGTAGCCATGGGCATGGAGTTCAGACTAAGGGGGATTTAAAAATGGTGGCACCTGGGCTTCATTTGCAACTCCGGTTGCCTTCATTTGCCTACCTAGCTCGAACTAACAAGCTACTGTAGACATACCTTAAATGTTCCTGGGTGGTTTGTGGAATTACCTTTAAGGGCCTGATTCTTATTTACACTGAGTCCACTTTCTGACATTCTGGTAATTCACATATTCTATAAGTATGGTATAAAGTGGCCCCCTGTATAAATGAGAAACAGACCTAAAGACTTTAGTATCGTTTTTCCTACCATACACTATAAGTTGCAGACAAAAATGAGAAGGAAAAGCATTGGCTTTTACATAAGATACTCATTTTGAAATTGTTTCTTGAAGACCGATTTCCTTTAGTGTAACATAAAGACATGTCAGAATAACTAAAACGTATTGGAAGGAAGGAATAACAAAAAAAGGTTCATCATGGGGCAATTTGTGCTTTCGCCTCTGCATGTGTATGGAACCAAACATGAGCTAGCCTAGTATAGTGTCCCCTGAATGGGGTAATGAGGCATTAGGTAGGCAATTTACCTACACACGTTCTGGAAAGCACAGAGCTCAAATCCAGAGAGCCTCCTGGTTTGCTATCAGGTAAGTGAATTTCAGGATGGAAGTCTGAAAATCTGCCATAATGCAAAGCACCTATAAGAAAGGAGAGCCAGAAGGAGGAGGTGAAAAAGTTCTGCGTAGTCTTGAGACTATTCTGTGGCCTGTGGGAGGATTCTACATTGCCATGCCTTTGTGAGGATCCCTAGCACTGGGGAGAGGGTCGGGGTTTCTGAGCACAAGCTATGCTGCTACCACACTCTCCCCGTGACCCAGGGTAACCAGGAGAAAGAAGTGACTCTCAGCCAGCATTTCATTGCATTTTGTTTGGTTTGTAGTGAATTTGGTTCCCATGAAAGGTACCAAATGAACAGCTCCGGAGACTCCAGGTTGTATTTCTCCACAGAGAAAGAACAGCAAGGTGTTCGAAGCGGTGGCTTCCCCCCACTCTGTCCTCTACAGGCCTTCATCTGAGCAGAAAGAGGACCACGAAAGGGACATCTCCATTTCCATGAGTACATCACATCATCCAATTTCTGATTTAAACAGGGAACCATTTTACAAATGCTTTCTTGCCAGGCACCCACAAATAAAGAGAATGTAAATGTGATTTTTTAAAAATTATATGCAATTTAAAAATTATTCTGGAACCATCGAACATTTAAGTCTGAGTTAACAAAACAATACATTTTTACTCCTGCTCTTGGTGTGCTGTATATCTTTCCCACCTACAATCCACATCACAGACAGGAAGTTAGCTAGTTGAAAGCCTGGTATATTTACTGTCACATGGCACAATTACCCTGGTGGGTTTTTTCCACAGAGCTAATTTTTGATTCTGCCTTTACCTTTTTATGTTTCAGATCAACTGTGCATTTCATCAGCCTCTTGCCCACCAGCAATCATGAAATATGAGACATTGTGGGAAAGCAGAGTTGTAGAAAGAGTTTCTTGTGAAGCCAGGGTTGATGCTGTTCCAGATTCCCCAGCCCAGCTGCTCTCCAGGCAGCTTTTGTGATGCTTCGGACTGTAAACAACAGCCTTTAAAAAAATCAGACAGTTGGGTATTTTGGCTTCCAGCCATTGGACAATTTCTTCTTATTACTGATTCATGGCTATGAAAATAAAAAGGGCCCTTTAATGTTAACATCTTTGGAAGCTGCTATGTGATATATCTGGAATTAGTCCAGGGTATTCCTACATACTCTTCATTCTATGCTATAAGCAGTCAAAGCAGTTCTCTTCTTCATCTGTGCCTCAATCTGCACCAAATTTAATCAATTTTATTTTCTCTTTCCATTAAATTGACCCATCCAACCAGACACACAAATAATGCAAAAACGTTGAGTTTCTGGAGCCCTGTATCAACTGCAGCAACTAAAAATAGCTCTTTCTTGCTGGCAATGGTGGATAGGGAACAAGTATTTTTTTCTTAACTGCACTGAGGAGAATTAATTTATTTATGTATATTCCATTCCCACATCAGGCTTTCACCCTGTCAGTTTGTTTGTGGCAGAAGTGACAGGGGGAAGGCAACACTCGTTTGTGAACAGTTTTCATTTTTTTCCCTCAAGTAATTTAGTCAAAGGCAGACTTTAACTGTCAATGGTCCAAACCCATGGGCTGTGTCTAGACTGCAATGAGGAGTAACAGTAGTCTGAATTAGGGGCTTTAGTTTGAACTATCTAGCCCGTGCCTCACGTAGCCGTGGGCAGGGAGTCCAAACTACCGTGCATTTAAAAATGGCGATGACTGGGAACATACAAATAAAGCCCGGGATATTTTAATCCTGGGCTTTATATGCAAGTTCAAATGACTACATTAGCCACCCTAGTTCGAACTAGGGTGGCTAGTGTAGACATACCCTAACTGAATGGACCATTTTGCAGTGCTCAGAGTTTCACTGCCAAAACAACTATTCTTGTGTCTTTCCAAAGCTTATGTATGTAACTATTAGAGCAGTACAGCGAGTCTATCCATGGAATAGTCATCTATTGGAGTGCAAGGCCTGTCAAGCCCAACAGAAGTCATGCACTGAATGCTAAGAGTTCTGTACAATTTATTAAGAGCTATATGACCAGCCCAGTCCTCCATTTGCTTCCCAAAAATGGCCTAGACAATCCTTCCTCTCTGTCACTGCCCTGTCCTATAGAATCATAGAATACTAGAACTGGAAGAAGCCTCACGAGGTCATTGAATCCAGTCTCCTGTACTCATGGCAGGACCAAGCATGATCTACACCAGGGGTGGGCAATAAAAAATGGCAGTCCACTGGGGTTAGTTCCTGACAGGCAAAATAACAGTGTTAGATGTGCAAAAGTCCTCTTACTAATTTGGAACAACAATTAAGCAGACCCTCAGCTTCCATAGTGACCCCTTTCTTATTATATTTGGTATTGTCCAGTTTATTAAAAATGGATTGGAGGGAGCCAGGGTTATTCAGCCCGTAGTCAGCAAAGGGCTGGTTTAACCTTCCCTAGAGCTTCCTTTTCCATTTTCCCAAATGCAAGGTCATGTAGGGCATGTCTACACTGGGTAGTTATTTTGAAATAAATCCCTTATTTTAAAATAACAAAGTGAGCATTCACAGTACCAAGCCTGTTATTTCAAAACAATGGGCTTGTTATTTTGAAATAATAACTCCTGCTTATGAAGTGGAATAAGCATATTTTGAAATAATCTGGTAGTGCAGACATAGCCTAAGAAGGCAAAGAAGATTCACAGAATGTTATGCACAAGAGATGAAGTTATTAGCATAAACTAGGAGTATGATGTATTTGGCTATGCCTTAGAAAGACATTATATAGCCATTCTGTTGTATATTCTTCTCTTCTTTGGAAACTTGGATATTGTAAAACCCAGACGCTACTTAAATATCTCACACATTATGGTTCTCCAAATAAAGTACACTGGACTAAATGAAATTCAGTTTAATTGGAGAAGGCCTTCTTATTAAGGTCTGATCTGGGTCCATATCTGATTTTCTCTGGGGGTGTCCAGCTCTAACTAGCTGTTTAGCCTGGTATATTTTATACCATCTTTAACTACGGTTGATCTGAGGTTTGGTTTCTGTGCCAGAGCTACTTATAATAGATCTGATCAAAGATTCATTAAAAATCAATGAAAGTTTTTCCATTAGAGTGGAATATTGGATCAGGTTCAATATTAGCAATTAGAATTTATCATAAATGTACTATTTTGAATATATCATCTGATATATATGCAGACTTTCCATAATTAAGAATTTTTTAACAAAATCTCACCAATGGCTGAAGTTTCAGATCCATCATTAATAAGTCTTGTCTTCTAGCACTTGCTGTGATTTTTTGTGACGATGAGAAACTCATCTAACAGACTTCCTTTCCCGTTCCCTGTATTTTGTACATATAATCTTTAGCTTATTCCACAGTGTAAGGACTAATCTGCTTATCCTGAATTATTAAATCAGCCCAGACTCTTTTTCCAATATTCTTATTCTTGCCCAGAATCTAAATGGATCTCAGCCAAATCGAGTGCTTTTAGTATTGAGTTAGCTCTTTTTTTTGGCAACTTGGAACCAAAAGATTAAGTACTGATTAGATAATTAAAACTGGAAGATTAATGGCATCGATTTAAAATGTGTGCCCCTTTTCTGCATATCATATCAGATTTTCTGCATACCCAGTTCTTCTAGGTAGGGAAAGAACTAATAGGAGTCATCAGCAACTTCTCTAAGTTAGAATTCCTTTCATGCCATCAATCCCATTTTAAAAATGAAGACTATAGTCAATCTTATCTCCTGCAACCAGGAGTTCAATTCCCCAAAGGGATTGGAGACAAAGTATAAACAATTGTTATTCACATGATACCTACTGAATATGGTTACATATTTGCTGCACTTTGAGCTAGAGGCTGTCAAAACTTGATGTCATCCAGGCAGAACACTTTCCCCATTTGCAGAGTCTGATCTTATTCAGGGCAGTATCTTTATTCACATGAGTGGTTGCTCTGAGCTCAAACAGCAAAAAATTACTCATAGGAGCAAGAGTTCACAGAACAGGTTCTCAGCTTGTACTTCCATTTATTATAAAATGTCAGATGTTCTTCTACATTTTCAAATAAATTGATTTCAGTTACAACACAGAATACAACACAGTTTCAGTTACAACACAGAATAAAAAGTGCTTACTTTGTATTATTTTATTTCAAATATTTTCACTGTAAACATGACAAAAGAATGTTTTAATTCATCTCATGCAGGTACTGTAGTGTAATCTATCATGAAAATGCTATTTACCAATGTAGATCCTTTGTTACATAACTGCACTCAGAAACAAAACAATGTAAAAGTTTAGAGCCTACATGTCCACTTAGCCCTTCTTCTTGTTCAGCCAATCATTCAGACAAACAAGTTTGGTTACAATTTGCAGGAAATAATGTTGCCAGCTTCCTGTCACCTGCAAGTGAGAACAAGCATTCTCACGACACTGGTGTAGCCAGCAATGCTTGGTATTTATGTGCTAGATATGCTAAACATCCATATGCCCCTTCATGCTTTAACTTTCATTCCTCTGATGAAATATTTGTAATATCAAAATGATATAAAGTGTGCAGTGGCTCGAAGATCCTGGCACTGTACTGAGGGCAAGGAATAATTGCCTTGTCTGGTGCTGTAGTGTGACATAGTTCTATCAGTTGAGACTCTCGATAATCCACAGCAGAAGCAGTGTATGTTTCCAACATGAAGGTGACCTCCCCAGTTTTAGGCATCACCGTGGATTCCTTCCACGAAAGAACGGGCTCACTGTGGTATCAGCTACATTGAAAGCTATATTATTATTAATAGGTAATAGATGTGTGTTTGCATCACATCACTAGTGTGCATATTGCTTAACAGGCAGAGCTAGATCACACCAATGCACAGAATTACACTCCATTTGCAATGGGCCTGTTCTTCCACATCACGTCAAGTTCCTCGGCAGCTCTTCCCATTCTCTCCAAGCGGAAAGAGAATGGAGCCGGGCTCCCTGGATCTCCCTAATGGGCACCTGTCCCAACCCCCCATTTAACAGTGCTCTCCACCCTGGATGGGGAAGATGGCTGTATTAACTTTCCCTGTTGGTTCATGCTGAGTGCTGCAAGCATAGTGCATGTACCATCTGGCTAGCTTACTTCTCTCTCAGCCTGCTTGCTGATCCCTGGATTTGTGGGCCATCAAGGGGGAGGGGAAAACAGCTGATCTAGGAAGGGCCATTTTTCTGCACAGAACTTGTGCTCTGGTTCATCGGGGTCTTTAAGCCTAATTCTCCCTTTAAAATGCATAGTCACAACTCTTGCTGACATCAGGGGGAGCTTCCCCTCACATCTCAGGACTACACTGGGCCCCCACTATCTGAAAAAATATATTTCTTGACCCAAGGACCTTGCAGTCTAAGGGTCAGACCCTTCTTGCATGACTCACGATCAATTGACATCACTGAGCAATCATCTGAGTAAGGCCATTAGGATGGTTAACCAAATTCAGCACAAACAAGGACAATAAATTAGACAGTGAATCACAGAATCATAGAATACTAGAACTGTAAGGGACCTTGAGAGCTCATCGAGTCTAGTCCTCTGCCCTCATAGCAGGACTAAGCGCCATTTAGATCAGGGATGGGGAACTTTTTTTGGGCCGGGGGCCACTGACCCACAGAAAAATCAGTTGGGGGTCGCACACAAGTGAGAAACAGGGGGAAAAAACCCCCAAACCCTCCCTGGCATAGCCCCCAAGTGAGAAGGAAAAAGACACTCCCCACATTCCCCTCATACACCAGAACCTCCAAGCTAATCGATATTATGTGCCTCTGGGCCTTAGGTTCCCCTCCACTGATCTAGGTCATCCTTGATAGATATCTATGTAACCTGCTCTTAAATATCCCCAGTGATGGAGATTCCACAACCTCCCTAGGCAACTTATTCCAGTGTTTAACCACCCTGATAGCAAGTTTTTCCTAATGTCCAACCTAAACCTCCTATGCTGCAATTTAAGCCCATTGCTTCTTGTCCTACCCTCAGAGGCCAAGGAGAACAATTTTTCTCCCTCCTCCTTGTAACATCCTTTTAAATACTTGAAAACAGCCACCATGTCCCCTCTCAGTCTTCTCTTCTAAACTAAACTAAACAAGCCCAATTATTTCAGTCTTCCCTCATAAGTAATTTCTTCTAGACCTTTAATCATTTTTGTTGCTCTTCTCTGCACCCTGTCTAATTTCTCCACATCTTTCTTGAAATGTGGTACCTGGCACAATACTCCAAGTGAGGCCTAATCAGTGCAGAGTAGAACAGAAGAATGACTTCTTGTGTCTTGCTCACAACACTCCTGTTAATGGATCTCAGAATCACGTTTGCCTTTATTGCATCAGTGTTGCACTGTTGACTCATATTTAGCTTGTGGTCCATTATGACGCCTCGATCCCTTTCTGCAGTACTCCTAGACTGTCACTCCCCATTCTGTATGTGTGAGGGTATGTCTACACTAGAAAGTTAGTTCGAACTAACGGACGTTAGTTCGAACTAACTTTAATAGGTGCTACACTAGCGCTCCGCTAGTTCGAATTTGAATCGAACTAGCGGAGCGCTTAGTTCGAACTAGGTAAACCTCATTTTACGAGGACTAACGCCTAGTTCGAACTAGCTAGTTCGAACTAAGGGCTGTGTAGCCCTTTAGTTCGAACTAGTGGGAGGCTAGCCCTCCCCAGGTTTCCCTGGTGGCCACTCTGGCCAACACCAGGGAAACTCTATGCCCCCCTCCCGGCCCCGGACCCCTTAAAGGGGCACGGGCTGGCTACGGTGCCCGTGCCAGGTGCAAGCCTGCCAGCACCCAGCTAGCAGACCCTGCACCTGGCACGGCACAGAGCCACCCACCCGATGCCCCCCAGCCCACCCCCTCTTGCCGGGACCAGGCTGGCGGCTCCCGGGAGCTTGCCCTGGACCGCAAGAGGCGGGCACCTTCCTGGGCTAGTGCGGACATCGTGGACCTCGTCCACGATCTCCGCACTAGGCACAGGAAAGTGGCCGTCTAGGGCAGGAGAGCTGCCAGCCTGGCCACCCAGGACCAGGTGTGCATGAAAATCAAGGGGGTCCACTGAGACCCCCGACACTGAGCCCTGAGCTTACAATGGCCGTACTGGGTCAGACCAAAGGTCCATCTAGCCCAGTAGCCTGTCTGCCAACAGCGGCCAACCCTAGGGACCCTGGAGGGGATGGACCGAAGACAATGACCAAGCCATTTGTCTCGTGCCATCCCTCTCCAGCCTTCCACAAACTTTGGGCAGGGACACCACTCCTACCCTTTGGCTAATAGGACTCCATGGACCCAACCTCCATCACTTTATCTCACTTCTCTTTAAACTCTGTTCTAGTTGTAGCCTTCACAGCCTCCTGCAGCAAGGAGTTCCACAGGTTAACTATTTGCTTTGTCAAGAACAACAACTTTCTCTTACTAGTTTCAAGCCTGCTACCCATTCCTTTCCTTTGGTGTCCTCTAGTCCTTCTTTATGGGAACTCAGGAAGAACTTTTCTGAATGCACCCTCTCCACCCAACCCCTGCTTTTAGAGACCTCTATCCTGTCCCCCCTCCGTCTCCTCTTTTCTAAGCTGAACAGTCCCAGTCTCTGTAGCCTCTCTTCATCTGGGACCTGTGCCAAACCCCTGATCATGTTAGTTGCCCTCCCCTCTCCCAGCCTTTCTCTTCCCCTCTCCCACCTCCTTTTCCCAGTCTCCCCCAGTTTTTTTCAATAAAGACAGAGTCAATGTTGGAAGAAACGTTATCTTTATTTTGTACATCAATAAGAAGGGGGGCTAGGGAAGGGCAAGTGGAAGGAGGTGAGGGAGGAATGGGGTACGAGCCCCCGATGGGGAGGACTGGGCTGGCTCTGCGGGCTTCTGGGGGTGGAAGCTCTCCTGCAGCCCCCCAATTACTCCCTCTCCCCAGATGGCAGCCTGCGGCAAGTGCAGCCGGGCTGATGGCCGAGTGGTGTGATGTGCCCAGTGTGGGCACTCAGGGCACTCCAAGCCAGAACTTCTTTGCAAGCGGGGCACCCCTGAGAACTGTCTGTCCGGGGTGGGGGTCGGGACCCTTTAAGCGCAGCCCTCGGCTAGCCTGAGACAGCATCTCCATGCTCTAAGTCCTCCTTTTATGCCCTGCCGGCACTGCTTCCGGCCATCCTTAAGCCCTGTTCAGAGTCCACTCAATGTGGACTTACTAGTTCGAACTAGCAAAACGCTAGTTCGAACTAGTTTTTAGTTCTAGATGCATTAGTTCGAACTAGCTTAGTTCGAATTAACTAATTCGAACTAAGTTAGTTCGAACTAGCGCTGTAGTGTAGACGTACCCTGAGAGTGGTAAAAGACAAACTTTAAAAATCTAAGGAAACAGATCATTAAGTAGTAAATTGTTTTACATGTTCCTGATACAAGCTATTGTGTCCAGATCCTGCAAACCTTTCTCACAAGTAGGTCTACTGAAGGGAAGGGCAAGAGCTAGATCACCCATTTGTATTGTAGCCTATAACAAGGGGCAGTATAATGTTGCTCCACTCCTAGAGCATCTTGGGAACCACCATCATCAACTCCTTCCATAGAGTAAGCCTCCTGAAACACCCTGATGTGACTATACTGCCAGGCTCATGGGTGGTGCACAGCCCAGGGTCTGTCCTGCTGGCTCATGGGGGGAGAGGTAATGGTATAGCCTAGGTCTGTCCTCTCCCACTTCTTCCCACCCACCACTGTGAGGTTTTGCTTCTCTTTGCAAGCTGGAAGGCGTGATATAGCACTTCTATGCAGGAAAATAAGGGTTGTGCTATAAACCTCCACCTCACTGTGCTAGTGTCCAGCTTGGGTCCTAATCTGACCCCTTAATTGGAAGAGTTTACAAGATGTTTGATTTACTAAGAACTTGTTTTGTTTTCTTTAATAATTTCTGTCTGAAAAAAATCTATCTATCTATCTATCTATCTATCTATCTATCTATCTATCTATCTATGAGTCCATTTGTTCAAGAACTCCTCCTAAATGGTAAGAACTAGAACCACCAAATTTGGTATACAGCTTCCTCTTACCATAACTTAAAATCAAGATCGGGGTTTGGTTGGGCCAGGAGAATGGGAAGCCCTTGGAAAAGGACAGTTTTCTACAACATGCAAAGGAAGAGGCTGCTATTCAGAGGGATGGAATATGAGAGTGTCTACTGGGGACAGCAAGCCCGTGGGGAGAGCTATCCTGCAGAGTGTTCATTGGGGACAGCTGTACTACTAAAGGAGTGGCCATTTTGCCTGTGAGCATACCAAGAAAGTAGCATCCCTCCCCCCACACACACACTTTGGCCACAGCATCAGAGGGGTGTGTGTGGTGGGGGGGGGGGGGAACGGCCCCTGGTGGCCGGGAGGGAATCAGGGGTCGGGGAAAGAAAAAAGGGCCCCTGGTAGCTGGGGAAGAAGACTGGTAGGAGGGAGAGAAAAGGGACCTTGGTGGCCAGGGAGTGGGGAGAGAAAAGCTTGCACACACACTCCAGTCTCCTGCACTCTCTCCATCTTCCCAAACCCCAGACCTGAGTCCTGCACACACACACACACACACACACACACAGGCAAGGCTGGGTAAGTCTGCTAGTTTACTACTAAATTACTGGATTTTTTAAAAATCCCACTCCTCTTGTATCACAGTTTTACATTTACTTTAGTGATGTAATCCTGCAGCACACGTAGGAGAAAATCTGGAAACAAACTCAGGAGAAATAAGATTCAGAGAAAACTAGCTACTCAAGAGACACATGGTGTTGTACTGGGAAGACAAGATTACATACTGGAAAACAAATAAATATAGATGTGCCCATTTGAAATTACTATATTATAAATACAGTTTCAAATGGGTGTAAATACAACATGCTTTATGCTATGGGGTGCAGATCTATCAGACGGATGTAAGCTCATATATTGATTCACTAGCATATGAATGAGTGTGGAAATGCCCCTTTCCACATATATGTACCACAGATGAAAATAATGACATTATCTGTGGTACATTATCTGTGCACATGAAATACATGAGTATTTCAAGTCAGTTCAAACCAGATCCTTGATCTAAATCCCCTTACATTTTAGGAACATCTCTCAACCCTATAAATGTGGTGGTCTGACCCATCTCCATGCTAATGCATAGACAGGCAGGTAGTCAGGCTGCAGAACATTTCTAACCTTATACATATGCATTTACAGAGTGCCTCATGTTGTGGAACTAATTGCTGTTAGGCTGTTCCATTTTAGTTGCTGGTCTGTTCCATTTTAAGATAACACCAGAGGAAATGCAACATTCTTCCCTGGTTTTTAAAAATATCAGATATCATTCATTATGTTTGTTGTGTCAGTGCTCTAGAATAAATTCACTAATTCCTGTGTTTATACTGAGAAGTGTCACCTCTAGTGTTTGTGCTGGATTAAAATTGTTTTGGTTTGCACTCTTCTAGCCTGAGCCAGAACTGTTAATGAGAAACTCTAATGAATAAAATGAAAGTTACCCTCCAGGCACCATATCAATTTATAGCATACAGTGACAGTGCCATCTAGAAAACAGTGCTTCACGAGAGGGATCAAATAGTGGCACTCGCACTATATAGCAATGCAGATGCTCTGTGGAAGCTGGCTTTCCCATAGAAGACACACCTGCCTTTTTTTAATATTCTATTTCATGTTGCTATTATAGTTTATAGTGAAATGAACTGAATATATATTGTCATGCCTGAATATAGAGAGACATAAAACAGGGTATATCTCTTATAAAGAATTAAGGCAGAATGTTCGCAGTGTACTGCATGTGTGTGTTGTTTTCTCTTTTTGTTAATACCGCCATATATCTGTTCTAGTGTACACATGTATAATGTTAGACATATTTTGCAGGCCAACTCACTGCCAGTGCTTTGTCACAGAAATGTATCAGGCCATGAAATATGTCAGGTTTTAGGGGATGTTCCTAAGAGCAAGGGGCCTTAGATCAGGGTTCTGGCTGGAACGGACTCATGGAACATTAATTCACAACACTGTTCTTCAAGGCTGTGTGTGACAGTCTCTCTTCAGTGCCTTTTCTTAGCAAATGCATGGAAGATAGGCAGACACAGTGCTCACTATGAAATATTTCCCTGCTTTGAGATTGCAAGGAGCAGATGTGGTGTTGTAGGGAACACAGCGATGGTGATGGCAATATTAATTTTGCAAAGATGTTCCTTTTAGGTTCCATTATTTAGGATTTTGGAAGATAATAAGCATTAATCTAATAATTAAATAAGAAATAATAAATACGCTGGCCACTATTAAATCTTTAGTAGCGCCCCATGCCATTGCCTCCTGGAGCTCCCTGACACACAGCCAGAAGGTGGCTGCTGCTACGCTCTGTTAGCTGAATGGCTGGGAGTCAGAATATTGTCCTGCCTCATTCCTTTTAGGGTAGCTGTAGTCATAGCCACAGTGAGCCCCTGCAGTGACCAGTGATACCATCTCTAAAGAGCAATCATTCTATACCTTTTCTTACCAAGCATTTCGGAAAAGTTTCCAGGTCTATAGTATCATAACACTGTGGTATTAGGCAGATTAGGACCCTTTACTAGATTGAACAGGCTGCTTTTTGTCACCCCCAGCCCAAGGTCCAAGAAGCTGGTCTTAAGGTAGAGATCCCCAACCTCTTCGGCGCACTCCCCAGAGGGCACAGAGGAACATTCTGGGGTGGGGGGAGAGTTGTGCACATGGGGCCCAGGCCAGTCTGAGGAGCGAGTGCCACCCAGCTCTGTTCCTGGCCTCAGCTACCAGCCCCACATCTGTGGCCCAGGCTGCCCCTTGTCAGCTCTCTGCCTGCGGCTGCACCCCCTACCATTGGCCCCAGGCTCAGCCACTTTTCTTCTGTCTGTGTCCCCTGCTCCTTGAGCCACAGCAGAGGTTGGGGGGGAGAGGGAGGGAGCATAAGGTAAAAAGTCTGGAGATCGTGGCCTTAAGGTTTTCACAACTCCCTCCTACCCTTTCAAAGTCCCATATGTGTCATCTGAGGGCACATGCACGTTTGGCATCATCAGCCATCTTGAAAAATAAAGAGATTTCTTTTTCTTTTTCATTTAAATTGTCCTTACAGGCAAGGCCAGTCCTAACCAATTGGCGGCACTGGGCTACTGCCCGGTTCGCCCATAGGGTTTCCAGGTGGTTTCAAAAAAAAAAAAAAAATACCAGACAAAAATACTGGACCAAAAAAAAAAAAAAAAAAGGCGGGGGGGGGGGTGTCAGGGAGTAACCAGGGAAAACCTAAGGGAAGGATTCAGGAGGTCGGGCCTAAGACCAGCTCTGTCGGTGACCACTTGAAAATGGTGGCCCCGGACGACCGCCCAGCTCACCTGCCCCTAGGACCGGCTCTGTTTACAGGACACATCACAAATAAATGAATAGATCCGGGCTTTTGTGCCTTTTCCCCAGTGTGTGAGAGAAACATGTTTTTTGTGCAGTTAGCAGGATTCTAAATGAAGTTCATTAAGCAGGGTCACCGACAGAGCGCCTAAAGGAGCAGTTGCCCTGGGGTCCTTTCAAATTGTTGAGCCTGCGGCCCTTGGCCACCACCACCATTACTGCATCAGCAGTGGTGGCAGCAAGATCATTGTGCTGTTTAAAAATTGTCACCAGAGCCCTGTGCTGTTCAGGTGGTGCTGAGGGCTGGGTGAGGAAGGCATGGCATGCTGTGGGTAGTATTGAAATCTGGCTGCCCCTGGCCCCACTTCTTCCACAGATGCCAGGGACCCAGAACTAAGCCCTCCCCCCACCCCACACACACGCATACATTGTCCAGGGCCCCGCGAAGTACGTTGCCCATTCTGTCATGAGTGACTGCAAAAAGGTCACAAGGTATTTGTGACAGGGGAAGTACAATAGCTACATTTGCAAGAGGCACAGTTCAGACACCTTTCAGAGTTGTCAAAGAAAATTTTAAAAAAGCACAGTAAGGAAAGTCAGAGAGAAGGGAAAAGCACAAAATGTCGCCAACCGAATGGCAAAATCCCATGTTCTAGAAGCTTATGACAAACAATGCCTCACCAGCTAAGCCATTAGAAGGCATTCATCAATCCTGCAACCTTTTACAAATTCAGGCATCATAGATTGTCAAATTGCATCACATTTTCTTGAGCCATTCTGAAGGCTGTTCTAATTACATTTTCTTTTATGGAATTATTCACCATAACATGTAAATCAAACCTAAAATACCACTCAAAAGGAGCATGCAGGTAGATTTCTTCAAACTTTTTATAAAATCTAAGTAAACTGAATTCACCTTGTTTGTTTTTAGTTCTGAAACAGGAATAAAATATCCTCTTTTTACAAAGTAGTTTCAACATTTTTCTTTAAAACCTGGTAGAGGAGCTCCAATTGAATCATGTCTAACCTTTATTTCACCTTTCCTTATTTCATTTGCTCATTTATTTCTTCATAGTTTTTATATTCATTGGAAATTAGCACGTGCTGTCTTTAACTGTATTAGAGGTCTCTTAATTTTAGTAAAGTTTTTGAGAGACAGATACATTAAAGAAGTTTAGTCAACGTGCCACACAAATACACACACACACACAGAGCACTAACCTACTCATTTCTCCTTCCAAAACAAACATATGTTCAAGCCAACATGTATACTATTTTATAGATACTCTGCCTCAGGCACACATTTAAATTAGTTTAATATCATTTTATAGAGAAGTTCCCTCCCACCAAGCCCCTATACTTATACAAAAGGCTTTCAGTTGTGGCTGCTCACTAACAAAATAACACAGAATTGCAGACACATCTTCCACTCCCCACCCTTGTTTCAAATTGTCTCATAAGAAAAGTTTCAGGAGGAAAAAGTTTTATGTCTGTGTGTGTGTGTGGGGGGGGGGGGATTGTGAAATTTTCATTAGTTGTGCTCTCTAACACAGATATCTAATTTGTATGAAATCCAGAGAAAATGTACTTATGAATAGGGAATTCCCTCTCTAATTCCCTCTCTCTACAGCATCAACATCTACTTCTTCCTCCCCCTTCCCCAAACAATTAACATTCAAGCCAAATTGGGTCCTGTTTTATAGACATACCACCATAAGTATACATTTAAACTAGTTTTATACTATTAAATAAGTCACTTCCCTACATTCATAATTGGTTTCCACCACTATGTTATAGAAAACACACACACAGCTAAACTGAGGGAAGTCTAACATAATTGGTTAATAAACCAATGAGACAAAATGTATGCTTACATTACATTTTTCTATATCAAATAATAAAACTTTGCACTTCTCTTTCCACAAACTATGTTTTTGTTGTTATTAAGGTAAACCTGGCAATCCTACAGAATTTATGAGACAGCCACATTGGTGTAAAACTCCAATCCAGGGATGCCGCCAGCATGGTGGGGTCCCTGGGTAAGGTGGGGGGCTGCCTGGCTCTGAGCCGGTGTAAGAGATGAGTCTGGGGACTAGCCTCCCCCAACCAGCCCTTCAGTGCTACCCAGCAATGTTCCCTGTAAGTGTGTGCTTGGGCAGTCACCCTGGAGACATTCAGATGCCACCCACATGATTAGCAAAGCACCCACAGCTGGCAGCATGTGTTTCTATTGGTGGTGCACATATGCACATGACTTGGTGCACATAACATTTATTCCACACATGGATGGAAAAAATTACAGGGAACCTTGCTGCCCAGCCTACAATTCCCAGTGCTCCAACAGTGATTTAAAGGCCCCAAAGCTCTGGCTGCTGCTGTGGCTGAGGAAGCAACAGCCAGGAGCCCTGGGCTCTTTTAAATTACAAGGCCCTGGAGCAATGGCCCCTTTTACCTCTCCTTGTCAGCAGCCTTGCTCCAAGCCTAGTCATTTTGGACTGATTAAAAAAGCCCTATGATATCATTAAGATGTACCAGCATCTGTACATTTGGATTGATGTTATATGGAGCTAGCTGCAAAACAGGGTTTTTTTCCATTTTATTTTACATCATATCGAAGTGGCCCCAATTAATTTCCCTGCATTCATATAAAACTTTACATTTATAATGTCTTTTTATACATGCTGTAATCTTCAGCACTCCCACCATTTTTGTCCCCTCTCAAACAGTTTGGATTGGTCTTAAGCAAAGAAGAAGTCTAGTGAAATAAAAATTACAATGTGTTGTTGGAAAGGCATATTCACCCAGACTTTTAAAAATATCCCACCCTTGTTAGCTTGTTTTTAAAGCTTGACCTAAATAAATTGCATTGCATGCAAAACTTGCCAACCCAGTTAAACTTCTCTAAATGCAGTTTTTCCATATAAAAGGCTCATCACCTATATACTGTGGAGAACATTTTAGATTGTTTTCAGACAGCCCTATAACTCTGCTGAGACATGAACTATGGGAGCTGCTCTGGCCGGACTGCTGTATAGGAAGGTTCTGATTAGCTTGCAAACATACTACTTAACTGGTTAACCTTTAACATCCCTAGCTTGCAGAGAGAAATGACCACTGCTGGTGTCAGAAATTGGTGAAATAAAAAAGGAACACAAAGGAAAGAAGCATTGCAAGTTAGGCAACAGAAGGCAGAAGATAGACAAGATGACTGGGGAAAAAATGCTTGCAGTTATAGGAAGAGATGGGAAGCTATGGTGTTTTAGATGCTTCTTGTAATTATTAGAACTGGGAGCACTGGCTTTTGGGAGTCTGGAAGCACAGGAAACAGGAAGGAGGGGAGAGAAGATTAGCCAGGGCTGTGTAAGAGCTACAGAGGGATGCAGCAGCTTTGTAAAGAGGTTCACTTTTGGCAAATAAAGTCCTGTTCAAGTTTGTTAGTACCTTGCTTCCATGATACAACATTTTGGAGATGAGAATGGATCTTCTGCCTCTGAACCCACCTGCATCCTTTCTGCAAAGCCCAGGTGAGCCTCCAATTGCTTTTTCTGCCTGGATCCATATGTTTGAGACTTATCTGCTTGCAATCAGTGCTACAGAGATTTCTGAAGTAAGAAAACGTGCTCTGTTAATCCACTTCCTTGGAGCAGAAGAGCAGCATATATTTTACACTTTTCCCTTTTGATGATAAATATGAGACTGCACTCACTGCATTAAAGAACTTTTTTGTGCCAAAAATTAATGTAGTAGTTAATCACTACAGATTTTGCCTGTGTGAGCAGAAACCAGGGGAGACTATAATGTAGTATATTGCTTCTCTGAGGAGTCTGATTATAACTTGTGACTTTGGGAATATGGCAGATGAGATGATTAGAGATCAGCTCATTGAGAAAACAACCATGCTTTGTGTAAGAGAACGCTTGCTTCTAGAACCACAACTTACACTAGGAAAAGCAATAACTATTGCTACCCAGATTGAGTCAGATATAGCAGAAGCCAAAATAATGAGCATGGATACAGGAGGTCCAGTCCAGGCTGTGAGTCCTTTGCAGAAAAGTCATCTATCACTGCACACAAACAATAACAAGGAGAAAACTCATGAAAAACTACAGAATCAGCAAATTCAAAGCACAGCAAAAGCATGCTACGCAAGATGTCCTGCAAAAGTAGCTCAGTGCAATCACTGCAAAAAGATTGGGCATTTTGCTCGGGTATGCCGCAGTAGCCAGTCCAATCAACAGGTGCATGCAGTTACAATACCAGCTGTTACTGGGCTGAGTGTGGACAAAATCGCTACTGCTCATATTCCAGAACAGATAAGGTGCTCTGTAAATGTTTCTGTCATATCTTCAGGCAAATCACATCCTATTCATCTAATGTTGAACACTGACTCACTATACTACCTGATTCCATCTATTTGCTTTACTTTAAAGATGTGCTTCTTACTGAACCCAAACTTCACTTGGTGTACTATTTGAAAAACCAAATTCCAGTACATGGCTGCCTGCCAGCAACAGTGACTTTTAGTGATTGCTATGTAACTGCAGAGTTCTACATTGTCCACAAAGGCACGCCTATCCTTGGCAGAGATTTACTGGCTGCTTTAAACCTCAGGGTAGTTAATGGACAAATTGATCTTCCTCAGCAAAGCACTCTTGCAGTACACACACCAGTTTCAGTTAGGATCCAAGGCCAGGTTGAAGAGAAATTTGGCTGTGCTTATGGGTTTGTGCACAAAGTTAAAATATGACATAAAGTGATGCTTGTACAACAGAAGTTACGGCGCTTACCATTTTCAGTCAGGGAAGCTGTTTCAGAGGAACTTAAAAAACTTGTACAAAAGGACATGATTGAAGAGATTGACTCATCAGAATGGGTTTCACCTATAATAGTGACAGAAGAAGGATGGAGGCATTTGCCTTTGTGTAGACTTAAGGGAGTCCAATAAAGCTATTGTGATTGACAACCACCCTCTGCCTCACATAGAAGAAGTATTTGCAGAATTCCATAGAGCAAAGATGTTTTCTACCCTTGATTTGTAGAGCGCATACCGCCAGGTTATGTTGCATGAAGATAGCAGAGACCTCACAGCATTTATTACACACGAGGGACTATTTCGTTTTAAATGTGTTCCATATTGTCTTGCATCTGCCCCAAGTGCCTTCCAAAAAATGATGTCATTGATTCTGAAGAATCAACATGGAGTTCAGTGCTATCTGGATGATATTATCGTGTTTGGAAATACTTCTGAGGAACATGACAATAACCTGCAGTTTGTACTAAACTGCATCAGCACAGCAGCCCTCAAGCTCAATTTGTCTAAATGCAAATTTAGACAAACAGAATTCTCCTTTCTGGGGCATACCATTTCACCGGCTGGACTAAAACCTGATCCAGACCATATCCTAGCAATTTCAAATGCTCCTCCTCCAACAGATTTGCAAACCTTACGTTCCTTCTTGGGTCTTACCTCCTGGTATGCAAAATTCATTCCCAATTATGCTTGTCATTGAACCGTTACAAGAATTACTACGGAGAAGTTCAGCCTTGGTGTGGACAACGGATGCACAAGCTAGTTTGGAAACTGTGAAAGACTTGATTGTACATAGTCCAGTACTTGCACTATTCAGTTCTGCATTGCCCACAATTGTGACGACTGATGCTTCTGATTATGGAGTTGGGGCTGTTCTCACACAACTTCATGAAGACAACACAGAGAGGACTGTTGCATTTGCTGCAAGGACACTGAGTGATGCTGAGAGAAAATATTCTACAGTTGAAAAAGAAGCACTTGCTTGTGTCTGAGCTACTGAAAAAATGGAGAACTTACCTGTGGGGCTGCACATTCAAGTTGCGCACAGACCACAGCCCTTTGACAACATTGCTAACCACAAAAGGACTGGGAAGAGCAAGAAATCGTATTGCTAGATGGTTTGCAAGACTACTCTCTTTCAATTATGAACTGGAATATAAGCCTGGAAACCAAAATGTGATAGCTGATTGCCTTTCTCACCTGCCTTTGTCTTCACCAGATGGTCCACTGGAGGATGAGGATGAAATAGTTGTGCTTATTACAAGCACTCTTTCTGCAGTTACAAGAGAGCAATTCCAAGCTGCTTGTTCATCATGTCCAATTCAACAAAAGCTACAGGAATTTCTGACAAAGAGATGGCCCAGTAACCCTAAAAACCTTGACCCAGTTTTACTGCCTTATTTTAGAGTTTGCTCCCTTACTTTAGAGTTTTAGACTTTCTTTGCTTGATGGCTGTGTGCTACGAGGTACACACCGGCTACTTGTGCCAAAAGAATTACAGTCAAAACTCATACACCTGACAAAAGATACTCATCAAGGAATTGTCAGAACCAAACAACGACTACGAGATCTGTATTGGTGGCTAGGAATGGACTTCCAAACTGAAGCAATCATAAAATCCTGTGTCACTTGCCAAATGCATGATAAGACAGCAGTGACCCCACCATTACAGCCTGTGCCTCTTCCTGAATTTGCATGGGAAAAAGTTGTGATTGACATCGTAGGAGCCTTTGATACTGCTCCAATTGACTGTCATTATGTCATCACTTTAATGGACTATTTCAGTAAATGGCCTGAAGTAGCATTCACATCACAAATTTCTTCTGCTACCGTAATTAAGTTCTTCTCTACAGTTTTTCGCAAGGACGGTAACCCCAAAGAACTTGTTTCTGATAATGGTAGTCAATTTACTTCCCTGGAATTTGAAACTTTTCTAGCAGAGAGGAACATTTTACATAGAAGATCGTCCCTATATTACCCTCAAGCCAACGGAGAAATCGAAAGGTTTAACAGAAGCTTGAAAGAGAGTTTGCAAATGGCTAAACTGGAAGGGTGATCATGGATACCCTTCACTACTGATTTCTTGCAAGCATACAGGGCTACACGACATACCACAATGCAAAGATCACCCGCAGAGTTACTGCATGGAAAACAGATGAATACTAAACTGAACATCACTGGATTGTTAAAGGCAAGACTTGATGCACCGAAAGAGGATGATGTAAGAAAATCAGTTGAACAGAACAAAGAAAAGTATAAGGTTTTCACAGACAAATGGCGGGGTAATAAGGAACCCAAGTTTGAGTGTGGGTCCTTTGTGTAAAATTCCAGGTTTTCTTACTCTAACAAAGGGGACCATAAATTCACATCTCCTCTTAAAATCATTGAGAAAAAGGGACCTTACACTTATCAATTTTCTGATGGGCGGTTATGGAATGTGTCTTATTTTGCACCTGCCTATGCACCAAGAGGAGATGATGCCAATACCCAGTCCGCACTGGATGGCTTCACTGTGGCACCAACACAACAAGACATTGCACTGGAACCAGGGTTTGAGAGATGGTGTCACAGGTTCACTTTGTACAACAATGCTTGTGACGTCAGCCACGTGACTATCGCCCTCCACGGGCGGGGTGGGGGTCCAGGCCCGCCCTCACTCCGGACCCTGGCCCAGGGCCCTAACACCGGGAGCTCCGCTCCCGATGGTAGCAAGCGGGGGAGTTCCCCCTAAACGCACTCGCTCTCGGGCTCTGTGACCCTACCCTGGGCTGATGCCACCCCGCTGTTGGGCTATTACCCTTCGCCCGTAGCCCTCAGTATGGGTCGGGCAGTCTACCCTTCCCTGCCGGCTCTTCCTTCCTCGCGCTCTCCCTTCCCTTCGATCCCGATTACCTTTCCTGCTTCTCCCCCGCTCTCTCCCTCGGGCGCCCTTATATACTCCACGCCGGTCGGCGCTCCTTCCTCCACTTCTGGGTGCCCCGCCCGAAACCTACCCATCACGCTGGTGACCTCCCCGGCTTCCCCAGGCGCGTCTTCATGACGTGTTGCTGCCCCGTCTCCCGTGCCCGGCAGCGCACCTGGAGCTAACCCTGGCAGCTCTCCGCCGGCGCCCGCAGCATCGGGTGCTTGCGAGTGACGGGGTTGCTTCACTCCATCACAGATGGTCTATCAGACCCAGATGACCACCTGTCTGGACCAGAGACTGTTATGTAGCATTTACAGTGTTATCAGTGTAATATTTCTGCCAACAGTATAGTGACTTGTTTCATATTTGTTGCTGTGTTTAGAACAACAGTATTTATTTTATAATTCAGAGAGCTTCTTAAGAGAGGAGGGAATGTGGTGTTTTAGATGCTGCTTGTAATTATTAGAACTGGGAGCACTGGCTTTTGGGAGTCTGGAAGCACAGGAAACAGGAAGGAGGGGGGAGAAGATTAGCCAGGGCTGAGTGAGAGCTACAAAAGGATGCAGCAGCTTTGTAAAGAGGTTTCACTTTTGGTAAATAAAGTCCTGTTGAAGTTTGTTAGTACCTTGCTTGCATGATACAACAGAAGCCATTTTGTTTATTATGTTGTACATCCCTCGCTTTGTGCAAAATGCAGAAAGACACTGAGACAAAACATCCATCCAAATTAAATACCCAGGAAAACCTGAAGTTAGAAAGTTGAAAATTGGTCATGTTGCGAAATTGCTAAAACAATGAGCAGAAAGTAATGTTTACAGGAGCAGACAATGTGACACTTACATTTTAATAAACTTCTTGGATGCTTGCCAAACACATAAAACCATTTAGTGATGTAAAAGAATGCTTTTTAGAATCTGCGGACCCTCTTTAATGTTTTTTTGTTTCTCAAATCAAAGTCATAAGGAGGATTAAAAAAAAAACCCTGTAGTTAAGCAATGACATAATATGTCGGCTTTGAACAAAGGAAGTTGCTAGATCTCCCATTAATGTAAGCATTAGATAAAATTATTTTAACAGTTAGGCTGTGTCTAGACTGGTCAGTTTTTCTGGAAAATCAGTCGCTTTTCCGGAAAAACTTGCCAGCTGTCTACACTGGCCGCTTGAATTTCCGCAAAAGCACTGACGATCTCATGTAAGTTTGTCAGTGTTCTTGCGGAAATACTATGCTGCTCCCAATCGGGCAAAAGTCCTTTTGCGCAAAACTTTTGCACAAAAGGGCCAGTGTAGACAGCTCAGATTTTTTTCCACAAAAAAGCCCTGATCGCGAAAATGGCGATCGGGGCTTTTTTGCGGAAAAGCGCATCTAGATTGGCACAGACGCTTTTCCGCAAAAAGTGCTTTTGTGGAAAAGCGTCCGTGCCAATCTAGATGCTCTGTTCTGAAAATGCTTTTAACGGAAAACTTTTCCGTTAAAAGCATTTCCGGAAAATCATGCCAGTCTAGACGTAGCCTTAATGTTTTGACTTATTTTGCTAATTTCAAATGCTCTCGGTAGACATTTGATGGTTTTGAAATGAAAGACACTGTATCAATTTGAATCACATTACTGTCAAAGGACATACTAACCCTTTTTTGAATAGATATGCAGTGGTATATATATTGTGTGGATGCTGTCCACATAAAACAAGTTAGCACATATGAGAGTTAGGTACGCGGACTACATGGTAAATAGATTGAGGAGCACTGACCTAGAACCATAGATCAGCAATGTATGTAAGCAGCTGCTTCCGTTTCCATTCACTTTTGATACCGTCTTCATCAATATTTTTGCCAGCAAGTTAAGGAAGTATAGATTGGATAAATGGACTGTAAGGTGGATAGAAAGCTGGCTAGATTGTTAGGCCCAATGGGTAATGGTCGATGGCTCACAGTCTGGTTAGTGGTCGGTTTCAAGTGGAGTGCCCCAAGGATCAGTTTTAGGGCCAGTTTTGTTCAACAACTTTATTAATGACCTGGATAAGTGGATAGATTGAACCCTCAGCAAGTTTGCAGATGACACTAAGCTCAGGGGAGAGGTAGATACGTTGGAGAGCAGCAATAGGGTCCAGAGTGACCTAGATACATTTGAGGATTGGGCCAAAAGAAATCTGATGAGGTTCAACAAGGAACAGTGCAGAGTTCTGCATTTGGGATGGAAGAATCCTAAGCATTGTTACAGGCTGGGAACCGACCGACTAAGTAGCAGTTCAGCAGAAAAGCACCTGGGGATTACAATGCATAAGAAGCTGCATATGAGTCAACAGTGTGCCCTTGTAACCAAGAAGGCTAATGGCATATTAGGGTGCATTAAGAGGAGCACTGCCAGCAGATCTAGAGAAGTAATTATTCCCCTTTTTTTTGGCGCTGGAGTATTGCACATCTGGAGTATTGCATCCAGTTCTGGGCCCCCTCCCCCACTACAAAAGGATGTGGACACATTGGAGAGGGCCCAGTGGAGGGCAACCAAAATGATTAGGGGGCTGGAGCACATAACCTACGAGGAGAGGCTGAGGAATCTGGGCTTATTTAGTCTGCAGAAGAGTGAGGGGGAATTTGATAGCAGCATTCAACTGCCTGAAGGGAGGTTCCAAAGAGGATGGAGAGAGGTTGTTCTCAGTAGTGATGCATGGCAGAACAAGGAGCAATGGTCTCAAATTACAGTGGAGGAGGTCTAAGTTGGATATTAGGAAAAACTATTTCACTAGGAGGGTGGTGAAGCACTGGAATGGGTTCCCTAGGGAGGGGGTGGAATCTCCATTCCTAGAGGTTTTTAAGTCTCGGCTTGACAAAGCCCTGGCTGGGTTGATTTTAGTTGGGATTGGTCCTGCCTCCTGAGGTCTCTTCAATCTCTATGATTCTATGATTTGGAAAAACTTCCTAACTTTCAGGGTGGTTAAACAGTGGAATAAATTGGCTAGGGAGGTTGTGGAATCTCCATCACTGAAGTTATTTATGAGCAGGTTGGATAGACATCTATCAGGAATGAGTTTGATGGTGCTTGGTCCTTCCGTGAGGACAGGGGACTGGACTCAATGACCTCTCAAAGTCTCTTCCAGCTCTATGATTCTATGATTCCATGACTTCATTTGGATATAAGCAGAGGTGAAATTAAGCAGGTGCACCCTGGTGCGCAGCTCCGGCAAGAGCTGGCGGAGCTGTGGCAAAAGACTGCAGGGAGCTATTTAAAGAGCTGGCAAGGACCCGGGTTGCATTAGGATGGTACCTGTAAGAAAGTTTAAGTTACTTTTACTGCTGGATATAAGTGTAACCCTTCTGCCAGGCGGAGCCAGCAGCAATCAGGGTCATGGATTCAGTATCCACGACTTTCTTTTCAACGGTACAATACAGAACTGGCTTGAGCCCCCACCCCTGGGCACATATGTACTTAAAGTCAAGTATGAACTGAAGGGCTTTCCTGAATCAAGTTCTACAGCAATAAAAGACAACTGGAACCTTCTGTGCATTATCACAATACTGAGCAGTATGCTGAACTCCAACTTACACAGAGTATAACGAAGTAGGATTCATAGACTGAGGCCAAAAGGAACCACTGTGATCATCCAGGCCGACCTTCTGTATAACAGAGGCCATAAAACTTTCCCCAAATAATTTCTAGATTAGACCTTTGGGAAGAGCATTCCATCCAGATTTAAAAAATCAGAAGATGGAAAGTAAATCTCTGGCAAAGGAACTGGGATGACAAGCTAAAAAGAAAAAAAATCACTTTCAAACTACTGAATTATACCAGGCAAAGTAAATTAAAGCTGTCAGTAGAAAAAAAATCAAGAAATTCTACACAGGAAAAAAAAACAAAGCTGTTTTATATAAATAACTAACATTAGAAAACAAGGTATACAGGAAAAGAAAGTGTAAAACAATTTTAATAGTTCCTGACTTCATCAGACTACGAAAATAGTGCAGATACAATCTCTTTCAGTATGGCTGATTTAATCAGGTGCATTAATAGGAAAGCAAGCCGCAAAGGAATTCAACCTCTCATCGATGTTACCGAACAGAAACTGACAGCCTCTTTTAAAAAGAGAGGAACTTGAGTCCCTGGTGATCTGTGTGCCAGTTACATAAGTTTTCTGTAAGATTTGATTTAAAAGAGAAAAAAAAACCACCACAGACCACAGGAATGAATAAGGAAATCATAATTTAATTTTAACAAGCTACCAGTCCCAGGGCAGTAGATGCTGTAGATGGAAGGGTTGCATGAAAGGTCTTAAGTGTACAGCTAAAGTGGAAAATGTTTTTTCAACAATTTTCATACACATAACATGGTAGTTCTAACTCATCTTCCTTATGGACATCAAACTCCCAATGATTTTAAGGGGAGTTTTGCCTGCACAAAAAATACAGGCTCAGGTTAAATATAAATAATTTGATAGTTTAATAAAAGGGGAAAATTCTATAGGATGTAACAATGGAGTTATCTCTTAGTAGTTTGTTTTGTCACTAAAAGTCTCCCAAAGAAGCGTCGGGCATCATATTTCTTGAAATATTTTCAGCCTGGACAAACCACAGAAGCATATACTATAATGCATAAGCCTGCAATGGCAAGAAAATGGACTAGGTAAACTAGCGTGGTTTTTCAATCTCTACATTTTCATGATTGACCATTGGCCTGGAAAGGAGGGGTGGGAGAGGTGCTACCGCTCCCCAGGTTTTATGGCTAATGTCCTGGCCACCAGCTCACTACTGCCTGATGTCTCCACTGCCAGCCTCGGGGTCCTGCCTGGCTTCTGGTCCCAGCTCTAGGAAGCAGTGAAGAGTGCAGAAAGAAGTAAGAGGGTTTGCAGTTTAGCACCGCTCCCCCTACCACCACCACACACACACTCCAAAAACTGTTGCTTTTTTTTTAAAGTGGTTTTGCCTATAAATAAAAGTAGGTTTTACCTATAAAGCCAGTTGAGCTTTTAACACAAACAAGCTAGATGTGTGCTTTGTAACAAAGGGAAGAGCTAAAAATCAAACAGAAAATCCCTCTTGCTGTGAGCAATTTCCCTGAGTTTAGTTTGACACTTAGGATCAGTAGCACTTACAGGAGGAGAATGGAGTGACTCGTAGGCATGTCAGAAACTGGGAAGAGAAGAGTTTTGTAAAGTTCTCATAACATAAACTGCTTATCGTCCTGCCCTTTGTTCTTTAAACAGATGCTCTTGGCACTGGATCCTATTCCAAGGGAAGAGGAACGTCAGCAGGGTTCTGCTGTACGTGTTTGCAAAGAGGGAGAGACAAACCATACAAAGAAACCTAGCAGAACCAATTCATTCTGTTCCTTGCCTGGTCAAGTCAGTCAGTGCAAAGTAGATGTACAACATGATCATTCCTCATTTCCCACTTACTTTGCATTCTTGTAAACGACAAGGTGCCAGGACAACCGTGAATTGAAGCCAATGGTAGCAGCTGAAATTACCAAATATCCCTTCCTTCTATCTCTCAGTGTGCCCAATCTTGTTATTGATTATGTCAGTGCCTGTTCTAACAATAAAATAGCAGTAGTCACAAGACATGGAAGGTTTTTGTGTAGGGACATTAAAATGGTTAACCGGTTAAAGGAGAGTGTTTTACCAGTTAACCGTTTTTACTCTGCTCCTGCAACCTGGCCCACTGTTGACCATAAGGTTCCACTGTCCAGCCCACCAGCTCCTCTATGGTTGGGACTGCTCTTGACCAGCGTGGCTGGCTGCTGCCAAGGGTTGGTTAACCACTAAGCACACTAGTAAGCCTGATGCTTACTGGTTAACCATTTTGCACACCTAGTTTTGTCTGGGCTTGGTTCCAGTGCTGGAGCTCATGACTTCATCCAGTCTACACATGTTTCCATTTCTCAGACCCTTTCAGTCCTGAACCCCAGTTCTAGGGCTGGGAACTGAATGATTTTGAGAGATGGAGTCACATTCTGGAAGTGGACGTGTCTTGTTTTTTGAGGCATCATTATGAAGACAAAGCTCAGCAACTCATACTGATCCCCTACTTGTACACCATGTTGGCTGGTTGAAATGGTCTCCTCAGGCAATGGTAGAACAGTGGAAGGTACAGGATGAGGGTAGATGTCAAACTCCACAGGGGCCAATTAAGGCTGATCATTTCAACTTTTCAGTAGGCCCTGAAGGATGTAAATGTCTCATTATTATTCTCCATGCAATTTTCCTATTTATAGGAACATCAGAAAGAAAACGTACACACAGAAATCTGCTAATATACTCTCAGGGGTTTAAAAAAATGAGTAGTCATGTAGCACCATAGAAACTAACAAATATATATATGAGCTTGGGGGCAACCCCACTTCTTCAGGGGGTTAGGTTTTATAAAACAATAGATCCAAGGAACATTATTTTTCTCTTGTTCATAGGGAACGTCAGTCAAAGAGGAACACCCTTGGAGTCAACAGAATTCCTTATACGGTAGTGCCACACAGATTTTGTAGCAATTAAACTACATCAGTGAAGGATGGGATTTTTCTACCAAATACTTGGGGCAGTCTAACCCTAGTGCAGCTGCAGTTACAATGGTGTTATGCATTATACCATTATAAGAACCTTTTTATTGATATAGTTGCATCCACCTTGGAAGCTCTATTGCCTACACGAGTTTGATATAAATAATTGGCACAATTTCTCAGTGCAGATAGGACCTGGTTGTCCTCCCAGGGACTAGAACTCTAAAGAGGAGATACCCTTGGCGTTGAGTTCCCTGACTATTGTGCTACCAGTGCTATCTGATTTAGTAATTTTTTATATGAATGGACATAATAAAGTCCTTGCTTATTCTTACTGTAGTCCTGCTTGCCAGGAAACATACTGAAACCCTCACCCCCAGTCCCACTCCTGGTTAAGGACCTGAGCAACAATGGGCAAATCTTTTTTAGTGTTCAGATAACAGAGTGTTGGATAATCTAATATATAAAGGAGAATGTTTGTATGTTTGTGCACTAATAACTTGGGCACTGTAAGAGCTACCGCAACCAAACTTTGCATGGGGTAACCTTTCCTCCAGGAGAAGGTTTTAAGGTACTTTGGCAGTGTGGGGAGAAGCGGCTTCTCAGGGGAAGCAGCGGGGACAGTCACTCACGAAGGCTGGCGGTGGAGGCACGAGGGGAGGGGAGGCGCTCCAAGCGGCAGCTGTCCCACTCGCCTCTACCAACCCCCTCCTTCCTCCCATCCGTGATGTCACTCAGACCGGGCCCTACCCCTCCGGCGGTGGCAAAGGGTTGCCAAGCGGTGGGCTGGAGCTTGCGGCCACCACTAGGGGGCGGTAGTGGGCGCAGCAGGGTGAGCCCAGCGGGGAGGCAGCAGCAGCGGTGCTGAGAGCAGCCCGGGGTAGGGCACAGTTTCCTGGTCACGTGGGGGGGAACCCGGCACCTGCTCACTGCGGCCTGCAGGAGAGGGGAGCCCCTGGCACAGCCCCATGGTGCGGCAAGTAGCGGGACAAAAGTTTCAGGGCGGGCGGTGGGGTGTTGCCTCCCAGAGCACCTGCAGCCCCAGGTGCAAGCTGGGCTGCCCACCCTAGATCCCGTGCTCATCCCTTCCTGCCCACCCCTCACACGGGGCACCCCCGGCAGGACCCCACCGTCCGCCCCGAGCAATGCCGGGTAACTCCAGCTAGTAAGGAATAAACATATTAACTCATTTTACGTAGTCTTTTTGGCTGACGTAAACAAGCAGTTGGTAGAATCAAGCTGCATTATTTTATTTGATCAAATTAAAGAAAAAACAACAAGACCCCTATGCAACGGGTCTTGCTAATGATCAGCCTCTTGTTCACTCCTCCATCAGTGCATAGTGAGTCTAAAACACTGTCATTCTCATTCACTTAGCTTTTGCACTCAGCTTGCTCCAGGAAATCTAGCTTTACAGTTCCCACCATCTTAGGTAGCATTTAGAACATGAGTGTATTTAAACAAACACTGCCCTGGACCTAAAATGTACCAGCACATGACATTTCTAGCCCGAGACAATGCCTCATAGGTATTCTTCGCTCTCTGAGTCTCTGAAGCGGATGTTATTGACCTATTTTTACTTTGATACATTGCCACCTAGAGCTAGGCAGGGGTAGTTTAATGGAATCAACTCCATTCCCCTTTAGTTTATCCACAGAGGGCCCCAGAGGAAATGAGCTAAACAGGAGTCCCAATGCCAGCTTGCTTGTGGCCGAATGAGTCAGAGTGGGGAAACATGTTCTTCAGCCTTTAGTGGGCTTCTATTTGCCTGTAGAGGTCTGAATAAGACTAGTCCTTGGTTCTTGACATACTGTCAAGGAAAAATTAATGTGAGACTGTGAAGATAGAGGGAATGAATTTTTCACTCAGGCTGCGTTAGAGAAGGGAAATCCATTAGTGAGCACAATACTTTTAACACTTTATGTAAAATTAGCGAGAAAAGAGTCATATTCGACTCTCATTTTCAACCAAATCACATGAATACCCAGGCAGTTGTACATTAGGCACTGTGGCGAGTGCCCATCCCTCTGCTGGGCTTCAGAACTTTAAGTCTCTGTTATTAATGAACAAATCCAAGCACCTCAATTCAAATCTCACATTAACTTATTTGATTAATTCTCTGATCTGTGAGAGTAAAACAGCTTTAGGTAGAGAGGGACTCCAGGTGCACTGGTATCTCATTACAGGCAGTCCCCGGGTAACGTACAAGATAGAGACTGTAGGTTTGTTCTTAAGTTGAATTAGTACGTAAGTTGGAACTGGCGTCCAGGTTCAGCCGCTGCTGAAACTGACCAGCGGCTGACTACAGGAAGCCCGAGGCAGAGTTGCTCTGCCCTGGGCTTCCTGGAATCAGCCACTGATCAGTTTCAACAGCAGCTGAATCTGGACGCCTGGGACAGAGCAGCTGGGGCGCTGCCGGGTAGGTCCCCGCAACGCCGCACCTCAGTGCAGCAGGGACCAACCCGGCAGCACCCCAGCTGCTCTACCCCAGGTGTCCCCAAGTCAGCTGCTGCTGAAACTGATCAGCGGCTGATTCCAGGAAGCCCGGGGCAGATCAACTGACCAGCTGCTGCTGAAACTGACCAGCAGCGGCTGAATCAGGACGTCTGGGGCAGAGCAGCTGGGGTGCTGCTGGGTTGGTCCAGTAGCACTGAGGAGACATGGAGCAGCTTTTCTTGCCCCGGAGGACGCGGGCGGTGGGACCGCGGCGCGTCTGAGCAGTCCCACTGCCTGCGTCCTCCGGGGCGAGAAAAGCCCCGTTCGTAAGTACGGATCCGACATAAGTCGGATCCGCGTAACTCGGGGACTTCTGACAGCAGCGGTATTTGAGCCTATTTGCATTTGATTGTTGTAAAATTCATACTTTAGTCATTGTGATTTTAGCAATTGTCTTGTAAGCCTCTGAAGGTAAAACAACAATTAGTCATCCTTAAGAGGGAACCTGCTGTGGTAAAAACCTACCAGAGGACAAGCATAACTGTTTTATTCTTAATAGAAGGCCCTTTTCATGAGCAATCACAGTAGTTTCTTGATCCCTGAAGACAGAACCTCCCGAACCAAAAGTTACCACTGAAGGGGCTAGGCTGCTGGCCTGATGAAAGAGCTATATTTTTGCAGAGAACATCCAAATGTAGGTCTCATTTGCAGCTCCTTGCTCCCATGGCTGTCATTAGGGGGGGAGTACTACAGAGACTGAATGCTCAGCTCTAATAGGCAAAGGAATCCGTATCATCACTGGCCAGCTACCATCCCAGCCTACCCACAAGTTGAACTGATGGCTTCAGGGAGGAGCTTTGTTCAGTCTGTCTCAGCTAGCATTACACATTGATCATGTGTTTAGGGTTCAAAAGAGGAGGAACTAAAGGAGACAGTTGGGGAATCCCAAAGGGGGAAGAGAGGCACAGAGACATCCAGGCAAATACACCCAAGACCGAAGCACAGGGAAAAGTGATCTGTTCTGAAACTATGTGAAGCACACAAGCAATTGCGCAATTGAGAGTGATGAACTTGCAGCATTTCCTTCATGTCCATGTACATTCCTTAGAGACATTTCAGTGAACAGGGAATCTCTCAGTTACATAACACCTAACTGAGCTTGTTACACTACATCCCTCATCTCTGCTGCTGTGCAAGGCTACAACTATGCATTCAGTCCGTGGTAACGTTTGTGTGAGAAACGAATAATAAAATGATTAACTGATTCTGTCTTATTCAGGAAAGATAAGCAGGTGATAATATTGAAACCTAAGAGTTGATCTTACACAGAAAGAAAAAAGCAACAACAGGTGCTTATTCTATAAATATGGATCAGTTGTCCTCTAGCCTGGTTAGAACACAAGTTGGTCTTGTAGCATAGATGGGTGGTGTAACCAGGTCCTTTAAGTGGTTATTTTGCAATATTTATAGGCCCGGTAGCAGGGATGGCCAAATTTACTGACTTTCAACTGCATCTGATAATCTTTTGAAGTTCAAGAGCCACCAGGCATGCACAACCTGCCCCCCAGGGCAGCACCTGCCAGAGCTGAGACTAGAGCCCCAGAAAACCCTCCCTCCCTACCCACACACAGGGCAGAAGCTTCTAGCCCTACCATTGCCCCCCACCTCCATGGAAGTCTGGTAGGTGGAGAAAAGGAGGAGGTATGGTGGGCTCTACAAGCCACATTTTAACTGCAAAAGAGCCACATGCACCTCACTAGCTCCAGTTTGGCCATCCCTGCCCGATACTAAGATAACTCAGCCAGAAATAATACTTAGGATCAAATCCTGCTTCATTTGCACCATGCAGCCCCATTTGTGTAAGTGGCACTATGCAGGGCAGAATTTGGCCCTAAGAGCTATACTTTAAACTACAACAATGGCAACTATAAATTACAAAGGCACAAAAGACACAAAGTAATTCTCAGAGATTGGCTTAGGTTGTATAATTTGGATCCAGATCTGAATTTCTCCTAAATTTAGAATTGTTTGGATTAATGGTGTTGAGCATCATGTAATTGACTAATCGCATAGTTGATGCATTTTGCATCAACTATTTGATTAGTTCATAGGGCAGTGCAGCCCCTTTGAAATGCCGCTGCAGCATTTCAAAGTGGCAGCACCGCATGGAGCAGCTGACCCCAGGCTCTGTGCAGCACGCTGCTTTGAAGTACCCCCCTGTCCTTCTCCTCCCTTGCTGCCTCTATTACATAGAGGCAGCAAGGCGGGAGGGAAGCAACTATCCTGTCAACTATCCTGTCAACTATCTGAGAAGCATTTGCTTATCGGATAGTTGAATAGTTGACTCATCCTTAACATATCTATTTTGGATCTGAGTTTTGGTCCAGACCCATATTTGGAAAGTACTTCTTTCAGTGTATGTGGTGGGTAAACCAGGTGAGTAAGACAGTTATCAGTTCACATAGGGAGTCACGTTTTTTGTCTGAAAACTGAGTGTGCCAAGTCCAAGAGAGCTTCTCTCACTGTAGAAGGTAGAAGAAGAGATGTGGAGGAAGGTGACTGAAAAAGGCATGTCTAGTGAGGATATTTTTATGACTGACAGCCCCAGACCCACCAACTCCCATGAGAGAGATTAGTTTCTAACATGCTATCTTACTATACTTGCCTGGCCTTTTCTTACAGCTGTGCAAAAAGAGAACCTGGAAGGGATCAGTTCCATTCAAATCTCTATATGCTTAGGTGTGTTTCATGTAACCCTGGTTTATGTTTCTCTTCCAGGGAAATTACAAGGCAATATTTTATGCTATAGCCATTTAGAAATGACACTCTCTTTCGATTTTGGGCCTTTCATGTAGTAATCCACCCACATATAGACAGTATACACAAACACACACATTTCCCGCAGGCTGAGACTTGCTGTAGAAATTGATAGTAAGCTGTAGCTGTTTTAATTATGTGCTGGCCTCCTTAATTAAAACTATGCCACAGGTCATTTACTGTAGTACAGAGTCCATGAACATCAAGCCAGGCTGTGCTCTGGAATTGCAAAATTCTCATTAGCATAGTATTGGCTGCAAGTGAAGTGTACTCATCTGAAATTCTGTACAAAGGAATGTAAATGAGCGTCTGTGGCCTCAGAGTATTATTGACACAATGAACTGTTTTGCTGACTAGAAGTGAAAATGAGCAATGCGAGATGGAATTCATATTTGCAGCTCAGATTACCCTGTTTTCTACAGGAATTTGTATGGTTCTGTCCAAAGAGAGAGAACTCCCAGGTTATCTTGTTTACTTTATCATCAGTTTTGGACATGGCAATTCCTTTGTTGCAAGGATAAGGATGGGGAATCTGTTTACACTGAAGTAATGAGTATATATGTCTTGTGAATTAGGGTTCTTTTTTTGTTTGTCAGCATACTGTTGCACCTTTTCAGCTTTCTTCTTCCACCCCTGATTGTGCATTTTGTGGATTTCTCGCTGAGCCTGGGCCTGGAGGAACTTAAACCTGTCTTTCTTAGAGATGGAGCCTGGGTCATTCTGCCACTCCATAAATGCCTTGTTCTTCTTGGCAAGCAGGTGCTCAATAGCACTGATGTTCTCATCAAACCAGTCTTGATGATTGCGTTTCTTGGGACCAAGCACTGACTTCGCAGTCTCCATCACCATTCCTCTAAACTGGCTCCATTTCTGAACTGGACCTCCAATCAATGATCCATTGGCAGTCAACTTTTCAGCAAGGCTTCATTTGAACTTGCACAGATGAGAAGGCTGCTGGAGTCTGACAATGTTAAAGGCTGTTCAGATGAGCTTTGGGTGATGCTGAGTGATATGTAATTTGAAAATGGTGCGGACAAGCCTACGGTCAGTCCAGCACTCTGCTTCTCACATGGCTCTGGTGATAATGACATCCCATATATCACGCTGATGAACAATGACATAATCTATCATTTGCCATTGTTTCGATCCAGGGTGCATCCAGGTAGTCTTGTATTTGTTTGCCATACTGAACACTGTATTTGTGATGAGGAGGTCATGTCAGCTCTGGAACAGATCCCTCAAAAGCCAACCTTTGAAGACCTGGGAGCTCCTTCATTTATTGACGAAGTTAGAAAGGCCATCAGGCAGATGAGCTGCGGCAAGGCATCTGGCAAGAATGGAATTCCCGCAGAACTGTACAAGGCATTTAATGAGGAGTCACTTAAGGTTTTTCATAATGTCTTGACCAGTATTTGGGAAGAGGAAGAAATGCCATCTGACCTCCGTGATGCCGTGATAGTTGCTCTGAACAAGAATAAGGGTGCAAGAGCTGACTGCGGGAACTACACAGGTATCTTGCTGCTTTCCGTCGTTGGGAAAAGTCTTCGCCTGCATCATCCTGAACAGGCTGATTTCGACAGTTTCAGAAGTGAGTTTCCCCGAGTCACAATGTGGCTTCCACCCTAATCGCAGTACTGTCAATATGATCTTCATAATGAGATAGGTGCAAGAGAAGTGCCTTGAGCAGAATATGAACCTCTACTCTGTCTTCGTTGATCTGACGAAGGCATTTGACACGGTCAACAGACTGTGCATTGTGGATTATCCTCAGGAAGCTGGGTTGCCCACTGAAGTTCATTTCACTCATAAAGCTGTTTCACAACAACATGACAGGAGAGGTACTCTCGGCTGGTGTGCCATCTAAGAAATTTAACATCTCCAATGGCGTGAAACAGGGCTGTGTACTCGCCCCGGTGCTTTTTAACCTGTTCCTCACTCAGGTCCTCATGCATGCTGTCAGAGACCTAGATCTTGGTATTTACATCAGATACTGTTTGGATGGTTCACTGTTTGATTTGAGACACCTTACTGCAAAGACCAAGACACTGGAGAGGCTTATCACCGAAGCGCTGTTTGCTGATGACTGTGCCCTTATGACACATCAAGAGAACCACCTGCAGACCATCATTGACAGGTTCTCTGAAGCATCCAAATTGTTCGGTCTCGCAATTAGCCTTGGAAAGACAGAAGTCCTCTTCCAGCCCACACCAAACAGTTCTTCTACACAGCCATGCATCACTATCAATGGCACACAACTGAAGGTAGTGGACAGCTTTAAGTACCTGGGCAGCACAATATCAAGTGATGGATCCCTTGACAAAGATTACAGCGAGGATCCAGAAAGCCAATCAGGCACTTGGGAGATTGGGTATTAAAGTTCTCCAGCACAAAGATATTTGCCTTTCAACTAAACTTAAGGTATATAATGCCATGGTCCTCTCTTCTCTCCTGTATAGCTGTGAAACATGGACCCTGTACCATAGGCACATCAAGTGGATGGAGCAGTTTCACATGCACTCCCTATGATCAATCATGGCAGAACTGAATTACTGGCAGAACTGAATTACTAACCAAGAAGTACTTGATAGAGCTAGTTCCACAAGCATCAAAGCCAAGATTCTCCAGACCCAGCTTCGATGGTCTGGCCATGTTCTCCACATGAACAAAAGCAGGATCCCGAGGCAGCTGTTCTACAGGGAGCTGATATGTGGTAGTTGCAAACAGGGACACCCGAGGAAGAGGTCTGAAGACCAACTTGCAGTGGACAGGCCTTCCACCTCAACAATTTGAACTAGCTGCTGCAGACAGGAATAATTGGTGTTCCCTTAGAGGAAAGCAGTGACAAAGTTTGAGGATGACTGCCACCAACGCCTCGCAGCTGCATGTAAAAGATGACATAGAGCTGCGTTCTCTCCTGTCCTGACAACCAGCGTCCTATGCCCTATCTGTAACCGCATGTATGCTTCGCCCTTTGGGCTCCAGAGCCATATGCGTTTCCACAAATGAAATGCATCACATAATGTCTTGTGAATTAGGGTTCTTTCTATAACACAAAAACTCACACTAGGAATAGACTTAGGAGAATCAGTTTGAACCCTACCAACAGGATTTTATACAGACTTATCACTTCTCTGGTCAAACCATGTTAGAACCCCATTTGGCTACAACCTAGTATAAACTATGCTTTAGAATAGTTTTTAATTTTAGCAATTACCAGAGTATAGATAAGCTAATTAGTTGATGCTGCAAGGGAAGCCACCCTTCCGGGATGAAAGATTCAGCATCACAATTGGTATGACGCTGCTTGATCATGGTAGGAAGTGGGCCCTTCAGCACATACATACAGGCAAGCCACTGTTCCATACTTAAAAGAGGAAGATGAACTCACAGCTGTTCTAGTTTGCCTATAAGGTCTGCAAAGTATTTTCCTCAGAATTCTCATGTTATCCCTTCCATAGCCACCAGGACTGTAAAAGGTTTCCTTCAAATTTCTCAATATTTTGCACTTTTAGAAGCCTTCCAAAGCAGATTACAAAGCACTTTGCAAACACCCAGTGAAACAAAAACTCCACCCTGAGAGATAGGCTAATGGTATCCCCTTTGCAAAGATGGGGAAACCAAGGTTAAAAACAAAAAAATTGACTTGGTCACAAAGGAAGTCCTTGACAGAAGCAGGAATAGAAACCAGAGGTTCTAATCCTCAGTTCCTTGTTCTAACTCTCCAATTAGACAGTGGTTGTGTATTTAAAAAACTATGGAAAATAGAATTTTGGAGACTATAGTGTCACGAATTAATTTCCTACAGGAAGGTGTTGGTTGAGATGGGGAGAGAGGGGCTCTAGTGCCTGATTATTTCACTGGGATACCAGCTTCTGATTAAAAGCTAAACCCACAGCCAGGGGGTTGCACTAAGCTGCTGTATGGGGAAATCAATTTCAAATTAAGGGTTTAGATTCCAAATGGTAGATGGAAACTCAGCACAACCAGGACTTCAAGCTCATGAGAAAAATTGCTATAGCATTGCATTGTCTTGGGCCAAAATGCTATCTTTTACAAAAGTGATAAGGCAGTATAGTAATAGTTCATAAGCTTGGGGAAAAGCAGTCACTGAGTGACAGGGCAAGTCTTGTTTTTCTCAAGGAGTGAAACTGGCTGGTTCTAAAGAGAGGCCTTGCATTCTTAACTGGAGGAAGAATAGCAACTCAGGGGCTGTCCCTAGCAAAGTGAATACGTTAAAATGCATGAAAGTGGCCAGGGATCCTCAGGTTCACAGGCAACTTTACCGAAATCTAGATATCTAAGGTACTTACGTTGGCCCCGTTATTGTGGTGATGAGTGCCTCATAACATCCATGTGAGATGGGGCAACACTATTATTCCCATTTTCAAGATGGGAAACTGAGTCACAGGGAAGCTAAACGTTACATAGGAAGTCTATAGCAGAGTAGGGAATTAAATCCAAGTTGTTTAAATATCAGGTTAGCACATTAGCCACCAGGCCATCCTTCCTCTCATGAAAGAGAGGAAAGACCATAGCCAAAATGCTAAATCTCCAAATGCTGCTAAATCCCATCTTGAATAGTTAGCAGATCGCTTAAAAACAAAAAGCGTTCAACCACCTCCTGGGAAGTAAACATATTTCCCTTTGAACTTCTGATGGGATATCGCATTTTCTGACAGCTCACATTAAATTAGCATTCCCAGGCACTACTCTACTTTCAACCTCCATTTGCTCCTGGTCCCCAGTTATTATTACTTTGATGATTCAAGAGTGACATCTTGGGATCAACAAACATTTGATCTTTAGGGCTAAAACACAAAGAAGGTGTACATGCCAGCAAACACACCCAAAGGAATAGCTGTGTAGCACGATAGGAGGCCATGAGCTGAGAAAGAGCCTTGTTGCTGTGCCAGGATTTGAATAAATTTTGCATTCTATGGTTTCACAGCATGTATCCTGTTTTCACTGCAAACAAATATTTACATTAGTTAGAATGAAGGTAAAAGAGGGTTATACAGAGTACATACAGTAGAACCTTCCTCATATGCACTCACCAGCCCTTACACTTCAAACTCCAGGCTAAAATTCTAACCTTCGCTCTCACGTCTCAGCAAAAAAATTCATAGAAGAGGCCAACAGTCCTCAAATCCACTGAAGCCAGTGGATTTCAGTGTACATGGCATTAGACTCATACTGAGTTGCCTCTCACTCTCTTTGCTATTTTTACAAAAACAGATTATTTAGGGCCTGATTCTTCTACTCTAGTTCACAACCATGGACCTACTCCTGTGATTCAGTGCTACTCAATATACACAAGGCCTTTTCCAGGGCACTGTGAAACACCATAAGCAATTTAAGGCAAATGATAAGTTTCTAAGTATATTAACAAAATGCACTTGGTCATTATTTGTTCTTGCTTTTATATCATGTTATAATTACTTAAATGCTACTTTGCTAAATTAATTTGCAACGGGTCCTCCCCAGCATTAGTGTGAAACAGGGAGGTTCTCATTTGCTTTGGTCAATTATTCATAGATTTCAAGGCCAAGGACCACTTGATAATCTGACATGTATAACACAGCCCCTACCCATTTACTTCTGTGGGCCTAATAGCTTGTGTTTAAAACAGGGGTGTGAAATCCTATTTAATCAGTTAACCTGTTAAACTTTATGGCTGCGTCTAGATTGGCATGATTTTCCGGAAATGCTTTTAACGGAAAAGTTTTCCGTTAAAAGTATTTTCGGAACAGAGCATCTAGATTGGCACAGACGCTTTTCCGCAAAAGCACTTTTTGCGGAAAAGCGTCTGTGCCAATCTAGACGCGCTTTTCCGGAAAAAAGTCCCGATCGCCATTTTCGTGATCGGGGCTTTTTTGCGGAAAACAATTCTGAGCTGTCTTTGCGCAAAAGGACCTTTGCCCGAACGGGAGCAGCATAGTATTTTCGCAAGAACACTGACAATCTTACATGAGATCGTCAGTACTTTTGCGGAAAATCAAGCAGCCAGTGTAGACAGCTGGCAAGTTTTTCCGGAAAAGTGGCTGATTTTCCAGAAAAACTGGCCAGTCTAGACACAGCCTATGTGTAACCGGTTAACCGCTTAACCAGGATCCTGTGGTCAGGGACCTGACCAGGCTGGAATGGCCCTCTACCCACAGTGCAATGCCCCAGCCTGCTAGTGAGGCCCCCAATGTCATGGGCTGTTCCAGCCAGGCTGGGCAAGGCCTGCAGCACCACACTGCAGTGGGGCTGCTTCAGCTGGTCCAGGGTCACCGCACCATCCAGCGGGTGGGAGCTGCTCCAGCCCAGTCAGGCTGATGTGCTCCCTGCTTGCGGCATGACATGGTGGGCCCAGCAAGGCTGGAAAAACCTGCGTCAGATGAAGGGCTGCTCCAGCCCAGCTGGACCACTGCTTAACCTAGTTTAAACAGGGCCTATCATTCACAAAACCAAACAGTCCTAGTCTCCATACCTCAAGAAATGAATCCCTGGGTAGTTTGTTCCAAGGATTAGTCACCCACACTGTAAAAAAAAAATTGTCCCGTCCCTCTTCAGAAATCACCTCTGCCAGATACCTATATGAAATCAACCAGTTAGGAATGGCTAGACTGAATGGAAAATGGAAGTGGATAAACCAAGAATCAGTTATTTACAATAACTCCCTGCAAAAATGCATATTAAAATTCTGATTTGCAGAGGTAAAAAGGAGAGAGCAGGCCATACCCACTTTGCTTTTAAAGCACAAAAGGCCTGGGAAACCAATGTGGGTTGTTGTATGTAGATGGAAGGCACAGCAGCCTGCTCTCCAGAGGCATTGCACTTGTCAGAGACTCATTCCTCCCTGAGCACACCCTTGGGCACTACACCGTTGCGCCACAGCCAATCGGGGCTGTGACTTACATCACAATCGAGCCATTAATTGCTTCACTACGGTGACAGACCAAGACATTTTGTGGGAAAAGAATCCATATTCTGAGGCGCCTACTAAAGATATGTAAAGCTTAAAAAGCAATTTCATAGGATGGATGGACAAAATCTTGTTTACAGACATTTTGTTTAAAGCTGTGCTGTCAATGTTTTTAGTTGCAAAAAAAATGTTGAGTCACCCCTTGGCTGACTTCTCCAAATGTTCATTTGGAACAAAAGAAAATTAGCAAAGCTAAACATGGCAGTTATGTCTGACTCTCTAAGGGCTGAAAGGAGAGGCCAGGGAGAAATGGGGAAGGGAAGGAAACATATTATCATAAATAGTAACATCTAATGAACTTGAATTAGCCAAAAAAAAAGGGGAGGGGGGACATACATTTTAAAAATAGCATTGTTTATTTCATGGGGTTTCCCTTTTTCATAGTATAATAAAATGTATGTTAAAATCTCTTTCAAAAATTGTTATTTATCAAAATACCTTCTTTTCAGTTAAAGAAACCCACAGCCTTTTCCATAATGCCATGTCTACACAGTGGGGCTATTTTGGGATACTAGAGATATCCTGAAATAGCTACCCAGGGTCTTTTAAACACAACCATTATTTCAAAATATTTTTCAAAATAAGCTATTTTGAAATACAATTGAAATATGATAAGCAATCTGCATAATGCACATTGTGTATCTTATTTCAAGTTTATGGTGCTGTCTAGATGCACCCTAAATGACTACTTAATGATTTAGAAATTGATTGTGACAAAAAGGTTACTGAAGCATATTGTGGAAAATTTTTCAAAAAGAATATTTTAATAATGCTGATAAATTTTATTTTTGGTAAAAAAAAAAAAAGGAGGTCATTTTTATGGGCAAAAAGAACGGACAATTTCAACTAGGTCTGACTCAGAGCATTATGAAAGGTGGTGTCACAAAGTTCACATTTTAAAAGAAATCATTCTCAGTCCAACACTTTGTCTCAGATCCATGAATGCTGTAAAATCTTCCTGAAATTGTATGCACTGGAATATTTTAAGTTACTTCTAGAATCCTCTATGCTCATAGGGCCCACTCTGAAAGTGGTATTCTTTCTCTGTCTAAACACCTTACCAGCACTGTATGAAAAGCTTTGAGTGAAAACAGCCTCAGATGCTGCTATGCTTTTATATAGTTTCTCTGAGATAAAGAGTAATAAAAAATACTAGGAAAGGAATGAATGCAATCTGAAATACCTCAGAGTGCAGGTGAAACTCCTATGATGTCACAGATTATTTTGCAGTATCTGTTAAGCATTACTGGGCAAACAGTGCCTCTCAGTGGCTAGTGCTGGGCATTGCAAGATCTGCTCTATAAATACCATTGCCAGGTTCAGTAACTAAAAACAAAGGAACCAGTGCAATGCTGAAATGATCATGTCTCTGCATTTTGATCCTTGCATACGCAGTCAAGTCTCGTGTCAGAGACTATTCATACCAGGTGCTAAGATCTGCCATATTGGAGATGGCTGTGCACTTTGCAGGAGGAGCTAAATCCCTTGCAGAATTAGATCTTGTTGCTGGACAATCCCAGGGCATTAAGAGGATTGGCTGGACTTTTTCAATTGGCTGCTGTACGGCACAAATCAAGGAGTGTTTCAAATGCTGTCCCACTGTCAGGAATGCAGAGTTGGGCGATGACTCAGGGGTTCGCAATCTTCTTGATGCCCATAGATAGTAATGAATAGGAATGCTAATGGACCCCTCTTGAGACACCTTCTGCAAGTTCACAGGTGAGAGAAGTGAAAATCTCATACCCACAGCTCCTATATGCACGTTGCCTTTCACTGACAGCTAGACTTTATACATCCATAAAATGCATTATGAAGAGCTCAAATTGACAAATAGCCCCTGTGTTTTGGCCCACAGAGAGCCTGGAACTAGAACCTGTGGGGCATGAACCAGTGAAATGCAATTTCCTTTGCCAGTTGACCGTACAACCAATGAATGGAAATGGATTGTGCCTGTTTCGGTGTGGATAGGATGCCTAAGAACTATTTTAGGCTGCATCATTATTTTGGTCCTGGGCAGACTTGTTTCTCTCAGAAGACTGATAGAAATAGAGATTATTCCCTTTTTTACTTACAGGGAGATATGATAAGAAGCTCTGGAGGGAGAGAGACCTAGCTTACTGCTAGCAGGTGTACTTTGGACATGACAGTGCTGGGGAAGGCAAGGAGAGCTAGGGAGCTAGGGCCTGAATAAACCTCAGGCTGAGGCCCAGTGACAGGGGCCCAGGGAGGTACTAGGAGCAGCAAGGGTAGAAATAGGCAGCAGGTTCATCCCTCCTCCCCTGCCCCTTGACAATGAGGAAGTGACCAGTTCAGACTGCAGTTTGCCCCCATGAGGGAGGAAACTAGATGACAAATGGCAGTGGATCACTGAGGCAAGTGGTGGTGTAGTGGTAATGGGGTTCCCTGGGAGGAAAGGAACTCAGAGTGAGGGCCTGGCTATGGGGCACTACCTTGAGGGAAGGGTGCCACTGTCTGAGAGGGATGTGGATCCTGATGAGTGGTGGAGAATGGACAAAAAGGGTAACTACAGATGAGACACCTCCAGGAGAGGGTGCTCTGTGGCTGGACTGAGCTAATTCCTGGAGTGTCCAGCAGGAGGCACCACAGTAGTGAGTCCCAACCCATTACAGCTTCATATATTAGGGGCAAGCAGATTCCATGTTATATTAAGGCTGATGCAAATAGCACTGAGGAGACAGTGATGTTCAACTGGCCAGGGCACTGTACTAAGGGTCAGGAAACCAGGGTTTTGTTCCCAGTTGTGTTACTGAGCTGTGGGACCATGTACAAGTCACTTCACTTTATTTTGCCTTGGCTTCTTCCACCTTTTTCTGTCTATTTTGTGTTAGCTTGACAGGTCAGGGGCTGACTCTTGCTGTGTGTGTTTGTACAGCACCTAGCACAATGTGGCATCAGGCTTGGTTGAGACATCTAGGTGCTACCAAAATACAAACAGCAAATAAAAAAGAAAAAGGTACAATAAAAACAGGGCACAAGATAAACATTCACCAGAGCATAGCGGCAAAGGAAATGAAACAAGGTGTTTTCCTCGATGCCAGCAAAAAGAAACTCTCCCGGGAGAATCTAGAGATGATGAATCTCAAGCTACTTGAGGCACCAGAAAACCCCATCCATTCAGTCATTCTAGAATAGCCAACACTCATTTTTCTGTAGTTAACCTCTGAATCTAAAAAATTAGAATAATAGAATCCTAGGGCTGGAAGAGACCTCAGGAGGTCATCAACTCCAACCCCCTACCCAAAGCAGGACCTACCCCAACTAAGTCATCCCAGACAGGGCTTTGTCAAGCCAGGACTTAAAAACCTCTAGGGATGGAGATTCCACCACTTCCCTAGGTAACCCATTCCAGTGCTCCACCACCCTCCTAGTGAAATAGTTTTCCCTAATATCCAGCCTAGACCTCTCCCACTGCAACTTGAGACCATTGCTCCTCATTCTGCCATCTGTCACCACTGAGAACAGCCTCTCTCCATCCTCTTTGGAACCTCCCTTCAGGCAGTTGAAGGCTGCTATCAAATCCCCCCTTCTCTTCTGCACACTAAATCCCTCAGCTTCTCCTCATAAGTCATGTGCTCCAGCCCCCTAATAATTTTTGTTGCACAGTCAATTACTACTGCATGATCACCGTGTTAGTTGTTCCAATGCCCATGTCGTCCCCCCCCCCCTTTAAAAGTGACTGAAGTGAAGCCCAGAGGCATTTAAGAGGAACTGAAGCGTGCACTTTGTGGAGAGTGGATCTACTGTCACAACACAATGCAGATTCCACACATGCTTCCCATTCTTCAGAGGTCTCTTCATTGCAGAAAAAAATCATTAGCATGTGGCTCAGTGGAATTTCATCAGCCACTCTGACATTTACTAAGATTTTCCCTTTTCTTAGCTGGTTGTGTCCCTGTTAGAGGACTAAAAATTATCCTGCAGCCCCTTAATATATTCTCCAGAAAGATCCAGAAAATGTGAAGTGATAATTCAAGAGATCAGGCCTGATTCTTCTGTCATGTGCACCACATGTAAATCAAGAGTAACTCCAGTACAACTGAGATTACCACTATTTTGGACCACTCCTATGGTTCCAATTCTGCAAACACTCACTATAAAGGCATATCTATTACCACAAGTGATCCCATTTCATTCAATGGTCTTCCTGGTGTTTGCAGTATCTGGTTCTAACAGCCTCATGCTTTTAACCTTGGTAGCTTCCCCCAATTTTTTGAGGAACTTAACAAATGTTCCTGTCCCTCTTCTACCAGCCATAATCCTCATCTTTCCCTTCAGGTGCAGATCTCAGCATGGCTTCTGCAAAAGCAGAATAGTCAGGGTCTTTTATGGTTCCCATGATTTATTTCTTCTCCACTAGCAGCATAGCCAGAATGCTGAGATAACCCCTGAAGTTAGGGTCTGTGCAGGGACAGTGCACTAGAGATATGGCAAATGGCAGTTCTCTTTTCTACCTGCCATGCTATTTCAGCAAGGATTCTAGAAATAAATTCTTCCCACTCTCTTGGATGCCAGATCATGAAAGAACACTGATGAACAAACATTGCAGTGAATTTACACATCAGTGCAATCATCCTATCAATCAGAGGAAATAAAAAAGGGATACATATTCCTGCTCTGGTTTCCTCACCAAAACACACACACAGCTGAAAACATTCACAAAAAAGTAAGCATTCGTAATCCGATTATCTACACGAGAAACCCAATTCTAAAACTTACTCCCAGTAGGCCAGTTGTTGGCATCCTTACTACATGCCACGGGGAGGATTCCGTTTCCCCTGCAACACCCATATTTCTGCCTCACACAAAGAGCTTTGATTAGGATTTGCAAGAGGATCAAAATTTCACCCAAGACTTTTTCCTGTAGCATTTGCCATTGTTCCAGCAGGTTCCTCTGATGCAGTTTCAAATAACAGGTTTCAAAAGCAGGAGGGCTTTTGGGACACAGTCCAAGTAAAGTTCTGTTGTTTTTTTTCTGTTACATCGGTTAACAAAAAGACACAGTGTTCTCTGTCCCCAACTGACTCTTCTTAACTGAACTCCCCTTCCCTGCAGTTGTCTCTAGCTATTAGCTCATGCATGCCTGGGTTTACATAACAGAGCAGAGCTTCATGTGATAGCCTCCCACACAAAGAATGAAAACTGTCCACAGTGGAGATGTTAATACATGAAAATCAGGCTACCTACAGAATGTATGTTTATCCAGCTATATACACATATAAAAATAGAGCACGCTAGACGAACACAGATACTGTAGATACAGCTCTTTCTCTTGTGCACTTTCATACATATGTATGTATGCTTTAACAGTGCACCTTTCTGGATATATAGTACATCTTTTGCACAGACACAGAAAAGAGAAAACAGTCAGAAATAAAAATGTGACTGCAAACCCACACACAAATTCTTAGAAAGAATCATTGGCAGATCTGGTACATGAGGTTACTTTTAAATTATTTTTGAAACACTCGATTTTAGTGTAACAGTATGGCCATTTTAAAAATGTGCGTCCGTTTTCTAAAGCTTGGAACAAATTCTACCTTATTTACACCCAACTTAACAATTTTCAATGTCAGATGCACAAGTACATGGCCATATTTTGCTCTCATTACATCCATTGACTTCAGACAGTTGTGTTTGAGGGCTGAGTTTGGCATTCCCTGTACAAATAACAGCTCTGTCACAGCTCTCCATGATAGAGCACCTGTTACACACACAGCACACACAATTAATCTCACTCAATTGGATGCTGCCTTATGTGTTTTTCTAACTGGTCAGCAATTAACGCTCTGGCCAAGGTCTCTTGGCTGTTTCGTCCTCTCTTGGTGTCTCAAATGAAACAACAAAACAGGCCAATCAGCAAATTAGGTTAAACAAAAGAAAGGAAAAGAGAAATCTGTAGGCAAGATCTCCAGGATCGGGACCTCTCTTGCTTCTAAGGACCCTGGGAGCAACACTGTCCACTGCAGAGCTCACTGGCCTCCCGTGCAAATCTCAGCCACGTCCCCTTTCAGGAAACCTGTACCCTCCTTCTTCCACAAGAGTTGGGGCTCTACAGGCTGTCAGCTCTTTCTTAGGGGCTGGAGAAGTCCAACTTCCTGCTCCCTCCTCAGGGTTGCCATGAGTTACCTCACTTTAACTCCTCCTCCAGACCCAGCATGACCCATAGATGTAGAGGGGCAGGTCCACTCCAGTCCAAAGCAGTTCCTTAATCCTGTCATCTGCCATCATTTTAAAAATAGTTTATGTTCTCTAATAGAGGACAGTTCTCTGTGCTTTGAGAAACAAAACAAATACAGACCTAAGCTCATATAGGAGGCTTATTTTCAACAAGGTGTCAGCACCTTTTCCAGTTATCTGGGCTCACCTTTGCACATGCACATCTGCATACACATTGAGACTACTGGGGTGAGAATGAACCAGTCAGCAGAGTTACATCTAGACTGCAGAGTTTTTGTGCAAAAACTTGCAGTGTCCACACTACAAGCACGTTTTTTGCACATGTAAATTTACAGTAAATCAGAAAAACAGAAGGGGTTTTTCTCAATAGTTATTCCTCTTTCTATGAGGAATAAGCCTTTTTGTGAAAGAGCTCTTGCGCAAAAAGGTGTGCGTGGACAGAAAATATGGCATTCTGTGCAAAACCAACCTATTAAAAGAAGTACAGGTGCCCTGGTGGCCATTCTGTTAATGACAATCAGAGTTTTCTTGTGAGGGAGCATCCATGCAGTCTGAACTCTCTCTTGCACAAAAGTGCATCATTTTTCCGATGTGCTTTTGCAGTATATATGCACTCTTGTGCAAGAAGTTTTTGAGGAAGATCTCTTCTGCAAAAAGCTTCTTGTGCAAGAAGCCTGCAGTCTAGACATAGCCCAAGAGAAAGCATTTCAGACCAGGGCACTTGGTCGGTATTATCACTTGCAAAAGTTGCATAACTTATATGTACAACTGATGCATGTGGAATGAAGTGGAGGATGTCTCTAAAATCAGGCCACTTATACACTACCTTCTGTTATAGGTTACAGTGACTCTGGGGGGTTTCCCCCCAAAGTGCATTGCTGTAAACATTGAATATTTTGAGCTGGGTATGAAAGCAGGGGTTTGCTGTAGGGCTCTCATGTAGAAATTACCTTTCAGTGTTTTCCTCACGTGCTTCTGCCCTGTCCACTCAGGTGGTATAGCAGCTACGCATATGATGGGGTATGACTCCTAATGGCCATTCTACCACATCTAATACCCATCCTCTAAAAATCAAGAGACATTCTGACAGGAAGGGACATTAGTGATACAACACCTAGCGACAGTACCTCAGACGCTAATGAAACTTGGTGACAAGAGGTTCCTACACATAGTTTTTCCACTCCTCAGGGATCCTCACCAAACAGATCTTGTATCTCTTAATATTCTATACATACATCATTCAGAAATTCAGTCCTTCTCATAATAGCTCCAGATTTCAGCTGGCTCTTGAATGTAAAAAAACAGCAGAGTGACTGCAGAAAATGCCTCTCAGGAAGTCAGTGTCCTGTCAAAATAATTTCTTCTTCTTGTAACTGTGGATTCTCTCACTCATGTAGAAATGTTGGTAGATCAGGAGATGGGGAAGAAGAACTTCTAGGTTCTATTCCCATCTCTACGCATGACTTGCTCTGTTACTTTGGGCAGGTCCGTTAACCTCTCATTGGCTCCATTTTCTTACTGGTATGTTAAAGTGTGTCCGCCACACCAACCGACTATTACAGTTCATGACTGTAAAACATTTTGAGATCAATGAGCTTCAGGGGGTAGCCAAGTTAGTCTGTTACAGAAAAAAACAACAAATGGTCTGGTAGCACTTTATAGACTAACAAAATATGTAGATGGTATCATGAGCTTTCCTGGGCCCGGCCCACTTCTTCAGGTGACTAGAGATGAGAGATGCTATTTCATTATTACCATTGTCCATTCGAAGTGATGTGTAATGTGGAAGTGACAAGATACCCCCACTCAGGATAAGGGCTTTCTAGGCTAAGATCGAAACTGGGCAATTTGGCTGCAAGGAATTCCCATCAATTTCAATGGGAGATAGTTGTGTTAATGAATCTCTGAGTCAGCTTAAGAACAGACTGCAATATTGATTATGCTTGTGATGGCCCAGAGAGACTATCACAAAATCAGTGCCTTCACTAGGACTGAATAGATACCAATGTGAGGGATTCAACTCCCTCCCAGAAAGGGTGACATTAGAAATAAGAAAAGGAGGGACAACGTGGAGAGACCCATCATTTAAACAAAGCCCAAATCCTCAACGCTGTTGCTACCTAATGAAAAATCAGTAGTTTTCATTACCATGTCGTATGCTCAGGGTCAGTTTGCCAAAGAATCCATACAGAGCACAGAATGTTGGAAGTCTACGGGTCATACTTCCCACGTTGTTTACTGATTGACAAAGCCCCCGGAGCTTATTCGATAGGTAATGGTTACATATAAAGGGTCACATATTCAGAATGTAATGATAAAGATATTTTGTGCAATATTATTCCTTGCGCAATATTGAAAACACACCCCTAAATAGTTATCTCACAGATTCCCTGCCATGCTCAAAATGAAGGTATGCTGAAAGTCTTTCGAATTTTCCTGTTTATCTTTTTCTAGGCCCTGTTAGCACTGTTAATATTCCTATGGTTCTTCATCTCTCTATTGAATCATAACAACAGCCTTAAGAACCTGTTTTTCAACTTTCTGCCCCATGGTTTTCAGGTAGGAGGAGATCATTCTTTAATCAACTTAATCCTTCTTGCCTACTCAAAGTACAAGCTATACTAGGTCACATGCAAAACATCTTAAGTAACTTTTTTTGAAAGAAACATCTGATTTATCTGAACCCTGTAGAGGCCCTGAAACAGTAAAGTGGGCCTACTGCCATGCTCAAAGAAAAGCACATAGCCACATAAATGCTCTGCTAATCAGATCTGTGTGTACCTGTATCTGTGACAAGACCCTTGAGTTCTATCAGGTACAAAAAATTGTCAACAATGGATGAAAGAAAGAGCCAGTCTGGAGTTGCAGAACACCAGGTGGGGAATGGAGTTCAAGGTACACAATCTTTTGTGGAGACCACAAGGTCTCCACTTATGCTCAGTAGGTAGGATGAGCTTTGTGTCCCTCCATAATGAGAGCTCTGTTCAACCCAGCACAAATTCTGAAAGGCTCTAGACTCCATTTTGTACTGAAATGTAAATAGCAATTTCTTTGGGAGAAGGAACTGCCATTTACTGTATTTGTACAGTAAATTCGCACCAGGTCCCCCGCTATGCCTCTGCCTCCCCTGCCCCACAAGACATTGCTGAGGGAACCAACTTTTAAGTCGGCTCTCCCCAGCACCGGCTCCTGCTCCCCGCCCCCCCTTGCTGCCTCTCTCTGCAGAAAGGATATGGACATATTGGAGAGAGTCCAGCAGAGGGCAAGAAAAATGGTTAGGGGGCTGGAGCATGTGATTTATGAGAAGCTGAGGAATTTGGGCTTATTTAGTCTACAAAAGAGAAGAATGAGGGGAGTTTTGATAGCAGCCTTTAACTACTTGTTGTCAGTGGTGACAGATGGCAGGAGGAGCAATGGTCACAAGTTGCAGTGGAGGAGATGTTGGCTATTAGGAAAAACTCCTTTACTAGAGGGTGGTGAAGCACTGGAATGGGTTACCGAGGGAGGGGGTGGAATCTCCATCCCTAGAGATGTTTAAGTCTCGGCTTGACAAAGCCCTGGATGGGTTGATTTAGTTGGGGTAGGTCCTGCTTTTAGCAGGGGGTTGGACTCGATGACTTCCTGAGGTCTCTTCCAAACCCTTTGACTCCAAGATTCTGTGATTCATCAGGCACTGTTGCAGCATGATGTGTGCAGGACGTGTTCACTTTCAGCCTTTGTTACCCTGGGGTATGAGATATCAGCTAAAATCATCACTGCTTGTGGAAAATGGTGTCAGCGAACTTTCCCCCTACTTATTGTCCCAGCTCACCCCTCTCTTCAGGTTGGACTCACCATGGGTAAGCCTGCCAGCATGCTTTATGAATCCCAAGGAGTGAGAAGGTAGCACTTGCAACATGTGTGGATCAAGTGGAGTGAGTTCAGTATGTCAAGTTTCCATTTATCTTGCGAATACTCTCACAATAGTACCTCTGTGCATTGCGTCTCTTGCAACTGGAAACGTTGCAATGAGGGTCCCTCTCCATGCACCAGCAAAGCGGTGCAGCAAGAGAAGGAAGAGGATGGAGAAAGGCTGTACTCAGTAGTGACGGATGGCAGAACACAGAGCAATAGTCTCAAGTTGCAGTGGGGGAGGTCTAGGTTGAATGTTAGGAAAAACTATTTCACTAGGAGGGTGGTGAAGCACTGGAATGGGTTACCTAGGGAGGTGGTGGAATCTCCATCCCTAGAGGTTTTTAAGTCTCGGCTCAACAAAGCCCTGGCTGGGTTGACTTAGTTGGGATTGGTTCTGCTTTGGGCAGGAGCTGGTCTCGATGACCTCCTGAGGTCTCTTTCAGCCCTATGATTCTATGAACATGTTCCAAGAAATCCTTCAAGCCTTTAGTGCATGGGTGGGGAACCTCAGGCACACCGGCCACATGCGGTTTGTCAGGTTAGCCTCTGTTGGGCTGCCAGATGGCTTCTTTACCTGAGCAGTTGCAGGCATGGAGCCCTGCAGCTCCCCTTCGATGCCGTTTGCTATTCCCAGCCAATGCAGGAAGTGGTGGCCTGGCCTGTGCCAATTTCTGCAGCTTCCATTCGCCAGGAATGGCAAAGCACGGCCCTTGGGACCTGCAGGATTTCATGCCTGTGGACATTCAGGTAAACAAACCATCTGGCGGTCTGCCAGCTGCTAAATCTGATTAATTTTGTGCGGCCTGCAGGCCAGAGGTTCCCCATCTCTGCTTTAGCACTTTGGATGCCGAACACAATGCTTGGAGGATCAGCCTCGTTGAGAGCATGGTCAAGCAATGGAGTGGAGAAAAGCATAGGAAAAGGAGAGAGGCATAAAGCAGGAGATGCTAGCACTGCTCACAAGTGGCAGACATGCTGAAGACTCTTGCTGACCTTCAGGGTCAAGACACCCATGCTCACCTTCCCCTATAGCTCATAAAAACCTGCATTCTGGGAACCCCTCCCTCCTTCCATGTGGCATTCAGGGCTGTTGCGCTATCCCTTCCATTCCTCTTCAGAGCAGAGTACAGATAGTCACAGCCACTCATAGGGTACATCTAAACTACATGGCTCCCTCGACGGAGCCATGTAGATTTGTTGTTTTGGCAAAGGGAAATGAAGCGGCGATTTAAATAATCGCCGCTTCATTTAAATTTACATGGCTACCGCGCTGAGCCGACAAACAGCTGATCAGCTGTTTGTCCGCTCAGCGCGCTAGTCTGGATGCTCCCCTGCCGACATCAAACCCCTTTGTTGGCAGCCCTGGTAAACCTCATCCCACAAGGAATAACGGGGCTGCCAACAAAGGGCTTTGATGTCGGCAGGGGAGCGTCCAGACTAGCGCGCTGAGCGGACAAACAGCTGATCAGCTGTTTGTCGGCTCAGCGCAGCAGCCATGTAAATTTAAATGAAGCGGCGATTATTTAAATCGCCACTTCATTTCCCTTTGCCTATAACCCTAATCTACATGGCTCCGTCGACGGAGCCATATAGTTTAGACACAGCCATACACTGCTGACCTGTGAAAGACATAGTTGGGGTATGTGTTTGTGAAGTGGAAATGATTGTTCTTTCCCCTTCAAAGGTTCCCTCTATTTATAGTTTCATTCAGTCTTGAGTGTGTCTATTTGCATGTGTTTGGTATTAAAGTCTATTTATGGAAACTTAATTCATGCTCATTAGTGCCCAGCATATGCTGGCTGGGGCTGACATCATTCACCAGTAACAGCAATAGGGGCATTTGCAATGTTATTTTATTACATACTCAGCACTCATTATACAATTCATATATGGGAGTGCACAAACAATGCCCAGCAGAATGCTCCGCAGCTCCTCGCATTACCGTGGCTCACGATGAAACTGGTCTTTCAAAGCCTCCCAAAGCCATATAGTCCCACCCATCCCCACATTGAGCATTTCTTATAGCCATAGTATCTGGCTGCTAAAATCAGCAGATAGCTGTTGCACCTCTGCCCTCCACCTTCCACAAATGTTTTTTCTTTTTGCTTCGCAGGTATTATGAAACACATATTAGGCAGCTATAACCATTGGGATATTTTTTTCACCGAGGTCTAATCTCGTGAGTAGCCTTTCAAACAAACAAAGGCACATTCAACTGTCATTCTGCTCCTGGAGTTGAATTGCCCCTTGCTACTGTCAAGGTAGCCGGTATACAGCTTCATGAGCCAAAGGAGAAAGGGGTAGGCCAAATCTCCACTGGCATTTCACCTTGTCTCTCAGATATACTGGGACTGACATGGCTACAACAACATTGCATACAAAAAGGGTATTGATATTATAATAATAATTTATTCGTTTGTTTACTTACAGCACTCCAAAACATGCCCACAGTAGAAGACGTGGGAGCCAGATGCTGGGATCCAGGTGAACTGCATGTGACACAGGTCTGGGAGGGTGCTGTAAAGGTGTTAAGAACCTTATCTTTGCTCTCCCGTGATCATAGACTGATTGTTCACTGACTTGGTCTCTAGCAATGAAAGCAGGGGATCGGAGGGATATAAGTAAATCCCAGCCATGCCTCATTTCCCCTTGGCAAGTTCCTTAGGCTGATAACAAGGAAGGTAAAGCTGGTGTAGGAAGATCCATATGGTGATCACTCCATGGCCAACTGAACTATGTTTACAGCCAGAATCTGTTAGTAGTACAGTGCAAAAAGACATTGCCAGACTACACTTTGTAACCCAACCTCATAGAGTTTGAAATCTATAGAAAAGCATGACACAACACATGGCTTAAGAGGAACAAAAGGGCAAGAAGGAGCAAGAAGAACAAGGGTTACAACAACATGGCTGTGTGGTTGTTTAGTGACTAAAGTATGCATCTTAATGGGTTTTTAAATTGTGATTCATTTTGACTGGTTCCATTTCTATCTTTCTTCTTCCTTTTTTTCTTTGTCATTTTGACCTCTTTGTTAAAGGCCAAGAAGGGAGAAAAAGCAGCAAAATAAAAATAAACAAAATATCCCCTATTATTGCTATTTCCATCTCATACTTTAAAACTGAAATGTAACAAATAATTTATATTATGTACTTAGGCTAAATATGGAATCATTTAAATTTGAGAAGGCTATGGATTAAGATAATCTAAACAGAATTCAACTTTTCTTCTCAACCCAATCAGGAGCCTTTAGCTGAAGTGAAACAGGGTTGAATGATTTCATATTTAGGAGAGTTCAGGGTTGCAAAACAGCTGTGGCCAGAGTTCAGTGGTTTATCTGTGGTTTATCTGACTAGGAAAGGCCAGGCAAAACACATGTTGGAACGACAGTTTGAGAACTGTGAGAACAAAACTATGGTTGCATGCATATGTAAATTCAACATCTGAGAATGGACTAGCTAGAGAATTATTATTTGACTGCGGGCCTAAGATATAGAATTAAAAAACAAACAAACTCAATAACTTTCAAGACTCTTGTGTGTATTTTTAAACCCTAATGTATGCATTGTGGCAGCAAATGAGTATATGTGCAAATAATAACATACAAAAAATATGCTTTTGCATGTGTGCAGAAGGGATATGCATATATAATCCATGAATTTGGTCTGATTAGTACCTGTGTGCTGTGAGTGTGTACCCATTTGTATACTCCAGAATCTATTTTTAATGGCAGACGTGAGTTTTGGGTGCACAGTTGCCCGTTAATATACGACCAAAGCAAAGTTAACTGGTAAAGTTGCTGAAGACCTTTGGTTTGGTAGCTGGCAAAACTTAGGCCTTGACCCTACACAAACATGCATGCATACTTAACTTTAGTAGCAGAATTTACAGTGCATAAAGTTGCATATCTTTCTTAGTCTTTGCAGGATTGAGTCCTTTGGGGCGATATTTGAAAATCTCACCCGCTCTGTTCATACAGAAGTGGTGAAGTGTACTCAAACATACAGTGTTATACTGGTAAGAATGAATGAAGATCCTATGAGGTCTCAGAATGGCAGACAATAAACAAAAATAATTAAAAAGTAGAACAGGAAGGCACAGAAATTGTCAGCTTCTGGAATGTTTACATTCTTATCCCCAAGTATATTTTTTCTCTCTTCAAAATATTTCTTATATGAAGCTTTCATATGCCAGTCTCATGTCACCTGTATATCTCTTCAATTACACTATGTTCTGGAGTTTATTTTCTGTCTGAGTTAATGCCCCATGTAAGTATATCAGCCTATCAGGGCTATGAGAATCAATCCTTACATAAAAACAAGTAGTTCTGAGGCATTTTAGGGTGCATTTATACAGCAGGGCTTAACTCGAAATAAGCTACGCAAATTGAGCTACATCAATTGCGTAGCTTATTTCAAAATAGCTTATTTTGAAATAGGGAGCATCTACACAGCACTTATTTCTAAATAGAGCACTCTTCCTTCGACTTTCCTTATTCCTCATACAGTGATGGTTACAGGAGTTGGAGGAAGAAGTCCTCCAGCTTGACAGTATTTTGACACTATTTCAAAATAACTGCCTGCTGTGTAGATTAAGTTATTTTGGAATAGTGCTAATTATTTTGAAATAGCATTGCAGTGTAAATGTACCATTAGAGACTATCAAAAAATATGGAATAATGAGCTTTTGTGGGTAAAACCCACTTTACCCACGAAAGCTCATGATTCTATATATTTTTGTTAGTCTCTAAGGCCATGTCTATACTAGGAATCTATTTCAAAATAACTAAATTCGATTTAATAACTCCTGATATTACAAAATCGAAATAGCATGTCCCCACAACAGGGAAGCCTCGAAATTAGTCCAAGGCAGGCTCTGTTAATGTGGATGTGCTGCCTCGACTTAGAGCCCCAGGAAGCACTGTGGAGGAATTAATTAAAATTACTCTGGGGAGTAGTTATTTTGAAATAGTGGCACTGGAGCATCCACACTACCGCTATTTCAAAATAATTATTTCAAAATTAGCATTATTGCCGGAGAAAAACAAGAGTACAGATTTCTAAATAAGCAGCCTCTTATTTTGAAATAACGGGATTTAGTGTGGATGCTCCGTTTATAAAGTCGACCTAAGGAGGGTTATTTCAAAATAAAGCCCTAGTGTAGATCAGGACTGAGGTGCCACTGGACTACTCATTGTTTTTAAAGATCTAGATTAGAATGGCTACCCCTCTGAATTCTTATATGGTAAGCTAGTTATTTACTTACCATATAAGCCCATATAAGCCCAAATCAAACTCCTAGATTCAAGCACAATAAAACTTGAAAACAGACACTTATAACTCGGCAAACCAACACATAAGGGCCAAACATCCTTAAGTTTGATTTCAGAATCTGGATCTAAACCCAAATGCTGAGGCTTGAGTCCTCTTTGTACAGAATATTATTAACAAAATGGGCAGTGTTGTTTTTGTTGCGTTCACTACACCAGATGATCTGTGAAAGAAACACTCAATGAAACTACTGTGTTATTAGCCCAACACTAATTGCTCCTGAAAGGAAAGCCCCTTATTTATGGCTGAGAATTTCCACTGATTATATAAGAAATGGTTTTTGTAGGACATTTCCTCCTCTGACAACAATGCATTTTGACACTCCCATTCCTGAGAAGTGTATAAACACATGAATAGCCTCATTACAACAGGGTGATTGTTCAGAATCAAACTGACAGCACTAAAGGCTCTCTCGGTGAGCCTTGTTCTGCCCTGTTATCATTTCATATTATATTCCCTGAGGTTTAGTCCTCCATCTTGCACGTCAAAGATCGAATCCTGGGGAACAGAACTTGTGAGCCTCTAAGGCTACATTGGGCTGTGAGACAGCAAGGCAGTGCTACCTATTTATTGTTGCAGAGAGCATGCATAGGGATGTTGCTTTTGCACTTGGTGCTGCTCCACAAACTCATGGTCTTCATAGGGAATGTGCTCGTGTCTTTAGGTCACCAGTCTGCAGGCTATGCTATGCAGCATGCTTAGGCCAGGGCAGGTGCTGTTCTTTGGTAACACACTTACCACACTGAAACAGAAACTCTGGTAGTTTCCCCCATGACTGGCTCAGGAGCAAGGTGGGATTGAACGATTCTTTATGGCAATGGCAAGGTATTCAACCACCAAACCCAGCTCTTGCAGGATGATGCTAAGACTATTGTACAACCCACTCCCTCCCACTTTGTTTGACAGTTCTTTGATATAAACGTTGCCGAGGGCCTCTCTAATTACTGCTACCCCTGTAGAACCTCTTAAGTATGGAAGGTCACAGAGTGGACACAGACAATTTGCAGTAGAGCAAGTGCAGGTATTTGCTTGGATGTAGACAGTCCATGAACTGTAGGAGAAAATACAGTAGAACCCAATAGAGCCAATTCATTCCTTTCTACCTTCTCCCTACCACTAGAGCAGGAGACCTGCACAGAGGCTTCCGTGGCTTAGAGAGGAGGTGGCAGGGTAGCCAAAAGCAACTCAGGACCACAAAGCAAGGTGTGTGTGTGGGGGCGGGGGACAGCTCTGTGGAACATGCAGAGCTGTGCTCCCCTAGCAATTCAAAGGGGCCTGGGGCTCTAGCTGCCACTGCTGCTACTGAGGCAGTGGTGGCAGCTGGAGCCCTGGGCTCTGTTTGAATTGCTGGGCCCTGGGGCAACTTCTCCCTTTGCCCCCCACCATCAGTAGGCCTGAAGGTGGTACCCCCTATTTCTGCACCCCCTAAGTATTGGAAGGCTCTTCTAGGTACTGTCCTTGCTCTGCTCAGCAAGAGAACACTTGCGTGGTGTTTTATCTTACCCCACCAATGAGCCTCTTGTTTCCAGTGTAACTACTCATAGAGTAAAGTACTTTTCCGTGTGAATCAGGGCAGCAGAATCTGGCTCCAAAGCAACGGGGAGCACAAGGTCCTGAGTTAGAAGCTACAGATTTGGTCCATAGCAAACAAAAAAAGATTTCCATGCTATCCTAAGCCCTCAGCTCTTGAGCCAAACATGCCTCATGCCACTTGCTATTACAGCTGGCTGCAGAGAAATATTGTGGTAGAAATTCTTCCAAGACTACACAAAAAGGATGTTCGCCAAGATGAACAAAAATGAGATAAGTTTCCTTTTAGTATATTGAGTCCAGAAACACAGAAAGAGATAGCAAGGACAGAGGCTCACCAGTCACTGCTTCCCCTGCCTTCCTAGGAAATTATTGTAGATCATCTGCAATCCAGAAAATCACTTAAGCAGATGCTTAGCCATATGGCGGGTCTGCATAAGTGCATCACTGGACTGAGATCTCAATGTTTCTTAGAAGGATGAAAGCCAATGTATCCTTCCCTGCTGATGCACATCCCTTCGGGAGACAATAGTGGGGAGAGAAATCCTTCTCACTGTAGATCTGGAGATTGATATAATCCTGTGCAGATGGGTATGGACTTCAAATGCCAACTCTGGTTACTTGAGCCATTCTTATCCTAGTGCCTTCAGGCCCATGTGTTGTTTCCCAGCTGATTAGAATCTAACCTTTTCTTCAGTTTAATGCAAAATAAATGGTGTAAAAAATAATACCTCGTGGTTGAGCAATGCAGTGCTAGTTTGGTGCTACCCACAAGTAGGTGTGTCTCTCAGGACATTTGCCAGATGCTTCCAAGTAGACTGTGGTAAAGAGGAAAGAACTGAGAGAAGCCAATAGGTGTCCCGTACTTTTATTAAACTCGAAAAAAATGACTATGTAATTTAAAGTAGCCCTAAGCATCATTAGCATTTGTGGCCAATAACTTCACAGAGGAACACTCTTGATAGTATTATTCAATGACCTTAGTGACAATTACAGGGGTCACATCTTGAACGTACTGTCAAAGAAATGACTTCATCTTCATGATGCTGTCTCTTTCCACCTCTTTTTTCTTTCCACGGTCTCTAACCATTAATGTTTAATATCCTCTGACAGCATCCCAGGGCAGATTTTGTTTCTCACTCCTGTCCATTTACAGGAACTTTCTATATCATGACTCTTGAGCAATAGAACAACAAAATATTTATCACTGTTGGGTTTTTTTCACCACAGTTATAGTGCTGGAAGGAGGTAGCTCATCCTCAGATTGGCAGGTGAACACTTCTATGGTGAGTGCCTCTGAATATATCTGTCTAGAGTAAGCACCGGAATTAGCAGCGCAGGTCATAGATCAACAGTGCTTTTCAGATTCATAGATTTCAATGCCTTTGGGAGCATATCATCTAATTCCTGCTTCAGCACAGTAACTTGTGGTTACATTAAACTATATATCCTAAAAAAGCCATCTAATCCTGATATAAATACTTCAGGTGACTGAGGACATGCCTCAATCTCCAGCAGACTACTTCAGTGTATAATTTCCTTCACTGCTAAAAATTTGTAATTTATTTACACTTTGGATTTTTCTACTGTCAAGTTCCACCCTTGGGATTTTGTTATGTCATTGTCTCATGAACTAAAGCACCCTCTCATATCAGATGCCACAGCATCTGGAATATCAGCAGTTCAACTGAGTAAGGCCTGTACTCTTCCTCCCCTAACCCTCTCCCCACCACACACACATGAATACTATGGAATACTAACAGAATACTATGGAATATGAATTATAGTTGGGAGTTAAAATAGATTATTACTATGGCTACATATAGACTGCATTGCTTTTTCGGGATACTGGATGCTTTTTTGATTTTTTTTGAAAGAACGGACATGCTCTTTCATCATCCCTGTAAACCTCATTCTACAAGGAATAAGGGATAGCTTGAAAGAGCACTTTTTTCTGAAATTTGGTGGCGTGTAGATGCACCAAATTTCAAAAAAAGCCTCTTTCAAAATTAAATAGAAAAAAGTCATGCAATTTGCGTAGTGCAAATTGCGTATCTTTTTCCCGTTTAAAGGTGCAGTCTAAATATAGCCAAAGATTCCTTTGCAAAAGTAAAAGAAACCAGAGGTGCCTCCTGTGATTCACTTCTCCAGAATTTGGTAGTTCTATACTGAAAATTATCTGTAAATCTGCAGTCTAGTGGAAAAAGGCCAAAATAGTTTTACACAGCAGACACTGTAAATTATGTGGGGAGTTTTTAAATAAAAGGAAAATGTACATGCTTTATTTAAATGAATGTATTTTTCAAAAATAGAGTGTTATTATAATGAAGTTAATTTTTATTTTTGATTTCTTTAAAAAGAGATTGTTAAAACTTTTCCATTTTGTTAGTAAATTTTTAAGTGAGAATTCTATCAAGTATATTGTTTTTCTTCATTTCTATATACTGTTATGATTCACTATGTTTTAACAAAAAAGAGCTATAGTCAATGTGGTTTCCAATAATGTTTGCTTCTAGTTTTCAAACCTTAGCTGTACCAAAACAGAGCACTACTCCAAATGTCAACATTTTCATCTCTTTTCTGTAGGATTTATTGAGAAGCAGTCCTATTCCAGGAACATCCAATTTTTCTGGGTTATCTTAGTTCAGTTTCTTTCTACATTTGCTCAGTTATGTGAGTTTTGAGGACTGTCAGGGTATGTCTACACTACAGAGTTTTGTCGGCCATTTTTATGACAAAACTTGAGGAATGTCCACACTGCAATTGCATTCTTCCGCAAGAAAATCAAAAAAATTGAGGGGGGTTTTTTGGCACTGGAAATCCTCATTCTATGAGAAAAAAGCCTTTTTGCGAAAGATCTCTATCGCAAAAAGGCGTGTGTGAACGGGGAAGAGAGAGTTCTTTTAGAAGAAGAGGAAAGAGGAAAAAGCACAGGTGCCCTGGTGGCCATTCTGTCCATAGCAATCATAGCTTACACGTGAGAGAGTGTCCATTCAGTCTGGACACTTTCTTTCGAAAAAGCAGATAATTTTTTGATGCACTTTTGCAGTGTGGATGCTCCCTTTTGAAAGACGTTTATTTGGAAGATCTCTTCTGAAAAAAGCTTCTTGTGAAAGAAGCCTGTAGTCTCAATGCAGCCTCTTTGATTTGGAGATTCTGTCTCTTGTTTGGCTTTATGAGAAGCAACCCATTCCAGCACATCCTGTTTTCCTGGCACAGCCAAACCCTTATGTTGCTTTAAGTTATGAAAAGAGGTATCTTCATACCAAGTTTGGTGATCCTAGTTCTTACCATTTAGGAGGACTTCTTTCTTGAATTATTGAATTATAAAATACTAGACCTGAAAGGGAACTCAAGAGATCATCAATTCCAGTCCCCTGCACTTACAGTAGGACCAAGCACGCTTTAGATCATCCCTGATAGCCGTCTATCTAACCTGCTCTTAAACATGATGGCGACGTCTAGACTGGCATGATTATGCGGAAATACTTTTAATGGAAAAGTTTTTCCGTTAAAAGTATTTCCGCAAAAACCTGTCTAGATTGGTCCCAGAGTTATCGTTATAACAATGCGCTTTTGCGCAAAAGCGCGTCTACGTTGGCGGGACGCTTTTGCGCAAAAGCAGAAGCCCAGAACCATTTTGAAGAGGGCAAAAGGGCACCAGCCCTTTCCAGGGGCGGGGGCTGGAGCTCCTTTCAGACACGTGCTTAAAGGGATCTCCCTGGACAGCCGTTTCTTTCCTGCTGCGTGCTATAGGACCTCTTGCAGGGACTGTCAGCCGTAGCAGTTTTGATGATTGCCCTCTGCCTTTTTGGTCACCACTGCCTTTTGTAACTTAGTGCCTTTGCTTTTTTTTTTTTCATCTCCCTTGTTTTTTCTGCCATGGAGCTAGGGGTGGCCATGTGCCTGCTCTGGCCCCTGCCGGCCATTTTGGAGTGCCTGCAGCTGGTGCTCCAGGCTGCTGCCCTCCTGTTCCAGGACCTGGAGGCACAGTAGGAATAAGATCCTCCGGAAGAGGGTGCTTTTTCCGGAGGATCGGGGCCAGTGTAGATGCTCTTTTCCGGCTTTTCTAAAGCCGGAAAAAAGCGACGGACATTTTTATTTAAATGCCGCGGGGGATATTTAAATCCCCCGCGGATTTCCCTATTGTGATCGCTGAAATTAACATGCCCCTTCCGGAAAAGGGGCCAGTGTAGACGTAGCCCCCAGGTTCAAATCTGTCCAGTGGTGGTTACATTTAACCACCCTAACAGCTAGGAATTTTTTCCTAGTGTTCAGCCTCCCTTGCTGCAGTTTAAGCCCATTGCTTCTTGTCCTATCATCAGAGGCCAAGAAAAACAATCCTCCCCCCACCTGTGATACCCTTTTTAATACCTGAAAACTGCTATCAAGTCCCCTCTCAGTCTTCTCTTTTCCAAACTCAACAAGCCCAGTTCCTTCAGCCTTCCCTCATAGCTCATTTTTTGTAGACCTTTAATCATTTTTTGTTGCTCTTCTCTGGACCTTCTCCAATTTCTCCACATTTTTCTTGACATGTGGTTCCCTGAACTGGGCACAATACTCCAACTGAGGCCTAATCAGAGCAGAGTAGAGCAGAAGAATGACTTCTTGTGTCACTCCTGTTAATGCATCCATTTGTCTGAACAAACAAATGAACAAACTCTTTAAAATATATAGTAGATGAGAGAAAGTAAATGATGCATATTTAAATGTCAAGAGTACTTAGAGCCCACAGTATAAAAGAGGCATGTTCAAGTAATATGTTAGGTTTCTTATTTTCAAAGTAAATAATGTCAAATTATTATATTATAGGCCATTACAGACATTCAGTCCCATGCTAAATGTTTTCCTAGCAGTGTCGTCTCTATGATCTCATTCAACATTTACTAGCTCTGAATTACATTTGCAATAGAATATAGAAAATGCTCCCTAAGGTAGAATTAATTGTGAAAATGAATCCTAATAGCTTAACCCAGTTCATATTGATTTTATCTCAGATCTCTTTTATGTTGCAAGAATCAAACGGAAATCCATGCAGTGTCCTTGTTTCCATAATTGCCAGAATACAGGTTGCCCTGGAGATATGATGTCACATTTGTAAAAGTGGACTACAGCTATTTCAGCCACATTGTCCTTGATAGATCCAGCTGGTAAAATTCTTTCGGGATCTATTTTGAGTGGATTATAGAGAGAGAACACCCACAAATAGATCCAGCAAAATATCTGTAAACATGTGAAGCTACTGTAAATTAAGTATTTTGTACTTAAAGATCAGAGAGATCACTTTAAAGGCTGACTCCCTATTCTTCTCAGAGTGACATTAGGAAACACATAGTCATGTTTTCAAGCAGCACCAAGAAATGTATATTGCATATTAAAAGGAAAGCAAACAAGTAAAACCTTTAGCCTTACAAAAGCATGCAGTACTATATAATTTATAACACCCTGAGCACATTTGAGACAAATGGTTAAAATAATTCTTAAATTAAATACTTCAAATAAATGCCTAAATTATGCATTCTTTGAACACTGGTGGAAATGGAAAGTAAAACAAGTCAGTTACACGGTATTACACTTGGGTTGCCAAGATTCTTTGGAGGCATGTGTACCTTCCAGCAAAGCAAAACATTATTTTCCCTGTCACATATAGAATTGAGCATGCCCATCAATGCAATGTACGGTTACGCTGTCACGCAAGGGATCCAATTTCACAAGGATTATGAGAGTTGAAGGACAAAATCAGGGCACACATGATGCTAACGGATGCAGCCTCAGGATAAGTAAATACAATTCATCTCTCTCACTGCAGTACTCAACAGCAACTGATCCAGAAAGTGGAATGAGGACAGCACAGAATCTAGGAATACTGACTTTGTTGCTATATAGATAATGCTTCTTTGCTTGGAAATGGGGACTTCTAGTGGAATGGTCATATGATACGGGGTGTGGCTTGGTGGACCCTTAAAAGAACCTCAAAAAATAGGCTCCATGCTGGCTCTGTGCCATGTTAGAGGGGACTGATGTGGGGGAGAGCAAATAACTCCATATGTAGACCCTGTCTGAGAACTGCTGCAGAAAAAGAAAAAGGCTGCTTAAGGGCTGCACAGCATCGCCACAGGGTAGAGTCTGTGCTCCAAACCCGTATGGAGCTTTCTTATTCCATCTACAGGGTCCATATGAGGCATTTGTGAATTTCACCATACAAAAAGACATCAAGAGATAAATATAAGAAGAAAAAAATAAAAGGAAAAAAGATGCACTGAGCAAAATAGAAACTGTCTGGGAAAGAGGAACCCTTTCTAGCATGTTAATTGTTGTAATTTGTGGTGAATATGTCAGTGTGTGTCTCTGCTCAGTCCACAAAGGACCGGTGCCTGTTACAGTGCTGCCACTCTGACCGTGAGATACATGTAAAGATCTATACACTCACCTCAGAGACTGGAAGGTTACCTCCCGGTGCTGAAGCAGCACTGTTCTAATAGAATACTTCATAATTAATTTCTCAAAGCTTGTTCAATTAATTGGAATACATAAATGTAAATGAAAAGTTCTGTTTAGAATTTACAACTGCTGTGAATGTTAATTATACAGTATATTTACAGAAAGGGTAATTCAGTGTGACAATATACTCACACTCTCCTCTGAGCCTACCCCGTAATAATTAATAATACTATTTACTTTAATAATAGCTTATAGCAATGTTATAAATTTGCACTTGAAGTTAATGAGTAGGAAGGGTAATCATTAAACAAGTATGGAAGACTAATTTACAAAACATGTCAAAAGCGCCCCTACAAGTGGTGAGCCTAGTTGGCTACCTCTGATCTGCTTATTCATACAAACAGCAACAAAAAACTACACCTACAAACGGTACCCACAGTCATGTAAGCACATGCTCAGACTGCTGTTATCCAGTTCTCCCTGAATCTTTTATGGCTCATTTTAAACTAAGATTCTAATCCCTTTGGAGCAAGGACTGTATTTGATTATATATAAATATATGTATTCTGTAAGGCCTGCTACAATGGGGCACTGACTTGGCAGGGGTCTTTGGATTATTGTTTAATTACATATTGTGCAGTGGCAGCACCTAGATCCTCTGCCCCATTGTGCTAGATGCTGTACAAACATAAAGAAGCTGGTCCTTGTTCTGAAGTATAGTCTAGGTTACGTGGTGTAATAGAAATAATGAACAACAAAGGTAACAATGGCTTTTGAGGCTCAGTGTGAGCAAGTTTTCAGTGTATCTGTTCATTTTACACTTGTTCTGTGAGTTGGATAATTTTTCTTATCTATAAATGGTAATTTTTCTAACAGACAAAATAAGTCTTTTAATGAAGGTCAGGCATGAGTGACCTGGTAGAAATGCAGAATGAGTTCAAACCTCCAATACCATCCCAACCGTGAATGCGACAGCATTAAATCTATAGACAGAAGCTGAGAGAGAAGAAGTATCTTAAGGGAAATAAAGTAGACAAAGATAAGAAAACTGAAAGTGAAAGAACTTCGTCCAGAAAGACTGAAGTACAATGGAAAATGGTTGTCCAAATGGAAGCAGGAAGGAGAGTGAAACACATACAAAATAAAACCACTAGTAGATCATAGCTAAAAAGGAGTGTCATCAGATATTGAGCTTGTCCATGAAGTCCATTTACAAATAAAACATAGATTAAAAAAAATCTGTTCTCCAAGTGGACAAACTAAGTCCCTAAATTGATAGGACCCTAAATAGCAGACCCATAGGAAGAACAGATTCCTTTTCAAGCATGGATGCCAGAATAATTTGGCTGAAGACTGACTGGCAAATTTATAAGTGTCCATTTTACAGTGTCTTTTAAAAGTAGCTTTGGAACACCAAACTGCAGCAACACAGATCTATTCCAGTGACGTGTTATCCTGGCTAAAAAAATAACAAGGCTGAGTGAGTGAGCCTTGACCCCTTAGTTGGCAAAACTTACTTTGGACTGTGCAAGGGACAGTTGGTTGAAAAATGAAAAAATATTTTCCAAAGATTTCCCCCAAGGTCACAGTCATCCTAGTAATAGACCAAGCAGATAAATGACTATAGTACTGGGAAGCTCTTGTCATTCATATAAAATGATTAACGATGTCTGTTGTGCACCATCAGGTTCAGAGGCACATTTTCAGTGGGAGCATAAGAAGGGTCCACAGTTAGATTTTACTAGCAAAATTGATAATGGGTTTAAATCTTGTTTCTTTTTGATGTTGCTAGGTTCTTGGGTTTAGATCAAGCAGAGAAGATAACATCTAGAGTAAGCTCAAGCTGCTAAGAAAACATTAGCAATTGAAAACAAGCTGTGTGGGAATAAAAGAAAGTTTGTGTACTTTTTTTAAATCTGCTTGATCCACATGCCCATGGACAACAATGCTATGTTCTATATCAACTGGAGCTGTGGCTGCAGATTTTATCCATCTCAGGGCCTGCTGCTGACAGCAGTTGGTGGTTTAATCTAATAAAACCCATCCAGGTCAGGCTGCATTATCTTATTGTAAGAATTCTCACTTGACCTTTTCCAGCCAGGACCTTCACTTGAACTGTAATAAAGGCCTAACTGGGGAAAGGGAGTGAAGGAAACTTTTAGATGAATGTGTCGGCGCTCAACATTCCTGTTGACAAGGCTGTATGAGATATGTGAGATTGAACTGCTGAAAGGAGCCACGAAGCTTACTCAGAATTATATAAATCTGAAAAAAAAATCCACTGATTTTTCAGGCCTGAAACTGACCTTGTTCATGAAGAAAGGACTTAGTTTCCAGTGAAGCTGTCTTAGGAACTTTAATAATCTTAAATTAAATTCCACTGGGAAAATATAAACAGAGACCAAGTCATGAAACGTTGCTTACATATTTCTAATGATCCCTTTGCCACAAACTTTTCAGTCCACCCAGCATATAGGAAGGAGGAGCAGAGAGTCAAGAAATATACAAAATAGAAAAGAAACATCCCCTCTCCAATATGTCACTATTCTCTGATTTCTTGTCTCTTAAAAAGGCATGCCCACAGCTAAAGCCTAAACTGCTTTTTATTGACTTCTTGGTGCCTGACAACTGCTTGATTACTAAGTGGCATATGATGCCCTCGGCTGCGTAGTGCAATGAGATATCAGTGTGATCAGAAAAGGTGGAGGAATGGGCATATAGGCCTGGTAGCTGGAGTTGACATATCTTAAATTGAGTTTCTGCACTATACACACAGCAGGAGGCAGACAAGAAAAAATGTTCCCATTGGTTTCACTTAATCTTCATGAGGAGCAGGAGTACCGGCACTGAAGGGGTGTCCTCTGAGTTCAATTTAGTGGGTCTTCATTTGACCTGCTATATCAAACCTGAGCGTCAATCTTCCATGTAGTGTAGACATGGCCATAGAGATGTAAGAAGGCTTTGAAAATACTTCTCCATTGTGTAGACCCCCAGGGGCTTTACTGCAGAAGCTCAGCTTCATGAAGCTGCTAGGAACGTGGCCCAGGAGGGAGAGGAGTGAAGAAAAAGAGCAGCTCTGCATTCAGGGAAGTATAATCGATGATGCAGCTTACACCGGAAGTTACTGTTGCTCTGAGAGAAGCAATTACTCTTTTCAGGGCTTTTTTAAACTATAGAGGTCTGGGAATAAGGGAGGTAGAAAGCAGCAATCAGATGATGGAGCCATGTTGCTATTATAATTCAGAAAGATTTGGGGCTGTTGTGCAAAGGTGGCCTTGTTCCCATAAATCTTTGCTTCCTATGAGACCTTTCCTATGCAGCCTTTCTTCTGGCTCTTTAAATTCTGCTGCTAGTCTCACCTCGCATAGGGGAACAAGGCTTCCCAACAACTTCCCTTATGATAAGTCTACTTCTTCCTCAGCTCTTAGCAGGTGAAGGAAAGGGTTGAGGCCTACTGTCAGGAGAGTAAGATGTCAGGCAATGCTAACCAGTTACTGAATGGTTATTACCCATGGATAAGAGTCACTGCCTCAGTTTCTGATTGATATGAAGCCAATCTGTGTGCCAAAGTTAGTGCCATCACGAACGTGAGAGTAAAATTTATCAGGGTGACATGCTGTGCAGAAAGGGACAGAATCATCTTGTATGTTCCAAGGTAGAATCCCTCCAGTCTCAAGAAGAATTCTTTAAAAAAAAGAAAGAAAAAGAAAGGATGAACATTTTATCATATGCCTGTTCCTTAAGCCAGCATGTTACTGATATTCTAAAACTGCCTAAGGTATCATTGTAAGACAAACTGTGCTAATACCATTTTTTTAGACTAAGTGGTTTTGCTCAGTCTTTAGGACATGTATTTAAGCATGAACATGTTTACAGAACAAAGAAGCTACACTTACAGCACAAAATAGCTGAAACAGAGAAACATTTTAAGCTAGTAGAGTTGGTTCTGTCCTGACTTGCTTCTAGGGGAAACATGATACTTTGGCAACACATATGAAGCATAACAAAACTTTGCTTGTAGTGTTGTTATCCAGGAAAACTCAGTTCAGTATGTGGTGTTCTTGGAAGCTGTGGGAAATTTTTTTTTGTCCTTCTCACCTAGTTTTTCAAGTGGAGTTCAGCAGTGCACAAGGAAAGCATAGATGTTGCTTAGGTTCTGCAACATTCACATGAAATCCAGAGGATCCTCAATGTCTACCCGGGAGGATCACACTATATATTAGTGACTAATTAGAATTAGGACTTAAATTTCTTCAGAGCTATAGTCTTTTGCCCTTATCCTTAAGCTACTTAGCACAACAAATTGCAGCATAGAAAAACATACATCAGACTTACCGTGTTGCCCTTCTAATGTCAATATAGGGAGTTGGAGATTCAAACTGTCTGACACATTTTGGATCAAGGCTGTAAAATTCCTTTGCTGATTCCTGAGGAAGTGTAAAGCAGCATGGTCCAACAGAAGGGCCCAGCACCACAAGTATATCCTTAACATTACAGCCATATTCTGTTATCATAGCATTTACTGTAGCCATACTAACGCCTAATAAAGTACCTTGCCATCCTGAAAAAAAAATTAGGCGAAAAAAATCCTGTAAAATTATTTTTAAATTGAATTGCTACAGAAAAGTATTCTTATTAAAGATCTCTAAGTTAAATACATGGAGGAATAATAGGGTTGCCAGATGGTTTCAACAAAAATACCGGACACACTTGACATTACATCACAATCTACATTACATCTTATTTAGAAAACACCGGACATTTGTATTTTCTCATTTATATTTTCTCAATTTGTTTCCCAAACAAAAAGCTCAAATACTGGACTGTCCAGTTCAAAACAGGACACCTGGCAACCCTAAGGAATAATTAGCATTTAGCAAACATTAATGGTCCTCCTACAAATTAGCGATATTACCATTGTAGAGATAGAGAAACTGAAGAAGAAAAGAGCCCCAGAACAGAGAAAGTTCATATTACAAGCAGACTTCGAACTTGTGAATGTGTTATGCTCAGCAATGGCTTTAGGCCATTCAACTACACCTCACTGTTTACTTCGCACTGCAACTCATGGGTTAAATACTTTAAAGGTTTCTTTACACTCTCACATGAACATGACAGCACTGGGGAAAATATTATTTAAAGAACGGAAAACAACATTTTATTTTTAAAAATCTCCTTATCTGTGCTGTTTGTCTGAAGCAAATACAAACGGTGCTGATGGCAGGAATGTTTGGTCTGCAAGGAAGAAAGCCCAGATGTGACAGAGGTCAAGACAGGCTTTTCCCAGAGTTGAATGGGCCTTAAAGTAGAGCTTAAGATATTTTGTTTCTTTTCTCCCCTCCTTTACTGTGACCTCTGGCTACAATCTGGGTCACAGAACTGTATTTACATCTCTACAGAGCAAGGTTTAAAGCTATTTTAAAATATTTATCAAAATAATTTGACCTGTTACTAACTCCAGACGGGCATCTGGGGAGCAACAGGAGGAGATGGGGGAGTGAAAATGTGACTGATCAGGGACATAATAAGAGTTCAAGGCATGTAGATTTAGGGAGCAGTGGCATGTTACCTGGTTTTGTAATGAAAGGGTAAAGCAGATGGAGGAGATGCATGGAGAGAGCACAGGAGACTGGCAGAGAATGGACCAGGTAGAACAGCTTGGGGACTAGGGAAGGGGGTAGCAGTAACAGAGGGTATGTCTACACTAGCCTCCTAGATCGATCTAGGGAGGCTAATGAGGGCTACTGAAATTGCAAATGAAGCATGGGATTTAAATATCCCATGCTTGATTTGCATGTTCCCTGCCGGTCGCCATTTTAGAAATTGACTAGCCCGAAGTAACTGCCCGCGATTACATGTGGCAGTGAAACGGGATTCCAAAATAAAGCCCTAACTCGAATTAGCTGGTAAACCTCATTACAGGAAGAATACCAGCTAATTCGAGTTAGGGCTTTATTTCAGAATCCCGTTTCACTGCCGCGTGTAGACGCAAGCAGTTACTTCGGGCTAGTCAATTTCTAAAATGGCGACCGGCGGGGAACACACAAATCAAGCATGGGATATTTAAATCCCGCACTTCATTTGCAATTTTGGTCGCCCTCATTAGCCTCCTTAGATTGATCTAGGGGGCTAGTGTAGACATACCCTGAGAGTGGACATAGAAAGGGACAGAACAATGCACAAACTCCTATCTACATTAAATTTGAACATATAACCTTTATAGCTATAACCTCTTAACATTTTCAATGTGGATAGAAGCCTCCCTTTTATCTCCCCTTTGTTCCCATCACCACCTTCTGCCACCATGCAAAACCCCACTATACCTCCCTATGCACATAGTCTCACGGACCTCCTAATAGCTGTTAGCTGGACCACCAGCAGAAGCTGATTGAAAGATTTGCTGCTCACACAAAACACTGGGTAAGTCATGACCACAAACCTCATTAGAAACAGTTAAAGTTGCAAATGTGTTTGAGTAGAGTCCAGCTAACTCCCCAATTATGATGTGCTCTTCAAAAGAATTCTAGATCTTTGAAAGGATGAGTTTATGAAGTCAGCCTATAATCTCACCCAACCGACTCTCAACTAACCCAACTTCACTGTTTGATTATTAATCCTGTTTACTATTCAAGGGATCAATTCCCAGTACTCTCTTAATATTATAGTATTTGATCATGTGAACTGAATATTAGATGCCCTACTACCAGAATGAGCAGCTCCGCATGCTTTTTTGACGGGATCAGCAAAAAGCACGGGTATGCAGTCAGCACCGGGAGCTGCTATCGTAACATCTTTCTGGTTCGTTACTATTCCATCAAAGCTGTGAGGTGGGGGCTTTCCCATAATCCAAACATCACTGGCATGATTGACCTGTCAGTACAAAGACACATGAAGCACAGACATAAAGCACTGAAAAAAAACATGAATTCCTACTTAGCTTAATGTCCTTTCTCTAACTCTCTTGTTCATATACTCTTGGAGCCAACCCTTCTGTGTAGAACTTCTTTTGATAAACTAGGCAAATATAACTTAGATAGGGCCACGATAAGGTGGGTGCATAATTGGCTAGATAACCGTAGTCAGAGAGTGGTTGTTAACGGTTCTAAATCCTGCTGGAAAGGGATAACAAGTGGAGTTCCTCAAGGGTCTGTTTTGGGACCCGTACTGTTCAATATCTTCATCAATGATGTAGATATTGGGATAGAGAGTACGCTTATTAAGTTTGCAGATGATACCAAACTGGGTGGGGTTGCGACTTCTTTGGAGGATAGGGACATAATTCAGAATGACCTTAGCAAGTTAGAGAAATGGTCGGAGGTAAACAGGATGAGGTTTAATAGAGAGAAATGCAAAGTGCTCCACTTAGGAAGGAACAATCAGTTCCATACATACAAGATGGGAAGCGACTGTCTAGGAAGGAGCATGGCGGAAAGGGATCTAGGGGTCATAGTGGACCACAAGTTGAATATGAGTCAACAGTGTGATGCTGTTGCAAAAAAAGCAAATATGATTCTAGGTTGTATTAACAGGTGTGTTGTAAGCAAAACTCGTGAAGTCATTCTGCCGCTCTACTCTGCACTAGTTAGGCCTCAGCTGGAGTACTGTGTCCAGTTCTGGGCGCCACATTTCAAGAAAGATGTGGAAAAATTGGAAAGGGTACAGAGAAGAGCGACAAGAATGATTAAAGGTTTAGAGAACATGACCTATGAAGCCAGGCTTCATGAACTGGGCTTGTTTAGTTTGGAAAAAAGAAGATTAAGGGGGGACATGATAGCGGCTTTCAAATATCTAAAAGGGTGTCACAAGGAGGAAGGAGAAAATTTGTTCCTCTTGGTTTCTGAGGACAGGACAAGGAGTAATGGGCTTAAAGTGCAGCAGGGGAGGTTTAGATTGGACATTAGGAAAAAATTCCTAACTGTCAGGGTGGTCAAATATTGGAATAAATTGCCAAGGGAGGTGGTGGAATCTCCCTCTCTGGAGATATTTAAGAACAGGTTAGATAGACATCTGTCAGGGATGGTGTAGACGGAGCTTGATCCTGCCTTGAGGGCAGGGGGCTGGACTCGATGACCTCTCGAGGTCCCTTCCAGTCCTAGGATTCTATGATTCTAACTCTTTTCTTCTTGGTCAACAGACAAGCCCTCTTTGCCTTCAGATCCCTTCTTAAAATACACATCTTCCATGCATCCATCCACCCAATAAAGAAATGCATCTTTTAAATTAAAAGATATCCGCACCACTTTGATTTTGGACCTTTTTTCTGGACTTGTATTGTATTATATCATTGAGCTAACTATATGATCCGGGGAGGAGGATTAAGTCTTCCTCTCTATATTGTACCAGGTGTATTGATAGCTGCCATGGCAGTTTCATCACGATAAACCATCACAAAAACTGTCTTAAAAAGTTGTCCTACCACTTACAAGCTTTTGCTGGGCAAGATAAGACTAATGCATAGTTAAAAAATAAAACATTTGCTACACGAAGCAAGCTCTGATTAGTTAATATTGAAATCCACTGCTTTCTGATAACGTACCTTCACACTGTGAAATGTCTCCGGGTCAAAACCAGCAGCATTAGCTAACCTGCGTAGGTTTTCTTGAACCACAGCCTTTGGATCTCTCCGTTTGGAACTGCTGAAGAGATTGAAGGAGCTTAGAGTTGGAATATAAGAGATTCCCCCTGTTCTCGTGGTGAATCCATGAAGGAAGATGTTACCTGGTGAAGAGCAAGAATTGTTTGAAACAAATGAGAAACCTGAAAACTATACCAGACTCTGCCTGATCTACTGGTTGGTAACCACTGAAGTTCTGTTGTGCCCCCCTCTCTGCTCTGTGGTGGGAGGTGGGCACCTTGACGTTAGCTCCCCCTCCACTTCCTTCCTTGCCCTGCACAGAAAGCAGAGGCTCCTGAGGGGCAGCTCCAAGGCAAAGGGCAGGAGATGCGCAGCAGTCTGGGGGCAGCTGAAGTGCTGAGCTCAAAAACCTCTTGGCCAAACCAGGTAGGATCATCTGCCAGAGGCTCCAAGATCTACCAGTAGATCCTGATCTATTGGTTGGTAACCACTGAAGCTATGTGTACACGATGGGGTTTTTCTGGGATACCAGAGGTATGGGGAATGTGTCTGCTCTTCTGCGTTTTTTTGCAGAAGAGCAGATGCACTCTTTCAGAAGCCCTGTCTTCCTCCTCCCATAAGGAAGGAGGGCTCTTCCGAAAGAGGAGGCTTTTCCTAATGGTGTAGTCTACACGGGGCCAAATTTTGGAAAAGCCTCTTCCAAAAAACATATCAGAAAAAGGTATGCAAATTGCGGCACACACGTTCTTCCGATAGATGGTTATGGTGTAGACGAGTGGTCCCCAACGCGGTGCCCGCGGGCGCCATGGCGCCCGCCGGGGCATTTGTAGGCGCCCGCCGACAACCCGGGCTGGCCCCGCCCCCGGCGCACTGGAGGCGCCGGCCCCAGGCACGCGACACTCACTGGCGCCTGGTGCACGGCGCTCGGGCGGCCCCAGCCCCGGGGCACATGCGGGCGTGCGGCGCCGGTGCCGGCCCCAGGCACGCAGCTCTGGCGGCGGCGCCAGCCCCGGGCGCACGGCACAAGGGGCTCGGGCGGCCCCGCCCCCGGGCGCCCAGCGTGAGTGTGGCCCCGCCCCCGGGCGCCCGGCGCGTGTGTGGCCCCGCCCCCGGGCGCCCGGCGCGTGTGTGGCCCCGCCCCCGGGCGCCCGGGAGCCCGTAAAGGTTGGGGACCACTGGTGTAGACATAGCCTGAGTTAGAGTAAGAGGGGAGCATTGTGCTCTATGGTGCCACTCAGGGGTGTTTGTTTTTTCTCCATAGGAACCATTGCTACTGGCCCCTTTAGCAGAGATGGTGTCTCTGTTTTCTGCATCAGCATTAAAACTGAACACAAACTCTTATCCTATGTTATGCCATTCTGTAAGCCACCTTTGCTTCTTCCCAGTTCAGGACTGCCCTAGTGTGATTTAGACATCCTGTGGGTCTGGGCTGTTATTCAACAGTGCTTCTCAGAATCCCGAGTACTACAGGCCTAGCCTCTTTGGTCCCCTCTATATTTTCTGTGCCTGGACTTACAAGCAATCCATATGGCTTTACTACATGGTGTCTGCACTGGGCATTTCTCCCCTGGCTGGCTATACCAAAGCATACCAAAGCAGCAGAGATATCTTGGAGGTGAGAATTTCACTCCTACAATCTCATGTTGCTAACCTGCAAAGCTGTAGAATCCATAAACTGAAAATTGAATGAAATAGATGTAAAAAAAAATCCATAAAATCTGTTTTCTGGTGTACCTGGGATCAAGGAAGATTTTAGAATGTTAAGCTCCCCTTTCAGGCCTGGCAGACTTTCCAAGTAGATCTGAATCTCGCTCCTGATGAGTTTCACCTCCTGGGCAGGAAGTGTTTGAATGTCACACTGAAGTTCAGCTAGTTCTTGGAAGTTGTTTCCTTCACAAACCAGCCATAAATCCCCAAACTCAAACTGGTAAACAGCAGTGAATAGTTGGTCTATATACACGTCCATCAAGGCTTTCCTTTGTGGAGGTAAAATGATTTTAATGATGCTTAAATCCTTCTCATCTAGTTTTTGTTTAATGGTGTACAAGGCAGCAGCTGTACTTGTCATGCACACAACCTCAATTCCCTTCTTCAGAATCTGAAAACCACTGATGACTTTAAGTAATGAATCTTCTTCACTACTCCTTTCGCTTCTCGGAGTTTCGTAGCACATTATGTATACAAATGGAGCGCTGACTGAGTAGTGCTTTTCAATTGTTTTCAGTGTGCTACATAATAACTTCTGAATGCTGTTATTTTGTGAGTTCACTGGTAGGCTGAAGAGGTCAATTAATATTGCTTCTGCCATGTTCCAGATGATTAAAGGAGTCCTAAAAGCACCAGATATTGAATAAAATGCCTTCAAAGAAAAAGAGAACATTATTAGTCCATATAAGCAAAATTATGGCTTATTATTTGTTATTTAGTGGTTAGAGGAATTAATATACTGAAAAGTAATGTCATTTCAAATATATTTTCCATTGCATCCAATGTTCGGAGCAAAGGAAAACTAAAACAGATGGAAATTGTCCTGCTTGTGTTTAAATCTCCCTGCTGCATTCTTTTTGCCTTTCTCCAGATCTGAGATGTTAAAAGTATGGCCCCTTTTATAATCTGGCTTTCACAAACACATTTTAATGTCCTGGACTCCTTTCCACCCAAATATAGATTCTAAGGTGAACAGGAGGTCCAGCCCCATGAAGCAGTGTGGTGCCTCTCTGCTAATTGTGTGTTCTGGCAGACATTGGAACCTGAGGGGCCCCAAATGCAAATGACAAATGAAGAACATCTGTGGTTTTCCTCCTCACTTTTTTTCAAAGCTTGTGTGTCCCAGTCCTACTTGAACTCCCCCTATTGGACACTCGTCAGGTTGCTGTGTTTGTATCCCACCATGCTTCATTTGTGTACTCTGTAGCTTCCTAGGCTCCAGCACTGCTTTTTCTATCACCTGGCTAGCACAACTCCCACTTACAGGCTCTTTGCCTATTAGTGCTTTATGAATATAGGACTTCACAGGGCAGCTGCCCTAGATTCTCAAGGCCTGTGCAGAGCCCCCAAATATTCCTGTTGCTTAAACATACCTATTTCCAGAGCTTGGACATTCTGATTGACAGTTATCTCTTCAGAAACATGTGATAGCTGAAGCATATGCTGCAAAGATTTTGCAAAAGTGATTCTAAAACAATGGGTCTTTTCTTTAGGTGGCCTAAGAGATCTAATATTCAGATAAAACATCTCCATACCCTCCTCTGTCTCAGTTTCCTCAGCACTCTTAGGCCTGGCCTACACTAGAGCAGGAAGTATGTGGAATGAGAGGCATTCCAGATGCTTTCAACTCACCTAGCAACATAGTCAGTCTATCCAGCCACTCTCATAGGGTAGGTCTACACTACAAAGTTAGTTCGAACTAACAGAAGTTAGTTCGAACTAACTTTCATAGGCGCTACACCTGCGCTCCGTTAGTTCGAATTTAATTCGAACTAACGGAGCGCTTAGTTCGAACTTGGTAATCCTCATTCCATGAGGATTAAGCCTAGTTCGAATTTACTAGTTCGAATTAAGGGGTGTGTAGACCCTTAATTCGAACTAGTGGGAGGCTAGCCCTCCCCAGCTTTCCCTGGTGGCCACTCTGGCCAACACCAGGGAAACTCGTCTGCTCCCCTCCCGGCCCCGGACCCCTTAAAGGGGCACGGGCTGGCTACGGTGCCCGTGCCAGGTGCAAGCCTGCCAGCACCCAGCTAGCAGACCCTGCACCTGGCACGGCTCGAGCCACCCACCCGATGCCCCCCAGCCCTCCCCCTCTTCCTGAGACCAGGCTGGCGGCTCCCGGGAGCTTGCCCGGGACCGCAAGAGGCGGGCACCCGCCTGGGCTAGTGCGGACATCGTGGACCTCGTCCACGACCTCTGCACTAGGCACAGGAAGGTGGCCGGCTAGGGCAGGAGAGCTGCCAGCCTGGCCACCCAGGAGCAGGTGTGCATGAAAATCAAGGTGGTCCACTGAGACCCCCGACACTGAGCCCTGAGCTTACAATGGCCATCCTGGGTCAGACCAAAGGTCCATCTAGCCCAGTAGCCTGTCTGCCGACAGCGGCCAACCCCAGAGACCCTGGAAGGGATGGACCGAAGACAGTGACCAAGCCATTTGTCTCGTGCCATCCCTCTCCAGCCTTCCACAAACCTTGGGCAGGGACACCACTCCTACCCCCTGGCTAATACCACTCCATGGACCCAATCTCCATGACTTGATCTAACTTCTCTTTAAACTCTGTTCTAGTTCTAGCCTTCACAGCCTCCTGCAGCAAGGAGTTCCACAGGTTGACTCTTTGCTTTGTGAAGAACAGCTTTCTGTTATTAGTTTGAAGCCTGCTACCCATTCATTTCATTTGGTGTCCTCTAGTCCTTCTTTATGGGAACTAATGAAGAACTTTTCTGTATGCACCCTCTCCACCCAACTCCTGCTTTTAGAGACCTCTATCCTGTCCCCCCTCCATCTCCTCTTTTCTAAGCTGAGAAGTCCCAGTCTCTTTAGCCTCTCTTCATATGGGACCTGTTCCCAACCCCTGATCATTGTAGTTGCCCTCCCCTCTCCCAGCCTCTCTCTTCCCTTCTCCCACCTCCTTTTCCCAGTCTCCCCCAGTTTTGTTCAATAGAGAGAGATTCTATTTTTGAACACAATTGTCCTTTATTTTGTACATCAGAAAGGGGGGCTAGGGAAGGGTAAGTGGAAGAAGGTGAGGGAGGAATGGGGTACGAGCCCCCGATGGGGACGACTGGGCTGGCTCTGCGGGCTTCTGGGGGTGGAAGCTCTCCTGCAGCCCCCCAATTTCCCCCTCTCCCCAGATGGCAGCCTGCGGCAAGTGCAGCCGGTCTGATGGCCGAGTGCTGTGATGTGCCCAGTATGGGTAGTCCGGGCACTCCAAGCCAGGACTGCTTTGCAAGCAGGGCACCCCTGAGAACTGTCTGTCCGGGGTGGGGTTCGGGACCCTTTAAGCGCAGCCCTCGGCTAGCCTGAGACAGCATCTCCACGCTCTAAGTCCTCCTCTGATGCCCTGCCGGCACTGCTTCCGGCCATCCTTAAGCCTGGTTCAGGGTCCACTCTGTGTGGACATGCTAGTTCGAATTAGCAAAACGCTAATTCGAACTAGTTTTTTAGTCTAGATCCGTTAGTTCGAATTAGCTTAGTTCGAATTAACTAATTCGAACTAAATTAGTTCGAATTAACGTTGTAGTGTAGACGTACCACTAGTCTAGTAGAGGAATCTGTGCTATCGCAAGGACTCTCCTTCTGCCCCATCACACCTATGAAAATGATTCAGTTCTGTGGATATCTGGAAGCCTATTTTCACCGCTTCCATCTAAAAGAATATTTCCAACACACCACTGTACAACACACTGATCTTGCTGCTCCCTCCGAACAATCCCACAAGAGGAAGGCTTCTATGTGGACCCCTACTAATGGTCATAACAACAGTCTTGACTTATACTTCGATTGCTTTCGCAAACATGCATAGACTGACATTGTCAGCAAACAATAGTGTAGATGCTGCCAAGGTTTGGCTTAAGGTAAGCCGACTCCAGCTACGCATTTTGCCTTCCTGCTCTAGTTATTCAAGGTCAGTCATAAAGATGTTGGCATATTGTTGGCATATTGAATAACTAGAGCAGGAAGGCAAAATGCGTAGCTGGAGTCAAACCTTGGCAGCATCTACACTGTCTGAGGCTGATGGGCGCAAACTTTCCTGTTGGCTTACCTTAATCCTTGTAAAAAGGAGGAGTAATGGATGCTGGTGGGAGCTGTCTTTAGCATTCAATTTTCGGATCTACCCTAGACCCGCTAAATCGAACATCAGAAGATTAACCTCCAGAGCGTTGATCTTCCAGTAAGTATTGATATGCCCTTTTGGCTCAGGTCAAAGTATCCAGGGTATTTCCCTTTCTGCTCCTGCACAGCATTGTTTTCTGCTTCTGGTCTCCTCCCCCTCTTTCTAAAATAGCTATTGACAGTTCTCTTTTTATAAAGTTGCAGTTTCCTGTGTCATGTGAACTTGTCAGATGTTCAGATTCCACCATCAAGTGATCTTTTGTCTTAGGCTTCCTGGCAGAACGAGGTTTTCTTGGTTTGGCCACCTTTTTTCCAGGGTTTTTCCATTTAAACAGAAAACTAACCTTCCATTGCTAGTCCTGCATTATCACCCTTTGAAATTTCATTCCAAAAAGGAGATTAAAAAAACAGAGAAGCCAGACTAGCCTTACAATCAAAATGAAGTGTGCAGTTTGGCAAAGTTGCATGCACACAGGCTGCGTTTAGACTGGCAAGCTTTTCCGCAAAAGCACCTGCTTTTGCGGAAAAACTTGCCAGCTGTTTACACTGGCCGCTTGAATTTGCACAAGAACACTGACGATCTACTGTAAGATTGTTAGTGTTCTTGTGCAAATACTATGCTGCTCACGCTCAGGAAAAAGCCCTTTTGCACAAAACCTTTTGTGCAAGAGGGCCAGTGTAGACAGTTAAAAACTGTTTTGCGCAAAAAAGCCCCGATGGCGAAAATGGCGATCGGGGCTTTCTTGTGCAAAACCACGTCTAGATTGGCATGGACGCTTTTCCGCAAAAAGTGCTTTTGCGCAAAAGCATCCGTACCAATCTAGACGCTCTTTTCTGCAAATGCTTTTAACTGAAAAACTTTTCCGTTCAAAGCATTTGTGGAAAATCATGCCAGTCTAGATGCAGCCACAGAGTTTATAACCTCAAACGGGATACATAAATGGTAGTAGACAGATTCCCCAAGTTGTCACATGGTGTCACAGAGATGCCCTGTACTCATTCTGTCTTCCATAGGGAACTGTCCTTTTGGTCCTTCTTTATTGCTGTTTCCCTCCAACTGATTTTAAAGTAACCCTGACTAAAAATGCTCGTTTTTCTTTGTGTACAGAATACATAACAAATTTCATTTGTACTATCAAATGCAGAGGACTTGACTGGTCTACTTGAATTAAGTTAGGACTCATGATCAAAACCTGACAGCCATTGATCATGTCTGTCAAGGGATTTATGATCTCAGTCTTTCCCTAGGATTATTATTACATACAACTGATGACACCTATTAGGGAAACCTGCCTGCTAGAGAAAATAGCAGGAATCGTCTTTATCCTGCTGCTCTCAATGGCAAGTGCCTAACCTCTTTACCTCTCAGAAGATCTCAGTTGAATTATAGACAAGATCATACCCCACAAAGGAAACAAGGGACAAGACAAGAAACTGCAACTCCCTCTTACATCAGTTATGTGAGGGAGAAAGGAAGGGTGAGGAAGAGGTCACTGATTTCCACATCCTCCTTCCTCCCCAAAGAAAACACCACCTGTAAAATAAGGAAGGGAGGATGCTTTTTGAAGGAAAAATGTCTGCCAGTATAGTCATTAAGATGTGCATTTATAGAAAGAAACCCACTAGGGTAATTATGAGACAGTGTGTGCATGAACATAATGAGGCTGATTCATTAGTGCATTTGGCCAGTTTTGCATCATACATCTTCATTGAAATCAATGTTGTTACATTGGCACTATTTTATTGCAAATGCAACATTTTTGTTTACATTAGTGGAATTGAATTACTGCTTCCTGAGATAGTCACAAAAATACTAGGTACTGCTTTTGGGCACAGAGTATGCCAAGCAAAGCACTATGTTACCTTCTCTAAAATGCATCATAGTTGCTAAAGTTTGAAATACCTAGTCCTGGGGGAATTATGCAATTGTATATGTGGAGACATAGGGTACGTCTAGACTACATGCCTCTGGCGACAGAGGCATGTAGATTAGACTACCCAGCATAGGAAAATGAAGCGGCGATTTAAATAATCGCTGCTTCATTTAAATTTACATGGGTGCCGCGCTGAGCCGATCAGCTGTTTGTCAGCTCAGCGCAGTAGTCTGGACGCTCCGCGGTCGACATCAAAGGCATTTGTCGACCTCCCAGGTATGCCTCATCCCAGGAGGCATACCTGGGAGGTCGACAAATGCCTTTGATGTCGACCGCGAACCGTCCAGACTACTGCGCTGAGCTGCCAAACAGCTGATCGGCTCAGCGCGGCAGCCATGTAAATTTAAATGAAGCAGCGATTGTTTAAATCGCCGCTTCATTTTCCTATGCTGGGTAGTCTAATCTACATGCCTCTGTCGCCAGAGGCATGTAGTCTAGACGTACCCTAATAAAACTGCAGAATTCCTCCCAAGAGTGACATAACTTAGCTTCACAACCCATAGAACGTGAAACTACCAATAGCTTCAGCAGAAAATATTTACTAGAGAGGAGTTCATTGAAGTGCACAGTGCAGGTCTGTAAATTCATGAATGTTTGAAGATGAAATCTGAAAAGTCATTTTCTTCCACACACTCTGGGTACAGCTAGACTACAAGTTTTTGTCGGAAAACGGTATGCAAATGCACTTTGCATTTTACGTAACTTTTCTGATTCTTTTGTTGGAAGAGGCTTTTTCAACATTTGGTCCATCTAGACTGGGCCAAATGTCGGAAAAAAACCCTCTATCGGAAGCCCCCTTCTGCCTTGTAGAATGCATTTGCATTAGTATTGTGTGTCATAGCAAATCAGATATTATATGGTATCTTAAATAAAGTACAGAAAATAAATCAATAAAAAAAGTAGAAAATACCACCCAAAAAAGTGGAAGAGCAAATGTGGAAGAGCAAATGTCCCTGGACATAGCAGAGTTTTTTTGGGATACCTCCGGTATCCAGAAATTCCGCCCCCCAACCCTGTAGTCTAGCCATACCCCCTCTGAAACACTCAGAACACAAAGCTGGGTGATCAGCAGAACCTATGCTATGGACCCCATCCAAAGAACAGCCAGAAAGGATAAAATGGAGGGAGAGAAGGAACAGTGGAGAAAATGACTAGTATGGACAGATAGAAAAATGGAAAAGATGAGAGAACAGAAACATTAAATGAAAAAACACACAAGTGATGGAAAAAAGCCAGATCAGAATTAAAAAAATATCAAGAAGAAAATTTACCAAAAAATAAACTCAAATCTGAAAATGAAAATAAACTGAATATATTCCTAATTTTGGACAAGCATGGTCTGCCTCTTTCCCCACAATCACCTTTGGATCATCTCAATCACCCTCATTTTCTTTTCTGAAATGTAAACATGTATGTAAAGTTTTGAAAAGTGATAAAAAAAACCCCAGAAAGTATTGAAAATCTTATGTTAGAGGACAAATAAGTGAAGCCATGCATCAACTCCAGAAAAAATACAGAGGGTGTTTATAGTTCCACACAATATTTTTAATAAATCATTATGTATCAAGAAACAGAAAGCATGGAAATGTAGAAATCACTCTGAACTTAAGAATATTTATGTATGTTTTAAAAAAAAGCCAGAAGTTACCATTTACAAATAAAAAATACATACAGTTTCCATAAATAAATATAAGATCAAAGACCTAAGTTCAGGTGTTTACTTACAGCAGTGGACAATCCTTTTCCAGCTCCCAAGAGAGATCATACAAAACACCCGCATACTATCATGAACCTTATATATCTGCATAGTTGCAAATCCTGCAATCGATTTGTCCAAGATGGAAATTCCCTATTCAGGTGAAATGTGAGTGGGGGAAACCCGCCTCTCTTTTGCCCTAGGCCCTGAGTTGCTGCTGTCACTGTACACAGGAAATCCCAAAGTGTTCTTAAAGGCACAAACGTGATTAATTTCTAGGGTAATACAAAACCAGGAAGCAATGTTAACCCTGCCGTACTAGTTCTGGGCAGCAAACATGCATCTGCGAGCGACCTTCTTATGTATGCGCAGCTTCATATAGCCTCATAAATGGCAAGAGCTCAAAATTAAAAGATAAATACATGGAGTAGAAGGAAAGGAACCACAAAATATAAAGGAGTCCTTTTTGCCAAAGGGTGACTCCATGCTCTGCAAGAGGTTTGGTAGTAAATCAAGAAGAAAACAGCCACAAAAAGTGAACTGAAAATTACTCAAACAAAGAAGGGGACACAGGAACGGAGATGAGGAAGATTCTGCCTTAGAGGCCCTGAAACACATGAAATATTTTTAAAAGGCGTCACTAGAAACAGGAAGTGCTTTTTCATTTTCATGGGACCAGTAATTCCTGTAAGCCCTTAAGAAAAAATTAATTCATTAGTACATTAGCACGGTCACAAGAATAAACCATTTCCAGAGTTTGGTTTTGTGTCAGTGTTGGCAACCACTTTACAAATAAAGCTAAGTACATTTTTTATTAGTGTTGTGTATCACAACAAATCAGATATTATATGGTATCAGAAATAAAGTACAGAAAATAAAACAATCAAAAAAGTAGAAAATACTATAGGAACATCTGATGCAAGCACAGCAAAAGAGGAAAACAAAGTGTTAGAATATAAAAGGACTGAAATACAAAATGATCCAGAAAATATTATAATGACATGATATTAATTGATTTATCTCATCACCTGAAATATTTTGTTTTTCCGAAAAGAAAAAGAGTAATAGCGGATACAGTGTTATTTTATAAAATAATGAATAGTATTTGAAGGAAAATTAGGTCCTTCTGTTTTATAACCTAAGAACAAGGAGAAGCCAATGAAACTGATATTTGCAAGAGGTTACAATGATTACCATAAAATTTTAAAATTGATTTAAAAAATACATTTTAAGAAAATGAGTTAATTAAGCTAAAGTACTAGTTATCACTAGGCAACATGGAACCAAAGAGCTTACCGTGATTTTTTTAAAATATACATTCTTACAAATAATGATAACATCCGTTAAATTAACTAAGATACAAATTGTAGGACTATTAACCTTCACATTTGAGGGATGCAGTGACAGAAGCATGATCTTTTCCATTTTTTTGAATCACAAAAAAGTACCTTGCTTATAACTGGCAATGTCAAAGACTAATTAAAAAGATGTTTAAAATTAGAAATGGGTAGACCTTAGTGTTAGAAAACAGAAACAAAAACATTTCCCTAACCCCACCTTTTACACAAATTTTTAGACAATCAGGGTGAGATTCTGTGCTTTTCTTCTATGTATGTCTTCAAGGCAGAGTTAACTTGAACTCTTACTCAGACATTGTCCCTTATCCCGCTCTATCCGCACACAAAACCCCCTCATAAAAGTTTAGTGGTGGTTTGGCTAGCTGGTCCAGCTGGGGTTTAAGTTAGGGCCCATCTGTTTTCAGTACGCAAGCTCTAGTTGAGCTTGGGCTGATCTGCCTGCTTAAGCTGGAATTTCACAGCTAGCTTATAGTGCAGATGTGCCCTAAATTACAGCAACCCCCTAAAGCACAACTCCCTACGCTGTGCTGGTGAAAAGAGAGGAAGACAGTAGTACCAGGCCCCTAACACATCTGTATAAATAGACGGAAAAGTACACGAAAGGGGCCCAACTGACAGAGCCGAAACTAAGGTTTTCTGCACCTGGGCCAAGCTACTGAACTGTGCCACCCCTCTCCCCCACCCAAAAAAATGATAAAATTTTAAATTTTTTGTATTAATTTTATTCATTGCACATGTTATTAATTGCACATATATTGAGACTGAAAATAGATGATAGTAAAGATATAACTGAAATAATATTTTAACTTTCTAATTTTTAATTTTGCGCCCCTAAATGTACTGTGCCTGGGGCAAGTGTTCCACTTGCCCCACCCTTGTTATGGCTCTGCCAACTGAATATGATGTATCAGTCTCTCGTCTCCTAATCTCAGCCTCACTCCTAGGTTAGGGCTTCCGAAGGAATCCTGTAGCTATTCATATCCTCCTGCCTTGATAAATTGCTCTTTCCCTTTCTTTTTTACTCTCTCTGCCACTCCCACACTCCCTTAAAAAAATTCATACACAATTTTTTTCGTCCTTTGCTGACACTTCCTTTTTAAAAAAATTTGGCTTTCCCTTCCACTTTTCTTCCTTGTCTGCCAGCGCATCCTGTCATGTCACCTCTCACGAGAGATGTGCTTTCTAAGTAAAACTAAGCCGCAGTCATGATCGTGCGATGGAACTCTAGTCAGGATTTTTTTTTTCAAATTATGACATTTGAGAGGTCTATCATAAGTGAGGATTAATTTTACTTAGTAATTGCTGTCGGCCCTGGGTGGCTGGGGCTCCCTACTGTAAGGGAAGTGGGAGAGGGGTCTCCTACTGCAGCCCCACAGGCCTGTGGAGTTGATGAACCCTAAGAAGAGAATGGATGAGGCTGGGAGAGTGGAACTATGACCTGTGGGTTACTGGGGGATGGAGCTGAAGTGAGGAGGGTGGGGATCGAAGGGGTGGAAGAGCTGTATTGATGGTGGGCTCTATGCAGATGGGGTAAGTTCTGGGAGAGTGAACTGAGGGCAGTGGGGGTTGATAGAATCGGGGCACTGAGCTGATGGGGTGGTGAGGATGGGGACTGGGGGGGACTGAACTGATGGGAGTTTGGAGGACAGGGTTAATTGCTAGGCAGGAGACAGGCAGATGTGGGGATGCGCACACCTGCATCAAGGTTCAAAATGACCTTATCTAGTACATATGGAAGAACTGGCCATTCTAATTGTCACATGCACACATAGGGTTGCCAGGTGGTTTCAACAAAAATACCGGACACACTTGACATTACATCCCAATCTACATTACATCTTATTTCGAAAATACCAAACATTTATATTTTCTCAATTATATTTTCTCAATTTGTTTCCCGAACAGAAAACTCAAATACTGGACTGTCCGGTTCAAAACCGGACACCTGGCAACCCTATGCACACACCATCCGGCCGGGCTGGGAGGGGGCGTCAAAATCAAGAGACTGAGCTAAAAAAATGCAATAACATCTTTTTTTAAAATGTCAGGATTGTTTTGGACCAGTTCCAAGATTTCTGGGAGCCCGACTCTTGCTCTTTGATCTCTTCAAGCTGGCGATACCGTGACTTCCCCTTTCCCACCCTGTTGGCTCGCTCTCTTTCATAGACACTCCCTTCAGCTTTATTGATTCTTCTCTCTCATGTTGCCCCTCTTTAGAGACGCTCCCTGGACATAGCAGGGGCGGGCCACCAGCACAGGTTTCCTGCCTGAGCAAGCAGGCCACTGCAGGCCCTGCCCAGGGCTGTGTGACACTCAGGGGGAGCCTGCTGCAGTTTCCTTTGCTTCCTGCCTCAACCCAAGGTGCATGGGGGTTGGATGCGGCACTGCAGGGGGAGCCTCTCTCCACTTTTGTTTGCAGCTTCAGTTTTAATGCCACAAGTGCTGGCCCTCACTCTGCTCCCTGGTGGAAGGGGGGGGGGGGAGTATGGGGTTCCCTTGTTGACTTGAACTCATACACCTTATTAGTTTCCTGGCACGCTCCTCCCTATGAAGGGGCTCTCACAAAACCTTACTCCAGGGCCATCAGTACCAGCACTAGGCATTGAGACTCAGCAATTGCCTAGGGCCCTGAGCAACTCAAGGGGGCCCCTTATTAATTATTGGTATGTAAGAGGAGGGTATAATATTCCTGATCAGAGTCCTTTGTGGGCTAGGATCGCCTCTGAGGTCAATACTAATTTGTGTTAGGCACTTACTGGATGATTTCTATATTAGAACTAACCCTGAGTCAAGCTCCATGGGCAACCCCTGCCTCTAAAGGCCCAAAATACAGCTCACGTTTCCACTTCAGCCGCTAGGGAGCAAAGGCCACGCAGAGGGAATGTGAATCCCATACACTGTGGAACAGATCTGTTTAACCTCAGACTTTCACCAAGGGAATTTTTCAAGGCTGCAGAAGTATTACAGTCCTAAGTATTACAAAACAAAACGAAAAACAACACCAACAAAAAACCCCACACACATCAGGCCTCAAAGAATCAAAAGCTTGGGTTAATATTGTGAGCTTTTCTTTAAAAAATAATAAATGTGTGGGTTCTTTATTTGCATGCTGGATCTTGCAGCTTTAGGGTTCATGTTTTCTCTGCAAATACCAGGGCCAGAGGGTTTTTTTTGTTGTGTTTTGTTTTGTTTTGTTTTGTTTTAATGACTGACACAAGAACTGAAATTCTGACACAAGAAGATTACTTCAGAAGCTTGGGCTTTCTTTGAGCAAAACAAAATATCATGAGACTCATGGTACCATCCTATGTGGTAATATTAAGACTTCTCCCACTATCTCAAGACTATTTAATACCACAGATATGCCATCTGCAGGAATTGCACCTGCCAAAATAATGTTGACTATAATAGAGGGTGAATTAAGAGAGTAGATAGGCCAAGAATTCAGGAGTCCCACTATTATTCAGTTTCATCTAGAGAAGCGGGCATAGTTGTTTTCCTGATTTAAAATAAATTAAAATGTACTTGAGCATTATCCCTGCCTCTCCCTTATCTCAAAACGGTAGAAAGAAATTATTTCAGAGGAAAAATCTCCACAGTTTTCTATTGTGGATGCAAATGCTAGATAATGGAGCATTCCTCAGTGGATCTTCTAGTTGAGCTATTGCTCAATTGAGCATGGTCCACACACAGCATGTCTTCACAAAGCCAAAACTATATGGGGGAAAAGCAGCTGCTCACATCCAGTACTCCTCACAGCCCCATCTCATGGCTCAATTATGGGCAGGGGACTGCAGTTTAGGGACTCTTAATACATACCCTTTTCATGTACATTTTTTCCAGTGCACTCAGCATTTAGCCAGCTTATTTGACTGTGCAGTTATTTCCAGTATATAAGTGATACAAACAATGTCAATAGGCTTCAGGAAAAACTTAAAAAACATAACTGTTTTAAATGTGGCTGCTGGCTACTGAAGTCAATCTGAAAAACACAGTGGGTGCTCTACTGTTGTTTCACTGTTATATGTCCATTTTTCCTAATTTTTGTTTTATTTGTAAAAGCGTTATCAAGTAAACAAGCAATTTAATGGGAGGGTTTATGTTTAGCTTGCCTCAATCATATACTGCTGTTTCAATGCTCGAATTGCATTAGAACTGCAAGTGAAAAAATATGGGGACAGATCCTCAGCACGTGATGCTACCATATGCAGCTATGACTGTTCATACCAGCTGAGGACTTGCCCTGTGAACTAGCAGGAAGAACATTTATAGCATTCAGTAAAGGAGCAATTTTAGTTTTAAAGAAGAAACTCAGCAATGTAGATTTTGAATCTTCTGTCATCATTTCCTTTGAGTGTCAGCCCATTAATAATATATTCTTGATGATCAAAAACAGGCCATGAGGATTAATTTATTGATCTGTGTTCTTCTATGAAGAATACATCCAAGAATATTTTGAAACTGTTGTCCTTTGTCTGTAGCAACTGTTTAATGTGGGACTCAAATTAGAGTGCATGAAAGCAGTATACAGCATTTTTATTCTGTGTTTTTATAGTGCTACCCTTTTGCCTAGACATGGCTGAGCAAGATTCTCCATCATTAGTTGAAGTTGTAAAACAAGTAGCAGTACAGCAACACTTACAAGATTCAGAAATAGAAAAAAACAAAAGAGTTCTTTCTCATTTGCAGGTAATCAGATCTAATTTGAAAATGTTGGATTTACAATGTGGTACAATAGACAGGGTGGTTTTATTATGACTAAGGGAAGCTAATATTTCTCTATTTTTCTTGGGGCATGAAAAGATGAAGATTGACCCTCTGGAGGTCGATCTTCTAGTGCTCGATTTAGTGGGTCTAATGTAGACCCGTAAATTGAATGCTGAGGGCAACCCCCACCAGTGTCCAGCAATCCTCATTCTGTGAGGAGTAAGGGAAGCTGATGGGGGCATGAGCTCCTGTTGGCTTCCCGCTCTGTGAGCATCACCATGGCTCTGCTTAAGATAAGCTGAATCCAGCTGTCTGGTAGGTCAGAGATAGTGGCAGTTCTACTGAAAGTTCCTGTCTTGTATTCTAAGATTTGAAAAAAGTTCTATACAAACAATATAAGGTCATTCTCCTTAGTCCCAGCAAGGAATTCATCTAGAATGGCCCTCGTCATACCATTATCCAGGTCCTCCATGTAACAGTCCTGCCTAATAGTATGTCAGCAGTCTAAATTGAACATGTTTATGATAGTACTCATGATTAGCTCTTCAAATTTCTGGACATGTTAATTTTTTTTGGTTTAGTCTGTGAACTGGTTGCTTTATTTACTTCAGTACTGTAAGTAGTCTCAGAAACTTTACAGCAATGTGGCTTAACTTAGACCATTAATGCTTGTAGTCACACAAAGATCCCTCCAGCATTTTCACTTGTCAGTGTGCCTTAAAGAGGTATTTACTTTGGTTTTAGCCTATTGTCTCCTGATTTTACATAGTATCTGCAATAGGAAAATCAGTTGAGTTTAGCTTGGCCTAAACTCTTAGAGTAGATAAAACATTAGGGAGAATGATATGGTTCAAGTCCCTGATACATCATCTGCACATCAGACTACATCATCACTATACATTATCTGAACATGAGAAAAATAAACCCATTTGAAGCTAAGAAATGTAATGTACTTACCTTTAAGACCAATTGGATAAAGCCTCAGATATTGCATCTATCAAGATGGTTTTAGGAAATGGAACTCTAGTGCTCCTCCATTCAAACAATTTTTTCAGGTGCATAAATGTATTTATTGTATATTTTGTATTAGATTAAAAGAAAGAATTCCGTTAACTAAATTTAGATGGTGTAGTTTAAATAGCCTGCTGGTATATTCCCAAATACTGGATTTTCCCCATAGAAGAATATCACAATATTTTACAGGCTGAGCTTCAAGAAATTGAAAAACAAATGGAGTCTGTTTTATTAGAAACAAAAGCAACAGAAAGACAAATTTATCAGCAAGAGGATGACACAGAAACTACAAAATGTCACTGTGAAAGTCTGGAGTCCCAAGTCAGAGATCTGAATGCTGAAAAGATAAAGCTGAAACTTGACACAGAAGCAGCTCAAGAAGCATTTGAGATGATACTTGCAAGAAATAGTGCGTATCGTGAGAAAATAAGGATTCATAAAGAGCATCTTTGGGAAGCAGAAAGCAAAATGCCAGTTATGCTAGAACTTGTTAAAAAACGAGACATGGTTAAAGTGCTACAGACAAAGAAGGAAGAATTAATGAATGATCTCCTGAATCCTGAAGGACAAGTTATAAAACAAGTACAGGTCAGATGTTTCTGTTTCTAGTTACCTTTCCTATTGTATAAAAATTATTTTACAATATTACATAATAATCTGGTCTAGCTTTGCAGTGCTTGCTATACAGTGTGAAAATGTGGAATATCTAGGTTCATTTCACAAGTTAGAATAGGTAAATGGTGATCTTAGTTTGCAGTAAAATTGTACCAGCTACTACCGCTGATGTATGTTTCCAAAATCTAGGTTCACTTAATATAAAAACATTAACTTGGCTTTGAAGAAACTATGGAGTTGTCAGCTCAAATACATCAGTTGCCTCCACTGTTATTTGTAGGATGCTGCGGGGTCTTAGATAAACCGACATATACACTTTGCAGAACACACACATATAACCTTGTAAATGTTACTGTATTACCACTTTCAGCTAAAAAAAAAAGACTTTGTAGAATGAAAGTTTTATTTTGTAACATCATCTTTCTTTTCTGAGAATGAACTCTATAGAGGAACCAGCTTTTTGTTTGTTTTAAATCATTTATTTATCTAGGTAACATTGCTATTTGAGCATTACCATAGACAATTACAATAGGCGAGAAATTATTTATCATATGTAAATCCATTTACAAAAGTGACCCTTCTGCCAGATGGGGTCATCAGCAACAAGGGACAGGTTCGCTATTTAGGCGGTTATTTTACAAAACAGAACTGGCTTGAGTCCCCACCCAGTAATCTGGGAATATTTAACATCAACTCCGAGTGCTTTAAAGAGGTAATACTGCCACACTTGCCAGCACTGAGTCATGTAGAATGAACAAGAACTTACATTAAAAGAGAAAAGGAACCAAGCACTAGTTTGGGAAAACATCACGACCATATATAAAAGCATGTGAGCATAAATGAAACATTCAACTAAAGAGTATGTTGGGCTATGTCCTTTGCCTCACAGTCTCACATTGCAATGTGAAAGTCAGGCAAACAAGTGTTCCTATAAGAAGCTAGTCCCTTTTACTTGCACTGCACCCTACTCAGTTGCTGTCAATGGTCAGCAAAGTCCTAGAGTTCAGAGGTATATTCACATGTGAGTTTGTGGGACCTCTGGAGCTTAGTGCGTAGGCCTCTAATTGCTTGAGTTTAAAGCCAGATGGCTCTCAGCTAAGGCCATAGAACAAACTCGTTCTTTCTCTTTGCAAGTGGGCTAAGTGCCAGTACAGTAATTCCGCACTTAACATGTGCCCGCTTAACACGTTTTCGCGATAGCAGGATTTTTTTTTTTAGGGAACATTTTTCAAACAACAACCGTCTCTGCAATAACACGATTTCCCCGACCGGCTGGCTAGTCACTGGCAGCTGCGTGGGGCTTCTCCTGCCTCCCTGAAAAAGTGGCAGAGTTTTGCCGCTCGCTGCGCTGTTCCCCAGCGACCTCCTCTGGCTGGACGCCTCACTCCCTCTCCTCCACCCCCCACTTGCAGACAGCGGCTGGGTTTCCCCAGCTGGACAGTCACCGGCAGCTGCACAGGGCTTCCTCTACCTCCCTGCAAAAGTGGCAGAGGTTTGCTGCTCGCCGCACCATTCCCCGGTGACCCCTCCTCGCCGGACGCAATGAGGCAGGGGAAGCCCCGCGCAACTGCCAGCGACCGGCCAGCTGGGGAAACCCAGCCACTGGCTGCAAACAGGGGATAGAGGACAGGGAGTGAGGCATCCGGCCAGAGGGGGTCGCCGGAGAACGGTGTGGCAAGCGGCGAACCTCGGCTGCTTTGCAAGGAGTCAGGGGAAGCCCTGCGCAGCTGCCAGTGACCAGCCAGCTGGGGAAACCCAGCCATTGGCTGCAAGCGGGGGACGGAAGAGATGGAGTGAGGTATGCAGCCAGAGGGGGTCACCGGGGAACGGCACAGCAAGCAGCGAACCTCAGCCACTTTGCAAGGAGGCAGGGGAAGCCCCGGACAGCTGCCGATGACTAGCTAACTGGGGAAACCGGGCTGCCGGCTGCGAGCCCCCCGCCCTGTGCTCCTCTTTTCTTCCCCAGAGCCAAACACTTCCCTTCCCTGCTGTAACCCAGTCTCCTTTCTCCCCCAACCTTATGTCCCGGTCCCAGCTGCTAACAAGTGCAGACTGGAGCCGCAAGCGCAGACGCAACCCCCACCTTTTCCATTATTTTCAACGGGAAAATTGACCCTCATAACATGTTTTCACTTAGCACAATCATTTTCTGAAATGTATCTGCCGTGTTAAATGAGGGATTACTGTACACCACACCCAGTAGGTGTGTGGGTTACAAGTTCACCTCCCACTCTGGGGTGAAGGAGGAAATCAAGCAATGCCTGAACTGCTGCTGCTGCTGCTGCTGCTGCTGCTGCCTCTCCAGTTGACTCACAGTTTCTGCTGTTCTGCCTGCATCTCTGCCCGCTGCAGTCACTGCACCACCATTCACTCTGCCCCCACTGCCCATCATACCGTCGCTTTCTCTGCTGCTACCTGCCTTTCTGCTATAACCTTTTTGACGCCATGTCTTGAGGTCCCACCACTTAACGCAGCTGCAAGTGATTTCAGCAATTCACATGGAACCTCACTGCTAGTACAGGCTGTTTGGCTGAAATGCTACTCCACAGCAGATCCCTGGGCAGGACTACACTTCAAATGCTGCATTGGTGCAGCTGTGCAGGCCTAGCACTTGGAACTGGCTCTCAGAGACTTCAGCTCTAGTGATCTCTAAAAAAATCAAGATCCAACTGAATTTAATCAGCTCTAGTTTTAAAAAACGGGGAAAGGGAGGGTCAAATGGCATCTAGGACATGTAGACAGAACCCTCCAGGTAGGAACACCTGTTCCCCCACCTGCCCTTTCATTGGCATTTGTCATCCGTTTTCCCTGATTAGCCAGTGCAGTTTGGCTGAGGGTGACCCTTTCAATCAGCACGTGCTGCTGCCCTTTACTCATACAATAAGGATAACATTTCTTTACCCCAGCACTCAGTACTAAAGTGATTTGTATCCTTACCCCAGCCAAAATCGATCACTTGGCAATACAGTTTTCTTTGCTGAATAATGAGGCAAAAGAGGTATGTTCAAGTAAGTATGGTTGGGTCCTGAAGCTTCTCCCTCTCCCCCTCCCCCCCACTCAGCTCATTCCCTACTTACACTTTAACAAATACATTAGGCATAATTTCATTAGCATTCAATTTCATTTGGGAGGAGAATTTAGATCACATGTTATGTACATAAATATTTATCAGTTGATTGAATTTGTACAGACTTAAGCTGACTATTGCTCTTATATATATGCACACTTCTAAATACTTTTTTAAAAGTTATATGAGCAAGAGTGTATTTGTTGCATTCCTGTAGTTATGTTCCTGAGCAATATTATTGTGTCATTTTTGTAAATATATGAATACATATGATTTTCTATATAGGCAAGAAGTTTATTTACGTGAAATTTTTCAATTGATGGACTTATTTCTTCAGCTAAAGTAACTGTTTATGCACACAGATTGTTAAAAATGACACTATAGAAAGCAAACAATTATACTAGAACAGAGGTGGGGAACCTCCAGGTCATGAGTTATCTGGAGTTATCTTTGGTTTACAAACAGGGTTCATGTTTTGTTTTGTTTGTTTGTTTTTAATTCCCTTTTATCTTTAGGAAGAAATCACACATATAAAAGAGGAAGTTACTATGGTAAAAGAGTGTATCAAGGAAAAGAATAATTTGCTTGAAGAAGAGAAAAAAGTGCATGCCACACTTAGAAAAGAGATTGAGGTAAGGTTAAGAGTCATTTGATTAGAATATAATTACAGTCATATGAGAGAACATATATAGTTGGAGTTGTAAAATATTTTACTAAGCAGGTTGCTACATATCCAAACATATATATATTAACAAATGATAACACTAGCTCAAATCCTGAAGAATACTGAATATTGGTAAAATTCATCTAAGCTTGAGAGCTTATCTTTGATTTTTTGAGAGCATGGGAAAAAATTAGTCATAAGCATTTCCCCAAAATCCTGGGAAGGATTTCAGCCATAAGATCTTCAGGATTAAAGGAGATTAACTATCTCCTAGAACTGGAAGGGACCTTGAAAGGTCATCAAGTCCAGTCCCCCACCTTCACAGCAGGACCAAGTACCATGCCAGACAAATTTTTGCCCCAAATCGGCCTCCACAAGGACTGAACTCGCAACCCTAGGTTTAGCAGGCCAATACTCAAACCACTGAGCTATCCCTCCCAAATCTTAGAGTAATGTCAATCACTCCTCCTTTCACTTCTTCTGAAAGTGAATAAAGAGATTACAGAACATGTAATATTTAGGCTATGTCAATACTGTGCAGGTTTGCGCAAGAAATATGCAAATGAGGTGAAGCATGGAATATCGCCGTACCTCATTTGCATAATTAATGAGCAGCTACTTTTTGCACAAGAGGCTTTTGCGTAAAAAGGAGTCATCTACACAGCTCCTTTTTGTGCAAAAACCCCCTCTTGTGCAAGAGCCATTCTGCCATTTTTTTCAGGAAGAACGGCTCTTGCACAAGAGGGGGTTTTTGCACAAAAGCCCCTTGCGTAAAATGGCAGCTCATTAATTATGCAAATGAGGCATGCCAATATCCACCGCTTTGCCTCATTTGTGTATTTTCTTGTGCAAGAGAGGGCAGTGTAGACATAGACTTATTGTTTCTAGAAGTTGCTCTTTATGGGTATAAAGCTTAAGATGTTTCAGAAAAGGAGATAATATTGGGATTTTTTTTAAAAGAGTCTGCAATGGAGTAGAATGCACACTTTTCCTAAAACAATTTACTATTTGTTGTTCTCCCTGGTATCTGATATCTAACCAATTGCACCAAGAAAATGGCCTTTCTTAATACCTTCAGAATTTGACCTGGCTTTAAATTAGGAATAGTACAACTGCTCCTAACTTGCTATCTGCCCAGATATCATCATTAATAGTCACAAAGTCAACTGTTTGAACAGCTGAACAGTATTCATAGACTTCCATATACTTTATCTCATTGGTGAAATTAAATGCCATAAAATGTAATGATGTGCTTCAAAGCCTGATAATATAAAGATTTTGAACACATTTGAAACTAGCTCAGTAGAGCACTACAATATAGAAAAGAAAGGGGAATTTTTTTCAGATTACATAGAACAGGAGAAAATTCTTAAACTGAAAACCAAAAACACGACCGCTGTAAGATCCTAGGGCAACTCTCTGTTCTTTGTCATATGAAAAGGACTTTATTATCATGACCAAATCCTCCTGAGAAAGATAGAGGAGGAGTTTTAGAAAATTTAAAAGCATTCTGAAAAACGTTAGGTTAGAATAAACTTATTAACTGACTGGAGATTAAAGAGTATTAATTATCTACCTTATGGCTATTATGGACTGAAGATTAACTCTGATCCTGGGGTTACTTTCCATTTTCTTTAGGTCATTTGGAGTGTGAGATTTGAAATCTCAAAGAAAAAGGGAATGAACCTCTCCTCCCCCCTCCCCCCCACACACACAGACGTGAGGGTATCGTTTTTTTTTAAAGCCTACAAGGTTCCACAAGGCAAATGTCTTAGTCTAGGAGGTGTTTGTTTTAGATGGAGAACTGCTACCTAGAGCAAATTCAGCAAAACACTTGGTTGGTTGTATAATATGTATATTGGTAACTATAAAGAGATCACCTAGCTTATTTATAGTGCATTTAATGTCCCCATGTAACCTAAGGTACAGTCAAATCCAGATTTTGAGGAATGAAAAAGTATCTTCATCCTCTCTTCTTTGTATCGTCTTTTCTGTACAATACAATGTTAGCCAGAGCAGTGCAGCTTTCCTGAGCAGAGAGCCCTGCCAGCTACATTAGTCTGAATCTTTGTGTTTCACATATTACTTACAGACAGCCCTCAGCTGTATTCTATTCTGTTTTATTAGGTACAGAATAAAAGATGGGATGCTATTCTAAAACGTTTGCATTGTCAACTGAATAAGCTCCAGTCAAACAGAAGACACTGGCACTGGAACATTCAACAGATGGAAAAAAAGGCAGCTGACTTAAGAAAGTGCCTTGGGATAACAGAGTGATATGTAATACAGTACAATACAATGTTCAGCAATTTAGAATATATGGGATCCTTTATAAATAACAGTTGGCAATAATCCCTTGAACCTTGGACTAAGGATGAGTGATTTTCCCCCCTCCTGCTCTGTGTCCTAGAATATTTTGTGTTTTGTACCAACCTTTAATGGCTAAAGCAATATTCTTTTTTGTTTATATGGCCAGTGACTGCTCAGGAAAGAATTTATTACAATTCCCAGGCTGCCTCCAAAAGCATCTACCAACATTAGCAGCTCCCTTAAGGCCATGTGAATTTGCTATGTTCCATTTCATTTGGTTGGATTTTTTTAAGATCGTGTTCTGCATTGTTTTTCTGTCTGGGAAATTCATATGCGGCAGGTAATTGCATTTAATGAGACACAGAAGCTTCAGCTGCTTCATATACAGTTCTAATTAGTGCAGTGTTCTAAGTAACCTATAGCTCTCTGATTGCATTTTGCCATGCAGAAGAGTCAGCTGTACAAGACTGTATAGCATTCCTGCATTCCATGTGCCTGGATCTCCTTGCAGTTTAAGAACTGAGCCTCCCAAAACATAGTATCTCCCAGAGTTCACTGTAAGGCTGTGTAGCCCTACACTACTCCTTACTCAAAAGTTGTGGCTACATGCTACAGTCTAACTCAATGGAGGCTAAAGCGTGACATAAAATTAATTTTACTCAATTAAGATTGCTTTCTAGAGACCAGTTTTGTCTGAAACAAGCAGATCTATATTTTCTGGGGTTAAAAGGGATTAAAGGAATTTAAAGCATAAAATTACTATTCAGAAATACTTGGTAATGTAGATTCCTCCATCCTTCTGAAGCAGCTTCTATGTTAGGACCTTAAGACTATTCCTATTGATACCAATGGCAAAACTCTTTTTGAATTCAGATGAACTAGGGTCAGAGCCTTGTGATACACTCTTGATTTATGTCACAATGAAAGGAGAGGACACCATTATGGTATTATGGGTGACCTTTTCCCTGACAAACAAAGCCAAACATTATTTAAACTGTAATTTTTTAACTGTCAGCATTGTGCAAACTTTTTCATTGCTCTGGACAAGGAGTGCTAGAAAATGTGAAAATTCAGCACATTACCAAGATTTCTCAGTTCACTTGTTTCCAGGCTGGAGTGAGGTTTTGTTTTTACAGAACTGATCACTTGTTTGTCTCATACTTCTTCAATTAACTTTCTGTACTCATATACAGTATACAGAACATCTTAATTACAAGACTTTAAGTCATGCATTTTTCCAGTACTTTTAGGGGGAAAATGAACACCAAATGGCAATTTATTAAAACTTGATGTTAGACCCTTAGCGAATAACCAGTTTCTCTACATAATAACGTTTCTCTGTGGTTTGTGTTATTTTGTAGTTTGCATTTCAGGAATTTGTACTCATTGCTTATTCTTATAGTTTAGATGACAATTCACTCCTGAGGCAACCAATATTTAGATTTATTCCAGAAAGTCGTTAATATTGAATTTGAAGTGGTATTGGTTTATGCAATTTATATTTGACTTTAAATATGATTATGTTCGTGTATTTGAGCAAGTTGAATATTTATGTGTTTTACTAACTTTTCTTACTAAACTGCCTAGATACAGTTGGTTTTAGGGAGCTAAAATTAAATGAATTATTGTTTTAGTTGCTATTTTATCCTTAATAAGAAAGTTCATATAAACTTCTATGTACTTTAAAAAGTATGTGTTTTCTTTCATATAAACTGATGCATGCCTAAATCACAGTGAATCTCAAAAGGTCACTGTCACTTGTTTAGTCCCCCAAATTTGCTTTAGAAAAAGGTAAATTCACCATGCTATTCATCCAGATAAGGCATAGTTTTAACAAAATAACCTAGAAATGCAAAGCTCTATATCCTACTGCAATTACCTAAGATGAATAATTTACTGGGTTAAAGTGAAATCACACTTTGATTTTAAAAGAAGAGAAAGAACTATTACTTAAAAGCAACACCATACGCCCCAGAATTCCCTGGAAGGATGGGGTATCCATTATAAGTTTCTGTCCACTTGCCGGCCGAGTGTATTGGTGTTCTTCTTTCTGTGATGGCAGAGGTTTTGCTGGCTGCCTATGTTCTCTTTGGCACTGGCAAGCTCACAGCCTGTTCCCTTCCCATCGGTACCCGTAGCTGAGTGGAGTTCTCTCTTTTTAACTCCTCTCCAACCCCCGCATGATTTGCAGATGCAGAAGAGTAGGGTCACACTAAACTAAAGCAGCTCTTTAACCCCATGTATGCTGCTGTAGTGTCTGTCCAACCCATCATGGCAACCAGTCTTCATTTGGGGTGTGTCTAGACTACAGGGTTTTGTCGACAAAAGTGGACTTTTGTCGACAAAACTATACCTGCGTCCACACTGCCTTTGAGTTATGTCGACAGAACGTCGACAAAACTCAGCAGTTTTGTCGATGTATGTCAACCTCATTCTACGAGGAATAACGCCTTTTATCGACAGAGTTCTGTCGACAGAAGGCATTATTGCATCTACACTGTCCTTTGCGTCCACACTGTTATGTCGACAAAGCGGTTTGCTTTGTCGACAGAACTGGATGTAGTCTAGACGCTCTTTGTCAACAGAAGATTTGTCGACAGTATCTGTCAACAAAACTTCTGTCAACAAAACCCTGTAGTCTAGACATACCCTTGAAGACATCAAGAGATGGAGAATCCATCCCTTTCTTTGGCAGGTTGTTCCAATGGTTAGTCATGTTCACTGTTACATTTTTTTCTTTATTTCTAATTTGAATTTGTCTGGTTTAACTGCCAGCCATTGGTACTTGTTGCATCTTTCTCTATTAGACTGAAGAACGATACAGTACCTGGTGTTTTCTCCACATGAAGGTACCAGTGCATGGTACTCCAGTCACTTTTAACTCTTCTTTTTTTGATAAAATGAACAGACTGAGCTCTTTAAGACTCTCATTATCAGATGATTTCTCCAGCAATTTGTAAGGCTTGGTTCTACCAGTTTCTCAACATTCTTTTAAAAATGCAAGCATCTGGAGGACAATGTATTCCAGGGGTCTCCAACTCCCAACCCATGGGCCATCTACAGGCCAGAGTATATTTGCAATCCACTCCGGAAGGCCACCCCCTCCTTTGACACGTCCCAACCCTGTTCTGCCCCTTCATTCTTCCATTGCATCCCTTCCCCACATGATATAAGCTGGGGGCCTACTGGGGAGCCTGGCATGGGGCTACAGCGAGTTCAGGTCCTCCCCACAGTCACCACGGTGATAAGAGCCGGAGTGACCCAGCAACCTGCTCTTCTCTGCCTCATCGCCCATCTCTCAGTCCGCTGCCCTCTGCTTCAGCACCCCAGTCCCAGTTCAGCAGAGCACCCCAGTCCCAGCCCTGGCCTCAGCCCACTCCCCTGAGCAATTCAGGGCTTGGGGGAGTGGGCTGCGATCAGGGCTGGGGTATTACACTTCCTGCCACCATGGTAAGCAGAGCACACTGGGCTGGGAGGGCGGCAGAGTGGAGCAGGCTGCTGGGTAGCGCTGGCTCCTGCAACCATGCTGAGTGTGAGGAGTGCTCCCTGCTGCCACCCCATGCCAGCCCCCCTCTGCTCTGTAATCCTCTGGGTTGCTCAGGGCCCCACAGCTAACATGGGGGGACTGTTCCATCCAAAGGATGGTTAAAGAAGCCACCGCAGGGCATCAAGCGTCCGCCCAGAGCTCTCCTATGCCTGTATCTGAGCATCACTCCCCACAGTTAGACAGGTCTCAATCCCTTTAATGCTTTATCCATAGTGCACATTTTTAAAATTAGAATGTCATGCAGTACTAACTGAAAGCTCACCTCATAATCTACCACCCCCATCCTTCGAATTATCTCGAAGGGTCCTTGCCATTGCGCTAATGATTTCGATTCTTTCATGGGCAACAGGAGGAGCACCCAATATCCGGGTTTAAACTTTCTCAACTTCACCTCCCGATTATAATAATAAGCCTGTCTATTCTGGGCCTGTAGCAGGTTGGCCTTAGCAAATTCTCCTAATCGCTGCAGCTTTTCACACAATCAGAGGACATATGGTACTGACCCCTGCACCAGTAACTCCTGTTCTTCCCAGGCCTCCCTGACCAAGTCCAAGATTCCCCTAGGCTGTCTCCCATATAGGAGCTCAAAAGGGGAGAACCCCATGGACGACCGCAGCACCTCCCTCACCGCGAACAGCAAGGCCGGTAACAGCTTATCTCACTCTTAGGGCATGTCTACAGTAGCCCCCTAGTTCCACGAGGTATCACAGTTAACTCGAACTAAGGACTTAGTTCAAGTTAACGTTTGACTGCCGCATGTAGCCAGGGGCAGTTAGTTCAGAAAAGGGGGATATAAAAATGGCGCCCGGATGGGAAGATGCAAATAAAGCCCGGGATATTTAAACCCCGGGCTTCATTTGCAACTTTGAATGCCTACATTAGCCTCCCTAGTTCGAACTAGGGGGCTAGTGTAGACATACCCTTAGGGATCGTCCTCTGTGAAGCAGTGGAGCATGTTCTTAAGAGTCCGGTTAAATCACTCCACTAACCCATCCGTCTGTGGATGGTACACGGACATGCATATAGTCTTAATGTTGAGTAATCTGCACAATTCAGCTATTAGCGTGAAGGACACATTTGTCCCCTGGTCTGTAAATATTTCCCTAGGTATCCCGACTCGAGCGAAGATTTTAACTAGCTTGGTGGCTATAGCAGGAGCTGTAGTGTTCTTCAAGGTATCGGGTGGCATAGTCCACCAGGACAAGGGTATACTGATACCCTACCTTAGACTGCTTCAGGGGTCCCACTTGCTCTGTCACCACCGGATCAAAGGGAACCCCTACCAATGGTAATGGGACCAATGGGGCTTTGGGCCCCGTCTGACACTGGGTTCGCTAACACTCGGGGCACGAACTACAAAAATCCTGCACCTCCTTATGCACCCCAGGCTACAAAACCTTTGAGTGATACACTGGAGGGTTTTCTCCCTCCCCAGGTGGCTGGCCCAGGGGTTAGCATGGGCCAACTTCAAAACTTGCCTCCGATAACAAGTCGGCACTAGCAACTGCCGTAAGAGCCCTTGCCCCCCCTGCTTCCTGTCACCCTATATAACCGGTCCCCCTGTACCTCAAAGTAGGGGCCTTGGGCCCATCGCCTCCCCTTGTCCTGGTCTCCTCCACCACCTCTGGCCTGTTCCCAGGCCCTCATCAGGGAAGGGTCTCTTCTTTGTTTTTGAAGGAAGTATTTCCCCGCCATCCAGCTCGTGATGTCATCTTCAGCCAGATCGGGTTCCTTGCGCTGGCTCGTGGGTATGGATTGGTCTGCCCTCAGCGGTCTTTCTGCTGGCACTTCCTGGGTTACCAAGATACTTTCCCGCTTTCAGGTGCCAGGCCCGTAGGGGCTGTGTTGGCTCCAGGCTTTCACCGCCCACTGGAACCCGGGCCAATCTCGCCCCAGCAGCACAGGGTATCCTAACTTTGGGGCCAAGGCTACCTGGCAGACCGCAACTTCCACATCATCGATGATCCGCACCCAGGCTGTTGGGTAAGGCTGTACATTGCTGTGAACGCATCTCATCCAAACCGGAGCCCCTCTGGGTTCTGGTTCTGCGACCAGGTCGGCCTGGACGATGGTCTGTCCACAGCCCGAGTCCACTAAAGCCATCATGGGTACCCCTTCTATCTTCACCCTCGCTGTCAGCTTGGCCCAATCCCGGGGCCGAGCCCTATGGGTTGTGGGCGTTACTTCCCCAAAGAAACAATCCATAAAGGGGCAGTCTCTACGAAAATGTCCCTCTTGCCCGCATTCATAACAGCGATTTCGAGAGGTTCCCTCGATTCTCAGAGACTGGTCCATTTCACCCCCTCTTGCTGACCTCTTTCCTTTCTCATCCCCTGGTACCTCACACCCTGGAGCTATGGGTTTATTTCCCTTCCCTGGGGCCAAACTTAGCTCTCTATCATTCCCGTGCTGAGGATGCCGAGCTCGCCTGGGGGATAGCCAGTCTACCACCTACTCTTTCGGGTCCTTACCCCCACTCTTGGGCACCTCAGCCGCCATGTAGTCCTCCATTAGGATGATGGCATCCCCTAGGGCTGTGGGACGATGTTGCCGTACCCACTTTTGTGCCTCGGCCAGCAAAATCTGGAGGAATTGTTTGAGCACTATTAGATCAGCTACCTGTATGCCTGTACGCCTGTCAGGCTCCAAACACCTCCAGCAGACTTCATGCAACCTTTGGGCCACTGCCCATGGGCAGGCCCCAGGTAGGTAGCGCTCTTGCCTAAACTTCTGCTTGTATGTCTCTGGTGCGACCCCCACCTGATCCAGGATGGCCTCTTTTACTTTAAAATTATTTAAAGTGTCCCTGGGCGCCAATTGAGCAGGCCCAGACAAATAGGGAGCCAAGAGGGTGGCCCAATATTCTTCAGGCCACCTTGCGGCCGTAGCTACCCTCTCAAATGTCACGAGATAAGCCTCAGGGTCATCTTGGGGGCCCATTTTCGTTAGGCGGATAGGCAGCTGCGGGACACCTACAGGTTCCTTCTCCAACCCAAGAGAGGCTCCCATATTGGCCCTCCCTGAGGCAGCACCCTGTTGGAGCCACCTCTCCTGCTGGGCTTGCTGCTGGTCAGCTAGCTCCCGTAGCAACTGTCTCTGCTATTCCTGCTGTTGTGCCGCTAGTTGCTGCAGCAACTGAGTTTGTTGCTGCTGTTGCTGGCGTTGATGCTCTGCCAGCCATTCAAGTATCTTGGCCAGGTCCATCTTACCCACTACCTTGTCTCGTTGCTCTCTTTTTTTTGTGTGTGTATCCCCAAGTCCACATTCTCCACCACCTGTCCCACTGTGGGGGAGGGCAACGCTCCATTGTATGCTCACTCAGGCACACCCAGGCCTCATCATTGTGAGCTAACGAGCAGCTGTTCAGCCCTCCCCAACTACATTCCCCATCGCCCTGTGTCAATATCAAGTCTGTATCAGTCTGTTCGTCTTTGTAGCTAGTCCTTTGGCCCAGATCAGGGCTAACAGTTCTCAACTCTGAATATTCAACGCTCGCAGAAGGTAGGGAGATCTTGGCCCTCCCCCACTTCTGGTCCCAACCCAGGACCTTAAGAGCAGAGCGCCGGCTCCTCTGCTCGGTTGGTGGGGACGTGCCCCAAACTCACCAACCCACAGGTTTCAGCAAGGCCACCAACACAGCCCAATGTCGACTTCGCCCCCTCCTGGGTTACTTCCTACCCTCCATTTGCCTCCTCACCACGCTGGCGTAGCCAGCTACCCTCCGGGCCGTGGCACAGTAGGTTGGTTGGGGCTTCCCTTCTGGAGGCATCTTCTCTATGGTCTTGCAGCTCTCTGACAGGTCTCCCGCTCTGGGAGGGGGCGAGCCTCTGCAGGTCCTCCATCAGCCCCAGCCTGAGGGACCCTGCCCCATGCCAGTCCTTCCTCCCCTCTTTGCCTGTGCTGCCGCAGGCTTTTAAACCTTGAGCCTTGCTGCCGGAGTGCCCGTGCAGGCGCAGTCGTCCCGGCCGGTGTGCCACTCCCGTGCACTTCCACGCTTGTGCAGGCGGCGGCCTGGGAACAGTCCTGGCACCACCACAGGGGCGCTGCTTCCCGGACCCAGAGCACCTCCACTCCGATTCCCTCAGTACAGGGTTTGGGAGGCACCAACTCTAGGGGTACATCTAAACTACATGCCTCTGTCGACGGAGGCATGTAGATTTGTGTATTCGAAAAAGGGAAATGAAGCCACGATTTAAATAATCGCGGCTTCATTTAAATTTACGTGGCTGCCGTGCTGAGCCGACAAACAGCTGATCAGCTGTTTGTCGGCTCCGGGCGCTAATCTGGACGCTCCCCTGTTGAAATGAAAGCCTTTTATCGACATCCCCTATAAACCTCATCCTACAAGGCATAAGGGGGATGTTGATAAAAGGCTTTCAGGTTGGCGCGGCGTGTCCAGACTAGCACGCGGAGCCGACAAACAGCTGATTAGCTGTTTGTCGGCTCAGCGCGGCAGCCATGTAAATTTAAATGAAGCCACGATTATTTAAATTGCGGCTTCATTTCCCTTTGCCTATCTGTCTAATCTACATGCCTCCATCGACGGAGGCATGTAGTCTAGACACACCCTAGGAGTCCCGACACCCCGTCACAGTTACCAATGCTTCCACTGCTTACTGGGCTTTTAGAGGACATTTAGGGGTAAATTAGAGCTAAATAACAGCACAGAACAATAAGGGTACAGCTAGACTACACGTTTTTGTCAGAAAAAGGTACGCAAAATGCGCTCCTTAATTTTCCGTATCTTTTTTCAATTCTTTTGTCGGAAGAGGCTTTTCCAACATTTGGCCTGTCTAGAGTGGGCCAAATGTCAGGAAGAAAACTCTCTTTCGAAAGCCCCCTTCTTCCTTGTAGAACAAGGAACACAGAGGCTTCCAAAAGAGTGCGATTCCTCTTCCGCAAAAAAAAGCAGAAGAACAAACGTGTTCCCTGGATGTGGCGGAGTTTTTTTCAGGATACCTTTGATATCCCGAAAACTCACTGCAGTTTAGCCTTACCTTAAGAGTCAGGAGTGGTAGCTGTAAACAAACTTTATGGGACCTTGGGAAACTTGGCCACACCCATGATAAGTGGATATCCAGCCAACTAAAACCATGCCAGACCATGGATGTTGCCAGACCTGAAAGTGCCGGACTACAGAAATTCAAACTGTATCTTAGAGGTATAGGCCTACCTCTATCTTAGAGGTATAAGCCTACCTTGCAGAGACACAATATTTAGATTTTCTCTTGTATGTGGAAACTCAGAACTCTCACCTTCAGGAGTTTAATATTTAAGAAACAATGCATTCAAGAAAGCAGGAGTAAAAACATTCAGCAATGAATTCTAGCGTATCAGGAGAAGGCATTGTCTGTAATAAAGGAATGTATATCGCTGCCTGCTCATGAGCCTATCACAGTGAGGGGCAACCTAGGCTAATGAGTGGGCCATATGAGAGGCCCTCCTTCATCTCAGGTGGGCTGCAAGATTGTCAGAAGCAAGATGGTCTCCCAGGATGGGGGAGTTTTGCTAACTGTGCTTGTGTACTTAGAATTTGTGGAGTGTGCTGACTGAACCATAGCAGTGGTTTGATTGGATGCAAAGGAAGTACCTGGATCTCACACTCAATGATGTGCTCAATCGAAATCCACACATCTACTGGATGTAGTTCACTGTCCCAGGCAGAGGCACTTAGACCACTTCCAGAGAAAGAGAGTGAGTTTCCGTGATAGCCTTCGCTGAGTGCCAGATGACTTTTCACTCAAGCAGTAGAGACTCATGTACTGCGGTCCAGAGCTCCCCCATTCGGGTCTGCTTGTTGACATTATACAATCAGCACACACCTCATTTCACATGCCCTTGCTTTGCGTGCATGTCACTTTGTGTGCACGTCACACGGGTAGGAAAAAAATAATGTGGATAGAAACCAGCAGAATCTGGCAACTGTAAACAAAATGTCTCATAGCAACTGTAAACAAAAAATCCCGTGGGCTGCGTGTGTCCCTCGAGCTGCAGGTTGTCCACCACTGGCCTATCAGCTTTCTGTACAAGACAATGTTTTCAAAATGTTTAAGGAATGTTTAATGCTGCTCTTAGAGAATGCTGACAAATCCTGAAGGGCCGATGAGGCAGCGAATTCTTGGCATAGTCTTCAACAATAATAGTTCACCCCAGGGACTGTCTTTCCTTCAGTAAACAGAGAAGTGCAATTGGGAATGACGTCAAATAAACAGAAATAATCCAGTGCATGTACTAGCCCACTTTTACATTCTATTCTTTACATGTAAACACACTGCAAAACTTACCCTCTTTCTAGACGCTGTAGCTTTTAACAATTGCTCGTATATAGCAGACATTAATCTTATGTAGTAGGTGTGACAAATAAGGCAACGTTCTGCAATGTCTTTGAGAGATCATGGGGTATTAAGTGTATGAATGGTTCACATATCGTGTGATTGTACGCACTTCAGGAGGTGTGGGAAGAGGGTTACCACAGTTCCACCAGGAAATGAAAACAGTAGAGGCTGTTCAAGGCAAATTACTCAGGCTATCACACCTCCCTGGAGGCACCACCTACTGGGAAGGGCTGTGTTGGTTCAAACTGGATTCCCCAGAGTCCAAAAAACAAGGAAAGGACTTTACATATGTAGCACAAGCTTCAACTGATTGGAGCATTTATCCTGGTCACTGATCTAAAGAGTGATATGAATGTGTCACCATGGGGAAAACCCAGCTGTGGGATTGGAAGTACTGACACCTCCCAGCCTAGGTCTACACTATAGCCTTTTCTCATAAAAAGCTACACAAATTGCGTGCCACAATTTGTGTAGCTTATTCTGATTACTTTTCTGGAAGAGGCTTTTCTGCCATTTGGCCCCATCTAGATGGGGCCAAATGGCGGAAAAGTAGATGGAGCCAAATGGTGGAAAAGCCTCCACTTTTGGAGGAGGAGCCCTTATTCCTCGTAGAACGAGGTATACAGGGCTCCCCGAAAGAGTGCATTTGCTCTTCCACACAAAAAAGTGGAAGAGCAAATGCATTCCCTGGACACGGCATAGTTTTTCTGGGATACCGGAGAAGTATCCGTCAGAGTCCTGTGTTGGAGCTGGAGATAGCTTTGTAGCATGCATGCATGCATGTTTGTAGACCATAACAAAATGTTCCTGTAAGTGGGAATAAAAGGTGCTTGCTTAAAAGGAATTGTGTAGAAACTTGTAACTGCTGGTGAAGTGCTGGCCTTAGCCCTCAGAGAAAGCAACGGGCTGGTCTCTTTGGCAGACTGACTTGCTAGGAATATTATAGTATATATCAGGGAGCAGCTGTGAGCTTTAAAAACCTCGTCAGAAGGTGTCTCTGCCAGAGACGCAAGTGTCTGCCTATGAGATGCAGATCTCTGCCCAGGAGAGGTGACAGGTAGGAGCTGGAAACCTGTCAGTGAGGATCCTGGAGGGACTGCAGAGGGAGAAATATAGGTCAAGTTACTTTGAAACTGTGACAATATCTTATGTATTCATTTTTGCACCTCTCTGTCCATGAGGAACCATCCAGTTTACACCTCCTGCCCTGAAGGACTTGTGTTGGGCTAAGGAACAGAATTTAAGTCTAAGTAGGGACCTAGTTGTCAGGAATGAGGATTTGCACTGGTATCTGCATCTGGTCAGTCTCCAGGCAATCTGTGAGCCACAGCAAAGCCATCTGGGTGAGCACTCCTTCTGACTGCCCTAGGCCCTGCACTCCTTCTGACTCTGGCTCCGATCCCTTAGCTCTGCTTACTAGCTTCCTGAATCTGGGTTTTGCCCTGGGCTCTAACTCCTGACACCGACTCCAACCACCAGGCCTGATGCTCAAGTTCCAGTTTGTGACACCAATCAGCAAAGAAGAGATGCTTGAAAATCCACTACCATTTTGCTTTCCTCAGGAAAAGGGGTGGTTTGTATATTTCTCAGGATTTCTTGTCTCCCTGTGCTAATCTTCAGTGTCTCAAGTCGTGGGGGCACTTCCTGACCATGTCAGATCAAGATTCTCTGTTCCAGTGATCCTGCCTTAAGTCTCAATTCAGCAAAGTATTTAGGCATGTGTTTAAAGTCAAAATATAATTAATACGCACTTATAACCTTAGCTTAGAGTTATTTGTAGCCATGTGGGTCCCAGGCTATTAGAAGGATAAACTGGGTGAGATTATATCTTTTAGCCTTCTGTCTTATCGAGGTGCCCTGAAGATCTCAGTGTAGCTCCAAAGCTTGTCTCTTTCACCAACAGAAATTGGTCCAATAAAAGATGTTGCTTCATCCATCTTGTCTGGCTCTCAAAGCTGTTCTGACATTATGCTGGCTGTTGCGTAAAGGTAAGCACATGATTAAGTACTTTGCTGAATGAGTCCTGCACTATCGGGGAAGAATGAATGGGTTTCCATTCACAACACATAGCATAAACCCTACATCTTCTCAATTGATTGAAAAAATGTTACTGTTGAGGGACAGGAAACATTTTTTTCCTCTCCTAGCCTCTCACACTGAATTGCCTCTAGAACTTCAGCTGGCTAACGCTGCAAATGGCCAAACAAGGAAACAAGTCTCTTTAACTACAGTGCACATGGCTATTATTAGGCAGCCACGTTTGCATTCCTTTCCAATTGATACATGCTGCACTGAATAAAGAATACATATATACATGAACTTGCTGTGCTGCAAGCCGGAGAAAAGCGCCAGTCTAGACAGGATCTTGCAGAAAATATGCCCTTTTCCGGAAGATCCCTTATTCCTACTTTCAAGTAGGAGAATCCATTGTTGTCCAGAGCTTCATGGTCACTTTCAAGTACTTGAAAGTAGGAATAAGGGATCTTCCGGAAAAGGGCTTATTTTCTGCAAGATCCCATCTAGACTGGCGCTTTTCTCCGGCAAAACCCCGAGCTGGAAAAAAGCGGCAGCCGTGTTCATGCAAATGCCGCGGGGGATATTTAAATCCCCTCGGCATTTGTAATTCCGAAGTGTCTCATTAGCATCCCTTTTACAGAAAAGGGTGCCAGTGTAGACACAACCAAACAGTCTGTGGTAGGGTTAGAAGCTGATAGAAAAGTTCACACTAGTGAAACAACTAAAAAGAGTGTGGATGGGGGTTTTGTTTTGTTTTCTTTTGCTGAACTATTGTACAAGCTAACCAAGGTATATAGTAGTTTCTGCTGCCTTGCAAGACTTAGAACGAAACAGCAGTCTTCAGTGCTGGAAGCTGGCGATTTTATTTTGTTTATTTTCGATCATGTGTGCGTAAATTATTAATGAACTAAGCAGGCATGAGGGCATTGCCTTTGCAGTGAACTCTGACATGAATGGGCCCCACAGCCTGGTTCTCCATTATGTTTTGAACATAGTTTCCAGAGGAATGATGTCAAGAAATGAGTAATTCAGAACACGTAAAATATACACAGTCCTCACACTCACTGACATTCAGTATGTGACAATATCCTAGAACAGGGGTCTCCAAACTACGGCCCGCAGGCCGGATGCGGCCCGCGAGGCCCTCTCATCCGGCCCGTGGAGACCTTTTTGTCTGGCCCCGCCTTCTTCCGCGTGCCGGTGTGACGAGGCGACCCCCGCCCGTCCCTGGGGCGCCGCCGAACGGGCCCTTCTTGCCGCGGGGGGGGGGGGGGGGGGGCCCTGTCAGGAGTGTGCGGCGTGTACTCACGCCGCGCCGGGGCAGGAGAAGCGGGCCGCTCCGCTGACAAGCGGCCGCGCGGCGGCAAACGGCACAGGGGGCGGGGGTTAGCACGGGCGGCGTTCCCCCGCCCAGACTGACAGGGCAGCCAGCCAATCAGGGGGCAAGATGGGCGGTGGTGGTAACGCCCGCCCGGCGACGTGCGGGGGAACGTGAACCCCGGCGGGAACTTTAAAAAGGTGACCCCTTCCGCCCGGGGGGGGGGAAGGAGTGAGCGGTGGCAAGCAGGAGGGGAGGACAGCGTGCAGAGGAAGGGGAGAGCAGGGGGAAAAGCCCCCCCCCCCTTCCGGGAGAAACGGATTCGCAGGCGAATATTCTGAAGAGGAAACATTAAAAGCAACAATCTCTCTACCATAAGTGGATATATTTGCACACTATATTCAGGTAAGTTTAACTTAAGAAATCATAAGAATTTTTAAAAATTGTTTCGGGTCATTTGCAGCTATTATTGCGACAAAATTAGTTCGCATAATCAGGTTTTTTGAGTGATATTGTGTGCAAGATACTTTCAGTTTCATTATTTATTCATGTTGAATTCACTTTATTTTAGTGCCCAGCGATGGCCGAGAAGAGGAAAAGAAAAATAGACGATGAGTGTCGGCAATTTCAAGAAGAATGGAGTTTGAAATACTTCTTCATCAAATCCGGCGAGAAAGCATTGTGTGTGATTTGCAACGAAACCGTGGCTGTGATGAAAGAATACCACCTGCGCTGTCATCATCAAAGCAAACATCAGGAGAAATATGTACAGTTGAAGGGTAAAGTCCGTGCCGAAAAATTTTCTAAATTACAAAATCAACTCACATCTCAGAGGACATTGTTCAGTAAATCCTCAAATGAAAATGAATCCTTAACTAAGGCCAGTTATAAAGTTGCCTATGTCCTGGCTAAAAGTGGCAAACCCTTTACAGATGGTGAAGTAGTGAAGGAATGTTTGTTGGAAGTGGCTGAGGAACTTTGCCCAGAAAAGTCAAAACAATTTGAAAATGTAGCTTTGGGTGCGAATACCATTGCCCGCCGTGTTGCAGACATAGGTGAAAACATTGTGACTCAAATAGCGAAAAATGCAAGCAAGTTTCGCCATTTTTCAGTTGCAATGGATGAATCGCTGGACAGCTGCTCCACCTCTCAATTGCTTGTGTTCATTAGAGGTGTGGATGAAGACATGAACATAACACAAGAGCTGGCTTCCCTACATAGCATGTATGGCACTGTTACCGGAGAGGATATATTCAATGAGTTGAAAAAAACATTTGCTGATTATAACTTGGACTGGACTAACCTCAGTTGCCTGACTGTTGATGGAGGAAAGAACATGAGTGGCATAAAGAAAGGCTTGGTTGGACACGTGAAGCAGATGTGTAATGAGAAAAACATTATACAACCAATGTTCCTGCACTGTATTATTCACCAGCAAGCTTTGTGTGCTAAATATGTGGACATTAGCAGTGTACTGAATCCTGTGGTGAAGATGGTGAATTTAATAAGGTCACATGGGCTCAACCATAGACAGTTCAGAGACATGTTGAAAGATACAGACACAGAATCGCAAGATTTACCATATTACACAGCAGTAAGATGGCTAAGTTGTGAGAAAGTTCTGAGCAGAGTATTTAAGTTAAGAAAGGAAATAGGTGACTTCCTGGAAAGTAAAGGCAAGCCACAGCCATTACTGTCTGATGAAGAGTGGGTATGGAAATTGGCTTTTGCTGCAGACATAACTAGTCATTTAAATTTTCTGAACCTAAAACTACAAGGAGAGCAAAATCTAGTTTCTGATCTATACACCCACCTAAAGGCCTTCAGATCCAAACTTGTCTTGTTTTTGGAACAAGTACAGGCCAACAACTTGACGCACTTTCAGCAGTGCAAGGTCTTCATGGCTGAAGCAACAGCTGAGTTCCCCACGTCATTTGCATGCGAGATCATCAAAGACCTCCAGCTGCAGTTTCAGCAGCGGTTTTCTGACTTGGATTCAAAGGCTGAAGAAGTGAGATTGTTTCAAAACCCATTTGAAGCAGATGTGGCCAGTTGCCCAGATGAACTGCAGCTGGAAGTCATTGAGTTGCAAGCAAATGACCTCCTTAGGGACAAGTTCAAAATAGGACTGGTGGGTTTTTACCAGTTTTTGCCCAAGGAAGACTTTCCTAATGTCAAAACTTTTGCATCAAGGTACCTTTCAATCTTTGGAACAACATACCTGTGTGAACAAACATTTTCAAGAATGAAATATGTGAAGAACAATTTGAGAACAAACTTGTCCGATGATAATCTCAGGTCACTGTTGATGTTAGGGACAACAAATCTAAAGCCAGAAATGTCTGCTATTTTGGCATCCAGGAAACAATTTCACCATTCACACTAATACAGGTGTTCATGTGTAGTGTATCAATGTGTTATTAAATAATAACTGAATAAAATAATATTAAATAAATAATTTAAAACAACATCCATGTTTTGAGTGTTTTTTATTTGGACCTCAAGTGTGTAGTCGGCCCCCGAACTGCTGTTTGATAGTTAATGCGGCCCTCGGGCTGAAAAGTTTGGAGACCCCTGTCCTAGAACATCGCGTGGGTACTGGCTTTTTCTGTTCCCCATTTGCCCTGTAAATAAGTATCCAAGCCTCTCTCTCACTGAGGTTACAATGATTTTCCAGTTCTTGGATCTATTCTTATTACAGGTTATAAGCTGCCAGGGTCTGGTTTGGCCCCTGAATAAATTAGAGCAACTTCGAGGCTGCTCTAATTTACATGGCATTGTGGTGGCTTCCAAAGGATATGCTCCCTCTCCTCCCCACCATTTCCTAACATATTCCCTATGATACTGTGTGCTAGCACAGATCTGTGCCACATGGAAGAATCCATTGTTGTCCAGAGCTTCATGGTCACTAGAATAGCACCAAGTATTGAAGTGTGAGGCTGGATCTTGCCATACTGCATGGTATCTTACCGTCGCAGACCATAAGTGATACCTTATGGGAAAGGCATTAAGAAAAACATTGTCATGCACTTGGTCTATTGTGAAATGCTGCTGATGGGGGAAAAATCCTTCTTGATCACTTTGTTAGTTTACTCGCTGACACATAAGAGTTGACTCATTGTGGCTATTAATCTCCATGCTGGTAATCTAGTTATCCAGCCCTTTCACAAAACCCAGCTACAGTATTTAATGCTGGCTACATCTGCACTGCACATTTATTTCAAAATAATTTCAGAAGATATCTTCTGGAATAGCTTATTTTGAAATAGCAAGTCTATACACAAAATGCGCATCGACATAGCGCTTAGCTATTTTGAAATAGAGCATCCACACTGATTGGACGCTAACTCTCATTTAAGGTCACACGTAACCACTTCAGGCAGGGCATCAGGTCAGCATTTACTTTGTGTGGCTGCTGATTGTGGCTATCTGAGGCTCTTGCTTAAAGGGACCCCCCTGTACAGCAGTGTCTCAGGCTTTTTTTCCCCTTTGCATACCTTCTCAAGGTACAGCAAAGCCTTTTCTTCTGCCTGCTGTGGTTGCCCTTGCGGACACCTCAGCTTGCCAGCCATGGAGCCAAAGCTGCCTCGGGGAAGTCTACAACTATTGCAGCTTGTGCTGAAATTCATGCAGCATTTTCTTCAAGCTGCAACCCAGCCTCTGCAGGAACCCAACTCCCAGCTCCAACCTGTGCAGACTGGTGGGACCAGACCATCATGGAGTGATGGGGAGACCAGCAGTGGCTCCAGAATTTCAGGATGAGGAAGGACACATCTCTGGAGCTCTGTGAGTGGCTCAACCCTGCCCTCAGGCGATGGGACACTCACATGAGACCAGCCATCCCCCTCCAGAAGCATGTCGCCATTGCCCTCTGGAAGCTCGCCATGCTGGATAGCTACCGATCCATCAGGAACCAATTTAGCATGGGGAGATTGACCATCAGGGCCATGCTCATGCAGGTATGGCATTCTCAGGCTATTGTTCCAAAGGGAATGGGGGGGTGCAAGCCCTTCCCTGGGAGGTTTTTTCAGTCCCACCCTCATAAGGGCCTGCCGGGGGGTCGAGAGAGTGGGAGGTTGCTCCTGGTGTGTGGGGAGGGGGAATGAGGGGTGTGCTGGGGAACCTCCCATGGGCTCTGACACCCCTGTGAATCTTTGTTTGTCTCCTTCTGAAGGTGGTGCGGGCCATCAACGCCATCCTGCTGTGCAGGGTCATCCGCCTCGGCGATGTGGACGCCATCACTGCTGGCTTTGCTGACATAGGCTTCCCCAACTGCGGGGGGAAAAGGGAGGGCTATTGATGGCATCCACATCCCCATCCAGGCCCCCAACCACCAGGCATCTCTCTTTATCAATCAGAAGGGATACTTTTTGATGATCCTGCAGGCCATGATGGAACACCGGGCCCAGTTCACCGACATCTTTGCCGGGTGGTCGGAGAAGGCACACAATGCACATGTCTTTTGAAACTCTAGCGTATTCCATCAGGGTCGGGGATGTGCACATGTCCATGCTCAGGGCTTGCCGAGCGGTAGCGAGCCCCGCTCGCCAGCCACGTGGTTCTGCGCTCTGCGCCGACTCTTCCAGGGTGTAATCTACTCACCACGGGTGAGTAGATTACATTGTTTGTCAAGCCCTGCCCATGTGCATGGTGAGGGACATGGCCTACCCTCTCTTGCCTGGGCTCATGAAGCCATACACCGGACACCTCAACCCCGCTCAGGAATGCTACAATGCCAGGGCCCAGATGATTGTGGAGGGCACCTTCAGGGGTATGAAGGTGCAGTTCACATGCCTCCTCACCCACCTGGACTTTGGGGAGCATAACACCCTACATGTGGTGGCTGCATATTGTGTGTTCCACAATATTTGTGAAAGGAAGGGGGAGGCATTCCTGCCAGGGTCTAGGGTGGAGGCTGACTGCATCAGTAGGGACTTTGAACAGCTGCATACAGTTGCCATCCTGCAGGCCCATCAAGGGACCGTGTGTATCTGGGAGGCCCTGAGGGAGAGTTTCTCATAGGGGGGCCAGTCACACTCTCCCCTGGGCATCCCCAGTAGGGGCCTATGTATAACCCCTCACTGCCTTTCCTCCCACACCTCTTCCTTCCCCCTCTTTCCCCTTCCCTCCTGAGACAATAAAAAAGTTTGTTTTGGAAAAAATAAAATCTCTGTTTCTTTTTATTTGGGGCCAAAGTGACTGGAGAGGGACTGGGGAAAGCATCTGGGAGAGGAGAGGAGAAAGTGGGGAGGAAGGGGGATGAGAACCTTGGAGTGGGGAGGAGGGAGCTAGAAAGGGAAGGAGGGGTGAGGAGAGGCTCAGGGTTGGGACTGGGACTGGCGCCTGGCTCTGGTGATTGCACCGCCACGGGTGTGGGGGCCACAGGGAGGAGGATGTTGGGGGAGAAGTGGGAGAGGGAGCAGGAGGGAGAGCAGGAGCGGGAGAGGTAGGAGGAGCTACAGCAAGCACAGGACTGGAAGCAGAAGCAGGAGCAGGAGCAGGAGCAGGAGCAGGAGCAGGAGCAGGCATCATGCTGGCAATGAGGGATTGTATGTCCGCACACATGGTGCAGCCCTGCTCCAGCAGCTCCTGCCAGATGTCTCACCGCAGCTGGATGTCTTCCTGGAGCCTGCGGTCGATAGTCTGCTTCAGGGATTGGAGTGCTGTGAAATGTTCCCTCTGGAAGTCATCCATGGGTCTCCGGCACCTGCAGGACCCTCGCATTTGGGAGGCTGTTCTGGGTGATGTCAACATCCCCACCCCCCTCGCAGCTGGTCCAGCTGTGGAGAATAAAGAGAGATGGTCAGTCATCCCAGGGGACACTGTGCCCAAAGCCTTGCCCTCAACTAAGAGTGACAGTTCTCGGCTCAGCCGAAGGCGACGTGCTTGGAGGAAGGCCATATGCTCTCTGGCCAGGGGAACCATTCCTACAGGGGCCCAGATGTCCCTGGGAGTGGATGCCCTCCCAAGAGTGCAGGGATGTCCACATGCCATGTGCAGGACTACTGGGTTTGTGTGTGTGTGTATCTGTCAAAGTCCCCAGCCTCCTTCTATAGGTAGCTTGTGGAGGGAGGGTGTCCCACCCTGGTATCATGAGCATGGCAGGCCTCTCCAGACACCCTATGGCCAATAGTACAAGGGTCCTCTGTGGCAACCTCCTTGTGCTGTGTGGCCAGGAGTGGCACGGCACGTGCTCCTATGTGCACAAGCTGCTGCGCCATCCCTGGACCGCACCCCTCGCTGCCCACCGCCTCCACTGCCTGTGTGAAAGGAACGTGATAGCACTCACATCATGTTCCTTCCCTGGCCTCGGACACCGCCTGGGACATGTCCACAGCAAGAGGTACCAGCACCAGGGTCAGGAGGGTGCTGGTGCTGGCCTCTTTTGGTTCCTCCTCCTTGTCCTCCGGCTCATCCACATCCTCCTCCTAATCTCTGTCCCCAGTGAGGATGACAACGAATGTCTTGAGCCCCAAGTCCACAGGCAGGGAGGGTGAAAGGACTGCCCGGCTCCCCAGGATGAGGACCAGGTCTTCATAGTAGGGGCAGGTGTAGGATTCTGCCCCGGAGTGGGAGCTGCCCTCCCTGGCCCTGGCATATGCCTGTCGGAGCTCTTTCACCTTCATCCACACCTGCTCCTGGGTGCAGATATGTCCTTTGTTGGACAGGCTCTTGGCAATGTGGCCATAGATGTCTGCGTTCCTGCGAGGTCCTGGAGGTTTGCCTCCTCTCCCCAGACCTCAATGAGATCCAGGATCTCCGCTCCAGACCAGGAAGGCACACTCCTCTTTTGGGCCTGGGTAGGGTCCTAGGAGCAGTGGAGGCTGTGTGAGATCAACAGACTGGCTCATTTTTTGCAAAATCAAGGCAGTGGCAGCTGCAGGGTGGTTCAGGGCCTCCTGCTAGCCACAAGCCCTTTCTCCTGTGGCTGCAGCTTTAAGGACTTTTTTTTGGGGGGGGGGGGGTGATTATAGAGTTTGGCTGAGTGTGGACAGAACGGCCAGCAGGGCACGTTAGGCTACATCTAGACTGCAGGCTTCTTTCAGAAGAAGCTTTTCCGGAAGAGATCTTCCAGAAAAACTTCTTTCGAAAGAGCGTCCACATTGATTGGACGCTATCTCGCATTTACGTTGTGATTACCATGGATGGAGTAGCCACCAAAGCACCTGTGCTTTTTCCTGGAGGCCTCTTCTTTTGAAAAAAAAACCCTCTTTCCCGTTCACACACGCCTTTTTCCAAAAGAGGTCTTTCAGAAAAAGGCTTCTTCCTCATAGAAAGAGGTTTACCACTGTCGGAAAAACCCCTGCTTTCTTTTGACTTTCTGTCAAAAGACCAGACTTCAAAGAGAAACTGCTGAGCTACAGTGATAGAAATGTAGCCGTGTTAGTCTGGGGTAGCTGAAGCAAAATGCAGGACAATGTAGCACTTTAAAGACTAACAAGATGGTTTATTAGATGATGAGCTTTTGTGGGCCAGACCCACTTCCTCAGATCAAATAGTGGAAGAAAATAGTCACAACCATATATGTCACCTGTAAAGGATGACAATTGTAAAGGATACAATTAAAAAAATGAACACATATGAAAAGGACAAATCACATTTCAGAACAGGAGGGGGATGCAGGGAGGGGGGAGGAAGGAAGGTAAGTGTCTGTGAATTGATGATATTAGAGGTGGGGAGAGTGGGATGTTTGTGAGTTAATGGTATTAGAGGTGATAATTGGGAAAGCTATCTTGATAATGTATAAGATAGTTCAAGTGTTTGTTCAATCCTCTTTGGAGAGTGTCGAATTTTAACATGAATGACAGTTCAGAGGATTCCCTTTCAAGTGCAGATGTAAAAGGTCTTTGTAGCAGAATGCAGGTGGTTAAGTCATTGAGAGAGTGTCCTTTCTGGTTAAAATGGCAAGAAACTGTTTTTTCTTTGTGATCTTGTCTGATATCTGTTTTGTGGGCATTAATCCTTTGGCGAAGTGTCTGAGATGTTTGTCCAATGTACATAGCAGACGGACACTTTCGGCACATGATAGCATAGATTATATTTCTGGATGCGCAGGAATATGTGTTCTTGATCTTATAACACAAAAGCTTTCAAGTTCTGACAAAAAAACCACTCTGATCAATTTAATGTAGGACTTGAATTATTTCCTAAGTAACAAATGATTGCCTTAAGTGCAAATGTCACCATTTACTTGAAATATTTTGTTAGGAATGCTTTTATTCAGATTTTCTGCCATTTCAGATTTCTGCCAAGTCAAAATTCAGTCTAATGGTTCCCTCTAGTGTTCCAATTTGTCATTACACCTGCTAACATAAAAGGCTTTTATTTGAGGTTTATGAGACAGTGTTAATATTTTTAGTACTATTGAGTACTGCAAACTATTCTTCTGCATGTGTTCTTTTATAGTGTAAAGTATGAAGATCTGAAGGAGCTATATGATTGCTCCAAGCAAAGTGCCAACTCTTTCAACTATATGACAATGGCATGAGGTTAGTTGTTTTTTTCCTTCTTAGTTAATCTACTTGTTTTAAAATTAAGCAACAGTTTTCATTCAAGTTGCAGAATTTTCCGTTTAAAACAACTCTAAATATTGGAAGAGAAAAGACAACATTTCAAAAGTTCCTCCAGATTTTCTCTTCTATTATTTACTACATCTTATGTAATGCTTTTCATCAGTCATGTTCAAAGTGCTTTACAAAGGAAGTCAGTATCATTTGCCTAATTTTACAAAAGGGGAAACTGAGGCATGGCACAATACTGCAAGTTGCCCAGTGTCACCCATCAGGCCATGGCAAAGCCAGGAGTAAAACTCAGATCTCCCGAGTTCTAGGCCAGAATCTAGCCACCAGGCACAGTCTTCTACAACCCAATCACTTAAACTCCATGATGAATAATATAGAAAGGTTTCTTTTTTCTGAACAACTTTTTAAAAGTGTTTTCTTGAGCTAAGAGTAAAACCATCACAAGCTTGTGGTCAACTTACCCATATTAGTAGTTACACGTGGCAGAGCCAGATTTAGGGGTAGACAGCCCAGGTGACGATGTGAGGTTCTGAGCTTGTTGGCACTGGACTCGGGGTGCTGTTTTTATTGTTAGAAATGAAAAGAGAACTAGAATGTTTGAAGTAAAATGTTTCAGGTATTCTGTGCATGGATTCATTTTTCACTAACTTCCTAGAATGCTCTGGACCTTTGTGGCACTTTGAGGAACCTTCCAAACTTTTTAGAATGACATTTTCCTCGAACTTCCTAGGATGTTGTCAACCAGGTCCTCGTGGGTATATTTACTTATATATGGCATGAATAAATACAGATTTACACTTCCTAGCATGCACATTTATAATCTTATATAATAGGATAAATCATGAATGCAAATTGTACATCAATGTAGTGAAATGGGCTACAAATGCAGTAGAAATAAGGTATTAAAAAATTAACAAATGAAGGTGGGGAGTGCCATTTGGTTCAGGGCCAGCCCTGACTGTTGGTCTTAGAACTATTGACTGTTTTGAAAAATGTATTGTGTTTTAAACAGATTAATGGCTGCTTAAAAGAAACTGGGTGATTAAAAATTATTAAAACTGTAATGCCTTCATTGAACAGTTTCAGGGTACTTTACAGTCTACAAATCTTTTTTTGGTTGTTTATATCTTTGCCAGACTTTAACTGTTTGGACAGAAATTTTCCATGCTGCGTGTCTGCCTCAGGCTGAATTGTTCCTTAAAAGTTTCTATAAATGGTTCAGCCATTTCCAAGAGTATGATTAAGAGATAATACATTGTTTTGCCCATGTTAAAAACATTCTTACTTCCATTCCACTGAGAAGTTCTGGCATATCCATGATTAAAAGTTTAAATGTAGACTGCTGTCATGCACTTTCCAAATGGCCATACTTGTTACAACAAAGGATTATCTGCAATCCATAGAATTACACATATTGAGGTACTAATCATCCCCAGCACCTACATTATGTTCTGTATTTGGGAAACCATCTGCCTGTTCTTTAGCTTTTCATCTGTCCTGCACGTCCTCAGAAAGCTCAGAGAAAGAGAAGAATAGAGTCTCAGTAATTCCACCTGAGTGACTAATATCTTAAATTGTTCCCTTTGGGAGATGCAGGCTACTGTCTCCTAGATATCAGTTACATTCTGGTATTGGATATCCCAGCAATAAGTCCTTTGGGGAAGCTTACCTGTTTGCAGCAAGACTAACCAAAGTAAGTGTAACCACCACCAGGCAGATTTGAACCTGGGACCTCTAGAGCTGAGTATAGGAGCCTCTATCCTCTGAGTTAAAAGCCTGCTGGCTCCCAGCCTGTGCTTGGACTTAACTGTTTCTGTGGTCTAGGTACCACTTGCATTGCTCAGTAACCACACTAGGGGTATGTCTACACTACAAAGTTAGTTCGAACTAATGGACGTTAGTTCAAACTAACTTTCATAGGCACTACACTAGCGCTCCGCTAGTTCGAACTTAATTCGAACTAGCGGAGCGCTTAGTTCGAACTAGGAAAACCTCATTTTACGAGGATTAAGCCTAGTTCGAACTAGCTAGTTCGAATTAAGGGGTGTGTAGCCCCTTAATTCGAACTAGTGGGAGGCTAGCCCTCCCCAGGTTTCCCTGGTGGCCACTCTGGCCAACACCAGGGAAACTCGTCTGCCCCCCTCCCGGCCCCGGACCCCTTAAAGAGGCACGGGCTGGCTACGGTGCCCATGCCAGGTGCAAGCCTACCACCACCCAGCCAGCAGACCCTGCACCTGGCACGGATCGAGCCAGCCACTCGATGCCCCCCAGCCCTCCCCCTCTTCCCAGGACCAGGCTGGCAGCTCCCGGGAGCTTGCCCGGGACCACAAGAGGCGGGCACCCGCCTGGGCTAGTGCGGACATCGTGGACCTCGTCCACGACCTCCGCACTAGGCACAGGAAGGTGGCCGGCTAGGGCAGGAGAGCTGCCAGCCTGGCCACCCAGGAGCAGGTGTGCATGAAAATCAAGGGGGTCCACTGAGACCCCCGACCCTGAGCCCTGAGCTTACAATGGCCATCCTGGGTCAGACCAAAGGTCCATCTAGCCCAGTAGCCTGTCTGCTGACAGCGGCCAACCCTAGAGACCTTGGAGGGGATGGACCGAAGACAGTGACCAAGCCATTTGTCTCGTGCCATCCCTCTCCAGCCTTCCACAAACCTTGGGCAGGGACACCACTCCTACCCCCTGGCTAATGCCAATCCATGGACCCAACCTCCATCACTTGATCTCACATCCCTTTAAACTCTGTTCTAGTTGTAGCCTTCACAGCCTCCTGCAGCAAGGAGTTCCACAGGTTGACTCTTTGCTTTGTGAAGAAGAACTTTCTGTTACTAGTTTGAAGCCTGCTACCCATTCCTTTCCTTTGGTGTCCTCTAGTCCTTCTTTATGGGAACTAACGAAGAACTTTTCTGTATGCACCCTCTCCACACCACTCGTGCTTTTATAGACCTCTATCATATCCCCCCTCAGTCTCCTCTTTTCTAAGCTGAAAAGTCCCAGTCTCTTTAGCCTCTCTTCATATGGGACCTGTTCCCAACCCCTGATCATTATAGTTGCCCTCCTGTCTCCCAGCCTCTCTCTTCCCCTCTCCCACCTCCTTTTCCCAGTCTCCCCCAGTTTTGTTCAATAAAGACAGATTCCATTTTTGAACACAATTGTCCTTTATTTTGTACATCAAGAAGAGGGGCTAGGGAAGGGTAAGTGGAAGGAGGTGAGGGAGGAATGGGGCACGAGCCCCCGATGGGGAGGACTGGGCTGGCTCTGCGGGCTTCTGGGGGTGGAAGCTCTCCTGCAGCCCCCCAATTTCCCCCTCTCCCCAGATGGCAGCCTGCGGTAAGTGCAGCCGGACTGATGGCCGAGTGCTGTGATGTGCCCAGTGTGGGTACTCCGGGCAATCTGAGCCAGGACTGCTTTGCAAGTGGGGCACCCTGAGAACTGTCTGTCCGGGGTGGGGGTTGGGTCCCTTTAAGCGCAGCCCTCGGCTAGCCTGAGACAGCATCTCCATGCTCTAAGTCCTCCTCTGATGCCCTGCCGGCACTGCTTCCGGCCATCCTTAAGCCCGGTTCAGGGTCCACTTAATGTGGACTTGCTAGTTCGAATTAGCAAAACGCTAATTCGAACTAGTTTTTAGTTCTAGACGCGTTAGTTCTAATTAGCTTAGTTCGAATTATCTAATTCGAACTAAGTTAGTTCGAATGAACGTTGAAGTGTAGACGTACCCTAAGTGTGTGGGTTACATAAGCAGGGCCACTCACAGGAAGCGGAGGCAAAACGGGAACTTTACCTCAGGCCTCCTCTTTGAAAGGTCCCCAAGCCAACCAGCATTGTGAACCACTGTACAGGGTTCCAACATCATTCTCTAGCCCTACCTCACTCCTGGAAGCACCTGGCACATCCCTGCAACCCCTAATCCAGCAGGCCAGGGGGCTTTGTGTGCTACCCTTGCTCTGAGCACTGTTCCTGTAGCTCCCGTTGGCTGGAAATGGGGAACTGTGGGAATGAGAGCAATGGGGGCAGTGCATGCAGGGAGAGGCAGCATGCAGTCACATGCCCCCCGCCCCAGAAGCTGCAAGGACTTGCTGGCTTGTTTAGCTCCACTGCTTCATCACCAGAGAGCCACCTGAGGTAAGCGTCACCCAGCCAGTGCCTGAATCCCTCCTCCCTTCCCACATCCCAGCCTCCTTTCCTAAACTGAGCTCCCTGCCAGACCTCACACCTACTCTTATATCCCAACCCCCTGCCTTAGCCTTGAGCCCTCTCCCACACCTAAACTCCCTCCCAGAGCCCACACTCCTCACCCCAACCTGTGCCCAGGCCCAGTGAATGTGAATGAAAGTGGGGGAGAGCAAGTGACAGAGGGAAAGGGATGGAGTGAGTGGGGGCAGGGCCTTGGGGAAGGGATGGGGGAAAGGGTGGGGGGCAAGGGTGTTTGGGTTTGAGTGATTAGACAGTTGGCAACCTAGTGGCACTGCAAACCAGAATGTCAGGTCACAATGCCACTTACAGAAATCTGATCCAGCACCTCCTCTGGCACAGAGGGGCAGGCAGGGAAAACTTGAAAGGTGCTGCAACTCTGCATGCCAGGTAACAATGCTCAGAGCAGGGAACCAGGCTAGGCCCCATGGGACAGACAAGCCACAACTGCAGGATGAGTGCAATGCAGTTTCAGGAGGTTTGCACTCAGCATAGCTAAGCCCTGCCTCCACTGCCTCTACCCATGCTACCATAGGTAACCCACTATTTATATTCACTAGCTCAGGGGTGGGCAAAAGGGCCTCCGTAGGCTGGATCCAGCCTGACAAGTGGGTTGATTCAGCCCATGGAGGTCCTGCCGCTCCCCGCCCCCAGGCCAATCAGGCCTGGCGGTTGACTCTAAGTACTGTGTGCCGGAGGACAGAGAGCAAGAGACTTCGTGCTCTCCTCGCCCCAGGCCCTGAGAGCCGTGCACTCCTTTCAGGGCAGGATCAGGGTGGAAGGAGACTTTGCATACTTCCCTTACCCCCAAGCCCTGATTGGCTGGGGACAGAAGGAGCACGCAAAGTCTCCTCCTGCCCTTCAAGAGGCTCAGCATTTAGAGTAAACCAGCAACTGCTGCTCAGCTGGCAGATGACTCGAAATGCAGTGCTCCTTTGCAGGGCTTCTCCCATCTAAGGATGCTAAATATCAGTTAATTTACTCGTTGGGTAGTCAATAGGCACTTCTGCATTCCTCCTTTGAAATGTACTGGAGCTCTTGTGCATTTCAAAGGAGGAATGCGGAACTCCATGTGCAGCTCTAGCCAGTGGGGGCACTTGTGCATTTAAAAATGGAAGTGGATTTGCCCTCATGGAGCCCGGGATCAGCGGGGGACTCAAAGTCCATGTTGCACTGCTGATTTGAAATGCCATGCCAGAGCCCAGGATCAGCTGAGGAGTCCCCAGGATCAGCTGGGGAGTCCCCAGCTGACCCCAGGCTCCAGCCTGGCATTTCAGTGGAACTCGGGATCAGCTGGGGACTCCCCAGCTGACCGCAGATTCCTTGAGGCATTTCCCCAGAACCTGGGGTCAGTTGGGGACTTTGCGGCTGAACCCAGGTCCTGTGGAAATGCTGCGCGAAGTTGAGGATCAGCTGGGGTTCCCAGCTGACCCCAGGCTCCACATGGCACTACTGCTTTGAAACATGGATCAGCGTTTGAAAACGAGGATCAGCTGTGCGGCGCCGCCACTTTGATGTATCCCCTCTTTCCCCCACTCTTTGCTGCCTCTATCTAATAGAGATAGCAAGGGGGAGGGGAACTGACTAGTCGACTGACTGTACAATAAGCATTTGCTAATCCGATAGTCGACTAATCCTTATCATCCTTACTCGCACCACCGGGGCACAGGCGACTAGAGGGCACCGCCAGCTGTTCAGAACAGCTGGTGGTTCTCTCTGTGGGTGACAAGGGCAAAGACTGCACGTGCTCCCTCAGACAATCAAGGTTTTGGGGCAGGGAAGCACAGAAGTGTCCTGGCCTTCTGGGGCAGCCTGGGCCACTTCAAAAATGTATGGAGTGGCCCCAGTCAAAAATTATTGCCCACCCCTGCACTAGATTGATGAGAGCTATCATGAGTATGTAGAGACAAACAGGAAAATCACACCTGCAACTTGTAGTGTAGTTGCAGCCTAAGTTGATAAGAGTTTTCTCATTTATCAATGAATGGGCCCTAATGACAAGGGTCACGTGTGTGTGTCAGTCAAATGGGTCAAGAAATGTATCTTTGTATTCTACTTGCTTTAATGTTCATCACTGTAGTGTCCAAGCACCCAGGGAAGTGTTATGATCTCTATTGTTCAGATGGTGAACTGAAGCATGGAGCGTTTCAGTGACTTGCACAAAGGAAGTATCTGACACAGCTGCAAATACCATCAGGGTTGCTTATAAGACATAGGGCCAGCTATGTAGAGACAGGCCCACTGATGCTGGGGGTGGGAGGGGAAAAGGAGACAATTGCCTGGGTGCCTGGTGAGTCTTAAGGGTCTGGAGCTCTCAGCTGCCACTGCTGATACTGCAGCAGTGGCTGCGGCTGGAGCTCCGGGCCCTTTAGAATCACCACCGGACCGCTGGGCGGCATGCTCCAGAGCCCTGCGCTGCACGCTTCAGCCAAGTCTAGGGCCAACTTGAGGGGGCCACCCAGCCATCCACGTGGCACTGGAGGCTGGCTGGCCAGCCCTGTCCCCTTCCACCCAAGGCCCTGCCCCTTCCGGGAGCATGGAGCCATCCTCCCCCGCCCCACATTGTCCAAGGACCTGGCGATCTGTGTAGAGAAAAGATCCATATTATTGGAAGAAATGTCATTTCTTGTCCTATGTCTGAAACCAACTTTGTACATCAGAAAAACATTATTGTATAGCTAAGGAAAAATTCTCTTTTCATGTTCGTGTGAGCATGAACAACCAAAAGATTTCTCAGTTGCTGGAAAATCTCCCTTTATACCCACACCAATTTTTAATGAACACCTCCTTTATAGATGTTCAATGATTCCACCCGCTGTCCAGGAAAACCAGCATAACAATAATCTAGACCAGCACAGGGGCAATTAGCACCCAGAAGACAACAAGGGAACACATCACAACTCTGAGTTTCTGTATAACAGGAAAAGGGATCAAAGTATGACATCAAAGTCAACTCATTACAAACCTCCTAATGGAACCTGCGGTATTTGAGCAGTGTGACCATGCTATTTTTGTGTTTCTAAATTCTTTAGTTATTAAGAATAGCATTTTAAATGAAGCAATGCAGCATTCTTGTTATGTTTTCCAAAATATATCTTTTATCCCTTTGAGAGCTCTCCAGTATGATACTGAAAGGCACAAGCTGACAGATTCATCGTTGTGTTACTCCAGTCTTATATAGTCAAACTCCACTAATTCACTGCAGTTACATCAGCATAAAATTAAAGTAAGCCACTGATTAATCAAGTGATAAGCTTTACCTAATACAACCTGTAGAGGATACATTTGTTACTTTTTACATTTTCTTTAACTCTTTTTGATCTCATACTGCCTGTTCAGCTGAAGATGGCATCCTTTTCATTTTAATGGTTTTTTGAATAGCCTTTATATTTGTTACTTTTTTTTAAAGGAATTGAATTATTTTAATAGCACAGGGGATTTTAAATACTTTTTAGGTTGCTGGTTGGCATCAGAGACATCTTTAACCAGCTTATTAGACCTTAAAGAGTACTAATTTCCTTGTACAAAGGGAATTTAGAGCTTTCATGAGGGTATTTCCTAGATGTTTTAATTTTCTGATACCATTTAATGTAATTATGTTTGCTTTTAGTACATGAGTATGCAAAATAACATACATTAGGAAACAAACAAAAAAAGCTGTCATATAAAAAAGCATACAAAAAGCAGCCGTTAAGAAAAAACAGCTCTGGCAACATTGTTTTGCAAAGCCATAGAACATATAAAGAACAGACACATTGTGAGGCTAACAACTTTAATTACCCATGCAGAAATAAACAAAAAAGAAAAGACCTGTTAATACAAAACACAACAGAATATATTAAAATGACAAGTTTAGGAAGGTGCAAAATTCAAACATAAAATCCCGATGAAATGTCTCAGACGAAGGAGATTTTTCAAGAGTGGCAGCCCACAGAGTGTAATACAAGATATTTGTATAAACTGATTCTGTTGCTTTGGGTTAATAGGTGGGAATTTCTTTTCAGCAGGGAGTAGGTGGTGATGAAAGGGAATGGTCTGCTATGGTCATTTGTTTTTTACATTTGTAAGTGTGCCTAAAGATGTCATGTTGGGTGTGCTGTGCATTGCTCGATGGATGAATGAATATCTTGCATAGTTCTAGACATGAATTCTGAATGATTTTAGGCAAAATTCTCTCCCTCTCTCCTCAGAACTCTTAGCAGCCCACTTCTTCCCTCCCTGCATAGCTTCAGAGAGCCCTTTGGCAATGGAACTGACACTATTCCACTAGCAAGCATAGGGATAGGAAGTACAGAAAATCACCAGTATGTAAACACCTTGGCTATAGCTATTCTGCACCCTTCTTCTGCAAAAGCTTATGCAAATGAAGTGCAGATAAGCATATTGCCATGCTTCATTTGCATAATTTATTAGAGGCCATTTTTGCACAAGAGACTTATGTGCAAAAAGGAGCTGTGTAGTCCTTTTTGCGCAAAACCCCCCTCTTTGCGCAAGAGCCGTTCTTCCTTGTTTTTACAGGAAGAACGGCTCTTGTGCAAGAGGGTTTTTTTTGCGAAAAAAGAGCCGTCTACACAGCTCCTTTTTGCGTAAACGCCTCTTGTGCAAAAACGTCCCCTAATAATTATGCAAATGAAGCATGGATTAGCATATTGCTACGCTTTATTTGCATAAGCTCTTGCAGAAGAAGGGTGCAGCATAGATGTAGCCCTTATGTACTCAGAGCCCATCAACATGCCTGGGCAGTGCAAATTGGGACATGAGTCAGGACCAGGAAGGCAGCTGGCGTAAAGCCCAGGGGCAGGTCCGGCTCCATGATACCAAGAGAAAAGCTGTGGCATCCAAAAAAGTGGATCAGCCACAGCAGGCACTGCAAGAGCTTTGCTGTCCCTCAAAGAGATAAGCAAGCACACAGCAGAAGCAGAGAACTGGCTGTCCAGAGAAGTCCGTTTAAGTGCATGTCTCTGCAAGGCTCCGGCACCAGCACTCGGAAGCAACTGGTGACCTAAAGCCCTGGCTGAAGTGGTTCTGGGTGGCCTTTTATGCAAGAGAGCATCCAATCAGTCTGGACGCTCTCTTTTGAAAAAGAAGATTGCTTTTTTGATGCGCTTTTGTGTGTGGATACTCTGTTTCTAAAGAAGTATTTTTGGAATATCTCTTCCAAAAAAATCTTCTTTCGAAAGAAGCTTGCAGTCTAGACATAGCCTCAGTGTAGTACCTTACTCCACAAGTATTCCTGTTGACTTCAGTGCACTGTATTGTATATGGTATTGTACAAGGTATTATTCATGAGTAAAAGTATCACACTCTAACCCTGGATAATTCTAGGATTTGTTCAGTTGAATAACATCCTCACAGCATTGCCTGGTAAAATACCACTAAGAATAATCTTTCTTCTTGAATTTTGTTAAGATTGAAATGGTGGCATTCCGGAGAGCCAGGAGAGAAAAGCTTTTCTCTTTGATTTATTGCAGCATTGCCATTTGTGTTGATGATCTGTATTGATGGCTCTGCCAGCATTGCACATTGTGAACTCCTATTTTTAGAGCTCCTTCATAATGTGGAATCTAGCCCACAAGTTCTCAGACTGAGTGACCTTCATCTTACTATATATTTTAGAAATGTGCGTCTGTCTGTCTGTCCATCGAGTCTGTTTGTTCAAGAACTCATCATAAACAGTACAAGCTAGGACCAGCCAATTTGGTATGCAGCTTCCTCTTGCACTAACTTAAAGCAAGATCGGGATTTGGTTGTGCCAGGAAAATGGGATGTGTGTGGAATTCAATTGTGTCTCATAAAATTGTGTCTGGCAAGAAGGACAGTTGTATTTTAGAATGACTGCAGGGGGCAACAAGGGACCAGACATGGGGACAGCTATAATCCCAATGGGTTAGCAGAGGCAGGGATGAAGAAAGGGACAACTCTCTACTATGTATTTCAGAGAGTTTGTCTGTTTGCGGGTCTGTTTGTCTGTGTGTCTGTTTGTCCCCCCAGCCAGGGGACATTCACCCCTCCCCAGGCTGTGCCCACTGCAGCTGCAGTGGCCATGGACAGTCACTTCTCACCTGGCCACAAGATGCTGCCATGAGAGGACTGGGGTTGTTCTTTCTCCTAGGGCAGTCTGCATATTGAACCCCTCATCACCAACCCCAATCCAGAACAACGATTTAAATAAAGAACATTTATTTGAGTTAAGGAACCAAGTAACACTAGATAAATCTTCTAGTTTTAGACAATTACACAAATCCATGTGGCAATCATTAACGCGTGTTTTGAAGAAAGGATTTTGTTAAGGATATACTATGCTAGTTTTCTTTAAGCACTTTTGAACTCACAATAAACAAGGTCTGAAAACCTTGAGAGGATCTGCATTAAACTTTGGAGGACCAGACAAAAGTAGGTAACAAACATGATTTGAGGTATGGAATGGCTGCCATATGAGGAAAGATTAATAAGACTCAGACTTTTATGCTTGGAAAAGAAACGACTAAGGGGGAGGGTACGATAGAGATTTATAAAACCATGACTGGTGTGGAAAAAGTGAATAAAGAAGAGTTCCCATAACACAAGAACTAGGGGTCACCAAATGAAATTAATAGGTAGTAGATTTCTTCGCACAACTCAGAGTCAGCTTGTGGAACTCCTTGCCAGAGGATGTTGTGAAGGCTGGGATTTTAATGGCGGCTTCAAAAAAGAGCTAGATAAGTTCATAGAGGATAGGTCCATCAATGGCTATTAGCCAGGATGGGCAGGGATGGTGTCCATGGTCTCTGTTTGTCAGAAGCTGGGAATGGGCAATAGGGGATGGATCACTTGATGATTCCCTGTTCTGTTCATTCCCTTTCGGGCGCCTGGCATTGACTACTGTTGGAAGACAGGATACTGGGCTAGATGGATCTTTAGTCTGACCTAGTCAGGCCATTCTTATGACATTCTCATGTTTTTAAGTTAGGAAATCCAATCGGGAAATTAAAAAAAACCAACCTTTACAAACATTTCAGACCTTCTTTATACCTCACAAGGGACTAAAAAAGAAGCAGAAGACCAATTTTTATTTTCTTACCTTTGACATCACTGTGACAAACTGCTGGGGATATCCAGAGCCACGAGCAGCTATGTTACCCCTCTCAGTTTCAGCAAGTTGGAGCCTTGCTGCAGCTAAGCTGTGTGACAAGTCCCTGACACACCACGTCGGCCTTGCCACCAAACTCTTCAGGCCTCTCCCAGCCCAAACTCTGTAACAATCCGTGATGTCCAGCCCCCTGAGCTCCTCAGAGCTCATGCTCTGCAATGCATGGCCCCTATTACCGGACATTCAGGCTACACCTACACTGCAGCGCTACTTCAAGATCCTGGAGGCATCCTGAAATAGCTATTCTGCCTCTTTTGAGCGTGCCCATTACTTCAAAATATAACAGGTTCGCTATTCCAATGTCCCTGTAAACCTCATTCCACGCAGGAATAGTGATTTATTTTTAAATAAGCGCGGTGTACATAGCACCAAATTTCGAAATAAGCCATTTCAAAATTAACTCGAAATAAGCTACACAATTTGCATAGCTCAAATTGCGCAGTTTATTTCAAGCTCTGGGTGCAGTGAAGACACACCCTCCTCACAGAAGATACAAAGTTTGCTGCTTCTTTAAAGCGACAAAAATAGCACCTTGTTATCCTGACTGGAGTTGAGAATCACTTTAGTTTAATCAAAACATATGCTGGTTTAGATAAAAACCCAAGCACGTCTATTTAAGCAGAAAGAGAGATTTTAAGTGAGTAGAGGTGTAAGGGATAAAGACAGAAAGAGCTATAAACACACAAGTAAAAGTGCACTTTCTGATGGCTAAAAACTAAATTAACAAACTGCAGTCTCTGTTCAAGGTAGATTCTTCACCAGACTTCCTTTTCCTGCAATGGCTGCTTAGCTCTTAGTTAGGAGTCCACAGAGTCCAAAGGGCTGGTTTTCCTTGTCGGCTCAGGTGAAGGACAACTTAGGGGTCCTCTACCCATCTCTTTATATTCCAGTAAATCTTTGAAAAAGTATCTCTCATTGGCCTTGCCTCAAAGGTCATTGGCCTTGCCTCAAAAGGCAAGAAAGCTTGCTGGCAGTACAGTCTCTATCCCCCACCGAGATTGCTAACTGAACACTTTTTCTCCACTTACTCTCCTGATGGCTTTGTTTGCCTGGCATGCAAACAGCTTATCTATACGTTAATATTATTCAAGATAGGTGTAAAATTTGTAAAGATGTCCCCTATTAATGCCTGTAAATTGCTGCATGCATTAATCTTATTTATCATGGCTGTATAAATGGCTATCATGTAATATTTATGTTTTGCTTTATAATTATGAAAATGCCTGCCCTGAACTTGTGAATCTAGGCAGGAAGAATGGTTTCCCTATCCATCAAAAGGACTATCAGAACTAAATGAGCCATTGTAGGACAGAAACTTTGTGCTTGCCTCATCAACCACTGAGGAAGTTGTATGCAGGAATGCTTATCCCATTGGTTTGGATTCTGGGAATAAGGCATATAAAGATGCTCGCAAGAAGAAATGGGGATCTCTTTGCTGTTTGGTCTCTTACATTGGCTGGAGCTAAGAAACAAAAAGCAGAGCTTGCCAAGGTCCACCTGGGTTAGCCGTAAAGATGTGCTGTGGACAGATTGCTATCTCTATCACCTTTCGGAACCATACACTCATTTGTATTAATATGCTGCTTACTTTAAACAGTAAAGAACTCTTAATTCTTTTTCCTAGTTAATAAATCTTTAGTTAGGTTACTAGAGGATTGGCTACAACCATTGTGTTTGGTTTTTGCTGTTATAGTTTTTCCTGTTACAGACTAACTCAGCTACCCCCCTAAAGCTTGTGTTTGGAGTGAGACTTGAGGTACCAGTTAATCTGGGATGAGTGAGTGGTCACTTGGCACTGGGAGCAATCTGAATATTCTGTGCGTTTCGGTAGATATGACCATTCATTACTGAGTTCACCTTGCCTGAATGGCAAGATAGGTTGAACGTCTGCGACTCCATGGTAAGACTGTAACAGTGCTTCAGGAGTTCATGTTTGATAATGGGTTGGTGAAATTTAATTATGGAACATCTAGGGGTGTCTGCTCTTTTTTTTTTTTTGATAGTCTGGCCTGACGCTGGCACTCACAGTCATGAACCAACTCCAGACAGGGTGATCCCTTATATAAATCATGCAAGAATGTTAATGATCACTGAGTGGTTAGCCTTCCATGTCACGACACCTTTTAGATACAGATTATAACAACTGTGAATTGGGTACACCCAGCTAGTCAGGCCTGCTGAACCTCACTGTTACATATCAGGGAGCCTTCTGGCATAGAGATGATCTGATCACAGTCACAATTCTTGTTTCAAAAAAATAATAAGAACGAATCTCATTAGGAGAGTAGACATCCTCAGACCAGAAAAACATATATATTAATTTCAAAACAAAGGGTTAAAGCTCCTATTAAGCTGACTTCTATAATGCATTCTTAACTATGGAGTCTAGCCCAGCAACTGCATGATAATACCTAGCACTTACAAGGATTTCAGCTGAATCTATGAAGCACAGGTGTGATATTCATTTTGTAGTTATGAATCTGAGGTCCAGGAAGTTATAACTTGCCCACTAGCACATCGCAAGTCACTGGCACAGGCAGCAATTAATCTCTAGGACTCCTGACCTCTCCCCTAAATCCTCTGATAAGGTGCTTCCTGACAGATTACAACTACCCTTAGAAAAATGGATTTGCATACTATTATACGTTTTGAGGGGGCTAGCAAGTATTATCCAAAAAATATTTAAAAAGCAAACTAACAAGATTTTGTACCAAATTCAGTTTGCAGCCCTGGTCTACACTAGGACTTTATTTTGAAATAACCTCCAGATCAAATTTATAAGTGGAGCGTCCATACTACCAAGCCCATTATTTCAAAATTATGGGCCACAGAATTCAAAATCTGTACACCTGCTTTTCAACAGGAGTAACGCTAATTCCAAAATAGTTATTTAGAAATTATGGCAGTGTGGATGCTCCTGTGCCGCTATTTCAAAATACTTACTCCTCAGAGTAATTTGAACTAATTACTCCCCAGTGCTTCTTGGGGCTCTAATGTGGATTAACAAAGCGTGCCACGGACTATTTTCGAGGCTTCCCTGTAGTGTGGACATGCTATTTTTAATTTGTTAAATTGGGAGTTAAATCGAATTTACTAATTTCAAAATAGTTTCCTAATGTAAACATGGCTGCAGTTACACCAGCACAGCCTCCTGAGAATCAATGGGTTTGTAAATTAAATTAGAATATGGCCCCGCACTTGAGACACATTCATGGGGCCATTTCTGTTCCCATTCACACTACTGTGTAGCACGAATAACTGTACTGAGATCTGGGAGCAGGCCCAGGTCCATAATTTCTACGTCTATCTGTACTGTTTTTGTGAGTGCAACTTTGTTTTTAAAAAGCAGGTAGGATAAGTAGTGAAACAAACAGCATCCGTCTATAGTACTTTTACTGAGATTTTTAAACATGGACATAAACCTTCTGTCTGTATGATTCCATCACTGCTGAGGCAGTAGCCTTTCTTATGCTCTTCCTGCCTTCTGGGTCATCTTAACTATATTCCTCTTCCTCATCAAGCCTTCATCCAGTTTCAACTCAAGACATTTCAACTAGACACTATGTAATTTCTCTCTTCCTGTTAGTATGTACTATTTCACTTTGGAATTGTTTGGTTTACAGAAGCTGCTGTAAGGCATTCAGAGAGGCATATGAAACACACAATACCAAAGAATAGCAGCGTGATTTCTTTTTGTATTTTAATGCTACTTGCAGTAGCAATGCTGTATAATCAAAAACCTGACGTGGAGCCAAAGCAAAAAAAAAAAACAACAACCAGTAGGTGGCACCATTTATTACATTATAAAAGATTCATAACTACAAGAGAGAGGCCCCCACCCCTAAAACCTGGTTGTTAGTATAACATAAATCAAACCTCCATTTTAAGAGATGTTACTTATAAAGCTCTATATAGCTCTAACTTTATGTCCCTTTCTTGTGCTTCTTGTGGAAGATTTGGTGGTGATCCTTTAAATGGAAAAAACATTTTAGAAACAATAATGGATCTAGAGGGCAATAGGACACTGCCCAAGGGAGTTTTCTTCTGCTCTGCTCTTAAAAATACCAGGCTGCTTCTTTTCATTCCTCTGTTAAATAACAGAGCTGCTTCAAGGGACATTTCTCTACCGACTAACATAAGGTAAAAAAGTTCAGGCAATGGTGAGTTATAAACACTGTTATAGCCATTCTATAATAATAAATAATATTATACACTTATAATATACAGCAGCTGTTACCCAGGGCTTTCAAAGTACCACAAAAGCATTATTTAATTGAACACCTCTGTGAGACTGGGAATCTTAACAGGCCAGTAATCCTTCTGACCTGATTGGAATGTCAAATGTCTCTGCTTTTATGAGTCATGGTTACTCATTCGGGTAAGGAGTGAAGAATCAGAAGCAAATACTATAATGTTTTTTGCTATTTCAGAATATTTCTTCCAGGAGGGAAAAAGGAGGAAGTTTTTTGTTTTCACCTTATACAAATCAATCCCTGCAAAATATTTGTCAGTGGTTCAGGCATAGGTCCTGGACCTAGGGGTGCTGGCTTGAAGTGGTTTTCACTATATACAGGATTTCCAGTTCGGTACAACAACTGTCAGCACCCCCACTATGAAATTGTTCCAGCACCACTGGGTTCAGGATGTGTGTCTGTTAACTATAAGCTTCAAATCTGTAATGTTCACACTGTGATGCTTAAAAGTCAGACCCCGTGGTTTCAGCATAATTTACTATTTAAGGTTAAAAGCTCTTGCTCTGTCTAATCTTCTGCTCCACAGCCAATGCAACTTTAATACTGCAAGCCTAGGAAGAGGAGAGAAATGTATTGCTGAAACATTTAGTATGATACAGTTTTCCATCTTTATTTTAAGTTATGAAAACTGTCTGAAAAAGCTAGTAAGTGTTTCCAGTCAATGATATTTTCCTGGCATCAAAAGATTAAGAAAATGAACTGAAATATCCAGAAGAAGAAATACTGAGTGGAAAAGATAAATTAAAAAATCACCTTGGATTTTCTATGTTTATCTGTGTGCTATGTGTATCTGCTTCACTTGGCTGTCAATTTTAATTGGGCTGAAATCTGCAGCAGTTCAGTTCACACCAGTTTAATTCAGAATTCCTGTTGTTACTTCTTTCCTATATTCTGCTTAAATAGAAGTGTTAGAGTACTGATGTTAACCCCAGTATTCTGGCATAATTCCAACTCAGGTAATTATGTTCTGCCTACATAAATTCTGCCTGCAGCTTCACCTGAATACTTTATTCTTCATTTTTTCACCCTAAAATGTTATATGAAGGAGATGCTCTGCATTGTTAAAGAGCTGCTTTTTAGCCCAGAGGTGGCTGCATTTTAGTGGTTTGAGAACTGACCTCTATACATGCCAGAGAAATTATGAAATGTAATTAGCAAGTGTTTGCTGTATTGTGAGTTCCTTGGATGAAAGGAACTGTAGAATCACAAGACATTATTTCTCCTTGCTATCAAGCAGAGAAGCTAATTATCAATCTTGCCTCCCTGTTTTGGTGGGCTATGGATTTTTTGTTTTTGTGGTCGATTGTTGTTTGTTTGTTTTTTGTAGGTGTGGAATGAACTACAGGTGATGGATCACTTGATGATTATCTGTTCTGTTCATTCTCTCTCTGTTACCTGGCACTGGTAACTGCTGGAAGATAGCATAATGGGTTAGTTCAAGGCTGGGCAATAAAACAGCAGGGCTACGTCTATACTGCGCTCACTTGCGCAAGAAAATATGCAAATGAGGCAAAGTGGTAAATATTGCCGTGCCTGAAAAAAAGCAGGAGAATGGCTCTTGTGCAAGAGGAGGGTTTTGCACAATAAGGAGCTGTGTAGACGGCTCACCAAAAATGGTGGCTCACCGCTTCACCTCATTTGTATATTTTCTTGCGCAAGAGAACGCTTTATAGACTTAGCCCAGTGGTTTAGCAGAGTTACCCCAGGTGGGCCACTGCAGCTCCATTTACCTGCAGCTCTGCAGGTACTGGCAACCGTAGCTCCCATTGGGTGGGAACAATGACCCATGGCCAAAAGGAGCTGTGTTTACCTATGGAAGTGCAGGTAAATTCAGCAGCGTGGGAACCTGGATGGGGCCTACAAACCAGTATTTCCTCACTCCAAGGTTAGATGGACCTTTGGTCTGACCCAGTATGGCCATTCTTATGCTACAAGGAAGGTTAAAAAGAGTTTGACTTAGCAGTCAAAACCTACATATAAAACACAGTGGAAATCAATTATGGTTTCAATTTTAGATGATGGAGCCCAGAACAATAACATCCTCTTTCCTCTGAAGGTATGTTGCTTTGAATCAAACTTTGAATCAATTGCAGTGTTGTCACTGCAAAAAGCAACATACTAGTGCATATTCTTGTGCACTACTCAGAAAGATCTTCACAGGTAAGATATACCAACCACGGGGAATCTTTGACTTGGAGAGAGTAATAACCCTATAATGGGCTACCTCTTGGCAATCTTTCCTGTAGGTCAGTGAAAGCTTTGGGTCATCACCTGAAGCAGGAAGTCATCTGATGAACGGGTTGCAGAAACTACGTCAGTGCTTTCTGAGTGCAATGGCTAGAAATGGAAGGATTTGATTGTGTAAAGAATGTTATGCCCAACTAATAGTCCCCAAAATGAGACTAGCTTTCTCTGTCTCTGTGGATTCCTATTGGCCTGAAAAATAAAAATGAATGAAAGAGCCAATCTTGACTCTGTACGAATGTATTACCTCCAGAGATCCAGGTTAGTCTATGTTTTTAAACAAGTTAGAGGTAGCCGAAGAGTGGTATTTTCAGAAGTATTCAGCATTTATTCAACTTTGCTTCCAAAGCACTTAGCATTGGGTTAACTTAGCTCCCATTTATTTTAAAGTGGGAAAGCCACTGAGACTTCAAAGAGGGAAAGATTTTTGAAAACCCAACCCCATAGTATCACCTCTGGTACCCAGTTAGCACAGTGAGGGGAGCCTTTGAACTATATGTAATGATAAAGATGATTATTCATTCCCTTCTAGAATCCTGCTCTGAGTGCACTATAAATGAAATAAAGTCCATATTACAAAATTGTCAGAGATAATAAAATACAACTGGAATTCAGGGATCAGCAGAAAAGAGACAGCGCAAAGGTCAAAAGAGCAATCTTCTCTTTCAAAAGAGCTTTTATTACGCAATGAGGGAAAGATTTTCCAGGGTACAAATAGCAGCTAGGTAACTAATTCTCAGGAACTATCAATGAGAATTAGGCACCTAACTGTCATTTGTGCCATAGAAAATTTACCATCTAGTCAGTTAACAGAAGGTATATTGGTAGAGGAATGGCTAAGCAATGAATTTGTATTTTACAGTGTATTAATGTTAATATCTGCATTGACTTTCTGTATTTCGTTTACTTAACATTTCTTCATAGATTGCTTTCATATTTTGTCCTTAGGAAATACTGAATAGCTTCTCTTCATAACAAAACCAATGGCTTGATGTGGCACCTAGCTCACCTGAGTAATCCTTACTCTTGTGATGAGCCTACTTGAATTCATCAGGACTCCAGAAGAACTACTTGCATGAATGAGAATTTCCCATATGAATAAGGACTTTTAGGATTAGGTCCTCATCCTGTCAAGTGTTTTTTGTTTTTCCAAGTATAAGTCTTCAAATATGGGGGTGAGGGAGAACAAAACTTCAGCTCATTTTTTCCTTTCTAATGGTGGCTGGGAGATTAAACACAAGATGTGAGGCTGGTCACAATACATAACAGTTTTCAGAACTGTCAGCATTAGCTTTTGTCTCCAGTCAAACAGCAATGATGCAATTGGTAGCACACAGTACATGGAGGACTGTCAGCTCTGTAGCAGTCCAATTAAGTAACATGGTTTCTAAACCTAGATGATTTGAGGAAGTTTAAAGCAGAGAGAGCTAGCACAGTGCTGGCTGATCTGTTGTGTCAATTATCTGGTTGAATGTTTTTGTAGCTCTGGCTGCTGTGATATTTTCAGAGAAAGGCAGGGGTGAATTAATTTCAGGATTAATTATGAATTAGCATTATTATTATAAGATGTCTAATATGTATTTTAAGAGAAACTGGCACCATCTGAAAAATGCAACAAATATGTGTATTCTACTTTTTTTCAAAATGATTATTAAAAATTGAATAGAAAGTACCTCACTGGGAGTTAAAGTTGGGTCAAATAGCATTAATTCCTGTAGAGTCCCTTCTGGAATGGCTGCTGTGTGGGAAAGGCAGCATGACTCTTGCCAGAACTATGCTGTTTCTATTCTATTTCCTCTGGGGCTTTTTTGTTTGTTTTTTAATCAAGGCCATCAACATAGTATTTCAAGTGGAAAGAGAAGAGTAAAAGCTGCAGCATGGAAGGGCAGCCTCTTTATGGAGCTACTTTTTACCTCTTTATAACAAGGGGCTCTCTTCTCCCTGGATGTGCTCAGTGAAAAATTTGCCCCTCCATGCCACTTTCCTGTAAGCACACCCTTGCAGTTAGCTGTTCCCCCCATCCTCATTCTGCATGTTTCTTCACTGGAGAAGGCAAGTGAAGAAATTTATCAGTAGAGCCCGGCAAATCCACAGATCTTTGCTTTATATCTACAGGTACCCACATCCGGAGATGTGCATGTGGATATCTACAGCTCATTTTTTCAAATATGGAGGAGGCTGCAAATACACATTTTGTATACAGAGCCCTGCAAATTTGTGGATATCCGCTTTATATTTTAGGGTATTCGCATCCCCAAATGTCAATGCAGATATTTACAGCTCATTTTTGCAGAGACAGATATGGATACAAATTTTGTATCCATGCAGGGCTCTACTTTTCATTTTGTAAAATTAGGGCTGAATTACACCCTCTTGAGATGCATGAACAATATTAAAAAGGAATACACCTCTTATAACTTGTCAACTAACAGTCCTGTGCCACCTTAGGGCACATCTAGACTATATCCCTTTGTCGAAAGAGGAATGTAAATGAGCTGGATCGAAAGTGCAAATGAAGTGTGGACTTAAATAGCCCATGCTTCATTTGCATATTCGCGTCTGATCGCTATTTTGAAAGTGAAACCGCAGTCTAGATGCGGTTCTTTTGGAAAAAAACCCCTTTTTCAAAAGAACCCGTACTCCCAAAAAAATGAGGAATACGGGTTCTTTCAAAAAAGGGTTTTTTTTTTTTCCCAAAAGAACTGCCTCTGGACTGTGGTTTCACTTTCGAAATACTCTTTTTCAAAACAGCGATCACATGCGAATATGCAAATGAAGCATGGGATATTAAATCTGTGCTTCATTTGCACGTTTGATCCAGTTCATTTACATCCCCTTTTGACAGAGGGATGTAGTCTAGATGTGCACTTAGAGACTAATGAATATTTTATATCATGAGCTTTTGTGGGTAAAACCCACTTATCAGGTGAGTGATGATATATATATTTGTTCATCTCTAAGGTGCCACAAGACTACTCATTGTTTTTAAAGTTACAGACTAACCCATCTACCCCTCTGAGATGTTAAGTCAATCAAAGTTGCTTGCCTCCCGTTATCCCAAAGTCATCTAAATGTGCTGTATATTGCATACATGAGAAAAGAGATGGACCTGCCATTGTTTCCTAAATGTCAAGAGTTTGGTCCTCTTGGTCTAGTATGGAAAAGTAAATTCCAGTCAACATCTCTCCACTTAATGCATTCTGCTATCACTATCACAGGGTGAAATTCTGACCCTATTAAAGTCACTGACAAAAGTCCCATTAACTTCATGGGGGACAGGATTTCACTGGAGACAGATCTTTAATCTAGGAACAGTTATTATCTCGAGCACCTTAGCTGATCTCAGCTGTCACTTCATTACATGCAGAGAAAGGGCATTATCTGAGGAACCAGCAGCACCTGCATAGCCTTGAGAATGCTACTGCCTGGGGCCTATATTTTTTAAACTTAGTAGTAATATGAAATTTACAAAATGATGTAAAAAAGTGCATAACAGAACTATAGCTCTGTTCCTTGGCTAGCTCTTCCTGTCCTAATTCTGCTTTGCAATAGGGTGCAAATCCCAAATAACTCCACATTTGCACAAAGTGAGAACACAGTTTATCCTTGTGTGCTTAGGAAGTGCCTAACGAAGTGCCCAGCTCTAATGAAAAATGAAGTCTTGTGTTGATTTCATGCAATACAATTAGTTTAGTGTAAGGTTTCCCACAGAGGAATACCAAAGTACTTGAGTGCTGTTACAGCAAAAGTCTTCAGGTGGTTCAGTCTTCAATAATTATTTGGTCTTGGGCTTCTCTGATATGAATGCCAGTGTGGTGTTGGTTTCGCTGGTGGTTTTTGCAGTGACCAAAGTAAACTGTTAAATGTCTGAAAAATACATTGACGCATCAGCCCCAATGCTATCTCTTTTCCACATGATAAAACCTGTATAATTTTTATTTGTTTCCAGGATGAATTTAGAGGAAGAGGGTGGGTTTTACCTAGTGGAGATAAGCAATATAAATGCAAATATATGGCAGTTGTTATAGGAACAAGGATCCCAATGACTTGTACAAGGGAAACTGGGAGAAAGGGATGACAAGAAATCCACAAACCTCATACTATTTAAGTTACTGGCAAAAGTCCCATGGGAGCAGAGTATGGCCAGAATGAAGGGAGTCAGAAGTGTTTTTGATCAATTTCATGCCCCATTTTCTTTGGTGTTTGCTATTTTTCTTTGTCTCTTTTATGTATATTTTGGAAGTTTTATGTATCTTGTAATGGAATGAGCAGATGAGGGAGGTGTTTTGGCTGCTTGCTGAATAATCTAAGCACAGAAACCAATCAGGGCAGAGGGATTATAGTAAGAACGATAGTGAGATTTGCATATTCATAGCACAATTATTGGAAAAATCATGGTACAAGCATTATACAATGCTCTGCAATTTGATTGGCTGACAGTCATTAGCAGCCAATCATACATAGTTCAGGGATTCAAATAGCATATGCCTACTGAGAGCTAACCATGCAGTAATAGTATAAATCAGATACCAAAAACTAGAGTGCAGGGAGTTGAGTAAGTGGAGGAAAACAGCTTGGTTATGCCTCTGTAAGTGCATAGCAACCCTGCCCTCTGATTGGCTGAGACAGTTCTATTCCACTGTAATGTATCATATTGTGTATATTAATGTTTCAGCTTTACAGTTCCATTTCCATTAGGGGAAGATTGCCTATGAGCCTCTTAGTGGATAAATAGGAATTTACAGCTTTCAAAAAATCTCTTAAAGCTTGCAGTATCCAAAGAAGAAGGAATTACATATGACTCTTTTTGAAGCTTTAAAAGTCCAGAGGGCCTAATTGTGCCCTTCGATGCACTTGTGCAATGCCTATTGAAGTCTGGTGACGTAGTGCTTGCATTTATGAAGGCTGAAACGAGATCTGGTGGAGTTTTTTGTTTTGTTTACATTATCAGTCACATTTTCTGCTAAAAATAAAGCTCCAAACTATGCCTAGGGGAATTCACCCCTCTAACTACAAAGATACCATCAAAAATATTTTTTTCCATTTAAAAAAAATATCAGTTATTAAAAAAAAAGATGGTGATATCTTCTGGGCAGGGTTATGTTTTCCTGTGTGTGTTCAGTGCAATGGGGTCTTGATCCTTATCAGGGCCCCTAGGAGCTATTGAAGTACAAATAGCAAAAAAGGAACACTAATGCTCAATTTGTCTGGTTCTAGTGAAATCCATAATAGATAAAGTCCTTCCTGCTTCTCAGGGTATATACACATGTGTGCGAAAAGAGTTCTGTGAGTACAGTTGAGAGAATATAAGAAAATTAAAGGGACACCACTCAATTGCTAGGACAAAAATAATCCTTAACAATTTCATCACTGCAGTGAGATATATTAACCAATTCCAGTGTCGGTGGTAAATTTTATATTAGCTCTGTTTTATATCAGTTTCCAAAGAGAACTTGTTTATACTAGGTTAAGTCATTTTTGTTTTTTAATTTTGTTTTTATTTTCAAGCCAAACAAGCAGGAAGATGATGAAGCAAAATAAAGTAAATGTGGACAACTGGAGAGTTACTTTCAGAGACTGGGATATAGGACATATTTTTAAATTATGCCCTGACCCTGCAAACATGATTAACTGTAAATATGAAGGATATGTCTACACTTGTGGCTTCTTGCTCCAGAAATATGCAAATGAGGCTAAGCGTGGAATATCGCCAAGCCTCATTTGCATACCTAATGAGCCACCATACTTGCAGAAGAGGCTCTTGCGCCAGAAGGAGCTGTCTACACTGCCCCTTCTTGCGCAAGAAAACCCCTCTCGTGCAATGCCGTTACGCCAATTATTTTCAGGAATAACAGCATTGTGCCAGAGGGGTTTTCTTGCACAAGAAAGGGCAGTGTAGACAGCTCCTTCTGGTGCAAGAGCCTCTTCTGCAAAAATGACGGCTCATTAGGCATGCAAATGAGGCTCGGCGATATTCACCGCTTAGCCTTATTTGCATATTTCTGGCGCAAGGAGCCGCAAGTGTAGACATAGCCGAATAGACCTGTTTGCGACAATGGACTTCAGTGGAAGTACTCATTATGTATATACATTTAAGTGTGAGTTTAAGTACGTGCAGTCTTGAGTATGTGTAAGTATGTGTAAGTATGTGTAGTCTGCACATTCTGTAACATAATTCAATAGGTTTGTTCCAGTGTAAATAATATAGGAGTGAGCATTCAGATTATGACTTCCTTTCACTAGGGCTGCATCTGATAGAAATGCCTCCAGCAGCTATTTTTTTATACAGTTATCTGTGTGTCATTGTCCTATCCAAAATAAAGGCAAACTGGTGAAAAATGAATTACAATGAGAAAATGCAGAACAGTCATTCCCATCTTTGCATTGTTGGGTGATTATTGCTTTTTTTCCCCCTTAAAGAGTGTAAGTTGTTAGCACTTACCCAGAGCAGTGAATTTGTTTCTATGCTTTGTCCTCTACATGGATGTCCTTGTGTTCCTTGGTATAAACTGTGTCAGTATTGCTTGTTGTCATTACTCACACTGAAGCTGTGACACTAACCCTGCCAGCCAGGGGAAAAAGCCACACACAGAGGCAGCACAAGCCAGTATTGTTTAAATCAGGGAAGCGTAGTGGTGTGGAAATGACTTCTGATGCATAAAGTTTATTTACTGTTAAAGTTTTAAACCCAAAATTATTTAGCACTGTAAATACAAAATGAGCACAACAGCTTTGGACATATTGTAGTGATCCTTTAATGAAAGAAGACCCTCAGAAATGTAAGAAAATAGAAAACAAAAATCCCACAGCTTTCTATCATTATCAATTTAGGATGTATCCAATATATATGAAATGTTTAACATACTATTTCAATATCCATGTTTGATATGACTATTTTATATTTACCAAAATAATTAACAACCAGATGATTCCGAACCACATCATAAAATGATATGCAAAGACATCATTATCCAGCAATAAAACACAGGCTCCTCAGCCATTTGCAGCACATGACTATTCTGCACCACCATTTGGAAAAGGATTTGAAGAGCTGAAATTGCAGGATAAGTTTAGTAAACACATTGTGCTTCAGCTGACATTCAGCCACAAAAACAGTATTAACATTTCTGCTCATACTAGGTGTATCATTTAATTGTTAATAATAGTACTTAGTTCATACAAAGTTCACTTTTCATCTCTGGGACTCAGATCCTGAAAGATATATCTTTAAGGACCTGAATCTAGGTCACTAAAGGTCACTACATTTGTAGATTTGTATAGATAGGATAAAAGGAGCACTGAGAGTTGATGTGACTTGTGCAAAATCAAACAGATACTGTTAGGAACATGACCCAAGTTTTCATGACACAGTCTAATGCTCTGTCTGCTGAATAAAACTGCCATAAGCAATCAAGACCTACTGTAAGTTTATGGTCCACTGGAAAAAAGCACCTCCAGCATCAGTACCCTAATATCATGATTCAGATTCTAAGACCAGAAGGGATCATTTTGATTACCTGGTTTGATCTCCTGTGTAACGCAAGCCATAGAATTTCCCCATAATAATACCTACAGCATCTCTTTTAGAAAAAAAACATCCAATCTTGATTTTAAAATTGTCAGTGGTGGAGAATCCACCATGATTCTCGGTAAACTGTTCCAGTGGTTAATTACTTCACTGTCAAAAATGGACATCTCAGTTCTAGTCTGAATTTGTCTAGTTTCAATTTCCAGCCATTGGATTCTTATACCTTTCTCTGCTAAATCAAAAATTGTTTTATTAAATGTTTGTTCCCAAGGTAGATATTTATGGACTGTGAGCAAGTAACCCCTTAAAATTGGTAGCTAAATAGATTAAGCTCTTTGAGTACGTCTACACTTTAGTAAAACTATGTCAAGAATATGGAGTATTCCGCAAAAACCCCGATGCATCCAAAGAACGCGTTTGCTTTTCCACTTTTTTTCACAGAAGAGCAGACGCGCTCTTTCAGGGAGCCCTGTATACCTTGTTTCCGCCATTTGGCCCCATCTAGACAGTTTGCTAAATCTGATATGGACAACAGAAGAGATTGGAGAAAAGGGCTGCTAGTGAAATTCCCTAAATCCGGTGATTTGTCACTGTGTGAAAAGTGGAGGGGGATTACCCTCCTGTCCATCCCAAGCAAAGTATTAACCAGAGTAATTCTGGAATGAATGAAAGATGCCATAGACCACAAACTACGAGAAGGACAGGAAGGTTTTCAGAGAGGATGATCTTGCACATACCAGATAGTAATACTTCCGACCATCATAGAACAATGCATTGAATGGCAGGCACCACTCTTTATCAACTTCATAGACTTTATGAAAGCCTTTAACAGTGTGGACAGGCAGTCCATCTAGACCATCATGCAACATTATGGAGTTCCAGGAAAACTGATTATCATCATCAAGAAACTGTATGAAGAATACTCTTGCCAAGTCATCCATGATGGAAAATTGTCAGAAAAATTCCAGATCTCAACAGGTGTATGCCAAGGCTGCCTTCTTTCTCCCATTACTTTTCCTGATTGTCCTAGACTGGGTCACAAAACCAGCATATGCTGACTCAGGAAGGGGACTCCAATGGACTCAAACTAGGAAACTTGAAGATCTAGAATTTGCAGACAACATAGCCCTGCTTGCAGACAAATTAGAGCATATGCAAGAGAAGATGGATGCCCTACAGGAAACAGCTGAGCAAGTGGGCCGCAAGATTAGTCAAGAGAAGACCAAGTTGATGCGCATTAACAACAAACAGGAAGGTGGAAGAAACAATTGAAGGAAAAACAGTGCAAGAGGTTGACCAGTTTGTATACTTGGGGAGTGTTATCAGCAAGAATGGGGGAACTGAAGAGGAAATCAGTGCGAGAATACGAAAGGCGCAACAGGCCTTTCCCATATTATGACCAGTCTGGGGTACAAGAGCCATTTCAACAAGAACCAAACTACGTATTTTCATTTCCAATGTGAAATCAGTGCTGCTGTATGGCTCGGAGGCGTGGCATGTTGTCCAGAGCAACACTAAGAGAATTCAGACGTTTGTCAATAAATGCCTTAGACACATTCTCTGTACTAAAATGGTATGATAGAGTGCCAAAGAAACCTTGTGGACCAAACCAAATCAGAAACCATTGGAGGTCCAGATTAAGAGGAGAAAATGGTGATGGGCAGGCCACATCCTGCATAAGGACCGTGAGGAATGTATTATGAGACAAGTGTTAGACTGGAATCCAAAGAGAAAAAGGAAAAGGGGACGTCCCAAACAAACATGGCAACAAAGCTTCCTGGATGAAGTAAAAGCAGCTGGCTTAACATGGGATCAAATCAAGACTATCACTAAGGATTGCAAGAGATGGAGAATGACTGTGGAGGCCAAAGGACTAATAAATAAATAGACAGGGACAAATGATGGAAAAGTCGCTGCCGCAAAAGCGATTAGAAAAAGCTACACAAATTGCAGAGTGCAATTTGCATAGCTTTTTCTGATAAAGCCTGGTAGTCTAGACCTAGCCTAAAATATCTCTGGCTGACTTGTGTCAGCTGAGTTGACAAGGGGCTGAGGGCCTAAAAACCTGCAGTGTATACATTCAAGCTTGGGTAGGAGCCACTCTAGGCCCCTGTAATAAGCAAGCCTAAGATCTAGACCGGGCTCTAGCCCAATGCCTACATTTCAGTCATAGCCCAAGCCCAGTGAGCGCCAGTCAGCTGGCACAGGCAGCCATTGGTGTTTTATTGTAGAGTAGGCATGCCTTTTGAGTCTATCGCTATAAGGAACTTTTAAAATAATTCTCATGTTTCTTCTCTGAACCTCCTCCAGTGTATCAACAGCCTTGTTGAATTGTGAGTCCTATATAGAGGTATAATATATGTCCAACAGGAGTAGAGAAGTTATGTGAAGGAGGATACGGATTTAGACTCCAAACAACTCAGGAAGTCAAAGTGCCACTAACATGATTACTTTCTGTAGCACCCAGATTCTCCTTGGAAGAGTCCTAAAGAATTACTGACCCAGTCAGACTGGGCATTAATTTGGGAAACTGAACAAGACAATAAAGTGGTTGCAGATGTAAACTACTCATGAGTGTTCTTTAAGGGAGACCTGGTGTAAATTCAGGAGGCCCTAGGATGCCTGATCACATGAGTAGAACTAGAGATTATATTTTTGCTGTGACAGCCACGTGGCCCTCATCCCTTATTCCCTGTTGAAGGTAGCAATGGGGAAGGGGCGAAGGTAACCTCCTATCCCTCTTCATCTATAATTCACTGTTTAATGGATGCTGAAAAGAGGCAAACTATTCAGTGTCCCCTTTACACGGAAACCAAAGCAAGAGAACTATTCAGGAGGTTAAAGGGGGTGGATACGTTTTAATCAACGTTCCCCCCCCCCCCCGTAAGAGTAAACTAAGGTGGCAACCTGCTGCCCAGTGTTCAACAAAATGGGGAGAGCAAAGAGGCTCTGGGCACCAGCTGGGATTGAGCTGGAGCGTCTTTATTTAAAACACCCCGGTGTCTTCTGACCTTCTCGCCCAGAGCCCTTGGCTGGGCAGGGCTGAGTCCCTTTGTGCTCCCACCCTCTGAGTCTCCCCGCATCCCCTCCTACTGACCGCCCGCCCGCCCGCCCGCCCGCGCCCTGCCAGCTTGCCCCGGCTCCTGTCAAGGTCGCCGTGCCGTCTGGAGGTGACAGATTCCCCACTTGCTGCCCCGGGGAGGGGAAGCCACTTCCCCAGCAGCCTCCCCGCGGGCGGCTGCGGCTGCTTCGCGCGCTCCCTGCCGGCCCCCCGGCCCCCGCACCAGCCGCCGAGCCCCGCTCACACCTGCTCTGCCCCTTCTCTGCGGCTTTCCTGAGCGGGGGAATTTTCCCTCGCTCCCTTGCCGCATCCCTCGCACTCGCGCGCACCCCAGCCCGACACTGGCACACACGCACGTTTCGGATCAGAGGCGCCTGTTTCGCCAGCGCCCCTAAGCCGGCTCCGCGCGCGGCCGCTCGCCGGGGCTTCCCGCCGCCACGGGGCGTCCTCCGCCCGCAGCGCTGCAGGCTCCGGCGGCCGGGCTCGCGCTCTGCCCGGGACCGGGGTGGGGGCTGCGCGGCGCCGGCCGAGGGGGAAGGGGCCGCGCCGCGCCCCGGCCGCTCCGCACCGCCAGCAGGTAGGGAGGGCGCGCAGGGACGGGCGGCGGCGGCGGCAGCAGCAGCATCCCCCGGGCTGCGCCGCTTCCCGCGGCTGCCTGCTCCCCTGCCAGGCTGGGGGGCGCTGCCGTGCGGGGGCGGGCAGGGGGGCTCCCCGCGCTCCCCCGCTGCTGGCTCTGCCCCGCACCCCAACCAGCATCCCCCCTCCCGCCGTGCGTCCCTTTCCCAGCAGCGCCCTGGCCACCTCCCCTCCCCCGCAAGCCCAGCCGCTGGCCCCGGGGAGCCAGAAAGTTTGTTGGGGGGGAGGGGGGCATCTTCCTTTCGGCAGCCGCGGGGACGGGCTCGCACCGGGCTGGGGTGCAGGGCAGCTGCGCTCGCCGGGTCGCTCCTCGAGCCAGGCTTGTTCCTCCGCCCCCGACCCAACCTGGGTGGGCACCCGCCGGCGGCACGCGTGGTGCCGACAGTGAGCGCATGGCCCCTCCGGCCACACGCCTCCTGCCCACCCTCTACCCCGGGCTTCCTCTTGCTGATTGGCTGGCGGGGTAAACCCTCCCCAGCCCTCCAGCCTGGGGAGCCTGCCCCGGAGACCAGCATCACTGGACCGTGGGTGAAGCCATCCCTCAAAGTCTCTCTCTGCAGTTCCCAGGACAGTTTGGTGGTAACTAAAGAGCAGCTGTACTAGGTGACGGCTTATTTTTTTCTTGGTCTCCTGGGTGATTGCTTAAGACAGGTTTCACTGAAGTTGTAAATGATAGAGGTCTTGGGTGTGCAGCCAGTCAGGGACAGAGAGATCCTTATTAGATACCACTTGAACAATATTGCTTGTAGCATATTCTGCCTCTTGGCAAGGGGATGGATTTGTGCATTAGGACTTGTCCATCTCTAATTTCTCTGTGCCTATTGCTGGGTTAATTTATTGTTGTGTGACATGAAGAGGGCTGGCTTGCATTTCACTCTTACTCTTCATTTTAAATGTACATTGGTAATGACTATCGGGCTCTTTAAGGAGAGGGAAGACATTAGAATAAATTCTATTCCGGGCTGAGAAAAGAAGGAGCTCTGAGGTCATTACTATGATTTGTGTACTTTATATTCATGTGTATTACTTTTAATATAAAAAACTCCATTGTAATATGTCAAAGCTTTGATCTCCTTTGGAACCTGCCTCATTTATTTTCTCTCAAATTTTATTGCAACAAAAAAGTAATATGCATTCATACATTAAAAAACACACACCTTGAAAGACCTTTGAAATACCATGTGCTGTGTAGGATGTAAAATTTCAGGTGTGTGAAAGAGTATTGGCTATTGGTTTTATTTAAAATATTTATTTGCAGCTATATCTGTGCATACATATATTCATCTGTCACTCTGTTTCTAAGTGTGATTGCCCTCTCCTAGACTCTGATTCCATCATGTTCTGATGATGCCATCACAGGCACTCACATTGTCTGGCAGTAATAATCTTTTTAATCCCTTGTTTAGGAAGCTTCCTCAGTGTAAAAATATGTGACATATTTACTGTTAGTATTGTTTGGAATTTCAGATACACTATCCTGCATTATCTTTTGTTATACTAAACACTGACTTAGACTTTTCTATCTATCCCAATGTTATGTAAATAAATGGAGACCCCAAAATGAATACAATCTGAATAGCAACATTTCCTCCCATCTGAATTATGAACTGTATGCTTCTCTAGTCCCCACATTCTATTATGTGGAATGTATACAGAACTTAGAGTGCACAATAATAACTCTAAAGCAGTGAGAGGAGGCTTGTTCAGTTGCAAAAAAGATATGATATTCTTTGACAATTTAGGGGAAATATTATAGATATGATTGTAGAAAATGATTGTGCATGTGCGTATGTGTGAAAAGTACTTAAGTTAATCTGCATTCATTGTCCAGGGATATTTGCATCCTTCCTCTTGAATCTTAAGTTTTAAAAAGGTTTCAGGTGATTCTCTCTCTCTTCTCATATTTCTCTTAGTCTTTATTTTTCTCATATATAATACATTAAGAAGTGACTCTTGTTAAATTTTAGAAAGGATTATTGTCAGGCAAACCGGGCAATAGATCATGAAATCAGACAATAGTATTTTGTTCCCTAGCAACCACCTACTGTGAAAAGAAAACAAAAGGATGGTGGATGCTTCCAAATCATGATAGTCATAGATTGAAACCCTAAAGCAGATGCAGAAGTGCAAGTGAGACTTGCTCCTGTTCATTTGCTTCTAAGCTGCTTTTTAAATATTTCCCTTTGGCAAAGAAGGGATTTACTGTGTTTTGCAATTAAACAATTAAAATTTCACTCAAATGCTTATATCTTAACAGTTCTGCATGTTAGAATAAAAGGGCAAAAGAGAGAGGTTTTTTTCAAGTAACAATTCTAAATAATTTTAAAAATATTTTTATCACTGGTTTTAAAATCTGACTTAACTGTATTACCCATTGTAAATAATATGCAATATTTATTGGATATTATAGTGATGAAAAAAGTATAGCCTGTGTTCTATCTATTGACATTTCTTTGAGTGACAGACAGTCTAGTAAGTAAAACCTATGGTGTCTCTGCCTAGTTCAAGACCTTGAGGCCCAATATACTCCCATTGAAATCAGTCACAGTAGGTATTAACTTTTATAAAGATAATAGTTTATTTTGATAATGCTATAAAGCCCCTAATCTGAGACTATAAACACTGAAATGAAATCTTGACGTTGGGCCATATTTTAATCTTAAATGCACTATATGCATTGCCATCTATCTGAGAAATCCATTATGGCATGCTGTAAATCTAACCCAGTATCTGTGTTTTTTGCCTATCAACTTGCAACTTTTTGACAAACTTTTGTGCTCAGAATTCTGGTGGTGATATTGAACTGTGGTTGTATGGGGGAAGTTGTATGGGTTAATGTGATGAGGGGGTTGTGCATTATACTTCTTGCTCTTGTTCTCTATAGTAGAATGTTACTGTGACTGTGTAGCCTCATGCTGGGCGCCCTCTTGTGGACTAAGGACAACCCTGCAAGCAGTCCCTTGCCTCAGTTTCCCCTTGTGGTTCTTCAGTAAATCCCTCAGATAGCTTTTAGAAATCCAGGAACTGCTCTTCTTAGGGTTCAGTTTGAAATGTTCAAAAAATAAACTCTCCCTCCAGCCTTAAACTGGTCATAGCTCCCACCTTCTCAGCTGTTTCAGCATCTTCTCTGCTTTACAAATCTATTCTCAGCCTTTCTCTCTCCCAGTTGAGGGCTCCCGATTTATTTTGAGCATTTGTTTATTTAATGAAGTTTTCAAGCCCACCCATTCTCTTAGGCCTTCCCTACCCATTCTTCTACTTCCCAAATGTCAAGTTTCTCTAAAGGAGCCTACTCACTCCCAGCAGCCTATATGAGTATGTCTGTGCTGCTTCTGGGAATGCCCAGGTCAATAAACTTAGGACTCATGCCAGCCCAAGCTCCAGCCCAAGTTGTAATGTTTACAAGCTCTTTTTAACTCACTAGTATGAGTCTGTTAGCTTGGGCTGGGAGACTCCCTCCCAGATGCAGTGTAGACATATCTGGTATTTCACTCTATTCTCTCCCAGAGGGTACAACTACACTACAGGACAAGGTCGAATTGAAATACGCAACTGTAGGTATGTTAATTGTGTAGCTGAAATCAAAACCAAAGTAGCTTAATTTGGTTTTTGGTGCTGTCTACCTTGCAGGAAGTCAAAGAAAGAACACTCTTTCCTCGACTTCCCTTACCCATGAAAGCAGGGTTACCGGCATCGACCGGAATGCCCCTCTCACTTTGAATTAGCTGTCATAACTAGACCATTACCTCAAACCCTGGAAGATCAACAGCAGCAGCTATACAGCAGTAGTGTAGACATACCCTCAGATCTCTCTCTGCAGGGTGAGCAGTTTGGCTTCTTTCTTCTGCTCTTATAAATATCCAGGTTATTCCTGCTTAATTGTGCCTAGTAAGCAGGCTGGCGGCCCCAGTCCTCTAGCCCATAAGAGGCAAAGCATACTGTGAAGGTTATGAAAAGTTCTTCACTGGGTTTTATGTGTTGATCTTCTGTAATATAAACAGATTCTGTTGCATAGTGATTCATTGTCTTATTCACACCCATACTGGTTGCTAATGTGAAGCAAGTGAAATAGACGTATTTATTAGATTCAGGAGAGTTAAAACATCTTGTATTTCCAAACTGTAATATTACAAGGAAGATTTGATACTAGGAGAGCAGCAATCTTTGATCATATATGCATTATTAAATAACAACATTTTGTATTGAGCATGGGAACTGGATACCCTGAGTGATTTCTGGGGGTTCACAATGTTTTTAAAAGATCCAGCATGTTGTCATATATGATTAATTTATATCACATATAGGTGTGTTTCTAGCTCATTTAAGACCGTAAGTAAGATACACACAATTTGAATAAAATGATTGAAGTTGAGTAGTGAGAGAATATCATAATTCACCGAGGTACCAGTAAGTAGCTGTTTTCATATATACATTTCAAAATGCACATTTTAGTAGTGTGCACAATTTGGTGTATAGCATATTAATCTGGATTTAGTAGCCTGCCCGATTTTGTAGTTTGTAATGATTTCTTCAGCATTTTTCTAAAGGGTCACTCATGAATCTGTGATCCACAGACTAATCTCACCATGTTTTAGAATAGTTACAACAATCCTACATCCCCTCCCCTTCCCCAACCCCCAGTTTACAGAAAAGAGATGACGAAAAAGAGACGTGTTAGAAAATAAAAAAAGTGTGGGGAGGTAAAAATAGAGGAAGAGAATGATAACTCAGCACATAAACCTAAGGCATTTAGAAATGATTTTTAAATACTCTCCATGTAACTCCTGTCATGACAACTGCTATAGTTTTTACTAGCAGTGAATGTAAATTCTTGGATTAAAGCTGCAACGTATTAGGGTTTTACTCTTTGCTTCACTTGCCCATTAACATCCAAAGTGTGGTTCCTTTTTCCCCTCCTAAATTCCATTCCATTCAAGGGGCAAAGGCCAATATGGTAACCAGAAAGCAAGTGTGAAAAATGAGAATAGAAGAGAGGGGTAATGCCTGAGGGTAATAGGTGCTGATATAAGACACAGTCCCTAATATCAGGATAGTGTGGAGAGGATAAAGAAAAGTTATTTATTAGTTCCCTAAATAGAAGAACTAGAGGACACCAAATGAAATTAATGGGTAGAAGGTTTAAAACTAATAAAAGAAAGTTCTTCTTCACACAGCATGTAGTTAACCTGTGGAACTCCTTGCCAGAGGAGGCTGTGAAGGCTAGGACTATAACAGAGTTTAAAGAGAAGCTAGATAATTTCATGGAGGTTAGGTCCATAAAAGGCTATTAGCTAGGGGATAAAATGGGGTCCTTGGCTTCTGTTTGTCAGAGGCTGGAGAGGGATGACAGGAGACAAATCGCTTGATCACTGTCTTTGGTCCACCCTCTCTGGGGCACCTGGTGCTGGCCACTGTCAGCAGACAGGATACTGGGCTAGATGGACCTTTGGTCTGACCCAGTACGGCCATTCTTATGTTCTTATGTTAATATCGTGACATCTGGTTCTGATAATATTGCGACATCTGACACCCTAATAGACTGGGCCTCTTCATCTAAAAGTGTTCAGCAGCCTGAATTAGGCATTTGTCATTTTTATTCCCCAAGGCCCCCTTTTCCATCTGTGAAATGATGGGCCTGACTAGTTGTCACAGATTTACAGGTATGGAGCTCTCAAGCAGCGACGGAACAGCCCCTGAGTGGCCCTCCTTGAGGGCCGCACTCTCTCTCTGAGATAACTCCCTTGGCTTCACCATCTCCTGGGACCGAATCTCAGAGCTGTCAGCACACCTGCATCATGCCATAAGCTCTCGTCAGTGAGTCCATTCAAATTGGGCACCTGGGGAAGGCTTGCACACCCATAGGGAGCAGTGTACCTCAACTTCCTTCAACTGGAGTGACTCTTCAGGCAATGTTGTAAAAGTAAAAAGAGTTTATTAACTGTCTGGAACACAGTGTACAAAGTTCTTAGATCAGCATGCAGAATGGAAAAGAAACAGAAAAGTTCATCTAGGTAAGTCCTCAGCCCAGAGTCTCCTGAGTCCTGTCCTGAAGTGTGTGACCTGCTTCCAGCAGCTCACACTGTACTGTTCATCTGGTTCTCATTTCTTCTTCTTCCCCTTAACTCTCTGTTTTCCTGCTAGCCAAAACTGGCTGGCTTCCCAGTGCTGGCTTCCTGGGGATAGTGGGTGCCAAGGTCTTTAGTTATTGGGTTACAAAATGTCTAGGCTATTGTCTGAGCCGATGCAGCTAGATGATAGTCATACCTGGGTCACTGCAAAGATAAATAACTTTATTCCCACCACCTAGTTAAACATGTAGCACATAGAGAAACCAAGGGGAACACATTATTCATATAAAATATAAAGAAAATCCCACTTTATTACACTAGTGGACTAGCAACATATCCCCACTTGACCCCGGGTTCTGGGGAAATTCCGCACAGAACTGGGGTCAGCTGGGGAGTCCGGCTCTAACCTCAGGCTCTGCAAGGCATGCAGTGTAGCATGGAGCCCGGGGTCAGCAGGGGACTCAGAGTCCCCCGCTGATCCCGGGCTCCATGGCTTTGAAATCCACAAGAGCCCCCCCCCCCCGCCTACTCCCCTCTGCCCTTGGGACTCTTATACATTTCAAAGCAGGCACCTGTGTGCAGCCTGGAGTCAGCGGGACTTCCCACTGGCCCAAGGTTGTAGGCAGAGTTCTGCATTCTTTCTTTGAAATGTACAAGAGCCCCAGTTGGGGCTTTTGTACATTTCAAAGGTGGAATGTAGAAGTGCTTATCAACTAGTCAAGTAGTTGATGGAAATTCCATCAACTAGTCAATTAACCACATTTTAACATCCCTATCTCCAGACCATGCAGTTACATCTACATTTCTCTTTTTAGTCCTAAAGCATGAGCCCTGCAAATCCAGTCTGTTGATCCAGACTCTAAGGGTATGTCTACACTGCCACCCTAGTTCGAATTAGGGTGGCTAATGTAGTCATTTGAACTTGCAAATGAAGCCCGGGATTAAAATATCCTGGGCTTTATTTGCATGTTCCCGGGCGCTGCCATTTTTAAATGCCCGGTAGTTTGAACTTCCTGCCCGCAGCTACACGCGGCACGGGCTAGGTAGTTTGAACTAAAGCCCCTAATTCGGACTACCATTACTCCTCCTGCAAAGAGCTACACAATTAATATAGCTGAAGTTGTGTATCTTAATTCAACTTTGTCTTGTAGTGTAGACATACCCTAAGATGTTACAAAGAAGCATTTTTGGTTTTAATTTGTCTATCTGCAAATTTTGATGATTATCAATGGATACTTTTCCATTTTTTTTATGTATGGTGAAATTGACAATCCTCAAAGCCGAGTTTAAGTTTGGTATGCAATGAAATGCTATAATCTTTAAAACTAACAAGATTTTCATTAATGATCAAGGAGAGAGAGAGAAGAATGCAAATAGTGAGAGAACAACAATGGGAAAAAGTGCAGGTTCATCTGGGGAAAGTACTTAAAATATACACACTTAATGGGAGGGAGAAACTTGAAAAGCAACAATGCTAGAAGAGAGCTAAGAGTAATAGATGATAGAAAATTACGCAGTCATGTGATACAGCTTCAGAAAAGGACAGTTCACCTTTGAGCTAAATATGCAAGGGCATCATATCATACAGCAAGGAGATGGGAATTCCTTTCTGCAAGATGCTGCAGTAAGCATACCTGCAATTTCTGGATGCAGCTGTTGACAAATTGGATGGAGTATTGTTCAGAGAAGAGCAACAAAATTATTCAAGGGCCTGGAGGCGTTGACTTATGAGAAAAAGTTAACAGATACATATATCTAAAGAGAGAGTGAGCTTTGCAATAAATTACTCATAGACTCATAGACTTTAAGGTCAGAAGGGACCATTATGATCATCTAGTCTGACCCCCTGCACAGTGCAGGCCACAGAATCTCGCCCACCCCTCTTAGAATAATCCTCTCACCTATGTCTCAGATATTGAAGCCTTCAAATACTTTGAAGGCCCCAACATGCAGAGAGTCCTTCAGCTGTGATCTGTGCCCAATGCTACAGAGGAAGGCGAAAAACCTCCAGGGCCTCTGCCAATCTACCCTGGAGGAAAATTCCTTCCTGACCCCAAATATGGCGATCAGCTAAACCCTGAGCATGTGGGCAAGACTCACCAGCCAGACACCCAGAAAGTTCCCTATAATGAATGGTCAATTAGTTACCAAAAGAAAAAAAAACCAAACAGGATCCCGGGCCCGATACTACACTCGAGCTTACCTCACCTTACGGCACACACAGACGTACTCTCCCCCTCCCCAGACGTCCCCCAGCGTTAACAGTGTACAACTATTTCAAGATAGTTAATGTAAAGGAGAAAAATAATTACAGGCAGTCCCCGGGTTACGTACAAGATAGGGACTGTAGGTTTGTTCTTAAGTTGAATTTGTATGTAAGTCGGAACTGGCGTCTAGATTCAGCCTCTGTTGAAACTGACCAGCAGCAGCTGAATCGGACACGCCTGGGGCAGAGCAGCTGGGGTGCTGCTGGGTTGGTCCCGCAGCGCCGCTCCTCGGCGCTACTGGACCAACCCGGCAGCACCCCAGCTGCTCTGCCCCAGGTGTTCCCAAGTCAGCCGCTGCTGAAACTGATCAGCGGCTGATTCCAGGAAGCCCGGGGCAGAGGAGCTCTGCCTCGGGCTTCCTGTAGTCAGCCGCTGATCAGTTTCAGCAGCAGCTGACTTGGGGACGCCTGGGGCAGAGCAGCTGGAGTGCTGCTGGGTTGGTCCAGTAGCGCCGCACCTCGGTGCTGTGGGACCAACCCGACAGCCCCCCATCTGCTCTACCCCAGGCGTCAGCGAGAAAAGCCTGGTCTGCTGGGGGGGGGGCCCCACTAGCTGCACCCCTCCCCCAGCAGACCAGGGAGACGCGGAGCGGCTTTTCTCGCCACGGAGGATGCGGGCGGCGGGATCACCGAGACACGCCGCGGTCCCGCTGCCTGCGTCCTCCGCGGCGAGAAAAGCCACTCCGCATCTCCCTGGTCTGCTGGGGGGGGGGCGCCCCCTGCGCTGCCGGAGGTGATGACAGTGGGGGAGGCACCCCGCCCTAGCGGGCCCCCCCCCCGGTTCGTAACTAGGGGTCCGACGTAAGTCGGACTGAAGTAACCCGGGGACTGCCTGTATTTAATGTGGTACATGGGAGGATTCTTGGGAATAATGGGATGAAATTAAGAAAAGGATATCTTTGGTGGAGTATCAGGAAAAGATGTTTGCCAGTAAGTTGTATCAGGCTGTAGAATAGTCAAGGGAATAGTGAAAGCCCCACTGATTGGGACATATTTAAAAGTGGATTGGATTAATCACTGATAAATGTACTGCAGAGAATAATCCTGCATTTTCCAGGTGATGGAGTGGATGATTTAATAGATCTCTTTCATGTGTAAATTTTATTGTTTTAATTTAAGAGGGTTAGGAAGTAGATTAGATTTTGGGCTTACCATTCTTTACACAGTCTCTGTATGAACTACAATATTTATGTTTTCGCAAAGTAATTTCCAGAGTAGGAACAATTGTTTTGAGCTTTATAAAACTGTGTTGTGATCCTGCCCTAAGTCATAGGATCAGACTGAGTTGGAACTTGAAGAGGGGCATGCAAGAATCACCTCTAGTAGATGGCATAGGAGATGCTATTGACTCCTCAATTAGCAATCCTGTAAGGTTAAGGGACATTGTGTTAATGGAGCAGCCATCACCCAGTTGAGAAATAAAATCAGACCCAGTGCTACGAGGTGGCATTTGGGGCTGATGCATCCCTATTCCCACCTCCTCTGAGCTCACAGCTTCTACGTCATGTAATCTGGGTGGACTCTGGACAACTGCTCATCAGTGTCTCTTTCTGGCTGCCTGCCACATTAGTGGAGAAGAAGAGAAAGAGAAGCTCTGCAAGCTTCATTGAGCCCTGATGAAGAGAGCATCTAACTCAGCTCCTCTTCTCACACAGTCTGTAATAGGAGGAGAAAGGGAGCCGGGACAGAAACCTGCAGGTGGGATGCCGTGGTGCTTGTTGGATCAGTTGGTTGATTGAGGGTGCATGTGGGGCAATGAGTGAACTGAGTATGAGACATGGAATGGTTAGGGTGGTTCACAGAGAATTGCGAAGAATGGAGTTGGGGAAGACTGAGAGTGATCAAGTGAGAAACACAGTATGGACTGGTCAAAATAGAAGTTGAAGGAGATGGTAGAGATTGGCTTGACTTGAATAATAGAACACTCCAGAGGTCATCAAGTCCAGTCCCCTGCCCTCACGGCAGGACCAAGTACTGTCTAGACCATCCCTGATAGATGTCTATCTAACCTGCTCTTAAATATCTCCAGAGATGGAGATTCTACAACCTCCCTATGCAATTTATTTCAGTGTTTAATGACCCTAACAGTTAGGAAGATTTTCCTAATGTCCAACCTAAACTTCCCTTGCTACAATTTAAGCCCATTTTTTTCTTGTCCTATCCTCAAAAGCCAAGGAGAACAATTTTTCTCTTCCTACTTGTAGCATCCTTTTAGGTCCTTGAAAACTGCCATCTGAAAACTGTTCCCTCTCAATCTTTTCTTTTCCAAACTAAACAAATCCAGTTATTTCAGTTTTCCCTCATAGGTCATGTTTTCTAGACCTTTAATCAGTTTTGTTGCTTTTGTCTGGACCCTCCAATTTCTCCACATTTTTTTAAAATGTGGTGCCCAGAACTGGACACAATACTCCAATTGGAGTGTCATCAGCATAGAGTAAAGCAAAATTACTTCCCGTGTCTTTCTCACAACACTCCTGTTAATGCATCCCAGAATCATGTTTGCTTTTTGCAACAGAATCACACTGTTAACTCATATTTAGCTTGTGGTCCACTATGACCCCTAGATCTCTTTCTGCAGTACTCCTTTCTAGACAGTCGCTTCCCATTCTGTATGTGTGAAACTGATTATTCCTTCTGAAGTGGAGTACTTTGTATTTGTCCTTATTAAACTTCATCCTATATCTCAGACCATTTCTCCAGTTTGTCCAGATCATTTTGAATTATGACCCTATCCTCCAAAGCACTTGCAACCCCTCCCAGCTCAGTATCATCTGCAAATTTAATAAACACAGTCTCTATGCTAATATTTATATCATTGACCCCACTTGGTATGCCCTTCCAGTATGACTGTGAACCATTAATAACTATTCTCTGAGAATGAATTAAGAGGTATACTTATGTGTGTTAAAGTTACACAGATATTTGTAGGATCTGGGCTTACATGTTGGGATCCACTGGAATGATAGGTATGATATAAGTGCAAGATTATTGTTATTCTGTCTGCCACTCCTAAAAGGGCAACCATGTCTTCACCAACCTTAGCTAATGTTTGTTAATGTTTATGTAATTAATAGTAATTTAGCACGGTATACAGATACTTGTAATTTCACGTTAGCGCACAGCATATTATGCTTTAGGTATACTTGGTCTCATCAATAAACAAGAAATAAGTTCTTATTAAAAAGTTGTTCCTCCTCAGTATAATTTTAAAAAGCCAAATTGTCAAATAAAAGTATTTGGTTGCTTAATTTTTGTGAGAATTTTAAAGGGGAGTTCAGCTCATAAGTCCCAACAAACAGCAGGATATATTTAGTTAGGCAGAATATGATGATTAGAGTTGGAATTTGGCCAGAATATCACTGTTAACACCCTTTCAAGAAATCTAAAGATTCCAAGGGGAATGTCAGACATCTTAATCCTTGTTATATGATCATTTAAAAAAAGTTAAAGGAAACGCATGTACATCCACATGTGTTATGATTTCAATAAAAATCTTTTTCCTATATTGCCTTATATTCTGAAGGGCATTAACGTGCCTTGCATGTTGTAGTGGAATGGTTCATGTACAGTTGAAGGGCAGCCACCTCTGGAGTGGAACGTAACAGGTGTTTAACAACATTCTGCAATCCTATTTAGACATTTCTAATGCACTTAGTGTTGTACACAAAAACTTTGTGATGGGAAGTGATGAAGAAATGAAACTGAAGTATTGAACTACAATTACTAGCTGAATTTAGGAGGATAAAATGTTATTACTTAAATTAAATTGCCCACAACAATGATGTTAACCAGATCTTATGAAAAATATTGTGGGATCTTCAATGATGACAGCTAGCTTTATCTTTCATCTGAAAGTAGCTAAGTGTCTCTTAATATTCTGCTGGTGTGGCAGCATGGTCAAGGGCGCTGTCATATTGTACTGGTTGATCTGTATACAAAACAAGAGTCTATATTGCTACCAACTAACAGGTTTACTTTCAAGTGATGGGGCCTAGGCTTTGGTGCCAGGGGTCCTTGATTTAAATGCCTGATGATGACCCATAGTGAAGGTTGTTAGAAGTGTTGGCATTATTTCAACACTGACTCAGAGGAAAGAGTTAAGTGACCCACTTAGTTCATGAGGGTTTTCCTTGAAAGAATGACCCAACTTAACCATAAGATCTTATAAGGTCATATACTAAAGATGGAATAATTATAAACACACACAGAAAAGCTTGCTTTTACAATCCTCTGCTAGTAAATTAGGATGACAGCACATACATATAAACAAACTCTCTTGACACATTTACTTGGTGCAGAGATGCAACATATTTATACTTATTCATGCCTCCCTTGTATGTGGATTTTTTTGTAGTTTACATAGTGACAAGATATGCAGAAGAGTGGTTGGCAGTTTTATCTTAATGCCAGTTATAAACACTGGACACTTAAGTACAAAAGAGATGGAAATTTTTATTTCAAATGTTTCTTGAGTTTCTTAAAAATAAGAGCTCCTCTGGCAGATTTCTTCTTGAAAAAAAGAACCTTTTGCTGATTAGATAATTGGAAAGTGCACATATCTTAAAGGTGTGAGGAGGTACCCGGAGTGATGATCTGCTTTTTTGTATCTGGTCATTTGTCTTCTAAGAATCATAATGAAAGAACAACTTATTTTACTTAAGAGCACACAGTTGGTATTTTCAGTGTTAGGGTGCATCTACACAGCCATTCTGTTATTTCAAAATAATTTTGAAATAACAGATGGCTTATTCAGAAACCTGTAAACCTCATTCTACGAAGAATAATGCCTATTCTGAAATAGCAATCTCGAAATAAGGCGTGTGTAGACCCTCCACTGCTCCTATTTCGAAATAGCCTCTCACCAGGGTCATTCTAAGTTATTCCTCCCCATTGCCTCCTGGGGCTCTAAATCAAGATAGTGTATCTGCATTAAGGAAGTCTGCCTCAGACTAATTTTAAGGCTTTCCTATAGTGTAGATGTGTTATTTTGAAATAAGCTATTTCAGAATAACTATTCCGGAATAGCTTACTTCGAAATAAGCATGCAGCGTAGATGTACCCTTAGAGAGTTGGTCTAATTTTAACTGATAATCTACATAAGAATATAACTATGGCCATAGTGGGTCAGAACAAAAGACCATCTAGCCTTGTGCCCTGTTCAGAGGGAATGAACAGAACAGGGCAATTATGAAGTGATCCAACCCTGTCATCCAGTCCCATCTTCTGCCAATCAGAGATTTACGGATGCTGAGAGCAAAGGGCAGTGGTTCCCAACCTTTTTTATACCATGGCGCGGCAAACTCATTCAAAAACTTTTGGCGGACCAGCACTGAAATATTTGCATATTCATTATGGTAATTAATTTGTTTACATGTTTGCATATTCATTATGATAATTGTTTAAGTGGTCACATAGTGAATTTTACATTGCATCTGTGCACACACAATACAAATCATTCATTGACCTTAACCTGTGTGCTGATTCCTATACACTTAACGTAGTTTAGTTTTTAATAATCAATATTAGCTTAGATTTTATTTTTCCAATAGTTTTATCAGTGAAAGCAAAATTATATGTAGGAAAGCTATGCCAAACTAATAGTTGTGGAAGAAAACATTGTCCTCACTCTGTGTTTGTAAGCAACAAGTAGCGAGAGGCAGTTTTATTATGAGCTGAAGCAAGGGAAAAAGTGGTTCGGACGGGGGGGAAGCCCCCCCTCCGAGGCAGATCTTCGAATACAAGCAGTTATGAAGCAGTTTATATACTGTCCTTTAGATATAATAACAATAACAATTAGTCTCTCCTTCCCATTACAAACATCAATGGTTAACAGTTATTTTAGTTCCACCCAGATGCTCCTTATCTCAAGGTCCCTGCCAGAGTCAGCATTCTATCCTTATCTCCGAATGGAGGCGAGAGGCAAAGGCAGCGTCTAATTACAGATCTCGCATTGTGAGGCCACAGACTTAGCCTGACTCTTGCTCTCTTGTTAAGAAGACCAAGATGGCTGCACACAAATTTCCTTATTCCCTTTTCCTGCCTCCACCTAGTGACATAACCCTTCTTCAAATAATGTGAAGTCTAAAGGCACAAAAACATACAGTGTAGAAGATCGAAATCATGTGGGAGGCCCACTCTCCCCTCATACCTCTCGGAACAGCCCCAGTCCTCTCACCCCACCCAGCTGCCTTGGTAGTAGAGGCCCCTGTTCAACCTTGGCCTCCCTGCCCCAGGGTAGCCTGCTAATAAAGGCAAAGGCAGCTGATTCCCATTGAAATCAGTGAGAACTGAGTACCAAAGGATAGATCTGCACCCAAAGTTTGCCAATACAGATGTACCAGCAAACTTGCCCACTGAAGATGCAGCTTCTACTGACAAAAAAAAAAAAAAAAAAGCTATTTCCCCAACCAAAATAACAGTTCCCCAACCAAAATCAGCTATCCTGGTAAAAATATTTTTCTGGTGGTATAGTTGTGTCTACACCAGGTTTTTGGAGTATACTAGTATAGCAAAGTAAAAAGGCACCTCACTCGGCAGACACTAACATGCCAGCTAAAAATTCTAGGAGATTGTTGGCCTGATTCCAAATTGTGCCATTAAAAAATCTTGGGGCAGATCTTCCGCTAGCATAAATCAGTGTTCGGGGGAGGCTCCCACTGAGGGGGGGGGGGAGGGAAGGAGAGGGAGGAGAACGGGCTCCCTGGGGCACCTGCCCGTCATGCGGTGCTTGGCTCTGGTGGCTAGGACAGCTGCCCTCCATACAGCGGTTGGCCACAGCTGAGCGCCACAGCCACCCATCACGTGGACCCACCAGCCTGGAACTAGAACCGGGGTCACTTTGAGGGACAGACTTACCGTGCCCCCGGTGCTAGTCTCAGCACACCTGGCTGCCCAATGTGCCACTCACCCTGCTGCTGTGTGGGGCTCATTAGCATCTGGGGGTGTGGCCTGGTAGAGTGGCAAGGGTTTGTGGCCTGCTGTCAGTCCATGGACGGGTGGTTGGGAGCCAATGGCATAGGGTTACATCCCTGACCATCTTGGCTAATAGCCATTGATGAACCCATCTTCCATGAACTTATCTAATTCTTTTTTAAAACTCAGCCTTAAGGGGGTGGCCTTCAGAACACCCCTTGCCAATGAGTTCCATAGGTTAATTGTAATAATTCCTTTGGTTTATTTTAAACCTGCTTCATATTCCATTAGGTGACACTGGGTCTTTGTGTTATGTGAAGGGATAACACTTCCCTATTCACTTTTTCCACCCTATCGTCATTTTCTAGAACTCTGCATGTTTCCCCTCTTAGTCATCTATTTTCAAAGTTGAAAAGTCTCCTTGTATTGAAGCTGTTCCATATCCCTAATCTTGCTTAGAAAGTAGAGAGTGGAGTTATGAATTGTTAGAATGTTGTTAAAATCTGAAAACTGAAAAAATGTTTTAGGCAGATTTAGGCTTTTCAGTCCACTGCTAGATTCTGCAATTGAAGAAACAGAGGGAATGTTGAAAGTAGAATGAAAGAACTCACCATTGACATTAATGCAAGGTGGCTGGTTTAATGTGAAAAATGACCTGACAGTGGCAACAAGCGTCTCTACCAAGAAAAATGCATTCCCACTTAATGCTATTGATTATATCTCCTGAGAAGAAAAACACAAAATATTGTGTCCCCAAGTTTTTGAATAGGTCAACCATGAATGCTGAGAAAAGCATGAGGATGTATTTTCCACATACTTAGAGGACTGCTTCCCTTCCCTCCTTGCAAAAAGAAAAGGAAATGGAGATCTCTTCAAGTGCAGTCTTCTTAAACTTCTGGGCTATGTCTACACTCGCGGCTTCTTGCGCAAGTAATACGCAAATGAGGCTAAGCGTGGAATATCGCCGAGCCTCATTTGCATGCCTAATGAGCCACCATTTTTTTTCAGAAGAGGCTCTTGCGCAAGAAGGAGCATCTACACTGCCCCTTCTTGTGCAAGAAAAACCCTCTTGCGCAATGCCGTTCTTCCTGAAAAGTAATATGTGTAACAGCATTGCGCAAGAGGGTTTTTAGGTATGCAAATGAGGCTTGGTGATATTCCATGCTTAGCCTCATTTGCATATTACTTGCGCAAGAAGGGTTTTTCTTGCACAAGAAGGGGCAGTGTTGACGCTCCCTCATGTTTGGGTATTCAGGACCCTGTTTCAATCTCATAGAACAACTGTCCCAAAGCACACTCTGTATTTTGATAATTCTTCCACAGACACCATCATCTTCATTAATGGAAGGAAGAAGGAAGATCTATGCCCTAGCTTTCCAATGACACTTGTTGGGACCCTCAGGAAGATTGTCTCTATATTTTATTCACTTACCATATGTGCATATAAATTTGCACTGAGTATGGCATTTGCAGGACTCTGATCAAAACATAGTGTGCATCTTGTACAACAGTGGACTCGATAAAGAATCTCAAAACTTAGGAAAGCAATGGAAGATGATTTTGGAAAGACTTTGGGAGATTACAGACTGAAGACATATCCGTCTCAATGGAAATCTAGCTTGATTTAGTTAGTAAGCAAGGAACTGGAGCCACACAAAGACAAAATTGAAAAATGATTCAGAAAAGCTGTAGTAGTTTAATTGCAACAATAGATCCTAAATATAAAAGTAAAAGGTTGAATACAAAAAGAAACCTGAAATACTGATGATTGGAACAAAATCCATTTCTGTCATTTAAAACTGAATATCTAGATTTCCTCTCTAAATCTGTCTTTATGTGGAGATCACAATTCATTGCATCAAATAGTGGGAAATTAGGGAAGTAAAATCATGGAAGACAAGACAAGTGAATTCAGATATCTTTTAGTTTTATAAAGATCTGCTTTCCTGTGTAGCTCATTTATTAATTGTGTGATCTGTTAGGACATTTGTTCTGATTAGATTGAAACACTGTATTGAGTTAGGATGCTGGGATAGTGAGCAAGTTATTAAAAGTGTATCTATATCCAAGGACGGATACAAAAAGAGCGAGAAGTCGGACTTGATACTAAATGCATGTCTCATCTATGAACATTTTGATGTCTTACAAAGTGAACTGAATAACATATTTTGTATTTAATTTCATAAAATCTTTATTGACCTCTGGCTCTGTACATATGGGGAGGGCAAAAAGTTGTTTTCTGAAGAAGGGGGTGGATAATGGACTCCGTTTTCTGCCAACTTAAAATACACAGTAGCATTCACATCATTGTGAAGAAAGTAGCACATAGGTTAATAATAATTGTAGGTGATATTAGGAGCATCAGTGTAACCAGACTCCTTTTGTAATGTTTTCTGGACTGCCCTGTGTGTGTGGGGAGGGAAATAGTTCCTGTGCATGCCACATTGATGGAGATTGCCTCCTTGTAGGTATGTATAGATCAAGTATTCAGGTAGAGACCAGATTTTGATCCATGATGGCTTAAATCTGGAGTAACTTCACAGACTACAATGGAATCTTTCATGATTTATATCAGAGCAATTGATCACAATTTGGTTCTTAGTCCTTAGGTTTCTGATATGGTCATAAAAGGATATTCAACTATACATTTTCTAAATCTGTAATCTGTTCATTACTTAGTCCAATGTATTCATTCTGGAAATAGGTTGCTTAGCTTGGGTGTGTGTGTGTGTGTGTGTGTGTGTGTGTGTGTGTGTGTGTGTGTGAAATATCACATAACTAATGCATAGTGATGGCCTTAACTAATTGTATAATTATCCAGATATACTGTTATTTTCAGTAGAGAGAAACTCTGTTGTTGTAATGAAAGAAAGCACATTATTTTGCAGTAAGTATCCAATTAACTCATATAACCTGTATGCTTATTGTGCCTTGTGGAAGACCCAGGGTGATGTATAGTTATGAGAAGATAGAGACCTAGAGACTAAGGGGACAATACTGAAATTAATATCAGAATTAACTATATCAGAATTAACTAGTTATCAATAAAGTGTCTATAAAACATTTGACTTACTATTGCCATGTAAATATTAAGAGATAATTAATGTTTCAGTTATCATTTTTAGTGGTATTCTGACAGATGGAGTAATGGGATAAAATTTGGTAGATTGCTGTTTCTCGAACACTTTTCTGAGCAGATAGTTTAGTAACAAAAAAAAGTTATCCACATCCAACAATTTTAAATCTGTTGTCACACACAAAATATTCATGACATGGATCAGCATTCATGTTTCACTCCCTATCAGGACCTGGCTTAGCTTGGGGAAACTAAGGAGCCAACCAGTGGACCAAATTCAGTGATGAATCTGGTCATGTGCTGCCCAAGGCACATTGTCCAGATGTTAAGAAGAAGAATACATTATGTCCTCACTACAGCTTATTTCTTGTACGAATTTCAGGTAAAGGAATACATTTGTCAGTGGTTCCCAACTAGGGATGTAAAGAACGAGCCAACGGGATAGTCGACTAGTCCCTCCCGTCTTGCTGCCTCTATCAGAAAGAGGCAGCAAGGGGGAGGGAGAATAGGAGGGGTACTTGAAAGCAGCAGCTCCACATGGAGCCCAGGGTCATCTGAGGAGTCCCCAGATGATCCTTTGAAATGCTGGGTGGAGCCTGGAATCAGCTGAGGACTCCGCAGTTGACCCCAGGCTCTGTGTGGCATGCCAGCTTTGAAATGTACAAGAGTACACAGCGGGGGTCTCTTGTGCATTTCAAAGAGGAAGCACAGCATGGAGCCTGGGGCCCCCGCTGACCTCAGTCTCTGGTTCTCCCATTGACTCCAGGCTCCATGCGGATGCTTCCACTTTTAAATGTACAAGAGCCCCTGCTGGGGTTCTTGTGCATTTGAAAGCAGAAGCACCCGAGTGGAGCCCTGAATCAGCAGAATTTCCTGTTGGCCCTGGGCTCCACACAGCATTCCAACTTTGAAATGAACAAGAGCCTTCCCCCCCACCCCCGCTGGGGCTCTTGTACATTTCAAAGGCGGAATGTGGAAGTGCTTAGTAAATTACCCGCTAGTTAACATCCCTATTCCCAAACTTTTTTATGCTGGGGACCAGCAAACCCACTCACAAACCTTTGGTGGACCGGTATCATTCTATTTTCAAATAATGAATATGGAAATATGGAAATACAATGTTACCTGATTGCCTTTCCCCATCCCAGCCCCTTGTTCCCCAGTGCCTAAAACCCTTTGACTCCCGTCCGTATGCCCCATACCCTTTGACCCTTTAACCTCTGACCCCTGTAGCCCATTGTCAGCCGACGGTCAGGGCAGTGTGTGTGGGTATGTCTCCTAAGTCTTCAACTGCTAAGACACGAAGTCTCATCGCAGCAGGCAGCCCAGAAGGCTGAAAGGAGCCCCGAGTGTTTAACGTCCGTGACTTTACTGCTAGGACCGAGGTCCCGTCGCAGAGGGTAGCTAAACAGGCTAACAGACGCCCCAGTGTGTAGGAAGAGCTTATTACACCTTAGATTTTAACTGCTAGAACACAAAGTTCCTTCGCAGCGGGCAGCCTGGGAAAGGCTGGAAAGGTGCCCCAACGGATCTTGTCACCTGGGAGTGACACAGATCCAAACGCCTAAGCTCTTCCTATGTCTGTCTTTTTATGACCGGCTGAAGTTCTTTTAAATTGTGCTTGGTTCTATTACAGCAACTGAAGGAGTCAGGTTTAAAACTTAAACAGTTACAGGTTTATTAAAGGAACTTATAAATCATATGGTTACAATGGCTATTGCTCTATTTCTTAATTATTAGCAAAATATAGATCTTAAAATGGTTACAGGAAAAAGGTAAAGATAGAAAATAGAAATAATGGTACTAAATGACAGCTTAATCTTTAAAGAGCTCTAACACTATGTATATATACTTAAACAAAGGACTACATCTAGGTACAATTTTTACCCCCTTCTGTGCCTCTCGACTCCAGCGTGTCAGGCCAGGGCCGGTCTCTCAATTCCTCGGAAAGACGAATACGAGGTGGGCGTCCCCTCTGGAACCTCGGGAGGTCAAACACCAAACCCGATCAGCAGATAGATGGTAGATTGACACACAAAGCAAGTGTGCTGCTGGACTCATCTTTATACCTTTGGGTGCCCGTATTCTCTTTCTTATCTTAAGAGGCTAAATTTTACTGGTCCATTTTGTGGTGCTAGTTTTTACAAGCAGGTTACAAGTTAATTTACACTTGTAAGAGAGGAAGATAACTAAATTAGGACTGCCGGATGTTCTTGTTGGGTGGGAGATTCCTTCCCCTGTGGACGGGTATGTATTCGTATCAATATGGGTTAAGTCAAGGGCACGATGTACAGCCTCTTGGTCAACAATTAGTTTGACCACCTTCCTATCTCTGCTTACAGTTGGTCACGGTCACTGAGCCAGCATATCTAAACCTCCTGCTCCAAGGTTTTCAAAGAATATGCTGTTTTCCTGCTCTTATGTGCCCTGCATGGTTTTAAGCAGGCAAAGATGGATGTTAAAATGGGGCTTCATGTCTGGCTACACCCATGCCATCACCCTTTGCCCCATCACACCCTCACTCAATGCCCTTGCCCCCCCCCCATCCCAACACTTCACAGAGCTAGGCTGCCCCCCTAAGGAGTGTGGCTGTTACTGACACAGAGAAAGGGGGAGCTGCTTTTGGTAGTGTGCTCGCTCTCTTCTTCACATAGTGTAGCAGCAGTGGTATGGGTAACATCAGTGGAGGCACAGTTTAGCTGTGCTAAATGTATAACTGCTTCATTTAGGTGTACATCGTTTAATGTGTTTATTTGAAAACTGGGCACTTTAAATTCCATTCATCTGAAGAAGTGGGATGTGCCCATGAAAGCTCATCTACATTTTTTTTAGTCTCTAAGGTGCTGCAGAACTATTAGTTGTTTTTAAAGTTTTTCCTGTTCTTCTGAAGTTGGTACCCATGCTTCTGTGGTTATGATGCCATTTTGTATTCATGCTAGAGTATGAGTACACAACTTGTAGTATAGTTGTAGGCTAAGGTATATCTTGCCTGTAAGAAGCATGAGGAAAAGCCACATGGGAAATGTGACACAGCAAGCTTTTTATTCTAGTATACTTTGAAAGGTCAGCTAGAGCACCTTGCAGTGTTTAAAGGAAGCCTCTAACATTTTATCAGCCTAAGACATTCCAAGGAAAAAGGCTTACTTTAAAGTTTGGTTAAAGTTGAAAGAATCTGTCATTTCATACAAATATCATAAGAAAATATTGTAATTTTCTTACCCCAATTTATAAAGAGAGTGAGAAAAATAAAAATTCAACTAAAGGTTCCATTTTACAAAATCAAAAACAATCTAAAGTATGCCAATATACAGTTAACTGTAAAGATCACCAATACAACTGTAATTGCTCGTATCACCCCAAGAACAAAGAGAAACAGAGACCATCATGCACTATGATCCCATTGATGAACACAAAAATATGAAACCCTTACCTTACAATACTACTTGGAGCAGGGACCATTCTGCATCTGTGCAGGCATTTGGCACGGTCCTGCTTTAATGCCATTAGCTGTGCATTTTAATGCAATCTCATTGTTAATTTTTTTGTGAAGTGGCACTTTAGATTGGAATTTCCCAGCTAGTGCTTGGTCTTGTTTTAATCGAAAAAGACACACTTCGTTAAGATATTTTTAAATATTTATTCATTGCAATCTTTATTTTCTTTTAAGCCTCTCCAGGAGTGGGGGTTTTTTTCGAAGGAGGTCTCTCTCTAAATTGTAACAGCCATTTAATTGGAACGATACAATGTTTACTGGTATGTCCCAAATAAGAGTCTTTTATTCTATCAAAAACTCCCTTGAAAATCTCCAGTAAAACTATTTCATAGAGATTGGTTGGCTAATTATCATAACAGGTTATGGACTGTTAAGCCAAGTTGGCCATTGACAGGTGATAGAAGGATTTATTAGTACATTACACTATAAGAAGCAGCTTGATAACTCTTCTTAATGACAGGCCTCCTAACTATAGGTACACAGTGGTAATTGTGTTGGTATGTAAGATATTTTGACAGACTATCCGTCTTTTATTCACTTGCCTATTGAAGGCTGGTCATCACCAAAGGGGCTGATTTTATGCTATGCATGGCATCAGGCATTCAAAAAGTGGGAAAACAGTCACAAATTGCCTCTTTACTTAGTGCTATTACTATTGAAGTTGAAAAGAGTCTGGCATGAAGCTCCCTGCTGTACAGGAAGCCAGAGGTATAGCTCTTGGGTAGTTCAAATAAATTCACACTTTATTAGAACCTCTTTACACATTGGTTTCCTTTGTTGTTTTCAGGGGAAAAGATATGAAGCAATAGTGTTGGATATTTACTATTGTATCTTCTTTTTCTGTTTCTCTTCCTCATCATCTTTCTTGACTCTCACCTTGTCCACTTTTATTTCTGTTTAACTCTCCTCTTTCTTTTTCTCTGGATTGGTCTGTCTTTGTTGGTCAATCTTTATTATGTCCCCCTTTTTCTTCTGCCTCTTCTAACTCAACTTCTTTCTTTCTAATCTTGTTCCTTTTTTTCTGTATAATTTTTCTCTTCCTGCTTTCTATTTCATTCTCTTTTTACTAATTGTTTCCTCCCCTTCTGCTTCCATTGTCTTTTTTAAAATTTTCTTTCCCTTTCTTTCCTGTGTTGTAGGATCATTCTCAGTAGCATCCTAGTTATTTTATTTCGGTAGTGCAACATGGTGTAGGTGCAAGTTGTTGTTGTTTTAAATCAAAGGACTGTAGCCCACTGTGGTATTGTGTGCTGGTGGCAGAACATTAGGTATGCTCATGTCATGTATGATGAAGGCTGATGACATGCGCAGTTTATCAGTCGTCTTGTATATATCATGACATGAGGTACCGTAAGTACTTCCATTGAAGACTATTTGACTGCTTCATCACTCTTCCTATTAAGAATATTTTTCTCATATTCTAAACTTTTCCTTTCTTAAACTTGGGTCATTGCTTCTTGTCCTACCATGTGAAGAGCTATATGCATTTGTGTGTTAGCATTTGGTAATTCACAGAATTTTGATTCATTTTGCTCAATAAAACTGCTTACTTTTGAATAGGTACCCTAACTTTTAGATGAAAGCTGCACTATGGACATTGTTTGTATAGTAGAGTACCACTTATCTATTATCATTTGGCAAGCTGATAGGAGACATTCTCTTTTGTAATAATAATGTCACTAATCCTAAATGTTCAAAAAATGTACTCTCATGTCTTCAGTTTCAGAATCCTAGTGTGAAATATTTAGTGTGATAGGAAAGCTAAATTAGTGGTGAGTCAGTGTAATTAAGAGAAAGTAAATAATCTCTAAGGTTCTCATTCCCCATGAAACTAATTTCATATCTTATCCTTCACACATTTTAAAAATAGTTCCTTGCTAATTCAAGATGCTTGTGTACTGTGTTTGTGAAGTGCACTCCAGTTCTATTGAAAGGATGGTGGATTAGAAAGTTATTTTCAATGGCTTGATTTTTTTTTATAGCTAGATATTCATTTTGACAAAATGAGCGAACAAATCATGCTGTAGAAACCGAGTTTCTGACACACATGCACTAAAGTAGGTGATTAAGCCAATAATTTTGCATTAATTTGCAGCTAGACAATTATTTGAATCATACATGTAGGCACAGTAGAAGTATTTTTCTCTCCCAAGATTTTTTTTCAGTCTGCTAAGTGATTATGTTGCCATGCCATTCCTGTTTACCTATTTTACCTCCAGTAGATCTGTTTCTTCTCAGTGACTGTGCCATGCAAATTATTTTTGTTGATGTTTGCTATGATGGAACCCACCGCAAAAGAGAATGGGAGAGTATTAGTGCAGCTAAAGTATTTTTAGAGTTGCAGCCTTGAACAGCACCAACACAAGTGCAAAGGTAGCCCAATGGTCATGTTACAAGATTATTCTGTGTTACCTCTATCAATATCTCTCGTAGTCACCTTAAGATAGGGTGGGAAATAATTTTTGCAGGGGGCCACTTCACAAATTTTGGCAATTGTTGCAGGCCTCCCCCTTGAAGGCGCAGGTCTTTGGGCAGAAGGGGTGGGGTCTCGGGTAGAAAGGAGCTGTTCCCTCTAGGCATGGCCCGACCCTGGTGAGGGGAAGAGACTTTGCGCATTCCTTGCCCCCAGACCCTGATTGGCCTGGGGGTGGGAGAGAACACAAAGTCTTAGCCCATTGCCCTGCCAGGAGCATGCAATGCCTAGAAAGAACTGACAGCTGATTTGAACAGCTGGCGGTTCCCTCTAGGTGCTAAGTGCGGAGAGAAGACTTCATGCACTCCCCCCGTCCCCAGGCCAATCAGGACTTGGGAGCAGGGGAGCACAAGAAGTCTCTCGCCCCTCTCCACCCAAATGCACCATGCCAGGGGTGCACAGTGCCTAGAAGGAACCGCCAGCCATTTTTTAACAGCTGGTGGTTCTCTCTGGTGCTTCATGCCCCTGGCTGGGGGAGGAGACTTTGTTCCCAGGTCTCGATTGGACTGGGGGCGGGGGAGTGGCAGGACAGCTGAGGGCCAGATCAGATGGCTTGGTGGGCCATATCTTTCCCATGAACCCTTTCTTGCCCACTCCTGCCATAGAAGAAAATGCCCTTTAAGAATGCCCAAGGAAGGCTAAACATGTAACACACTTGTGGGTTTCTTCCTCTTGGACACAAAGTAAGTAAGTAATGGCAGGAAGCTAAAAGAGTGAAGGACCATCAGGATTCATGTCTACATTGTACAACATACAGGGTATATTGATGCTTTGTGTACATACCTATCCCAACAGAGGGTTAAAGTGTTATTAATAAAACAAGTACATAGGCTAATTAATAAATTAACTTTCAGAGAGTAGTCAGAAGTAAGACTTCTGTCTGGTTTGCCAGCATTTCCACATGAGATGGTGAAGCTGTTTCCTTTACACCAATTACAAGGGATTCTGATTTAGTACATGAGTGTCTTAATGCTCGTTTAAGAGGATCCAAACTTTGTGGTTATATCCTGTTCTTTGAAATCACCGAGGAGTTCTGTGCAAAATGTTAATGCTAGGTTGTGGCCTTGTGGATTTGGTAAAAGAAGGAGACCATCAGCTGGTATTTCTGGGTATGTCTACACTGCAAAGTTAATTTGGAATAACAGCCATTATTCCAAATTAACTTCCATAGCATCTACACAAGCAAACCGCTATTTTGAATTTAATTCGAAATAGCAGGGTGCTTAATTCGAGTTTAGTAAACCTCATTCTACGAGGAGTAACACCAAACTCAAATTAGCTAATGCGGAATAATCGCTGTGTAGATGCTTAGTCCGAATTAGCTGGCCAGCCTTCCCAGTTTCCCCTGGTGGCCATTCTGGGCCAAACCAGGAAAACTCTTCTCTCTCCTCCCGGCTCCGGAGCCCTTAAAGGGGCAGACTCTGGCCACAGTGCCTGTGCCAGCTCCAAGCCTGCCGGCCTAGAGGCAGCAGTCACTGCTCCGACCCAGTGACCCCAAAACATGAGCCAGCAAGCCACTGGCAGCCAGCCCTCCATTGCACCCCAGGAGCAGTCTGCCAGCTCCCAGGAGCCTGCCAGGGCCTGGAGAAGATGGGTGCCTTCCTGGTCCAGAGCGGAGATCAGGGTGGACCGAACTCAGGTTTGGGGGGATGCCCCCAACGTCCATGATCTTTGCACTAGACAGAGGAACACAGCCGTGTATGGCAGGAAAGCTGCCAGCCTGGCCATCAAAGGCCAAATGCGAACCCAGGAGCAGGCTTGCATAAAAATCAAGTTGGTCTGGCAAGAGCCCCAACCCTGAGCTTCTCCTCCCCTTGCCTCCCCCTTCCAGCTCCCTCCTGCCAGGTTTCCCCCTCCCCTACCCACTCTCATTCCCACCCTAGTTTTGGTCAATAAAGAGAGTTTGTTTTTGGCAAGAAATGTGTTTTTATTTGACATCAGGAAGGGGGATTAGGGAGGGGTAAGTGGAAGGAAGGAGGAATTAGGGAGAAGCCCCCAGTGGGGCACACCAGGGAGGCTCTTAGTGCTCCTCAGGGTGGAAGCTCTCCTGCAGGGCCTCCTGGATACTGACAGCCCCTTGATGGATTTCCAGGATGGCAGCCTGCAGAAAGTGCAGCCAGGCTCACAGAAACACCAGAGTGCCCAGGGGCAGCTCCAGCTCCGTGTTGCAGAGTGCTGTGGTGTCCTGAGGGAGGGCAACCAGAGCACGCAGAGACACAAATGCTTTGCTGTCCCTCATTGAGACAGGCAAGCAAGCAGGGACACCTGAGAACCGGCAGCCTGGGGGGCCGGGGAAGGTGTCCCTTTAAGCACAGGCGTCAGATAGCCTTAGGCAGCAGCCACACACAGACACTCCTGACCTGATGCCCTGCCTGACCTGGTTCTGGCTGGCCTTAAATCTGATTCTGTGTCCAGTCAGTGTGGATGCAGTATTTCAAATGAGCAAAATGCTAATTCGAGCTGCATTTTGCGTGTAGACGCGTTAATTCAAATTAACTATTTTGAATTAAGATAACTTGAATTAATGCTGTAGTGTAGACATACCCTCTGAAAGCAGGTTAAACATTATCTGAAAAGGGCATTCAGTAACTTATCTGCACTGGAAAGCTGCTTTTATTCATTGATCAAAGAAAATGGTGAAAATAATTGGCAAAATGACTTGAGGGAGGGAAAAATAGAATTGAGGAATATTAGTAGTAGGTTGATTCTTAAAACCTTTCATATACTGTATATGCTGTATGGAACCAAGTCTTCTATTTTTTTCCATGAGAAAAGCCATGATGTTATCTCAGTAATTGAAAATAATCTTCTAAAGTTGCTCTTTAACTAGACTTACACGATTCCCTTTTAAATCACCTGTTATCTTTCAGTGAATTTTGCAGTAAATGTTGCTGCTTCCAGTTGGATGGCATGGAAGTGTATAACAAACAAGACTAAGTGCTTTCTATTCATGACTCAAAGCAGAATGTTTCTAGCCTAATTATAGTGACTCCTGGTAGTGCTGCTGTAGTTGAAGGTGCTATTGGTGTTTCCATTATAAATCGCATTTATAGGGTACTTGGATGGCTTAATTCGCACCAGGCAGAAACTTCACAATCTTTTCAGTTAGGCAGTTTTCCTCTTCATTTAAAAAAACTGAAAGACTTAATTTGGGAAAACAATTTTGAGTTCTAGAATATAAAAACATTTTTCGAATTTTATGCACTTTTTGGTCATGACACAGAGCTGTTATATAATGCACACAGATACAGTTTATGTAACTGTGGAAACTACAGCCACAGACTTTATCTCTTTTAATGACATAAATCTTTTCTATGTAAAACAGGGCAGGGAAACACACAAAAGGTGTGCAATTATCTCCATCAAGCAATCAGCATGTACTCTCCTCTTTTAAGGAAACAGGAATAATTCAGTGGCCTAAGTTAAGTGCCTCTCACTTATGAGAAATGTTCCCAGATGAATTCTTCTGATTTTTCACTAACACTCAACATCATTCAGTAGCCATATCCATCACAAGTCATATTTATGCACACTGAATATCGTGTCCTTGCACACGGAGTGATGACCGGTATTAAATCTAGTTTTATTTATTAGTCATTTTTGGATGGGGTCAGGAAGGGATAAAACACAAACTGATTAAACTGGGTCATGCTGAAAAAAAAAAGGTACAAGACTGTTTTATCAACAAAATGCAACAAAATACCTAGTAAATTTCCTTTCAGGCTGTGTAGGAAGATAATCCCATTTATAGCTCTCTCTCACTTTAGACCCTGGTTAGAGTCATAGGCCTGGATCGACAAAGAGTTTCAAACATTCTGACCAATAGTCACTAGACCAGAGAGAGAGAGAGGATGACCATAGTGCAGTGGCTTTTTCACTAATTAAGTAAAAATGTGGAACACTATCAAAAGTAAAAATTGTAAGACACTCCCATGAGTTTATGGCTTAGGTCAGTGATTAGAGCACTCTTGTTAGATGTAAGGACCCTTATTTGTACCTTTTCCTCTCCATCTGTACAAGGGTTGTGGTGGATTGACCCTATTTCCTCCACATTGTGAGTGACAGCTCTAATCATCAGGCTTACAGTGTAAGGGGAGGCGCCCTCAGCATCTTATCTGGCCAGAGTTTGAATGATTCTTGATCTGGTAGGTGTGCGCAGAGCAAGTTTACTGAATTGGACCCCTCAGGTGAGACAGGAGACAGGTGTGACGAGGCATTCTGTGTGCTTTATGAAAATATGCTTATGATATGAATGATGTAACTGAGATATACTTTATGTATGATGGTTCATGTAAGGTATCATTGGAAAGGTTGTAATTTACTGAATAGGATTATCCCATTGTATGCATGTATGCCTATTATCTTTTTTGTGTCTGAATTTAGAAATATTTTCCTGTGTATCTGTGTACCTTTGCTCTATTACTTTATTATCTGTAGTTAGTGAAATCTTGTTTGTGTCTTTAAATTTTGGCTTGTTTCACAGGGCTAAAATAAAGAGACATAAAACTGGAATACAGAAGAATGTGGTTCCTATTAAAGGAGATGAAATAAATGGGCCAAAGGTATTTACAACCATGGCACTGTCCAACATAAAATAGTGTTAAACAAGGCCCGCTGTTTGGTATATAGAGATTCAGCCTGCTTAGCATCACAGCAAACTTTCCATGACAAACCCTTTTAATTGTTTTTTAGTTTTAAGATAGAGAAAAGAGGTGGTGGGAGGGAAAGCAAAATCATTTTGAAATATGAAGTATTAAGTAAAGCTTTTGTTTTAACTACATTGCTTGTTCCCTTTCCCTATATCTGTGGACAGTTTTGAGAAGGAACCTCCCCATTTCTCCCTGTTTGACAGTCTCTTGGGTGGTAGTAATGGTCCTTTTGGAAGAGAAGAGAAGAATTTAATTGAGATGGGCTGGCGATATCATTGCAGCTGTTGCTGTTAAAGTCCAGCCTTAGAAGGAAAACAAGAAAACCCTTGTTTGGCCATCTCTTAGATTGTATTAAAGATGATAATAAATGTCATTCTATGTGGTTGGTGTCTGGGATTCAGCTGAAGCCAGTAAGGGTGGCAATGTCATCTGTACCCTTACAAATCCCTTTCTTTTAAGTACCCCAAAAGGGACTGGTAGGTATAATAGCCCACTCCCTTGTTGTGTCCACCAATTAGGCTTAATATTTGACATGATGAGATTTAAGATAATAAATTCCCTAGCTCCTGTATTGCAACCAGCAGAATTTCGACATAGTATTTGACTCATCTCAGTTTGACCTTTTTGTTTAGATTAATTCAGTTATTTTATCTCCCTTGCATATCTTTTCCCATCAACATTTGTTTATAGGTTATTGTAACATCATGTTAACTTTTACATACTTTTTACAGATGAGGTCACAATTGGGGTAAATTTGTAGGCCCAGTTGTCACAGCAGTGCTGAATGTGAAAATGATGGGCTTGATTCTTTGAGTTTCAATTTGCGTTTCAAGGATAACATGATCAGGATCAGAATGTTAACCAGATCAACATATGAGTTTAGGCGGATGTTCCTGTAGCAGAAAAAAAAGACTAATGGTGCACCTTCATTTTTATTAGCTGAGCATGTTGTTCTACTTCCATAAATAATACGAACAGGACAATTATCCTAGGGGATATAAATTTTGATCTTTATCTCGAGAAAGGTCACTGATAATTGGGGCTTAACATTTTGGAGATGTCTTCAGCTATATCACTTCATGTTCATTTCCACAGATCCATGTGCAGAGGGCATCAAAAAGTGTGCACAGTATACAACTATTGGCTGAAATAGTGCTGTGCTTTTTAGTATATTTTGAAAAGGGAAGGGCAACGAGGAAAATCTTCTATTTTAAGTGTTCCCCAGATTGCTGCTCCCTTTAGCTCCCCCTAAACTAGAATTTCTTTTACGACAACAGCTCATGGGTAATACCTATAATAGGCTGGGGAAGGCTGTACTTCTTCAAACAGCCCCACATGGCCCTGCCCACACGCCACCTCAAAGACTCCTCCTGCTGCTAGTTGGCCCCAACAGTCCAGGCAGGCTGTTCCTCTTCCAGGATGGAGAAGCCTGATGAGGCTGGGGTTAGGGCAGCTGGGATGGGGCCGCCCAGTACTCCAGAGCTGAGTGAATTGAGCTGGGGTCTAGTGTCCCCGCATCTGTAATTCACCCACTGCCCATGCTCTTCTTTGGCCAAGGACATTTGTATAGTACTTTTAAGAACCCCTCAACATTGCTCAGAGACTGGAGTCCAAATGTTTTCATTTTGGCTTTAGCAGTGTTTTTTTGGCAAAGAATCCTGCACTGTCAACATCAAAATGTGTTAAGGAGCTCAGTGTAAAAGAGCAGAATGATGTTATTCCTTCTTCCAAAATGAGTTTTTCAGATGAGATTTAAAAAAGTGTGGTTTGTTTGAGTTTTCAGCTATGATATGTACTGCAGGGGAAAAGAATCACTCTGACTTTATTTGAAACCTCTAGTTGTTTACATTTGGGTACATATCTCACCTGTATGCCCATGTGTGTCTGTGTGTGTTGTTTGTTTTATTTAATGTGTTAATGACAGATCACTAACTATGGATTATCATGCTCCAAGGCAGATTCTCAGGAAAGTCTTACCAGTTTTAAGTAAGAAATCTAAAGAATGAAGTATTTGGCATGTACTAGGCCACATTTTCACATAGCTATATCTGTGTAATCTCACTGGAATTGTCTGGGTAGAACTGAAGGCAGAATTTGGCCTACTTTGCTGTTTGTAGGTTATGGAAATCATCTCTCTGGTTATTATAAAAATTTAGTTTAAAACACATTGCTTATCAGGTAAGAGTCTGGATTTCCTCCTGGGAAGTAGGTGGGTTCTCCTTTGATTTTTCCCACAGGTGAATAGAGGTGAATACCTATTGATATGTATTACAGCAGGGTAAAGTAGCTATAGAAATGTGTTGCTGGGTGAAACAGTAATACGAATACAGCAATTATGTTACCACAATAGTCAGAATCCCAGGATTAAAGAGCCTCTTCTTACTTAAGAGATACTTTTGGAACACATTATACTTATGCTTGATATGACTATGGCAATGAGTGATTTGTTATTTGTTTATTTCAAAAGCTCATTTGGAATGTAGTAAAAGTATGTTGGGAAACTGGTGCAAAAACACATCATCAGATTCAAATCCATTTCCTTAAGCAAATGTGCGATATTTACCAGATTTTTAATGGACATTGATTCATAATCTTTATTTTTTTTATTTGTACTTTCAAATATTCCAAATTAGAACACTTTATTTATAATTAAGGGTGACTCTATTCTTTTACTTTTTGACCAAACGATAGATATTTGTATGTTAAATACTAAATATGTGTAAGCAGGGGCTGAACTACTGCTTGTTATCTAAACAAGCAGTAAAAGGAGGGAGCTGTTCTGGGGGTGTGAGTGCTCACTCCAATTGTTTAGCTCTGCAAGATAATCAACTGTTAACTGTTGATATGTAAATACAGCACATGCCAGGAGGGGGAAGGAATCCCAGGTGTGGTTATGTAAATCCAACTCAGCCTGGGCTGATGGAGGATCAGTGTTGGAATGGAATGTGGGTGTATTGTAAATAATTTGGGGCTGTTGTGGGGGTCACAAATCATGTTGCCCCTAAATGTGGGAACTGTAAAACATGACACCAGTGCTTGCAGGAGAGACACCATCACTGGAAGAGGTCTCCGAGGAACAAGCCTCCCCGCTTCCAGAATTGAGTGAACTGAGTTGGGGGGAGGGGCTACAGGACTTGAGTCAGCCTGCTTCATACCTGCCAGGTATGAGCTGTAAGACTGGCTAAACCTGCCTCTTTCCCCTTTTGTTTTAAGGACAGACCTGGAGCAGACTCCATGTGGAGTCTTTTTGTTGCTAGTCCAGTGGAAGCTGGAATCTTTTGACAGTCTAGGTGATGGCTAAAGCGTTGAAATCACTAAGAGCTGAAATCACTGATTTGGCTTGGAGCCAGACAGATTGCAGCCAGCGGAGCGGCTGGCGGGAATGACCAGTGGGTGGCTAGTAGGAGCAGTGGCAGTTAACCAGCGGAGCAGCCGGTGGGAATGGCAGGCGGCTGGTAGAAGCGGGGGCAGGCGACCAGTGGAGTAGTCGGTGGAGTGGAACAAGACAGCTGTTGGAGCATGGCAGAGTGGCTCGTGGTGAAGGCTGCAGCAGAACTGTATAGAGAGGTGGTGCCATCGGCCTTGGACCACGTAAGGTGCCCCTATCTACTCCTCTACCCCCCTTTCCACCCAGGTTGGGAGGTAGAACCCTGCAGGTGAACTTTTGAACTCTGGGCGGCACTGACCATGGACAGAGACTTTTGGGGTGTCGGACTCTGGGAGATTTTAGGCTGCTGGACTCCAGAGACTCTTGAGGTGTTGTACTTTGCTCATGGTTTGGGCTATGATCTCTGTTTGTGGTATTTTCCCAAGTTAATGCCATGTGACTTCTCTCTCTGTTTCATTAAATGTTTCTTTTCTACACTCAGACTATATTCTTGTGCGTGGGGAAGCATTGCCTCTGAGGCGCCTATGCGTGTGTGAATTTCCCAGGCTATTGGGTGGGGGCTCGAGCCAGTTCTGTGTGAGATGGACCCCTAGATATAGAACCCGGCCCTGGTTGCTTCCAGGCCTACCCGGCAGAAGGGTTACATATGAATCTGAAATTAATGCCTTATAGACCTTGCTAGTTCCTGCTGTGTCTATGAGATCTGAAATCCCTTCGCAAGTGTGCATTTGCCAGTAATTAAGGCTTCCATAGAGTAGAGCTTCAGATTCAGTTATAGACCCCCCCCTTTTTTTTTTACTGATTATTAGTGTTTCTTAATAAACAAACATTTGAGGCATCAAATGTCAGAATCAAAATGTTTCTGGGCTCTAACCTGCCCTTTTTGGATAAAGGTACTAAGAAAGTGACATTGGCAGTATCTAGGGTCTCAGATTTCTTTATTCCCTGGCTCAGGTTGGTGTATGACATACAGCTGACATTGCTCTTACTGGTTGATGAACCCCTCCTAGAAATGGATAAAGATCATTTGTCCATGCTTATTCAAAAGCTATTACTACATCTATAGAATGCCTTTGACAGTGCTCTTTGTTGAACTGCCTGCTGATCTTGACATGGGTGGAAAGGATTATTTTTGAGTGTCTCTGTTCCTTCCTTTCAGAGAGATCCCAGAAGGTGAAACTGAATAATTATCCACACTAAGATATTTTTATCTTGAGCAGTTTTGCTAGGTAGGTTCTATTCTGTCACCACTGCTGCTTAATGTCCCCATAAAGGAGCTGGAACAAATCATGTTTTGGGGCTATGGTGCTGTTGGTATGCTGATCATGTGCCAGTCTGCCTTTTCATTAGATCCAGATGGTAATTTCCCAGTGCTTCACTGAGACAGAGATTTGGACATAGGTAAACTGACAGAACTCAGTCCAGATAATTTGGAGATGCTGATGGCTGGTTTGTGGAAACAACTACAGTGTTTTCTTTTTTAGCACCTGTCCCCTCCAACTTTTAAGAATATTTGTCCACACCACATATATGTTTTGGATTTATGATTGCTTTTGGATTCCATATGACATTAGTGGTAAAGAATGCACATTTACATCTGTGCTTGGTGCAATGACTATGAATATTTCTTTCAGATGTGGTCCTTGCCACAGTTATCCATTCTGTCACGTCTAGACTGGGTTGCCGCAAAGGGCTACTCATATGGCTATCCTAACAGGTCACTTGCAAACCAGTTGGTCTAGTACTTGACAGCTCTGTTGCTTAGTGGATTGGCTGACGAGATGAGCTGATTACTCTACCTTCATGATCTTTCTCCTTTCAATTCAAGGGACTTTATACTGAATGGTGGGTTGGGCCATAATTACCTCACAGACCACTTCTTTCTTATGCAGCACCTGAGCTATAGCTGTCTACATAAGTGTTTTTAGTATGCCAGTCACCATCATATCTAGATACTACATATAAGAATTAAAGTCTCTACCACAGTCATAGAAGGACCATGTTTTCTACTCCACCCATGGAGGAAATGTTCCATAGATTGTGTTTCTTACGGGAGAGATATGTTGCTTGCCAGTTATGAAGTTTTCATTTCTGTTATGGACAGGCTTCTTCAAATTGTTTTGTTGCAATGTCTTTTAAAGAAGGGAATACATGAACTCACCCCTCCTGACTTTCTGCAGTAGGAGTGCACATATAGCTAGTGTGGGCCTGTGTTCTTCAAGCTGCATTATGTTGATTATGTTGATGATGGGACTCTTAAAGTGGTGTAAAGAGAGTAGGGTTTTTAGTTTTTTTGGGGGTAGTCACACCATAGCCCTCAAATTTCATGCAGTAGTAGATTGGGTACTGGTTTAACACACATGGCACTAGTGTGAATATTTTCCCTCCTCGATTCACTCTATGTAGAAAGCTGGAAATAGAGAACATGGGGCATCTCTTTGTAGCCGTGACAAAGGAAAGCCCGTGGTCAGGTCTGCCTCTGAGTGAAGCAAGTGAAACTCTGCTTTATAGAGTTGGGGGAAAAAGATGATTCTGGCCACTGCTACAGCTGAAGTGTCCAACTGTAGAGATGTGTATGAACTTAGAGGTATAGACCATGGGTGGGCAAACACCAGCCTGTGGACCAGATCTGATCCACCAGGGTTAACTCCTAGTGGGCCCCCACTGCCACAGGTAATGGTGATCACACTGCACCCGTTGGCCATGGATCACACTGCACACTGCACTGCCACAGGTAATGGTGATCACACTGCACCTGTTGGCCATGGATCACACTGCACACTGCACTGCCACAGGTAATGGTGATCACACTGCACCCGTTGGCCGTGGATCACACTGCACGCTGCACTGCCACAGGTAATGGTGATCACACTGCACCTGTTGGCCATGGATCACACTGCACACTGCACTGCCACAGGTAATGGTGATCACACTGCGCCCGTTGGCCATGGATCACACTGCACACTGCATTGCCACAGGTAATGGTGATCACAGCACCCGTTGGCCGTGGATCACTGTTCCTTGCCAATGAGAGCTGCAGGAAGTGGTGTCCTAGTTCAAACTGCTTCTTGCTATTGGCCAGGAATGGCAATCCAGGGCCAACAGGAGCTGGGATCGCTGGTACTTGGCGACAGGAAGGTAAATATAGCAGTGACCCACCAGGGGCTAACCCTGGTGAACCACCACCATATTATTGCCCACCCCTGGTACAGAGTCTAATTCAAAGTTCAGTGAAGTAAGTAAAAATACACTGGTTGACCTTGGTAGACTTTGGATTCAGCCCATAATGAACACTTCTGAATCCTGAAAAATAATTAAATAAAAGTAACTCAAGCAGAGGACCTTTTTAAGAAGTTAATTTTCATGCATATGTTCAGTTTGTTATCTTGATTGACCCATATGATTCTCACCTACTTTATATTTCTAAAAACTCTCCAATGAAGTGGGAATTAAAGGATTATTATTATAAAGCTATTTGTAAACGAGTTAACGAAAACATTACTTTGCTATACATGTCATTGAGTACGGGTCATTAAACAGGATGGTAAACATCTTTTGATACATCTTTCTTTAGTAGGCAATTTGTAAGCTATTTTCATTTCCATGTATATGCAGCATGAGGGGATAGAAATAAACAGTAATTAAAATAACGTCTTTTCCTGTGGGATTTTCCCCCTTCATTCTTCTTTTGCACTTGCTATATTATATTTCTTTTGCTTTTAATCGTTTTATAGTGGTGCACTTGCTTTTGTTGTTAGTCTCTGTATCATTTTATTTTAAAAACTTTTTTCAAGGACATATGACCTTAAAATAAAATAAAATAAAATAAAATAAAATAAAATAAAATAAATACTTCCAGCGGCTCAAACCTAATCATCCAAGATCATCCTGGAAAAGATCTTTTAGGTAAGGTTGCCAGTTTTGGTTGGATGTATTTCTGGGGGTTTCATCACATTACACAGTCATTAATTAAAGACTAATCTTTAATTCCTGGAGATTACAGGACAATCCTGGAGAGTTGGTAACTCTGCTTTGCTCTCAATCTTGCAGTTTCTTACAGATGTGCTTAACTTTAAACATGGAAGTAGTTCCTCTGATGTCAGACTGCTCCCATGATTAAAATAAAGCAAATATTTGAAGGTTTGGGGTCTTAATTATGAGCATTCAATCCCTTACATGAAGTAAAAATTTAGAGTTGTATACGTAAGGTTCGCTTCCTGCAATGAGGGTATGTTTTCTTCTAACAGACCTAAAAGAAGAAAATGGAAAAGAACCAAGATCTGTTGATATCATGAAATTGCTCATGAGAGAGATACCAAACACAATCTGTTTACAGCATATAATTCCATTTATTCATGCATTTTTAGATGATGTAGTAGTATAACAGGAGCAAAACCTCACAGTTTAAATATAATGGCACATCTTAACAATCAGTATTTTGGCTAGTAAATTTGCAATGGTGAACAAGATGGCTTAGTATGTGATTATTTTAACAGCAGTCCGTTATTCTATATATTATGTTATTGCCCATTAAATCTTATTAATTCTGCAGATTTACTTCTAAAAAAATTATTTTCTCCCTTCTGCCCCAGGAAAGTGTTCTTTGCTTTGACAGAGAATTGCTACTGTTAATGCTTCCATTTATCAAACTGAACCTGAAAACCTCTTGTTTGTTTGTTTAGATGTTCTGGTAGCAGAGACTTTTTTTTAAAGGTTGAGAGTGAGGGGGTAGAATAAATAGGAATGCTAGAAACAAAGATGATGGCTTCATAGATTATTAAAGACAGTGGAAATAAAGGGAGAGAATGTGGCGATACGAAGAAAAAAAGAAGAGGACAATGAAATAAGAAAAGGAGAGGGAAAAAATAAGTGGTCTCCTCAGTTGAAGTATACAAGGCTCCTACAAATAACAGTGGAAGATTAATTTTTCACATGTTGGGATGAGATTATAACCTACATGTTTTATTCTATTCTGCTTTTTTTTAACTCTTCCAAAATGTGTTTTGCCTAAGATTTTTTCTCTGATTCTTGCTTCCTCTCTGGAGCTAGGGTCTCACTTTACATGATCATAACTTTCCATAACAGCTATGTTTCACTGGAAAAGTGGAACTGTCAATCTTTTATTGTCAGCTGTAAAATGTGTACATGCAGGTGATAGGTCTTTCTTGGAAACTAATCCATGAATCTAAAACTGAGACTGTTTTAGACTGAACAGACAATGATTGAATGAATTTTAGTGAATTTACAGCAAAATACAAATACCACTTGTTTCTTTGACTTAAGCTCTTTACACTAATGCACACTGACACATCCTGCCTCTGCTTTGTGAGCATATATGGGTGAGTGAGAGAAAAAGAGAAAGAGGGTGATGTGATGTGTTCACTTTATAGTTTGGCATGGCACTGGGATCGTAGAGGAATGGAGATACATGAACCAAGAGAGTTCTTTAGTCATAATGATTTGAGTATGTTCAATGAAGCAGACCCTAGAAGGAACCATACCTTAAGAAAAATCCATAGCAATTTTTAAATGATTAAAAAAAAAAGAGGCTACCAGGAAAGAGTAAAATAAATATAGTAGGCATTAGAATGGAGTAGATTACTCCACTTCTTCCAATTTAGAGGTCTCTTCTTTTCTTGAGAACAGTGATCTATTAGAGGTAGAATCTAAAAAGTCAGAAATGAAAACTCAGGAGAAATTACTTTCCCTTGAACATTATGGAACTTAAGGTTTGCTAGCTGATCTTTTCACAATAAAGTTTTTCCTGACCTCAGCTTGCAGCAGGAATAGGATGAAATAATTCCACTGATAGTGACATATTTCCTTGGTACTATCAAGAAAGGAACCAAGCCTGTCTTGTAATCTAATCAAAACAGTAAATCAGAAAGGAATGGATAATCTATGAGCAAGTAACTAAATGGATAGCTCATGACATTTTCTGCCTTCCAAAAGGCACCTTGGTTCCTTTCCATGATCCCCATGATCAAACTGGCTGCACCAGTAGATAGAAAACAAAATATGGAGTAAATATAGATTAAGATTTTTTTAAATGAAAGACCAAGTAAATAAAAAACTTAAATCCTTTTTTATGAGAAATTAGGGAGCATCAGCAGGATCAGATCTGTACCACCTGCTTCTCCAAATGAATATGGCATGATTCAGGATTGTGTTTAGCAAAGTAGTTAAATACGTGTAGTTTTCCCATGCATTGCATCAGGGGTGGCCAACCCATTTAACAAAGAGACTCAAAACAGCGACGGAAAAAACGCGAAGAGCCACACCAGAATTGTCAAGGGAAAAAAAAGGAGGCTGTCTCTTTAAGGAGCAAGCAAGCTTAGGCTTTTTGGCCATATCAGGCTCCTGTTGATGTCGGGCATCTTGGGCACCATTTTGAATTGCTGACCTGGTGAACACAGGGGAAGCGGGGGGGGGGGGCATTTCGGGGGTTTGCGAGCTGGATTTTTGGGGGTAAGAGCCGCATATGGCTCGTGAGCTGCGGGTTGGCCACGGCTACATTACATGTTGCAGGATCAGGGCCTGCTTATACAAGGTATTTGTCTTCAGGTTGCCAGTTTCCCCAAGAGAGTATTCATAATAGCTAGTATTGCCTGTTTTTAAGCATGTAGTGGGCCCCCGCGTCCCTTCCTGAATGATCTTCTCATCCAGTACAGCACCAGAGGGGCCACTGAAGTAACAACCCATATAGTTGTACTCATAGAGATGTGAGTTCATCATCAGCCACAGAAAGATCAACCTCATTGTCGTGTTGTTCACCACATATCGCAGGGGTATAGTACAAGAGTCAGAGCATCTCTTTCAAATGAACATTTCCTCAAGGTGTCAGACAATTGAAGGTCAAAATATTTTCTGTCTCTTGTGGATGGCGTTAGGCACAGCAATATTCCCACAGTCAATATGTAGAATCGAGGTCACAGCAGGACTGGGGAACTTTTGGCTCGTGGGCCACTCTCAGTTCATCTGGGTTACCTGCTGGCAAGCCACCAGATGCTTTGTTTACCTGAGCATCTGCAGGCATAGAGCCCTGCAGCTCTCAGTGGTTCTCAGTGGCTGTGGTTTGCTGTTCCCTATCAATGGGGGCTGCAGGAAGTGGTGACCACTCGGAGCTGCAAATGGTTGCACTTGCAGACACTCAGGTAAACAAATCATCTGGTGGCCCATCTGTGGCTAACCCTGGTGAACCGCACATGCTGGAAGTTCCTCATCCCTGGCCTATAAGGTATCAGAGATACATTTTGGGGTTAAGTATCAATGGTGTACTACTACACATTGCAGAAATCTCCAAGTATAAATAAATATTATATGCTAAAATAAGCCCTAAAACCATTATTATGACTCCATCAGATGAAGTTTCTTAAAAGCCGGAACCTGATGGGTTTTGTACTTTTCTCTCTTAACCCCTCTCCCCCAAAAAAGATGTATTCACAAAAAGTAATTAAAGTTAATATTCAGAGTCTTGCTTAAACCCCAAGTAATAGGAACCCAGAATTTACAGATGAAAATTAGCCCTCAACTCATCTTGTTTTTGGATATTAAATTGAAGTCCAAAAGAATAATGGGTGATCTTGTATATTATGCATTTGTAGTCCTTAGGCACAATAGGGTGAGTTAAGGACAGAATGTCAGACATAATTTTCATCTTTAACTCTAAATTTGCTTGCTGTTTTGGATTTATGTCAGATTATTAATACTTGAATGTAGCTTTTTCTCCAGTTTACTTTTTTTTGGAATGTCCTTGGCATGCTTTTTTCCCCCTCTCCAATTTCAATAGTGTAGAATTCTGCCATTAAACAGTTTATCCTGTTTTCTTTCTTCTTTATTTTAAAGAAAACACTTATCCTGTTAAAAATGAACAGAATACTGTACATTTAAATGTTCATTTCAGTTTTGTAAGTACTTCACTGTGTTTTATTGATTACCTTTATTACATATTGTCATATTTTCTAATGTGTGAACAACGTATTTTTGGGATGGTCAGTAAATCTATCTTCTATCCAAATACCCACTTGTAAAGATCAGCTTTTTTCCCAAACAGTATGCTTGTCGATATGTTTATCTTAGCTTGATTTGTCTTGCGTAGGATAGCAGTTTGCTAAATGTATTTCAAAAATTGCCAAAGGACTTTAGTTCAAAAGAAAATGAACATCATTTTCCTTTCTTCTTCATCTTGCTACTGCAAAAATATTAGCCTATTTTGAGAATATATACCATTGATTTCCATTTGTGTTCTGTTATTAAATTGGAATACATATTTTACACCTAAAGCCAGTGCTTAATGTAATGAAGGTAATTTCCCAGAGAGAAACACTACTGTGTTTGAGAGAAATGTGCCTTAAGATTTTTCTGATGCTTCCAAACAAATGGAGGGAGAATAAAACAGTGTCTTCTATGTTTTAGTTTGTTTGTAAATGCTGGTGATGTACATGTGCATCCCAAGGCACTTGAGCATCTTGTTTAGACATTGTTCATTTGAAATTAATTCTGCTGTGAATATTTCAGGATGGCATATTGTACGTGTGTGATATTTGTTAAAAACAGGCTAAATGAGACAGTGACTTATACCCCTTTCAGCCCAATTGACTCCAGTACAGAGTTTAGTCTGTTGTTTCAAATGCTTTTGATCCATGCTAGATATTTTGGTTTGTTACTATAATGTGGAGAGAGTAGAAACCTATAAGCTTTTTGTTGCTGTTCTTATTACTTTTATATTAATTGTTGCTCCACCCTTATTTCTTTCCTTCCTTTAGAAATTTTTGAAGTGGTCATGGACTGCCCTGGAAGGGGTGGGGCCAGGACACTTCCATGCTTCCCCACCCAAAGACCCATGAAGTCTTTGCTGGCTGTTCCCTCTAGGTGTCATGCCCCTCGTGGTAGGAGACTTTGCGCCCCCCCTCTCAGGTCAATGAAGGCCTGCGGAGGGGAGCACATGAAGTCTCTCGCTCCCTGGCCCCGCCCTGCAAGGAAGCGCCACGCTTAGTCACCTGCCAGCTAAGCAGCTGCTGGAGGTTGACTCTTAAGCACTGCATGCCCCCGGAAGGGCAGGAGGAGACTTTGTGTGCTTCCTTTCACCCCCAAGGCCTGGTTGGCCTGTTGGCGGGTAAGTGCACAAAGTCTCTCACTTCCTACTCTTCAGTGCACAGCGCTTGGAGTGAATCGCCAGAGTTGACTCTAGGGGTATGTCTACACATCAAAGTTAATTCGAAATAACTTTAATAGCGTCTACACAGGCAAACCGCTATTTTGAAATAAATTTGAAATAGCGGAGCGCTTATTTAAAATTTGGTAAACCGCATTCCACGAGGAATAATGCCAAATTCAAAAAAGCTAATTCGAATTAAGCGCTGTATAGACACTTATTTTGAAATAGGGGGCCTCCAGCCCTTCCCAGTTTCCCTTGGTGGCCACTCTGGGCTAAACCAGGAAAACTCTTCTCTTCTCCCCCAGCCATGGAGCCCTTAAAGGGGTAGACTCTGGCCACACTGCATGTGCCACATCCAGGTCTGCCAGCAGTCGCTGCCCCTGACTCAGTGCCCACAGAATGGGCCGGGCAGCCAGTGCCAGCCAGCCGTCCACCGCCCAGTCCCCCAGCTCCCATGAGCTAGCCAGAAGCCGGAGACGGCAGGCACCCTCCTGGACCAGTGTGGAGATCATGGACCTCATAGAGGTTTGGGGGGAGGTCTCCAATGTCCATGATCTCCGCACTGGATGGAGGAACGCAGCCGTGTACGGCCGCATAGCTGCTACCATGGCCACCAAAGGCCACGTGAGCACCCAGGAGCAGGTGCGCATGAAAATTAAAGAGCTCTGGCAGGCATATACAAGGGCCATATGGGGCAGCTCCCCTACAGGGGCAGACACCTGTCCCCATTTTGATGCCCTGGACCACATTATGGGGGGCGGGACGGTCCATGCCGCCCCAGGAGCAATGATCCAGGAGCAGAGAGCCCTGACCAGGGCGTGGAGGAGGAGCCACAGAAGCCGCTACGGAGGGTGCCACGCCGCCAGGACCCCCGAGCTGACCCAGCAGCTGAGCCATCAGGGTCGTCCGGAGAGGCCACAACATGTGAGTGCCATCATTGTCCCCTTCCTGGGGGAGCAGGAGGGAGGGAGACCAGGAACCGCGCGCGTGGGCCTTGCGTACCACGGATCACACAGCAACCTGTGCACGTGCGAGCACGTGCCGTGCCACCCCTGGGCAGGTGGCTCCAGCTGTCTGCCACACAGGGGCCTTGGCCTGATAGCCACATGCGTGTGTGAAGAGACATGACATGCTCCTGACCCCGGGGCGGGACACAGCAGGACGCCCTCCCTTCACAAGCCCCCTCTACAGAGAGGCAGGGGACATCTCCCCCCCCCACCTCAGCCGCACTATACACAGCACAGGGGCATGGGAGTGGTCTCGAGGCAGCTCCCACTCCTGGGGATAGCAGGACATTCTGAACATGGCCACTGTGCAAGCACAGCGGCTCTGACTGTGCAGGGCACGGTCATCCTCACCTTGCAGAGGGGGCTGGGCTTCACCCACTGTGTCCCCAGGGAGAACTGAACACTTCTCTTGTTTCTCCCACAGCCGCACAAGCTGCATGTGCAGGGTGCACCACCCCACCCAGGACATGCTCCCTCATCCGAGGGCTCCGCAGGTCCACCCGAGCAGTGCAGGTGTACTGACAGCAGCACCTGGGGGCACTGTGAGCCCTGCACCGCACCCTCCAGAACTGGATGCAAGAAGACCTGCAGCTCCGATGGGAGCGGCTTGCCCAGGGCCGTGCCATCTGCCAACACCTGCAGGCTCTGGTGCAGAGCGGGCTGCCTCCTGCCGCTCCAGTGCCTGCTGCCTCCCCAGCTACCGCTCCTCCTCCCACTCCTTCTCCCCCTCCCGCTTATCCCTCCACTCCCTCCTCAATCTCCACACCCTCCTCCCCATCCCTCCTGGGATGCCGAGGCCCCTGCATCCACTGTGCTGGGAGACAGTTGGCCTGGAGAGCTCCCCACCATTGAGCTTCTCCTTTCCCTTCTCCCCTTTGCTTCCCCCTTCCAGCTCCCTCCTCCCAGGTTTCTCCCTACCCTCTCCCACCTCCTTTCCCCAATCTCCCCACAGTTTCATCCCTCCCCCCCCTCCGAGTTTTGTTAAATAAAGACAGTTCGTGTTTGTGAACAAACATGCATTTTATTTGATATCATCGAGGTAGATAAGCAAGCAGGGAAACCTGAGAACTGGCTGTCCGGGAGCGGGGTGGGGGCCCTTTAAGCACAGACCTCAGTTAGCCTCAGGCAGCAGCCACACAAGGTAAGTCCTGACCTGGTGCCCTGCAGGAACTGGTTATGGCCAGACTTAAATATGATTCACAGTCCACTCAGTGTGGACGCGGTATTTTGAAATAGCAAAACGTTATTTCGAAATGCATTTTGTGTATAGACACGTTATTTCAAAATAAGCTATTTCGAATTAACTATTTTGAAATAAGATATTTCGAAATAATGCTGTAGTGTAGACATACCCTAAGCTCTGCGTGCTCCCCCGTTCCTAGGTCCTGATTGGCCTGGAGGCAGAGGAGCAGCAGGGCTTTCACGGGCCAGATCAATCCTCTTGATAGGTCAGATCCAGCTTGCTGAGGGCCTTTTGCCCATCCCTGATTTAGACTGCTGTCATGTTTACCTTGCCCCTTGTTCTTCCTCTTAATACATAGCAAAGTCAGTGAGAAGGAAAAAAAAATTAGTCTGACTAGGAAGCCTCCCATTGTTTATATTAGGAAAAATATATTACATGAGGCAAAAAGTTAAACTGGACAACTTCCGTAGATTTACACAGCCAATTAAGTGTGTGCTGTCTTTCTCTCTGCATGCATGCCCTTGTGCACTAAAATCTAATTTATGTTAGTAATGTACACTGTTCCTGTTTAGTGACCTGGGCTCAAGCTACAATACATTCAATACACTGTGACAGTGAAGGAAGAAGACCTACATATATACACATGCGTAAGACTGGGTTGTTAAAATGGGAATGGCAAGGTAGAGTTAAAAAGAATACTGTCTGGTCTTCAACTGTAGGGAGACAAAAATCTGATTTTAGGATATAGGCTTGTTCTTGCAAGGTCCTTGAACAAATATTAAACTGCTAGGTGTCAGAAAGGCCTGCCAAGTTCGCAACTAATGAGAATTAATCTGGGTAAGAATTTTTCAAATTAATAGTGTATGAAATTGTAGACACTGAATTCTCTTGTCTCTTTGCTGCTTTTATTAGCTTTTAAGTATTTAATAGTTGGGAATCTGTCAGATAGCTGGAGGTGAATTTATTTGAAAAGGTGTTAAAAGTAGGGGGCTCGTTTTCTATTTCACACCTATTTTCTGAGGTTTGAGAATGAGTTTGGCATCTTTTAAATGGATGTGCACAGATATAATGCAGAAGTAGTAGATTTTCACAGTGCTATTCTCTGCAAAACAATTTTTATTTTTGGTACGTATGTGCAGTATATACTGAAATGCTTTATATGTTATGAAGTACATGTACTATATTCCCTACCTTATGCTTGTATGAATAAAATGTAAAGGATAATTCTGAATTTCTGTGGTGCACTCAGATTTAGAAACACTAACTGTACTTTGTCAGTTGGCATGAAAAAAACTAACAAAAAACCCCTCCTCCAAAAAACAAACAAACAAAAAACCCAAACAACCACCACCAACCTCCAGCAATAGCAACCCTGGAAGACATTCTATCAATGTGCCAACTGTTGTGTTCATGCTGTTTGCTGTTCATTGTGGAAGATGCTGCAAACTACTCTATTGTATGTACAATGAGAAGTCCTGGGGCACCTTATAGACTGAGGGTATGTCTACACTACCACCCTAGTTCGAAGTAGGGTGGTAATGTAGGCAACCAGAGTTGCAAATGAAGCCCGGGATTTGAATTTCCCGGGCTTCATTTGCATAAAGCCAGGCGCTGCCATTTTAAAATGTCTGCTAGTGCGGACTCCGTGCCGCGCGGCTACATGCGGCACGGACTAGGTAGTTCGGACTAGGATTCCTAGTCCAAACTACCGTTACTCCTCGTTTCATCGCCCGCCAGGCTTTTCACCGCCTGCCAGCAGACCAGGCTTTTCTCGGGACACCTGTGGTAGAGCAGCTGGGGCGCTGTCGGTTGGTCCCGCAGCACCGCTCTTGGCAGCGGCTGAATCAGCAGTGGCTGAATCAGGATGCCTGGGGCAGAGCAGCTGGGGTGCTGCTGGGTTGGTCCAGTAGCGCCGAGGAGCGGCGCTACTGGACCAACCCAGCAGCACCCCAGTTGCTCTGCCCCAGGCATCCCCAAGTCAGCCGCTGCTGAAACTGACCAGCGGCTGACTACAGGAAGCCCGAGGCAGAGTTGCTCTGCCCCGGGCTTCCTGGAATCAGCCGCTGATCAGTTTCAGCAGCAGTTGACTTGGGGATGCCTGGGGTAGAGCAGCTGGGGTGCTGCCGGGTTGGTCCCCGCAGCGCCGCACTTCGGCGCTGCGGGGACCAACCCGGCAGCACCCCAGCTGCTCCGTCCCAGGCGCCCAGATTCAGCCGCTGTTGAAACTGATCAGCGGCTGATTCCAGGAAGCCCAGGGCAGAGCAACTCTGCCTCGGGCTTCCTGTAGTCAGCCGCTGGTCAGTTTCAGCAGCGGCTGAATCTGGACGCCAGTTCCGACTAACATACAGATTCAACTTAAGAACAAACCTACAGTCCCTATCTTGTACGTAACCCGGGGACTGCCTGTAACATTTTGCACGGGACAAATTAAGCTAAAGGCATAAGAGGAGTATAAGAATGGGACATTATGTGAGTAGCTCTTTGTTTTGTACTTACATCTGGATTTGAAGAAAATAAATCAAATAAGAAATCAAGTGAGTTTATAGGGGAGGCAAATACTGCAGTGGCAGGAAGAAGTCCTTCCCATAATTTAGCCTTTATATTATCTGTCCACTTTGGAATAGCTGATATAATCCCCAAGGAGATTACCTGGATTCCTGGGGCTGTCTGTTGGCAGCTCTGGGAGAGGCACACTGAGTTTGCCTTGGCTCCCCCTCCCTACCAGGGACAGAGTCTGCCCGGCAACCCATAGGGAGTGAGATGCCCCTCCCAGGGAGTTCAGGAGGTGGAGGAGAAGTCTTTGTTTAAGGAGTCTAGAGCCAGCCAGGGCAAGGGGAGGACTGGCTGTATGGGAGCTAGTAAGCCCCAGGCCTGCATGCAGGGTTTCCCCCTGAGAACTATCCTCTAGGGACCTGAAGGCAGGATCCCTCAGCTGGGTTTTATTTCTCCACTGTTGATTCCTAGTTTGTAGAGTTTGCTGGGAGGCTTCCCCAGCCAGGCTCAGTTGGCAGTCTGGCTCCTTGGGTGAGACCAGTCACCACGTGGTCAGCTCTGCTCTGTCTGCTAGTTCAGGGCTGCTGCCTGCTGTGTGTGTGTCTGAATGCTGGGGTAGGAGATTACAGTTTGAATTTTAGTGCATTTGTGTAACCTGCACCTTGAGCCTTTCACCCCTTTGTGGTGAGGGGAAATTCTGGGACCAAAGCAGCCTGATTCCTGCCTGAAGAGGATCCCTGCCAGAAGAGATCAGCCCTCTCCAGTGACTGAGTCATCTCTGAACCTGAGGCTCATTCATGGAGTGTGTGAGTGCACCATCTTTTAGTTAGTAAGTCAGGGAATTTGTTTGGGGATTTTGTTACCTGCTGCGCATTAAACCTGTGGAGGGATTTACTGCCTTCTCCTGCTCATGAGTCCTTTGGACTGTACTGGACCAAGTCAGCTCCACTGCTAAACCACCGCAGAGAAGAATTTTGGGGTCATAAATTATCAAGGGCCCCAACAAAATACACGTACCAAGGGGACACTCATCTTACAGTTGCTGGACACCAGTGAACCTAAAAATAGTGTTTTACCCTGTTATGTTATATTTGTCTCCTGTTTAATATAATTGTGTTTAATATAGTGTATGTGTTATTTTCTTAGAGTCTCCAACTATCTGGCAAGTACGTGGGGATTACCCTGGGTTAGAATTTTCCTCCCAACCTGCCCTGGTGACCCTGCCAGGAAGGAGTGAGGGAGGTGGAGGCACCGCCAAATAAATCCATCGGAAAAAATAAAGTTGAGTGGGTGGCGGGATCCAGAAGAACCCAGACCTATCCATCAAAACCTGTAAGCAGATTGGCATGAAAGAAGGTAGCCAGGTGGAGAGGGGCGTTACATTGATGAGTGATAGAAGGTGGCAACAGTTCTTCCTTGACTTGAATCATAATGGCTGCTATGCAAGTTTTAAGGAATTAGGCAGGCAGTCCGGTTCTTACTACATTTAAAATGCAGAGGCGCAGTGGGGATAGGTCCCGGACTTGACGCGAGCCGGGACTAAGCTGGGCTGTCTTCCTTTATTGACTAATCGAGTAGTTGATAAAAATTCTATCGACTACTCAATTAGCCAGTTAATCACATCTTAACATCCCTAATGAAATGGACTGTTTTATAATGAGTCATGAATAGGGAGCTGATGTAAAGCTGGTGATATTGGCTGTACGTCAGCCTCTCCTGTCCCAGTCTTTTCCTCCCATTATCCCCACCAGTATAATGGGCTCTATGTATATTTTTAACAAATTTCAACTAAGACAAAACACTCTTCCTCTCCTGGAGGGAGGATTAGAAAGCAAACATATGATATAGATCAGTTGAGTTTTTTAATATGATACTGTAAGGTGGCTAATACTGTATTGATGAGCATGGTACAAAAACCTACACAGAATAGAATATGTGGCAAAGCGGGAGCACACTCAGCACTTGTGAGCCTTGCTAGCATGTAATGGACCTTAAGGCCTATTACAAACTGGCACTAGTTAGAGCAGCCCTCAAGCCATTCCAGCTTGCACTGGAGGCTGGATCAGCTTCAGAATTGAGTAGTGGGAATGGAAAAAGTGATTTAGAACCACCTTTGTCTCTTCTCTCCATTCAGTTGCATTGAACTCTGTTGCAACACAATGAAGATTATTTAATCCTACGTGAAGAGGTTAGTTGACAAATTAAACAAGGAAGCTAAAAATATAAAAGGGAGAAAGAATAAAATATGGAGAATTTCAGGCAAAATTATTAAGTTAAATTAGTAAATTAAAAGGGATTAATAAACTATTCCAGGAAAAGTATTTTCTAAATTAAAAAAAACTATAGTGGGACAGGAAAGAGAAAATACTTGAGAGTTAATTACTATTGACACAATATTTCTTGAGTACAGATCCAGGCCTTGTTGCTATGATAATAAGATGAAGTTCAGCTGAATGCAGAGGGCTCCTCCAAGGTCCTTAGCACCACTTAAATTGCACGGTAAGGGCTTAAGTAGGGCTTGTGTGGCATGTAGGGCTCTGTGTGGGGGTTAATTTCAACTATGTCGAAGATGTTAATTCAGTTCATTAACTCAATTCCCTCTAAGAAAGCTGGAAATACAGTCTCCACAATATACACTGCTGCTGGAGAGACTTTCCTGGGGAGGGAGAAGCATCGGAGCCATTTCAGTATCTTTACATGGCTTCATATACATTGTCATATACATCTAGAAGGATATTCTGGACTATTTGAAGAAGGGGGAATAACTGAGAATGAATAAGAGTGACAAAGAAGTTATTTGCCATTTTGAGACGTAAATTCTGGAGGCCATTAAAACTTTAACCCAGGTGAAAATATGGATAAATGTGAAATGGAAATGTGTGAAATTTTATAAACAGCTCTGTGAAATATTGATTCAGTTACCACAAGTATCCTTTTGATCAAACTCTCCAGGCAGACAGTCATCATTTACAACATAAAGCTTTCACTTATTTTCTTCATCCAGTTTATTCCAAAAAGCTTGGATTATTTTTTTTTCCAAAATGATACTAGGTTAGTTTGGCCACAAGTTAGCTCTTCATTTCAAAAGGAAAAGGGTTTCCAACAAGTTGTGCCCTATAGGACCTGATTTTGAATGATCCTCATATGAGCATCCTCAGTCCCTGGTGAAATGTGCCTGACCTTATGAGTTGTCCAAGAACACATTAACTTAAGTAGGAGAGAAGCATGTTCTAGGTCTTTCAGGACAAGACACAGTAAATGCCTAGAAAAAGGAAAAGTTAGACTCCTTCCATATAGGACTAGACAGTGTGACCATAATTGCATCCTCTCTTGTGCCGCAAGGTAAGGGAAATGCCTACTAAGCTGAAGCCAGCCTCCAGGACCTCATCCTTCAACATCTGTGTTCCTCAGGAACAATGAAACTACCTACCTTGAGGTTAAAACTTGAGTTTGTTGGCGATAGTGCTTTCCTGGCTGCTGGCACCTGCATACAGCACTCGTTCCCACAGGATACTGGAATGACTGCTTTCAGGCTCACAAGAAAGACTCATATCTTTGATCACTCAGACCCATTTCCATTCAGCGGCACACAATTTCACTCAGCATTTATGACAGAGTAAATAAAAGCCCTTGGAACTCCTCACCAAGGCTCAGCAACACATTGTATCATTGCTGTGCAAAACAGTTCCTGGATGCTGTACCACTCTGATCTGGCAGGCTGGAAATTCTGTCTAATTTATATTTAAAAATACAGGGTTGTAATTTAAATTGAATATGTAATAATACAGTCCATACACTAATCTCCGTGGACTTTATTTTCATAGTACTGTACATCCATTATTTTACACTGTCCTGCAAGTTGGGACATGCCAAAGAATTTGGGAGCTGATAACGCATCCTACTTTTGAGTGAGAAAAACAGGTGGTTTTTGTAGTTGAGCAGGAAGATGTTCAGGCTTTTTGGCCCCAAGAGAAGTGTGGAAGGCAGATAGGATTTGCAGGATAAGCACAGTAGCAAAAATGAACAACAATGAGTGGTGAACTCTGTTGACATTTTAAATTGTTACCTTTACAGATTTACTCTCTCATTGAAATGAACAAGGTGGAGACCTCACGGGCAAGAGCAATACCAAAGATTGGATGCTTCTGTGGGCTTTTGCCCATGAGGTTTTTAGCAACTGTGGGAAGGGTGTTGTAAGAAGTCTCCATGAAACAGAAGTGAGCTACTGTTTTGTCTTTCCTTTGGTCTGCATAAGTCACCAGTGTCAGCAAAGATCTGAGTGGTAGGTCTTTCCATTGCTTAGGAAATGTGCTACCCTTCGTGGCTGAAAAATCTTGCATGTGCTTGTGATGCATCTGATCGAATGGAATCAGTAGGAGGATAGGTAATGTAACTTGGATCGTATTAATAACAACATGAAAAATGGGTTCTTTCCTGGTGTTCACAATGTTATTTAAAAGACCTAATGTGCTGTCACGTATGATTTATGCAAGGCAGATACGTTTCTATTACATTTGGAGCAGATATGTATTACAAATAGTATATTGTGATTTTGAATATACAGATACTGCAGTGGTGTGAGGAGATATCCCAGAAAGACATTTCTCAACAGTAGACAAGGACTCAGGAGACCTGGGTTCTGTGCTTAACTGTTACTGGCTGCTGGTAACCTTGGGTGAGTCCCTTCACCTCTCTGTGCCTCAGTTTTCTTCTCTCTAAAAGTAAGAGACCTTTTGACCTCCTTCATATAGCACTTGTGATTTAATGATGCAAAGTGGTATGTAGTATAAGCAGTTAGGTGATATTATTCTACAGAAACCTGCAGCCGTTTATTGTCCTCCAATAAAAAGTTTACATATTTATCTTTTTAGACAAATGTACACTAGAAGACAGTCTTTTGCCTGGTTTATTAAAAATGCAAAATGAACTGAGATGGAATATGTGTAATTTGAGGGAAAACCCTTTATGAGAGATCTCATTTGGAAGTTATGAGTACCCTAGATTTTTATAGAATTCAGTGACACTTAATATTGTATAATTGTGCAATGTTTTGTGAGCAAAAACAAAAAAAAATCTACTGAATGGGATTCAAATCTCCTGCTTTCTAAAATCAGGGTACAATCTAGCTGATCAGCTGATCATCGGCACAGTGTGGCGGCAATTTTTATTTTAATGAAGTGGGGATTATTTAAATCCCCACTTCACTGACTATGCCGAGTAAACTATTTTACATGGTTCCGTCGACGGATCTGTGTAGTCTAGATGTACCCTCTGTGTTTTGCTTTTCTACAAGGCTGTGCAAGTAAAAAGGAGGAGTGATCTGCTGTACTATTGTGTGCTCTCTCACAGGCATTCACAACTACAACATTGACAGGAAGAATGAAGTGCCATCCTTTAGCTTCATCTCACCAGAAGTGTAGTGTTGTCTCGTGATGATTTCTCCTGTTCCACTGGTGGATGGGATCTTTAGCTGGACTCCTTGAGCTAATGTCTTTCAACACTGTTGTTTAGTTTAGCAGTGCTGGACCGCTATGTGTATGCAGTAACTAGTTGTTGGATTCTGTTCAAATCATGTATGCTATATGCTCATGTATGGTCAACCCAAAGTCTGGAATTCTATTATCGAGTTTCCAATGTGAAAAGGGGGTCATTCTGTTAAAGCATCATCAAATTGGCTAGAATAGGTTAGGATGGTATTAGATAAAATATTTTCTTGAGACATCTGGGGAGCATGCCATGCCAAGTACTGAGGCTGAAATGTTCAAACTTGGATGCCTAACATAATTGTAGCAAAATGTGTTACCTTTATCCTTAAGCATTGCTTTCACACTGATACTTATAGATTTGTGTATCTTGATATCTTAAAAACATGTAGTGCTGTGGTACCTAGGGGCACATCTGCACTATGCAGAAGATCGACACTGCCGTAGTCAATCTTCCAGGGTTCAATTTAGTGGGTATAGTGTAGACCTAGATCAAACTCCCAGGGTGCTCTCGTTGGCATCGGTACTCCAGTTCCTCACGAGGAATAAGAGAAGCTGATGGGAGTGTTTGCTCCCGCCGGCTCCCGCTGTGTGGATGGTGCAGAAATGTGATGTAAGATACATTGACTCCAACTATGTCATTTATGTAGCTGGAACTGTGTCTCTTTCTTCGACCTTGCGGTGTAGTACTGATGAGGCCTTAGAGATTGACAAAAATATATGCAGTATTGTGAGCTTGTTAGTTGCTAAAGTTCCACAGGACTACTCATTGTTTTTAAAGTTACAGACTAACACAGCTACTTCTCCGAGACTTGATATCGTTCCTGCTCTACTTGCTTAGCCATCTAAATTTATACCTTTGCTTCATCTGCTGTCTATTTAATACCTCCAAGTGTGTTGCTGAGCAAAACCACCCTTAAACATCTCTTTAACCTCCTTCCTTGACGCAGAGCTTCCATCTGCTTCTCCTGTCTGTCTCGGCCTTGACAGTAAACTGGCTCATTCCATATATCTCATTAGTCCTTCAAATTTTGCCACCTTCACAACATTACTCATTGCACCACAGCTTCTCTGTTGAAATCCTCATTCATTTGTCCATTTCCTCTTGCTTCAGGTAACTGTAACTCTGTTTCCTCTGGTATTCCACTTGTCTAGGATTGCTCTTTGCTCTCTCCTGCCATACCATTGTGCAGCTACTTGGTACTGTGAAAGGATACATTGGGAGTCAGCCACCCATTTGAATGCAGTAGTTGCAAAATTAACCGTGGAGTGCAGGAAGCAAATCGCTCTCAGAGTCAGTCAGACTGTATATATTCCGGGGCTGTTTTAAGTATTACCGTGCAAAGGAAGAAGTTTGAGAAGCTGCAAACAGTAACAGAGCCTGTATTTCTGTCTGCTGCTTGGAACCAGGCCTACTCTTGCCTCAGTGCAGGAGAGTAGCAGGAAAGTCTGTGGCTGGAATTGCTACTGGTGTCCAAAGCAGCATCTGCATTCCTTTCCATTGCTCTCAGACTATTCCTAACCCAGTTGGAACAGTTATAATATCTCATTTGCCAGCACGAAGGATGTAAAATTGCTGTTATCTGGCTAATCATGTAGCTAATACGATTAGTATCAACTACACGCTTAGTCGGTAAGGGGCCGCGCTGCAGAGCCGCAACGGGAATAGCTTCTGGAGCCATGATTGAGCAGTCCCAATTCGCACCAGCTCCAGGAGCCACCCGCACTGCGACTCTGCATTTTAAATGTGGTAAGAGCAGCATCTTGGACTAGCGCAAGCTGGGATTGCTTGGTCCTGGCTCACGCCGAGTCTAGCAGCCCCTGTTCACAGCATCCAGAGCTATCTGCAGCCAGGAGCTGCTACTGGAGCAGCCCCGGAGCACTGCCAGTCCTGGCTGCTGTGAACAGGGCCTGCATGGTGGCAGTGTAACCCACGCACCTAGTGTGGTTACTGAGCAATGCAAGTGGTACCTAGACCACAGAAACAGTTAAGATCAAAAGACCTCTACAGCATGGGCTGGGAGCCAGCGGGCTTTTAGCTCAGAAGGTAGAGGATCCTATACTCTACTTCAGAGGTCCCAGGTCAAATCCACCTGGTGGAGATTACAGAAGCAGCCCCTGACCATGGGGAGGGCCCAGCTCCCTGCTGGGACTTCTGCAGACATGGGCTGCTGCTTGAGCAGCTTCCCCCATCCCCTCCTGCTGCCTCTGATAGAGACAGCAAGTGGGGGTCAGGCAGCACCCTGGACATGGTGCTGGGGGAAAATTGACTTTTAAGCTGGCTCCCCCCAGAACTGGCTCCTGTTTCCCACTCCCCTTTACTACCTCTCTTACAGAGATAGCAAGGGTGGGGGGAGAATATGCTAATCAGGCAGTTGAGTAGGTGACTACTTGCTAACATCCCTAGCCTGCACATTTTAGTTTTTCATTGGCTATTAATAACTGTATTTTTGTTATCTTCTGTAATTCTTCAAAACAATATGTGGTGCAGCACACTTTCATTTTTATAGATTGCTTATTTACTCTTCTCTAGGGATTTATTTACATTATAGATTGAATGTATCTAATCTGGTGCTCTCTGATCTGGAAACATCTGTGATCCGGCATGATTTTGGTTAGCCAGATGTCCAGTTTTCATGAGTGTGGCCAAGTTTCCCATAGCCCCATAAAGTTTGTTTACAGTCACCAGTCCTGGCTCTTAGTGTTCTGCACTGTTATTTAGCTCTAATTTACCCCTACATGTTTTCTAAGATCCCAGTAAGCAGTGGAAGTGTTGTCAATGTTGTCTAGTGGCATTACCCTCTCGTGGGCCAGCAAATTCTCTGGTTTGGCACCGGTCCAATCCCAAGGGTTCCGGACAACTGAGGTTCACCCTACAGTACTGCCTTGGAGTGTTGCTCATGGACCAAGACCCCATTGTGCTGCATGTTGTACAATGAGTGAACAAAATAGCAGTCAGTGCTCCAGGGCTTACAAACTAAGCCCCAAACACTTATTAGTTTTGGAATGTAGGGGACCCCCCCTCATGTCCAGAGGGTGCCCCTCTTTTCTGTAGCCCTCCCCGCAGTGGAGAGAGTCCCTACCCCTTTCGTTTGGGGTTCTCACGGTATCAGTTGTACCCGTTGTACCGCACCCGAAGAGAGGGCCTTTTGCTCTCGGGGATTATGTTGGGGTAGGGGGACCTGGGCCCTGAGCCCTGGGGAGGGATTATGATGCTCTCCTCTCCCTATTGGTTGGGATGCCAACCCGTGTCCTGTAACACGCCAACCTGCTGGCCTAACGCCCTGCTCCGAGCCACTTCCTACCCCATCGACGGTTCCTGTTACCCCCACAATGGGTTCTTGGTCCTTTCACTCCACTCCCCTGCAAGTCTTCCTGATCCTGGCTCAAGCTCGCAGTTCTGGGGTCGACGGGGGTCACGGTCTGTTGAGGTGTCTTCCCCGCTGCCGGTTCCAAAGCTCTGTCGCTCTGGTCTACCCATGAGCCTTCACGATCGGCTCCCCTGCACTCCTGGGAGCCATCGCCACGAAGACTCACTGCCTCCCCCTGGACATGGAGGCCACCATTTTTAAAGGTTACGGTGCACCGCTGACGTGGCCATCGGGCATCCTGTGCTGTGCCTGACTCCTTCCCCTTCCACCATTCTTCCCCTCGTGGGGTTCCTAGGCCGCCTGGAAGGCCCACGCCTGCGCCCTCCTGCCGACCCAGCCTCCCCGGCTGTCTGCCGACATACGGGGCTCATCCCCCCCTTGCCCCAGCAGCCCGGGACACCTGTGCCAGCACATCCTGGCTGGCGCGGTTCTCCACGGCTGTCCACCAGAGCGCGGGGCTTGTCTGCCCGGTCACATGGAAGCTTTCAGGTTATTATTCCATTGTCAGCTGGAGTTTCCTTTCATGGATAAATAGTTGTTGTTTGTACTTAGTAAATAGCCACATTTCCTGAAGGAAGTAGTGTTTCTAATTCCCTCTTCTAAATTACATCTCTTGAAATAGACTGTAGAAGAAAGTGTCAAGGAAAAGACTGTACCTGTTGTCATTCAATTAAAGTCTTTTGCTCTGGTCTTGCACATCTCTCATTAGTGTCAAAATAGCAAAAGAATTTGCCTTTAAATAGCACTGTGTTCTTTATGCTTTGTTTAATGAGAAGTCTAAAACTGCAGATCTATTAATGTTGTGCATTAACGTGATTCATAAACATTAGGATCTATTAAACACTTCATAAAGCCTTTAGGGAAACCTTTAACAAATGTTAGTTTGTATTTATAATTTAGAATCCATTAGAAACTGTGTTATCATTAGTTTCCTGTCAAGGTAAAATGTTGCAGAAGAGTAGAAAGGGTGACCTAACATGACCTAGAATGAAAGTCTGAGTGAAAAGCTGGTGTGTAGGCTGATTCTGATCTTGCATTTAAAATTGGTGTCTCAATGGACCCTTGACAATATACATCTAAGCAAATTCAGGAGAAGCAAGAGAAAAACCTAGGTAGAAATTGAGGTTAGAGTTGTACAACTATAATAAAAATATAGTGGAAATATAACCTGATTGCATATTAGACTGGCAGAAAACACAGCTCAGGACAACATAATACAGAACATGGCAAACCTTAAATATTCAAATCAGAAACTTGCTTCTTTGCATTTGCAAAATCTTGGTATGAAAATCTTGTAGCATACAAAAACTAATCTAGCAGTGTGCCTAAGTAATTAAAGCAAAGTAAATAATCTCCAGTGTTCTTATTCCCCATAGAAATGGTTTAATATTTTATCTTTCAAAACTAGTTTTCTAAAAACTCATGATGTCTGTGTAAGAGTCTTCAGAATTTATGCATGTATTTCAATGGTGTGAGAATATCTCTTGTTTGCACTTTGGGAATGGCCCCAACTCCACAGAGACTTTTTTCATAGAGTAGAGTATACAGAGCATAAAACCAGCAATTGAAATTCCTAAATTGGCTGTTAGGATGTATAAATTGTAGAAGGTTTTTTTTGTACTGGTGTTGGTCATTCAATCGATAGTACTTCCTTTAAGTTAGTGATGTATCAAGGCCACTGCTGTTGGAGGCTGTGGGTGTGATTCTGAGCTCTCATTAGGGCAAACTATTAGTAACTCCATAGAAGACAATTAAGTTACCTCTCTGTAAAACTGTTGTGAGATAAAGATCAGACTGTCTATCTTTTTGTTTGAACCATACATATTAGATCCTGATTACTTATGGCTGTTAATGTTCCCTTGATACTTTTTCACAACAGAAGTAATATTATCTAAAGTTCTGTGGGCAAATGTTAATTTGAGTATTTGCTGGCAGATTTGGATGCCTACATTTCTTGCATGATTTCGGTTGGCTCCTGTATCCTTATTTTTGTTCTCCTTAACTGTTATTGTTTTGTACTGCTAAACAAGCAGCCACATTTGCTTCAGAGATAGCTACATTTCAGTGGTGGTTGAAATGAACCAGATCCAGTGGTTAGGCCATTCACATAGGGCCTGTTCTGCCATAGACTTGTAACCTTGAGCAAATAAGTCTCTTTACCACGGTTTCTCACTTGTACAGCCCTATCTCACCAGGCTGTTGTAAGGATAAATGCATTAAAGACTATGAGATGCCAAGATACCATGGTACTGGCAGCCATATATGTGCCACTAATAGGATAGAAAATGGTTCTTGTATGTAGGAGTGAGTCTTTGTCTAGTGAAAATTGAACAATATGCAAAATACAAATTATTTATGCCACTGCAGATATTTAGACTTTCATTCTTTGTATCAGAGTTGGTTACAAGAAACTTCCATTGTGCATGTATGTGGCCATAAGGGGAAAGTAAAATTTTCTGGGATTATTTGTGATAGAAGGCACTGTGAAAAAATATTTTTGAGATACTGATTTATTTTTTTCATATATGAGCTACTGTCTGTGCAACAGACTGTAAGCAGGATCATGGTCATCAGTAGTATGCTTTGAATTACCAATTTTGATCACACAATTTGATTTTCAAATGTTAATTTGTCCATAGTGAATAGTGCTTCTCCTCAAGAGAACTTTCAGATAGATATGCTGAGCAAAATCAGTACAGCAGCTTCCTTTTAATGTTTCTTGACATTAACAGCTCCATTTTTCAATTAGAATAGGAAATAAAGTTGATTATTCATGTCCATGGGGTGACTGTACATTTGATCATTAGCTATAATGTAAACTTGAAAGGTCACTATAAATAAGGTTTTAGTTTAATTGTTCCTAGAAGGACCACCCTGACTCACTGTAGCTTTTTCCCTATGGTTAATAAACACTGTTTAAAAGAGTAATTTCTACATATTTATAAAGGGTTGGAATTTGACAACATGACCGTGACCTTTCGAAGATACTTTCTTAAAATATCACTATGCATATTCTCTTTGCTACAGTTTGCTTATTTTTAAACTCATTAATATAGTCTGTTACTTTGCTTGCAGTCAACATTACAAATGCGAGCCAGTCTACAAAAACAACTTACAATCTTCCTATTTCATATATTATTTGTAATAGCAACTAAATTTCTATATTATACACTGCAGATGGTGATATTTGAAGTAAATAGACTTTGGATAATAATAGCCCTATAAAAGTGACAATAATAAAGACTTGGAACTAATAAAAACTGATGAAAGAATCCAAAGCAAAAGTGTCTCTGTGTTTGTTTATTTTTATTTTGTCTAGTTATGCTGAACACCTTTTCCTCAAGAAAGAGATCTGATTATTTGTGCCAATTAGAAGTACATCACTGGTCTGAATCATTTGGTACTTTAGTTGACAGTTTGTAAGTGAATGGCAGAGAGTTCCTGTGTGATTTGTACTTTTAAGTTACCTCCCCCGCCCCACATCTATGCTTTTATGGAAAAATCAACAACAAGAACAGTCAGTTCTCTTTCACAGGCAATGTGCCCGAAAGTGCTTTATTTTCTAATATTGCTAATCTCCGTTTGCCCTGAGTTGAGATGTGCTGAATTTCCTGTTTGGGGTTAGTACCAGTGTATCATAAAGTAAGTGGAGAGGGGGAGCCTGAAAATGAACCTATTTGCTCTTGTCAGCTGCTGTGCCTGGTAATTCATTATACAGAAGTATTGGAGAAAAGAGCATTCCTCTAGACATGATGCCTTGGTTTCTGAGACAAATAGCAGATCAAATTCTCTCTCCCTCTCAAACATTTTTAAGGAAGGCCAGCAAGAAGTAGGCCTGGGACGTGGAAGAAAAAGTGAGCTATACTAGGCTGTTTTGGGAACCATATCGTGTTGATTCCAGATTGGAAGTTAGGTACATAGTCCACCCTTCTGCCCTCCCACTGTGTATAAAATGAACAACAAATGGGTGCAAATGCAACTATACAAGCCATGAGGAATCCACTATGGATTTCTTGCAATCTTAATGGCATGGATATTTTTTGCCATTTATTTTTAGATGTGCTCTGGTAGGCTGAAGCATACATGTGTTTCTCCAGCTGTGAATGCACATGAGATAGCAAACTAAGCCACCTGAGCAGCCTGTACAGTTTCAGTGCTGCCCACAAAGATGTGCATGTAAAACACAAGCATAATTTTCTGCTCTGGTGAATGATACCTTAGGCTGCTGTTCTAGCAGAAGAATACATATTTTTTGTCAAGGGAGACTTTCTCTTCTTAAAAATAAAAATGGGGACGATCCCAAGTAGGGAAAAATATGCATTGGACAAAACCAAGGGATTGAGGATCCCCAAAAAGAAATGGAGGGTTGCATTAAGTGCAAAACTCACAAGCTCTTCAAATAGCTCTCATATATCTCTATAAATGATTCCTCCATAAATATTGAGACTTAGAATGACATTCATCTAGAACAAAGTAGGCTGTTCTCCCTGGAAAAAAGAAACAATGGCCACAGGTAGGTCATAGTCCAAATAAAGCAGTTTCTATTTGGCCACACATTCCTTACAGTGTTGTATAGAGTATTAATCTATGTAGATTTATTTTAGTCTTTCTCTGTTCCTACTATGTCTACACTACAGAGTTTTTGTGCAAGAAGCCTTTTGCAGAAGAGTTCTTGCGCAAAAACTTCTTGCGTAAAAGTGCATCCAGACCTCAAAGTGCATCGCAAAAGCGATGTGCTTTTGTGCAAGAGAGTATCCACGCTGCATGGACACTCTTTCGCAAGAAAGCTCTGATGGCCATTCACAGAATGGCCATCAGAGCACCTGTGCTTTTTCTGATAGAGGTTTCTTGCTCAAAAGCCCCTCTGGAGCATCCACACCTGCCTTTTTGTGCAAAAGCTGTAGCGCAAAAAGGAGTTATTCCTTGTGGGGAGAGGAATAACTACTAGCAAAAGCCCTCTGTTCTGTCTATTTTCTTGCACAAAAATGCACTTGAGGTGTGGACGCTCCGCCAGTTTTTGCGCAAAAACAGTTAACCTTGTAATGTAGACATAGCCTTGATAAAAAATACGTTAAGAGGTCTGAGTCAGTCTTTCTGTTATTTCTGCTAGAGCCTCTCTTAAACACCAAATAGCTGAGAAGAGATTTCAGAATCCAAGTTTTACTCCTTTCAAAAATGAGAAGATTTTTTTCACTCACAGGGCAATTCTCAATGACAAGGGAAAGAAGACAACCTATCATTTCTAGTGGAATGTTGCACCTGTTTACCCTTTGCTAACAAAACACCTTTATTTAATGTTTTGCTGTGTATGTATTTTTCTCTTGTTCCACTAGAAACACTTTTCATAGTTAAGCATTTGAGTTTGCCAAGCACAGTGACTTATTTCTTTGCTTTGTTCCTTGTAGCTAAAATGCTGTAAACAAGGTGCACAAGTTCCTCTCTGTTCTGTGGTACACTCACTTCCTGTTCTTACCTGTTTTGGCATGATTGTCACAGGAATTATCCACAGCAGTTCTAGGTACAGTATCTGTTCCATTAGCAGTTAGTGCCTACTCAGCCTTTCATTAAAACATACACAATTTTGCCTTTTATATAACCCTTTTTCTACATCACTTGAGAAGATGAGGAGGAAACAAATTGATTTATGAGAGGAAAGTGCCAATAACCAATGTAATCAAATTTTTCCTAAAAAGATGATGTTACTAGAGAAGGCAGTGAAATATGAAGATAAACCGTAGGGGAAAATGTCTGTTCGAGTGGACCCATTTGAAAATCCAGCTCTTCAGCACAAAATAATAGATAAAATATTCTCCAAGAAGATTAACTATAGAGATGATGCAGCAAGATTCACAGAGGCAGTTAGAGGGAAAGTGTTTGGACTCAGGAGATCATTGAAGTAAACAGGCAGAGTTATTCTAGGTTCTAAGCTTGACAACCCAGAGAGACGCATTGCTAAAGCCCTTAATCAGAAAGCTGTAGACTGCCAGTTTTTGACATCAGCATTTCTCTACTACATTTAGATAATAAAGGTTCTATTTTAAGATTCACATGCACTCCTTTCAAGCCAATTTACAAGGAAATGTTGTGAAACTGTCAGTGAAAGCAGGGATGGGTATAAACAAAATCTCAGCTTTGAGTAAAGGGAAGAATTTCAAAATCTGGATCCAAATTTTCTGGCACAAAATCAGTTTATAGTAGAAAATATTCCAAATACAGCTGTTTGTTTGCAGTCTCTAGCGCTAAAGGTCATGGGGCGTATGATCTATCTATCTATCTATCTATCTATCTATCTATCTATCTATCTATCTATCTATCTATCTATCTATCTATCTATCTATCTATCTATCGAATCATCCTAAGAAATATTGTCTTAGGAACCAAATGAGTAAAAAAGCAGACTATAGAGTTAATGTCTTGCACCATTTGGAGGAAGGCAACCGTTCAGTTCTGAATTCACTTTCTCAGAGGATCTTTGAAGGGGCTTTCATACACATCTTAAAAAGGGTATTCATATAGCCCTACTGGTGTAGCTGTAGAACTTCAAAGTCAGTGAATGTTCTCAGTAAGGATGTTACATTTAGATTAATCAACTAATCTAATAGTCAATGTAATTTGCATCGACTATTCTATTAGTCGATAAGGGCACCTCTGCCTATGAAATGTAATAAGAGTCCTGCTGACTCATGCTACATTTCAAAGGTGGAAGTGCTGCTGGGAGCATGGCCAGTGGTGGACTCAAGCAGTCACCCGCTGGCCTGGTGCTCCTGGTGGCACTTTGCTTTGGAAATGTACAAGAGCCCTTCCGGGACTCTTGTACATTTCAAAAGCAGGGAGCAAGCGCAGGGCAAGCGAGGAACTGTTTAAGTTCCCAGTTCACCCCAGGCTCCCTGCAGCACTTCTGCTTTTGAAATGTAGCAAGAGCCCTGGGCTCCTGGTACATTTTAAAGGCAGAAGTGCTGTCAGTTTCCCTCTGCACCCCTGCCCCCTGTAGACAGTGCTGGGTAGAATTGGCTTTTAAGCCAGCTGCCCCCAGCAATGGATCCTGCCCTCCCCTTGCTGTCCCTCTCTGATAGAGGCTGCGGGGGGGGGGGGGGCGGGAGGTCAGGGGAGTGACTAGTCGAGTCACTAGTCAACTAACTGATAGGAATTTGCTTATCGGATAGTCGACCAGGTGACTAGTCGCTTACATCTCTAGTTCTCAGCAAAGAGACCTTGTAGGAACGGACAGTTCCATGGTCAGGCAAAAACGTACAAACATACAGTGGAAAGAATCTCTAGTATGTATGGGGAAGGTGTGGAGTCATCTCTTAATATAAGGTTGTTCGGAGACAGACCCCAACAATTAGAAGGGGGTACGTGTAGATTTATGAAGCTGCATCGATAGGGGGTATGTGCAGAGTAAAAGAATATCCTGAAAACAGGGTAGTACAAGCTGTTTTATCCAGAAAACTCAGTTAACTGGCATCTGTCGTAGATGGCAATACAATTTCTTTTTCAGTTACACAGAAAGATTTTGATAGCCATCCGGCATCATTTTTCAACATTTTCTGTTGCTTGCAGAAGTCAAGTTTGTATACTTGAGGCAGTAAAGTTTGTTTGTGTCATGTTTCTGCATAATATTATCTAACCGATCCTGAACTGTGACTAGCATATGGTGAAAAATTCATGAACCATTGGTGTAAAGCTTGAGTAACTGTCACTTTTGATTAACTGGCAACCTCTAGTCCCCATAAATGCTAGATAATAAAGCCTGTACTATACAAGTTTATTAAAAATGATACTTCATATTTGAGTGACTGGAATAAGACACTTACCCACTTTATCACTTTCCTGAGTATTGGCATTAGTTTTGTGGATATATGAATAAATAATGGAGATCCTGTTACTCTGGCATACTATGTTTGTATTGAGTACCCATGGAACTATGATTTAGAAACATAAGTGAAACACAGAGATGTTGTGGTGAAATCAGAGACACTCTGATATTTGGGTTTGTTCTGTTTACTTTGGTTCTTGTACTGAAAGTAAGATTTCTAGTTCGCTGTGTCAATAAATATGATACTGGTACAGGCCTGTGTTTTATGGCTTTTGTTTTATCATCTGATCTGCATTTCCATGGCCCAGTGTTGTAACTAAACAAATCCATATTCAGGCTGCTGAGTAAATATTGTGATAAGAACCTACTAGCAAAACTGAGTACCATTAATCATTTCTTTGTTTCCTTGGCTTCAGTTAATGTTCCTAAATGTTTTGTAGGAGATTCTTGCACTTCATTCTGTTTAGGCTATGTCAAAAGTTAACAAATAAAAGCACTAGTGGGGACAGCGCTATGTTGGTGGGAGATGCTCTCCTGCCAACATAGCTAGCGCTGCTCAGTGAGGCTGGTTTAATTATGCTGGTAGGAGAGCTCTCTCCTGCAAGCATGGAGCAGGTGCACCAGGGACCTGACAGTGGCACAGATGCAGTAGTATAGCTGTGCCACTGTAAAGCCCGTAGTGTAGACATAGCCTTAGATTTGATGCATTAATTTCCCCTTGATATCTAGTAATGATCAGTTACTGGCTATAATCTAGTGATAGAGATGTAGCCGTGTTAGTCTGGGGTAGCTGAAGCAAAATGCAGGACAATGTAGCACTTTAAAGACTAACAAGATGGTTTATTAGATGATGAGCTTTCGTGGGCCAGACCCACTTGGTCTGGCCCATGAAAGCTCATCATCTAATAAACCATCTTGTTAGTCTTTAAAGTGCTACATTGTCCTGCATTTTGCTTTGGCTATAATCTGTACAACACAGCATGCATGAGTATCTTGGCTACAGAATAATGTACCAGTCAGCTCTATAGGACCATCTGAATCACAATTTCAGAGTGACATATGCCCACTCTATAACTGACAAGGGTAAGAACTTAACTATCTGGGGATTTAGAAGGAGAATTAGTATAGGTTATACCTCCCTTAACCAGGACTTCCTGGTCTGGCAGCACCCATGGTCCCACATGGACCACAGATATTCCTGGACCACAGAGCCCAGGAAGAGGCAGGTCTCGTGGCAGGGCAGGAGCACTGTAAGGGGCACCAGTGAGAAGGGGTGGATGGATGGCATGGCAGGGAGTTCTGGCCTCAGTGAAGCTCTCTGGCCCCAATGGCTGGGGAGCTCTAGCCTGGCCATGGCCGCATGGGCGGCAGGTTTGTATAATTTTTGGTGGTTCCCCATTAGCCACACCCCTGTCTGCTGTTAGCCATGCCCCCTGACCCTCGTTAGCCAGGCCTCTGGAGGTAACACGCTTGGGGCAAGATGGACACATGACCAGAAGTAAAAGGTGTCATGTCACCCTCTCAAAGGACTTTTCCCACCATCCTCCTACCAGCAGGGATTAGTTTGGCCCCCACCAAACCCCCCTCATGCAACTATCCTGTAATTGCATTAACCCAATGTGTGTGACATTAACTCAGGGGCAGAGAGGCTGGGGGGAGTGTTCCTTTTAAGGCTATGTCTACACTTGCCACAAGTACAGCTATTCTTGCACAAGAACCTGCAGAGCATCCACACTGCCCTTCCTAGCGCAAGGAAATTTACAGCATGGTAAGAGAGGGCGTCTTGCTCACAATCTATGCTCTTTTCTAACAGGTGTAAGCTCTTGTGCAAGAGGGCAGTGTGGACGCTCGGCAGGGATTTCTTGCACAAGAAACCCCTATGGCTAAAATGGCCATCGGATCTTTCTTGCACAAGAGAGTGTCCACACTGCCATGGATGCTCTTGCGCAGAAGCATAGCTCGCACATGGCAGTGTGGATGTGTTCTTGCGCAAGACTTCTTGCACAAGAACCCTTGTGCAAGATGTTCTTGCACAAGAAGCCGCCAGTGTAGACACAGCCTAAGAGTTTCCTCTCATGAGCAGAATGAATTTTGTGTTGTGCACCAGTACTGAGTTCATGTGGCTTGTTTGGATGTGCCACTGTGGCACCCAAGTTATTAATAAATATCTTATAAACCTCTACTTTTTCTCTCTGCTGCCATGTCTCCTCCCCCTGCTCCATCAGCTCCCCTGGTGCCTTCTGCCCCCAACTCCTCACCCTCCCCTTCTGTCCTGACTCCTGCCCTTCTCATTGCCCTCAGCCCTCCTGCAACCTGCCCCCCTCCACCAGCCCTTCTCTCCTCCCGTGCCCACTCCTCCAGTAGCCGCACTCTGATCATGTGAGCTACCCCTTCTCATCCCCTCTCCTAACACCTCCCTCTACACACCTGCCCTGCCTCTCCCCTGGAGGTGTCTGCCCTTCTGCTTCACCCCCAGAATCCCGTAGCACCTGCACCTTCCCTTACCCCTGCACTATCCTGGTGCCTCACCCTTCCCTCACTACCCTCCCCCTTTGCCCTCTTTTTCCCCGATGTCTACCCCCTCACCACTCTGTGCCCCCATTCCCTTTATGCCCCTGTGCCCTCACACATGACTTGCTCCATCCCCGCCTTCTTCATGCCCACCCCTCCTTTCAAACCTTCTTCCAGCACCTACCTTCCCTCCTCTAGCCCCCAATGCCCTTAGCCCCTCCTCTCACAGCATCACCCTGTCTCCCTCCTACTGACACCTCCCCTCCTGTCCTTTTCCTCATTGTCTCCACTTTGGCCCTCATTGTCTCTCCTGTATCCTGTCCCTTTGTGCCTTCCCCTTTCTTCTCCTCCCCTCAGCACAAGCCCCTTCCTCTACCACCCACCTTCTGCCTTCCAGTTTGCAGCGATCCCGGCCCAGGCTCCAGACCCCATCTTTGGGGGTGGGGAGCCCAGACGCAAGGTCTGGGCCTCTCCCTGTTTCCCCAGCCAGCTCCAAACTCAGACTCATAGATTCATAGACTTTAAGGTCAGAATGGACCATTTTGATCATCTAGTCTGACCCCCTGCACAATGCAGGCCACAGAATCTCACCCACCCACTGCTAGAATAATCCTCTTATCTATGTCTCAGATATTGAAGTCCTTGAAACGATGGTTCAAATACCCCAAGATGCAGAGAATCCTCCCGCTAGTGACCCATGCCCCATGATATCCCGATCTTTTTCTGAATTGGCAATACCTCCCAAGTTTGTGTCATCTGCAAACTTTATTAGCACACTCCCACTTTTAGTGCTGAGGTCAGTAATAAAAAGTTTAAATAATAATGGCCCCAGAACTGGTCCCTGAGGAACTCCGCTAGTAACCTCTCTCCAGCCTGACAGTTCACCTTTCAGTATGACTCGCTGTAGTCTCCCCTTTAACCAGTTCCTTATCCACCTCTCAATTTTCATATTGATCCCCATCTTTTCCAGTTTAACCAATAATTCCCCATGTGGTACTGTATCAAATGCCTTACTGAAATCGAGGTAGATTAGATCCACTGCATTTCCTTTATCTAAAAAATCTGTTACTTTCTCAAAGAAGAAGATCGGGTTGGTTTGGCACGATCTACCTTTTGTAAAACCATGTTGTAATTTGTTCCAATTGCCATTAACCTCAATGTCCCTAACTGCTTTCTCCTTCAAAATTTTTTCCAAGACCTTGCATACTACAGATGTCAAACTAACAGGCCTGTAGTTACCAGGGTCACTTTTTTTCCCTTTCTTAAAAATAGGAACTATATTAGCAATTCTTCAGTCAAATGGTACAACCCCAGAGTTTAGAGATTCATTAAAAATTTTTGCTAATGGACTTGCAATTTCATGTGCCAGTTCCTTTACTATTCTTGGATGAAGATTATCTGGGCCCCCCGATTTACTCCCATTAAGATGTTTGAGTTTGGCTTCTACCTCGGATTTGGTAATATCTACCTCCATATCCTTATTCCCATTTGTTATGTTGCCATTATCCTAAGCTCTTCATTAGTCTCATTAAATACTGAAGCAAAGTATTTGTTTAGATATTGGGCCATGCCTAGATTATCCTTAACCTCTACTCCATCCTCGGTGATTAGTGGTCCCACTTCCTCTTTTTTTTGTTTTCTTCCTATTTATATGGCTATAAAACCTTTACTATTGATTTTAATTCCCTTTGCAAGGTCCAACTCAACATGACTGTTAGCCTTTCTCAGGGTATGTCTACACTACCCCGCTAGTTCGAACTAGCGGGGTAATGTATGCATACCGCACTTGCTAATGAAGCCCGGGATTTGAATTTCCCGGGCTTCATTAGCATAAGCGGGGAGCCGCCATTTTTAAATCCCCGCTGCTTCGAACCCCGTGTAGCGCGGCTACACGGGGCTCGAACTAGGTAGTTCGGACTAGGTGCCTATTCCGAACTACCGGTACACCTCGTTTCACGAGGAGTAACGGTAGTTCGGAATAGGCACCTAGTCCGAACTACCTAGTTCGAGCCCCGTGTAGCCGCGCTACACGGCGTTCGAAGCAGCGGGGATTTAAAAATGGCGGCTCCCCGCTTATGCTAATGAAGCCCGGGAAATTCAAATCCCGGGCTTCATTAGCAAGTGCGGTATGCATACATTACCCCGCTAGTTCGAACTAGCGGGGTAGTGTAGACATACCCTCACTTTGTCCCTACATGCTTGAACCTCAACAAGGTAGCTTTCTTTGCTGATCCCTTCCATCTTCCACTCCTTATATGCTTTTTGCTTTTTCTTAATCTCCTCCTTAAGATTCTTGCTCATGCAACTTGGTCTAAAACACCTACCTATACATTTTTTCCTCTTTCTTAGGATACAGGCTTCTGATAGCTTCTGCAACTTTAACTTAAAATAATCCCAGGCCTTCTCAATTTTTAGATCCATAAATTCTTTAGTCCAATCCACTTCCCTAACTAATTTCCTTAATTTATTAAAATTAGCCCTTTTGAAATCAAAAACCCTAGTCTCATATTTATTTTTGTTTATCCTTCCATTTAGTTTGAACTGAATTATCTCGCGATTGCTCGAGCCAAGGTTGTCCCCTACAACCATTTCTTCTTTGAGGTCCTTGCTACTCACCAAAACCAAATCTAAAATGGCTTCATCCCTTGTTGGTTCAACAACTACTTGATGAAGGAATTCATCAGCTATCACATCTAGGAAAATCTGAGCCCTGTTATTATTACCAGTATTTGTTCTCCAGTCTATATCTGGAAAGTTGAAGTCTCCCATGATTACGCAGTTTCCATTAGTACTTACTTCTTTAAAAACGTTAAAGAGGTCTCTATCCATATCCAAATTAGATCCTGGTGTTCTATAGCACACCCCAAACACTATCCCAGGGGAGGATCTAATATTTTTCTTCCCCAATGTGATTTTTGCCCAGACAGACTCTGTCTTCTCCATTCCTTCACTTTTTAATTCTTTGCAATCTACCTCATCATTGATATACAATGCTACTCCACCACCTTTACCTTTATTTCTGTCTTTCCTAAACAGCACATACTCTTCAATACCTGTACTCCAGTCATGCCTAGTATTCCACCATGTTTCTGTTATTCCTACAATATCTGGTTTTACTTCCTGGACCAGTAGCTCTAGTTCCTCCATTTTGTTACCTAGGATCCTCGCATTGGTGTACAAACATCTTAATTTTTGCTGTTTCACCTCACTCACATTCTTTACCCCATTTGGCATGGACATTGTACCTCTAATATGACCTATTAGACTAGTATCCACTCTGCCCTTCCTCCTTACGTACATTCTCCTACCCCTGGCTATGTCCTTTCTTACTTCGTTTTCCTCCCTCTCAATGCTAAAATCCGGCATAGAGATTACCTGGACATCTCCTATCTCCCCCAAATTCCTAGTTTAAAGCTCTCTTAATCAGTTATGCCAGCCTCCTCCTTCCCTACTTAGGTGAAGTCCATCCCGAGAGAACAGTCCTCTGTCCGTGAATGCCTCCCAGTGGCCATACATCCCAAAGCCCTCCTTATAGCACCACTGCCTGAGCCACCTATTGAGTATCATAATCCTGTCACACCTTTGTTGCCCTTCTCTAGGAACAGGCAGAATCCCACTGAAAATCGCCTGAGCCTCGATTTCCTTAAGCGTCTTCCCTAGCCTGGCATAGTCTCCCTTGATTCGATCCAGCAAACATCTAGCCGTGTCATTTGTTCCTACATGAAGGATGATCAATGGATTCTTTCCCGCTCCCTTTAGGATCCCCTTCAACCTTAGTTCCACATCCCGTATGTGACGGGGTGAGGCAACCCCGTCACCCCCCGCTAGCGACGGACAGGGAGGGAGGGGAGGAAAACGGCGCGGCGGGCCAAACCACGCTAGGCATGCAGCCACTCGGCAGCACGCTGCGGCGTTTACAGGTGCTCGGGGAAGGCGCCGACGTCACAGGCGCGCCCGGGGCAGCCGCTGACGTCACGGCTGCGCCCGGACACGTCATGGGGAAGGGGGGCATAAAAAGGAGTCCGGGGATCCAAGGAGGGCGGTCCCGAGCAGGGAGGTACGGGCGGCCATGGGAGACGAGAGGGGGGGAGCCCCAGCGCGGCGGAGTAGCAGGGATGGACGGGAGGGGCGGAGGGAGAGTGCGCCGAAGGGGCGGCACGTAGGGAGGGCACGGAAAGGGCCGAGACCGGCCCATGAGTTGGGGCGGAGTGTCCCAGGCCCAGGGCGGGCCGCGGAACCCGAGAGCAGGCGCGTTTGGGGAGACACACCCCATCTGCTACCGCCGAGAGCGCTACACTCGGCATTAGGGCCCTGGGCCGGGGTCCGGAGAGAGGGTGGGCCCGGACCCCCACTCCGCCCCGGGCGTATAGTGACAGGCGCATCAGCCACCCTCAGGATGGCCCTGTGACACCGTATCTTAGCACCTGGCAGACAGCACATCCTTCTATTCTCTGGATCAGCTCTGGTTACAGGCCTGTCTGTTCTTCTCAATAAGGAGTCCCCAGTCACATAGACCTGCCTTTTCCTGGTGACAGTGTGATTCTCTGGTCTATCCCTTGTTTCCTCTGGCTGCAAGTCCTTGCCATTCCTATCTTTCCTTGTAATCTTCTTCAATCCATCCTATATCCTCCTGGTGCTCATTACTGGTGTTGTCTCCATCGACTCTTCCCCTTTCTGTATGGGACTAGCCACTCTTCTCTTCTTCCTTGCCTTTCCACCTTCAGTGGCCACCTGCTGTATCCCTTCTCCATTCTCCAACTCCACATACCTGTTCTTGAGCTCTATTTCTCCTTCACTGGCCCATCTTTTCCTCTTCCTGGTTCTTATAGTCACATGCTTCCCCTGTCCATTTTCTTTGCCCAACAGTCCCCCCTCTGAGGCCTTTCATCCTGCTTCAGTCTGTATGTCTAAGCTTTCCCCTTCAGCCATCTCATGCCTTTGCTCCATCATCTGCTCAAACCCCCTTCTAAACTCCACCAGAGTTTCCACCCGCATCTCCAATCCTCGGATCTTTTCTTCCATCAGTTCTATTAGGCGGCATTTCATACAAATAAAACTCCTTTCAGGTACCTCCTCCAGAATCATATACATACCACTGCTGCCACATCCACTCTAGTCTCATTGTGTCCTCTACTGCTTGGGTTATGGCCACTGCTATCTCTGTGTTAATCAGCCTTCTCACCTAAATCCTGTTAGTCCAGCAAACACAAAAACAAACCAAAACACCCCCTTCCGGCAAAAACAAACCCTAAACGAGTCCCACAATCCAAACTCCTCCAGCAGAACTCCCACTCAGACTCCCTTGTTTACAGCTCTGTTTGCTGGCTCCTGCGCCACTGCTGCTGTCTGTGCTGCTGCCTGACTGGAAGGCTACCTTTATAGGACCCCTAATCATTGAAGCCCTGCCCCCTAATCAGGGCTCAGCTTCTCTCCCAGTACACTGCCCCTACAAGCCTCTACACATACAAACAATACAAATACAAAACCAAATACAAACTTCGCCTCCAACAGAACTCCCACTCAAACTCCCCTGTTTACAGCTCTGTTTGCTGCCTCCAGCCCCTCCTCTGGCCTTTGTCTCTTTTTTGGACAAGGAGGCCATGCGATCTCTTTGTTCTCCAACACCTTCAGTTGGCACCTTGCAGGAGAGGGGCCCAGGCCATCAGTTGCCAGGAGACAGAGTGTCAGCCATTCTCTGTGCAGAGGGCATCACACTGGCTCTCTAGGGCTCTACAACAATCAGGGTATGTCTACGATACAAAGTTAATTAGAAATAACAGCCGTTATTTCAAATTAACTTTAATAGCAACACCAAATTTGAAATAGCTATTTCAAATTAAGTGCTGTGTAGACACTTAATTTGAAATAGGGGGCCTCCAACCCTTCCCAGGGAGCCCTAGTGGCCACTCTGGGCACAACCAGGAAAACTTACACTCCTCTCCCCCAACCCCAAAGCCATTAAAGAGGTAGATCCTGGCCATAGTGCCTGTGCCAGCTCCAAGCCTGCCAGCCCAGAGCCAGCAGTAGCCACTGGGGCCCCTGACCCAGTGGCCCAAAAACCTGACCCAGCAAGTCATTGGCAGCCAGCCCTCCTCCGCTCCCCAGGAGCAGTCTGCCAGCTCCCAGGAGCCTGCAGGGGCTGGAGAAGGTGGGCACCTTCCTGGTCCAGGGTGGAGATCATGGACCTTATTCAGGTTTGGGGGGGAATGCCTCCAACATCCATGATCTCTGCACTGGATGGAGGAATGCAGCTGTCTGTGGCAGGATAGCTGCCAGCCTGGCCACCAAAGGCCACATGCGAACCCAGGAGCAGGTTAGCATGAAAGTCAAGTTGGTCCGGCAAGACCCCCAACCCTGAGACCTGAGCTTCCCCTCCCCCTTCTTCACCTTGCTTCCCCCTTCCAGCTCCCTCCTCCCAGGTTTTCCCCTCCTCCCTCTCACCCTCTTTCTTCCCCTCTCTCACCTCCTTTTCCCAGTCTCCCCAGAGGTTCATCCCCCTCCCAGTTTTGTTCAATAAACACAGTTTCTATTTTTGAACTTACGTGTCTTTTGTTTGACATCAGGCAGGGGGCCTAAGGAGGGGTAAGTGGAAGGACATGAGGGAGGAATGAGGCATGAGCCCCCGCTGGGGAGAACCGGGGAGGCTCTGAGGGCTCCTCAGGGTGGACACTCTCCCTCAGGGCCTCCTGGATCCTAAAAGCCCCCCAATGGACACCCCCAGATGGCAGCCTGCAGCAAGTGCAGCCAGGCTGATGGCAACGACCCCACGAGACACACCGGCATGCCCAGGAGCAGCTCTGGCTCCATATGGCCAAGTGCTGTGGTGTCCTGAGTGCGGGCACTCAGGGCACTCCAAGACAGGACTGCTTCACTGTCCCTCACTGAGGTAGACAAGCAAGTGGAGAACCCTGAGAACTGTCTGTCTGGGGTGGGGGTCGGGACCCTTTAAGCATGGAGCTCAGTTAGCCTCAGGCAGCAGCCCCACACACTAAATCCTAACCTGATGCCCTGCCAGCACTGGTTCCGGACAGCCTTAACTTCTGTTCAGGGTCCACTCAGTGTGCTATTCCGAAAATACTATTTCAAAATAGTTTTTGTGTATAGATGCGTTTTTTTGAATGAGCTTATTTTGAATTAAGTTAATTCAAAATAGCACTGCAGTGTAGACATACCCTCAGGAACCCTTATCCCCGCACCTAGATACTTAAGAAATGCATAGGGAAAGCTGAGGCACACACACAGTATTCATAAATCAGGTACCAAAAAATATCAAGTTCCTCTATGGCATTTCTAAACAGAACTTGGTAACCGTGTTAAAAGCCAACCACTAAAGTGGAAATAAAAAGAAACATTATTACACTACTGACAACCAAGCAGTTTGACACTGCGTGTTCATAACTAACACACCAAGATTTGTTCAAAGCCTTCTCTAGACATCTATTTATATAGCCAATCAGCCCCTCTCCAATTCCATCCCCCTTCTCTCCCCAGAGGAAAGTCAAGGGAAATTTAACAGATGTAATCCTGGACTCTAAAACCGCACAACTGAGAGGAAAGTGGAATTCCCATCCAAAGGTCACTATGTACAGCGGCAACTGGGCATAGAGATGTGTGCTCAGACTCAAGTGGAAGCCACACATACAGGATTGCCCTTATTCCTACATTATTAAACAAACTTGTTTTAATCGTGTTACTGCAGCATCAGTCTATATACATACACTAGGGTCCTCCTGGCACACACACTGCAGCCCTACCTCTGCCATATATCCCCCTACTTCCCTCCATGCCCATCCTCCTACTTCCCCCCTCCCTCAGCCTGTAATATGAATATAAAACCTAGTGGGGTGACAGCCCTGTGGCTATTACAACCCACCCTCTCGTATCAACACCCTCCTCCCATCTCAATGTGGATTGCAACAGAGACGGGAGGGGTGATAATTCTTTGGGGAAGGAAGAACACCCAGCAGGGGCATCTCGGGAATAATCGCCCCCTGAGGAGCCACGTAGGGATCAGATGGGGGGAGAGGGGTAAAAGGAGGCAGCAGTGGGGGGCAAGGGGACTAATCTCTCTGGGGGAGAAAGGACTAGGAACTGATAGTCTTCTGGAGATGAGAGGCGGCAGATAACCCCGAGTGGCTGGGAAATCACTAAGGTCATGTCAGGGCGAGAAGTCAGTTTGCTCCAGCACCACCATCACCGTGCTCCCCTGCAGCAGCTATGTGGCTGGGGGCGGACCTGCCTACGAGCGGGTCACACACAGGGTGACTCGACCCTCTGTCCCCAGGAGGCAAAGGAGCCTCCCCACAGCACGGAGGCCAGCTGGCTCCACTCGTCACAGCCTCCTGAGCGGTGGGGGCTGGGACACGCTCCAGGCAGAACCGGAGGAGAGACCTCGCTCCATATTGGTGGAGCAGGACACCCTGCTCCGAATATTGGTGGAGCACGGGCACCACAAGCCCATATAACTCGCCGCCTATGCATGGCCATGGGCCTCCAGCCCAGCCAGGGAGTTCTGACCCCAGCAGCAGCCAGGGAGCTCTGACCACGTCCTCGGCCACAGAGCTCTGGCTGCGCTCTGGCTCCAGCGGTAGGGGAACTCCAGCCCCAGCAGCAGCCAGGGAGCTCTGAATGGAAGTTCTGGCCCCGTCCCTCTGCCCCTGCCCCAGAGCTCCAGTCCCAGCCATGGAGCCAGGCAGCTGCCAAGCTCTGCCCCGGATGCACAGCTCTGGCCATGGTGTTCCAGAAAGCCCTAAGCAGCAGCAGGGGCAGGGTGGAGCCCGAGCCCTGTGGCAGCACGGCCTTGAGGGGAGGGACCTTCCCTGGTGCGGCAATTCCCCTCATTTTCCGACGGTGCCACACCAGCGAGGTCCAACCTGTAGTAAGTCAGGAGTTCAGAGTGACCCCTCCTTAGGGAGCATGATAGCCAGATTTGCATCCTGAAGACTCACAGGCAAGCTGTTAAGAGTAAAGATGGCAAAGAGATGCGGTATTATCAATTAGCCGCCTGCATGATCTTTCTCTGACTCAAAGAACTATTGAAGGTCTGATTGCTTCTTCATCTATGCGCTTCTGACATATCCGGGACTAGATAGTTGGCAATGCACACCAAGCTCATTCTTTCCCATTTTACCACGAATGTCTAAGGGGTAAATTCTGTGTGCATCTAGTAGCTCCCAAGGCATCTGGAAATTGTGGCATATCATAGAATATATCTATTAGTTGTTGTTGTTATCCTCATATGAATAAAGCATATTAATTAGTTTTCTTCAGAATATCATCAATAAAGCTTAAACAATATGGGTAATGATGATTGATGATAAAATATCTTACAATGATTTAACATTTCAGATGCTCAATTCTGCAAACCTTTGCTTTGGAAATGCTTTATTTTGTGAATAGCCCCATTCATCTCTGATGTGTGGTCCCAAATGTCAGGATTTGGATTTCAGTTGTACCTCATGCAGAAGAAGGTACTGCTCCTCCTACTTCTCCCTTTCCATTTTATGAGAAACAGTCAAATTCCAGGCACATCCCATTGTCCTGTCACAACTAAACCCTTACCTTGCTTTAAATCCGAGGTGACCAACCAGTTCTGAAGCAGTAGCCATTATGGCTATTGCTGTAGCAAACTAGCCACACTCAACCAGCCAAATAGCCACATGTGGCTAGTGTGCTGGACATCATGACTTTATATTATAAGAGGAAGCTGCCTAGCAAATTTGGTAGTACTAGTTTACCATTTAGGAGGAGTTCTTGAACAATGAATTCAAAGACGGATGGACAGACTGACACATATTTCTAAAATATATAGTAAAATTAAAACTGCAGTGATAATTTTTGATTAGCCACTTAGGGTATGTCTACACTACCCTCCTAGTTCGAACTAGGAGGGTAATGTAGGCATACCGCACTTGCAAATGAAGCCCGGGATTTGAATTTCCCGGGCTTCATTTGCATAAGCGGGGAGCCGCCATTTTTAAATCCCCGCTGGTTCGAACCCCGTGCAGCGCGGCTACACAGGGCTCGAACTAGGTAGTTCGGACTAGGTTCCTATTCCGAACTACCGTTACTCCACGTGAAACGAGGTGTACCAGTTTGGCTTATGACACGGAATGACCAGTCTCTTACACCTCTTCCCATTACAATAATCTAATCCCAAGGGAATGCAATATAGTGGATGAAGAGTTTGGGTTGGGTTTTTTTCCCCCATGTCTAATCCTTTGCTCTTCAGAAAGTTGTGAGGATCTGTACCTCTAAAAACCCATTTTATAATACACTGGTTCTGCATAATGCTTTCAATATATAACCCTCTGTGTCTTAGGAAGGCTTAAACAGAAAAATCCAAACCACCTGGGGTTTGGTGGAAAGCTGTGAAGATTTGCTTCCTTGAAAATATGTTGAGTGACTTGCTACACAGGAGAGAGTATTATCTAACTGATGGGGATAATTTTAGAATAGGTTGTGCCTGTATTGCATGAATAAAGTTGGCAGTGGTGGACTTACTTGAAAAGACAGATGTACATGCAGACACTTTAACATTTAAGCACCAATTAATACATGCTAACTTGTATTTTCATGGGTAGTTATGATGCATTTAAAAACTGCATTTGTAATATTGGTCTCCATTTCTTCAAGTCAGACTATGGAGGGATATATTTGACTTTGAGATCATTCTGGAAAGGATTTTAGTTTATTAAAGTAGTTACAATTGTGCAATGCTGTGTATACCAAATCTTTAGGATACTAATTAAGCACGAGGTGTCACACAGCTCAGAGGCAAGTGCTGAAGTTGCTTCAGCAGCTGGGCCCTTTTAGGAATGAGCCTTGGTGAGTCCCACTCTTCTCCCCTAAACATGTAGCTAGAGAGGAGCATTTTACTAAGGCTGACAAGAAAGGGAAAGTTGTGAATGCTGTAGGTAGGTGGCTTAAACAGAGAACAGCTCAGTAGTGGTTCCTGTTTGGCTCTTGCGGGGGAAGCCTAGTCCTGTTCTTTATTCAAATCACCTAAGAGCTTGCAGATTTCCAGGTCAGGCTCGGGTAATGGAGTGCAAAGCCCTGCAAATCTATGGATGTCCACTTTATATCTGCAGGTATCCGCATCCATGAATGTGGATAAGGATACCCATGGTTTATTTTTGCAGATACGGGTGTAGATGGGGATACAAATTTTGTATTTAGAATCCTGCAAATATATATCCGCTCTATATCCATGGGTATCTGCATGCGCAGATATGGATGCGGATATCCACATATTGTTTTTGCAGTTGCGCATGCAGATACCAATTTTGTATCCAGGCAGGGCTCTAGTGCTGTGTCATGTTGGTCAGATTGTGGTGTGTCAGGCATTTGCATAGGTCTCTGCAGCTTCCTCTCAAGTTCCACACACCTGAACTGTCTTCCAATGTCCAGCAATCATACCCTGTTTAACATGTGGTTTCCTGGCTTCTGTTGTAGCATACTCTACACATGGATCTCTGGGAAATTTCCCTGCATTCAGTTGCTTCTGGCTTCCCTGCCGCTGCTGTTTCCCCAAAGGCTGAGTTACTTTCTGGGTCAGGGTCTTTCATAGCATTTCTGCCCTCCTGGCTAGGGGAAGGGGATGTGCCTGCACAGATCCACCTTCTCCCCAATCATCAACTCTCCCTGCCTAGATCATTTGGGGAAAAGGTTGATGGGAATTGTAATTTCCAGTTATTAGATTAGTCTATTGAAAATAGATTGGAAATAGCAAAAGCTGTTTTATTTTAAAACTTGAATAGTTAAAAAGGAAATTGGGGAAAAATAAACTGAGATGGAATACTGGATCAAATCCCATGGCCCTTCTGGAGTCCGTTAATTAAAATAGGCTTCCTACTGACATTTTAATGAAGGATTTGCCTGGATAAAGATTGTAGAATTTGGTTCTACACATAAAATGAAAAAGAAGGTACTTCAGCAGTGTTTAATCTACAGATAACAATGCTGTTAAAGAGGGAGCATCAAATATACATACACTCACAGTTCAGATACATATGAAAAAGATACCAGATATTTATTCTATTCTGCATGGGTGCTTATACTGCGTTCATCACCACAGTATCTTAGCACCTTCCAGTAGTGCCTCCGGTGACATGACTAACATCTGTCATATGTTGTTTGTTCTATCTTCATATCCCCAGGGGGAGAAGTTTGCATAGTGAAGTGTTTTGGTTTGTTTGAGTGTGTTCTGTAGGATTTTTTTTGTTTGTTTTTTCTATATAATATTACTATATGTTAGAGGGTGCAGGTTCAAGACATGCACCTTGTACTTGGGGTGGATGGTGGTCAGGTTTCTGATAGTCCTTATTTCCTGGGGGATTTCATGCCATCCGTTTCAGATCAGCCCCAAGGGAAGTTCCTTCTCCCACACAGATGAGCTTTACCCTGATTGAAGAGTTCCATTGTGCCAGTGAGTCCCAAGGATCTTGCTTGTTGCTGTGAGCAGTGCAATAGACAGGAGAGATGAGAGAGAGCAGGTTTTACCCTACAAATCTGGTATAGATGTAAAGATTGTGGTGTCTCCTTGGCACAGTCATGTGTTAGAGGCACTGTTGAAGTACTGTTCCTGCTGCAGGTACAATGCTTTCCAGAGCTTTGGGGATCACAGGATGTGCATACAGCCACTCCGTCACGATGCAACATAGACCTACTGTTGGGTCTGTCCTGTTTTGCTCATTCCTGCTCACTTTAGAAAAGCTGTCCCCAGCAGTGGCGCTGGCTTCACTCCTGTCTATGCAGCTGTCTAGCTTCTTAGGTTGGCAGCAATCAGTGTAGTATCTGAACACCAGTATGGGGTAGATAAGAACTTTGCCTAGTTTCTACGAGGTTGGGGAGTTTCCTTGTGCTGTTACCTTGAAACACATCCCCTTATGGAACAGCATAGGAATGGAATATGGTCTGACCTTCAGTTCTTTTCTTCACCATAGCTATCTTGGAGATAAGCATGAAAGGTGATTTTGAAGGATAAAATTCTGGTAATTTAATTTAACGTTTTAGTCTTAGTATCTATGTGTGTGTGTGTGTGTGTGTGTGTGTGTGTGTGTGTGTGCACGTGCATGTGCACGTGCGTGTGCAAGTGAAGTCGTAGCCCGTGATAAATTACTTTTGTTTTGGTTAGCAAAATCCAGAGGCTGAAGAGGAGTGAGGGGAGGGAAAGGATCTGGCATAGCCTATTTGCCTCACACAAAACTTGAACAAATAAGAGGGGAGAGGATCAAGGAGGCATCGATCAGTGTCCAGTGGTGCAGGCATAGATTTCCATTAATGTTTTGAAAATCAGAAATTCTGCATGTTCTGTTTTATGTTAATTGAACGCTTCAGGCACAAAACAGCATGCTGATATAGTCCACATCTTCCATTGCATTTCTTACATTGCTTTTATGAAAATGTCTTTTGCTATTGCATCTTAAATGGATTCTTTGAAAATGCAGCTTGTTCATCTTGGGGAAGAAACTTGCTCTGCATTAAAAAGTCAGAGTGTTATGGGAAAAGTGGGATTACAGTGGATTGGTAGGAGGCTACAGTTACACTTGGAAGCACATTCCTTAATATTTGTACGTGTGAGTTATTGAGAACCGCTAATATTTCCTGCTAAGGGAAACATGATCCTTTGAACAGAATGGTGATTCTTTGAGGAGACTCCTCCAGGACTGCAGCGTAACAGACCAAAAGCACTAAGTACATAAAGTCTGTGATTCCCTCAGGTTTCTTTTTAAACTATAAAATTAATCTACAAGCCTCTTCAGAATTTATATGAGCTTTCATATAGGATTAAAATTTAATACAATTAGCTTTTGTATTTTATATTGTATTGAAAATACTCTGTTTTTTCCCCCTCTTCAAATGTAGCATGGTTAGATGTACTTAACAGATGTATTGCTTGACATCAATTGGCACCTAAGACTGGTAAAGCTTAAACCAATTACGAATCGCTAGCACAGCAAAAATCAAGATCAATAGATCACAAGGTCGATTTTTTCTTGTAATATTACTTTGTTGAGTTGGAGGGAGTTGAGGGAGGAAGGAACAATAAATCTGTGTTTTTGCACTCCTGTTCTTAGGTATAACTGTTACCTATATTTCTAAAGGGAGATTTGATGCTTCTTTCCTATCACAAAACACACTTATTGCACTATGCAGTACCTGTGGTACACAAGTGTGCAGTTGCTTCTAAACTTGTTTCTTCCACACACTCCTTTATTTCATACAATGGAATAATAGGAATTTTAAAATGAAAAAGAGCTGTTGAATCATCTAGTCCATCTTTTAGCTAATGCAGGATTGTTCCCTATGGATCTTCAGCCAGTGTAGCGTTAAATGAATCAAGTGATTGGACTTAGGCCATTTTCCGTAGAAGATTATTCTACAAATGGAATATGCTTCATTGTAGGGAAATTTTTCCTTTCAACTTAATTATTCTTTGCATAATGTATTCTCATTTCTCCTATTTATATTTTCCTAGGAAACCCTGTTTTTTTAAAAAAAATCCTCTCCTTCCTCCTGTGCGTCTTTCTGATATAATTGTATATGATTGTCAGCTCTCTTTTAATTGTGGTTTAGTCAAGTTAAACATAATGATCTTAATCTCGTAAATCAGATCTCTTGTATTATCAATCCCATTTATTACTACTGAGCCAAATCTCGAATATTTCAATTTTACATTGTCAAATGGGAGGTTTGCCTAGTTCCAAGATTCAACTTGTTACTTACTTCAGGGCTCTTCATGTGACTATATTCTTGTTTTGGAATACACCCCTACTCCAAGTAACAGGTGCAGTCTCAAAATATAGGCTGTACAAAATATAAGCTGTTACAGTGTTCTGTGATATGAAACCAGGGAAGCAGTGTGGGCCAGTGGCAGAGACTATGGTTCTGTTTCTGCAACTGACCTTGAATAAATCACTTAGGTTTCCTTCAATGTTTCCTCTAATTTTTTCCATCCAAGTGTGGAATAAATTTTCGTATGTGCACCAAGGCACGTGCAGTTGCCCACCACCAATAGACACATGTTGCCGGCTTTGGGCACTCTGCTAATCAGCTGGGTGGCTGCTGTAGCAACCAGCTCACAGAGACCACTGGTTTCCTTCATATGAATTCCTTCAGTGGGAAATCACACTTGCCCACCTTTGTAAAGCATGTTGAGATCAGCAGTTTGAAAAGTGTTTTACAAGCAATAAAGTTTAGTATTATCCATTTTATTTCCTAATATTTGCCTGTGCAGCCCCAAAACACCTTATTATATTGCTAGCTCCTCATATCCATGAGCATCCTTAAGTACTTGTTAGGAATACAACATCATATTGTTTTCCCTGTTAAAAATTTGTGTTTAGAATTATTTTCCCCAGGTATATTGGTTTATAGATCTCCAAACTGTTGTCTCTTTTTACAGGCCTGATTATCCTTCCTCACATCGGGTTGACACCTTTGTGATTCCACTGATTTCACTGTAGTTCTAATTTATACCACTATAATTGGGAGGAGACTAAAGCTTTAAATTTCTCTAGGTTCCTGTGTATTATCACTCTCTTTTCATGAGTACAGGCAGTCCCTGGGTTACGTACAAGATAGGGACTGTAGGTTTGTTCTTAAGTTGAATCTGTATGTAAGTCGGAACTGGCGTCAGCCGCTGCTGAAACTGATCAGTTTCAACCGCGGCTGAATCTAGATGCCAATTCTGACTTACATACAGGTTCAACTTAAGAAACCCAGGTGTCCCCAAGTCAGCTGCTGCTGAAACTGATCAGCGGTTGATTCCAGGAAGCCTGGGGCAGAGCAACTCTGCCTCGGGCTTCCTGTAGTCAGCCGCTGGTCAGTTTCAGCAATGGCTGACTTGGGGACGCCTGGGGCAGAGCAGATGGGGTGCTGCTGGGTTGCTCCAGTAGCGCGGCTCCTCGGCACTACTGGAGCAACCCAGCAGCACCCCAGCTGCTCTGCCCCAGGCGTCCTGATTCAGCCGCTGCTTAAACTGACTAGCAGCGGCTGAATCAGGACGCCTGGGGCAGAACAGCTGGGGTGCTGCCGGGTTGGTCCGGAGCGGTGCTGCGGGACCAACCCGGCAGCCCCCAGCTGCTCTACCCCAGGGGTAGGCAAGAAAAGCCTGATCTGCTGGGGGGGGGGGGGCACTAGCTGCAAACCCCCCCCCCCCCCGAGAGACCAGGGAGACGGGGAGCAAAGCAGAGCAAAGCCGCGGAGCCCGGGGGCAGCAGGACATCCACAATGCGTCTGGGCTGTCCCACTGCCCCTGTGCTCTGCGGCTTTGCTCTGGATGCCTGTGGTACAGCAGCTGGGGCGCTGCCGGTTGGTCCTATAGTGCCGCTCTGGGTGCTACTGGACCAACCCGGCAGCACCCCAGCTGCTGTGCCCCAGACGTCCTGATTCAGCCACTGCTGGTCAGTTTCAGCAGCAGCTGAATCAGGACGCATGGGGCAGAGCAGCTGGGGTGCTGCTGGGTTGGTCCAGTAGCGCCGAGGAGCGGCGCTACTGGACCAACCCAGCAGCACCCCAGTTGCTCTGCCCCAGGCATCCCCAAGTCAGCCGCTGCTGAAACTGACCAGTGGCTGACTACAGGAAGCCTCTGCCCCGGGCTTCCTGGAATCAGCCGCTGATCAGTTTCAGCAGCAGCTGACTTGGGGATGCCTGGGGTTCTTAAGTTGAATCTGTATGTAAGTCAGAACTGGCGTCCAGATTCAGCCGCTGTTGAAACTGATCAGTTTCAGCAGCGGCTGAATCTGGACGCCAGTTCCGACTTACATACAGATTCAACTTAAGAACAAACCTACAGTCCCTATCTTGTACGTAACCCGGGGACTGCCTGTAGTTGAAGATTATCATGTTCCCATTCCAGTCTTCTCTACTTTTGTTCACTCTTTACTCATAGGTTTTTTTTTCTCTATTCTAGATTTTCTCTATGGGTGTGTCTAGACTACATGCCTCCTTCGATGGAGGCATGTAGATTAGCCAGATCGGAAGAGGGAAATGAAGCCGCGATTAAAATAATCGCGGCTTCATTTAAATTTAAATGGCTGCCCCGATCTGCCGATCAGCTGTTTGTCGGCAGATCGGGGGAGTCTGGACGCGATGCCCCGACAAAGAAGCCTTTCTTCATCGACACAGGTAAGCCTGGTTTCACGAGGCTTACCTGTGTCGATGAAGAAAGGCTTCTTTGTTGGGGCATCGCGTCCAGACTCCCCCGATCTGCCGACAAACAGCTGATCGGCAGATCGGGGCAGCCATTTAAATTTAAATGAAGCCGCGATTATTTTAATCGCGGCTTCATTTCCCTCTTCCGATCTGGCTAATCTACATGCCTCCGTCGAAGGAGGCATGTAGTCTAGACACACCCTATGTTGTCAACATCTTTCCCAAAGTGTGGTGCCCAGAACTGGACAGAGTACATCAGCTGGGGCTTTATTAGTGGAGAGTGGAACAATTACTACTTGTGTCTTGCTTACAATACTTCAGCTAATGCAACCCAGATTGGTGTTCACTTTTTTTGCACAAGTATTACATTGTTGCATTGTATTTAAGTTGTGATCCACTGTGACCCCTAGATCCTTTTCTGCTATACTCTTCCCTAGACAGTCATTTCCCATTTTGGATTTATGCAAATGGTTATTCTTTCCAAAGCGTAGTTCTTTGTATTTTTCAGTATTAGATTTCATCCTGTTTATTTCAGACCATTTCTCCAGTTTGTCATGATCATTTTGAATTTTAATACCATCCTCCAAATTGTAACCCCTCCAAACTTGTTGTCCATAACCTTTTTACATGTACTCTCTGTGCTATTATCCAAATAATGTATGAATATATTGAACAAAACTAGACCAAGACTGATCCCACTTGTATGCACTGCTAGCATGACTGTGGAGCATTGATAACTACTCTGAGAGTGGGTTTTTTAAAACTATGTGTGCATCAACTTTACAGTTTATTTGTCTAGGCTATTTCTCTAGATTGTTCATGAGAAGGTCACGTGAGATCATATCGATAGCCTTACTAAAGTTGAGAAATATCACTTCTACTTCATCCGCCACAAGGCTTTTTAACCTGACAAAGGTTTCTTGAGAACTTGACTGTCCTGACATTGCTTTAGTATCTCTTCACTTGTCTGATTCTGCCACAAATCTATTTGGTAATAACTCTTTCCTTGACAAAGTATTTGTCAATATTTCTGGCTTCCCAACAGATTCATTCTTACACCCAAGGAATAACAACTTGCAACACGTAGGTCCTACTCCTTCCCTTTTATTAGCTGACCAAGTCAATCATTGACTAGTCTTTTTGGGCCCATCTCATTGGTTCATTGCTCCTGTTCCTCTTCAAAGCTCCAGTTTCCTCTCTGTAGCTGAGGTAGGTAGGTAGGGAAGTAGACTGCAGTGATGTGTTTCCTTTTTTCCTCAGTAAACCTCATTTCTGTTGTTGTGGATACAAGTTGAAAGGCAAGGAAGCATCCGGACTCTGTGTTCCAGTTGATTTCTACCACCATAGGGATCATTTGCTACAAAAGAGGAAGAATTGGTGGTCCTTTAATTTCTCCCTCAGCTACCTGGCCCCATTGTGAGGCCCCCAATTTCTGCTCTCACTAGTGACAGCATCTGGGGCAAAGACAATGCAGATTATCCCATTTTCCCATTCCTGGGTGCTGAAGAAGAGAAGGGTATTTTACCCGAGGATGAGAAACTGTGAAAATAGCAATTGAAGTTTCGGTGTTGTAAGATGGCCTGTCCTGCCATTTAAAACTATGCATGCAGGGACTAGAAGTCACTCTCACATATGCCTCATCTCTTTCTTCCTATTAAAAGTAGAACAGACTTAGAGGCAGGCCATGGGATTAGTCAGTCTTCCATCCAGTTTTGTGAGGATAATTCATTTGAGAAGAGGACACCTTAACAAAGTTAGTTCCAGCAATCTGATCTGGAGAGATGAGACATTATTCTGAATTCACTGTTGCTGACTATACAGAGAATGAGATTAATCTCACTGAAACATATCAGACGTTGAAAAGTTGAGTAAACTAGAGGATTGAAATATTTTACTTCACATACAGAGCATGAAAGGATTATCCTTCCAAGCCCATTAAATGTTGCTTTTTCTTGGAAAATATGAGAAAGTACCTTGCTTGTCCACTGTTTGGTACATCTCAACACTTCATCTGGAGCACCAGGTCATATATTCTTGCTCTCCATAACTCTCAGAAGCTATTTTGCGTTACTAAAAAGAAACATACCACCAGAGTAGTGTCCTTCAGGAATACTCAAGAAAAGAAGATAAACTGGACTCTCAAAGACATGTTTGCACTCCTCAAATATTTCTATGGTTTTCTCAGAGTGTATTTCAACACAGCAACAGAATCCATTATGCCTCCCAATCCCAATCCATTTTGAAGGGCACATTGCTCTTATAGCCTCTTATTCCTCAGAAGCGGGTGTGCCAGGTGTTTGTTTCTATGCATTAGAACATAGTGGCTCAGAACAAGGAATAATGCTTTCTCTGAGCCATGTTTTCAATTTCTACTTCCTGTCTTCAAGAAGAGACACTCTTTGGGTATGTCTACACTACAAAGTTAATTCGAACTAACAGATGTTAGTTCGAATTAACTTTGATAGGTGCTACACAGGCAAACTGCTAGTTGGAACTTAATTCGAACTAGCGGAGCACTTAATTCGAACTAGGTAAACCTCATTCTACGAGGACTAACGCCTAGTTCGAATTAACTAGTTTGAATTAAGGGCTGTGTAGCCACTTAATTCGAACTAGTGGGAGGCTAGCCCTCCCCAGCTTTCCCTGGTGGCCACTCTGGGCACCAGCAGGGAAACTCTTCTGCCCCCCTCCCAGCCCCGGAGCCCTTAAAGGGGCACGGGCTGGCTACAGTGCCTGTGCCAGGTGCAAGCCTTCCAGCACCCAGCCAGCAGACCCTGCACCTGGCACGGCACGAACCAGCTACCCGCTGCCACCCAGCCCTCCGCCTCTTCCCGGGACCAGGCTGGCGGCTCCCAGGAGCCTGCCCGAGGCCGCACGAGGCGGGCACCCGCCTGGTCTAGTGCAGACAATGTGGACCTCATCCATGACCTCCGCACTAGGCACAGGAAAGTGGCCGTCTAGGGCAGGATAGCTTCCAGCCTGGCCACGCAGGAGCAGGTTTGCATGAAAATCAAGGTGGTCCAGTGAGACCCCCGACCCTGAGCTTAGAACGGCCGTACTGGGTCAGACCAAAGGTCCATCTAGCCCAGTAACCTGTCTGCCAACAGCAGCCAACACCAGCTATCCTGGAGGGGACGGACTGAAGACAATGACCAAGCCATTTGTCTCGTGCCATCCTTCTCCAGCCTTCCACAAACAGAGGCCAGGGACACCATTTCTACTCCCTGGCTAATACCGGTCCATGGACCCAACCTCCATGACTTTATCTAACTTCTCTTTAAACTCTGTTATAATTCTAGCCTTCACAGCCTCGTGCAGCAAGGAGTTCCACAGGTAGACTATTTGCTTTGTGAAGAACAACTTTCTGTTATTAGTTTGAAGCCTGCTACCCATTCATTTAATTTGGTGTCCTCTAGTCCTTCTATTATGGGAACTAATGAAGAACTTTTCTTTATGCGCCCTCTCCACACCACTCATGCTTTTATAGACCTCTATCAAATCCCCCCTCAGTCTCCTCTTTTCTAAGCTGAGAAGTCCCAGTCTCTTTAGCCTCTCTTCATATGGGACCTCTTCCAAACCCCTGATCATTTTAGTTGCCCTCCCCTCTCCCAGCCTCTCTCTTCCCCTCTCCCACCTCCTTTTCCCAGTCTCCCCGAGTTTTGTTCAATAAAGAGAGATTCTATTTTTGAACACACGTGTCCTTTATTTTGTACATCAGGAAGGGGGGCTAGGGAGGGGTAAGTGGAAGGAGGTGAGGGAGGAATGGGGTACAAGCCCCTGATGGGGATGACTGGGCTGGCTCTGTGGGCTCCTCGGGGTGGAAGCTCTCCTGAAGCCCCTTGATTGACCCCCCCCCCCCCTCTGGATGGCAGCCTGCGTCAAGTGCAGCCGGGCTGATGGCCGAGTGCTGTGATGTGCCCAGTGTGGGCACTCAGGGCACTCCAAGCCAGGACTGCTTTGCAAGCGGGGAACCCCTGAGAACTGTCTGTCTGGGGTGGGGGTCGGGTCCCTTTAAGCACAGCCCTCGGCTAGCCTGAGACAGCAGCTCCATGCTCTAAGTCCTCATCTGATGCCCTGCCGGCACTGCTTCCGGCCATCCTTAACCTCGGTTCAGAGTCCACTCAGTGTGGACATGCTAGTTCGAATTAGCAAAGCGCTAATTCTAACTAGTTTTTAAGTCTAGATGCGCTAATTCGAATTAGTGTAGACATACCCTTTCAGTGACTGTTCAAATGAATCCTCAAGCAATGTTTTTTAAGAGAAGCCATCTTCCAGAAAATCCTGCCTGTAACAGGCTGCTGGCTAGGAAGCCTGAGCCAGAGCCCTGTCAAGCCGGATCCATCAGGAAAGGGTAATTGGGCTACCTAAGAGGCAAATGGGGAACTGCTGATGGTCTCATTAGCCAAGGTGATACATAAGGCTGGCAGGAAAGAAATAAGGGAGGAAGGGGAAAGGGAGGAACCAAGGAGTAGGGATGTTAAATTACATTTAATCAACTAATTGACTAGTCATTGGAATTTCCATCAATTAGTCGATAAGCAGGGGAGACTGCAGAGCTGTGGCGGAAGTAGTTCCCAGCCCCAGGAGCTAACCTCGCTGTGCCTCTGCCTTTTAAATGTATTAAGAGACAGCGTGATCTTAATACATTTAAAAGGCTGAAGTGTAGTATGGGGGACCAGGCACGGGCTGGGACAGCTGATTCCTGGCTCGCACCTGGTCCCCCCTAGGTGCGCTTCTCCTTTTTAAATGTATTAAGAACCTGTTGGCTCTTAATAAATTTTTAAAAACAGGCGCAGTGCCTGGGATTAGGCATGAGTCTGGAGTCAGCTGATTCCCAGCTTGTGCCTGGTCCCCTGCTACGCCTCTGCCTCCCCTGTCCCCCACAGAGATGGTGCTGGGAGGAACCGGCTTTTAAGCCAGCTTCCCCAGGACTGGCTCCTGCTTCTCCCCACCTTGCTGCCACTGAAAGAGGCAGCAAACAGGGGGGAGTGACTAGTCGAGTCACTACTCGACTAGTTGCTTACATCCCACTGGGGAGTAGAAGGTTATATTTCTCATCTAGCTACAGAAGCTAATGCATCCCATAACTGTATTTGTATGGTTTCTCCTTTAAGCGGGTCTGTGGGTGTCTCTGTTAGGGGTTCTAATTTACACCTTCTTATTTAACATCTAAATTTGGCTCTGTGTTACTATCATAGAATCATAGAGCTGGAAGAGACCTTAGAAGGCCATCAAGTCCAGCCCCATGCCCACGGCAGGACTAACCCCAACTAAATCAACCCAGCCAGGGCTTTGTCAAGCTGGAACTTAAACACCTCTAGCGATGGAGACTCCACTTCTTCCCTAGGTAACCCATTCCAGTACTTCACCACCCTCCTAGTAAAATAGTTTTTCCTAATATCTAACCTGGACCTCTCCCACCACAACTTGAGACCATTGTTCCTTGTTCTGCCATCCATCACTACTGTGAACAGCCTTTCTCCAACCTCTTTGGAACCTCCCTTCAGGAAGCTGAAGGCTGCTATCAAATCCCCCCTCACTCTTCTCTTCTGCAGACTAAATAGACCCAATTCCCTCAGCCACTCCTCATAGGTCATATGCTCCAGCCCCCTAATCATTTTGGTCGCCCTCCGCTGGAACCTATCCAATGCATCCACATCCTTTCTGTAATTGGGGACCCAGAACTGGACACAATACTCCAGGGCTGTGTCTACATTGGCACCCCTTTCCGGAAAAGGGATGCTAATGTAGCACGTTGGAATAGGCAAATCCGCGGTGGATTTAAATATCCCCCGCGGCATTTGCATTAACATGGCTGCCGCTTTTTTCCGGCTTGGGGAAAAGCCGGAGAAAAGCGCCAGTCTAGACGTTATTCTCTGGAAAATAAAGCCTTTTCCGGAGGATTTCTTATTCCTACTTTCAAGGAATACTTGAAAGTAGGAATAAGAAATCCTCCAGAAAAGGCTTTATTTTCCAGAGAATAACGTCTAGACTGGCGCTTTTCTCCGGCTTTTCCCCAAGCCGGAAAAAAGCGGCAGCCATGTTAATGCAAATGCCGCGGGGGATATTTAAATCCACCGCGGATTTGCCTATTCCAACGTGCTACATTAGCATCCCTTTTCCGGAAGGGATGCCAGTGTAGACGTAGACCAGATGTGGCCTCACCAGAGCAGAGTAAAGAGGAATAATCACATCTCTGGATCGATTGGCAGTGCTCCTCTTAATGCAACCTAATATGCCATTAGCCTTCTTGGCTACAAGGGCACACTGTTGACGCATGTCCAGCTTCTCATCCACTGTAACCCCTAGGTCCTTTTCTAAAGAACTGCTACTTAGCCAGTTGGTCCCCTGCCTGTAACAATGCTTGGGATTCTTCCGTCCCAAGTGCAGGACTCTACATTTGTCCTTGCTGAACCTCATCAGATTTCTTGAGGCCCAATCATCCAATTTGTCTAAGTCACTCTGGACTCTCTCCCTTCCCTCCAGCGTGTCTACCTCTCCCCCTAGCTTAGTGTCATCTGCAAACTTGCTGAGGGTGAAATCCATCCCCTCATCCTGGTTATTAATAAAAATGTTGAACAAAACCAGTCCCAGAACTGAACTTTGGGGCACTCCGCTAGAAATCGACCACCATCCTGACATCGAGCCATTGATCACTACCCGCTGGGCCCGACTTTCCAGCCAGCTTTCTATCCATCTTACCGTCCATTTATCCAATCCACATTCCCTTAACTTGCTGGCAAGAATATTGTGGGAGACCATATCAAAAGCCTTGCTAAAGTCAAGGTATATAACATCCACTGACTTCCCCATATCCACAGAGCCAGTTACCTCATCATAGAAGTTAATCACATTCGTCAGGCACAACTTGTCCTTCATGAATCCATGCTGACTATTCCTGATCACCTTCCTTTCTTCCAAGTGCTTCAGAATGGATTCCTTGAGGATTCCCTCCATGATTTTTCCAAGGACTGAGATAAGACTGACCGGCCTATTGTTCCTTGGATTGTCCTTGTTCCCTTTCTTAAAAATGGGCACTACATTTGCCTTTTTCCAGTCATCCGGGATCTCTCTTGATCTCCAAGACTTTTCAAAGATAATGGCCAAAGGCTCCTCAATGACATTTGCCAACTCCCTCAGTACCCTTGGATGTATTAAGTCCAGACCCATGGATTTATGTACGTTTAGCTTTTCTAAATAGTTCCTAACCTGTTCTTTCCCCAGCAAGGGCTGTCCACATTTGTCCCATAGTGTGTCACTTAGCACATTAGTCTGCGAACTGACCTTGTCCGTGAAGATAGAGGGAAAGAAAGCATTGAGTACTTCAGCTTTCCCTACATCATCTGTCACTAGGTTACCACCCTCATCCAGTAGGGGCCCCACACCCTCTCTGATCACCTTCTTCTTGCTAACATGCCTGTAGAAACCATTCTTGTTATCCTTCACATCCCTTGTGAGTTGCAATTCCAATTGCGCTTTTGCCTTCCTGATAACTCCCCTGCATCTCGAGCTATACATTTATACCCCTCCCTAGTCATCTGTCCAAGTTTCCACTTTTTGTAAGCTCCCTTTTTGTGCTTAAGTTCACCAAGGATTTCCCTGGTGAGCCAATCTGGTCTCCTACCATATTTACTTCTCTTGCTACGCATTGGAATGGGTTTTTTACGTGCCTTCAATAAGGCCTCTTTAAAATACTGTCAGTTCTCTTGGGCTCCTTTCTCCTTCATGTTAGTATCCCAGAGGATTCTGCCCATCAGGTCTCTGAGGGAGTCGAAATCTGCTTTTTTGAAATTCAAGGTGTGTATTTTACAATTCTCTTTTCTTCCTTTGGTCAGGATCCTGAAATCTACCCTCTCATGATCACTGTTTCCCAGGTTGTCACCCACCTCTACTTCCCCTATTAGCTCCTCCCTGTTTGTGAGCAGCAGGTCAAGCTGTGCACAGCCTCTGGTCGGATCCTGCAGTACTTGTACCAAGAAATTATCCCTAACATTCTCTAAAAACTTCCTGGATTGTCTGTGTACTGCCGTATTGGTCTGCCAACAGATGTCAGGGTGATTAAATTCCCCCATGAGAGCCAGGGCCTGTGATCTGGAAACTTCTCTCAGTTGTCCAAAGAAAGCCTCATCTACCTCATCCACCTGATTCGGTGGTCTGTAGCAAACACCAACCACAACATCATTGCTGTTGCTTACACCTCTAAACTTGACCCATAGACTCTCAATAGGCTTTTCTCCCTCTATATACTGGAGTTCTGAGGAATCATACTGCTCTCTCACATACAGTGCCACTCCTCCTCCTTTTCCCCCCTGCCTGTTCTTCCTGAACAGTTTATACCGTTCCATGACAGTGCTCCAGTCATGCGAGTCATCTACATCCATGGTGGCTAGGATGGTGTTTTCTGGAAGTTCATCAATGGACTGTAGTTTTCTCAGGAAATCAGTGGTGTCACGGAGATAGCTGGGAGTGCTGGCGGCGTAGGGTCTGAATAGAGAGTCCACATATCCAGACAGTCCTTCAGTGAGAATGCCAATGCCTGAGATGATGGGGCATCCAGGATTTCCAGGTTTGTGGATCTTGGGTAGTAGATAGAATAACCCTGGTCGGGGCTCTAAGGGTGTGTTGATTTGTTCCTGTTGTGTGGGGAGTGTCCAGAACACATGGTGCAGTTTCTTAGTGTATTCCTCAGTGGGATCTGAGGGAAGTGACCTGTAGAATTTGGTATCGGAGAGTTGTCTGACAGCTTCCTTTAGGTACTCAGACCTGTTCATGATGAGAACAGCACCTCCTTTATCAGCCTCTTTGATTATAAGGTCAGAGTTGTTTCTGAGGCTTCCATCCCAGACACACCACACAATCCATTGTCTACAGGCAAGCACTGAGGTACAACCGCATTTGCTCCAACCCCTCACACAGAGACCAACACCTACAAGATCTTCACCAAGCATTCTTGAAACTGCGATACCCATATGAGGAAGTAAGGAAACAGGTTAACAGAGCCAGATGTGTACCCAGAAGCCTCCTGCTGCGGGACAAGCCCAGGAAAGAAACCAACAGAACCCCACTGGCCATCACCTACAGTCCTCAGCTAAAACCTCTCCAATGCCTCATCAGTGATCTACAACCCATCTTGGACATGATCCCTCACTTTCACAGGCCGTGGGAGGCAGGCCAGTCCTCGCCCACAGACAACCCGCCAACCCGAAGCATATTCTCACCAGCAACTATACACTGCACCATAGTAACTCTAACTCAGGAACCAATCCATGCAACAAACCTCGGTACCAACTCTGCCTACATATCTATACCAGCAACACCATCACAAGACCTAACCAGATCAGCCACACCATTTCTGGTTCATTCACCTGCACATCTACCAATTGAATATACACCATCATGTACCAACAATGCTCCTCTGCTATATACATCGGCCAAAGTGGACAGTCCCTATGTAAAAGAATAAATGGACACAAATCAGATATTAGGAATGGCAATATACAAAAACCTGTAAGAGAACACTTCAGTCTCCCTGGACACACAATAGCAGATCTAAAGGTAGCCATCGTGCAGCAAAAAAACTTCAAGACCAGACTTCAGAGACTGCTACAGCAAAATGCAGGACAATGTAGCACTTTAAAGACTAACAAGATGGTTTATTAGATGATGAGCTTTCATGGGCCAGACCCACTTCCTCAGATCAAATAGTAGAAGAAAATAGTCACAACCATATATACCAAAGGATACAATTAAAAAAAATGAACACATATGAAAAGGACAAATCACATGTCCTTTTCATATGTGTTCATTTTTTTAATTGTATCCTTTGGTATATATGGTTGTGACTATTTTCTTCCACTATTTGATCTGAGGAAGTGGGTCTGGCCCACAAAAGCTCATCATCTAATAAACCATCTTGTTAGTCTTTAAAGTGCTACATTGTCCTGCATTTTGCTTCAGCTACCCCAGACTAACAGGGCTACATTTCTATCACTATGCTGAGCTACAGTTCATCTGCAAGTTTGACACCATCAGCTCAGGATTAAACAAAGACTGTAAATGGCTACCTAACTACAAAAGAAGCTTCTTCTCTCTTGGAATTCACACCTCCATGTCAGCTGCTAGAAGTGGGCCTCATCCTCCCTGATTGAATTAACCTCGTTATCTGTAGCCTGATTCTGGCCTGCATATTTATACCTGCCTCTGGATATTTCCACTACATGCATCTGACGAAGTGGGTCTTTGCCCACGAAAACTTATGCTCCAATACTTATCTGTTAGTCTATAAAGTCCTACAGGACTCCTTGTTGCTTTTGCAGATCCAGACTAACATGGCTATCCCTCTAATACTTGGCACAGGCTAATATATTTTATTGAAGCTATGTTGATATACTGAAGCTGAAGTTATCTATACAGACTCTTCTAAAGTCTATTAGACATTGCATCTTGAAGAACTTTAAGAAGACAGACTGCTAGCTGTTATCTTTTCCTCCCTCTTCCTAGTCAGGATGTTTCATTTAATTCATGGTAATTAGTGTAATTTTATCTGGGTTCAGAGGATAAGAGCGGAGGTGGGAGAGACTGAGTTTCCTTAATATGTTTTTATTAATTACATCAAACATAAACCTGTTCCTCTTGATGTAGATGAAGGGTAGAGTTTAAAAAAAAAGGAAATTTTGGTGTACTTCAGGCTTAGGTTAGAAAGATGGCAATAGCATGGAAAATCTGAAAAAATAGGTGTGTTCTGGTACATAGCATATGAAAACTCGGCATATTCTTTTTTATATATATATATATTTTAGACTTTGGCTTTGTGTGCATGGGACTCTCTGAAGCCAAGGGGAGCCACCAGCATTTGTATTTGAAAGTGAAATGAGATCTAAGTATTATAACGGCTACCTTTGTTAACAGATTATTTAAGAAGTTAATGCTTGCTTGTCAGCTGAGATTTCCATAGTGTAAATAATTAAAAAAACAATTTTAGATTAATGTTACAAAAAATCATTCTAGTATGTGTTTACTTATAGAGACATAAATGTCATTTTCTATTATGTCTGTCATACTACCTGAATATTCAATGTAAAAGAAATGCAAAGGTTGTACAAATTAATGCTTCTTATTGGGAAAGTGAGGTGATCCTACTGATGTTTTGATATTCCATTTCAAGCTAAGCTTTCTATTATGAAGAGTTTATTTCATTCCTGCTGCTGATCCAGATCCTCTGATTCAGAGATGCAAAAGTTTTATATTGAATACTGCCAATGTAGTCATTTTTCCTAATGAGATCAGTAAAATCTATGTCTGTAAGCTATGGTAATTACTTCTACAGTAGTATGAAATGGGTAAAGGATGGCCTGATAATTGTTAGGTAAAGACACGTATCAGACAAAATCTATTTGTTTTCAGTTCCAATAATGTACTGATCTTGATGCTCATATTCATAACCTTACAATTGTTTATTATTGGGGGGTTTTTCTTCACAATTCTAGCAGTAGAAACTTTTCTCTTTCATATGAAAGCCTTGATTATTCTGTAGAGGATGATAACCTCTGTCCAAATGTTTGGGTTTTCCCAGCCCTCATAAGCAGCATCTAAAAGAATTGGCACAGTCATCTTTGGGGCTTGTCCAACTCTGCGAAATCCTCAGAAGAAAGTGCTTTGTCTGTCCCATACACAAATCTAAAATCAGAATCCAGGAAACCTGTAGCTTTCAGTTGCTGCTGCAGTAGCTTTGTCACAATCTCTTCTATTTGCTTTCCCAAAAATATGATAAACTTGCTTTTGAGAACTCTTATTATGAAGCAGTGAGTGGAAACCCCCTAGTCTAGCCTTTCATTCCATGTGCAGCCTATTGGCCAATTGCAGTCAACAGAGTTCTACCCAGATGACCTTCTCTTCCCTATAGAGATGTGGCCTGGAGAGACTACCACTTTCAGCATACAGTGCTCATGGTGGCTACCATAGTCAATGGGGACATGCTGGGGTCTTTATACTAATTTCTCAGATATATCACTGTTGCTGATATTTAGATGCTAAATGTAAAGAATATGGTATACATTTCTGTTGCATAGATGGCAGGACTGGTTGAGAAATAGTAATTATTTTTCATCAGAAGTTAATCTTTCCCCTCAACATATGCCACAATTTTGGGGGGTGGAGGTACAGAATATTGACACTGAAAACCAATACATTATGGTTTCCAAAGAGAGTTTTTAGTAAGTGTTCAGTTTTCAAAAATGAAAAACATTTCCCGGTTTTTTTCATGTTTTGTTTTTTAATTATGCAAATCTGGAAAATGTTGACTGAAAAGCCATTTTTCACAGAAAGAACTGGTTTTTGGGTGGGGGAGTGGAGGGAAATTATCCAGTTCTAATGTCTACTATTCAGAAACAAAGGCAATTGCAAATTGGGCTTCTGACCATTTTTAATGCACTTGTCAGTGTAAACGTTAAGAACCCCAATACAATGTGAATCCGAGCCTTACTTTAAATTCTGACTTCAATGCTGGTAAAGCTTATTTAAGGTTACTGTGAAAAATAGTGAGTGTTTGTACACAGCAGGGTTGGAAGAAATGATTTTTAAAAATGCCAAGATGTCAAAACAACTATGGAAAAGATTGAAGTCTACCAGCATGTAACAGTGTATTTCCAGTATATCTATTGCTGCATTTTTTTCAATTTAATAATCCGGGCTTCCAGAGTCTGAAGTGTTTCATTGTATATAATGTTTTACTGTCGCTCCACCAGGCATTAAAAAAAATTGAAATTATCTTGAGGAAACCAAATCCCTTTATTTCAAAGACAAATTAGATTGATGTGTCTTACCATTCTCTGTAGAGTTCTTCATAAGCACATTACTTGTTGAAGTGGTACCAGACATTTTGTATATAACAGCAATTTGCATACATTCATTAAGCTGTACTTTGTAAGACTTACTGACGGGCATTTGATGATTTGTGTGTGTGTGTGCACTGTATTGTGTCTTTACACAGAGCAATCTGTTATATCATGCTTTTGTCCTTTAGTTTCTCAGTATTGATCAATGAATCATAGAATATTAGAACTGGAAGAGCCTTTAAGAGGTCATTGAGTCCAGTCCCCTGCCCTCATGGCAGGACCAAGTACTGTCTAGATCATCCCTGATAGATGTCTATTCAACCTGCTCTTAAATATCTCTAGTGATGGAGATTCCACAACCTCCCTCGGCAACTTTATTCCAGTGTTTCACCACCCTGACAGTAAGGACTTTTTTCCTAATGTCCAACCTACACCTCCCTTGCTTCAATTTAAGCCAATTTCTTCTTGTAATTTCCTCAGAGGCCAAGGAGAACATTTTTTCTCTCTCTTTCTTGTAACACCCTTTCAGATACTTAAAAACTGCTATCATGCCCCTTCTCTGTTTTCTCTTCTAAACTAAATAAGCCCAGTTCTTTCAGTCTTCCCTCATATGTCATATTTTCTAAAACTTTAATCACTTTTGTGGCTCTTCTCTGGACTTTCTCTAATTGCTCCATATCTTTCTTGAAATGTGGTGCCCAGAACTGCACTCAGTACTCCAATTGAGGCCTACTCAGTGCAGAGTAGAGCAGAATGACTTTTTGTGTCTTGCTTACAACACTCCTGTTAATACATCCCAGAATCATGTTTGCTTTTTCTGCAGCAGTGTAACACTGTAGACTCATATTTAGCTTCTGGCCCACTATGACCCCTAAATCTCTTTCAGCAGTACTCCTTCCTAGATAGTCACTTCCCATTCTGTATGAGTGAAACTGACTGGTCTTTCGTAAGTGGAGTACTTTGCATTTGTCCTTATTAAACTTCATCCTTTTTATCTCAGACCGTTTCTCTAGTCTGTCCAAATCATTTTGAATTTTGACCCTTACCTCCAAAGCACTTGCAGCCCCTACCAGCTTATTATCATCTGCAAACTTAATAATTGTACTCTCTATCATCTAAATCATTGATGAAGATATTGAATAGAACTGGTCCCAAAACAGACCCTTGCAGAACCCAACTTGTTAAGCCTTTCCAGCATGATTGTGAACCATTAATAACTACTCTCTGTGAACGGTTATCCAGTCAGTTATGCACCCGCCTTATAATAGCCCCATGTATGTTGTACTGCCCTAGTTTATTGATAAGAAGATAATGCGAGACCATGTCAAATGCCTTACTAAAATGTAAGTATACCACATCCAAAGCTTCTCCCTTATGAAGCAAATGTGAATAACTGTGGGAGGATTTTTGGTGTTGGCAGAATAAGGGACAACTGTGAAAGGTATGATTTGTTTGTAAAAACGGCAGTTAGTGACACTAAAGAAAGAAAAGTATTATAAATAAATACTTTTCCCAGCTCATTTTATATCTGCATGTGCTTTTCAGGATAGCCTAATGAATAACCACTTCAAAAATAAATTCTACTTGGTACCAGAATCCAGAATTGAACTGGGGTGAGAAAGAAGAGTTTATTTCCTTATGCTGTTCTCTGCATCTAAATAATGGAATCTTCATGTAGTTTTCTGTCACTTTTGCAGTAGAGTACCAGGAAAGAGCAGCCCTTTTCAGGCTCACCAATTATCTGGGTGGAATAAGATGCTGTGTGCTGTGCGTATATGATTGTTCCATTTATTTCTTGATTGCTTTCAGTAGTGCAACTATTTCAGCAGCAAAATAGTTCATAATGTTGATATTTAAATTGTCATAATGGAACTTCATTGTTAGCACCCATTTAGGTTCACCTCCCTCAGAGCTATTGTTTCAGGCTGTCTGCAGATTTATTTGACTTTATTGTGGTGTCTTACATCCAGTACACATTTTGAAGGTAATGTTCACCACTATAAGATCCAGAGAATTAATTTTAAAAAAATAAATCTTGGCTGGACTTAATGACTGAACTTAATGATCTCTGACTGGACTAAATGACCTTTCAAGGTCCCTTCTAGCTCTAGTATTCTATAGGTGTGTCTAGACTATATGTCTCCATCGACGGAGCCACATAGATGAGTTTACTAGACATAGCAAAATGAAGAGGCGATTTACATCAAAATGGCCGCTGTGCTGTGCCGATCAGCTGATTGTCGGCACAGCGCGGTAGTCTAGACAGGGATAAGCCAGCCCCAGAACCCTTAGTCGTCAGATCCTTTATGCCTCGTGCAGTGAGGCTTACAGGATCTGAGGACAAAGGGTGCTGGGGTCGGCTGATCCCCGTCTAGACTACCGCGCTGTGCTGACAATCAACTGATCGGCACAGCGCGGCGGCCATTTTGATGTAAATTGCCGCTTCATTTTGCTATGACTAGTAAACTCATTTACGTGGCTCCGTCGACAGACCATGTAGTCTAGACACACCCTATGATAATATGAAGACTGGTTATTTTTTTCAGACATATTGGCCTGAAATTTCCACATATGGGAATTGACAGTTTTCTTATTTGTAGTAAACTGATTTTCTACCCACCTGTAGCAATTTTGAGTAGCCAGCTTCCAGGTGACAATAACAATTTGCTGCTGGATTGGTACGGCCTCCTTCAGTTGCAATCCTGGCACTGGAAGGTTGGTCAAGTTAAGCTCTCCAGATCCACAAAGGCAGTGTTTTTCATGGGAAAATTCTGAAGCAACTGCTAGTAATTCCAGGTTTGCCTGAAAATATGATTCCACCACACTGTGCTAGTTGTCCTACACCAGAAGCACTAGTCTAGGTATAGGAAACCACAACAATTGCAGCATGCAGCAGATAACTCCTTTCTGCCACGAATGAGCTCTCTTCAGTCTTCTCACCACCTTCCATTCAGGAAATATAGCTAAAATGTCACGCACGGTCTTCTGGACCCTGTTGGAAAAACAGTTCAGTTGCAAGTAGAAACAGCTCATCTAATAGTGCTGGGTCCATGACTTGGCATCAGCTGGAACAGAAAGAAGTGTGAAGAGCTGGAAGTGCCTCTAGTAAATGCTATACCCTTTCCCCCCATAACATGCCTTTCAAAATCCAGGGGCCCTACACATGCCTATCACATGTGGCATAACTGATCCAGAGCACAGAATGTCCCGATAACCCCTATGTGGGTCAAAATAGACAATCACTGTGCTCTCAAACAAAGTCACATAAGAAATGATAATAAATAAAAACACCCTATTTCCTGTGGGTGAACACTTTTTGCAGAGTGATCTCTTTCTCTGATTTATTTTCATCCTCAATGGAAACTTGCACAATACTTTCAAAAGATGAGCCTGGGAACTTAAATTCATAACTTTGTTAGACATTAAAATCATGATCTTAATAAAGACACTGGATTTATGCTTCATTACAACAATGGGTTATGCACTAACTCCCCTTTTGTCCTGTGACTGTAGAGATGTCAATGAGCTACTTTAGAATATATGTTAACTACCTGTGATAAATTATCCATTTATCTGTGACCCTCGGGGTATTTTTCCAGACCTGAAAAAGAGCTCTGCATAATTTGAAAGCTCTCTCACCAACAGAAGTTGGTCCAATAAAAGATATTACCACACCCACCTACTTTTCTAATGTCCTGGGACTGTCAAGGCTAATTGCTAATTTCATTAGCTAAGAACAATTCTGAACAGAGGCCCAGGAAGGACAGACAAGTTTTTCCATAATACACCAACCATTCCCACAGAGGCTTAATTTAGCAAGGCACTAAGAACCCTGGGATACGCCCCCAGAAAATCTAGAGCAAAATATATGCAACCACAGTGTCAATAGTGGTACAGAAGAAGGACCATTTATACCTCAGTGTGGCACTTGAACTACAGGCAGTCCCCAACTTATGCGGATCCGACTTATGTCGGATCCGCAGTTACAAATGGGGCTTTTCTCGCCCCGGAGGACACGGACTGCGGGACCTCGCGGTCCTGCTGCCCGTGTACTCCGGGGCGAGAAAAGCTGCTCCGTGTCTCCCTGTCTGCAGACCAGGAAGACGCGGAGCAAAGCCGTGGAGGGGCTCGGGCAGCGGGGCAGCCCAGGTGCTTCTGGGCTGTCCCGCTGCCGGCTTCCGCCGAGGCTTTGCAAAGCCACGGAGGGGCTGGGCTTTGCAAAGCCTCGGGGGAAGCTGGCAGCGGGACAGCCCAGAAGCGCCTGGGCTGCCCCGCTGCCCAAGCCCCTCCGTGGCTTTGCTCCTCGTCTTCCTGGAGACCCCCCAGCAGACCAGGGAGACACGGAGCAAAGCTGGGGAGGATGCGGGTGGGACCGCGGTGCATCTCCGCGGTCCCGCCGTCCGGGTTTCCCTGGTCTGCTGGGGGGCACAGCTAGTGCGCCCCCCAGCAGACCAGGCTTTTCCTGCTTGGGGTAGAGCAGCTGGGGCTGCTGGGTTGGTCCTGCAGCGCCGCTCCTCGGGGGAGCAACTCTGCCTCGGGCTTTCTGTAGTCAGCCGCTGATCAGTTTAAGCAGCGGCTGACTTGGGGACACCTGGGGCAGAGCAGCTGGGGTGCTGCCCAGTTGGTCCCCGCAGCGCTGCCCTTGCGGTGACCTACCCGGCAGCGCCCCAGCTGCTCTGTCCTAGGCGTCCAGATTCAGCTGCTGTTTAAACTGATCAGCGGCTGATTCCAGGCAGCCCAGGGCAGAGCAACTCTGCCTCGGGCTTCCTGTAGTCAGCCGCTGGTCAGTTTCAGCAGTGGCTGAATCTGGAAGCCAGTTCCGACTTACATACAAATTCAACTTAAGAACAAATGTACAGTCCCTATCTTGTACGTAACCCAGGGACTGCCTGTATTAATCTTTTCTGCGTTGTCTTTTTCTGTTTCTTTCCATGTCAGTTAAGTCTTCTTGTTTGTTTATTTCCTTTTTTCTCCCACATCTTCCACTTCTAACTGTTTGGTCTTTTCTTTTATTTGTTTCTTCAGCAACTGGATAGTAAAACTAATTTGTTTTGTCAAATGGATTATGCACTGCACAGTGCTTATAGCTGTATTGCTGGGTCAGAATCACCAGGAGAATGTATAGAGACTCTAGATACTAATTGTGAGTAAGTGCTATACACAGGCACATGCCTGAACATGTATCTGCTTTAGGGACAAAAATATTTGGAGCCAGATTTTGGAATCCATAATCAAATTGCCATTTTTAAACCTTTTTTATAGATAAAATGACAACTAAAACGATGCCCTTGATTGATGCACAGTTCTCCAATTCATGATGCTGTTCTGCTGCAAATCAAAACACAGAATGTGGCTTAAAAGTATGTCAGTTTGTAGGTTTTTAAATAGCTTTTTATCTTCTGCCATACCACTAGCCATTTTACATACTGAATGCATTGGTTTTGTTCTATCATTACAGACAGTTGTAATAAAAGTATTCTTCTATAACTTGCTGTTTGCTGAAACGATCATGTACTATTTTTGAATTCCTACAAGCAAACTTAAAAAGCTTTATTATATTGTATATGTCTTACATTTAATACTTAGTAGATTATTCTACTAGTCATCATTGTTATCTCACACAACATGCATTGTTGTACACATAGCAATATACGACAATATTTGAAACTTATTTCCAAATGAAAGTTTATCGGAATGATTTTGTTCTGCATTTGTGTCCAAACTGTTTACTTTCAGTGAGATATTTTCAATGTCTTTGGTTTTTCTTTGCAGATCTTGGTCACGGAACTTAAACAGTCTTTGGATACATGCTTCTACAAACTTGGTGAAGATATACTACAAACAGGTACTGTATAGAATAACTCCAGATTTGGTCTTAAATGAGTTGGTTATTGATCTAAGTTTTTATGATTATTTGTTGTAATATTGGACTTCTTAAATGCCCCGAAAAAAATCTCAGTTTGTCATTAATGGAGTAATATGGTAGGTCTTTGTATGGATGCTAAATTTTCAGTAATGTATTTAGTTTTTGTATGGGAAAATAAAGATCTGCAAGATGTGCACAGTTGTTTAGAGAGAAAATTGTACAAGTTTAATGTAAAAGCAGATGCAGTTGTGCGTGTGAATGAGTGTCTAGGCAGTGGAGTTAAGATATAGTCCTGCATTTTAACCCCAATCTTCTGAATACTAACTTAACTTGGTTTATACAAGTATTCTTGTTTATTGCAACTGGAATTATTCAAGGTAATAACATTAAACATATGAGTAAATGTTTGTAGATTCGGATCTATAGAGGGTGAAATCCTGGCCCCACTGAAGTTAATGACAAAACTCCCATTGACTTTAATGTGGCCTTGATTTCTCCCAGAATGCCTGTGAGGAATGCGTAGGCAGTTTCAAAAATATGTATATTCATATAATTAAACAAGTATTAGATGATTTCGAATTACTCAGGTCTTAAAAGTTGGATCACACCTTGTGACACTTGAAAATGTTGCTTTGATACTGGAGATGAAGAATATGAAACAAGAAGATGTAGAAGAGTTTATTCATCCAAAAGGATTTTCAGAATTAGACAATCTTCCTATTTAATATCTGAAGAGGAAACGGTTTTTCAAATATATGGATTTGACAAACGCTTTATTTGATCTGTATGAGGAGCTTATAAGATTTACAATGGGAAAGGAAGGATTGTTCTTATAAAATAAAACTAAGGTCTTGACATGAATAATTGGACATGGGTAAGGTCTTATTTTTTGGGGGACAGGCTAAGGAAGGTAAATGGATTAGCAGGCTAGAAACAGAATATCTGTACTAGCTATAATAAGGAGGGAACATCCAGAGGATGATTTACAATGGACAGGATAACAATGAGGGAGAAGTCTGGAATGTAAAATGTGATAAAGAGTAAGTCATAGAAACTTAGAAAATTATGGTTGGAAGAGACTTCAGGAGATCATCTAGTCCAACCTCCTGCTTAAATCATAGCCTATCTCAACTAACACTTTCCAGACAAAAAGTCACACAAGGACAGTGCATGTTGTATAGTGATTGATTTCTGCAGTGATGAAGCCCACCCCAAAATGTTTGATGAAATGTATTTGTAAGTTTCATTTGTAGATTTTAGTATATTTTGAAAAGTTGGAGAAGTTTCATTATTTACATTTTCAGAAGGATAAAAATATGATTTTTTAAATACAAATAATTTTTATATGTAAATTAAATTAGATTTGTTTATTTAAATTTAATATTTTTGTTTATTAAATACGTACAACTAAATCTGAAATGTACAGCCTATATTAAGGTCTAAACTTACTTTAATGTAATAACATGATTTAAATTAAACATAATATTAAGCAGTACGTATTTTGTGCCAAATTTTAAAGAAACAGAAACCACTGAACTTGTGGAAGTCATTTGAAATCACTTTGTTGAAGTGTTAAATAGACTTTGAACAGCAGTAACCTCTTCTGAAGGTACTGGGAATATTTTGTGCTTTTCATTGTATTTAACTGATTCAGGTCAGTCATTAGTTCTTTCAAAGTTAAGAAACCAGCAGTGACTTGGACAAAAGCAAGAAAGCCTGTTTTTCCTCTTCCAATATGTGGATAAAATTTAGCTGTAAGAAGATGATATCTACTAATTTTAAAATCTTGAAACACAAGGTGATCAGAAACAATCATTTCAATTCACTAACTACAGAATAGTGGCTTTGAAAGATAAATAAACTGTTTTTTAAAGTAGGTCCATTTAAAATACATATCATGTTTTGATAAACATTTCTCCTTATGTATCCAGCACACTGAATGTAGTTAATTTAATTAATTAAAATGCTATTTTGTGCATTTTAATTAAATTTCAATTTCTGTCTTAAGAGAGCTTGACAGAAATTGCAAGTAAAACTTAGTCATCTATTTAAACAAGATATGCAACATTTACCATGAAAACATATGTAAAAACATTAAAAAATGTAAAATTTAAGAGTCTGAATAAATGTATACAGCCAGTCCCCGAGTTGCGACCAAAGCTGTCGTAAATGGCAGACTCCGAGTTACGAACATGGTCCGCACTTTCGAACAGCATGGTCGTGTGTAACTCAATGGGGTCCGACTTACAAATGAACCGAGTTATGACCAATTGCTTGGTCCGTAACCGGTTCGTAAGTCGGGAAGAAGATGTATTTAAAAAGCTGTTTGTTTTAGTAAGTGTTGTAGAGGTGCAGGAGTGTCTCTATTGTTAAGGTTCCTTGACACTTTTCTTTAAACCTAGACCTTTCTAAGTCCTGTAAACTTGACATGCATTATCAGAGTCTTTTGAAATTTGGTGCTGTTCAGGAGGGTTCAGGATAGAGATAATGATCCAAATTTGGGATCATATAAAGTAAGGGTTGTGGAGATAAAAATCCTGAAAAAATAGCTCTTTTTTTTTCTAGAGCTAGAAATTAAACTGCTGATTTGATGTAGGTCAAAATCATCTCAATCTAAGTAGTGTATGATACCCACTCATTGGGAGGGCCCAAATTGAGCTTGATGCGTAAGAACATGCTGCTTCTTTGCTTGCATAGATATGTACTCCAAAGGGATTATATTGTGCATGTTCCAGTTAAAAAAAGTTGAGGGGGTTTCTATGCATCAACTTTACACTTGCCTGGTTAGTTTAAGGGAATGTGCTAGTGTCACTGCCTCTGGTGAACATCCCACCATTGACATTTCTAATCTGTACATTTGTGCAATAAACATTTAATTACGCATGGTGCTTGCTACAAGTTGTCTCTGTTATAATGTGTTTTCATTTTCTGGGGAAGTTTGCTGTGAACATAACAGAATAGTCTGCAGGCCCCAACCAAAATGTTTGTTATATCAGTGTGACAGATTGCCCCTCTTTAAGATACTGTCTGATGTACTGGGATACCACTGAGCTTGCCAGTTTTGCCAGTCTGGACGTGCACACAGGCAGGGCCTCATCCAGTAGGAAAAAGACACAGACACTGAGATCAACTCTGTGAAGACTCATCTTAAGGGATTTATCCCAGCACTTGGGGCCTACCTCCCCTGGAGTGCAAACCTAAAGGTATGTTATAAAATCCACCCCTCCCTCAATGTGGAGGAAGGTATGCACAGCCTCTTACCCGCCACACTATGAGTTGCACAAAGTGAGTTTAATAATAAAACAAATGTGTTAACTAGAAAGATTAGATTATAAGTGAATATAAGAAATAACAAACAGAGCAAATCAGATTATTGAACAAATAAAACAAAATATGCAAGCTAAGCTTAATACACTCCAGAACCAAGTTATAAAATGTAATTTCTTATTCTAAATGTTATTTTAGAATAATGTTCTAAGGTTTCTGTAGCTTGGAGTTTTTGGATCCCTTGCTCAGTCTGGACTCCTACTTTCCTTTTGATGTATTCAGCAATCTTTCTTCTTAGGCAAATGAGCAATGGAGTTGAACTTGTTAGCCATCCTCACATCCCATAAAATAAGATTTACGTAAGGCAGGAATCTTTTGTTTCCTGAACTTGAATCCCCTCTCCTTTTAAGAAAAAATTACAAGACGTCTAAGATAATGGTTAGTATCAAGTGAGAGGACCACCTTACCTAATAGTATTACAGCTATGTCCCAGGGCACCTCTCAGGAAGGAGAGAGTTTAGTATCTTCACAGTCTTGCTGTTTCTTCCCACTGGCCCATATAGCTTATTGTCTGTTGTCTGGTGGTTGTCTCCCAAATACACACCCAGTTGTAATTGTTACATAGTCCATATTCCTACCTTTAGATACACAATACAACATAAAATTGGATAATCACATTCAGTAAATCATAACTTTTCCAATGATATCTCACATGACTCATCTTGCATAAAATATTTCTTAGTTATGCCATATTCATGTTAAAATAATATTCCTATGAAGAATATGGGGTGTAACATCACAATCATGTGGTGAGGAGCCAAACACAGGACTTAATATGTGCATTGGGGAGGAGGGTGGCAGAACGAGGACAGGGGAGAAGGGTGTGGGGAAATGAAAATGGGTGGGAGGCAGGCCTTAGACAGGTTATTTGAGACAAAAATCTGTACTGTAAGCCCCTGAAGAGGTGTGTGACGGGGCGAGGCAGCCCCGCACTGAACCTACAGGGCCCAGCCAGGGTTACCTGGCTGCAGAGGCCCCTCCCCCACAGCCCTACCGAGAATGCCCGGGCTGCAGCAGGGCTATAAAAGCCTGGGCCAGGACTCAGTCTGGGGAGACAGCCGAAGGAGAAGGACTGGAGAAGGGAGCTCTCCCTCAGCGGTTGCCAGGGACTCCAGGAGAGGCCGGAAGGAAGGCGGAGGCGAGTTGGTGCAACCCGGAGACTGCCTGCTGAGGGGACGCCGGCCTGGAGATCGCAGCCAGCTGGCCAAGTCCAGGGGAAGGAAGCCCGGGGATCCAGGTAGGAAGTGGCCCAGGGCAGGAGCGGGAGCCGCCCCTCCTGGCCAGAGAACCTCGGCGCGTTTCGGCTGGATGGCCCTGCCGAGGGAGTGACCCGGTACCTGGTCGCTCACAGGGCCCTGGGCTGGGACCCGGTGGAGTAGGGTGGGCCCGGGTCCCCCTACCTGGGGTGCGTCCCCGCTACAACGATAAACTGCTTTGTGGACTCGGCCTTGCTTAAAGGGCCAGGTATAAACTGTTTTGTGGACTCAGGCCAGGGGGCTTTAGCCCTGCTTAAAGGGCCAGCTGTAAACTGTGTGGACTCAGGCCAGAGGGCCTTCGCCCTGCTTAAAGAGCCAGCTATAAAACTGTTTTGTGGACTCAGGCCAGGAGGCCTTAGCCCTGCTTAAAGAGCCAGCTATAAACTGTTTTGGGGACTCAGGCCAGAGGGCCTTCGGCCTGGCTTAAAGGGCCAGGGATAGACTGTATCACAAGGGTGTCGGGGACCCAGGCGGGAGGGGCCCGCCACACGGTGGGAATGGAGGGAGTGCCTACTTGCTGAGTGCAGGGTAGATTAATGTGGTATTTTCAAAGACACATAATATGGAGGTTTGTAATTCACAGTGCAGGTACTTTGACTGCTGAGAGAGAGGACATATGTGTGCAGCCAAATTTCCAACATGTGGATTCTGTACTGTTCTTGGACATGGGGCGGCTGACTGCCGGCTGTTGTGGGAGGAGAAAGATTGCCTGTGTAGGCATCATATTTTGCCTACTCTGCAACATCTATCTGGTGACATAAGATGTTATGATCTATTGGCTGTTGAATGAGTCCCTGGGGCAGAAATGATCTGGGACTTATTCCTGGTGTACACGTCATACTATGTCTGAGAGCTTATTTGGGTGGCTTCAGATATTTGTGTCGAGGAGCAGGGATGGCTTCCCCAACTTGTCTGAGCATCTCCAATTTCCCTAAAATATTCCTCCAAAACTTATTAATAGCTTTCATATTGTCACTACAGTAACAATATGAAAGCTATTAATAACTTTTGGAGGAATATATTTAGGGAAATTGGGGGGCTCAAGGTGTCACAGTTCAGGGCAATTGCACCTCTTTTCCCCCTCCATGGTCTAGCAAGGACATGCTCTTGGGCAGAGAAAAGAGCTTCTCCTCCCCTCCTCCTCCCACCAGCCTGTACAATTCTCTGCCTAACTGTGAATTCCCCAGCAAGTCAAACTGCCTAAGCAGGCCTGCTTTTCCTTCTTCTCAGAGGCTATGAACAGTGTAATTGCCCGTGGTTTAAAGTTACCACACAGCTTTTTCTAAGCAAGTGTATTTATTCTAAAGGGACAAACATTACAGAGAAAATACAGGCAGTCCCCGAGTTACGCGGATCCGACTTATGTCGGATCCGCAGTTACGAACGGGACCCTCTCCCTGGTCTCCAGCAGACCAGAGAGAGGAAGCAAAGCGGCGGAGCACGCGGGCAGCGGACAGCCCAGACGCATCTGGGATGTCTGCTGCCCGCGTGTTCTGCCGCTTTGCTCCCCGTCCCCCTGGTCTGCAGACCAGGGGGACGGGGAGCAAACAGAGCAAAGCCGCAGAGTCCGAGGGCAGCAGGACAGCCACGGCGCATCTGGGCTGTCCCGCTGCCCCCGTGCTCCGCAGCTTTGCTCCATACGCCTGTGGTACAGCAGCTGGGGCGCTGCTGGTTGGTCCTGTAGCACCGCTCTGGGCGCTACTGGACCAACCCGGCAGCACCCCAACTGCTCTGCCCCAGGCGTCCTGATTCAGCCACTGCTGGTCAGTTTCAGCAGCAGCTGAATCAGGACGCCTGGGGCAGAGCAGCTTCGGTGCTGCTGGGTTGGTCCAGTAGCGCCGAGGAGCGGCGGCGCTACTGGACCAACCCAGCAGCACCCCAGCTGCTCTGCCCCAGGCATCCCCAAGTCAGCCGCTGCTGAAACTGACTAGTGGCTGACTACAGGAAGCCCCTACCCCGGGCTTCCTGGAATCAGCCGCTGATCAGTTTCAGCAGCAGCTGACTTGGGGATGCCTGGGGTTCTTAAGTTGAATCTGTATGTAAGTCAGAACTGGCATCCAGATTCAGCCGCTGTTGAAACTGATCAGTTTCAGCAGCGGCTGAATCTGGACGCCAGTTCCGACTTACATACAGATTCAACTTAAGAACAAACCTACAGTCCCTATCTTGTACGTAACCCGGGGACTGCCTGTATATTAAAACTAACAAAGAACCAACATGTGTGTTAATAAGCTTACCAGAGATCATCTGCCACCTCTCTCCAGACCAGCTTTGGTGGGTGTCAGTCCTTTCTGAAGGACTGGGGCATAGGAAGTCTTTGGTATTTTAAACTTTGGTATTTTATCCAAAAGTCCTCTCTTTGGCTAAATCTAAACTATACCCCTCTGTTGGCAGAGGGATGTAAATTAGACATATCGAAAGTGCAAATGAAGCCGGGATTTAAATATCCCATGCTTCATTTGCATAATGGAGGCTGCTGCTTTTTTCCGAAACTGGGCTTTTCGAAAAAAAACCAAAAACGGCAGTTTAGACAGGGAATTTTTGACAAATGCCCCATTTTGAAAGATCCTGTACTCAAAAAATGAGGAGTGCAGGACCTTTCGAAATGAGGCATTTCTGTCAAAAATGCCCCATCTAAACTGCCGGTTTTTTTCTTTTTGAAAAGCCCCATTTTGAAAAAAAGCAGCGGCTGCCATTATGCAAATGAAGCACAGAATATTTAAATCCCGGCTTCATTTACACTTTCGATACATCTAATTTACATCCCTCTGCCAACAGAGGGGTGTAGTTAGACGTACCCACAGTCTGTTGGTCTCTGGAGAATCCAGTTTGGGGTACACATGTGGCTCTTCCTCTTGTTCACACACGGCAAAGTCTGCAAACATACATTTCCTCATAGAATCACACCTTTGCCACGCACCTCCAAGTAATCCATGGATGTAACAGCGCACGCCTAACTTTTGTCTCCTGTATTTAATGCAGATAAACCTAACACTGACTACTTGAAGTGTATGTCAGTAATTCCCGGTGGTTACTGCCAACTGCAGGAGAATTGAGGGAAGCAGGTGTAGACAACTGATTCTCTCCCCCCTCCATTTTTGTCCTTTGAGAGTTAGACTGAAAACTCTAAGGCTATGTCTGTACTACAAAGTGTTTGCACAAAAACAGCCATTTTTGTGCAAAAACTGGCGGAGCATCCATACCTCAAGCGCGTTTTTGCACAAGAAATCCAAAGAACAGAGGGCTTTTGCTGGTAGTTATTTCTCTCCCCACAAGGAATAACTCCTTTTTGCGCTACAGCTGTTGCACAAAAAGGCAGGTATGGACGCTCCAGAGGGGTTTTTGCGCAAGAAACCCCTATCGGAAAAAGCACGGGTGCCCTAATGGCCATTCTATGAATGGCCATCAGAGCTTTCTTGCGCAAGAGCAACCATGCAGTGTGGACGCTGTCTTGTGCAAAAGCACATCACTTTTGTGATGCACTTTGAGGTCTGGACGCGCTTTTGCACAAGAAGTTTTTGTGGAAGTTCTCTTCTGCAAAAGGTTTCTTGTGCAAAAATGCTGTAGTGTAGACTAAGCCACAGTGAGAGTTAATAAGGTAGAGATCATTTCAGCAACTGAGGGGTTGGCAGAGGAAGAGTATGCAAGTGGGCTTAATGGGGCATTGTGAAAGGGCAGAGTGAAGGTTGCATGAAGAACTTTAATTGCATTTGTTCATTTTCAGAAGTTTAAATTTTGCTCAACTCAGGGGTTTGACATACCACCAAGAATCTTAACTACTCATTAGTCTAGGTTTTTTGCCATAGAATAGATATAGTATACCCATCTGGTTTGCAAACAGAAATACCATGTATAGCATAAAGAGCAGTGCTTGTTTTTGGGAGCACTGACCGCTCTTCCCCGGCACAGCCCCCAGCTGGCTAGGAACACACGGCAATTAAAGAGTCCGCTTTTTTTTTTTTTTTTTTTTTTGCTCGACATCTGACAACCCTAGTACTGGCACTTTTACAAAAAAATCACTGAAAAAGAGTAAATTTGGTACACATCAGTATGTTTTAAAGCTTATCAACTAAGGAGAATCAACCTTTCTTTAGGAAAATAACTAAAAGTTCAAATATAAAACATGAGCAAAATTGATTTGAAATCAAAGTTTTTTGTTTACATGATTAAAATTTAATCAAAATGATTTAAAACATGATTATATTTTAATCAAACCACCCGCATGAACAGGGGAACCTCAGACAGAGAGCGGTCAAGTGTCATACAGTGAGACAATTTCAGAACCAGCAATAGACTCAGTTCTTTGCTGCCAGAATTCTAGCTGTCATACAGCTGGTACAAAGGATCCTGTAATGCAAATTTTTCTGATTGTGTCTCCCTCATGTTTCCAGAATTTGTTCCTGTACTTCTTTTTACTTTTCACTTTGCCTTATTTCTCTCCTATTGATCTGTTGCATCTTCATTTTGAATTCTATAATTTGTTTTTATTCTTTCTTTATTTTGCCTTTTCACATCTTTAGTGTTTTCCTTGCCTTTTTAATTAATCTTGGGTCTCTGTGGGATCAGCAGTAGTAATGTGTCCTACAGGGGAAGAGTTAAGGATTATAGATGGAAATTCACTAGACCCAGTTTCCTTTTTATCAATATTTGTTTTTCAGGGAGTTTGCTCAAAAAGGAAACTTGCAGGCATTCTTGTAAGTTTCCCTTTGCCTTTAGCTCAGCGGGATGCCTTATGGGTACCTTCTTTGCAGTTTATGTCTAAATACAACTGGAATAAGAACAAACTTGAACTTTATCCTTATTCCTAAATAGAACTCAAGCCTTTATTAAATGGCACGGTCAGCCTATTTGGGTCCTCAAAATCTCCTTTCTTAGAGGAATTTAAATTCTAGACGGTGAACCTAGTGTTGTCTCTAATGTGAGCCATAGTTACACACGCACAAGAAGAGAGATGTGTTAATAGGGCTGTTCCTTTACCTGGACCATGCTTTGTTTTGCCTTGTGTGTCTCTATCTGTGCTGGGGCTGTAGCAGAACTCCTGGAGCAATAGTAGTAGCTCTGACCTAGAAGTTCCAAAGTTGTTATTAGGGCAACAGAGAGCTTGGTTCATCTGTGGACCTATAGTCTGGAAGGGGAGGAAAATGGCCCTTTGCTCTCTTCCTTCCATCAACCAATACTCTCTCTCAGAGGAAGATGAGTTGCTCTTCTTTTCTTACTGAGCTGTGCAACACCCTCAGTTACTAAGAATTATGATGTTAGGTTTCACAGAGATACAGTGTGCCAGAAGGAAAGTACTAAGCAATGTATGACTTCATTGGCTTAGTTAATTTTCCATCGCTCCTGGGAACTACTGACTGCATGCACACAGCTGTTTGGGCACCACCCAGTGACAAAATGATTCTTCACAAATAGCAAGCCTATAAAGCCATCATTATTCAGGCTGTAGTGTATGGAATGCCAAGCACTGATGAGGCTGCCAAATTCTCTGGATCCTGTCATTTTGCCCAAGATTCCAGGAAGGAGTGATTACATATGTGCACACATTCTTTGACAGTCTACCAGGCAGCTCGTAAAGCATGAAGTATTTGTAAACTCAACCTCAAATGGACATGTGAATTGGTTTGAGTAATAGCAGTTGTATAAAAATGCATTCCCATTTGACTCTTTGTCTGAAGAACTTTGAAAATGAATGGGATGCTCTGTTGTGTTTATGACATGTGAGTTTGCCAGGAACGTGAAAGAAAAAGAAGATATTGTTGTGTCAAGTTGACCTCAGTTTATGTCAGCATAGTATTGGTGAAGTGCCCCGATAGCAAACTCTTCTGTAAGGCTTCAGGTTATGGTGGCAGAAAGTGATTGTATCTTCTAGTTGAAAGGGGAAGGTATATGTTATCAACTGGTTTAATTCTAAATTGACAGCTCAGACTCGTTGAAAGGGATATAGCCAGTTTAGTTAAGGAATGCCCCAATTCAGCAGCTTAACTCATAGTTTCCTATCTGCAGAGCTCTGGCAAGGATAAAAGCATTCCCACTTGCTGGAAATTGCATACAGGGTGATGATGCCTTCTCTTCAATGGGGTGAACTCCCCACTGGCCATAGAAGACTTAGCAGGCATAGGATGGTCTGCTCGGTCTGTTATTTTTTTTGAAATTAGTTACCAAGAGACTGAAGCTTAATGCATGGATCACTTGTTTAAATCAAATATAGATCAAGAAACACCTCATTTACTTGTAGATGCACTGATTATTCAGGAAACTGTATTGTTAGCCTTACTGTGCACTTGTAATATAAAATTACTAAAAATTATTAAGTGAAGAATCTGGTCATATTTAGGGGCAACGTCTGTGTTTCATTAATGGAAGCTTGTGCAAAACAACAGAAGAATTGAAAATGTGGCTTTTGTAATCTTGGAAATGTAACAGAAATGTTTTTTCTGTACCTAAATCTGAAATATTAAATACAAAACTAGTGTTAAATTGTGACCAACTGACGGGAGCAAGGAAATTCAAGCCTAGGACTGGAATGTGGTTGGCTCAGGGAATCAGATGAAGTGTAGATTTAGGCAGCTTTTCAGAGCACATGTTAATGTCCTTACTTTGACTGGCGCTACTTGCTGTCTTGTGATTTTTTTTGTAATCTGTCCTTAGTTTTCTCAGAGGAGTCTTAACCTGTAGTCACATGCTGAATCCTGAGTTCTCTTCTAGACATTTTGCTCTCTCCCGTAGTTCATGTTGGTCAGAAAAATGGTCTTCCTGGAAAACGTATAAAATCTGTGTGGCTGATTTCTATACCACTTCTAGACACTTCTTCGCCTCTGGAGTAAGAGTGGTTCTCTGGAGTGAGGAGAATGAGGCCAAAACATAAAACCATAGTTTATGCACCAACTCCTCAGGGCCAAATACAACTGGATGTAGTTTAGAAGAAACTTGAAGTTTGTGCAGTCTACAACAGGGGCTAACCACATCCCAGTCAGCCCCATAATAGACAGCTTCAGGGGGTAGCTGAGTTGTGCTAGCTGAGTTGTGCTACCGAGAAGTGGGCTGTGCCCACGAAAGCTCACGATAACATCTACATATTTTGTTAGTTAGTCTATAAAGTGCTACCAGACCATTTGCTGTCTTTTAAGTTTATCCATAATGGACAGTTTCTTTGTTCTCTCCAGTTATGTCTACACTACCAGGTTATTTCAAATAAGTTATTTTGAAATAATAACTCCCAAAATAGGTAATTCAAAATAAGCGTATTCCTCTTCAAAAGCAGGAGTTATTTATTTCAAAATAACAAGCCATTATTTCAAAATAACAGGCTTGGTAGTGTGGATACTTGCCTAGTTATTTCAAAATAACTCTTCAATGTACACGTGCCCTCCCATTCAGATGTGCCAAACTCTGACCTGGAGTCCTGATCCAAACAACTCCCTTCACTTCAGTGGGCTTTGGACAAGGCTCCTGGCACACCTGGGGACTTAGGCAATACAGTACTGTATATTAATTCCAGTGGACACAGTAGTTTTGAAAATTTGTTTAGATAAAAAATCAGTTTCTGCAATTTCCCGCTTCTGATTTGTAATTTACATTCTGCTTTCTAAAATAGGTAACAGCTTTTTCTTTTCTATCAGAGTGTATTTCTGCTGTGATTTACCCTATATTTAACAAAGCTGTGCAAAAATATTAACTGTTAACATTATTTATGTTATGATATAGTTTCTGGATTAGATGTTGCATATGTTTGTCTCTGTTAGCAATGCTAGAAAGTATGTTTAGAGTGGATGATTACAAGCTGCAATACTTTGTTTAGTAATTCGAGTCTGAAAGCAATTCTTCCTTATGATTCACAGGAACAATTGTGGGCGAGTCACAGTGCAAAATATGCCATATTTTATCAAGTAACATACTATACTATAAATTGAAGATGTCAGTACTGCGTTACACAACTGTCAGACTTTAAATTAGAGCACTAAATAGGAACTTTGAAATTGCCTTGGTTATTATTGCTTAGCATTTATAGTTCTAGTGAAACCAAATGCAGATTTCATTTTGAACTAACAAGAATAAAAGAAAATGCACATAGTCTTTCTGCTTATGCAACTAGATTATTAAGGTGCATGTATAGTAAATGTACGGTATCACTGTGGTGAAAGTGAATTTGGGTCACCTAATAAAATCCAAATAACTAGACGACTACGTAACTTCACCATTCATAAATGATTCTCAATGACAGTCTCTTATTCTGTAAATAGTTACAGGCAGTCCCCGGGTTACATGGATCCGACTTACATTGGATCCCTACTTACAAACGGGGTGAGGCAACCCCGCACTAGCTGCTTCCCCCCAGCAGACCAGGGAGATGTGAAGCTAGCGCCCCCCTGCAGAAGACCAGGGAGACACGGAGCGGCTTTTCTCAGCAGACACCTCAGCTTGAGAATAAAGGACTGAGGGAAGTGAGGTGTGGGAGAATAAAACTGAGCTCTGGAGAAATGTTTGGCTAGAGTTTCCCCTACAATATGTAACCGTTCCGACTTACATACAAATTCAACTTAAGAACAAACCTACAGTCCCTATCTTGTACGTAACCCGGGGACTGCCTGTACTGTGTGTCACTGCATATATGCATGGAAATGAATGAAATGCAAAATATTTACACATTCAATATAGATAATGAAAAGCTTCTTACACGATCATTCAAGAAACTGATAGAGTAGTTGCTTAACATGTGTGATTGTCTACTAATTCTATTGCACATTTGTACTCTGTATTTGGCTATATTTTGGGGCTGTCTCTTAATACAGATATTATACACTACATAGTTACTATACAGATATTAATCCTATAGTCGTTGTATAGTCTTGCCCCAATAAGTGTCCCCTCTAAGATGAGTGCTTGAACGGCCATGCAGGAGAGAGTCAAATGCTGTCCAGCTGATTAACAGAGTGCCCACAGCTGGTAACATGTGTTTCTCTGGTGGTGCACATCTGCACATGCCTTGGTGAACATAACAATATTTATTCTGTGCATGGATGAAAAAAATAGAGTAATATATGTTGATATTTTTAATTCATTATGTTAATAATATGACCAATATTATTCTAGCCACTATGGTGATATGGAAGACAAGTAGCACATTGTTCTGTGTGAAGACAGGATACTAAGCATCGGGAACCATAAATGTGTAAGGAGAACTTACTAAAACTCAGTGGGAGTTTTTGGTTGACCAGCTCCCAGTACCAAAAGGGGAAGGGTCCATGAGAAATTAGGGCACTGAGACTGACAGACCCCAGGGACAATGGGAAGAAGCCAACACTCCATGTTAGCCTGATTGACAGGTTGGACAGGCCAATGGGGAGAATTAGAAGGCCAGGTTCCATCTTCCGTGTGTGCTGGGATTTTCTGGGTCTGAGTCAAAGGGGGAGAGAGCTAAGAAGAGTAGCAAGGGGTCCAGGCTGTACTGAGGAACAGACCTGCAGTGACAGAGCCAGAGGCCCATACAGCCCACAGAGCGCAGACCCTGTGCTAAGAAGAAGACCTGCAGTGACCAGAGTCAGACACACACCTCCCGAGGAGATCAAGCTGTGCTAAGAGGCAGACCTGCAGTGACAGAGCCACACACATACAGCCCAAGGAGTGCAAACTGCGCTGAGAGGCAGACCTACAGTGACCAGAGCCAAAGGGGTCAGAGAACCAACACAACGAGCTGGAGGCTGGCAAAGCAACATAGTCTGCAGCTGGGTGTGGTGAGCAGCTGGGACAAGCAAAGGGGGGAAAAGAGTCTCTGGGCAGGGAGACGTCACCAGCCAAGAGGCCCTACAGGCCAGACTTGGAGAGGGATTGTAACTCCAACAGGGATCCTGCCATCTAGAGCCTAAAGTCATGTGGTCACTGCCAGAGCAAGCATGTCCAACCTGCAGCCCCCCCTGCAGCACAGCCAGGACCTGAAAGAGAGCCCTGGGACCTATAAGGAACAGACTGTGAACTGTACTTATATTCTGCAAACTGCTGTTTGTGATGTCCCCATGCTACAGAGCAGGACTGTGTGCTCTCTTTTAACCTTTCTCGTTTCTTCCTTATTCTTTTCTTTTCAATCAGTTGCTGTTTAATACATTGTATTTGCTTTGAACTGTATGTAATGATCACTGGGTCAGGAAAGCAACCAGTTTGAAGAGAGCACCCTGGAGTGGGGACACCCTAGCCCCTGCCCTAAGTGACTACAATGTCAGGGATTAAGCCCCAGAAAACCTGGGCCCAGCCTTGTTGGGATTTTGAGGACTCTGCTACTCAGAGTGGAGGGGGAGCCCTCAGGGTCAGGGAGGCCTTTGGGTAAAAGAAGTGGGAGTGGGGACTCAGATCTTTTTTTCTGGTCCATTTCACTGGGGTAGTTTAGAAGCCAGGAAAGTTCCCCATAATAGCGGGACCATTGCCCCGCTTAAAAATGAGTCACTGGCAGCAAGTCCTTTTGATGATGAGCCATGGCTAATGTCAGCTTTTTGGACAGCTTACTCTTTCTGCCCTTGCAAACTGCCTCTTGCGGAAGCTAAAGTTGAAAACGTAAATATGATGTGATTTGTTTCTTATAATGTGATTTATTTGGGCCTGTAAATGGAGGCAAAGAAAAAATAGACAATTTAGAAATTTTTCAAAATGGAAGCTTTTCAGAAATTACTACAGTGTTTTGAGAAACTGGGCATTTTTATTTTTGGAAATAGAGATGAAAGTGGGCTTACAAGAAAACTCCGGTTACACCTTCAGTTATGGAAAGAGACTACTGTATTGCCATAATTACCGTTGTATTAACAGAAAGGTTTTGTTTGTTTATTTGGAATTGTTGTTTGTTTAAAGCTATCATTTAATGAAGGTAGGTCTAAAGTTTGAAAATCACTGGTGTCTTATCGTGGGGCTTTGACAAAGAATAAGTTCTAGCTTAATATTGCAGATATCTTCTGGCCTACCTGGGAAGAACAAAGGTTGATTAAATTCACAAAATAAAGGTCTTTATAGAATATATTATTCAGTTTAAAATTAATGCAATTATTTACTAGTCACACACACACACTAATCAGTCCTGATGACTCTAAATTGGCCTATTGTGAAGAACTTTACTGTCATCTCCATTATTACCCTGGCATTTTCCATAACAGGAAATAATTACTCTAGTGTTTATACATGTAAAGCAAAATGCTTTTGGATTTTGTTAATATATTCAATTTCAGGTTACCATTAATTTAATTATATTTAATTAGTAAGACTATAAAAGAGCCACTGTATTTTTGCAAGCCTGTTTTCTAAACTTAAAGAGATATGGAGAAACTCATTGGCTGCGTCTAGACTGGCAAGTTTTTTCGCAAAAGCAGCCGCTTTTGTGCAAAACTTGCCAGCTATCTACACTGGGCGCTTGATTTTGCACACAAGCACTGATGTTCTACTGTCCGAAATCAGTGCTTCTTGCGCAAATGCTTTGACATTCCTGTTCGGGCAAAAGCCCTTTTCCGGAAATGTTTTTGCACAAGAGGGCCAGTGTAGACAGCTAAAAACTGTTTTGTGCAAAAAAGCCCCGATGGCGAAAATGGCGATCGGGGCTTTCTTGCACAAAACCGCGTCTAGATTAGCACGGACTCTTTTCCGCAAAAAGTGCTTTTGCAGAAAAGCGTCCGTGCCAATCTAGATGCTCTTTTCCACAAATGCTTTTAACAGAAAAACTTTTCCGTTAAAAGCATTTGCGGAATATCATGCCAGTCTAGACGTAGCCATTGTGTTTTAAACAACAGTTGAATAGGTTTGGGGGCAAAAAGAGACTATTGTACTGAAGCTGAGGGATGGGTTTGCAAATGAGGGTCTATTATTTTGTGTAAGAATAAACTCTTAGGAAAACATATACATTTGTCTTAAAATACTTTGTTGATCAATATGATTATTATTTTTTAAAGTTTGGAGTCAATATGAGTTATATGCAGCCAGTAATTGCTGCAGATAATTAAAATGAAATATTTATATTAGTAAATTAATTTAAATAATAAAATGTTGGAATGTTTTTAATATGTCAAGTGATACTGTTTTAAAAAAAACTCAGGTTATTTTACCAGTATATCAATTGTAGGTATATATTTAGGTTGAAAAAGAATGGGCAGAAATGTTGGACAGCTACCATTAGCTGTCCAACACTTTTTATTTATTTATTTGTTTAAATGTGGTGGAGTCCTAGGTAGGGTAAGAATCCAATCCCTTTTGATTTGCAAGCCAGCCACAGCTGCAGTTTGAGCAGGAATAGGGAGCACCAGTCTAGCTGAAGAGATTTCAGGCCTAAGGCTATTTCAGGCAGGAAAATGGATATTCTATTAAAAAAAAGGCTACTGGGCAATGTTAAGCTATTTGCAGACAGCTGCATGCTCAGCCCTTTTGGACAGTATGGTTAAGTGGTTAATTAAGTGGACAAGTCAGATCTCAGCAGGCCCTCAGGGAGAAGGCTGCCAATACTTCAGCTTCCCATGAAAATGTTGGCAGCTGTGGGTCTGATGCCATAGCAGTCTCATCTTGCAGAGTGCCTCTGTGTATGATCTTCTGGTATGGCTTCTAAAACCAATTTGATTGGTTTTTCTTTAGTTGCTGCCACCCACAGGCAAACATTCTTTTTAAATGCAATTTTTGAAACCAAAATTCCATCGCTGCATTGGTTATTGTACCTCACTAATAACATACTTGTGAATAAGTAAAGATTTTTTTCTATAATTGCCCTGACCCTTTTACTTGATTCATTCTGTGACACAAACAATGACCTAACAATTGTTATGACCTAACAATTGTTATCTTGATAACAAATTGCAGTACTACAAGCAGCATATTGAGGCATCAGTGGATGAATCAGGCAAGAGCAGGAGGTTGATTAAAAAAAGGAGAAACTATTTACTTTCACAAAGGAATCAGTATCATGGAAACATTTGTAGAGTGTGGCCCAGAGCCTTAATGAAACATTGTAACAATACACCTAGAGTTTTCAGTGCTTCAAGGGTGTTCCGAGTATCCCCATGTTACCTAAGTACAGAAATATCTGTGTGTATCTTGGAACTTTGCACATTTTACAAATAAAGAGGCAGGGCCAATTCTTAATGTTCAGTGGAGCTATACTGAATTTCACCAGCTGAGGATCTGCGTCAATGAATTTAAGTGCAAAGAAACTTAGGGGATCAGTGTATTTCTTAAGCCACATTCCACAAAATAATGCAATCGACTTGTAAACTCTTTGGCACGGGTACACACTATTTCTTTGTATTTATACAGTATCTAGTACAATGAGGCCTCTAAGTTCTGCAACACTTAATATATATAAAAAGATTTTAGTGCATTCTGTAGCATACAGCACTATAGTACACATTCATTTTAATTAAGATTTGTCATATCAGTGTGTGCATTTTGACAGGTCCTTGCACAATTAGTTCCATAAAACAGACCTGGTTCTGCTCTCACACTAGCATAAATCAGGAATAACTTAGTTGCAATTAGTAGAGTGGCACCAGTTTTATACTAATACAAGACTGAGCTTGATTTTGCTCTCAATTCAGAGGGGATTTTCAGATCACAAGTCATCATTTCAAAAGGCCCCAAATAAAAGTGTTGTTCAGTATGCTCTACCACAACAGCTGTAAGAGTATGTAGGTATTTGGTTAAAAAAACCCCAAAAGCCTCAGCACTTACAGCAATGATAAGAGTTAATTTTATTCTCATCATGGGAGCTTGCAGTGGGAATATTGTGCATTGCCTTAGCTCAGACATTATTTCCAATAAATATGGAAATAATGGCTCACAGTGCTGCAACCTGTTAGGAGATCTCATGGGAAATCTCGTAAGATTACGTGATGGGTTTGAAATTAATCCATGTCCCCACTGTATTTACACAATATACCATTGTTTCTCTGCCTGCTCACAGGGAAAGGTAAACTCTACAGTCCTAAATTGGTAGGGAACCTGCAGCAATAAATTCTCCCAGTAGGAACTAAATTTCTTTGTATTAAAGCAAGCAATAGAAAAAATAAGTTATGTATCTTTTTTAGACAATGGACATTAGCCAGACCACTTTTCATCCTTTAAATTACAGCTTGTAACTCTGTTATTTGCGTCACTTCCTGCAGACATTAATTTGCATTATCCTTATCAAAATCTGAAGGAATTAAAGAATTAAAAGTGAATGGAGACCTTCTTCCTTTTATTGGTTAGCCTAGCTCCCCATTTACCAAGGTGCAGAGAGGGGTTATCAATCCAAAGATATTTTATCAGACCTATTGCCAGTGAATGACCCAGTAAGAGTGGTAGACCAGGTGCCAGCTCTTGCCAAGTCTTTAGGCCTCAGTCGAATACGACAAACAGGTTCATTGCTAGAAACCAGGCCATTTCACTGGTATTAGCATGGTTAAGATTGGTATTGGACTTTTAACAAATGTGTTTAGACTTCATGAAATACTTGTAAAGTGTTGCATGCATACTTTCAAATATAATTTCTTTATCTCACGCAAAAAGGTAATATTTAAGTTTTTGCTTTATAACAGTGAAAATATTTGCTCTGCAACTGAGAACCCAGTCATGAGGATTTCCTAACCAGCAGAAAGGCCTATGAAAACTAAATGAGCCATTGGGGAATATCTGAATGCAAAGACGATACTAATATTACCTCACCTATCTTGTCTCCCTAATACTTTGGGACCAGCACATCTACAACAGCGTTTCTAATTTAAAAAGTAAAAATGGGACTTTCTTAGAAGAACTAACACTTGTGTATATAAAGGGTCAGATCTGATGAGATTATTGCCAAAATATGATGGATGTGTGGCTCTCTTTTGTTATTCAAGCTGAAGAAGCTTGAAAAAGCCATGTTCCACAAACTTTCCCCATTTAAGGCTATTAATGTGTATTTTACAGCTCTCTATCTTTACACTCTTATCTTCTATCTGTGAATCACATCAGTAGCTTCACTGTATTGTACCTGGGAAATCTTGATATTTACAGTTCATTTGTTATTTTATTTTTTCTTTATGAGAGGAGGGAGAGAGGAGGTTTTATTGCTTTTTCTTTCTGTTAATGCTGCTGTGGTAGCTAAACTAATTTGGAGTGAGGTAGAAGATTCTATTCTGTCTTCTTTTTGCTGTTGCTCATTATACATCAGCAATAGGATTGTTTACTAAATTGCAATAAACTAATTGTATAATACTGTTAAAGAGCAAAAAGATCAGACTGGTATCTCTGAGAGTACCAATGCAAAGGTACACCTGCAATGCACACCATGGAAGGAACTTAGTTTGACTTTCCAAGCCAACATAGAGTATGTGGGGCAGGTTATTGAGAAAAAAATTGTATCGTTTAGTTTACAAGTGAAATAATTTCCAGTTGAATTGTGTTTCACTGTTCCTTTATATAGAAAGAAATGTAATAATTTAAAGGTGTCTCTTCATATTTGTGAGCTAGTGGAGAAATATGAACTGAATTGTACTTCTTTGTTTAAAGTACAGCTTGAAAATTATGTTCAGCTCTCTCATATTTATCCATTTGTCACTTTGAAGCAAATTTAATACTACACTCTGTGCTCCTAAAGCTTTATAACTGAGTGTTTTCTGACTCACGGTTACAAAGATGTCCCACAGACAATGCGCTGTTAAAAAACAAAACAAAACATTTTTGGCTTCATGTACTATAATGTGTATTTGTTCAAACAAAAAGAAATGCTTATCTCTTGCAAAGATAGCAGTGATATATTACTTTGGCTTTCATTGCTACCTACTATTTACTTTTTGGCATTAAATCCTTGGTTGAATCAATTGAGTAGAGAGGTCTAGACTCAAAAAAGTTAACTTGATGCCTTTTCCAGCAGAGCTCCTGTAACCTCGTGATAAAAAAAAGTAAATTAGATATCCAAGCAGCCATCTAGTATAGTTTAGACTTCACTGACTAGATAAAGGACTTCTTGTTTACCTTTTCTTTTTCTGACTGTATTGATTTTCAGATGGTGTACATGTTTTCTTCTTTCATTGTCATGAGTGTGTCACATTAGTTATCAACAGTGTAACCATCTGTTGAGTCTAAATAGCATGCAAATTATTCTGCTTTTCATACTTTTCCTGACTAATTAAGAGTAATATTATATATGCTCTGTTAATCCTTCTCTGAAAGTACTGACTCAACAGTAACTCTACTACTCTCTTAGTTTACTTTGTCATTGACTTTGAAGTTCCAGGGCCTATTATCTTTCGCATCAGACAACAACAATTTTTCTCTCTTTAACATGAAGTATGCAAAACTTGTATTTTCCTTTTCGGTGACTTATTTTGAGATTCAGCAGTCTTTTCCCCCTTGATGCCTAAATAAGCCATACATGGTATGCAGGACAGGAGTATGCAACTCAAAAAACAAAACAATTAACAGCAATCAGTTTGAAAAACAGAAAGTAAAAAAAACAAAAAAACTTAACAGTTTGAATTATTTGTGTGTCTAAAATAAAATAATTAGGAACACTTACACCATTACTGATCAACATTCTACTACCATACAATGGCTAAAACTTGCTATATAATACAATATACACTTACTCTACAGTAATACAGTGTAATAAGTCCTTACACTGCAGGAAAGCGAAATTCCTATACATCAGCTTTGATCTGACAGGCCAGCTTTTTCGTGTGGGATGATTCTAATCTGAATTATTTCTTATTTCTTCCCTTCCTGTGCATTGCAGTATGACTGTCAGCATAAAGGATAACCATGACTGAACTCCCCAAAAGGATTACTCTGTCTTATTTAAGTTGGAGAGAGCATAGTCTAGTGGCTAGAACTCTTCTTTACTCTACTACTAAGTCATTCTACACCCTTCTTCAAGTCACATATTGTTTGTGTGCCTATATCTGTACAGTGGGGATCATTATATTGATAAATGATTACAATGATTTGTAAATTTAGTTATATTATAAAATATTTTCTGAAGTGTGATTTTTCTTTCCCCCCTCCCCCCCGTAAGGCACAATCCTGAATAGTTCCATAGGATCCTTACAGTAGATGTTAAAGAACTGCTCCAAACTCCTGTATGCACTACTTTTTAGAGCATGATTTGACAAAGGCAAGAACACCTTCAACTTCCATTAAAGTCAGTGACAGTTGAGGACTCTCAGCACCTTTCAGTAACTGAGTCCTTTTCAGATTCAGTACTCTGAGCTAGAGTTTTGGTATTTTTTTGCTTCTCACTCTGCAAGTAGGCAGTAACGCCTTTGCTTCAATTTCATCAGTTCTTAAATTATTAGTTGTGTTAAGAGCTGCCAGACAAAATGGTTTTGGAAACGCTAACTTCTCTACACTGCTTTTAATGAAAGGTTTCGCCAGGACATCAGTATCAGTATCTATGTGAGTGATGTACAGCCAGTAGTTTAACAAGCTGCTCTCCTCAGAACTTTCTTTTTTTAGTCTCTAAAAACTTTCCGTACATCAGCTTACAGAAGGGAGGGAATGGGGAAGCTATTGATATATTTTCAAACTTAAATAAAAGTGTTTTTCTCAGTGTCATAACAACAAAGATAGCTCTACTAGGCAAACAAATTTCTGTTACATGCACTTTGCTGGAAATGTTTATATTATTCTGTGACTTTGCTGTCTTTTTAGTGATGCTTAGCACAAATGGGCACAGTCCCCAGAAAAATTACAGCAAGCACAAGTTAATTAAAGAAAAGGATAATCTATTTCTAGAGAGCTCACACTCCTGTCAGTGATGTGGCTGACACCCCTGATTTCCTTTCTGCATTACTTCCTGACCCTGTGAACCTTGCCATTTGGGAGGAGACATGCTGATTGAGAGCTGTTAGAGATTGTGCCAGATTAAACACACTCACTCAGGGCATGTCTACACTAGGAAATTATTTCAAAATAAATTATTTCAAAAAAATTACTCCCAAAATAACTATTTTGAAAATAGAATGTCCACACTACAGGGAAGCCTCGAAATTAGTCTGAGCAGGCTCCCTTAATGTGGACATGCTACTTTGACTTACAGCCCCAGGAAGCACTGGGGAGTAATTACTTTGAAGGACTCTGAGGAGTAGTTATTTCAAAACAGCAGCAGTAGAGCATCCACACTAACGCTATTTCGAAATAACTATTTCAAAATAAGTGTTATTACACGTGGAAAGCAGGAGTTATTATTTCGAAATAACAGGGCTTGATAGTGTGGATGCTCCGCTTGTTATTTTGAAATAAGGGGAGTTATTTTGAAATAACTCTCTGGTGTAGGCCAGGACTTACTGAGCCAGAACTGTCAATTTGTTACAATAAATTCTTCCTGAAAAAAATATTCTGAGTATACTGATAAAATTCACCTGGGTGATTTGCGATGGAAATGATGGGGGCAAAAGGCATTTTTGTGACATCTGGGGATATCCTCCTTTGAAAGACTATGTGATGTTGGTTGAAGTCTGGTCCATTCCACATGAAGAAATTGCTGTTCAGAATGTTGTGATGTGTGTTAAGGGTGAGTCATCAATGATAGGTGTAATTTTCTATAGCATCTTGAAAGGGATCAAATCCATCAATAATAGGGAAATCACCTTAACTTGCTGTTTGCTCTGCCCCCTTCCCCTCCACCCCCTATTTTCTGTAAGGCCTCTGTCACAGATCTAGTCAAATTATCCCTCTTGGGAACTCAACAGATTGCTCTGTATGGGCCAAATGCTGAATCTCTCGTGCTTTAAATCTCAGCTGTCAGAACAGAATCTGGGAACGATTCCTGGCTTGTAGACTCCAGGCACACTCTTGAGATGCAGATTTTATGCCTAATGCCTCCTCCCAAAAGTTGAGATCTCTGCATCCAGCTGTCCAGTATCTTGGACTCTCCAGGTCCCTGCATATCTTGAGCAGACCTCCAGCTGTGCAGTGTTCTGGACCCCCAGGTTAACTCTTTGAGGAAAAGAGATAGATATAACATAGCGCACAGAATTTGCATAGGATTCAAAACCACCATTGACCTTTACTAACAGCATAAAAATAGGCAGATTTAAGAAATATAATAAGCCTTATGTACTTTTCTCTGCCTCAGTTTCCTCACCTCTGTGGCACACTCTTTGGGCTGAGATTGGAGTCTTCTGGAGATGTCCTTGACCCTCTTGATACAGCACATGGCTTATTTTCTCAGCCTTGAAGTACCCATCTCCACTGCCAGGTCTGCTTGCTTTTACTGATCTTGGTTCTGCGCTAATCTATTCACCCTGATACAAAAGCAATGCTTTCTCTCTTCTCTTCTCTTCTCTTCTCTTCTCTTCTCTTCTCTTCTCTTCTCTTCTCTTCTCTTCTCTTCTCTTCTCTTCTCTTCTCTTCTCTTCTCTTCTCTTCTCAGATACTGCCCAAAATTTCTTGACTGGCTCTGTGAATTTTCCTTGACACAGGCAGTCTCTGTGTTTTTTAAAGTCTAAGCATCATCAACACCTTCGTGGTTTTGTTCTCCCTTTGGGGATTTTCCATTTTCTCCCACTCAGTAATCCCCTACAGAGAGTTAGGGGAAAAGACATTTGTTGAATTCTGTGGTGGACCCTTCCTTGTACGTGGTCTGGTGGTTGATAGCAATGGTGGAATTTACACAGACATAGATCAGAGGGGTATACCAAAGGCAGGTATAAATAGGCAGGCCAGAATCAGGCTGGAGATCCAATCAGGGAGGATGAGGCCCACTTCTAGTAGCTAATCTGGAGGTGTGAATTCCAAGAGGGAAGCTGCTTTTGTAGTTAGCGAGCCATTCACAGTCTTTGTTTAATCCTGAGTTGATTGTGTCAAACTTGAAGAAGATGAACTGTAGCTCAGCAGTTTCTCTTTGAAGTCTGGTCCTGAAGTTTTTTTGCTGCAGGATGGTTACCTTGAGATCTGCAATTGTGTGTCCAGGGAGATTGAAGTGTTCCCCTACAGGTTTTTGTATGTTGCTATTCCTAATATCTGATTTGTGTCCATTGATTCTAAAGAATGGCAACATACAAAAACCTGTAGGGGAACACTTCAGTCTTCCTGGACACACACTTGCAGATCTAAAGGTAGCCATCCTGCAGCAAAAAAACTTCAGGACCAGACTTCAAAGAGAAACTGCTGAGCTACAGTTCATCTTCAAGTTTGACAGAATCAACTCAGGATTAAAGAAAGACTGTGAATGGCTCGCTAACTACAAAAGCAGCTTCTCTTCTCTTGGAATTCACACCTCCAGATCAGCTACTAGAAGTGGGCCTCATCCTCCTTGATTGGATCCACTTCGTCATCTCCATCCTGATCCTGGCCTGCATATTTATACCTGCCTCTGGAAATTTCCACTACATGCATCTGACGAAGTGGGTCTTTGCCCACGAAAGCTTATGCTCCAACACTTCAGTTAGTCTATAAGGTGCCACAGGACTCCTCGCTGCTTACACAGACATAGAAGTATTCAAAAATATAACAATACTGTAAGAACAACTTCATAGCTTTTCCCAAGATTCCCTGTACATGCAAATTCCCTACATCATCACAGCTCTGAGTGAACTTTCTAGCATGTCACTCCTCTGTCTGAAACTTTATTACAATGAAATCATCAGGGATATCTATCTATCTATCTATCTATCTATCTATCTATCTATCTATCTATCTATCTATCTATCTATCTATCTATCTATCTATCTATCTATCTATCTATCTATCTATCTATCTTAATAACCTTGTCTACACTTGAATGTTTTGTCACCAAAAAACCTTTTTTGGTGACAAAATCTGGAGAGCATTCATATTGTAATGTGACAAAAGTCGTGACAAGCGCCCCATTTTGGTGACAAGAAACTTCCAGCTGCAAGTGATCCATAGGAGCTGGGTCACTTATGGTCACATTTTTCAAGCCCTTTGTGTGAAGGGGTATGATTGAGACATCCTACAATGTGGAGCCAAGATAAAGGAACTCGGCCAGTTATACTAGAAGGTGAAGGAGGCAAACAGCCAGTCTGGTGCTGCGCCCAAAACATACTATTGTTATAAAGAACTGGATGCAACCATGCGTGGGGACCACACATTCACACCCAAGAAGAGTGTAGATACTTCTTGTAGCACAGAGTCAGAAACAGGAGTTAACCCAGAGGCAGTATTTATTGATAAAGTGATGGAAATGGACAAAGTGGTGGGGCTCAATCCAGTGACAACCAGTGCGTTAGGCAGCAAGGAATTGTTCTCAAGTTCCGAAGTTTATGAGGACTCTCAGCAACTGGACATGGAGCATGAAACAAGGGGAGAGATGCAGGAATAAATTACTATGCAGGCGGGAGGGACAGTGATGTGTGCAGTGGCGATGCAGGATGGTAAGTTGCTCTAGTGCAGCTGGGAGAGAAGGGAGTGGCAGTGGTACGGGGTAGTAGATTGTTGTGTTCTTCAGCAGGCTGTGAGGTGCTGTGAGGCAGGCAGTGGTGCAGGAAGTTGCTCTTGCAGTTGGCATGGGGTAGCAGCAGCATGGGATGACCAGAGGCTGAATTTCTGCGAACAGGCCAAGTCCTGCCTGGATCTGCATTCCGTCCAAGCAGAGCATTGATGTACACAGAGATATCAATGGAATCTTTCTGGGAGATGGTGTCAAAACTTTTCCTGAGGTATTAATTAATTTTCTCACAGAGATTCCTTGGCAGAGCTGCTTTTCCCCACTGCCATGGTATGGAACCAAGGAGCTCCCCGCTTGCATCCAGAAGCAGAGCCTGGGTTTGCCTGTTTACCTTCAGCAGGGATAAAGCAGCCAGAGTAATGGCAGCCTGTGGACAAGGGTAGGATTATTAGAAATTGTTTCCATGTACACCTGCTGCACAAGCATCAACTGTACTTTCTTGGATCTCCATGCCCAATCCTTCTCTCCCCCCTCCCCCTACCCTTTAAAACTCACTATAATCAGAATGGCTGGAGAGATCTGTGGTTGCTTCTAGGGTGACAAGGAAAGTGGCCAGTTTTGTTCAGAGACATGCATGTTAATGAAATGTGATAATCTTTATCAGGACCAGTACAGTCACTCAATTGTTAATGTTTTTTCCCCTCGGCAATCCTCCCTCTGTCAGGGGTGGGCAATAATTTTTGAAGGGAGGGGCTTCAAAATTTTTTGAGGTGGTCTCAGACCACCCCGGAAGGGACAAGGCCTCTGGCAGAAGGGGGGAGGCCTTTATATAGCAAGAGCTGAAAGGGCTCACACCTCCTCTGTGGCTCCCAGGCATCATGTTAATGGGGGGTGGGAGCTGTGATCCCTTTCAATTCCTGCTATTTTAAGGGCTTGCTGCTCCCATCCTGACTGCTAGCACGTTGCCTGGGAGCCAGGGTCGTGTGAGCCCTTTCAACTGCTTCTATTTAAAGAGCTCGTGTCTTCCTTGTGGCTGTTGCCTGACAACTGCAGGGAAAGTGAGAGCCCTTTAAATAGAAGCAGTTAAAAGGGCTCACACAACCCCGGCTCCCAGGCAATGCACTAGAGGTGCAGGAGCTGCAAGCCCTTTCAACTGTTTATATTTAAAGGGCTTGTGCCTTCCCCGGCCTGCCATAGAGACACCTCAATTTCCCTTTCAGTCTCCCGATAGCACATTCAGCAACCATGTACCACTGGCGTAGCCTGTTGTTGAGCTGCTCCTTATTGCTGCCTAGGTGCCTTCTGTAAGGCTTCATGAGCCAGGACTGCAAGGGGTAGGCTGAGTCACCTAAGATCACTGTGAGCATTTCCGCAGCCTCCACTGTAATTTTCTGGTCTACAAAGAAAGTCCTAGCCTGTGGCTTTCTGTACTGGCCACTGTTCCTGAAGATGTGTGCATCATGCACCTTTCCACACCACCCCGCAATTATGTCCTATGAAACACCCACGGTGATCCACAAGCACTTGAAGCACCACGGAGAAATACCCCTTCTGATTGCTGTACTCTGAGGGGGTGTAGCTACAATGGGAATGTGTGCCATCGATTGCCCCACCACAGTTTGAAAAGCCCATGTCAGCAAAGCCGGCCACTATGTCATCCACATTTCCCAGAGTCACAGTCCTATGCAACAAAATACGATTTATCACCCTGCACACTTGCATAGATGCTGCCCTGACGATAGACTTCCCCACTCCCAAACTAGTTTTCAACTGAATGGTATTGGTATCTCTCATTCGGATGTCCTTGCGCTGCAGTTCAGGGGCCAGCTCAGTACACAGCTCCAGGAAGGTTATTTACACATCCAACAATTCTGTAGCCACTACACACCTGCCACACCTGCATGACAATGCAATCTCACTACTCGGTGTTGGTTTCTCTAGCCCAAAGCCAATGCTTTACAGTGCACAGCTGCTCTGTGACAGCCCAATGCAATGCCACTTCACTGCTGTCTCTGTCATATTGTCATCCGCATCCAAGTCTTCTTCCTCTGCTATTCACTCTGCTGCAATGTGTGATGTCCTAAGCAAATTGAACACAACATGGGAAAGAAATCTGGGATCCATGATTTCTCACAGCAGATGCTGGAGTTCGCAGCAAGGACTGTCATTCAAGTGGTGCGAAAGTAAGCCAGAAGCCCTGGGTGGCTGACGGGATGTTTTTCACATTCTCAAAATGCCTAGTGCTATGTTGCACGTTCCCACCGAGCTTAAAGTCTGAAGGTGACACCAAGCACTGTGGGATGCTTACTCACATTGCTTTGCTTTTTCTGTTGATGGGGGAGCTGACAGTGAGGCCATAATATGTCGACAAAGGGTGACAGTGTAAACATGACTTGGCGACTTATGAATGTGGACGGTACTTTCGCCGTCACGTCTTTCCAGTGTAGACAGCCTCACTGTGTTACTAAGAGGCAAAAATCTTTGGAACATAACATTTCAGTAGCTTTGTTGTGAGCACAACACTATTTTATCTTCCCTGTCTTTCTGTGTTAAGAGTCTTTTTCTAAAATGGTCACAAGGAAATGAAATGCTATTGTGATCAGCAGGCTGCCCTTGTCCTGACCTCCTCATAATGGTGACCCTGTGTTTGCTGTCATCACTGACCACCTGCTTCCTTTCAAAGCATCCTCATGCAAAACACAATCAGTTCAGAACAATCACTGTATATTTGGAAATGACAAAGCAATTCTCAGAGTCCCACTGATTAGGTTGAATAGCATCCCTACTGTATGTTGTCTCTGCTGCTTGAAAGACTGGTAGCTGTTTGGCAAACTGTGGATGTTTTTTTTTTCAATAGAATTTTTTTTATTCCAGAATGTAATATTTTTCTAGTGTCTGAAGAAATTATTTATAATTTAATGGAGACTAACATAAAATGGTTCCAATGATTGTGTACATTCGAATGACTATAGGTTTTTGGTTCAGTCTTTGGAATAATTGTTACCTAGAATTTTTTTTTCTGAATATCAATTATTTGATTACAAGAAAATTGGTTGAAAACCTGTCTGCAGTTTTGTATAAAATTACGTCTCTAATAATGTTCCTTGCCATTTCTGAAGGGAGGTGGATCTTCCATGTATGTCCATTGTTAGATTAACAGTGATGACAATTCTAAGGGAGTGAGCATAGGTGGGTTAAAGCAGGATCCAACCTCTGTGCAGCTCAGGTAGGATTGCCAGGTGTCCGGTTTTGAACCGGACAGTCCAGTATTTGAGCTTTCTGTCTGGAAAAGAAATTGAGAAAATACCAGACATATAAATGTCCGGTATTTTCTAATTAAGTTTTATTGTTGTCATGAGTATCGGTACGTAAATTGCATACTGCATGAGCTTGTCTACCAGCCAGGCAGTACACAGCTACGAAGTAGAGAGGAGGGTGGCGGGATGGACAATGTGCGGGATGGGCGGTACCCTGGGATCTGCATGTGTCTGGTTCAGCCCCACTCCCCACCGGCCGGTTCCCCCCGGCCAGCCCCATTTCCCTTCGGCCAGTTCCCCCCCAGGCAGCCCCGTTACCCCCAACCCCCTCCTGGCCAGCTCTGCTTCCTGCCGGCTGTGCCCCCCACTCTCCTCCCATTCAGCCCCGCTCCCTCTGACCCTTTCCCAACCAGACCCACTCCCTTCCCGGTCAGTTGTCCCCACTCTCCTCCATTCTGAAAGCATGTGTGTCTGGTATTTTTTTGAAAGCCATCTGGTAACCCTAAGCTCAGGAACCCAGAGAGTAGTGTGTGAGGACATTAGAAAAGAGGCCACTGACGTCTTCAGAACCAGACAGGAATATCATTGGCACAGCATGGAGATAGGAGTACCACAAGTACTCTTTGGATTGGAGAAGGAGATTTCTTTTGTTTGCGCGTCCTTTGGCTGCTTTGTATCTGGGCCCTGTTTTCTTTTGAACTAGTGCTTCATGCAACAGTAATGTAACAGTACTTATGAAAATTCCTTCCCAAACTCATCTTTTCTCAGTCAGCTATACAAAGTGAGCTGGGTTTCCAAGTAAGACCTGACCTTACAAAATCTGGGGCAACAAGGCTTTGTGAATGTGGATCAGCGTAATAACAAATTCAATATGAAAATTATGTTATAACATTTAGAAAAGTGTTTAAAAAGCTTGCATTATGATGGAGATAATATATTAATGAGCTAGAAAGACTCATAACATTACTTCCATCTTGAGAGAGAGAGAGTACAGATGGTTATAGTCCCGGAAATAGAGCCTCTATGACACTGGGCCAGTCTTCCTACTGATGGAGACTTGCTTGTTTGGAAATTGAATGGTGACTGGATTGTTAAAGCATATTATGTGGTGGTGACACAATTTTATTTTAGAAAATCATTTAAAAATCTTCAAATGAAATACATTAGAAAATATTTTTAAAATATGAAAAATCTTTTGTATAATGGCCTCAGAGTTATAACATTGTTTTGCAAAGATTGTCAGAAGTATGGACTTCAGAGATAAAGAAATGGGGGTGAGGAGAACCTCTGAATAGAGGGCTTTTTATGGGTATTGACGTGCATCTTTGTATCCGAAAGAAATACAGAAATACTTTGGTATGTCCTAGCAGTATGGCCAGCTAGGTATATACAGTATGTATATATTTGAAACTTAGGGAAACCTTAAATAGATATTAATTCCCATACAGTATATCTACATAGCAAAGTTATTTCGAAATAACTTTACTGGCGTCTACACAGCCAAACTGCTATTTCAAAATTAATTCGAAATAGCGGAGCGCTTATTTCGAATTTGGTAAACCTCATTCCATGAGGAATAACACAAAATTCGAAATAGCTATTTCGAAATAAGTGCTGTGTAGACACTTATTTCAAAATAGGGGGCCTCCAGCCTCAACTAAGAACACTCCTCTCCCTCCCTCCCCCCCGGAGCCCTTAAAGGGGTTTACTCTGTCCACAGTGCCTGTGCCAACTCCAAGCCTGATAGCTCAGAGCCAGCAGTCACTGCCCTGACCCAGTGGCCCCAAAACATGAACCGGCAAGCCACTGGCAGCCAGCCCTCCACTGCTCCCCAGGAGCAGTCTGCCAGCTCCCAGGAGCTGCCAGGGCTCGGAGAAGGCGGGCGCTTTCCTGGTCCAGGGTGGAGATCATGGACTTTATTTGGGTTTGGGGGGGGGGGGATGCTTGGGTCCATGATCTCTGCACTGGATGGAAGAATGCAGCTGTCTATGGCAGGATAGCTGCCATCCTGGCCACCAAAAGCCACATGCGAACCCAGGAGCAGGTTTACATAACAATCAATTTGGTCCGGTGAGACCTGCAACCCTGAGCCCTGAGCTTCCCCTCCCCCTTCTTCCTCTTGCTTCCTCCTTCCAGCTCTCTCCTCCCGGGTTTCCACCTCCCCTCTCCCACCTCCTTTCCCCAGTCTCACCAGAGTGTTATCCCCACATACAGTTTTGTTAAATAAAGAGAGTTTGTGTTCATGAAAATACGTGTATTTTATTTGACATCAGGAAGGGGGGTTAAGGAGGGGTAAGTGGAAGGATGTGAGAGAGGAATGAGGCACAAGCCCCCAGTGGGGCATACCAGGGAAGGTCTTAGTGCTCCTCAGGGTGGAAGCTCTCCCACAGGGCCTCCTGGATACTGACAGCCCCCGATGGACCTCCCAGATGTCAGCCTTCAGAAAGTGCAGCCAGGCTCGCAGCAATGCGTCCAAGAGAAATTCGAGAGTGCCCAGGGGTGGCTCTGGCTCCATGTTGCAGAGTGCTATGGTGGCCCGAGTGAGGGCAACCAGAGGACGCAGAGACAAAATGCTTTGCTGTCCCTCATCGAGGTAGGCAAGCAAGCAGGGAAACCTGAGAACCGGCTGTTCAGGGGGGTCCCTTTAAGCACAGGCCTCAGGTAGCCTCAAGCAGCAGCCACACAAAGTAACTCCTGACCTGATGCCTGCCGGACCTGGTTCCAACCGGCCTTAAATGCAATTCAGCGTCCACTCAGTGTGGACATGCTATTTCGAAATAGCAAAACGCTATTTTGAAATGCATTTTGTGTGTAGACACATTATTTTGAAATAACTTATTTAGAATTAAGTACAGGCAGTCCCCGAGTTACTCGGATCCGACTTATGTCAGATCCGCAGTTAAGAATGGGGTTTTTCTCGCCCCGGAGGACGGGAGCGGCGGGATGCCCAGATGTGCCCCGGTCCCGCCACCCGCGTTCTCCGGGGCGAGAAAAGCTGCTCCGCGTCTCCCTGGTCTGCTGGGGGGAGCCCCCCCCCCAGCAGACTAGGAAGACACGGAGCAAAGCCACGGAGCACGGAGATGCAGAGCATGGAGCATGCGCCGCGGCAGTCCTGCTGCTGGCATCCTCTGAGGCTTTGCTCCCCATCTCCCTGGTCTGCTGGGGGAGCCCTCCCCAGCAGACCAGGGAGACACAGAGCAAAGCCGTGGAGCACGTGGGCAGCGGGACAGCCCAGACACGCCGCGTGACCAGCAGACTAGGAGACCAGCACACCAGGGAGATGGGGAGCAAAACCTCGGAGGACGCCGGCAGCGGGACAGCCGTGGCGCATCTGGGCTGTCACGCTGCCTGCATGCTCCGTGGCTTTGCTCCGCGTCTCCCTGGTCTGCTGGGGGAGGCCCCCAGCAGACCAGGGAGACGCGGAGCAAAGCCGCGGAGGACCCGGGCGGCGGGACCGCGGTGCGTCTCAGTCTGCCACCCGCGTCTCCCTGGTCTGCTGGGGAGGGGCGGGGCGCAGCAGACCAGGCTTTTCTCTGGACGCCTGTGGTAGAGCAGCTGGAGTGCTGCCGGTTGGTCCTGCAGCACCGCTCTGGGCGCTACTGGACCAGCCCGGCAGCACCCCAGCTGCTCTGCCCCAGGCGTCCCTAAGTCAGCCGCTGCTGAAACTGACCAGTGCTGACTACGGGAAGCCCGAGGCAGAGTTGCTCTGCCCCGGGCTTCGGAATTAGCTGCTGATCAGATTCAGCAGCAGCTGACTTGGGGACGCCTGGGGTTCTTAAGTTGAATCTGTATGTAAGTGGGAACTGGCGTCCAGATTCAATCTGTTGAAACTGATCAGCGGCTGATTCCAGGAAGCCCGGGGCAGAGCAACTCTGCCTCGGGCTTCCTGTAGTCAGCCGCTGGTCAGTTTCAGCAGTGGCTGAATCTGGAAGCCAGTTCTGACTTACGTACAGATTCAACTTAAGAACAAACCTACCGTCCCTATCTTGTACGTAACCCGGGGACTGCCTGTATTTCAAAATAGGATATTTCGAAATAACGCTGTAGTGTAGACATACCCACAGATATTAACAGTACAATTTATAAACATGGGGATGTAATAATTTACCTTAAGGGACCCTGCATTTTGTTATTGAATGAAAACAGAAGTGTCTTGGTATATTGCTGTTTGTAATCCTGCAGGGCCTAGTATGGAGAGCGTAATATTCATCAACCAAAGAAAAAAGTTCTTTAACCAGCACATAAGAGCCAAGAACATTTTGACTTCATAATATCCCTCGAGAGAATTATCTCAATGGTCTGTTCCTGCTAATGTAGCTTACTCTTTTTGAAAAGCTGCTACCTCACCATCCTCTGCTATTAGTGTTCTGGCACGTAGTCTTGCAGTGGCTCAAAGGGCAACTTCTCCATTTTTCATATGCCAAAAAGAAGAGGCTAGGCTTTAGTCCAAAAGGGAAATGTAAATGAAAATATTGTTTTCTATTGCACAGGAGAATTGAAGAGAGATGGGGGGAGGAGAATCACAATTTGAAACAAAATCCAACAATTTATCAGTACTTTAGGATGCTGTGACCAGGATGTGAAAGAATTCAAACTCTAATGGAGGAGACGCCTCAGGGGTGTTTCAGAAAGGCATGTTGTTCTTGTAACCTCTTACAGTGGTTTTCAGAAAGAACCAAGCAGGATGCTTGAGTCAAGATTTCCCTTGTGTGGGTAATGGTAAATACTTTTTCTAGGAAAAAGTAAAGGAAACGTGTATTAGAGTATAAATTAGCCATGCCCAGTGGCTAAGGAACTGCTCCAAAAACATACAAAAATAAACCAGTTTTGAATAAACTTCTCCAATAACATCGCTTCTGGATTCTTGCTACCATGAGTGAGAGAATACATGAAGTTGGTGTACAGGAGCAGTCCTACCTTCAATATTGCAGCAGAACCTCAGAGTTATGAATTGATCGGTCAGCCACTGACCTCATTCGGAACTAGACGTACATAATCAGGTAACAGAGCCAATAAAATAAAATAAAATAAAATAAAATAGAGCAAATACAGTACAGTTCTGTCTTGAACATAAATCACTGAAAAAAAGATAATTAAAAAAACCTGATGGGGTAAGGAAACTATTTCTGTGCTAGTTTCAGTTACAGTTAAAGGGGTTAAAGCAGCATTTTTCTTCTACATAGTGAAGTTTCAATGTTCAGTTGTAAACATTTGAAAAAACAACCATAATGTTTTGTTCATCGTTTTGAGCATTTCAGAGTTATGAATAACCTCCGTTCCTGAGCCACAGGACTCCTAGTTTTTTATGCAGATTCAGACTAACATGGCTACCCCTCTGATATTCTGTTCCTGAGGTGTTCACAACATTGAGTTTCTATTGTAGCTTTCTTTTTTACAGTCTATTTACATTGTAGAGCCTCTAGATCATTGAGGGTACGTCTACACTAGCCCCCTAGATCGATCTAGGGAGGCTAACGAGGGCAACCAGAATTGCAAATCAAGCCCGGGATTTAAATATCCCACGCTTGATTTGCATGTTCCCGGCCGGTCGCCATTTTAGAAATTGACTAGCCTGAAGTAACTGCCGGCATCTACACGCGGCAGTGAAACGGGATTCCGGAATAAAGTCCCTAAATTGAATTAGGAGGTAAACCTCATTCCACAAGGAATACCACCTAATTCTGTTTAGGGCTTTATTCTGCAATCCCGTTTCATGGCCGAGTGTAGATGCGGGCAGTTACTTCAGGCTAGACAATTTCTAAAATGGCGACCGGCCGGGAACATGAAGATCAAGCACGGGATATTTAAATCCTGGGCTTGATTTTCAATTCCGGTCGCCCTCATTAGCCTCCCTAGATCGATCTAGGGGGCTAGTGTAGACATACCCTGAGGTTTTTAGGTTGTACCTTGTGAAAGTGCCTAGTGTGTCTCCATGGAGAAGATGTAGAATAAATAATCTTGTGGCATTTTCAGCAGTTATTTCTCCCCTTGCCATGGGTTTTCCTTGGGAGGGACACATCAGGCAAAGTATCCTAATTAAGCATCATGAGATTTTCCCTCATAGAATATTACATAGTATTAAAATTTGAGCCAAATTATGCCCTCATGCTCATGCTAGAACTCCATTGATCTTAGTGGGAATTATGCATGTGTATTTGAGGGCAGAATTTGTCCCACTTTTGTGTATAAGACACTTTATTCCTCTGACTTTTTATTTTTTTAGAACAGAAAATGACGTCTCCGATGTAGCATTGTTGGAGAATCTGAAAACATTTACTTTCCTTATTTGGATTTGACGGCATCACGCTTGTCTTGCTGATATTATTTAATTTCTTTATGGGAGCCTCTAGGAATGCAGACCAAGATTGGGACCACACTGTACAACATAGAATAAGAGACAGTTCCTGCCCTGATGTGCTTACAGTATAAATAGACAGGACAAAGTGTTTGGGGAAATGATATAACAGGGGAGCAGAATCACAAATAGGATGGTTTGCAAATGTTGACTTAGAGCCACCATGTTTTTTGATTGTTCAAGTGGAGATTATCTATACAGAATGGTAGTAAGGATCTTGAGGCAAGGGAAAAGTGTGAGAAGAAAGGAAGCATGGTGAGCAGACTGAATGAGATTGAAGTAAAGTGACAATGAGAAAAGGGGGTGGGGAGAAGGGAGTTGGAACAGTCAGCACAGCGGAGAGAATGTCCAGAGTAAAAGCTGTAAAAACCAGTCAGATGCTGTCGCAAGGGCATGCAGCAGCTACTTTTCTCTTCTCCTTCAGAAGATAAAAGTCCCTAAGCAAATATGCAGCAGTGAAGACTTGCTGGACCAGAAACTCAGTCTGGCTTCAGTCCAGCTTCAAATTTGTGTAGGTGTACAAATATTACAGGTGTAATTACACCTTTTGTTTAGCTAAATAGGAACAGAGCTGGACAGCTAGCTACCCAAATAATATCGGCAAAATGAAGAGCCACATTTTGATAAGCCCTTTCCCTCACTTAAGTTAAACAGAATAATGATGATTTATAGTTTTCACCTTCAACATTACCAACTGTGGACACATAAATTAGACTGGAGTTTGATACAGTCCTCTCGCTATGCCGCTGTTAATTCTAAATGATTCGTCAGTAAACTTCATGTTACCTCATAAGGGACTTCAGTAAAGCATTTAACAATAAATAAGTTTGAAATAACTGCTGTATTAAAAGGAAAAGACATAGCATTCCAAAGCTGGGACTGGTTGAAATAATGCAGATGTGTGGGAGGCTTCATTAAGATGGTTTGACTTAGGAGTAAAATAAAAAGCAGGACATGGGTGAGACAGGCTTTCCCAAGTGATTTAATCACTATATGCTGTGGTTGTGATTGTGCTTATTAAGCACAGTTTATCCCATGGTTATGGATGGAGTGGGGAAAGATTCTGGTATTTCCTGATCAATGAAACAGGGAACAGGACAATTTGAGACAGTCTTGTTTCAATTGTTGTGACAGTAAAATGCTTGTGGTACGTCAAAACGATACTATAGTTTGTGGCATGTACCATATTAGCATGTAATATATTTACTTTTTCTTTCTTTAAAATGTTTTTAATTTCATGTTGATTCTTTCTGCCATACATTTGTGTAGTTGTATAATTTATTTAGACTGTAAGCTGTTAGGGACAAAAGCAATTGATTTCATATCTGTAGAGTGCTAGGTACACTCTCGGGCAGGACTTAAATGGTAAGCAGTAATAGCCAGAATAGTTATGAAAACAATACTTTAAAATTCAGCATAATGTTATTAAAAACCCACCAGTGTTTTCTAACAATACAGTATTTTATCCTTCAGTAAGGCTTTTCTTATGTGGATCTCAAAGAACTATCTAAATGTTAGTGACATTTCCAGGAGAGCAAGAGCTAAATTTAAATACATTTCCACATGAATGTATCTTTTTTGGAGGAAGATGTTTCAAAGCCAATAAGTAGTCCTGGGAATGTAAACCACAAAAATGAAAAACAGCAGCTGGGAAGCCATGGCTTTGGAGAACACATGGCTTCCAGTGTACAAACACACACATGTGCTGACTTCATAACACCCTTTGAAGTCATGGGAAAAGTAACACCAAAGTCATTTGTGTGCTAGTCTGCATTTGAGCGTGCACGTAGAGGTATACCCCTCGGCAATATATTTCTCAGTATTGCTTTATGGTTTCTCTCTATCTAAACAAATTACTGTGGAAAATGTAAGCATTCTATAAATGTGGGTGTGATTTTTTGGGGAGGTCAAGAAAGAGAAACCAAGAGAAAGTGAGCGTCACACTTACAAAGCTGGGTTATTTGTACTGGCAGTAGTGACACAAGGTATCAAACTTCAAGCAGTAGTTCCCTTCAGAAGTAATAATTACTAGAAATTTTAATCCAATTACAGTAGCAAGTCTGTGAATTAGCAGACTTTCATTCTGCTGGTATTGTATGAGATATTAGTTGAGCTATGGAGCTGAATAACTTGAGGATTTAATTACGACCGTTACTGGTGTTTTTCAGAACATCAAAGACCTAGCTAGCAGATTATGAAGCCAGATGTATTACGTGAAGTAAAAGTTGATCACAATTTTCTGGATATTTCTGACATGCACCAGGCAAAGGTGTAATTCAGTGCTTATTTCAAGAAAATGTTATAGCTTGTTATAACCGTTGCCTTTATCAGCTGGAATATGAATTTGCCCTTAAGAGAGAGCGAACTGGTGAAAAAGAAGAAGTAGTTTTTAATTAGTCCAGTACAGTCTTGTTAAACTCAAAAGTTTGTGGTCTGTATGCACTAAAGCAAGTAATAAGTTGGTTTTATTTAAGACTTAAGATTTTCTAAATGATGTATCCTGAGTTGAGGTTTTTCTTCAGAATTAATTTAGGATTTAAAGGCAATTAAATCTCTCTTTTCAATTTGTTCTCAAGGAGAGATGCAGAGGGACACAGATGGCGATCCATAGCATAAGCACAGGTATTGCTGGCTGTGAGTTGACAGGTGTCTTGCTTTTTAAAAATAATATTTTTTATTATTATTAACTGGAAGCTATTCATGAAATATTTAGATTTGTGTAGGAATAATAGTAGCTCTCATATCTTCTGTGGATGGCAGTCAGTAGAGAGTGACAGTGATGCACACGATTGTATAGGATACAGATTGGTATAGCTCTGATTTTCTCAAAACTATTGTATCCATCACTTCTTTCAAGTTATTTAATTTATATCCATAAGAGCTTCTTTGAACAAGTGTAAAAACCATTAGTACAAGTTTTTAAAGAAAAATATAGCAGCCCCATGGTCAGGTGGCCAGCCCCACGAAGCAACCTCTGCTGCCTCCTAGTCCTGCTTGGCAGTAGCGCTGCTGAGTGACAGCAGGGCTGCCAGGCTCCAGGTTGTGATACTGGGTGGCCCTGCTGCCGGGCTTCTGGCCCCACTGCCTCCCAGTCTTGCCAGGCTGTTTTGCTGCTGGGTGGCAGCCCCACTTCTGAGCTCCAGCCCTACTTGGCAGCCTCGCTGCCCCCTGGTTCCCTATGCCCCACAGTGTCCCTGCCAGGCGGCAGCCCTGTTGCTGGGCTCTCAGTTTTGCTGCCATAGGGCAGCACCACTACTGGGCTCTAGTCCCCTTGCAAGGCTCCCAGCTACCAGTCCTCCACCAGGACTCTTTGGTCCTGGAACATCCGTGGTCCTTCCGGACCAGGGATGTTGCCAGACCACAGAATCCCAGTTAAGAGAGGTTCAACCTGTACAATAGATATTTCTCTGTTGATTTGCCAAGAAGGGGTTGTATTAATTGTAAAAGACAATTAGGAATATGTCCTTTTATGTGCTAGACAAGGCTCTCTAGGGAAAAATCATTCCCTAGGAGAGGATGTAGGGGTCTTCACCTAGCAAAGCTTTTTCATTTCTGTGAAATCCACAATGATTAAGGAAAATACCTTGAGTACATTCTCCTGTGGGGTCATACAACTTATGTGAGAAATCTACATTAGATTTTAATGGGAACATATTTTGTCAGCAACAAGATGGCATGCCAAGACCCATCTGGAGAGGGTGTGACCAGTTCTTCTCCTGACATCTGTTTAGTGGCAGACATAAAATTCCCCTTGTGAATCACTGCAGTGCTATAGAGCCTGACTATTCATGTTCCTTCTCTCTATCATTGCTTTCAGTATCTCATCCATGATTGGGGAAGCTATGGTTTACTTAAGGAGTATTCCATTGGAAAGAAGATATGAAGAACTTGAGGAAACATATTTCAATTTCTCATACTGAATGGTGCTGCAAAGTTTAGCTCTTGTTTCTGGCAGTACTTCAAATTATCTAAAAACTATTTTTTAATATTTTAAAAGTTAATTATAGCTATAATTCGTTCTTTCCTAAATATGCAGTTTAGTTGGAGAGTAATTAGCAATAACCTGAATGGCAAAGTATTTGTATTTTAGAATTAAGAAAATTATGCAAGACATTCTTAATAATAAATTATAACAGGAAGATAGTTTCGTATCTGGGTTTTAGCTGGTTTGCATTCCCTTGCATCTGGGGTTTGAATGAGTAACAATATTTCATGTCCCTTGGAAATTACATATAGAAATTATGCATTATTATTGGAAGCATTAAAGTTAAAAAGTGCCAGATCCTACACCTAGTAAGTACTTGAATTTTTGTTATTCCCATATGCTTTTGGATAAAGCTTTTTAAGGAAATACTGTATTGAGAACTGGTATGTGACTATTCTTGAAAATGTATTTAGGTAGATGTCACCCTTGCTGATAGGTGAAATTATCTCTGTTAGGCTGTGTGAAAGACAGAAGTTGCTGCATTAAACATTCTGCATTTTCCTTAGGAAATGATTCTTTGGCAACTATTGTACCCAAGTACAATTGCAAATTTTATTTCCAAGACTGTCAGAGTGCAGTCTTGCCAGCTCTCATAATTTTGTGCAGCTCTAGTAATTTTGGGATATTCTTTTGTTTATCTCATGAAAGTATGAAAGGCTGCAAACTCTCATGTTTTCCTTTATTCAATATGGTCGCTATCTCTTATTACCATCAGTGAGGCTGAAGCCAGCAAGATGGCCACTATTGCCCTACAATGTATCTGTATGCAAAAGTGAAGTTGCCCTTAATAAAGTTAGCTGCTGCCTCCTGCTGTTTGTCAGTGGAATTGAAGTTATGTCTTTAAGCAAAATTGCTGCCATTCTGTGGTTCAGTGTTTAGATGGTGACACAAGGACTTGTGAGGCCTCAGAAGAAAACTGAAAGAAAGAGTGAAAAGGGACAGGGCACTAGGGTTAGATTTAGGGGGTTCAGATGAGATGGGGAAGAGGAGGAAAAAGACTGGGGACATGCAGAGGATAGTGATGGGAGGAGGATGAAGGGATTGGATGGCAGCTCTTTTGTCCAGGGGACAGTGGTGGAGAAGACTCCCTTTCTTTCAGGAACCACATATTTCAGCAGTTTGAAAGAAGAGAGGATAGTGCAAGCTGATGTTCACTTCTCTTGGTCACTATCCCTCCCCTCCTGGCCTGCCTAGCTGTGCAATGGTTACTTCAATGGCCTTGCAACTGCTTTTGGCAATAAGCATAATAATCAATATCCCATCACTGGCAGTGACCTAGGCATTTTGCTGGGCTGTGAAAATCTCCCCTAACAGGTCCAGGGAAGTGGACAAGCCCTGAGTGGGGGTGATGAGAGGGGCAGACAGTCAGGGGAGAGAAGGAACCGGTGAGGCTGTGTTGCTCGGTCCAGGGAAGGGGCAAAGACCTGGGGGGCAGTGCGGCACAGGAGAGGAGGAGCTGGAGAGATGATGCTTTCAGGTCCCGGGAAGGGGAACAACAGCTCTAGCTGGCAGCAAATGAGGGTTTGCTTAACAGTCAGCACAGTAACAGGAAGTGTATTTCAGTTCCCCAATCTTAGGAGTGAGGAGAGGGTTAGTGGAGTCTGCAGCTGGGCAGCGCCATGCATTTTTGTGTACAACAAAGATTGACTTTTCAATCTAAAATTATCTCTCTCACACACAGTGTGCCAGAAAAGCTCGGGGATGTTAAAAACTCAGAAGAAAGACATGGTTTGATGGTGTTTCTAAAACCTGGTGATTTGTCAGGGGTTTGACTCGTGAGTTTTGGTCTCTTGAGTTGGTCAGTACTGGAAATGGTAAACTTTCTGTTTGCTTTTTCATAATGGCTAGTGGGGAATAATTGTTTTTCGTTCACTGCAGTATCCTGACAACATTCAAAATTGCTCCTCAGCATGTAGCATTCATGACTAAATTCACACATAGGCAAAATGCCTGACCTATGCACCATTTAAAGCCAATGAACCACTTAAAGCCAAAGACTTCAGGCTTTAGGTAAGATTTATGTAGTGGATAGGGCCTCTGTGTTATAGCATTCCAATAGAAGGTGATATAGTATGTTTATGTTTAGGAATTTAAAATAATCGCAGAAACTGTGTACGTAGATAAGGGAGTAATGCATGAATGTTGTGCTGTCTTGCTGCTCTCACATCCAATTCCAGAGCATAAGTGGAGTAGAGAAAGAGCTAATTCACTAACTGGGACAGAGAAAATATGAACATGCAATGAAAAAATGCATCAAAATTTGTGCAAAAGCAAATACTCAAATATGAAGCATAGAAGACTACTAAATGCAAAACTGATCAATACATGCTCTGGAGAAAACTATGATGGGATTATATTGTTCCCTTAAGACCTTTTTAAGGATAGAGATGTGGCCTGAAGTGGCAACGTATGAGTGATTAATTGATGAGGCTGACAATGACACCTTTATCTTTATTGAAACAGTTTACAACAATATTTGCATAGAATACCTAATCTTTGTGGAAACTGGAACTTGCTCCTGATAATAATTCCCCAAACAAAACTAATTACAAATTAGTGTAATGACTTACAATGACTTATTGACTTATGACTTCTCTTTTTACGCTTGACAGATATGCATATCCCCTTTGATATACTTTACAAATTTCCAAGATTTGGATGGTGTTCAGATTTTCCATATTCGTGCAATTAGTGTATTGTATGGTTAAAAACACATACTTTGATAAATAGGCTATTATAGTAAGTGACTAAATTTTTTATTTGTAATACTATCAGTAAAGTCCAAATATTTTAGTCTCATCATTAGTATTACAGGTTATTCTTAAAGCTTGCCAGGGGTCTGGTTCACTTAACAATAGATCTTTATTTAATAAAACATCCTTTGGCCTAATGGTGAACAATGTACAATAATATTAGTGATAAGATACATCAATGCACTTAAAATTGCAGACGAAAAAATAAAGGAAATAAAAATGGCACCACATTGAGGAAGCAAGTGGTGACTCAGAGGATGAGATTTTGCATATATGACATTAATGCAATCCAAAACAGAAAAAATAAATGATTGGAAAACATATACTGGCCCCAGATGCAAAGACAAGGCATCAGCATACAAACACACAGGAAATTGAATTCCAAACAGACATTGGGACATCAGTGAATGTGCTAGGCTAGAAAGACTTCATCAGTATTATGCAAGAGAAAAAAAAAGAAATTGCAACCAAGCAAAGCTAAATTAAAATTGTATGATGGCACAAGAGTATTACCATGAGGGTAATGTAAATTACAAGCAGAATACCGTGGAAAAGTATACAAGCTAAATTTCAGGTAGAAGGCTTTAATAGCAGCCTGGTAGAAACTTGTTGTTCGATGCCCACTTTCCTTGATTTTGTAGCCTTAGCTTTATTATAACTAGCAGTGGAAGGGATAATAGGCAAAAAAAAAAAAAAAAAAAAAAAGAGACTTCCAGAGGCCAAAGTCTATTGTGAGTGAAATGTTAAAGACCTTTCAGAACTACAGCCCAGGGACCTTGTCAGGATTAAATTATTTCCTCAGGATAAATCATGTACTTCAAAGCAAACTATGTGTGTTGAACAGATAAACCATTATTCATATAATATAGCAGTGGATGGGCATATATTTCATCAAAACTGCAAAGATACTCACCCACTATGAACATGATAAAAACACAGATGTGGAAGATAGTGAAATATGCACTCAGTCAAGTCTTGATCAGTAAGTGATGGAAGGACTGCAGGCTTATGAACAAACAATAGATATTGAAACAATGAACAAAATACCAAATGATCAGAAAAACCCAAGTGCAATATAGCGTCCCCTGTCATCACAGGCTTTTGCTCACTTGAGCAGCAGATGGCCTGCAAAAGTATACACAAAACTTTGTGTATACTTGGAAAGAACCACCCTCCCAAATCCAAAGGAAAAGACCCTAGTTGTCAAGCATGTTGAGTTATTTAATTAGAAAAAACCTTGGTGTTAAGTTCATGTATGATATAGGCTTTGGTGGGAAGGGGGTCCTAACAGAATGGTAAATATGTAAGCTGGTTATGACATTCATTTTAATTTTGCTCTCTCAAATACGTGGCCCTATAGTATGGTTGTGCATAGGAATTTAAAGAACTCTAGTTTCAGGAATTTCATGACGAGTGAGAACAGCATCTGGAAGGAAGGATATTAGAAAATATCTGGTTCTCATATAATTCTATTACACAATCTCGTGGTCTGTTTATTGGTGGTTTATCAGAAACACACGCAAAGTCCCCAGAATTGTGGCATAAACATGATCTCAGTAAAGAAAGGAAGCACATCTATTCATGTTTGTGAATGGTTGATGAGGCAGTTCCCTTCGGCTGCTGTCGGTATAACTAAAACATTAGATATTATTAAACTATTATGAGATGAACAATTTAGTGGGCTCACTTGTAGGGCTAATGTGACAAAAGTGAGTAGTGACTGTCTTATTTCATTCTCCAACCAAACATAATGCTCTAAATTTTAAAAGGATTCTATATTTGGTTTAGACTTATTTTCATTTTAAATGTCCTATTAAAATCTATTTTAATGAGCTGATTATTTGGTAAGTTATATTTAAGTTGGGTTTTACATGGCTTGAAGACATGTACAAACAGCCACGATTAAATTTTAAATACATTCACTATATTAAAATAGCTGATGGGCTGTGGATTATGGTAAGACACCTCAAATATAATTTAGTCTACCTACCAGCCAAACAAGAACTGTCTGCTTACCTACTTGCCCATGTTTGTTAGCAAGAGATATTTCCAGTTGCCTTTCCTAAATAGGATGTGGCTGCTACTGGAGAAAATATGGGAAGTAATTAGAGTCTCTGAGTTGAGGGATTGAGCTGCCTTCATGTTGCCATGATTCTGAATGTGGAATGATCAGGAGATGGAAATGCCCCCCATTCTGCTGCTGTCTGGGTTCAACACTGCATTACATAAAGAATGTGTAGTACGAAGCTTTATATTGTTTTTTAGTCCACTGTGTATTGTTTAATGGCAGAACGAAAACTGAATACTAATATATTCTAATCAGCACATCTGATTACCAAGTTTAGTAAATTATATTTTCAAAATTAAAGGGTAGACTTTTAGCTGGTATTTACTTACATTGATGGGCAAGAATAGTTAAAGACCAAAGATGGGATGTAGGGTTAAAGTGGTTGACATGATTCTGATTCTCCCACATCCATGGCCAGGTGGCTTCATAGAACTTTTGTGGATGCTCCAGAAATAGTGTCTCAGAATTGTTTTCAGAGCAGTGTTTACAGGTCAGGAGTTGTAGTTCGTGGATATTAATTTATACAACCCCTGGCACTGCTCTGGTTGGTGCCAGCCTCAATCAGAGGGTATGTCTACAGTGCAGAGGTTTTTTTTGAAAAAACGACTGTTTTTCTGAAAAAAATTCACTTACATCCACACTGCAATCGAATTCTTTCAAAAAAAATCGAAAGAACAGAGGGGTTTTTCTGACATTAGTAAACCTCTTTCTACGAAGATGAAGCCTTTTTCTGAAAGAGCTTTTTCTGCCTCCAGCCATAGTAATCACAGCTTAAATGTTAGATAGCATCCATTCAGTGTGGTCACTATCTTTTGAAAAAGCAGATCACTTTTTCAATGAACTTTTGCTGTGCAGATGCTCTTTTTTGGACGAAGTTTTTTCAGAAGACCTCTTCCAGAAAAGCTTCTTCCAAAAGAAGCCTGCAGTCTAGACATAGCCCAAGTGAACAAATATTGTTCCGTTTGCAGTGTTTAATGTGTGGCCACTTCCTGGCCAATTCAGAATTTTTCTCCAAACATGTCTTAAATATAATTAAAAATATACTTCAAGTAATGATTTGTTGCCTTGATCAGCTGCTGATCTAAGTTGAGATGCTGGAATTTTTTTATAGAATTTTTTTAGACTTACAATATCTTTGAAAATCTGCTCCTTTCCTGTGGGAGTGAACCATTTTTCCTATTGCTGTAGATCAGCCTGAAATCTAACCGGGGCGGCCTGTGGATGTAGGCAATCTTGGCAGTTGCCTAGGGCACCGTGTTAAACATCACGCCATTGAGGGCTAAGGAGGCGAGAGCGCCGATCGCTCATTCTGCCTAGGGCGCCAGTTGCCGGCAGCTCTCCTCAAGCTGCTCCTGAATTTAACAGGAAAAACCAACATATAGTGGCTACAAAATCTGAGCTTCAGCTTTAAGAGTAACCAACTTTAGCCCCAAAGAATAGTTAACAGAAACAGGTCATGTGTCTTAATTTTCTGAGCTAGAGAGAATGAAAGAATCCCGAGTGAAAATAGTGTGTTTTGAAGGGTTGTTGGCATATATCTAGGATGGCTGCATTGCTCTCAAGTGGTGGAACGTAGACAACATTGAGCGATACAATGGGCATGATTAAAAAGTTGATGCCAGTGAAACCTTTACACTGTACCACACAATCCCCCTTTGGTTTTTTTTGTTTTTTGTTTTAGGGAGGCGAGGGTGAATGTCACATTTTACAGAAAAGCTGTCACGGAGAGATAGTTTAGAAATGACAGTGCCTGGGGACAAGGGTTAGTGTGTTACCTTCAGGGTGGATTGATTTAAATCAAGGCAATTTAAAACACTGATTAAAGGCATGATTTAAATCACCAAAAATAATTGATTTAAAGTTTCCCACTGATACTTTTTCACATATTTCTTCAAACAATGGTGCAAATCTAATCACTAAAACATGTATACCTCAGAACTTCATTTTACAACATCTAAGAGGGTACACTTTGTTTAATTGTTTTAGATAACCTGATTTTTATTAATTTAGGTAATAGTAGACAATACTAATTAGCTGTATCAAGCTTCAGATGCAGCAGCAGTACCTTAAGAATGGTAAGAACTAAATCACAATAATTTGCTGTACCAACACGATAGAATTTATATTTTATTAAACTAAATCTTGAATGTTACATAACTGTTTCACATTTGTAATTGTAGCAGTCTCCTGAGTTGTGGGCTGATGGCTGTCCTTAAACTCTTTTTTTTAATTTTAAATTCTATTTGCTCTAACCAACAAGTCCTCAGAACACGAAATGTAGTGTCCTTAAAACTTCTACAACTAGCTCTCATCTTCCCACTCCCACTGTCATTTTGATGCAGATCTGATTCCCAGTTATTCAGAAAGCTAAGAGTGACGGTGCGTAGAGTGCACTCAAATTTTGGAGTAAGCTTCATTGAAAACAAGCATAGGATGGGCTTACTTTGGGAAAGCTTATTTATGCTGAAGTAAAATAGGGAATAGATTTATGACATCACCATTGTGGTCTGTGACCGTGATGTTCCAAAATTAGGGGCATGTATTATGTGATATAGAATAAGAAAATGACACTGAGTGGCAACTGGCAAGTCTAGATTTTGCTTACTGTGGATTTCTGTACAGGCAGTCCCCGAGTTACGCGGATCCGACTTACGTCGGATCCGCAGTTACAAACGGGGCACTTCCTCTCCCTGGTCTCGAGCAGACCAGGGAGAGGAAGCAAAGCGGCGGCGGAACGCGCGGCCAGCTGACAGCCCAGACGCGTCTGGGCTGTCAGCTGGCCGCGCGCTCCGCTCTGCTCCTCCCCCCCGTCTGCAGACCAGGGGGAGGGGGAGCAGAGCGGAGCACAGCAGAGCGGCGGAACGCGCGGCCAGCTGACAGCCCAGACGCGTCTGGGCTGTCAGCTGGCCGCGCGTTCCGCCGCTCTGCTGTGCTCCGCTCTGCTCCCCCTCCCCCTGATCTGCAGGGGGGGGGAGCAGAGCGGAGCACGCGGCCAGCTGACAGCCCAGACGCGTCTGGGCTGTCAGCTGGCCGCGCGTTCTGCCGCTCTGCTCTGCTCCGCTCTGCTCCCCCTCCCCCTGGTCTGCAAACCATGGGGGGGGGAGGGGAAGCAGAGCGGAGCACGCGGCCAGCTGACAGCCCAGACGCGTCTGGGCTGTCAGCTGGCCGCGCGTTCCGCCGCTCTGCTCTACTCTGCTCCCCCTCCCCCTGGTCTGCAGACCTGGGGGACGGGGAGCAGAGCAGAGCAAAGCCGCGGAGCCCGAGGGCAGCAGGATAGTCACGGCGCGTCTGGGCTGTCCCGCTGCCCGCGTGTTCCGCCGCTTTGCTCTCCGTCCCCCTGGTTTGCAGACCAGGGGGACGGGGAGCAAAGCAGAGCAAAGCCACGGAGCCCGAGGGCAGCAGGATAGCCACGGCGCATCTGGGCTGTCCCGCTGCCCCCGTGCTCCGCGGCTTTGCTCCGGACGCCTGTGGTACAGCAGCTGGGGCGCTGCCGGTTGGTCCCGTAGCGCCGCTCTGGGTGCCACTGGACCAACCCAGCAGCACCCCAGCTGCTCTGCCCCAGGTGTCCCCTAGTCAGCAGCTGCTGAAAATGACCAGTGGCTGACTACAGGAAGCCCCTGCCCCGGGCTTCCTGGAATCAGCCGCTGATCAGTTTCAGCAGCAGCTGACTTGGGGATGCCTGGGGTTCTTAAGTTGAATCTGTATGTAAGTCAGAACTGGCGTCCAGATTCAGCCACTGTTGAAACTGATCAGTTTCAGCAGCGGCTGAATCTGGACGCCAGTTCCGACTTACATACAGATTCAACTTAAGAACAAACCTACAGTCCCTATCTTGTACGTAACCCGGGGACTGCCTGTACTATGTACTTGGGTAATAGATTCTAAACCTAGATAACTAATTAAACAAGCCATAAGTATTAGCTAAGCTAAACTTTTTTTTTGTTAAATCACATATACACGAAAAAAAAACATAGAAGAGAGACTTTGAAGAATGATGCAAGGTTAATCCACATTGTTCTTCAAACATATCCACATCTTCATCCACATTATTGTCTCCTAATAAGCAGTTTTCCTTATGATGTTTCATTCTTGTAAGCAGGCCCTGCATCTTCTTCTTGCACTGCTTATACTTGACACATTTTCCTTTTTTACCCTGGCAACAAATATTCCTAGAAAGGGTCTCTCTTACATCCAGAAGACATGATAGCTTTTCTATGGTTAAAGCATAGGAGAATATAGGAAACTATGGTGTGTGCTGAATAATGTCTTCCCTTTTTCTTTCCAGTCCACTCCACTGTTCCTTTCTATGCTGTCTCCGTCCTTTCTTATATATTGTCTCTTTGTCTTTAGACAATGTCTTAACTAACTCAGAACAAAAACAATCTATCCAGCCTTTGCACATGCTAGTCTGCTGAGATAAAGAAAGCCCAGAATTTTCAAAAAGCAAGAGCTGGTTGTTAGGCTGGGCAGACTCCAGCAAGTAATTCAATTTTATGAAGTATAGGTGTAGTATGTTTCTGGTAAGATTTAATTGTAACTTGAATTGTATTTTTAAATGAGAAATTTAGTATTGATTAAAAAATCTGATTTGAATTGAAAATATGATTTTTTTAAATAATTGATTTTTATCTACCCTGGTTACTTTTGTTCTTCTCCTCGCACTTCTCTACTGAGCTGAACCTCAGAAACAGGGAGATTGGGTCTGTATCCAGACATCATAAAGAATGTGAATTGTGTCCGTAGTTGGGTAAAAGACGCAATGTCCTAATGAAATATACCAATTATTATGATAATAAGAGAGAACAAAAAAAAAAAGCTTCATACCCAGAACCCACATTGACTAGCCTGCAGGCAACTGGGAGCACTCTGTGTGCACAGGAAGAAGGCCGAGTTTATCCTCTTGTTGGCCATGTTAGCTGCTATAGCATATGTGTTTGCTTGGTACAGATTATCACTGTTTCCTAATTGCTGTACCAGCATGCTAGTAAATGTTAGCCCTTTGCTTCCTGTCTGTGACTGGGTTGCAGGTCAGGGAACAGGATCAGGAATAGTCAGTGTTGGAAAGCAGCAGAAAGGGGATGGTCATGTTAGCTGCCCTATGTGCACTACGGGATTGCTCCTTGCCTGGTCTGATGCCAATTGCTGGAAAATGCTGGCATTTTTGTGGGTTTATTTAGTTTCCAAATGTATCAACACCCTTCCAGAGATTAGGCGGTTCTATAGTACTAGGAAATCTTCCTAGTTCTCATCCTACTTTCATAAATTTTCAACTCACGTTTCCCTATCTCATGCTAGATCTATTGACATCTGGTCTAAACCTGGCCTTGAATCATTCATATCCATGTTCTTCACCACCCAGTTTCATTCCCACCTTGCACACTCTCTGCTACAAAATCTGTTCCCATCCACTCCCTTACCTTCTCCTGCTCCCTCTGGAGCACATGCTACTTCTAAATGAAAAAAAAAATGGTAGTAGTATCAAGATGTGTATATAATGAACCTAATTAACCATGTAATCTCATTACAATCCTTGTCCTCCCTTCCCCTTTTCTCTCCCCTACTGTTTATAATTCTCTTTTGCTGCATCACTTCTGAAATTAGCTTGTAAACTCCTTGGGGCATGAAGACTGTCTTTTGTTTAAGTGAAGCACCTACCCACTTTAGACATTATACTAACAATAATCCTTCTCATATAAAACTGTTTGACCTGACTACTCACACTGTAGCATCTGCACCTAACTATTGGGGAAATCTGCCTTATTTGCATTAGTTAGACAACAGTTAATTTTGATAGGAAACTAAATGACTAATAGTAACTGGTCAGTTCCAGCATTATGACAGACCAAATTGTTGAGAACAGACTAGTGATTAATAAGATAGAGGAATGGAAAAAGTACCTTGGGAGCCTAGTTTATTGAAACGGAAAAGGAGCTTTATGGAAATCCCACATTCTTTACATTGGTTGATATTCTGGACTACTATTTCAGTTTTATTATCAGACAGAAAAAAATAAAGTTCCCAAGACACAAAAATCCAAAAAGGGCTCGATAAAAATGCGCTTACTCAATGCATAATGCATTAACTATATTTTGTTCCTTTTGTACAGAGCCAAAGAGAACAAATAATCAATGCTTTTGGCCCTTTCTGGGCCTCAGTCAAGAAGCATCTCCTTGAGCAGTTTAGTGGGGAAAAGAGGGAGGAAAAAAACGCTAGAGAAGTTTTCAAAGGAATTCCACACATGGCCCTACAAATCTGTATCTTCAATGGCCCACATTTTTCTTTCTCTGTGCGTAGTCACGTTCAGTTGTGAATAAGAGAATGTACATTTCCAGTAATTGAATTGAATTAATGGGTGGAAACTGATGCTCACTACGGGGCTTAACGGAAAAGGCTACGCAAATTGCTTTTGTGGAAGAGGCTTTTCTGCCATTTGGCCTTGTCTAGATGGGGCCAAATGGTGGAAAAGGCTCCTTTTACGGCAGAGCCGTATGCCTCATGAAACGAGGTATACAGGGCTCCCTGAAAGAGTGCATTTGCTCTTTCACAAAAAAAAGAGCAAACATGTTTCTTGACACATAGTCTAGACATAGCCTTGCTAAATAGTCTAAGATCAATCCTGAAATCTGACTGTGGCTAGCAGTCCTTACTCATGCAAGCAGTTGTGTTAATATTTACAGTGCTATTTGCATAAGAACATAAGAACATAAGAACGGCCGTACTGGGTCAGACCAAAGGTCCATCTAGCCCAGTATCCTGTCTACCGACAGTGGCCACCACCAGGTACCTCAGAGAGGGTTGACCGAAGACAATGATCAAGCGATTTGTCTCCTGCCATCCCTCTCCAGCCTCTGACAAACAGAGGCCAAGGACACCATTTTATCCCCTGGCTAATAGCCTTTTATGGACCTAACCTCCATGAATTTATCCAGCTTCTCTTTAAACTCTATTATAGTCCTAGCCTTCACAGCCTCCTCTGGCAAGGAGTTCCACAGGTTGACAACACGCTGTATGAAGAAGAACTTCCTTTTATTAGTTTTAAACCTGCTACCCATTAATTTCATTTGGTGTCCTCTAGTTCTTCTATTATGGGAACTAATAAATAACTTTTCTTTATCAGCCTTCTCCACACCACTCATGATTTTATAGACCTCTATCATATCCCCCCTCAGTCTCCTCTTTTCTAAACTGAAAAGTCCCAGTCTCTTTAGCCTCTCCTCATATGGGACCCGTTCCAAACCCCTAATCATTTTAGTTGCCCTTTTCTGAACCCTTTCCAAGGCCAAAATATCTTTTTTGAGGTGAGGAGACCACATCTGTACACAGTATTCAAGATGTGGGCGTACCATAGTTTTATACAGGGGCAGTAAGATGTTCTGGGTCTTATTTTCTATCCCTTTCCTAATAATTCCTAGCATCCTATTTGCCTTTTTGACCGCCGCTGCACACTGTGTGGAAGTTTTCAGAGAACTGTCCACGATAACTCCAAGATCTCTTTCCTGATTTGTCGTAGCCAAATTAGCCCCCATCATACTGTACGTATAGTTGGGGTTATTTTTCCCGATGTGCATTACTTTACACTTATCCACATTAAATTTCATTTGCCATTTTGTTGCCCAATCACTCAGTTTGGTGAGATCTTCTTGGAGTCCCTCACAGTCTGCTACTGTCTTGACTATCCTAAACAGTTTGGTATCATCTGCAAACTTTACTACGTCACTGCTTACTCCTTTCTCCAGATCATTTATGAATAAGTTGAAAAGGATTGGTCCCAGGACTGACCCTTGGGGTACACCACTAGTTACCCCTCTCCAATCTGAAAATTTACCATTTATTCCTACCCTTTGTTTCCTGTCTTTTAGCCAGTTCTCAATCCAAGAAAGGACCTTCCCTCTTATCCCATGGCCATGTAATTTACACAAGAGCCTTTGGTGAGGGACCTTGTCAAAGGCTTTCTGAAAATCCAAGTATACTATATCTACTGGATCCCCCTTGTCCGCATGTTTGTTAACCCCTTCAAAGAACTCTAATAGATTAGTAAGACAGGATTTCCCTTTACAGAAACCATGTTGACTTTTGTCCAACAAATTATGTTCTTCTACATGATTCACAATTTTATTCTTTACTATTGTTTCGACTAATTTGCCCGGTACTGAAGTTAGACTTACCGGTCTGTAATTGCCAGGATCGCCTCTAGAGCCCTTTTTAAATATTGGTGTCACGTTGGCTACCTTCCAGTCATTAGGTACGGAAGCCGATTTAAAGGATAGGTTACAAACCACAGATAATATCTCAGCAATTTCCCATTTAAGTTCTTTTAGAACCCTTGGATGAATGCCATCCGGTCCCGGAGATTTGTTAACATTAAGTTTTTCTATTTGTTCCAAAACCTCCTCTAATGATACTTCAATCCGGGATAGTTCCTCAGATTCATCACCCACAAAGGACGGTGCAGATTCAGGAATCTCCCCAACATCCTCAGCCGTGAAGACTGAAGCAAAGAAATCATTTAGTTTCTCCGCAATGGCTTTATTGTCCTTGATTGCTCCTTTTATAGCTCGATCATCTAGGGGACCCACAGGCTTTTTAGCAGGCTTCCTGCTTCTAATGTACTTAAAAAACATTTTGATATTTCTTTTTGAGTTTTTGGCTAGCTGTTCCTCAAAATCTTTTTTTGCTTTTCTTATTACATGTTTACACTTGATTTGACAGTGTTTATGTTCCTTTCTATTTATCTCACTAGGATTGGACTTCCACTTCTTAAAAGATACCTTTTTGTCCCTCACTGCTTCTTTTACATGGTGGTTAAGCCACGGTGACACTTTTTTAGGTCTCTTGCTATGTTTATTAATTTGGGGTATTCATTTAAGTTGGGCCTCTATTATGGCTTTAAAAAGTTTCCATGCAGCTTTCAGGGATTTGGCTCTAGTCACTGTGCCTTTTAATTTCTGTTTAACAAACCTCCTCATTTTTGTGTAATTCCCCTTTTTGAAATTAAATGCCAGGGTGCTGGACTGCTGAGGTGTTCTTCCCACCACAGGAATGTTGAATGTTATTATATTATGGTCACTATTCCCAAGCGGTCCTGTAACGGTTATATCCTGGACCTGATCCTGCACTCCACTCAGGACTAAATCGAGAATTGCCTCTCCCCTTGTGGGTTCCTGCACTAGCTGCTCCAAGAAGCAGTCATTTAAGCCATTGAGAAATTTTATCTCCACTTCTCTTCCTGAGGTGACATGTATCCAGTCAATATGGGGGTAATTAAAATCCCCCATTATTATAGAGTTCTCTATTTTGGTAGCCTCTCTAATCTCCCTCAGCATTTCTATTTCAATATCGCTGTCCTGGTCAGGTGGTCGGTAATATATCCCTACTGCTAATTTCTTATTATTGGAGCATGGAACTTCTATCGATAGCGATTCTATGGAACATGTTGATTCACTTAATATTTTTATTTCATTTGATTCTACATTATCTTTGGGTACGTCTAGACTACATGCCTCTGTCGCCAGAGGCATGTAGATTAGGCTACCCGACAGAGTAAAATGAAGCGGCGATTTAAATAATCGCCGCTTCATTTAAATTTACATGGCTGCCGCTTTGAGCCGACAAACAGCTGATCAGCTGTTTGTCGGCTCAGCGCGATAGTCTGGACGCTCCCCTGCCGACATGAAAGGGAGCTGTCGACAACCCAGGTATGCCTCCTGGGATGAGGCATACCTGGGTTGTCGACAGCTCCCTTTGATGTCGGCAGGGGAGCGTCCAGACTATCGCGCTGAGCCGACAAACAGCTGATCAGCTGTTTGTCGGCTCAAAGCGGCAGCCATGTAAATTTAAATGAAGCGGCGATTATTTAAATCGCCGCTTCATTTTACTCTGTCGGGTAGCCTAATCTACATGCCTCTGGCGACAGAGGCATGTAGTCTAGACGTACCCTTTCACATACAGTGCCACTCCGCCACCCACCTGGCCTGCTCTATCCTTTCTATATATTTTATATCCCGGTATGATTGTGTCCCACAGATTTTCCTCATTCCACCAGGTTTCAGTGATGCCTATTATGTCTATATCCTCATTTAATACGAGGTACTCTAGTTCACCCATCTTATTAGTCAGACTCCTAGCATTTGTGTAGAAGCACTTTAAAAATTTGCCACTGGTTATTTGTCTGCCCTTCCCTGATGCATTGGATTCCTTTCTATGCGGTTGTTTGTCAGCTCTGGCCAATGGTTTGCCCTCTCCCCTCCTCTCTTTCTGACTACAGCTTAGAGAATCTCTATCAACGGATTCTCCTCTAAGAGAAGTCTCTCTCCGATTTACGTGCATCTCCGCACCAATCGGCTTTCCCCCATCTCTTAGTTTAAAAACTGCTCTACGGCCTTATTAATGTTTAGTGCCAGCAGTCTGGTTCCACCCTGGTTTAGAATTTGTTGGATAGGGCTGGAAGAATTTGTTGGATAGGGCTTTTACACACAAATTCCATTATTTGTACCCATGAGTAATTGTCTTCAAAACTGAGTTTGCAAATTTAGAAACTGTTTTTCTTCTTAAATCTTCCTACAAACTGGGAATAAGTAAAGTAGATTTAAAGGGTTTAACTTAAACCAACTTTTTTCACTGAGAGAAACTCCTGCAAGTGTTGCAGCAATGATTACCTCTGGGGCACATCTACACAGCAGGGCCAAAGCCAAAATAAGCTACACAACTTGAACTATGTTAATTGCGTAGCTTAAGTCAAAATAGCTTATTTCAGTTTTCGGTGCTGTCTACACAGCAGGAAGTGTGGGAAAGAGCACTCTTCCTCTGACTTCCCTTACTTCTTGTGAAATCAGGGTTATAGGAGTTGGAGTAAGAAGTCCTCCAGCTCGACACTATTTTGAAATAAAGGCTTTTAGTGTGGACACACACTATGGGTGTGTCTAGACCTCTCTGCCAACAGAGAGATGTAGATTAGGCACATCGAAATTGCTAATGAAGTGGGGATTTAAATATGGCCACCACTTTTTTTTGGCACGGAGTTTTGTTGGAGAAAAGTGGCAGTCTAGAGGCTGATCTTTCGAAAAATAAAGCCTTTTTCGAAAGATCCTGTAAATCTCATTTCACGAGGGATAAGGGATCTTTCGAAAAAGGCTTTATTTTTTGAAAGATCAGCCTCTAGATTGCCGCTTTTCTCCGACAAAGCTCCGTGCCAGAAAACAGCGGTGGCCATTTTTATGCTAATGAAGCACAGGATATTTAAATCCCTGCCCTATGTTATTTTGGAATAATGTAATTTACTCCAAAATAATGCTGCTGTGTAGATGTACCCTTAGTATTCACTGCAAGATTAACTTAAGTTCTGACCCAAGTGCTGTTCCCACCTAACTCCTGTCCACAGACAAAAAACCTGGTACTCAAGTGGCGTCAGAGAAGGGAAAGGCCCTTGGGGATGTGGTAGGGGAGGAGTGGGTCATGGGGATGTCCATTTTTGTGTGATTAGAATGTTGGCAACAGTAATCAAGAGTAGCTTGTTAAATTGAAGGTGAGCAAGTTGGTGAAGGTGGTGTAGTTTCCTAACTAAAGGTGCCTCTTACTTTTTCTGTAGGGATCCTGTGTGTTGCAATGTAGCTCTATGGACTACAACTCCCATGAGCCCATGAGGAAACCAGGAAGAGAAAGCTTGTCTGGGCATGTGGAGAGGGGGTCTGGGAGTCTCCATTTTTGGGAGAGAGCCAGGCTGCTGTGGAGGACTCTTATCCAGTCCAGGAGCTGTTATGTTGCAGCCTGGGACTGAGAGCCTTTGGGACTTGGATCTAGCAGGTTGCTTCTGGGGCAGCTGATTGCCCTAGAGGGAAGAGAGACTGGCTGTGCCTGTGGCTGAGAAGTTCCACACAACGACCAGCACACAAGAGGAGGCTATAAGTAAATGGGCTCTTTGGGAAAGTGCTGCCTGGGACAGACCTCAGAGATATAGACTAAATCTGCATCCAAAGAGAGGCAAAGTGTCCAACTCAGGGAACCAGAACTACTGGCATTAGGTGGAGCCTGCTCTAGTCACAGAGGGAGTTTGCAGCTGGATACACAGCTTGGACTAACACATACACAACCTACAGAGAGCCTCCACTCTAGCTGCAGATCTTCAAGCATGCCCACGCACGTGTCTGGGATTCTGAGTCCAGAGAAGTGCACACTCTGGGGTGGGATAGATGGTAGCAGTGCAAATGCCAGCTAGATAAGTTCCTATTACTTCTGTGTACTTTGTTAGTTGATTTTATTCACTGTTAATCTGTTAAACCCTGTTTCTTTAGGTTGTTAAGTAAAGGTGAGTTCACTTTAATGTAATCAATTAGATGTAAATTATTTATAATTTTTGTCCTGGAGTTAGATCCAGATTATTGCTGGAATAATTTTATTCCTGGAGGCTCCCAAGGCACACCGTTAAGTGTCTATAGGACCAGCAAGGTGGAGGCACCGCCATCGTATATTCTTTATGAGCAAGGGACTGCAGCAAGGGGGTGGATAGGGAATCCCCAACTAAACAACATCACCACTGGGGTACTCAGGATCTCCTCTTGTGTTAAAACCATCAGATCAGATAAAACTGATCAGTTTCAACAGGCTGAATCTGGACGCCAGTTCTTACATACAGATTCTACTAAAGAACCCCAGGCGTCACCAAGTCAGCTGCTGCTGAAACTGATCAGCGGCTGATTCCAGGAAGCCCGGGGCAAAGCAACTCTGCCTTGGGCTTCCTGTAGTCAGTGATGGTCAGTTTCAGCAACGGCTGACTTGGGGACGCCTGGGGCAGAGCAGCTTGGGTGCTTCTGGGTTGCTTCAGTAGCGCCACTCCTCGGCGCTACTGGACCAACCCAGCAGCACCCAAGCTGCTCTGCCCCAGGCGTCCTGATTCAGCCGCTGCTGAAACTGACCAGCAGTGGCTGAATCAGGACGCCTGGGGCAGAGCAGATGGGGTGCTGCCGGGTTGGTCCAGTAGCGCCCAGAGCGGCGCTACGGGACCAACCGGCAGCGCCCCAGCTGCTGTACCACAGGCGTCTGGAGCAAAGCCGCGGAGCACGGGGGCAGCGGGACAGCTCAGATGTGCCACGGCTGTCCTGCTGCTGGCATGCTCCGCGGCTTTGCTCCCTGTCTCCCTGGTCTGCTGGTCTCCAGCAGACCAGGGAGACGAGGAGCAAAGCGGAGCAAAGCTATGGAGCACGGAGGCAGCGGGACAGCTATGGCGTGTCTGGGCTGTCCGCTGCCCGCGTGCTCCATGGCTTTGCTGCCCATCTCCCTGGTCTGCTGGAAAACAGCAGACCAGGGAGATGGGCAGCAAACCCCGTTCGTAACTGCGGATCTGACATAAGTCGGATCCGCGTAACTCGGGGACTGTCTGTATATGCAGGCAGAGTCCCTGAAACAGTGACACTGGCATGAGCTCGGTAACAACAGAATATATGTTTATTGCTAGAATGGTAGACAGAGTCTGCTCCCTTCCTCTGGACCCCCAAACGCTGACTCCAAAAACACTTTAACTTCCCTCAGACAGGAAGCACCTTCCTTTCAGGAGCTGTCTGTGGATGTATCACACATGCAGACCCAGCCAGAACAGTAACTCGGTTTCAATAATGATCTCTTCTTCCATTGAGGATGTATGTCCTCTTATTTAGATGGTGGTGTGAAGTCTCAGAATTCTTCTAGTGTCTTTGCTGCTTCTGCATTTCCAAAGAAGCAGAGACAAATTTTTCCATTTCAGGCTGGATAGGCGGCTACATGCCTGTTGGAGGTAGACCCTGTCACTGTGATCTCTTGGATGTAGACCCTGTATCCCTTCCAGGATCAAATAGTGCAGTACAGTATAACTGGAAATAAAAGTGAAGGCCATGAAGAAGCTTCATTTGATATAATTCAGGGAGCTTGTCTGTGCTTAAAACACTAAGGATACATCTCGACACTTGCTCCCTATCTCGAGATTGGCTACATTTGCATCCCTACCAAAACTGCGAATGAAGCGGGGATTTAAATATCCTGCGCTTCATTAGCATAATCTCACCCGCCCACCATTCCGATCGCCAGCTGATTCGAACCAGGAAGTGCGCTCTGGGCTGTGGTAGTTCAAATCAAACCCCTTGGTTCAAACTAACATTACTCCTCAAAAAATGAGGAGTAATGTTAGTTTGAACCAAGGGGTTTGATTCGAACTAACGCGGCCCGGAGTGCACTTTCACTTTCGAATCAGCTGGCATTTGGAATAGCGCACAGCAAAGATTATGCTAATGAAGCACAGGATATTTAAATTTCTGCTTCATTAGCAATTTCAGTTGGCTATATTTGCATCTCTAGTTTGAACTAGGGTGCAAGTGTAGACATACCCTAAGACAGCACAGCTGCTCTGCTATCATTCTTCAGTCTAGATGGTATCTACAGTTATGGGAGGGTAGCTATGTCAGTGAAAGAATTCTTCCATTGATCTAGCACGGTTTAAACTTGAACTGAGATAGACTTAACTATGCCACTCAAGCATCTGGATTTTTCATGCCCTGACCAATGAAGCTAAAACAACCTAATTGTCTAGAGTCGACCAGGCTTCAGTAACATAAATTAATGGGAATATTTCCCTTTGGGAAGTGCGTTACCTCCCAGTCCAATAGCGAGTACAATTCCAAGTCCTGATTTCATTCCTCTGAGCCCTAAATGATTTAGGCCCTGCCTCTCTGAAAGACAACTTCTCTCTCCATGAATCAGAAAAACAGGTGCGGGTTAAGTTTTCAGGGCTAAGGACAAGGCTTTCTCTGTTGTATATACTTGGCTTCAGAATCCTATTCCAGTCAAACTAGGCCCAGGTCTTAGCCTCTTAGGCTGTGTCCAGACTCCATGCCTCCGTCGCATGTAGATTAGCCAGATCGGAAGAGGGAAATGAAGCCGCGATTAAAATAATCGCGGCTTCATTTAAATTTAAATGGCTGCCCCGATCTGCCGATCAGCTGTTTGTCGGCAGATCGGGAGAGTCTGGACGCGATGCCCCGACAAAGAAGCCTTTCTTCATCGACACAGGTAAACCTGGTTTCACGAGGCTTACCTGTGTCGATGAAGAAAGGCTTCTTTGTCGGGGCATCGCGTCCAGACTCTCCCGATCTGCCGACAAACAGCTGATCGGCAGATCGGGGCAGCCATTTAAATTTAAATGAAGCCGCGATTATTTTAATCGCGGCTTCATTTCCCTCTTCCGATCTGGCTAATCTACATGCCTCCGTCGACGGAGGCATGGAGTCTGGACACAGCCTTACAGGTAAATATCTGTAGGCAAAAGTCTTCCCATAACAATAGTGTAAAATTGCCCAGCAAATTGGAAATGAGTAGACAGAAAAACTAGAAGATATACATACGTGCCCTTTATTTAAAATGATGTCCTCCCTGAGGATTCCTGTTAACTCTTACTAATTTCCTACTTTTTTTCTCAGCACAAATCAACATATTATAGTTTCATGCACCAAATGCTGGGTAATAATACGAAGACTCCATGTTTATAAAACTAAGCAAGGTTTTTATTAAAAAAACGATTTAAACTAGGGTTTCTCAAAGTGGTCCACGAAACCACTTTGAGAAACCTACTAACTGACTTCTCAGGTGTGTTTATTTATCGGCTCCCATTGGCTCCAGTTCACCGTTTGCAGCCAAGGGGAGTTGCGGGAAGTGGCGTAGGCCAGGGCACTGCTTCCCGTGGCTCCCCTTGGCTGCAAAAAGCAAACTGGAGTCAATGGGAGCTATAAGGCTCCATGGCCGTGGAGCTGGTAAATAAACACACTGGAGCTGCCAGTTAGCAGGTTTCTCAAAGTGGTTTCACAGAGATGCTGTGAAAGAGATGCTGCAGATTCAGCTACCATTCAAGCTAAGATCATGCAGATTCACTTATTGGTTCCTTCTCAAATCTTCCCACCTGCAACCTATGCTCTTTTCTACAGGTTCCTTGCAGACTGATCAAGTTGGGAGGGATCGGTGAATAAACGTATTTGAAGCATATGACAGAACTTCGTTTTGGATTTAAATAGAAAATTGTGTTTCATGACACAGTTGATTTCTTGCCATTTCTTGGGTCTACTTTCAATTATCATAATGTAACTTTGGAGAAAAACTGTTGAATTCAGAGGATTTATGCCTGTGTTGTCTCATTCAGACATCTTTGTAACCTTTGTGGTAGTCACTTCCCTCAGGACTCCTCCATGTGACCTGTGCTTTTTCCACCAACCCAACTCATAAATTATTATTATTTTTTTAAATAGCACTTAGGCTGTCGAAACTGCTGCTAGCCTTGAAGATTTGTAGTGTACCCTGTAATTTTGAGATGGAAAAAAATCGCTTAAGTGACAGAAGAAATATTGCATTTCACGATAAAACTACTTTTGTATTTCATTTTCTGTTCAAGTCATTCATATCCCTGTCACTAACCTCATTAGGTCAAGGGCTTGAGGCAGAGTGGGCATAACGTTTTTGGTCATAGTAAATGTAATCCATTCTTTAGTAGCCAAGTATTTGCAAATATCTGTAATTTCAAAACTGAAATGAATGTTGTATTTATTCCGAAGGCAAATATTATAAAGACAAGGTGTTATTGAAGTTTTCATTCTTTAGAATTTGTAATTAACTGGCAACTTTCCACAATTCAAACACACAGGACTTGGCGCTTGTCCTTTTGGACATATTAATGAACCTTCTGGTGCCAAGCATGTTTCTTAGGATGCCATTCTTCTGGCTGGGAAGCAAATCCTACATTTTCAGAACTTAATAGGAAATTCTATAAGCCAAGTAGTTGAAATAATAAAGAAAAAATTAATCAGGCACATACTAACTGTGAATCATGGATCGAAGCATCTGCAGCACTCAGTGGATGTCTGGATAACATACTTGCTGTGCTATTTTGCCAGCTTTCGTCTGGAGTGGTTCATCGGAACAGAACAGATGCTAGTGTGAAATAGGTCATTATAGCAGCAGGGCATTAGAACAGAGGCATTTCTTTTTTCTTGCAGCAACAGCTATTCCTTTTTTATTCACACCAATTATGAAAATGCTAGCCAAATCTGAAATATGAATGCATGTATCATGACAAACCAATACTTTTAAAAAGCATCAAGGTAAAAGCTAGCCCCATAATGAAGCTTCACAAAGCATTCCTTTTATAGTATGAGTAAGGAACCTTCACAATGCTCATAGAGGGTGTTTTTTGTTTTGTTTTCTGTTTTTGTGTTTTAGTATAGACAGTATTGAATGCCTTCTTGGTGGCAAATGCCCAGAAGCAGAGATGCTAATTCTCATGAGTTTCATCAGTCATTTCAAAGGAGAGGTCATACAGATAAGAAAAATGAACAGTATGCAGTATGTGAAGCAGTGACATTCAATGAGTCCTTGTCACTAGCAGCCATTAGCATGCCAGCCTGCTGTTATGTTTCAGTGCTTTATGTGCTTTTCTTGACCAGGCAGGGAGCCTTTGGAGCAACGTAGCAGTTAATACTATACAAGTTATTGTTTCTTTCTTGAATGCCTTATATTTTAGTGCCATTGAGATGCTTTTTTGTCCCCTGTGCATCTAAAATTTTAAAGAGAATCAAAGAATGCATAATTTATATCTGTCCCAGAAGTAATGGAGTGACTCAGTGATATCTGTGAAGGAGATGATTTTAAATATCATGTCTTATGCAAGAGGTGATTTTTATATAAAAACTGTAAGAGTTGGCCTCAGGGATACCCAGATAATTATCCTTACAACACTGGGTGTGGATTCCAGGGGGATTGTAGATGAAAGCTATAGTGTATTAGATTTACCCTTGTGTATCATAGTTGCCATAATGGAAAACATAGCAACTGATGCATCTTGGGGAATAGAACTTGTATTTTGACTCTGAATAGCATACACAGGAGATGTGAGAATGCAGGTTTACCATAATTGTGTTGAAGAATTCATAAAAGGCTCAGGCATTTGTTTACCACTGAAATACTTTCTGTCAGTTAAAAGAAAAAAAATGTTTACTGATATAGAGCAGGACCCATCACTATACCATTTATCATGTAGCACAGCTCCACCAGACTATTTCTGGTTTCATTGAACTAAAAGCCCAGAAGTGCCATGGCTAGAAATAAACGTCTGCTGCTTTGATATGCTATATGTTTGAAAATACACTTTAAGGTTGGTATTATAGATATTTCAAAGAGAATATAAATTGGTTCAGCATTCTTATTCTTTACAATCCAGTTGTATGTATGCACTGGAGTTCTATCAAATTTGTTTTCAATAGCATTTTTAAAAAATATTTGAGTTATTTTACATTCCCTTTTTTTCTGAATTATCGTAAACAGACTCCTCTGAGCTCTGAACTTAGACTTTCCAGTACTAAAATTAATGTAATCATCTTGCTGTTTCAATAGTTTAAAATGTTTAATAACCTGTACACAAATGCTACCATCTGCTTTTTAGCATTGTGCTCCTGAGGAAACAAGTGGATTTTTTTCCTCTACAGGAGGTCATAGTTTTTAACTTTTGTTTCTTAATTTTATAGTATTGGCATTGAGAATTTTAAATCTTCCTCCAAAAGTCCACTAATGGGGCTGCTGATAAGCAATCTTCTTTTGTTAAAGATCTGTAATTTATATTGTATCCCTGATATATTTCAGCATACGCATTACTGCATTGATTAGAATACTGTCTGTTTATTACTTTTAGGCTGTGTCTAGACTGGCCAGTTTTTCCGGAAAATCAGCCGCTTTTCCGGAAAAACTTGCCAGCTGTCTACACTGGCTGCTTGAATTTCTGCAAAAGCACTGACTTCCTACTGTAAGAAATCAGTGCTTTTTGCGGAAATACTATGCTGCTCCCATTCGGGCAAAAGGGCTAGTGTAGACAGCCGAGATTTATTTTCCGCAAAAAAGCCCCAATCGCGAAAATGGCGATCAGGGCTTTTTTGCGGAAAAGCGCATCTAGATTGGCCACGGACACTTTTCCGCAAAAAGTGCTTTTGCGGAAAAGTGTCCGTTTCAATCTAGACGCTCTTTTCTGAAAATGCTTTTAACAGAAAACTTTTCTGTTAAAAGCATTTCCGGAAAATCATGCCAGTCTAGACGTAGCCTTAGACTGTTGATATATATGAAGTAAGTAAAAAGTTATAATTTTATTCTGGGGAGTGAGGTTTTAAGGAAGAGATGGAATTACTTTTATTTCTTGCAAATTTGTTAGCTCACAATTCCATTCTGGTACCCCAGTAAAAATCAGGAGTAACTTCATTCATTTCCTGTTTCCATGGAGTAAGTCCAAATTTACACTACTGTCTTTGCCAAAAGGAACTTATATAGTGTGACAGGTTCAGTCACTGAGATTTCCCTTGATGTGCTGAAATACCACTGAGTCCACTTTCCTGCCCTCGTAGGTGCTCCTCAACTTTGTCCTGCTGAGCCAGGCCCACAGGCTTCCTCCAGCAGTGACACAGAGATAGGGTCACAGCCCTCTGCAGCATGTTACAGACACTGAGATCAGCTCACCTCTGGGAGGCTCAGCTAATGGGACTTGCCTCAGCACCCAAATACATAGCTCAGTGGGACCTGAACCCCACCCAGATAAATCTGTCTTACCATGTATAAAGTTTTATTCAAGGTAAGGTCATGTTTGCCCTCTGTCTCAGGGTAAAGAGAGATGCGTGTACTCCTTACTTACACTGGGTATATTGATAAACAAAATTATTTACTAAGTAGACAAGGTGGAATTTAAGCGAGATCGTAAGTGATAAAAGACAGAACTATACAGGTTACTAAACAAAACGAAGGAGAACATGCAAGCTAAATTTATACACAAAGATACTGGCTACATATCTCACCCTCAAAGCTGTTCTGGAAATATGGGCTCAGTCTTCCTCCACCTCCTCACCCTCCATTCAGTTTTAGATGTTGTCAGCAGTTATCTTGACTGCAGTAGCCAGGGAGAACTGAGGACTAAGATTATCTCTCTCCCAACCCTTAAATGGTTTTGAATAAGGTAGGCATCCTCTGTATTCAGTCTAACTCCTTCCAACTTCTCATGGAAAAGATGGATTCCAGTATCAGTTGATATGGTCACATGTCTTCATAGGAGCCTCATAGCCCCTCCTCCTAAGCTTACAGGAAAAATAAGTCTATTCACAGATCATTCATGACGGGGATCCTCAAGGAATCCATTCTGAAGCATTTGAAAGAGGGGAATATGATCAGGAAAGGTCAACATGGATTCACCACAGGCAAGTCATGCCTGACCTATTTGATTAGCTTCTGTGATGAGGTAACTGGCTCTGTGGACATAGAGAAGTCAGTGTATGTGATATACCTTGATTTTAGCAAAGCTTTTGATACGGTCTCCCACAATATTCTTGCCGGCAAGTTAAGGAAATATGGATTGGATAAATGGACTGTAAGGTGGATAGAAAGCTGACTAGATTGTCAGGCCCAACGGGTAGTGAGCAATGGCTCGTGTCAGGTTGGCGGTCAGTTTCAAGTAGAGTGCCCCAAGGATTAGTCCTAGGACCAGTTTTATTCAACATTTTTATTAATGACCTAAATGAGGGATGGATTGCACCCTCACCAAGTTTGTAGATGACACTAAGTTAGGGGAAGGGGTGGATACGTTGGAGGGCAGGGATAGGGTCCAGAGTGACCTAGACAGATTAGAGGATTGGGCCAAAAGAAAACTGATGAGGTTCAACAAGGACAAGTGCAGAGTCCTACACTTGGGACGGAAGTATTCAAAGCATTGTTACAGGCTGGGGACTGACTGGTTAGGTAGCTGTTCAGCAGAAAGGGACCTGGGGATTACAATGGATGAGAAGCTGGATATGAGTCAACAAGAAGGCTAACGGCATATTAGGTTGTATTAGGAGGAACATTGCCAGTAGATCTAGAGAAGTACTTTTTCCCCTTTATTCGGCACTTATGAGGCCACATCTGGAATATTGCGTCCAAGTCTGGGCCCCCCACTACAGAAAGGATTTGGATGCATTGGAGAGGGTCCAGCGAAGGGCATCCAAAATGATTAGGGGACTGGAGCATATGACCTACGAGGAGAGGCTGAGGGAGTTGGGTCTATTTAGTCTGCAGAAGAGAAGAGTGAAGGGGGATTTGATAGCAGCCTTCAACTTCCTGAAGGGAAGTTCCAAAGAGGCTGGAGAAAGGCTGTTCACAGTAGTGATGGATGGCAGAACAAGGAACAATGATCTCAAGTTGCAGTGGGAGAGGTCCAGGTTGGATATTAGGAAAAACCTATTTCACTAGGAGGGTGTTGAAGCACTGGAATGGGTAACCTAGGGAAGTAGTGGAGTCTCCATCCCTAGAGGTTTTTAAGTCTTGGCTTGACAAAGCCCTGGCTGGCATGATTTAGTTGGGGTTGGTCATGCTTTGGGCAGGGGGCTGGACTCGATGACCTTCTGAGGTCTCTTCCAGCCCTATGATTCTATGATCATTGTTTCAATATTGGGCTATTAAGTTCCTTGAGATGCGGAAGTGCCTATCGACTAGTCGAGTAGTTGATGGAAATTCCATCATCTATTCAACTAGTAAATTAATTGATATTTAACATCCTTAGTATAAACCACTGTGCTTGATCTCAGTACATTTTAAGCATAGGTAGGCATTCTTACAATGCCATGTTTTCTTTAGCTATTTGGTGGGAGAAGTTAATAGATGTCAACCTACCTCTCAAGCTGCTTACATGACTGCCATCACCACAGACTTCATTGTATTGAACCTAATAACTATTTTCTAAAGTGAATATTTGCATCCCAAATATATCCTATTTATTGAATTTGTTTAGTTTGATATGGGTGTTTTAAGGTATTTAGGTGCCTAAATACATTTAAACATTTGGCTCTGAGATAGCACACTTTGTATAGTCATTTTCATTGTTTCCGTTGTATATAATCATATAGCTTGCCATTTGCTTGCATGAGTTACAACAAGAAATTGGCTTGTAAACGCAAATGTTGGCAGGGAGACTCGGACAGGTGTACCTGAAACTACTTTTAATTCATTTTTTACAATTGACTATATTTCAAGTTGAGTTTTTAGAGAGGGCCTTAAGTCTGAAACGTGTCTAAGGCAGTTTGGATCCAGATCTGAACTTCCTACACAGTTTCTACATCTATAATGGAGTGAACAAAAATCGTAGATCTGGCCTGTTTGAGACTGAATAGCTACAAATTTGAATTTTATGTCTGTGTGTAATGGAAAGCTGCATATTCTGAGTTTAGACTACTCAAGTTAGAGAAAATTGTATATCCATCAATCTTCATGTTATTCTCAGGCTTTATAAATTCTTTGCTTATTTCTTGCAAGCTGTGGGCATGATATTCCCTGGGGCAAATCTTGTATTTTTGTTTTTGAATTTTTTTGGTATTTAAAATATAAATTGCTTACTATTAACTGATTTTTAAATAAAATCTGGCATTCCAGACTTGCCTAGAACTGACTTTATGTCATAGTTCACTAAAGTCTTCTATGAGTTATTCCTGAATCTGTAGTGTGGTTGGGATTGTATACTCTTTTACATGTCTGTCTGACATATTTGACACAAATTGAAGCAATGACTAGTGTGCAGCTGAAGCAAGATTAATCTTTTGTTTAAAGACACATTTTAAGGGGGAAAAAACTTCTGAGTTCCATAGATCAGAAGTCTTGATTAAAAAAAAATAGTTTGTGATCTATCCCCCCCCCCCACACACACTTTAGATTAGAAAGAAAACAAATAAGTGAGATTATATACATATATTAAAATAATAAACATAAAATGGTTTGAGTACTTCTATATACCGGTTTCTTATAATGCAAGAGCAAAGGATAACCAATGACATTAACAGACAAGATGTTTAAAAAAGAAATACATGTGTACACAGTTAGAGGTAAAGTGTTTAGTAGGATCTTGAAAAAAAATTAGACATTTACCGTATTTTCCGGCGTATAAGACGACTTTTTATACTAAAAAACATCCCCCAAAAATCGGGGGTCATCTTATACGCCGGGTATAAACATACTGTAGCTTCGGCTACATACAGAAAGTCCCTGTGCTGATACTGTATGTACCGCACTGAGCCAATCACAGCAAGCGGTGTCATCTATTAATGCATACAAAGCCTGCTCGGATTGGCTGAGTCAGAGAGGCGGGCTATTACAACCTTTGCCAATCCGAGCAGGCTTTGTATGAACATGATGAGGAATTTGAAGGATTTTAAGTACCGGTAAGTCAAAACCATTTTAATTAAAATTATTTAAATCAAATCTGATGTTATTAAATGGTGTTGCCTCGGAAGGGGGGGTAGTCTTATACGGCGAGTATAGGCCAAAACCTATGTTTTAACTGGAAAATTAGGGGGTTGTCTTATACGCCCAGTCCCCTTATACGCTGTAAAATATGGTGTATGAATTAGAGTATTAGCCACAGTTACATCATCTACTCTAAACATTTATATATACTTAAATACCAACTGCCTGTGTTCAGAAAAAAGCTTTTGTAATATCCACGTTGTTGTATAATTTTCCTTTATGGAGGTTATACACCACTTTCTGGTACTGCCTGTGGTGGGAGAGAGGATGCTCCACTGGATGTACCATTGATCTGATCCAGCATGACAGGTTCTGTCTTTTATGTTTTGTTACACATTTTTGTATTATTTTCCTACAACGATCTTTCTTCATTCTGCAGGGGTTTTTTCCTTCAGTATTTTTATTTCCTGCTTGTGATGCTTTTCAAATTGTCCCTCTAAGCCTCTTTTCACTTTCTTTTATAGATTTTTTTTCAGTTTGCTATTCATTTGTTGTTAGAATGACCTAATTCTCCCATCAGTGTTTAGCTGCAGAGAACATATCTACCTAACAGTCCTTCAGTGCACATGATAAACTCTCTACCCATGATATTCCTATGGCAAAACGTGTTTCAATTTTAAGGGACAAAAAGTATAAAGATTGAAAACAATTCAGAATAAAGAAAGGAAACTCACTACGGTTGGACTAGGAAAGTCTTATTAGTGTACTTTTTCCCCATCTGAGTACTTTTTCCACTCCCTTACTTTTTCCTGTTCCATGCCTTTCCCGCTTTATCTCATTGCTTTTGCTTGATGTTTCACTATGAATTGCTGAGATGGACTATAATCCTGTTTCAAAATAGAACACTGAATCTAGTGAATGCCACTCGGTTGTTGGTGAACTCAGAATGGATTTAGGAGCAGCAGGCCTTCTCTAATATAATGACATGCAAGCATGAAAATACCAATTTCACAAAGGTTGGGCAGAACAATTTTTGTATAGTGAGTGTAAGCATGGCAACCTACTACCTTCAATCTTCCAGAGCCAACCAATATCTAGTACAGGCAGTCCAGTTGGAACTGGCGTCCAGATTCAGCCGCTGCTGAAACTGGCCAGCGGCTGACTATAGGAAGCCCGAGGCAGAGTTTCTCTGCCCCGGGCTTCCTGGAATCAGCCGCTGATCAGTTTCAACAGCAGCTGAATCTGGACGCCTGGGACAGAGCAGCTGGGGCGCTGCAGGGTAGGTCCCCGCAGCGCCGCACCTCAGTGCTGTGGGGACCAACCCGGCAGCATCCCAGCTGCTTTACCCCAGATGTCCCCAAGTCAGCCGCTGTTGAAACTGATCAGCGGCTGATTCCAGGAAGCCCGGGGCAGAGCAACTCTGCCTCGGGCTTCCTGTAGTCAGTCGCTGGTCAGTTTCAACAGCGGCTGACTTGGGGACCCCTGGGGCAGAGCAGCTGGGGTGCTGCTGGGTTGGTCCAGTAGCACCGAGGAGCGGCGCTGCGGGACCAACCGGCAGCGCCCCAGCTGCTCTACCACAGGCGTCCGCGAGAAAAGCCTGGTCTGCTGGGGGGGGGGGGGAGGGGCGCACTAGCTGCATCCCTCCTCCCCCCCAGCAGACCATGGAGACGCGGGCGGTGGGACTGAGACGCGCCGCGGTGCCGCCGCCCGGGTCCTCTGCGGCTTTGCTCCGCGTCTCCCTGGTCTTCTGTAGGAATAAGAGATCCTCCGGAATAGGGCTTTATTCCGGAGGATCGCGCCAGTCTGGACGCTCTTTTCTGGCTTTTCCCCAAGCCGGAAAAAAGCGGCGGCCATGTTTATTTAAATCCCGCGGGGGATATTTAAATCCCCCGTGCATTTCCCTATTCTGACTTCTCTCATTTCCATAGCTATTACGGGTTATGTGGCCAGTGTAGACACAGCCCTCATGTCTCCAAAGGCAGTTAGGCTGACAATGATGCTCAAGGTATAACATTGGCTTAGCTACGTCACTCACGGCTGTAAACTATCTAATGTTTAAGTATAGATCGGGCCTATGATGGGAACTGTAGAATTGGATTCCTCCTTGATCACAGCTAGCATCCTCTCTCATTTCAACGGTGGCTGTTCTGATAACGAATCTCAACTGTCATAGTATTACAGAAAAACAGGCTGTCTCTAAGGGTATGTCTACACTACCACCCTAGTTCGAACTAGGGTGGTAATGTAGGGAACCGGAGTTGCAAATGAAGCCCGGGATTTGAATTTCCCAGGCTTCATTTGCATCTTGCCGGGCGCCGCCATTTTTAAATGTCAGCTAGTGCGGACTCCGTGCCGCGCGGCTACACGCAGCACGGACTAGGTAGTTCGGACTAGGTTTCCTATTCCGAACTACCGTTACTCCTCGTGTAGTTCGGAATAGGACGCCTAGTCCGAACTACCTAGTCCGTCAACTCCGGTTGCCTACATTACCACCCTAGTTCGAACTAGGGTGGTAGTGTAGACATACCCTAAGGTAGGTAGGACAAAAGCCATCAGTGCTCTCACACCACAATGCTGAGACTATATAAGAACCTAGACAGAGAATTATCCCTGCCAGGATACAAAAGCCAGTTCATAAGAACGGTCATATTGGGAAAACAATGAGTAGTCCTGGGGTACCTTAGAGACTAACAAAAATATATAGGATCATGAACTTTCATGGGTAAGATCCACTTCATCAGATGAGTTAGAATGGAAATAATGGAATCTAAAAACAGCAAAACAAGTATCTGTCTACTGTAGGCCCTGTGTTAATGATGCTAATTATGCTGGCTGGATCTGTCCCATTCATGACTTTTGATGTGAAAATGTGGATGTTAAAGGCAGGGGAAATTGGCTTTGTAGCACTTTATACAGTTAATATTTTTAGTAGGGCTGTCAATTGACATGAGTTAATGCCTGTGATTAATGCAGACCAGGATTAACTCTACATTTTTTAACGTGTTAATCACAGGCATTAAGCTGCACTGCCCCTTTGAACTTTTAAAGAGGCGGCGTTTTAAAGGGCAGCTGTGAAGCCCGAGGTCAGCTGGGGACTCCCAGCTGATCCTGGCCCCCAACGTGGCAGCAGAACCCAGGGTCAGCTGATCCTGGGCTCCATGTTGCGCTGCCCCTTTGATGCGCCACCGTGGCACTTTAAAGGGCCAACTCTGCATGGAACCTAGTAGCAGCTGGGGACTTCATCTGAACTGGGCTCTGCTTTGTGCTATCCCTTGGAAACACTGCCCTGGTGCCTCGAAGAGGCAGCGCTGCATAGAACCCAGGGTCAGCATGGTGGCGTTCCAAAGGGGAGGCGCATATGATTAATCGTGATTACATTTTTAATCGCTTGACAGCCCTAGTTTTTAGTCAAGCCCAGAGTGAGATTTGTAGCTGAATTCCAGTTTTTCACTCTCTCTGTAATTGGGTGATAAAATTACTTTGTAGAAGAATGGCTACTTTCAAATGCAGGAATGAGTGACCAGGTAGGTTAAAATGTTCCTCTACAGGTTAAACCAAATGTCATCTAGCTCAATATCCTGTCTTCTGATAGTGGCCAATGCTAGTTACTCCAGAGGGAATGAACAGAACAGGTAATCTTCAAGTGATCCAACTCCTGTCACCTATTTACAGCTTCTGGCTAACTATCCCTGTGCATCCTGGCTAATAGTCACTGATGGAACTATTCTCCAAGAACTTACGTGGTGTTTTTTCTTAATGCCATTATAGTCTTGGCCTCCACAATAACCATAGGCTTGCTGCCGGTCTGCACTGGTCGTGAGTTCTTGTGCAAGTACACTGACGTTCTAATGCATGAAATCAGTGCTTCTTGTGCAAGGACTCTGATGCTCCCTGTCACGGGGTACGCCCCTGGCGTGGGGTGCGCCCCCCTCTTAAGGTCCTGTTGCCCACTCTATCAAGGTGAATACAACCCTAGCAGTCCCAACATAAAAGTACATGCCCCTCTATCAGGCTTTGGAGGCCTAGCCGCTCAGAGAAGCCTCTCCTGGAACGGGGGCTGAATATCCAGCGCAGGGAAAATGGGAGGTAGGGGCCCCGGGCCCCCCCTCTCCACCGGGTCCCAGCCCATGGCCCTTTAGGCAGGGACTGTGGCTCCTCTCTGCTCGGCTGGGAATCCGGCCAATACGCACCAAGTCGCACGCTCAGTCCTTTGCCCTGGGCTGTTCCTACCGCGCCCTGGGGCCCATTCACCTCCCAGTCAGTACTTGCCGGGGCTGTGGGCGCGCTCCTGCCCCCCTGGGGTTGGCGGCTGCTGGCTCTGCCTCTGGCACGGGCAGCGACTCCGGTCTCAGCTGCTGCAGAAACACCGGCCCAGCCTGGTCTGCTCCCTCATCCTGCAGCCGCCCTGGCTGCAGGGCTCCCTCTGCTTTTATACCTAGGCTCTGCTTGGAGCATGCCCAGCAGGGCTGGAGGGGCGAGGCTTTCTCCTCCAGCTGGACCTGGGCTAGCCCCTGTCCGTCAGTGCGGGGCCTGTCCACCCTGTCACACTCACACTCTTCTTGCGCAGGAGGCCAGTGTAGACAGGCAACATGAATTTATTGCGCAAGAAAGCCCTATAGTTAAAATGGCCATCAGAGCTTTCTTGCGCAAGAGAGCGTCTACACTGGCATGGATGCTCTTGCACAAAAGCACATCTCTTGCGCAAACGCACATGCCAATGTAGATGCTCTGTTCTGGAAGAATTTTTGCACAAGATCATTCCAGTGTAGACGTAGCCATATAGCAAGCAATTCCACAGGTTGACTGTGCCTTCTGTGACAAAATTAGCTCCTTTTGTTTGTTTTAAACCAGCTGCCTATTGATTTCATTTGATGACCCCTTGCCTAGGTATGAGAAGGTGTAAATAACACTTCTTATCTACTTTCTCCACACCAGTCATGATTTCATAGATCTCTATCATATCCTCCTTTAGTCGTCTCTTCTCCAAGCTGTGTTAATCTCTCCTCATATGGCAACCATTCCATACCCCTAATCATTTTTGTTCCCATTTTCTGAAACTTTTCCTTTTCCAATATTGTTTTTGAGATAAGGTGACCAAATCTGCATGCAGTATTCAAGATGTGGACGTGCCATGGATTTATTTAGAGGCAATATGATATTTTTGGTCTTATTATCTATCCCTTTCTTAATGATGCCCAGCATTCTGTTCCTTTTTTTTTACTGCTGCTTCACCGTGAGCGGATGTTTTCAGAAAACTCTCTGTAATGACTCCAAGAGCTCTTTCTTGACTGGTAACTGCTAATTTTGATCCTCTGCCCCTGCTCTGCCCCACTCTGTCTTTTCTTGCCCCTGCTTTGTCCCTGCCCCATCTTTATTCTACCACTTCCTCCAAGTCCCCTCCTCTGAGCAATGCTTGGAGCTAGCAGAGCAGAATGGCCTGGGACTGAGTTGCTTCACTTCCCCACCACTGTCACCAGTGAGAGCCAGGGTGAACCTGACACCAGCAGCCAGCATCAGGCCCTACTAATTCCCCAGGCTAAACATAGCCCCATGCTTTCTTGCTCTCCTGAAGCACGGGGCCCAGGATGGTTGCCCTGAACCATCCTATGGATGAGTTGGCTCTGCACATAGATGATTTTTTGGTGTGTCCAGTCAATCACTGAATTCAGTGTAGTTAGAATGAAAGTGGAGAGCAAGTTCCATATCTACTGATGCAGATGCTGAGCCCTGGCAAAGAACACTCTACCAGCAGCTTTCTTTGATAACGGGGGGGATGGGGGAGGTGCAGCTGAAACTGTTGGTAGTATGGCAGAGGGAGAAGAGAGAGTTCAGGTGGGCAGGTTCATATCCACTTAGGCTGTGTCTAGACTGGCCAGTTTTTCTGGAAAATCAGCCACTTTTCCGGAAAAACTTGCCAGTTGTCTACACTGGCCACTTGAATTCCCGCAAAAGCACTGACTTCCTACTGTAAGAAATCAGTGCTTTTTGCGGAAATACTATACTGCTCCTATTCGGGCAAAAGTCCCTTTTGCGCAAAACTTTTGTGCAAAAGGGCCAGTGTAGACAGCTGAGATGTTTTCCGCAAAAAAGCCCCAATTGCGAAAATGGCGATCGGGGCTTTTTTGCACAAAAGCACGTCTAGACTGGCCACGGATGCTTTTCCGCAAAAAGTACTTTTGCGGAAAAGTGTCCATGCCAATCTAGAAACGCTTTTCCGAAAATGCTTTTAACGGAAAACTTTTCCGTTAAAAGCATTTGTGGAAAATCATGCCAGTCTATACGTAGCCCTGGGGTATTATAGATCATTACAAACACCATTTTAATTCCCTAGGGCTTATTAGGAAAGCATCCCTGTCTGAATGTTTTAAAGATGTAACACTATGGACAGCCCATTTCAACCAAAGGGTGTGTCTAGACTACAGAGTTTTGTCAACAAAAGTGGACTTTTGTTGACAAAACTATACTGCGTCTACACTACCGCTGAGTTCTGTTGACATAACGTCGACAGAACTCAGCAGTTTTGTCGATGCTGGTAAACCTCAGTTTACGAGGCATAACGTCTTTGTCGACAGAGTTCTGTCGACAGAAAGGGCAGTCTGGACGCGGGGGTTTCTTTTGTCGACAGAAAAAGTCCTCCAGGCAAGCCCCCTGCTGGACAGTCTTTCTTCAGGAAAAACCTCTTCTTGGTCCTGTCTGTAGCCATGTTTTAAAGGCACAGACATCCCTGGCAGGCATTGTGACAGGAAGCTGGCCACAGACAGAGCCTGTCAGCCCAGAGCTCTCCCAGCGTCACCTGCATGTGGCCATGTGTGCAGCTCCAGTGCCATGAGGCCCCCAAGAACCTTTGAGGGAGCCAGCCCTGGTGCCCACAGGCAACAAAAAGAGAGCCCCAGCCTGGTCAGGGACAGAAGTCCTGCTTGAACTGTGGGGGGAGGAGGAAGCAGTCCAGGCCCTGCACACCCGGCGCAGGAATGCCAGCATCTATGGCCGCATGGCTCAGGGGCTGGCCGATAAAGGGCACCACCCCAGGACACTCCAACAGGTCCGGGCCAAAGTGAAGGAACTTCGCCAGGGATACATGAAGGCCCGAGAGCAGAGCTCGGCTTCAGGTGCAGCCCCAGTGCACTGCACCTACTATCAGGAACTGTACCGCATCCTGGGAGGCCAGGAACCTATGTCTGCACCAGTGCTCGTGCAGACAGGGTTGCACATACCAGTGCAGCAGAGCCGGCAGGAGGTCCCCAGGGAAGATGTGAAGGAGGAGGAGGAGGAGGAGGAGGAGGAGGAGAAGGAGGAACAGACGGAGGACACCCTGACCCTGACTCTGCAGCCTGTCCCAGAGATGCAAGAAGCCTCGCAGGCACCCTCCGATGCAGGAGAAGGAACAACAGGTGAGTGCAGGCAGGGTCACAGACACAGCACAGAGGAGGTGGGAGAAGAGAGGATGCAGAGCAGTGTTCACATCTTGGTCCTCCCTCCTGGACAGCTTGCATCTCTCTGTGCATGTACAAGCAGGTGGTGGGTATGTGGGTGGGGGGCATGGGAGACCCAAGGTGCAGCAGGCCCCTGTCCTACTGTGGCTGCACACTGATCTGGCCTGGGCGGCCACAGTGGAGGGCGGGAGAATCTAGGGGGTGGAGGTGGACATTGTCCTAGCCACAACGGGTCCCCTGTGTAGCCGAGGCGGCTGGCAAGGCCAGACGTGGCCTACCAGTAACAACATTCCCATCCCTTGTTGTATGAACTTGTGTGTGAATTGCTAACACTGATCGGTTCTCCCTCTTCTTCTCCACAGCTGGACCTGCTGCTGCTGTCCACTGAGCAACTCCTGTGCCACCACCCACCCAGTCCCACAGCACCCGCAGGCATTGGAGGACCTACAATGATCTCCTGAGGAGGCATGTGGAGGCCATGGAGAAAATGGAGGGGACCATGACCAAAATGCAAGAGACCATGGCTGAAAGAGCGAGGGAGGAGGCTCGGTGGCATACTGGCCTGCTGCAGGACTTCCTCCCAGAGTGGAGCACAATGTGTGCCACCGTCCGGGAGTCCCTGGCTGTGCCAGGTCCTCTCCCCCTGGGGACTCCTCCTGCCCATCCAGCTCCAGCCCCCTCTGACCCCCCCGTCCTCCCTCTCAGCCCCCTCTGACTCCCCTTCTTCTCCCTCAGCCCCTGCCACCCCTTCCTCTCCCTCAGCCCCTGCCACCCCTCCAGCCCTGCCCCTACCCCCCTGCTAGAGCAGAGTCATTGTCAGCCCCCACTTGAGCCCGAGGACGGCTGGGTCCACAGACCAGGGGTGGCAAAGCCTTGCGGCCCAGGCGAGGCCACCATTACCCTTAAGTTGTCTGCCCTCCCTCCCTCACTCCATGTTGGAAATCCCTCCCTCCCTCCCTCCATGTTGGAAATTCCTCCTCCCTCCCTCCCTCCTTCCCTTCCTCCAGGTTGAAATCCCCCCTTCTACCACAGTTACAAAAACAGGTTATTAGTTAAAAAAAGAACTTTATTTTTCACAGTTGTTGAACAATTATATTTTGTATAACAGATCTAATTTCTTACGTTACTCCTTGATAAACATATTTTTATTGTTTAACATGGTGTGTGCGCCTTAACTGTTCAGAGGCTGATGCAGGGATGGATTGTGGGAGGGAAGGTTTTGGGATGGGGGGGAAGGCCCACAGACCCCACTGGGGATACCTTGGGGAGTCATAGGCCTCCAGCTGAGAAGCGCTCACGCAGAGCCTCCCGGATGCGAACCCCCGCCTGATGGCCATTGGCCCCCAACCTGGGAGGAAGGCCTCCCCTTTTCTCTCCACCAGGTTGTGGAGGATGCAACGTGCTGCCACCACCTCTGGGATACTGTGTTCCCCCATGTCAAGGCGAGTTAGCAGGCACCTAAACCTTCCCTTCAACCGGCCAAATGCGCATTCTACCTGTAAACGGGTGTGTGTCAGGTGTGCATTAAACACTTCCTTGCACGAGGTCAGATGCCCTGTGTATGGCTTCATAAGCCAGGGCATGAGGGGGTACGCCGCATCGGCCACAATGCAGACCAGCATCTCTACGTCCCCGATAGCAGAGGTTCGCTGGGGGACGAAGGTTCCTGTCTGCAGCCTTTCGTACAGGTGTGAATTGCGGAAGATCCAAGCATCATGTGCCCGGCCCGACCACCCCACACACAGGTCCGTAAATAGTCCACGGTGGTCCACCAGGGCCTGCAGCACAATGGAAAAGTACCCTTTTCTGTTGATATACCGGGTGGCTCGATGGGATGGTGCACGGATGGGAATGTGCGTGCCATCGAGCGCTCCTCCGCAGTTTGGGAATCCCAGCCCTGCAAAACCAGCCATGATCATGTCTAGCTCTCCAAGGCGGACAATCTGATTCAGCAGCTGTGAGTTGATGGCCCTTACCACCTGCAAAAATAGACACATACAAACAAACACAGATTATGAAGTCAGAGGGGTTGCCCAAATCCTTTGGCGACCATCCGCTCCCCCCAAAAACCCAGCCCCCCCCCCCCCAGTGATTGCTCCCAGTAGTATCATGGTGTAAGACACAGGAGCCCTCCACCACTTCCCCTCCATTAACCCCCACCCACCCTTTTTCGGTTACAGTCCCCTTACGGACTGCCTTCCCCCGTCCCCAAGGGACTTACCTCCATCTATATCATAAAACAGCAAAGAGAAAGCCTTTTATATTGGGACCATTAATTAGCAGATATAATTGGAGATGCAGACGGGGCAGAATGCAGACCTAAGAAGAATCTAGATCAGCATTTAATGCAAGATGGTTGGTTGGTTGTTTGGGAAAAGCAAGCCAAGCATTCAGAGAATATGTGTTCCTAATTAATGCTATTGATTCAACATCTGACCACAGAAATAGTGTCCAATATGTTTTATAAAAACACTGAAAAAAGTGGGTCAAGAGAGTTTGTTTCAACTAACAAAAATAAAATGAAACAGAGGAGAATGTCTCATGTGCAGACACCCTAAAAGTCACCGCTACAGGTGTGTTCAGCACCTGGTTAAAAAGTCACTGACAAAATAATAATGCATAACACTCCAAAAATATGTAATGGAAATTGAAAAGTTCTTGCATAGTGTTGGTGTCATCTGAAAAAAGGAATTGGGCCCCCCCAGTTTCCAAATTACATGATGTAATTCTCAGAAAAATTATGTTTCTCTACATCCATCTACCACAAAGACTGAAAATTTGCACTGAATTGGAGAGAAGTTTGAAACACAACACACTGTGTACTGATCCAGACTGCACAAAATTGCATTAAACTTAAGAAAACCATTTAAGAAGGACCTGACAGATAATAGGCTGATGACACTGTTGTTACGTGCTCAGAGAAAATCTGGCTTGATGGCATGAATAAATAATCGGGGGTTGCAATGAAAGGCACTTTTATTCTGAGAAGCCATGGAACCTTTCTATTCATTACGTAATGAGACAGATCCCAAATACAAAGATCCTATGTTGAATCCAGTAGTGGGGGAAGATGAAACATGGCTGCTTATTTATAAACTTGGCTATTGGTATTGTTGTGTTTTTACTTTACAGAATTGTAGCCTTTTCATTTTGGGAAGAAAAATATGTTCCTTTTATATTTGAGGGATAAATGTTTTCTCTTATTTCATAAAACTTTGGATTTTATTTTAGAGAGGAAGTGTTCTCCTCCACACTGACTTTTGTTTTGGAGTGGGGGTGGAGCTTGGAGAAGATTAGAGTAACCTTGCAAAAAAGGGCTTCAGACATAAACTGTATTCTAATTGTTGTTCATGTCCTGTCAGCATAATCTGTTTTTTATCCTGGGTGAGGTTCTGCAGAACAGTTGCTATCAATTTTTCCTCTTCACTAGACATGAGGAAAGTCAATCAAATGCTTTATCTGGGTTCAATGAAATAGAGACAGACGTCTGGATGTCTTCTGTATGCAGAAAAAAGCACAGTTTACATTGCTTCAGTATTTCCCCAACACCCTCATATTTGCTTTGAACAGGAGGGTCAGCACTGAAAACTTGAGATACCTCATAGGCAATATGATATCTACTGGAGAATATGATCAGTTGCTAAATAATACCTTTTGGATTTTTTCAGAGAAAAAAAAGAGAAAAACTAGATGAGTATTCAATGTTTATCCCTCCTACAAACTGCAGCCATGTCAATGGTACCTTGAAGTTGGTGGTATCAAAATAATATGTACACTGATAGTGAGAGTAGTACATTCAAAAGCACCTATCTGACTTAGGAGCACAATTCACATGGAAAATTGAGAAAATTCTACTCAATCTTTTTTGTTACAAGAAGGATCTTGACCAGTGAAGACCAGCTCAGTCTAAAGCCTGAACCTAGTACTAAAGCCACTTTGGTAAGAGTCAAGGAAATCTGAGTATACCCGATGTTGTTTGGTTGACATCTTTTCAGTAATGCACTTTTCACCTCTCCTCAAAATCAAGAAGATTCTAGGTAAGACATTAATTGGAATAATTCTCATGTTCAAGCCATGACTGTTTGAGCAAGAGCTGAACAATTACTTTTTTAAGAGATGCTGTCACCATGCCCTCCAGAAAGAAAGCAATGAAAGTGTTTTCCAATAACATACCTGATATCTCCCTCCTAGAATTTATCAGGCAAGAAACATATCGATCCAATTTGCAGGTTGCAGCCTGAAGGTTCCTAAGCACATCTGAAACCTCAGTGTGTGACAGTGGCTGAAAGAAAGAGAAGATGCTGCATATGGTCCTTGGCATTTGTACCACAGTGCAGGCCACTGATCCCATGACAATCTGGACTACCTTGTCCATGAAGATGATGAAATTTCCTCTGCTTCACTGGTCAGATTCTCTCTTGTTTATAGGCAATTCTACTGCTCTTTCCCCTTCTTGACTATCATTCACTAGCACAATGCTATAAGGCTATGTCTACACTGCAGGCTTTTGCCGGCAGAGAGTATGCTAAGAAAGCACTCATTAGCATTTGTCATGCTGTCATTTGCATATTCTCTGCTGATGCTTTTTGCGCAAGAGGTTTTTGCTCTTTTTTGCGCAAGATCCTTATGCCTCAAAAAAGGAGGTATAAGGATCTTGAGTAAAAGGTTTTTTTTGTGCAAAATGGACCGATCTACACTGCTTGTTTTTGCACAAAAACCTCTTGCACAAAAAGCGTCGGCAGAGAATATGCAAATACAGCACGACAAATGCTAATGAGCACTTCATTAGCATACTTTCTGCTGACAAAAGCCTGCAGTGTAGACATAGCCTAATATTTGGGTTGCGAATACTGCATGGATATATATAAATCTAGGCCAAAATTTGTTTTAATTGGAATTTTAAAAAATGAGAGAAATATTTCTGTTGCTCTTAGGTTTATAATATGTTGTCTTTCACATTTCTTTTAGGACTATATTTTCTCTTAAATCATATTGGTACTGTCCTTTCAATTTGCCTGCTTTTTAAAATCATCTGTGTGTTTAATTGATATCTTATCCTGCTCAGAAATCTTTGTTGTAACAATTAGTTATGCTTTACCTGCAACAATGAAACAAAAATTAGTATAAAATCATTTGTTTTCCGATTGATTTGGAGTTAGAAGATAATTCTTCCTTTGTTGTTAAAGGCAAGTTTAAAAGGGCTACTATGGAAACCAAAATTAATGATGAACATAGAGACTGTTAATCATTCAGACTCACTGGAATAAGAAAAGCCTAATTCTTTACTGAGCCCATTTCATAACATCCTAGTTATTGTGTGAAGTGTTAGTAAGTGTCTCTCTAAAGAGTTGCTGGCACCACTGACCTCACTGACTGGAAAAAATGAGGTTCATGGGTCTAGGCAGACTCTTTTATGGTGGGTACTACCCGTTGATAAGCTGGAGCATGATCCACAGGTTTTGGATTATGCTCATAGTGAGCCACTCCTTTCTGATGCTTATTATTGGTCAAATACTGATAATGTGCTTTGTGCTGTGTAAGACGCAGAAATAAAGTCCCTGCCCCAGAGAGTCTACAAGGCTGATAAATGCCAGGAAAAAATGGTACTGAGGTTCCAGGCAATCATGGTATGTATCTTAGGGTATGCTTACACTGCAGTAAAAGACCTGCAACACTGAATCTCAAAGCCTGGGTCAGTTGACTTGGGCTTGCAGGGCCCAGGCTGCAGAGCTGAGTATGGCAGTGTAGACATCCCTGAGATGGGCTAGTGTACAGGCTCTAAAACCCAGCAGGTGCAACTTCACAGTTTTTAGCCATGTAGCCCAAATCCTGCAAGCCTGAGTCAATTGATCCGGCCTCTGAAACTCAGTGCTGCCATTTTTTTTTTCTTTTCAGAGTAGACATAACCTTTGACTGTTTTTTAAAATAGAATTGGAAGCAATAGTGATGTGATGCTGATGTGTGATTGTCAATCTGAAGTGACAGACAGATCAGCCACACCTCTCCCTAGAAAAGGAGGAATGTTCCGGAGCCATGAAAACAATTAAATATATAAACATATACTTACATCCACTGAAGAGGGAAGGGAACTCTTATGCTTTGTAAAGCAGGATTGGTCTATTTTCTGCCACATGAGAATCAGTTAAACTGATTCTAGACATGCTTTGTGGTCAGGCTGATGTCTTATATTTTTAGAAGAAATTACAGCTTGAGAAAATATATCCATAGACAGAATTTAAAGTGCATGACATAGATGAATTGTTCATTTTTTATCTGTGCATTTATCTTAGGGCTCCAGATGTATGGATGAATCCAGTATTCCCCTCTAAGATTTTCCATCTGTGAGGAGAGTGAGTTTTCTCTTGTGCACCAATATTGACATCATATGCGCTTGTTCGGTAGTGTGCCACTGTGGCACCCATCAGTTACTAACAAAATTACACACACACACACACACACACACACACATATTAGCGGGTTCACTCATTTTTACACACGGCTTACTCCTTCAGGGTGGCTTGTGGGGAAGTCACTGGCTGCTCCGACGCCGACATGCCCCCTTTGGGTGAGGTGTTCTCTTCAGGTCACTGCCCTCCGGCAGTGACCACTCTGCTCTTGGTCTGCACCCCCTTCCGGGTGGGGGGAGTCATTGTTCTTCCTCCGCTCCTCCTCTAGGATCCTCCCTACTCCCCAGGACCCCTCAGTTCTTCTCCCACTCTGCCTGCCCAGTTGCCTCCTGAACCCTGCCTTGCAGACTTATGGCCTGGGGCTTCCTTGGCTCAAACTCCCCCAGCCTACCGCAGCTGCCTCCCGGACTTTTAGGGTTGCCTCCGTGTGAGCCCCACCCTCCATGACTGCCTCCTTGCAGCCCCTAGGGCCTGAGGCCAGGTAGCCTGGGTTTGCTAGGCCAAAGCCTCTCTCATTGCAGGCAGGCAGGTCTTTCTCCTCCTCCCAGGAGCTGCTTTAATAGCCTCTAGCTGGGCCCTCCTTACCTGCCTCAGCTGCTTCCCCCTGACTCCAACTCCTAGCCCCTTAAAGGTCAAGTGCAGGGCAACACCCTGCCCTATATATATATATAGATATATAAAATTAAAAATTGTAAAAATACTGAAACAATGGATAATTAACTAGGTGCATGACCCTACACCCACCCACCCTGAAAAATACCCAGCTTGCCCCCAATACACACTGTGCGTGCCCGCCTGCCTGTGTCCCCATCAGGATCACACACAGCCAGCTGGTGCCTGTGTAGGCCTAGATAACTGCCTACCCCCCTCACACAACCTGTAGTGGTGCCCTGCCTTGCAATCTGATCCCCCATATGCCACTAGTATATATGCCAGGGCCATGCTATCTGCCCCCCAAACACAAACAGCCAGTACCTGGGTAATTACCCAGTCAGTACTGCCAAGAGACGTGTGCCCAGCCCCATATCTTGCCTGTTCTCCTCCTCATTGCCCAGAGACCTGTGTCCAACCCCACACATTGCCCTCCCCCGCCCACGAATTTCCGTGCACCTATTACCTCCCACCACTACAGATGACTGGTGCCTTTACCCCCCACCCGGCTGGCTTCTGTCCCATATCCTCACTGTCCTTGGCTTCTCTGTTTTCCCCTTGGTATGATCACGGTATCTGCTTTGCCACTCTCCCACCCAGGCTCCCACGTGGCTCATGGCTCCTCAGGCCCTGGCCACCACAGAAGCCTCCTACCAGGTGGCTTGTGGCTCTTCTCCTGCCACCTGTTACACATAGTTCGCGGCTCCTCTGGCCCAGCGGCCACAGCAGGCACTTGCTGCTTGCCATGCGGCTGTGTGGCTCTGCATAGGAGGTGGGCGGGATGGAAATTTTTTCTGCATGCATGCGCACAGCTTAGAGGGAACCCTGGTTGAATTCTATATGGCCAATACCCCATAAGGTTGACAACCATATGTCTGAGGGTATGTCTACACTACCCCGCTAGTTCGAACTAGCGGGGTAATGTATGCATACCGAACTTGCTAATGAAGCCCGGGATTTGAATTTCCCGGGCTTCATTAGCATAAAGCCGGCTCTGCCATTTTTAAAAGCCGGCTAGTGCGAACCCCGTGCCGCGCGGCTACACGCGGCACGGGGTTCGCACTAGCCGGCTTTTAAAAATGGCGGAGCCGGCTTTATGCTAATGAAGCCCGGGAAATTCAAATCCCGGGCTTCATTAGCAAGTTCGGTATGCATACATTACCCCACTAGTTCGAACTAGCGGGGTAGTGTAGACATACCCAGAGAGCCTTCATTACCCAAAAACTGATGGGGTTGGAGGTACATATCTGCAGGTTTGGAGTATGGAGAGGAGCTGTGCAACATGATGTTGATTCTCCTCTTTCTTTAAGGCAGAGGTATCCGCTTTCCAGCCATATGGCTGTTGACCTGATAAGTTGTCAGCTTTATGGAATTCAACAATATGAAATACAGATTGAGGAATCAGAAAGTATCCACTTTGGTTTCCATATCAAAATTCTTAACTTTAAGTCAAGCACAAAAATGTTTCCAATGCTGTGATAGAGATGAAAAGCAACCGTTTAAAGAGCTGAGTAATATGTACTCTTTTACAGCAACTCTCTACAATAAACATTTAAACTCAGTCTGATTAAACAAAGCTGCAACACTGCCTGATACTTTGTCTGTAGGCCCTTTATGTTCCATATGGATACAGGCACCTGTTTTATTTCTTACTTCCTCAGTAGTCTCAGATAGTAATCCAATAGTTAAAGGATTAATTATATGTCACTATAATAAATAACATGCAATACAAACCCAAACCACTGTTGCGGTTGTGGTTTTTCATGTGTACTTTGTTGTGGTTAATAGCAATACATAAACTTGTGACTCCATGTTGTTTAGTTTGTTGTGGCATGTCTACCTGTTGCCAATGAGTCATCTACTGTATTTAACATATAAATCAAAATTCTGCAGTCTATACCCAGTCAGAACTTTCCCTAATGTTAACAGGGGTTTGCCTTAGAAGACATGCCAAATTAGACTCATGGGTACAAAAGAGCTAACAGTCATTTGTAATAACTATAGTGTGAACATGTGGTGTTTTGTTGATTTTGAATTTGGTGAGTGTGTGTGAAAATTTTCAAGTCCTTAAAATAGCCTTCAGATGATTCTTTTCTTCCTTCCTCCACCAGAAAAATGTCACATATTTAAAGATAATATAGATGAATGAAGAGGAAAATACCTCATGGTAACTAGTTGGAAACATATTCCTTTCGGTATAATAGTGAAGATACCAGAGACAACCAGGCCCTCACAGCACTTCCTCAGATTCTGCCACCTATGATATCTATACTAAACACAATGTCATCTGTCAGCTACAGTGATGCAGGTTCATACATATTTACCAATTTGCAAATTATGCATATGCAGCTCTGAGCAGCTCTCTGTTCTCTTTGTCTTTCTGCTTTTCTTCCTTCACTAATGATTCAAACTGCTTACACGTCTGGCATCAGAGGACTGAATTCTGAGATTGTAGTTTCCTTTGTACACCAATTAGGTCTTAACATTTAAATTACAATTTTATTTGCTGATTTGGAAGCATCCTTTTTAAGTTGAACGAGATTTTCTTCATCCTGCAACTGTTCTTTGATATAATGATTTATTAAGGTACCAGGAGAAATATTGATCCTGCTAATAGCTTCTGCCTTGCCACATAATGCTTTACATTTTACTCAGCAGAAAGGGCCATATTCTTTTGCTCATCGTCTGATTGACCATAAATGCTTAGGCCTTTCCCCAGCAATTAGCTCACTTACCAAAACAGTGGGTAAAAGTCAAGTATTTATAGACTAATTAAAGAAGTCAGCATGTCCAAATAATGTACTTTACATAACACAAGGAAACATTAAGTAGTAGTGTGTGTGAAATTAGGGAGTAGTTTTATAAAATGTAAAGTAAATTTAACAAATTCATATTGTTGTATGTATTATTGATTAGGCCTCTCTTTTGTGGCAGCATTGTGGGGAGTTATATCTTGCAGCTGTGATTTATTAATGGCATTTAGGCTTGTATTTCATTGATATTTTCCATTGCTTTCTCTCTCCTGTATCCTCACCTCCTCTTGAAGAAGCTTTCTAATGTTATTGTCTATAGTAAGATGCTGAAGGAGCAATTACAAAGGATTCCTATTGTGATTTCTACCATTCGACTTGGAAAGTGCATTATTCCTTTGGTAATGGTAATCATTTGTATTGTGATTACCAGGGAGGGAAAAAGACAATGGCATGCAAAATACAGAGCAATGCATATTTTTAAAGGACAACAGTCCATGCTGCTTTACTCACCAATATAAGGTCTAATGGAGCACATTGCTTTGAAAACCAGTTCTTTGTTGTCCCAGGGTGGGTGCTGAAAACCATAAACATAAAATATTGGTGGGTAATTGTTTTTTTTTAAAATGTTGCATTAACCTGTTCTTTACCTCAGTTTCGCCTCTTGTAACTTGGCATAGTAATACCTACCAGTGAAGGAGATAGTGAGGCTTAACTATTGATGTAAAAGCTGTCAAATTAAAAACTAATAATGTGATTTTTTTTCACACAGTGTGTAATTAGGCTTTGAACTCTTTGGCGTGGGATATTATTGAGGGTGAGAATTTAGGAAGATTAAAAAAGGAATTGGTTATTTATATGGATAATTTAAACATCCAGCTATAACAGTTGATGATAATGGAAAGACTAAAAGAGATATTAAGTCTCAGGCATCAGGATTTTAGCCAGTCTTTAACTATCAAAAGTCAGGAGAAAACCTAGTACCTATGAGAGCAGTTTATTATGTATCAGTCTACTGCAGGATACTTTCATCTTCTTCTGAGGCATCTGTTGCTGGCTGGATCTCTGGTCTGATTCAATGTGGCAGTTTTTGTGTTCCTATATTGTAAAATGACCTGAGACCCTAAAGTAGAAAGTGCTGTGGAAATCTAAAACATTATTACTGTTCCAGTTGATGTTTCTGTTTATAAACACTCTTTTAACACCCATTATGAATTCCATATGGCATGAGCTGTTTTTCTTTTTTAATACTGAATTTAATATTGATGAAAACTACCAGGGTCACAACACTGGACAGTGAAATGCTTCACCCACGGAATATATACAAAACAGACAGCTGCAGTTGGCACTCGGTTCCTCGCTCAAGTGCCTCACCTCTGATTTGAAAGTAAATGTACCTCATTGTTCAGTCCTTGCAGCCTCTGCTAAGCAAATGATAAGCAATGAATAACTTATTTGACAAGTGTTTTCTGATTCTTTTTCTGTTTGCTAGTTTATGAAATTTCAAATGTATTCCTTACTGTGGTAGGGTTGCTTAGTGAATAATTCTTTTGTTAGTGAATAGTTCATCATAAATATTTGCATTTTGTGCTGTCTTGGTTGGTTACATGGGGTTGATTTTTTTTCCAGTTTGTGATTTTTACTGGAAATATGTGGTTCAAAATTTGCTTTCAGTGAATATTTTTTAATTTTCAAATTGAATTGTTTCTGCTATTCTGCCAGAGACATTCGTTGCCAGCAAAGGTGCCATCTAGTGTCAGTTGTGATGGTGTAATTTGCTTAATTATATGTTAGGAGTTGAATTAGAGACCACCAACTCATCTGACAAAATGACATCAAAAATATCTCACAGGTAATAATACTTTTGGTACCCATTGGCCCAAACCTGATTTGAATTAGTGACACCAAATCTTAATCTTGTCTAAAGCTGCTTAGCTAACCACTGATGTCAGTAGTGCTGTTCTAACCTGCATTTGCTGAGTCTCTGGACTATGAGCTGGTTATGATTCATGCTATCCCTGAGTTATGTTACTAGTCCTGCATCAGAAATGAATTTTAATCAGTGGAAATGAGAAAAATATTTTGTTGTAAACTCTTCTGTTTGGATGTGTTCTATTGTTTCCAGATGAAACAAAGTCTCAGTATCTATCAGGAGGAAGGAAGGGGTAGGAAACTCAAAAGGGTATGTTTGCCTTGAAGTTAGATACCCACAGGGTGCAGTTGGTCCATACCAGCTGAGTTGGGCATGTTGGACTACGGGGCTGTTTAACTGTGGTGTAGATGTCGGGGTTTGGCCTGGAGTCCCAGTGGTTAGCCTGTGAGGTGTGAGGGTCCCTCAGCCTGAATTTCGACATGCAGTTAACAACCCCTTAGCCTGCACCCTGGGAACCAGGTTTTTAGTAGATGTAGCTTGAGAGGAGGGCAAACTTGGCAGCATAGAGGGAGCAAGTAGATGTATAAGGAAAGATGATCATGGACATAACATGGAAAGGAAGGAGAGAAATATTGATGTGACTTTGGAAGAGGCTCTATAGATGATTTTGTACTAAGGAAGCTGGACTAGAACTGAGTGGTTTCTTCATATCCTTTTAGTATCTAGAATTTGCTAGGCAGCCTGATTAACATTATAAACAACCTGGCTATACCTATCATACTGTATATCTCTCATGGCACCTAATACAAACCCTGGTGAGGTCAATTGATAGACTCTCATTGATTTCAGTGGGTTTTGGATCATCTCATATTCCAGGTTGTCAGTAGATGCTTCTGCATTTTATTTAAGTTATGATGTTTTATTTAAGTGATTTAAGTTATGTTTTTATTTATTATACTGCTAATTCATAATCTGTGTACTTTTAGTTTACTCAGTAATTAAATTCTTACCATTTATATCAGTGCTTCATAAATGATTCTGCTTTGTCAGATTTTAAGATTAAGCAGCAGATCCAAAATTCATATAACTGAGAACAACAACAAAATCACATCGGCGGGGCTTGACCCTGCAAACACTGATGCCCATGAGTATCTTGATGTGTGAGTTGTTCCCTTTAACCTCATTGGGACTAAGTGCTTGTGTAAAGTTGCTCATGTGCATTTTCAGGACGGAGGCAACAGCATGTATTTTATGTTTAAATCAAATTATATTACATTCACTACATGTTCAAATGAAACAAATATAGCTGATGCCTATCTGGATGCTTATTAAAAATATCATGTAACTTTCAAAAAGAGAAAACTGCTATTGAATCAGAGAACTTAGCAGTGCAGAGTTTTATGGGCAATTGTTCCATCAGGATATTAAGGTAAAACAGTAACAGTGCTTATGATACCAGATGCAATCTTAGTTTGTATACACAAAATGCAATCATCATGCCTTATTAAATATATATAAGCTCAATTTGATTAAATTGCAATTTACTTTTAAAATATAAAGCTTTCATTGTATGCATTGGCTTTTGTTTTTTAAGAAGGTCAGTCACTTCCTGGGGGATAAATATGCCATGTAATCCTGTGAAGATGAGCAAACCCATATGATTCAATTTTATTGCTCCATCATAAAGTCTTAATATGGACAAATGTCAGCTGCTTTCTGTGTGAATGTTGTGTCTGGAAGAGGATTTAAGAAATATTACTCCTTGGGAAGATACTGTATTCATATGTAACTTTATTGAAAAGAGGGAAAAGAAATGAATGAAATGTATAAGCATATGTTTTTAATTTTTTAAACATTAAAACATTATCTTAGATTCTCTTTTACAACAGAACATTGAGACATATCTTGAGGCTGTTATAAGTGTGTTGCTTAAATAATGCACAGATAAACTGAGGTTTTCCTGTCTGAAGTGAGTATAGTTTATGATCTAATGTCTGAAGACCATTAACTAATATCTGCTAGTAGCTCAAAAAAATGCAGAAAGTTGTCCCAAATTTTAACTCTTCAGTTTATTAAATGACGCTATTTTATAGTGGTGTTACTAATGAGGAGAAAACCTTGGCAAAGTCTAGAGCTCCTATTTGTACTTAATTAAAATTAGATTGTTCTTTGTCATTCACATTCAATCTAGGGAAATCATATAGTTTTTCTTATAAATCAGAAAGTAGTTGCTAGGCTTGTTTGTCTCTGGCATCCTCTAAATGGCCACAGACAGCCATGAAAGCTTTTAGGCAGGAACTAATGCTTTTTGGCCTTTGGGCCATAAGGGCCATCAGCACTGGCTTCAAATGCATTATTCACTCTGATATTGTGATTTTCATTTAATGTGTTAAACATTCTAACTTGGAGCCAGATTCTTACTCATGTTGGGTAGCACCATGTGTTTCAAAGGGACTATTCTTGGAACAAAGTACTATTCAGAGTGAATAAAGCTTTTGGAATCTGACCCTTACATGAGCATTTCTGGTTACAAGTAATGTTCTCTCTCTCTTTTTTTACATCCACGTGTGGAATAAATTTTGTCATGCGCACTCAGGCATATGCATATGTGCATCACCAAGAGAAACACATGCTGCCGGCTATGGGACTCTGCCAGGGTACGTCTACACTACAGCGCTAGTTCGAACTAACTTAGTTCGAATTAGTTAATTCGAACTAAGCTAGTTCGAACTAACGCGTCTAGAACTAAAAACTAGTTCGAACTAGCGTTTTGCTAGTTCGAACTAGCAAGTCCACATTGAGTGGACTCTGAACAGGGCTTAAGGATGGCCGGAAGCAGTGCCGGCAGGGCATAAAAGGAGGACTTAGAGCATGGAGATGCTGTCTCAGGCTAGCCGAGGGCTGCGCTTAAAGGGTCCCGACCCCCACCCCGGACACACAGTTCTAAGGGGTGCCCCGCTTGCAAAGAAGTTCTGGCTTGGAGTGCCCTGAGTGCCCATACTGGGCACATCACACCACTCGGCCATCAGCCCGGCTGCACTTGCCGCAGGCTGCCATCTGGGGAGAGGGAGTAATTGGGGGGCTGCAGGAGAACTTCCACCCCCAGAAGCCCGCAGAGCCAGCCCAGTCCTCCCCATCGGGGGCTCGTACCCCATTCCTCCCTCACCTCCTTCCACTTACCCTTCCTTAGCCCCCCTTCTTATTGATGTACAAAATAAAGATAACGTTTCTTCCAACATTGACTCTGTCTTTATTGAAAAAAAACTGGGGGAGACTGGGAAAAGGAGGTGGGAGAGGGGAAGAGAAAGGCTGGGAGAGGGGAGGGCAACTAACATGATCAGGGGTTGGGAACAGGTCCCAGATGAAGAGAGGCTACAGAGACTGGGACTGTTCAGCTTAGAAAAGAGGAGACGGAGGGGGGACAGGATAGAGGTCTCTACAAGCAGGGGTTGGGTGGAGAGGGTGCATTCATAAAAGTTCTTCCTGAGTTCCCATAAAGAAGGACTAGAGGACACCAAAGGAAAGGAATGGGTAGCAGGCTTGAAACTAGTAAGAGAAAGTTGTTGTTCTTGACAAAGCAAATAGTTAACCTGTGGAACTCCTTGCTGCAGGAGGCTGTGAAGGCTACAACTAGAACAGAGTTTAAAGGGAAGTGAGATCAAGTCATGGAGGTTGGGTCCATGGAGTCCTATTAGCCAGAGGGTAGGAGTGGTGTCCCTGCCCAAAGTTTGTGGAAGGCTGGAGAGGGATGGCACGAGACAAATGGCTTGGTCATTGTCTTCGGTCCATCCCCTCCAGGGTCCCTAGGGTTGGCCGCTGTTGGCAGACAGGCTACTGGGCTAGATGGACCTTTGGTCTGACCCAGTACGGCCATTGTAAGCTCAGGGCTCAGTGTCGGGGGTCTCAGTGGACCCCCTTGATTTTCATGCACACCTGGTCCTGGGTGGCCAGGCTGGCAGCTCTCCTGCCCTAGACGGCCACTTTCCTGTGCCTAGTGCGGAGATCGTGGACGAGGTCCACGATGTCCGCACTAGCCCAGGAAGGTGCCCGCCTCTTGCGGTCCAGGGCAAACTCCCGGGAGCCGCCAGCCTGGTCCCGGGAAGAGGGGGTGGGCTGGGGGGCATCGGGTGGGTGGCTCTGTGCCGTGCCAGGTGCAGGGTCTGCTAGCTGGGTGCTGGCAGGCTTGCACCTGGCACGGGCACCGTAGCCAGCCCGTGCCCCTTTAAGGGGTCCGGGGCCGGGAGGGGGGCATAGAGTTTCCCTGGTGTTGGCCAGAGTGGCCACCAGGGAAACCTGGGGAGGGCTAGCCTCCCACTAGTTCGAACTAAAGGGCTACACAGCCCTTAGTTCGAACTAGCTAGTTCGAACTAGGCGTTAGTCCTCGTAAAATGAGGTTTACCTAGTTCGAACTAAGCGCTCCGCTAGTTCGATTCAAATTCGAACTAGCGGAGCGCTAGTGTAGCACCTATTAAAGTTAGTTCGAACTAACGTCCGTTAGTTCGAACTAACTTTGTAGTGTAGACATACCCCCAGTCAGCGGGGCGGTGCCTGAATCTCACCCAAGTGGCGAGACAAGCACTCAGCTTACAGGGAACTGTGGTTATGAGATGTGCCAATCCAGGACTTGTTCCTCTTGGTTATGTAGCTGTGTTTGGCAAGAACTAAGTTAAGAGTGCTCATAAATCAGATAGGGGCTAGAGAGCGCTGTGAATGTAGGCTGTATTCACTGCACTGTCTTCTATTTTCTGCTTATGAGTAAGTCTTAAACTAACAATTTTTTCCAATGATTTTATTGGCTGGCTTGCATGAGAAAGCTTTACCAGCTTGCATCCTTTAGAAAGGATGGCTACAGATAAAAGTGCATAATGGTGCATTCTGGATGCAGTTTTCCAAATAGGGACATGTATTAAATTCTGCTCTGACTTCACAGCCTGAAATCTTCACTTCTTCATGAGAAGTGTTCTTGATCAATAAGTAACAACAAACATTTCCTTGTATTGCATTGTCGTCCTGAGTTTGACCTGGATTTAAACTTACGAGTTAAAAATAAGTTTAAAGAAAGATGGTGAAATAACACCAACTGAATTGTTTCACTAGGTCTACATTTAAAAGAAATAATGAATCTCCTTTTACCTCTGTAAAAGGTAAAATGAGGATAAATAATATCTGCCTATCTTACAGGGCTGCTATGAGTACTAATTCATTATTGTTATAAAACACATTGAGAACCTTGGATGGAAGGCACTACAGACATATAACTTATGGTTATTTATTTATTGAAAGATGAAATACTTTCAAAACCTTTGATTTGCAAAGTAAATGAATGTTTATGTTTACTGAGAAGAGCAGAAGTGAAATCATTATTTCATAGCTTTTAGGATTACTAGTTTAAATTGTCCTTAACAAATGCTATAAGCCAAATGCTTCTCTAGGGTACCCTGGATACCTCCGTTGTCCCTATGAATCCTTTCTTGTGGGTAATTAAGAACTCGCCAGTGGTTTGCATGATTCAAGGTGCTGTGGTTCAGAGAGAAAATGGCTGAAAAGAATAAAAAGAAATAAGAATACCTATACATTTATGTTTACATACCACAAAAACAGAGGATGATTTAAAATTCTGTCTCACGTTATTGGCCAGATCTTCTGCTGATGAAAGTAATGGAAGACAAAGGAACCATGCTGACTTAAATTAGCTGTGCTCCATTGCTCCATATTAACTGACATGCTTCATGTAAGAAAAAGTCACCACAGAAAGGGTTAAAGGATGAACTGGCCTTTTTTATTAAATTGAAAACCAAGTGAATAAATTAAGTCCAGATTTAAATTGAAACTAAACTTGGTCAATTAATTTATTAGAGTATCCTTTTGTGTATTTAGTGCTTTTAAAAATTGCTACCTGCACTGCCAAGGAAACAGGACTGCTTTTTAAACCAACCACTCTAGCAAAGTATGGGCCAAAATATTGTGACCTTCCCTCCACTGCCTCACTTGTGTGCCTTAAGCTTGACAGAGAGGGCCTACCCAAAGGTGGTTCGCTTTTACTTGGGCCTGGTCTATTATTCATAATCATCAAGCAACTTGTTTTTCCTTGGGGATCCCTCTCTCTGCTTACTCCTGTCACCTTCATTGCCCCTCCTGCCAATTACAATCCTTTGAGTTGAATAGGTTTGTATGGACTGTTCCTTTGGAGTGCTACACCAGTATGCTGCAAAATGTGTTTTGGAAAACATCAGTGTTCAGACACAAAATATTGTTTCCAACTTGACATTTTATATACATATATGAAATGCCAATTGAATAACACACTATATATTTATATGTATCAGTCGCCACTTGCCAGGCAATGTCAGGCACCATTCTACTTTACGGACCAAAGGTTGCTTAAAAACAAACATCTGATCTACTGGTTCCCAATTTTGTAAGTGTTAAAAAAGATATTAGAGGCTACAAACTTTTGTTTTTGTGGTTTGAGAGTTGTGTATTTTACCAATGCCATGCTCACATTTTTTCATTATTATAGTGAAGGAGAAAACTGCCCTTGGCCTATGGTCAGAGTGACCATGATTTTATGATGGTAGTAGAAAGCTCTTGGATCTAGGGATTTGTAAATTAAAATGAACCTGCAGCCTTGAAATTTACAGTTTCAGCATTGTTGTTATCATAAATATGGGCCATAAAGTAAACCTCTCCTCTAGCCCAGGTTGGATGAAGCATTATTGCTTAGACTCATTTGCTTTTCCCCCATGTTCTTCCTCTTAGCATCTGGTTCTATACTTCACTCTTCTCCATTTCAAGGTTATGCTTTGTTCCAGCATTGGGGTTAAGGAATTGTCACATTCCAAGGGGAATCTGTTTTATTATATAATCTGTCTTGCTGTAGGTTGATGCAGCAAGTAGCTTCAGTAATCCATACTGATGAGTTGTCCCCTATCCACCTATGGCTGACAGGTAGACTTACGAATGAGAGGGGAAAAAAATCTGCCACACGGGATTACTGCTGCTAATGCACATAGGAACTCATTTCTGCCCTGCTTCATTAAAGAGCAGAGGTTAACATGTAACTCGCCTCAGAAGAGCTTTTATTCTTCATAAGATACCTAAGAAGACAATGAAACAGAGAAATAAGAGGGCTTTTATGAACTTCTCTGTCTGCAATGGCCAGCTACCCAGATAACGAAGGTCGTGCATGCCTAAAATTCTCGAGGTTAGACTTTATCCTTCTATAACATTAAAGCTTCGGCTGATGCACTTTTCAGCCAGTTTCCAGGATTATAGCATAAACAGGAATTGTTAACCTATCTGGTATACAGGTTTCTGTGAGAGTAAAGATGTTAACCTCTCCAGTAATTCATATACCTGACTGTTTACTGTTATAACATGTAGCTGAATGATAATAATGGGTTCTGTTAGTGTGTTTATTCTGGGACTGTCTCTTGCATGGTCCCTGTGTGCACTAGCGACAGGGACGTCTTTTTTGTAACAGGTACTTATCCCTTCTGAGTGTCAATCCCATGTAAGCAGAGGCATGGATCCTGTTAACAGGGAATAATGGAGATCTGTTATATTTTGCAGGCAAGGTACTTCTTGAAGGTCTGGTACTTGTTTAACATGTAAATGTTGTGAGATATGATTGTATGTGAATCTCTAAAAATCCTTATTTTGTAGCGTGCCTAAGACACAAAACATATATGAGGATTTCTTGGGGTTTTTGGCATGCAGTATGTGAGCAGTTCCTTTAGTCCCACAAGGATAAACAGAGAAAAAGCTCATTTCTGCTATCTGGTGATAATTTTCTAAAGGTCAATGTTGTCAATTCTTTTTACAAGAAGGCTTACCTGTCAACTGCTGCCCCCAAATGCCGTGAAGATGCTGCTTTTCATTTCATTCCCAGGAGTCAGAGTGATGGAAATTTCAAGGTTCAGCTACCCCTTAAAATCGCTTTGCATTCACTGAATTCTATGCTTTGAGCTAATGTTGTTTTCTCAAAAGGGATCTCATCCTCCAATTCATCTCTGCCCAAGCAATTCTCCTCTCTCATTCACGTGAGTTAAGAAAACCCTTGCAGATGTGTGGTGTCGGTTCTTGACATGACAAAGTTTGTTAATTACTGATGTGGAAATTCCTTCCCTTGTTTCAAATAAAATGAAATTGAGCTTAATACAAGGAGAAGAGGATATAACTCACAAAGTAATTACTTCATCTTTGACACTTACAGGTCACGTCATTGTCAATGTTTGGGCAGGAAGAGCGAACAGAATAACATCACTTAGGGAAAGGAACATTTTAATTTAGATTAAACAAGTATTCGTTTCCCTGAATTGGTCAAAGATCAAAAAGAAAAAATTTTTTGGTCCTGATCTACTAATTACATGTACAGCCAAACCCAAATAAGCTTTGCCTGCGTGCTCAATCATTAAAGAATGGAATACAGCTGATTGAAATTACTGTATTTTCATTAAAGATCTCTGAGGGTCAGATTAGCTGGCAGACTTTATTGGCTACAGGAGGGGAGGTCAATGGATGTCAACAGTTAAGAAATATGTAGTTCTGTTGAAGGAAGAATTCTTTCTTGAAAGTATTTTGGGTATAAAAAAGTGAATTTCTCTTTTCTCATTGCTAGTATCTCTTCAAACCCTTGTAGAGCATGGACATTAATTCTGAAATACTATAGTTTCTTGTCAATGTTAATCCTTTCAACTGCCAAGAATCACTGTCTGTAGTGAACACGTTGAGTCCATCTATCAGAAAAGGAAGTACAGCAAATCAGAATGGCAATGTTTAATTTTCCCAGATTGCATCTCATTTTAGGGCTTTATTGCCTGCGGAAACGGGGCTTCAGATTTCTCCAATTTGAGCAGAGATGCAGTCACTCTATTATTGCAATAACTGTCTTTTCTCCCCTCTCCTGGTCTCACAAAAAGTTAGTGAGAATGGAAAAGTGAGGGGAAAATTGACAAAAAGAATATTTCTGAGGGCTAGTTTCATGGATAGAAATGACAGAAAATGTTATCTAAGGGTGAGCAGCACAGGATAGTCATTTAGGATAAGAGGAAGATCTCTAGTGCTTTTTTAAAAGGTACAGAGAAATAATTTTGGAAGATTTTTTTTTCCTGGTGTAAAAGATATTTTTCTAACTCTTGATTTTTATTATTTTTTAAATTGTTCTATACTCAATTTTGAAGGTTGCAGTAAGGCACAGAAAAATAGCAGGAGCCAGACACCAAATCCCATTTTCCTGGTACAGAAAAAAAAAAACCCCTGTAATGCAAAAGAATTTCAGAAGGACGAAGCTGTAACTGGTAATTAAACTCATAAGATGGTTGACTAATGCCAGTTTCCTTATCGACTAGGGATGGAAAATCCTATTTAATTATTTAACTGGTTAAATGTTAACTTTAACTGGTTAACCAATTAAACTGCATGGGTGGGGGGGGTCTGCTCGAGCCCAACTTGGTCGTAGTGCCCCCCCGCCCTGCACGGTGAGGGACTGTTCTGGCCAGACTGGAGCGCCCTTGTCCCCACTGGGCCCCGCAGGACTGGAGGCTCCCCCTGCCTGCGGCGGGCTGGGGGCTACTCCAGCCCTCACTGGTTACCCATTAACATCAATATTATCAATGAATATTTTCAGTCAGCACACAGTCAATCTGTGGAACTCCTTGCCAGAGGATGTTGTGAAGGCTAGGACTTTAACAGGGTTCAAAAAAGAGCTAGATTGATTCATGTAGGTTAGGTCCATGAACGGCTATTAGCCAGGATGGGTAGGAATGTTATACCTAGCCTCTGTTTCTCTAGAGGTGGGTGACAGGAGAGGGATCACATGAGGGTACCTGTTGTGTCCACTCTCTGGTATTGGCCACTGTCAGCAGACAGGATACTGGGTTGGATGGACAATTGGTCTGACCCAGTATGGCTGTTCTTATGTGACATGGAAGTGGGACCAGAAAGCCATTGGCATGCTGTAAGGCTCACTTTCCCAAGCCATTTTAACCATATTATATCCATAAGTATGTTGGCATTAATATATTTACTGTTACAGCAGAATAGTACAAAGACTGACCCTGATTCTTGGTTGAGGGTAATTAGTTGGTCTGGTTGTATCAGTAGCTTTGAAGGGTCAAATGAATCAGATGCTTCTCTCTGATTCTCCAGCGCTCTTACAAATCAGGAGTAGTGGAAAACAAAGTGTGGTGTAGGAGGCCACACCCACCATCCTCTGTGTTCCTTATCTTGTGCTCTGTCTCCCAGAGACTTTGGAGACCTAGATCTGGTTGCCATGTCAGCATGCTAGGGAAACATACTGATCAGCAAAGGAAAAATAAAGGTAAGGTTACCTATGCTGAGTAAGCCAGAAGATTTAGCCATTGCAAACATGGATCAGATCTGTAACAGCAAGCACCAGTTTGAGCATAGCTGAGTCACCCATCCCATGCCCCTCTAAAAAGTCCTTTTTCAATTTGCACATGAGAGCAACTCATTTTCCAGCCTGGAGGTTCTATATGGAACATCAGAGTACTGCTTTGGTGACCTGCTGTGTTGCAAAAATAGCAGTGAATAGTTGCCTGCAGAGATAGTGGTTTAAGCAGATAGTAGCTAGATAGTCATTAAAACATGATGCTGCTGTAAAATAGAAATATTCAGCAATGTTGCCCTATATAAGCCACTAACTATTGCATGTGCAATCATGATATGTTTTTTATTGGGGCATGGAACACTTCCTGGCAATGCATGGAGAGCTGGCAAAGCAAACATATCTGTCCCTTTCTTTGCAGCTGCTAAATTGCATTAAAGGACAGCTAGCAATACATTACTTTCCTAACATTTTTCTGTGTGAAAGCAATTTCTGACTGGGCACAAGAATGCTATGGGGTTGTGAATGGGAGGGGAAGTGAACCATGAAACAATCTCTGTGAAAATGTGGTCCATATCTTTGAGAAAACCTGTGCTGGAATATAATCTTACTGGCTCCTTCACCATCCTACGTGCCAGTCCATGGAGTTTGCAGTGCAATTTGGAAAAGCGAGCTATTTGTATAGGAACACAGAAGTTGCCATATTGGATCACTAGGCACTCCATCTAGGTCCATATCCTGTCATTGACAGTGGCTTCTAACGGATGCTTAAAGGAACATATAAGCACTGTGTAATAAGGAGATGGGAGGTCAGAAGTGGAGCAGATTACTTTGTAACATTTGGTCTTACTTGGTCTCTAACAGCTAGGCTATGTCTAGACTAAACGGCTCTGTTGATGGAGCCATGTAAAATAGTTTATTCGGCATAGTCAAAGAAGTGGGGATTTAAATAATTCCCGCTTCATTAAAATAAAAATGGTCACCGCGCTGTGCCGACGATCAGCTGATCCGGCACAGCGTGGCAGTCTAGAGGCAGTGCGGTCGACAAGGGAAGCTTTTGTTGACCACTCTGGTAAACCTCATTTCACGAGGCATACTGGAGTCGTCGACAAAGGCTTCCCTTGTTGACCGTGTCGCGTCTAAACTGCCGCGCTGTGCCGGATCAGCTGATCGTTGGCACAGCGCGGTGGCCATTTTTATTTTAATGAAGTGGGAATTATTTAAATCCCCGCTTCTTTGACTATGCCGAATAAACTATTTTACATGACCATGTAGTCCAGACGTAGCCCTAGAGATTGGCCTAAGCCCCAAAGCATTATGCTTAACATCACTTCTGCAAGAACAACAAGAAGTCCTGTGGCACCTTATAGATTAACAGATTTATTGGAGCATAAGCTTTCGTGGGCAGATGACGAAGTGGGTCTTTGCCCACGAAATCTTATGCTCCAATAAATCTGTTAGTCTATAAGATGCCACAAGACTTCTCGTTCTTGCAGATTCAGACTAACACGGCTACTCTTCTGGTAATATCTCATCTGCTAACTTTATCATTATCAAGAATATACTATTATAATTATCTAGAACCCTGCAGAGATGCAACATTTGTATCCACATCCATATCTGCAAAAATGAGCTACGGATATATGCATCCAAATCTGTGAATGCAAATATCCACGGATATAAAGAGAATATCCACAAATTTACAGAGTTCTAGCTACACACTTTTTATTCACAGCTGCATCTATATCCAAATCTGCAAAAATGAACTACGGATAACCTCATCCATATTCATGGATGAGGAAACCCGTGGATATAAGATATCTGCAGATTTGCAGGACTCTGTTAATATCCATGTACATATCCAATCCCTTTTCTGAATCTAGCGAAGTTTTTGGCCTCAATGACTTCCAATGGCAGTAAGTTCCACAGTTTAATCACGTGTTGTCTGAAAAAGGATTTTCTTCTATGAATTTTGATTTTTCCACTTTTAAAATTGCATTTAACATCTTGTTTTTTCACTATGAGGTAGGGAGAACAAAAGCTCACAATCTTCCTTTGCTAAGCCATTCATCCTTCTGTATATTTTTATGATCTCTGTCATTCTTCTCCTTCCCAGGGTAAAAAAAAAGTCAGTGTTTTACATCTCTCTTTATCTGTATTTTTCCAGGCACTTGATCATTTTTGTCATGCTTCTCTGAATCCCCTCAAATTCAGCAATATGCATTTGAAGAGTTGACCAATACTGCACACACTATTTCAGATGATTCTGAATGACTTATTTACATGAAATCATGATAATGTTATATATCATTCGCTATTCCATTTCGTATGTATCCTGACATCTTGTTGCTTTTTTTGATTACAGGTATACAGTACATTGAGTAGGGGTTTTCATTGAGCTGTCAACAGTGATACCCCAGTTCTTTTCCTCAGTTGATACAGCTAATTTTGAACTGTAGAATGTGTCCATTCCTTGTAATGTGCATTATATGTACCAATACTGAATTTCATGTGCTGTTGTATTGCCCATTCATCCTCTTGTTTAGAGAAATCTAAAGTTTCTCAAAGTCCTCTCTCTGGTTCTAAATATCTTTGTGACATTGACAAATTTTGTTATTTCATTGCTCCCTCTCCACCTCCTTCCAGGCCATAATGGATTAATTAAACATAAGACCTAATATAGAATTTGGAAGTTGTTACACTGCAGTTATTCTGCTGTGAGGAAAATTGACCATTTAATTCTGCTTTTTGTTTTCTGTCTCCCAGCCCATATTTGCTCCATGATGATACTTTGACTGTCTTTCACCCTGTGACTATTTAGCTTCTTTTTGGCATTTTCTGCAGAACCCCGTGAAAGGCCCTTTGGAAGCTTAGCATTTTTATGTCAGCTGGTTTTCTTTTATGCGTTGACACAGCCAAAGAATTTTAAGGCATTTATGAGACGCAGTTTTCCTAAACTGTGCTGGTTAGTTTCCACTATGTCACTATCTTCCAAGTGCTTGTTGTTCTTTTTTTAATTATTGTTTAAATTAGCTTGCATGTTGTAAGTTTACTGGCCTGTGGTTTCCCCGATCACCCTTTTTCAGTTATAGCTACAGTGTTTGCTACTGTCCAGTACCCTTGAAAAGTGGTTGCATAGTTTTGTTAGCAGCTCAGCCACTTCACATTTGAGTTCCCTCAGAACTCCTGGATGTACCATCTGGACCTGATGACTAGTCAGTTTTCTTCAGCTTTTCCTCTTCTGTCACCTCATTTTCCAAGGATACTTCATCTTTATTACCAGAAAAGAGCAGGACCAGTGTAAGACTCTCCCTAGCAACTGCCAACACTAGATATTCATATGTCCCTTATGTTTCAATCTCCATTCCAGAGGACATGTGTCCATGTTGATGACAGGTTCTGCTCAATAATGAGCCAAAGCAGTGCAGACCAACATATGTTCATTTTCATCATCTGAGTCTGATGCCACCAGCAGAAAGATGATTTTTGTTTTTGCTCACTTGAGTTCTATAGTTTCTTACTGGAGTGTAGCTCTTTTAAGACTTCTGAAAGCATGTTCCACATCTCACCCCTCTCAGATTTTGGGAGGCATTTCCACTTCTTAAACCTTGGATGGAGTGTTGCAGCAATCTTTAGAAATCGCATTGGTACCTTTTTAGCGATTTGTCAGATCTGCAGTGAAAGTGCTCCTAAAATAAACATGTTCTGGGTCATCATCCAACACTGCCATAACATGAACTATATGGCAGAATGCAGGTAATATAAAGCAGGAGACATACGGTTCTTCCCCAAGGAGTTCAGACACAAATTTAATTAATAGATATTTTAATGAACATCATTAGCATGGAAGTATATCCTCTGGAATAGTGGCCAAATCATGAAGGGAGACAAATGTTTAGACTATCTGGTTTGTAAATACCTTCCAATGCTGACTATAAAAGTTCCATGTAAACAACCTGTTCTTATTTTCTGGTGACATTCTAAGTAAAAAGTGGGCAACATTATCTCCCATAAATGTGTAAACAGATTTGTTCAGCTGAGCAGATGGCTGAACAAGAAGTAAGACCGAGAGGACTTACAAGCTCTAAAATTTTACATAGTTTTGTTCATGAGCACAATTATGTAACAAAAATCTATATTTGTAAATTGCACTTTCACTATTAAGAAATTATTCTGTAGCACTTGTATGAGGTGAACTGAAAAATATTATTTCTTTTGTTAATTATTTTTACAGTGCAAATATTTGTAATACAAATAATGTAAAGAGAGCACTGTACACTTATATGCTGTGTTGTAGTTGAACTAAACATATTGTAGAAAAAAAATCCAAATGTAGAAAAAAATCCATAATATATAATAAGTTTCAATTGGTATTGTATTGTTTAACTGTGTGATTAAAAAGGTGATTAATCATGATTTTTTTGAGTTAATTGTGTAAGTTAACGGATGGATCGATGGCCCAGTAAATAGTAATTTACTTTGTAGGTAAAACTTGCCAGCGTGTCATCTTTGTCCCAAATCTATACTAGAGCAAACATCTCATGTGCACTTCATGATGGGTTCTTTCTGCTCCCAATGCTTCTGTGGTCTTCTTCATTCTGGTACTTTTCTCTCTTTCAAGTTTTCACAATCCTTCATTTGTACTTGCTTCAGATTAGTGAATGGTGACGCATTGTGAATGATATAGTTCTTAATTTTTATGTAAACAGACAAATACTATTTACTTGTCTGATAGCACATCTGTTTTTCATCTTTGCTAGTAAACAGTCCGTAAGTGCAGAACATAATTTTCAGTGTGTGTGTGTGTGTGTGTGTGTGTGTGTGTGTAAACTCTTTACATGACATCCGTGCATGAGTTTTGTGATGAAATTGATGACTAGTGAGGTACCAGTTTTGATCTAAGACCTCACATGACATATTCTGATGAACTAGATTGAACATACCAGACTCAGGAGATTCCTGGAACCCTTATGACCTTGCTAATTGGGAAAATTTGGTTTCAAGGTCACACTACTCCAGGTCAAAGCATTTACTGTCCTCTTCTTTGACTGGAAAGATATATTCTTAGTAGTTTTCTCCCATTTCTATTTAGGGATAAGGCTTTTCATATTAAAAATAAGGCTATGGGTGAAAGTATTTTTCTACCTATGTGATCAGGAATTAAATCTGGTCACCTGATATACTTTTTTGAGGTCTTTGGTCATATCTGTTATATATTTGAGAGAGTGATAGAACTGTAGCCGTGTTAGTCTGGTGTAGCTGAAGCAAAATACAGGACTATGTAGCACTTTAAAGACTAACAAGATGGTTTATTAGATGATGAGCTTTCGTGGGCCAGACCCACTTCCTCAGATCAAATAGTGGAAGAAAATAGTCACAACCATATATACCAAAGGATACAATTTAAAAAAAATGAACACATATGAAAAGGACAAATCAAATTTCAGAACCAAAGAGGGATGCGGGGGGAGGGGAAATAAATGTCTGTGAGCTAATGATATTAGAGGTGATAATTGGGGAAGCTATCTTTGTAATGGGTAAGATAACTAGAGTGTTTGTTGAGACCGAGGCATAAAGTGTCGAATTTTAGCATGAATGACAGTTCAGAGGATTCCCTTTCAAGTGCATATTTAAAAGGTCTTTGAAGCAGGATGCAGGTGATTAAGTCGTTGAGACAATGTCCTTTCTGGTTGAAATGGCAAGAAACTGTTTTTTCTTTGTGATCCTGTCTAATATCTGTTTTATGGGCATTGATCCTTTGGCGAAGTGTCTGAGACGTTTGTCCAATGTACATAGCAGACGGACACTATCGGCACATGATAGCATAAATTATATTTCTGGATGCGCAGGAATATGTGTTCATGATCTTATAACTCACTTGGTTAGGTCCAATAATGGTATCAACAGAGTGAATATGTGGACTCATCATCTAATAAACCATCTTGTTAGTCTTTAAAGTGCTACATAGTCCTGTATTTTTGCTTCATATTTGAGAGAGTATGTCTATGTATTGGTCTGTCTGTCTGTTCAAGAACTCCTAAGCAGTAAGATCTAGGACCACCAAATTTGGTATAGAGCTTCCTCTTACTATAAATTAAAGCAAGGTGAGGGTTTGGTTGTACCAGGAGAATGGGATGTGCCTAGAATGGGATTTCTTATTATAAAACCATATAGAAAAGAGAGAGAATCACCAGTTATATGAAAGGGGCTGGCTGGGGGCACCCGCTGTCCCATCCAGGACTGCCCCAGCCCTGAGCCCCCCACTCCCTTTTAATGAGGGCGGCAGGAGCTGAAGTCTCCCACCCTCCCCCCGATGTTCATATGGGTACATTGCTGGCTGTTCCCCTTCATCAGGGAATGAGGGGAAAGTTCAGTTTGTTACAATCCTCACTCTGGCTAAGGAATGCAGGGGGCAGATGGCCCTGGACCTGCCCCAGCCGGGGGACATGCACCCCTCTCTCAGCTGTGCCCACTGGAGCAGCAGTGGCCATCGACAGGTACTTCTCACCTGGCCCCAAGCTGCTGCAGTGAGAGAGGGGTGGTGTTGTCCTCTCTCCCAGGGGCGGCCTGCACACTGAACGCCTCATCCCCATCCCAGAACAATGATTTAAATGAAGAAAACCAAAATGTAATTGAGTTAAGGACCTGAGCCACACTGGGTAAATCTTTTACTAGAATATAAATGTGGGGTATTGGGTTATTTTTCATACCAATTTTATCAAAAGGTAATATGTTTGATAAAAAAGGGAAAGAAAAAAAAAGAGAAAATCGGGAATAGGAAAAAAGGGAATATAGGGAAAATCATCCACCCATTCATTTACAAATTCTTCATTAAAATATCTATAGATTAATTTTTGAAGCCCTTGAATTTACCTTCTTACTTTAAATATAGTTTCTTGTCCCACACTGGCCGTTCTTGTAACTTTAAAGCTGGTCGGATGAAAAATTATCAGGAATGAGGAAAGAATCCATGTGCAGATCGTCACCTCTGGTGTTTAAACATAAGTTAATCTTGCTTTGATGCCATTAACATTTGCTGCTCATTTGGGAGTAGTTGTACTGGTGGGCAGTAGTATAAATGTCATTTGATTTTGGACCAGTTCCTCCTACAAGAAAATTTCACTGTCTTCACATTGCCAATGTAGACCTCACCTTGTACCGCTTTTCCCAAACAACTGAACACATGCATGCTGCCACTTGTAGGCAATTTTATGTAATAAAAGTCACATGGATAGGCTAAAAAAGTAGTGGTCCTGGTTAACTGTTTAAAGAACAGGTATAATCATGGGTAGTGGCAGTTCCTGTACATTGACCCAATACTCCAATTTTATGGGATAATCCTGATATTTGGGGCTTTGTCCTATTACCAATCCTGCCCCCTCACACTTACTATCTGATCACCCTAAGTGCATGCTTCCCAACCCTACTTCACCAATGTACTGAAACTTTACCTGGAGCAGTGGTCTCCAACCTTTTCAACCACAATTTTCAATTTAAGTGCAATGTAAGATCCACTTCAAACCCAAATACTCTTATCCCACTTCGTACCTCCCCTTCTGTGAGGACTCACCCTGCTCACTCCATTCCCCTTTCTCCCCCATCCTCACTCACTTTCACCGGACTGAGGTAGGGGGTTGGGGTGCAGGGGTTTGGAGTGTGGGAAGGGCTTGGGCTTAGCCAAGGTGGAGGGATTGGGGTCCAGGAGGAGGTTCAGGGTGCATGCTCTGGGAAGGAGTATGGGAGCAGGGGGATTTCCATTTAGGGCAGGTTTGGTGTAGGAGGAGCCTCAGGGCTAGGACAGGGGTTCAGGAACCAGGTGTTGTTTAAATGAGATGGCGTCTGAGTGATGGAGCAGTGGGGTTAAGGCAGGCTTACTCCTGCTCTGCCCCTGTATCACTCCTGAAAGCAGTTCCATGGCGCCATGTGCTGCCCCTCATCCACAGGCACTGAGCCCACCGCGTCTATTGGCAACAGTTCCCCATTATTGATCAATGGACGCTGCAGGAGTGGTTTCTGCAGACAGAGATAGATGTGGAGACCCTCTGCTCTGCCTTTTTCAGGCGCTGCAGGGACATGCCAGCCACTTCCAGGAGCAGTAATTACCACAGGGATAATTACTCCAGCCACATTTTGGCATTTGAGAACTCACTACTCAAAGAATTGAATTTAAGCCTAAGAGAGAAATGAAAATTATGAAATGCACAGACCAGTCAAAAACCAAACATAATATACTTTGCAAGCAGTAAAAGAAGTAACAACAACCCCCCATGTACATGTTTGGGTGGGAGATGAGAATGCAGGACTGTGTTTATTTGTGAGAATGACAGACACACACAGGGGCTATGTCTCCACAGCTTCCCTCTTCTGCAAAAGCCTATGCAAATGAAGTGTGGATTTGCATATTGCCACGCTTCATTTGCATAATTAATTAGGAGCCTGTTTTGCACAAAAAGGCACCATCTACACAGTGCCTTTTTGCACAAAAAACCCCTCTTGTGCAAGAGCCGTTCTTCCTGAAAAAATGAGGAGGAATGGCTCTTGAGCAAGAGGGGGTTTTTGTGCAAAACGGCTCCTAATTAATTATTCCAATGAAGTGCAGCACTATGCTAATCTGTGCTTCATTTGCATAGGCTTTTGCAGAAGAGGGAAGTTGTGTAGACGTAGCCATAGTGTGTGAGAGTGACAGAGATTTGCATTGCCAAGCTCCCTCCATCCCCTTTTCTGTGTGTGGAGATAGGGTACAGAAGTGGGGGATGGAGGGACACCCTGACATCAGCATCCCCCTCTTCTCCTTCCCACACTCTGCACAGCAAGCAGGAGGCTCCTTGGGGGGGCAGCTTCAAGCAGAGGTCAGGAGCAGCAGGTCAGAGAGTGGAGGGGCAATTGAAGTGCCAGCACCTGATAACTTCCTGGCCAAACAAGTCAAGATCACCTGTCAGAAGCTCTACCAGTGGATCCCAATCTACTGGTTGGTGACCACTGACCTAGGGACATTATCTTTTAAGGTGGGGAACCTTTTTTGGATCAGGGGCCAATGAGCCACAGAAAAATCAGTTGTGGGCTGCACAAAAACACCCCTCACTGATGCGGCCCCTGACTGAGAAGGAGAACGATACTCCTCACATTCCCTTCACACACGGAGCCTAGGGGGACCCAGCCTAGTATATCTTGTGTGCTCCAGCCCCGTGGGGGGGGGGGGGATGGAAGTAGAGGGAGGAGGGGCTAGAGTGCCAGCCTAGGCTCCCCAGTGCAGGGGAGGGGGAGGTCTGAGCCTTTGGGGCCAGATCCAAGCAAGCTGGGGGGCCACATCTGGCTCCTGGGCCTGAGGTTCCCCACCCTTGGGCTAAAGGGTAAATTGCAGTTATGGTATTTGGTATGGTATTTCTTTGTGATGAGGATATTTGCCAAGTAGAAACTGGATATAGGTTACCAAATAACGTCTGCTCACTACTCCTTTTGAATGTGGTTGTTCTCAGGACAACAAGTTGTCTAACCAGGTACTACTTCCTGAGCCATCCATTCCTAAGAAAGGGGACAGTTCCTCCTTATATCCCTTTTAATAAAAACATCACAAATATGCCATGTATATCTAATGGTAGACGTTTCCCCTTCCAATAAAGAAACTGAACCTTTTCTGGTGGAGCTTGTCAGTGTAAGTATTACAGGGCTTTCTCTTCAAGGCACACTTCATACATTTCCTTCCTCCTCTCCAGTTATGATAGCTTTGGCAACAGTCTCAGACTTCACTCCTCAAAATGACATGTTCATTTTTCTAAATCTAAAACTCAGCAACTTTATTTTTACTAAAAGTCATACAAAAACAAAATAGAATTCAGAATCCAATCTGATAAATTATTTGCAATGGATCATTCTAAACATTGGGGTCAAACATCACCAATTGGGATTATTTGTCTTGAAAACTCTGGTGGTTTTATGTCAAAGAAAAATTAAATTTCATTCTGCCAGAGCTGTCTTATGCTATTTCACTTAGCTTTATGTACAAGTACACTAGTAAAAGCACATACATATACTTAGCTATTCAGCCTGTACAGATACATCATGCATTAGATGTTGCTGTGTCTTTGTCATGCTACTTGTGAGCTGCTCCTTCCACATCCATGTCTGAGAGAGGCCATGCCTCCTTGCAGCGTGGGTATACTAAAAATGTGTATATACCTTTTCTCCCAGCAGGAAAAAGATTAGTGGTTTCTCAAGAGCTGCATCCTTCAAGTAGGGCAGGTCAAACTATCTGGGCTCTGGCCTGTAACCAGGGAGAATGGTAGCAGTTAGAGATGTTAAAATGTGTTTATTTTGGTAAACGTGTACCTGCTGAAAAGTACAACAGGTACACATTTACACACCGGAGGATGCTTATGGCCACTCTGTCCATAGTATGCACAGCTTACATGTGAGAGAGCATCCAATGAGTGTGGACGCTGTCTTTTGGAAGAAGGTTTTTTTTGAAGATATCTTCCGAAAAAGCTTCTTTCGAAAAAAGTTTGCAGTCCAGACGTACCCCTAGTGAAAAACTAGACACTTGGTAACCCTAAGGGGGTGTCTACAGTGCACCCGTAGCTTGAAATCAGATATGCAATTTGAGCTATGCAAATTGTGTATCTTTTTTTATGTTATTTCAGAATAAGGCGCTATTCTGAAATGTCCCATAATCCTTGTGCAATGAGGTTTACAGACACGTCGGAATAGCGAGCCCGCTACATTTTGCTATAATGGGCTTGCTCTTAAGATACAGAATAGCTATTTCAGGATACCAGAGGTATCTCGGCTCTGGGCTGGGATATCAGGGTATTGGAAGTATCCTGAAATAGTTCCACAGTGTAGACATAGCCTAAGTGACAATCCCGGAATGTAGGTGAAGGAAGTAAATAGTAGATAATCACTCAACATGGCTCATGCAGTAATTGTCAGTTGGCATATTGGCTATAAATTATCATGGAAATATGAGGCATGAGACTGTGCAGTCCAGAAAGGTAGTGTGTCCTAATATGGCTTTGTCACATTTGCCTCCTCCCAAATCTGGCTTGCTTTGGGACTACATCAGTGAAAGCAGCATGTCCCCAGGTGATATTTAATTTGGGAAGCAATGCAATTTCAACCCAGAAACTCTACAATACTAAGTGCTATTGTAACCCACGCACTGAGGCCATGTCTACACTGCAAAAAGTTCTTGCGCACGAGCACGTCCACACTTCAATGTGCTTTTGCCTAAGAGATGTGCTTTTGCACAAGAGAGCATGCACACAGCTATGGACGCTCTTGCGCAAGAAAGCTCTGATGGCTATTAACAGAATGGCCATCAGAGCATCTTGCACAAAAAGGCTTATTCCTTGTAGAAGAGGCATAACTCTTGTGCAAAAAGCCCTGTCTTCTGACGATCTGCTGTACTTTTTCTTGTGCAAAAATGTGCTTGTAGCACGGACACTCCATGAGTTTTTGCACAAAAATGGCTATTTTTGCGCAAAACCTCTGCAGCATAGACATAGCCCTGGTGGGTGTGGTTCACTGTCCTGCGTAGTGGCACTTAGACCACTTACAGTGAGAGATAAGAACAAGGGAGCTCTACAGTCTAAGCTGAGAGCCAGCTGGCTTTATAGCTCAAGCTGTAGCAGTTTCTGTACTAAGTTTCTAGCAGTTCTATGTTCAAATCCACCTTGTGGTGGTTACAAGTGGGGGATTGTCTGGGATCTCAATTGGCTCTCTGAACCCTAGGACATGCTTCCTTGCCTAAGGGGAAGTATGGAACCCACACACCTAATGGATGTGGTTCACAGTTCTATATAGTGGTGCTTAGACCACTTACAGTGAGAGATAAGAACAAGGGAGCTCTACAGTCTAAGCTGAGAGCCAGCTGGCTTGATAGCTCAAGCTGTAGAAGTTCCTTTCCTAAGTTCTAGTGGTCCTAGGTTCAAATCTGCTTGGAGGTAGGTATGCTATATCTCTGCCCCAATAAGCTCTGGAATCCTAGGAGACAATCTGTGTTTCTTTTCTTGCTCTGGGAAAATCTCCCCTGACTGCATCCAATGTCACCAGCTTCTTCACTCTGCTCCAGACCCTCTACCTACTGCACTGGGGCACGATTTGGAGTGAGACTCTTGTCCAAGGTTGCTTCCCCGAGTCAGGAATGCTTTAAAAATAATGGGATGCAAGTTATTTAGCACCCTCAGCTCTCACTGAACTCCACTCAGGGTTGAGCCCAAAGAAGGGAATTTGAACTCAGAAAAGATAAACTGTTACATTCAGTGTTGTTGTAGCCACATTGGCCCTAGGATATTAGAGCCAGGGTGGGAAACCTAAGGCCCGGGGATGCAACTGGACCCCATTTTCTCTAGATCCAATCCCCCAGAGGCTCAGGGCTTGCCCCCTGCCTCCCAGCATCGGGGAGCCACTGCTGGCGCTCCAGCCCTGCACAGACACACCCTGCCACCACAGCTTCTCCCCACAGCCCTGGAGCGCCATCACCTGTGGAGCCCCGAGCCTCGCAGGCCAGAGTCAGGCAAGCACTCTCCCTCCCACACTCTGAGCCCCTCATTTTTGGCTCTATCGCAGAGCCTAGAGGAGGACACAAAATGTACTAATCCAATACCCCTTCTGACCCTGGATCTGGTGTGTGAGGGGAATGCAGGGAGTGTCTTTCTGCTTCTCAGTCAGGGGCCACGTCAGTGAGGGTTTTTTGCTTTTCACTTCTGTGTGGCTCCTAACTGATTTTTCTGTGAGTCAGCAGCCCCTAACCCCAAAAAGGTTCCCCCACCTCTCTATTAGAGACAAGGTTGGTAAGAGTTTTATTTTATGGGACCAACTTCACACTTACTCAGAGCTGTTCTTGCCATCTGGGAAATGTACCCAGAGTGTCACAGCTAAATACAATGTAGCACAGATTATATAGCATAAGTAGTTAACATATTTCAAGGGACTATTCAAGGTGAAGTGGCTCGTTAACACCTTTCCAGTAATAGGGGAAAGAAAAGGGAGGGGATTATAGATTGTTGTAAAAAGACAAATCCATTGTGACTGTTCAGTCCATGATTTTTAGTGTCTAGCAAGTTATGAATTTAAGCTCCCAGGATTATTTTTTGAAGGTATTGGTGCAATAAAAGTTACTACCTCATGCACCTTGACTCTCTAAACCAGGGTTTCTTAAATTTCATTGTATTGGGATCCACTTCTGACAACAAAAATTACATTAGACCCCAGGGGGACTGAAGCCTGAGAACTGCCCCCCCCCCACCTTGTTGCCCTAGACCGGGGGGGGGGGGGGGGGGAGGAACGGCGGTGCAGCAAAGCCAAAGCCCAGTGGTTGCAGCCCCAAGTAGCAGGCCTGTAACCTGAGCCTTCCGTCCAGTTCTGAAGCCTTCAAACTTTGGCTTCTGTCTCAGTGGCGGGACTTTGGTTTCGGCATCAGTCCTGGACCCCAGCAAGTCTAAGCCAGTGCTGGTGACTCCTTTAAATCACAATTGTGACCCACTTTGGGGTCCCAACCCACAGTTTGAGAACCGCTGCTCTAAACTATTTAAAACAGGCACCCCCCTATACTACTAAACAAACCTTTTGAATAAAGGTGCCCGCAGGTCACTAATGCAGGTTCTTTTTTCCAAGAAAAACAAAGATACCTGACAAAAAAAAAAGCTTTCACAAAAGCTGCATACTTCCGAAGGGTTGCGCTTAGTCCTTTTAGTGTACCACAAGGACCCTAAATGAATATGAATTATTGCACAGAATTCTGTAGCGCTCACAGGTTTCTCACAAATAATGGAACTGTTTTCTTAAATACTAAATTTATGTGAAACCTACTAAAGCAATGCAGAAACTTAGCAGGGCTATTAAATACCTAGGAAAGGCCTGATTCTGCCAGCTTCATTTAGCATTAATACCTTGCTAAACAAAGGCTAGATTCTCCCATCAGTCTAGCGCTTTCTACATGAGGGGTTAAGATGGTTTAACTGTATCACTGGGGGTGTGGATTTTTCACACCCTGCCAACGTGCGGGGGAGGACACAACACCAGGGCCTGGCGATTCAAAGGGGCCCAGAGCTTCCTGCTGCCACTACCGCTACTGCAGCAGCAACAGCGGCCAGAGCCCCACGCAATGATCTGCAGAGGTCCAGGCAGCACACTTCAGATAGCACTGAGGGTGTGGGCAGCATGATACAGGCAGCACTGAGGGACAACTGCCCTGGCTCTGTCCCTCGTGCCTTTGGCTACACCCCTTCCAGGAGCATGGAGACACCTCTCCCCTCCACTACCTGGCTCAGGGGTCTTTTGAGACTGGGCCATGCTTATGTTTTTGGGCACTTACATATTTGATCAGTCCTTTTGAAGTTAATGGGACTACTGGTGAATATATGCTCAACAACATTAATCAGGGCTGGGCCTTCGTATTTCAGCTCACATCATTTCATCCTGGGTTACATTGTGCAGCTGTACATGCTACGTGCAAGTGGAGAGTCAACTAACATGGAATGGACAAATCAGGAAAAGAATGGATGAATGTAAGTTGTAACTTTTCTAGCTAAAAGAATAAATTTACCTAAGCAAAACTAGTTACCTGCTTCAATTGTCTAGGAGAGAATGATTGCAGGAGTTACTCTGGGTACTAATTGGCTTGTTCGGAACCTACCCCAAACCTGATTTACCAATCATTTCTAGCTTTAGTAAATGGCACAATATAATGGCAATTAAAACATGATTAATTTTCCCATGTTGTTTCTATATTAATTTAAAATGATCATCTGGGCTTAATTCAGATCAAAGAAAAATAGAATCTCTTCTAAAATATTATCTTTCATGTCTTATTTTTCTATCAATTCTTTGAGTGCCTCTCAGTGTTTGGCATACTGCGAGGACTCGTCTTCAAACTGCTGAACTTAAAGGTACTTAGTTGCAGCAGACCTTCTTCCTATCTACTTTTTTCATACTTGAGGTCATATTACTGCAGAATGTGCCATCACTGTTATTTCTGTAGTAACAAACTGTAATGTCTTTTCAAACTGTGATTTCCTGTTATAGAACAAACTGTGCTCACGTCCCATAACAGTGTGTGCATTAGGAAAACAGAGTGATAAGTAGAAGAATTGAACAGTTCTAAAACTTCATTGCACCTTGACTGCTTTCTGACAACAAATATGACTCTACAAACCCAGGAGGCGGGAGTCTAAGGCTGCCCAAGCCACACCACCGTAGGTGATGGGGAGAGAGCCAAACCCCAAGCCCCACTGCCCCAGATGGAGAGGGACTGAAGTCCAAGGTCTTCAGTCCCAGCTTGGCAGGGGGCCTGTAACCTGATCCCCGCTTCCAATGGCTGAAATCCTCTGGCCTGGCTTTGGCTCCAGCAGCTGGACTGACAGCCATCGTGGGCCCTAGAGCAAGGAGTGAGGAAGACCCAGCTCTGCACCCCCGGAAGGGGTGGGGCCGGGGGCAGCCAGCCTTCGGAGCTGCACGGTTTGTCTCCAGCAGTGATTTAAAGGGTTCAGGGCTTTGGCTGCTGCTATTGCTGCCATGAGCCCTAGGCTTCTTTGAACTGCTGGGCTTTGCCCCCCAACCCCTGGACCTGGCAAATCTAAGCCAGTCCTGGCTAGGGTTGTCAGGTGTCCGATTTTGAACCAGACAGTCCATATTTGAGCTTTCTGTTCAGGAATCAAACTGAGAAAATATAAATGAGAAAATATAAATGTCCAGTATTTTCTAAATAAGAAAACAGGATCATTTTTGTTCTATTTTTTTTTAAGTGAAACAGAGCAACTGGCTATCCTGACTTTGAGCACTCCCTGTGAAGGCAGGGGAGTCCATTGCCACAGAACAGCAAGTCTAGAAGCCCTAGGTTGAACTGGCATCCCTCAGAGTTTCCACTCTCCCTGCCATGCACCAGGGAACCTAGACCTGGAGTGGCCCAGCAAGAGCTGGAGCTCTAAGGCGTAGGGCAGTCCATGTGGCGGGTCTGCCCCTGAGCCGTGGAAACCCTAATGACTGGTGCTGATGTGGCAGGGCTAGCCTACAACCATGAAAGCCCACAGTCTTCAGCAACCATGTGACCTGGCAGGAAACCAGGCAGATTTGTAATGCAAATCTATCTGGTAGGAATGGGATGATTCTGTTTTTCCACAGAGGTTAATGGAAACCAAAATATTTTGATTGTGATGAACGACCTTTTTCCAATGAAAAATCACTCTCTCCGAAAATTCCTGACCAAGACAATGGATTTAGTTTTAATTCAGTCCTGGAGGATGAGAGAACAGTTATTTCCAAGTATTTCCAAGTATATAAAAGAGAATAAAAAGCAGAATTTGATGCAATCAGATTAGACATTTCTCAGAGTTTGTAAAAGTTACAATGAAAGATGAGCTGGGACAGCTTGATTCTTATTTGCTAATGTTTATACATCCTGCTGAGATTTCCGTGGGGCTGTGCATTTTGATTTATTTAGGGACTTTTTAAAATAAATCTATGCAGTTCCAACAAAGGGACTTCTACAAATTTCATGTTAACAAACAGCTTTTATCTCCTTTACATTTTCTTTTTCCTACTAATACAAGATAGACGTGAAAGGTGCAATCAGGGGAGTTGCTAGCTTATTGTGGGGCTTGTTATTGAATCTTCCTGAATCTGTGCTTACAAGACTCACACTGTTGTTTTCCAGGCTGCTCATTAACGCTTGCCAATGTGACACTGCATGGCTGAGCTTTGCAGTGATTTAGTTTTGTGCATAACTTGAACAGAGGTATTGCATTTACATAGCAGAGCTAATTTATTTTAGTACTTCAGGCTTCTTATGCAAAGGACAAACATTCATCGGTATCTGTAGTTCCTCTTAAATATTAATCTAAGTCTCTGTTCTGATCTCCAGCTACATCTCTACTCAGTGCTCTGCTGCTGACTCCTTGCCCCTTATCTCTTTCTCCCATTTGCATCTCTATGCTTTTTTCCTTGTTACCTCTCTGCCTGGAATGCCTTCCCTTTTCTCTGTGTCTTAACTCCTCCTTCAGATCCCCCCCCCCCCCAGAAATTAATTTCTATAAGCTTGGATACCACCATTAGTGGCCACATTTACACCCTGATAACAGGCATTAATATATTATTTGAATTTATACTGTTCAATAAGCATTTACATAGTTTATCATGGGGACTTGCTGCTAGTTTGATTCATAGTAAGCAGTGTACCAAGAAAACTAAACTGTTTTGGAGAAAAAATAACTTTTATTTCTAAAATTTCTTAAAAGACTTATTCCCATTGAAATGAACTGCAAAATTTCCCTCGACTTCCATGGTGTGGGATCAAGCAACTGATACATATGACACTGGGACAGGATGGGGCAATAATTTCTGAATGGGGTGCAAGGTTTGGGACAGAGCGTGGGTGCCAAAGAGAGTTTGGGGTAGGAGATTGGGATGCAGGAGAGGGTGTGAGGTCTGAGAGTAAGTTTGGGTGAAGGAGGGGGTTTGCAGTGTATGAAGCTTTACCATTCCCCCTGCCTCAGCCTGGCGCAGAGAGGCAGCTTGAGCAGCCAGCCACTCTGAGCCCTCAGGCTGCTCCCTGCCTGTGGGTCCGGTGGGATGGTCTGCAGGACGGATTGAAAGGCTTGGAGGGCTGCATCCAACCGCTGGGCTGTATCTTACCCACCCCTGCACTGAGAGCTAGATTTTCAAAATTGTTCAATATCTACACTTGGGGCCTGATTTTCCAAAGTGCTGAGCTTCCATTTAAGGATCTACATAAATGGCCTGGTATTTTCAAAAGACCTCTATCTGGAATGTATTTAATTCCTTTCAAAATCTAGGCCTAATGTTGCCCTGGGAGTTGTTGTGAGCCTAATCTCTTATGAAAATCTGCATTTTACTTAGCTGCACAAATTACATTCTTTTGAAAATCTGGCTTAACTTGTGGATGCTGAGCATGTGAAAGTCTGATGTTGAGTTCTTTCCAGCCTATTGAAAGGTTGTATCGCTGTTGTTGTCAGGATGAACACCTGTGCAAAACTAATAGCTCTGAAGCAATTGTGTGCAGTGCTTAAGTGTTTGATTTTTAAAGGTTTATTTTGGAAATGTTCCAGAGTTTCTAGCCATCACAAAGTCTTCTGTCATCTTTCTATGTTCACTTTGCTCCTGCTGTGTCTGAGTTAGCCTCACTGCTTCTGCAACATCAGGCAATTTGGGCTATAGCTGATCACTACTGTATCCAATGTTTAGTGCAACAAAAATTTTGTGTGGATTGTTTACTGTTGTCTGAAGGAAGTATTCATTCACACACCACACAGAGCACTATCTGAATTAGAAAATATAATTTGTCCACTGGAAAGTTTATCTTACATGCTGAATTAAATCTTGAACCTGAAATAAAAATATAAGCCTTGTTTGTTGGAAGGTTTTTGCTGATTGGACTGTGTTAAACGGCATATTGTTACCTGTTCTATTTGTAAATGTTTTCTTAGTATTATCACCTACTTCTCAGATGTGCTTAGTAACAAATGTACACAGGCTGGCCCATATACTTCAGGCAAAATAATGATGATTATAATACCCACTTTTATAGCACTGTCATGTTGTCTAGAGTGGCTTACAACTGTGAGTGCCAACCTCGGGTCACACTGTGAGAAAACAGGACAGACTAATTAGTGGTATCTTCCATAATTAGATTTCACGAATCCAGTAACAAATGTGCAGTCCTAGATTACTTTGGTCTTCCCATAAAGTCACAAACAGTTCCCTTAGGGCCTTGTTTCTTAAACTGTGTTCTGCGGAACACTGGTGTTCCACGGAGAACTCACAGGTGTGACACGGCCATATGAAGAAAAAGAAGGCCGCGAGAGCTGCTGAGACACATAGGGCGGTGCAAAGAGGTGAGCAAGTGATGACACGGCAGAAATGAGGCGGGGCTACCCGCGTTTCTCACCTGCTTCTGCGCCCGGCTTGCAACCTCCTGGGAAAGCTCCATGCCTCATTTGCACCCCTTGCCAGAGGGGAGGAGAGTTGCAGGGCCAGCAGCAGGGCCGGCTTTGATTGGCTGTCTCTGCTGCTGCTCTGGGGATCCTGCCTGCCAGGGGAGAGAACTGTCCTAAAGCTGCCCCCCCCCATCCGGGTCTTTGCATCGCTGTCTTTAGCCCTCACTTGTTAATCAGGATAGCTGAGGGGGGCCAGCACCTTCCACCCTCTTGCACAGACAAGGCCCTTCCATTCAGTATTCTGTGTAAAAAATAACAGAGCCAGGGGCTAAAACTATTGAAGGATAAAACATTAAGCAGTAAGGGACCCACTGTAAATTAGGAGGCAGGGTAAGGTCCTCAGTGTCCTTAATGCTGGTGTGGCTGCTATGGCTGCTGTCAGTCAGCTGCTTGACATTAACCCGGGCTTGATAAGGTATTGAATTTATAATTTTCACCAATATGAGTAAACAGAGTAAATTAAATTTCCCTATAAACAAGATTGAAGTTTAGAAGGCTTCATAGGGCAGTGAGCAACTATTGTTGTTGTCTGTAAAAGTGTCGTCCATTGATCAAGGGTGTGTGTGTGTTCCTCATAAAAAAAATTATTGTTTGGTCTTCCTCAGTCTTAAAAAGTTTAAGAAACATTGCCTTAGGATATTTCTAAACTATATCCCTCTGTCGAAAGAGGTATGTAAATTAGGCAAATCGAAAGTGCAAATGAAGTGGGGATTTGAATATCTCACACTTCATTTCCATAATGGTGTCCGAGCGCTTTTTCGAAAAAGGGTTTTTCGAAAGTGAAAGCGCCATCTAGATGCAGTTCTTTTGGGGAAAAAAAACCCTTTTTCAAAAGATCCCGTATTCCTCAGGAGTAAAAAGGGTTTCTTTGGTTTTTTTGAAAGAACCGCATTTAGATGGTGCTTTCACTTTCGAAAAACTCTTTTTCGAAAAAGCACTTGGATGCCATTATGCAAATGAAGCATGGGATATTTAAATCCCCGTTTCTTGTGCACTTTCGATTTGCCTCATTTACATCCCTCTTTCAAAAGAGAGATGTAGTTTAGACATACTCTTAGTCTCACCAGCCTACCTTGCCACCCAGACAAACTGGCTTTTTTGACATTGGTTACTATACCACATTTCATTAGGTTACTCCTAAATCCCTAAGTGCCAGTCGATTACCCATGGTATTCTGTATCTCACCAAAAACAACACTGAAGCCGGTTTCTCTAACAAACTAACTTAAAGATTTATTAGCTAAGAAAAGAAATGTGTTGTGGAGTGGTTAAAGCAGATAAAATGTAACAGGTGAGTCAAAGTTTGTAAGTCTAAATTGATCACAGAGATGTAGTTACCTACAGTAATTCTGAGGATCTCTGTATAGTCTGTATTCTTGTTTAGTATTCCACCCTGTTAGAATCCAGAATAGTTCAGAGATAAAAGATCAATCCTGGATCAGTTCTTACAGCCTCTTTCCAGGGAAGGCAATTTGGCAATTCACAGCATAGGCTTTGCCTTTGTGGATCAAATGTAAACAGAGTCTGTGAACTTCAGTTGTTGAACATTATGACCTATGACTTTAGCAATCTTTTCCAATTCTAAGGCTCCAATCTGGAGTGAAGAGTAATGTAATGTAAACACAAGTTGACAGCCAGAAACAATCTTACATTAGTTTTCATAAAGTTTACACATCAAGTAAATTCTTTTCTTAATATTAACACATGCCTTTGACAGGGATATACATAATGTAACAGATAGGAACCAGCAGGTTGTAGATAAGTGAAAACACTATCATTTACATTTCCTCTGAAGTAAATTAACATTTTAATGAATTAGTATGCAACATTTATTTGATATTCATAGTGAATTGGCCTGTTGTCCAGACCTGAACTGGCCTGACAGAGTCACAAGCACTTTTGATATTTAAAGTATCTTGCAAACATTAATTTCAACAACCACGTAATGTGACCTGTTATGTATCATTTTCCCCATTTTTCAGATAAGGAAATAGAAAAACTATGAATTTAAGTGATCTGCTCAATTCTACAGAGACCAGTAAAGGAAATGGAAATAGTGCTGAGAAATGTGTAGCTCCCAGTCTTGTGTTCTGACCACTAGGCCATACCTGTCTCACATTTAAAACATATTATTAAAATGTTCACAATTGTATAGTAATATACACATACGTAGCTTAGCTTAAAAGATATGTATGACGAACTAGAAGACAGGTTTTAGACCCTGCAGACTCACTATATTTTTGTCTGCCTGACCATTGCTATGTATTTATTATAGACCTGAAATATGGAAACTGATACTTTGAAAAGACTGGAAATTCAGCATTCACAAGAGTAAGATATCTCATGTAGGAAAGACAGCCCCCGGCAATTTTACAGTTTCTCTCCACTTGGCTGTTCACTTCAAAAATCCCTTCCTATTAAAAAGTAATAATAATAATAAAATATCTTTGTTTAGCAACTTACGTTTTCTCAATTGTTCCTCAGTTGAATCATTGTTGGCCCTATCTGAGATCCTTTGCCTGCTTTTCTTTCCTAATGATGCCCCATTAATTTAACAGTATTTCAAAAACTATGTAAAAGAAACAGACTGGATATAAGATTTTATAAGATAAGTAAATTCCCTGTGATTGACAATCTTACTGTAATGTAACCAGCTCTTAGTTCTGTAGAAACCCCTGAAGGATCCAGTCCTAACTAGAATTTACATAGTAGTGTGGGGAATGTAACTTCCAGGCGAACTGGTTCTGCACTGAACATACCTATTCAGAGCAGTTGGCTCAACATATAAGATGAAGAAGAGGGAATTAAATCTGTTTTGTTAAGGATGGCGTTACAGAGCTGTTCAGGGGGATGGAGAAGTCCATGTAAATAAGTTCCCTATCCACAAGCAGCATTGGGTGTATCTCTCATCCCTCTCTCCCACTCTGTTAGGAAAAGGAGTTACCAGCATTCATGTTGTAGCAACCCCTCTGCAGAATAGTGAGAGGAAACAAATCAAGGCTGCTTCCCCATGATTTGCAATTAAAAAAAAATGAAAAAGTGCCCATTGTTTGTATGTTTGGCCAATCATTATGGTATTCTGCTGACTCATGAAAACATGAAAGTGAAATTAATTTGCCTGTTTTTGTTGTCGAAGCTGAGAGACATGGGTGAAAGAAAAAGTTAAAGGGGAAGTACCGATATAAATGTGGGTGGGAAAATTAGATGTGAAACATATTGTGTTAATAATCTAACACATTGTAGTTAAAGGAAAGTGTGTTTTTAAAATATTACCTATTTTCCCTCAAGTGCCTTTTTTCAAGCCAGGACACTGCACAATGCAAAATAAAGATTAAAACCACTTTTGAATGCCTGGCTCAGAAATGTGAATTATATAATATGATACAAAATGGCATAGCCTTCAGTGTCTTTAATAATGCTAGTTAATTTCCTGCAAATGCAACTGGAATGATGTTCCAGTCAACTGGAATATTTTATTCATAATCATGAGGTGTTCAGTGCCTATAATTACTAATTGCATTCCAATTTGTCAAGCTTCATAAAAGAGAAATGGGTAGTATAAACTACAGTTTGATTTATCTAAGGGTCAGTGAATTTTTCCATTATCAACTCTGGTTTTCAAGGGTTTATTTCTCAGTTGTTTCTAGGTTTAACATCCACTGTGTTACTTTGGTATCTTAGAGGTTTTTTTTAAAAAGTGGTAGTAGCCAGTTTGAAATTATGCTACTTCATGACTAAAATAGACTTCAGAACAGTGCTGAGGTTTAATTGGAGTGCGGGGAGAGGGAACGTCCCCTTGTGATCTTTCAGAAATTGCTGGCTGTGGAATAAATTGCCCGTCTCTTTTCATTTAGGGCCTGATCCTGTGCAATGATGAGCTCCCTGTATCCCCAGTGTTTTTTGTAGAAGTCATGAAGTAGTGTAAATTCAAACACAAATGTCAAGCACATGATGTCGTAAATCATCGGGGCCTTAACCTGTTTCTCATGCCCACCTACCGTCTCTCCCCTTCTCTTTCTTTTCCTGTCTCAATCCATCCTGTGTGCTGATAGCTGTCTAAGTGACATGATCGTCACACTAATTCTCGATTACCTTGACATTAAATCACAATCAGGCACCCAAAAGAGGATAATTAAAAATAACCAAACAAAACAAATCAATGGTTCCACCAAATCAGTGGCTCATCCCCTGTTACCAGAGTAAAACTTCACAACCGCATCAATTTTCTTCTCCTCTGAAGGTGAGCAAACCTCCCAGCCAGTCCTGGTTATCAGGAAGTCACTTTTACACAGACCATCGTGGTTTCGTATCATGCCTGGTGCTTGTATCTTCCTATCTACATGTCTGTGGTTATAATGGGGCACAACCTTCTAAGAGGAATTCAGCTAATGGTTGCATTCATTTTCCATAGCAATCAATATCTGTTTAGAAATCCCAGTATTAGAAATAGGGTTGCCAGATACTTTCACAAAAATACCGATCATGGCGGGGGAAAAATTGGTTGAGAAAAAAGAAAAAAAAAAGAAGCGGGGGAGGGACAAAGTTGTTGAGCAAAATAAAAAAAAATTGTCACTGTACCTTTAAATCCCCATGGTCCCCATTTTACATGTCTGGTGTTTTCTAGGGGAAGGGATAGCTCAGTGGTTTGAGCATTGGCCTGCTAAACCTAGGCTTGTGAGTTCAATCCTTGTAGAGGCCATTTGGGGCAAAAATTCATCAAGGATGGTACTTGGTCCTGCTGTGAAGGCAGCAGACTGGACTCAATGACCTTTCAAGGTCCCTTCCAGTTCTAGGAGATAGGCAATCTCCATTAATTTTTTTTTTTTTTAACTAGACTAAGGCTCAAATACCAGACTGTCCGGGCCAATACCGGACACCTGGCAACCCTAACTAGAAATCCCTAGTTTAGAGCTAATGTTGTGTATATGGTGGTTGTGCCTAGGAGGAGCCCTAGCCATGGACCAGAACTGCATTTTGCCTCAAATTACTGAAGTTAGAACAATCTGGCACTCCCTCATGCAGTTTCCCTATGTTCTTCTGGTTTAGTCTGTTTTTATAAAAGCCTCTGGTGTCTCAGTCATTGAATTCTGTAGCACTGAAACAGCTGCCAGGTTTCAAGGAGGTAGAGTTCTGTTTGGATGAGTTTAATGAGGAAAACGTAGTGAGTTATTTGGACATCTCTAACTGTCAGCACCTTGCTTATCTTAAACTAGTTACCTCATATAATCGGCACCTTTTTATAATGCCTATATGTTAACAAAAATGAATAAATATATTTTTTGGAAAAAGTTGAATTATGGCTGTTCAGCTATGTTGGGTAAATGGCTGGATCTTCAGTAATTATGACAGAAAAGCGGTAGCTGAGCCATCGCAAACTAGCCAGCAAATATGTAAATTTCTGTGTGGAATTTGGTAAATTTTAATGTCATGTATGCTTGAAAATAATCTGCTAAATCACAAGTGCAGGGGGACTGGACATGCTTCCTCTAACCACCTAACTAATGTGCCTCCAACCTAACCTGTCTTGAAGGAACCACTTCTATGAGTCAGAGGGAAGCTCAAATGCCATGACTGATGGAGTGTGACAGTGTGTAGTCACAGAAGACCCCTTGGGACTGATTCCTGGTGTGCTGATAACACCACTGACACTTGCCTTCTTGGTCTCTGGGAGTTCTCACCTTCTTGCCCTGCTGGGCTGGAACTTTTGGTCTCTCCCAGAAAATGCACAGAGCTGAGATAACCGCCTGTCCCCACCCCCCAAATAATAATGCAGGTACAGGCAGTCCCCGAGTACGTGGATCTGACTTATGTCGGATCTGCAGTTACGAACAGGGTTTTTCTCGCCCCAGAGGACGGGAGCGGTGGGACGCCCAGATACGCCGCAGTCCCGCCGCCCGTGTCCTACGGGGCGAGAAAAGCTGCTCTGCGTCTCCCTGGTCTGCTGGGGGGGAAGCCCCCCCCCCCAGCAGACCAGGGAGACGCGGAGCAAAGCCGCGGAGCACGCGGGCAGCGGGACAGTCCAGACGCGCCGCGGCTGTCCCACTGCCGGCGTCCTCCGAGGCTTTGCTTTGCGTCTCCCTGGCGCCGACCAGGGAGATGGGGAGCAAAGCCTCGGAGGACGCCGGCAGTGGGACAGCCGCGGCGCGTCTGGGCTGTCCTGCTGCCCACGTGCTCCGTGGCTTTGCTCCATGTCTCACTGGCCTGCTGGGGGGAGGGGTCCCCAGCAGACTAGGGAGACGCGGAGCAAAGCTGCGGAGGACCCAGGCGGTGGGACCGCAGTGCGTCTCGGTCCGCCGCCTGCGTCTCCCTGGTCTGCTGGGGGGGAGGGTGCAGCTAGTGGGCCCCCCCTCGCCCCCGCCAACAGACCAGGCTTTTCTCCGGACGCCTGTGGTAGAGCAGCTGGGGTGCTGCCGGTTGGTCCCGCAGTGCCGCTCTGGGCGCTACTGGACCAACCCGGCAGCACCCCAGCTGCTCTGCCCCAGGCGTCCTGATTCAGCCGCTGCTGGTCAGTTTCATCAGCAGCTGACTTGGGGATGGCCTGGGGTTCTTAAGTTGAATCTGTATGTAAGTCAGAACTGGTGTCCAGATTCGGCCTGTTGATACTGACCAGCGGCTGATTCCAGGAAGCCCGGGGCAGAGCAACTCTGCCTCGGGCTTCCTGTAGTCAGCCGCTGGTCAGTTTCAGCAGCGGCTGAATCTGAACACCAGTTCCGACTTACATACAGATTCAACTTAAGAACAAACTTACAGTCCCTATCTTGTACGTAACCCGGGGACTGCCTGTACTGAATCACTTCAGCTCTGGGAGAATGCAGTTCAAGGGCACAGCACCAAGGAAACAAACCCCAAAAGGGGACCAAACCCCCAAATAAAACCATTTATCACCATGTGAGAATTTCACAGGTTGAAAGCTCATTCATGTAAACCCCGTTTAATAATGAAAGGAGGATGTGCACATGGATTGCTCCATCCCCAAGTAACAATTATTTACACTGGGTTTGATAATAAATAAAATTATTTTTATTAAGTACAAACAGTAGGATGTTAGTGGTTGCTAGTGAAAAAAAGCAGATCAAAGTAAATTACAAAATACAAATAAAAGAAAATGCATAGCTAGTGCTAATACAATAAAACTTATTGAATACTTACCCTAAAACTCTTCTTATTTCAAGCAAATCTTTAAGTCACAGAAGATCTTTACTCTGACTTGAGTCCCCGTCTATCCTTTTGGGTGTGTCACACCAGCCAAAAACAAAAAGACTGATAACTTTCCAGCCTAAATAGACTTCTTTTTGGGCAGAAATTCTTTGTTCTCCATACCTGGAAAATGACCTGGTTAAACTAGTGTTCCAGTACAAATTGGCATGATCACATAGTTTGCCAGGACCAACCACTGGCACGGACTAAGTAGTTCGGACTAGGAACGAGGCGTAACGGTAGTACGGACTAGGAAGCCTATTCCGAACTACCTAGTCCGTGCCGCGTGTAGCCGCGTGGCACAGAGTCCGCACTAGCGGACATTTAAAAATGGCGGCACCTGGCTTTATGCAAATGAAGCCCGGGAAATTCAATCCCGGGCTTCATTTGCAACTCTGGTTGCCTACATTACCACCCTAGTTCGAACTAGGGTGGTAGCGTAGACATACCCTGGGATCAGAACTGCCTTGCTGGGAGCAGCCTGCCCAGCTCCAGTGAGCAGGGGCAACTAGTCCCTGACTCCTATCCTTGTGCTCTCTCTCCCACACAGCCTCAGCTCCTGCAGTGCCAAGGAGGTGCGGTCACCAAGTCACGCCACCAGCCCTGATGCTATTGGTGACAGGGTCGGGGGTAAGGTGGATGGAGCAGGGAGGTCTTGGGGGGCCAGTATGAAGTGGGTCTCAGGGGCAGGAAGCAGAGTGGTGGTGGATAAGAGATAGGAGGTGGTGCTCCTGAGGGGTGAGAAGTGGGGATTCCCCAGGGGGGGCAGGAGGTTCTGGGGGAGGTGTCAAAGGATGGGGAGTGGATGGGGAGGGGGGTGGATGGGAACCTAGATGTTTAGGGAGGCCTAAGTTTCCCCCACCTTTCCTATCTAGCCCTCCATGCAATTTCCAAAGCTGATGTAGCCCCCAGGCCATAAAAGTTTGTCCACCCCTGATGTAGGAGGCTGTGAGTATGTCTGTAGATTTAACTGGAACCTTATACTTATTTTTAGGAAATGTATATGCTATGACACTTATAAATCTATGAGTGACATTACTAAAACTACTAAAAGATAGATGCTCTTGTAATTGCATGTGTAATTTGCCTATGGTTTCCTGTGTTCCTCTAGACTCTAGATCCAGAACAACAGAGGTATCTCTGTTGACCTTGAATTATAGTCACCAGAGTTGAACTCATGGTAGCATGTTAATATTAAATAGAATAAAAGGCTGCATCTGTCAAACCTGAAACCTGTACCCAAAAAGCTCTCTCTGTAGATACCAAACCCTTAAACTCTCCAATAACCTTCGCACTCCATTAGATTGGCAGGCCTCCAGGATTGTCCTGGAGTCCTCAGGAATTAGAGATTAATTCATGTGATGAAACCTCCAGGAATTCACCCAATCAAAATTGGCAGCCCTGTGCTCCAGCTTTTCCAGCCTTAACACCAGCGTGGCTTTTCTTAGCTCTCTCCTTCTCACTCTGGTGTTGCTCCCTGTTTCTGTCCAACTACCCGTGGACTACACTCTCATTTATTCTACTATATGTTTAGTTGTCAGTGCTGTAAACTAGTCTGTCAGATTTTCAAAACAATTTATTTTGAAGGTAAATGTGGCATAATGTGTCTGACTCAATAGTCAAAATAAATCTGAATTTTCATGTTGGATGAATTAGACCAGCAAATATTGTTGTAATGCATGTTTCTAGATTTTATGTATAAATAGTAAATGTGATAATTATATTCACAAAGTGGATGATATTTTATGTGATGGATAGTTTCCTGCATCATTGCTCAATAGACTAGGGCAGCAACGTAGTATTACATTTCAGATATAAACAATTTCCCTTAAAACTGTGCAAGTTTTAAAACCACTCACTGTTGTAATCACAGCTGTCCTCTTATTTAAAACAGTGCTAGGTTGGTCCTTTTCTGGTAAATCTTTAGGGGTTAGAAATGGTGATGATCCATACAAAGGCACCATTTATGGGGGAATAGGGGACAGTAACCCCTCCCCTCTCCCGCCCCCTCCCAAGTTTGAACCCTCTGGATGTCATACTTGAGGTCTGCTTAAAGGTCTGCATGCCCTGACTCCAGAGGCAGTTCTTAAATGCAATAGATTTTGAGCTGCTTGCAGCTTTGCCTTTGGTGCAGGGAGTTTGTTATAGAAAGAGGGAGGCAGGGTGATTAAAAATAACAAAAGACTGGGCATTGCAGTAATTGAAGGATTGTTAGATCATCACGAAAACATTGCTGGGTACTCCATTTAAAAGATAGGGAGGGAAAAAGTAAGAATGAGTGTTGTGCTGCAGGGATCTGAATATGGATTACTGTGTTAAATTTACAAATGTTCTTTAGAAAGGGGTGAACAGGGACTAATCCCAAACTGACTGGAAAGAGCTACAAAGGGATTTCACAAAATTGGGTGATCGGGCAACACAAAGGCAGATGGAATTCATTGTTGATAAGTACAAAGTAATGCACATGGGAAAATATAATCCTACTGTAGATACAAAATAGCAGTTACACTCAAGAAAGAGATCTTGGAATCATTGTAGATAGTTCCCTGAAAACATCTGTTCAATATGCAGTGGCAGTCTAAAAACTAAAAAGCTAACAGAATATTGGGAATCACTAGGAAAGAAGTCTATAATAAGACAAAATACCATATTGCCTCTATATAAAGTCATTGTATGCCCACATCTTGAATACTGTAAGCAGATCTGGTCAACCCATCTAAAAAATGTATTTGGAAAAGGTATAGAAAGGGCAACAGAAATTATTAGGGGTAAGGAACAGCTTCCATATGAAGAGAGATTAACAAGAATGGGACTTTTCAGCTTGGAAAAGAAATGAATAAAGAGTGGGGGAATATGTTAGATGTCTAGAAAATCATGAATGATGTGGAAAAATTAAATAAGGAAATGTTATTTATTCCTTCACTAATATAACACAAGAAGCTGACCCAATTAAATTCATAGGCAGCAGATTTAAAACAAACAAAATACATTATCTTTTCACAATCAGCTTGTGGAACTCTTTCCAGGAGATGGTGGAAAAGCCTAAACTATCACAGGGTTCCATTAAGAACAAAATAAGTTCAAGAAGGATAAGTCCATCAATGGCTACTGGCCAGAATGGGCAGCGATGGTGTCCTAGCTTCTCTTTGCCAGAAGCTGGGAATGGGCAAAAGGAGATGAATCACAATGAATGCCTCTTCTGTTTATTCCTTCTGAAGCACCTGGCATTGGCCATAGTTGGAAAAAAGGATGCTGGGCTAGAAGGACCTGTGGTCTGACCCAGTATGGCCATTCTGATGTTCTTATATTGAGCTGAAATGTATTTGCCCCCTTGCTGTAACCTACTAGGGTTCCCAGGTGTCTGATATTGAACTGGACAGTCCAGGATTTTCGCCTCCTGTCCAGTAAAAAAATTCAGAAAATACTGGATGCCTAAAATGTCTGGTACTTTCTGATTTTTTCCCAGCCAGGAGATGAAAATCCCAGGCTGTCTGGCTCAATATGGAGGCAGCCTGGCAACCCTAGTGCTTACCGGGTTTCACAGGGGAACGTCCAGCCTGCCAGGGCCAGCCCACAACATTTTGGCACCTGAGGCGGGGAGCTCAAATGACGCCCAAATGAAAGGTCTCAATTCTGCCTTCTTCCTGTTCTGCTCCTCTCATGGTACTGCTCTTCTACCTACCTCAATAAAGGAGAACTAACAGCATCAGACACAATTTTGTAGACTCTGGGTCCTAGTGGCACGCGCCCTCCCTCAGTTCGCCTCATGGCAAGGCCAGCCCTGGGTTGTGGTTTGAGTGATTTTTTTTTTTTTTTTTTTTTTGCTCAACAAACTTTTTCCTGGCGTGTTTTTTGTTGTTGTTCGGTATTTTTTCCTGAAACCATCTGGCAACCCTATAACCTACTAGATCCCACTCCTCTTCCAGAGCTGAGGAGTCCTGACGGGGTTTCTCTTTCTCCACAGAGTTAGTAATAAGTAAGAATATACATTTAAATTTTAAGATGTCAGAATATGTTAGTGTTAAAGCTGAGTGGGTCTAATATTTTTAAAATTTTCTTTAATAGGAATTAGATACAGTGCTCCAGTCAGACAACTGCTAATTGTGTGAAAAAAGTAGAGTTTTCCAGTACCTTTGTAGCTCTTGGAAAGAGATTATGAGGGTGTATGTGGGGGAGGATATGTGTGGATGGGATCAGTTCTCCTCTACCCCATTTGAAGTTTGGCTTGTACCGAGTATGCTCAGTAATGCTGCTGAAGCATCTGTCTTCTGTCCACCTCCCCCACGATGGTTTCATTCTTTCCTCCCTCCCATTACAGCATGCAGAGGTTGCCCCTCTCCCCCCAAATCTGAAATGTCACTCCTGATGCTGGAGGTCACAAGTAAATAGCTAACAATTGTGCAGACTTATCGCATTGTGGCATAGAAGATTACCATAGTTTTTCTTTCCTTTATTTAGAGCAGTATATAATATTGTGTGATAACAACTGGTGAATATTGATTATTTTTAAAACTCTTGTTTTATTTTCTTCCCCACAATTAGAGTGTAGGTGCATTTGCAGGTGTGATAGCCTGAGGGCTGCTAACTAGGCACTGACTAATTCTGGGTTTAAAACAGGAGTTCAGTTTCTTAGCACACTCATTCTGGTATTTGATTCTTCTTATGAGCCATAAATACACTCCCTCATGATTTATTTAAAAGGTATATTGACAAATAATGGTTGCCCTTCCTAATGGTGAATAAAGGAAAGGGAAGTGGAAATGACAGAATATGAAATCTTCAGCAAAAATGGTCCTTACCATTGCTGGCTATAACATTTTAAAACAAAGTGACATACATAAAATGAGAAAATCTCCCATATTCTTGTTTCATGTTTGTCAGGTATGTAAATATCTTCAATTACTTTGCTTAAATTATTCCCAAAGGGGTTTTATAACTAGTTTCTGCATAAAATATAGTTGTAGATCTCAGGTTATCTTTTATGTAGTCAAACCATTTTCTTGTTTGCATGCTAATCTAAACTTCACTCTTCATCACTGAATAACTTTAGCAGCCTTAGTCTGACGCTATTATGGTATTTCGCTTTGGAAAGAAAAATGAATGTGTCTGCTTTCCTTAATCTCAAATTCAGTCTCCTATTTCTTTGTTATAATTCCTTTGATGTGAACAAAACACCAAATCCATTTTTTATTAAATGTAAGTAGCAAGTATATTTAAGAACTCTTTGGAATTATCAACAAATTCTCTATAACTTAATTTTCAGTAAAAGCTGTGGATCTGCAAAAGGTTCATGGCTCAGTTGTTGATTATCCTGGAGATGCAATTTCAAATTTCCAAATGAAATATATGACTTGCTGTTCTTCTTCAAGTGTGGGCTTATACCCATTCCACATTAGATGTGTATGCACCATGAGCACTCTTGCCAGAGATTTTTCCCTCAGTAGTATCTGTTGTTCTGGCTAGTGCCCTCTGGTACCACATGCTTATTAACCAGTATAAAGAGCATTGCTGACACCGCACCCTGTCAGTTCTTTCTTCATGCCATAATAGTTGCTGGAATATCTCCTCTTGCTTTAAGTAAGGTTCTTCAGTGGTTTTCTTCTTTGTATCTTAGTTTATTAGTCTTAGTATAGTTGTAATATAAATATTGTAAATAGTACTATTATACCTAGTCAGTCCCCTCCTGTATTGTAGATGGTCTCTCTTTGCTCTGGTTCCAGGCTTCACACTTTGTGTCTCCTCTGGAAAGCCTAGGCATGTGAATGATCTGCACTCCAGTTATCTGAAGTGTCTGGGAAAGAATCACTTAAGAATTGTTGGGGCTTTAGGCCTTGTATGATGATAGTCAGAGAGGTCAAGCTGTCCTAATGAGACTATGCTTAGATTGGAGCCAAGAGGGTTGGATTCAGCACTGAGCATTTCAGCCTTGGTGCAAAGTGTTCTTCTTTGAGTAGTGTCCCCGTGGGTGCTCCACTGTAGGTGAAGGGTTGCCCTGAGCCGCAGATCGGAGCTTTGTATAGCAGTTTCCCCTGTTGAGCCACGCATGCCCAGGAGGCGTCTCGAGCCCTTCCCGCCTCCTGAGGAGCGTGACTCAACCCCCTCCCTTTCAGTTCCTCTTTAACCACCCTCGTCAGTGGATGGAGCAGCCAGGAGCTCCCTGTCAGACTATCTGACTACTTTTCCTTTAATTATTTAGGCATAGTTAGCTTCCCCTGTTTTATCCTAGTTACTCTTTCCTTGTTTCTTTATATAAAAAAAAACAACCTAGAAATAGGAAAAATAGACTTAATTAAATCCCCCCCTCAGGGGGCTTGAACTTACCTCAGACCGGGACTCCGGTGAACCGGCTTTCTCCCGTCTGTCAAAACAAGAAACACATAAAGACTTAAAAAAAAAAAAAAGAAGAAGAAGAAGAAGCAAAACCACATAAACTATAACAATATAGAAGATAAATATAATAATTTCAAGAGGGAGAGAGCCCGCAATGTCCGGCTCCTCAGGTTTTAAAAAGTGCGGTCAATGCCGGGACCCAATGCCGGCTTCAGATGGCCACTCGGACTGCATACGGTGTTTGGGGGAGACCCACTCTCCCCACAACTGTACCCACTGCAATTCCCTGATGGCGAGAGCCAGAAAAGACCGTGAGCTCTGCCTCAGGATGATTTCATTTGAAAAAGCTCTACAGCCTGCGGGAGAACAATCTGCACCGTGGCAAGAGCCTCCGCCGCCTTCCAGAAATGCCCCAAGAGCAAGACCCTCTCCATCCCACTCTCTTTCAGCCTCTTCCTCTCCCAAACACAGAGGAGAGGAATACCAGGCTATGAAGTCCCCTGCCACTAAGGCTTTGGGGCGATCCTCCCACTCCGCGCCGGAATCGGGGCGCTCAACAGCTGAGCGGCCCCGGGAGCGCTCTAAGCAGCCGGCACGGCATGAAAAGCCGACGCCGATTCAAACCGCGGTGCCACTTGCAAGCGTGGCACCACTTCCAGCCCCGGCACCGCTTCAAGCCTCTGCGGCACCCAGGAGTGCTCTAAGCAGCCGGCACGGCATGAAAAGCCGGCGCCGCTTCAAACCGCGGTGCTGCTTCAGAGCGCGGCACCGCTTCCAGCCCCGGCGCCGCTTCAAGCCTCTGCAGTGCCGAAAGCTACACCACGGCTTAAAGCTGCGGTGCCTCTTAAAGTCACAGCACCGCAGCAAAAGGATGGGCAGCCTCCGAAGCCACTGACACCAACTGATGCTCCGCTGGTCCTCCCACAGCCAGACAAGCAGCCAGATGAGGCTCCTAGGAATCAGCCCCAACAAGAGACTGATCCATACAGCAGGCATCACTATCTGTGCCTGCCCTCTACTTCTTACTCTCCTGAGGGGTCTCCATCAAGGGAATCCCCTCCCAGGTCAATATCACCGTTGTCTCTTCACGACGCTCCCCTTCCTGATGATGACCACCACACGGTCTCTTCCTCACAACATCTGTCACCTGGGAAGGCTCGCTCCCACCATTATAGGGCTCCGCCACAACATGGCCCATGGCATCCATACTGGCCTTACCCACCTCTACCTTATCCACCACAATGGGGACCGTGGGAACACTGGGACCCATATGGACACCGCTCCCCACCTCGTTCCAATGTATCCCGGAGAAGTTTGCCTTGGCCACAACCCCTACCTCCAGCAAGTTTTTCGGAGGACGAGGTGGGACAAATCTCAGACAATGACTCAGATACTCAGTAAACATCACACACTATGATGCCCTTGATGCACAGCCAGAGGACGCCATAGTACCATCAGACACTGGAACGATTGACGATCTAAAACAGTTCCAAGAACTATTCAAGAGAGTAGCGACAAGCCAGAATGTCTCCCTGCAAGAGGTGCAGAAGAAACAATACCAATTGTTAAAGAATCTACATCCGACACTACAGGGCAAGATTGCCCTACCCATAGACGAGGCAATCATGGAGACCTCAGAAGATCTGTGGAAGACGCCTGCATCCATCCAACCAACTAACAGGAAAATTGACAGAAAGTACTTTGTCCCCTCAAAAGACAACGACTTTCTCTTCACTCACCCAGAACCTAACTCACTAGTCGTGGACTCAGCACAACAACGAGCAAAGTTTCCACAGTACAGGACAGGCAATGCAGACAAGGACCACAAAAAGTTGGACTCCTTTGGCAAGAAAGTATACTCCTCTTCAACCCTACAACTCAGAATATCAAATTACTCTGCTCTCTTAGCAAATCACAACCTTTACAACTACTCAAAACTGGGAGAACTAATGGTGCATCTCCCCGACTCCAAAAGACCCATCTTAAAATCAATAGTTCATGAGGGCCATATGATCGCCCGCGCCGCTCTCCAAATAGCAATGGATGTAGCTGATACTGCAGCCCGAGTTACAGCTACAGCAGTAGTGATGCGTAGAGCTTCTTGGCTCCAGTCATCTGGAGTTCCCCGCGAACTCCAGCCCAAAGTGGAGGACTTGCCATTTGACAAACAAAAGCTATTTGCAGCCACTACGGACGAAATGCTCCACAACAGCAAAAATTCTAAGTCCACACTTCGCACGCTAGGTATGTGCACGCCGCCCTATAAACGCAGGCGATACACCCCATATAATTCATATAATCGATATCAGTATGGACAATACAATCGACCACAGAGGCCTTATGAAGACAACAGACCAAGACAGCAAGGTCCCAGAAGGCGACCCAACCAAGCCCGCCCACTAGCTAACCAACCATCTAAGCAGCAAATTTGAGCATTTGGTCGAGGGGTCTGCAAGACCTCCCGTTCGATCTCGCACCTCAACATGGCCATCTATTCAACTACCGTTTGCGCGCCTTCCTCCCACAGTGGGAATCCATAACATCAGACCACTGGGTCCTAGAGATAATTCGAGTGGGCTATACCATCCCTTTTATTTCTATCCCCCCTACCATTCCCCCTACCCCGTCCCTTTTCAGGGACCACTCTCACGAAACCCTTCTAAAACAAGAAGTCAATCGGCTCCTTGTCATTGGGGCTATAGAAAGGGTACCCCGAGAGTTCCACGGGAGAGGGTTTTACTCGAACTATTTCCTGACCGAGAAAAGAACAGGGGGTTGGAGACCTATATTGGATCTCCGCAAACTGAACAAATTTCTCAAGAGACAACGTTTCAAGATGGTCACTCTTTCCACTATCATTCCTGCGCTAGATCGAGGGGACTGGTTCGCAGCCCTCGACCTCCAAGATGCTTATTTCCATGTAACCAAATCAATTCTGCACCCGGTTCAAGATATAGAATTCATTGGTGCACACCTGCACTCAGTTACAGCCCGGGCATACCTACCTCAGCAACGCTTTGCAACCATGCAAGAAATTATAAACGGGATGCTCACATTTCCTACCACCACAGTACTTACATGCCTCCGACTAATGGGACACATGGCTTCTACCACCGACGTAGTCCACCATGCTTGTCTGCACTTTCGATGTTTTCAGCTCTGGATTGCAACCGTTTATATCCCATCACGACACCCTCGAAACAAAACGGTTACTATCCCACCAGACGTGCTCGCATCCTTACGATGGTGGACAGTGCCAAACAATCTTCTGGTGGGGGTTCTGTTCCAACAAATCGAACCCACTATTCAAATCACCACAGATGCTTCCCTGCTCGGCTGGGGGGCACATATGGACTGTCACGAAGTTCAAGGCATGTGGTCCCCAAACGAGACACTCTTACATATCAATCTCTTTAGGGAACTTTCTGGGTGTTTAGGGAACTTTCTGGGTGTTAGGGAACTTTCTGGGTGTCTGGCTGGTGAGTCTTGCCCACATGCTCAGGGTTTAGCTGATCGCCATATTTGGGGTCAGGAAGGAATTTTCCTCCAGGGTAGATTGGTAGAGGCCCTGGAGGTTTTTCGCCTTCCTCTGTAGCATTGGGCACAGATCACAGCTGAAGGACTCTCTGCATGTTGGGGCCTTCAAAGTATTTGAAGGCTTCAATATCTGAGACATAGGTGAGAGGATTATTCTAAGAGGGGTGGGCGAGATTCTGTGGCCTGCACTGTGCAGGGGGTCAGACTAGATGATCATAATGGTCCCTTCTGACCTTAAAGTCTATGAGTCTATGAGTCTCTTTGAATTGAGGACAGTAAGAAATGCCTGTGCACACTTTGCATCCGACATCGCCAATCACACAGTCCGCATCCTAACGGACAACATCTGCGCGATGTTCTACATAAACAGACAGGGTGGAGCCCGCTCCCGCTCTTTATGCGCGGAGGCTATTCGCCTGTGGAACGCGTACATCCGCAACCAAGTCACCCTTATAGCATCCTACCTGCCCGGAGTGAACAATACCAAAGCGGACTCCCTCAGCCGAAACTTCACTGCAGACCACGAATGGGAGTTACATACGGAGGTGGCGAACTCAATTTTCCACCAGTGAGGATGGCCATTGATACACCTCTTTGCTTCTACCCAGAACACCAAATGTCCCCAATTCTGCTCACGTGCGGGACTTGGCAAACACTCTCTGGGGGATGCCTTCCTAATCAAATGGTCAGCCCCCCTACACTACGCCTTTCCTCCCATACTGCTCATCCCAAGAGTTCTGCGCAAGATCCTGAGAGACAAAGCCCTAGTCACCCTGATTGCGCCATCATGGTCTCGCCAAACCTGGTACCCATACCTTCACAGGCTAGCGGTCCAGCCTCCCCACCCACTACCATACCGGATAGACCTACTATCTTAGGATGACGGCAGGATACTGCATCCATAACTCAATACCCTGCATCTTCACGCATGGCTTCTCTCTGGTTCTCGGAGGTAGAAGAGTGCTGCTCCCAGTGAGTAAAAGACGTCCTCCTACATAGCAGGAGACAGTCTACTCGGAAAACTTACCAACAGAAATGGACACGTTTCTGTCACTGGTGTCAGCAAGCCAAAGTGGAGCCCCGTGCCTCACCACTAAATACCATCCTAGACTACATTCTGGACCTTAAAGCATCAGGACTGTCAATCTCCTCTCTAAGAGTACACCTCTCTGCAATAGCAGCATTTCATACCTCAGTAGACGGCTTCTCCATTTTTAACCATCCTATTACAAAGAGATTCCTTAAGGGACTCCAGAATGTGTACCCACCACATAAGGCCCCACCCCCTTTGTGGGACCTAAATCTTGTTTTGAACTGCCTCACCAGACCTCCCTTTGAGCCACTGGCAACAGTGCCACTTCCCTTCCTTTTTATGAAAGTCTGTTTCCTCTTAGCCATCACCTCTGTCAGGAGGGTGAGCGAACTCGGAGCATTAATGTCAGAACCTCCTTACACAGTTTTCACAAAGGATAGGGTCATACTGAGACCCCATCCCACGTTTTTGCCAAAGGTCTGCACAGAATTCCATCTCAACGAACCGATCGTATTACCTACCTTTTTCCCAAAACTGCATTCTTCACAGACAGACGCCAGCCTGCACACTCTGGACATCCGGAGGGCCCTGGCCTTCTTCCTAGAAAGAACAAAACCATTTCGTAAATCTGAAATACTTTTTATCTCCATTGCTGAATGATCCAAAGGGACACCAATATCATCGCAACGAATTTTCAAAGTGGATATCGACATGTATAATCAAATGCCACTCTCTGGGCAATAGACCGCTATAACGCCCACCACAAGCGCATTCTACTCGAGCCATGGCTGCTTCTACAACCTTTCTGGGCAATGTCCCCTTAAGAGACATTTACCGGGGAGCAACATGGTCTTCAGACCATACTTTTGCTAAACACTACGCTATCCTCCCACAACTCAAGAGTGATTCAGCAGTTGCCACAGCAGTACTCTCTACCACTGCTAAACAATGACTGCGGCTCCCTCCAGCCTTACATTGAATACTGCTTAGTAGTCACCTATAGTGGAGCACCCACGGGGACACTACTCGAAGAAGAAAAGGGAGTTACTCACCTCGTACAGTAACGAGTGTTCTTCGAGGTGTGTCCCCCCGTGGGTGCTCCACGACCCTCCCTACCTCCTCTCTGCTCGGAGTCAAAATTCTTGGGCGGAGACGAGGAACTGAAAGGGAGGGGGTTGAGTCACGCTCCTCAGGAGCCGGGAAGGGCTCGAGATGCCTCCTGGGCATGCGTGGCTCAACAGGGGAAACTGCTATACAAAGCTCTGATCTGCGGCTCAGGGCAACCCTTCACCTACAGTGGAGCACCCACGGGGACACACACCTCGAAGAACACTCGTTACTGCACAAGGTGAGTAACTCTCTTTTCTTCTAGCAGCATGCATTTCCCAGCACCATTCTGGATCTCTGGTGCCAAGGAAGAAACATAAAAAGTAGCTTTCCGAGAGAAGACACTTTCCGGTGCTGGAGAAAGGCAATCAAAGGGAAGGAAGAGTAATGTGACCCATTTTGCCCTTGCATGTATCAAGGTGCACCTAGCAGTAATTTCAGCTGTCCACCAATACTCCACTTCCTTAAAGGGTTGGAGAGGCTTTACCCTCAGGTGCACGTACCAGTTCTCCTGTGGGATTTAAACCTGGTCCTATCAAAACTCATGAGCCCACCTTTTGAATTGCTAACATCATGCCCTCTGCTTTTTCTCCACTGGAAAGTCACCTTCCTGATAGCGTTTACCTCAGCTAGAAGGATCGCTGAAATCAGGGTCCTTACTTCAGAATCACACCACGCAATGTTTTTCAAGGACAACTTTCCTCCATCAAGCCTTCCTGCCAAAGATGGTCTCACATTTCCATACCAACCAAGCCATTTTCCTGTCAGTTTTCTTCCTGAAGCCATACAGGAATTCTAAAGAACCCACACAAAGTAGTGAAAACTTTGCCAGCTTGTACCAATAGGGCTGTGTGTCACAATAAGCAACTTATGAAGTATGGTATGAAAGAGAAATCACCCAATACTCAGACCTCATTTGAAGACATAAATATGCAATCAGGCAGCAGAGACAGACAAAACCCCCCACAATTACTGTACAGTATATTATTGTGTTAAAAGTAAACTACTAAAATAAAGGGAAATTTAAACAATTTGGCAAAGTAAGGAAATGTTTGTGTCTCATTTACATTAAAAGAAATTTAATGGTGAAAAGCAGCATTTTTTCTTCTGCATAGTAAAGTTCAAAGCTGCATTTAGTCAATGTTCAGTTGTCAACTTTTGAAATAACAGGCAAGCCTAACTTTGTTCAGTGTTATGAATATTTCAGAATTATATACAACCTCCATTCCCCAGGTGTTTGTGGGGTTTTTGTTTGTTTATTTGTTTGTTTGTTTGTTTCTCCTTGAAGGTCTTTGGATCCAAAAACTGAACAGTTCAAGTTACTTTTTTTTCTCATCAAATATATTCTAGCCTTCATTATTTTCTAACAACAGTGGCAAACATAGTGGGATGGCCTCATAGATTGTATCAGAGAGGTAGCCGTGTTAGTCTGAATCTGCAAAAGCGGCGAGGAGTCCTGTGGCACCTTATAGACTAACTGAAGTGTTGGAGCATAAGCTTTCGTGGGCAAAAACCCACTTCGTCAGATGCAAGTAGTGGAAATTTCTAGAGGCAGGTATAAATATGCAGGCCAGAATCAGGCTAGAGATGACGAGGTGGATCCAATCAGGGAGGATGAGGCCCACGTCTAGTAGCTGATCTGGAGGTGTGAATTCTAAGAGAGGAGAAGCTGCTTTTGTAGTTAGCGAGTCATTCACAGTCTTTGTTTAATCCTGAGTTGATTGTGCCAAATTTGAAGATGAACTGTAGCTCAGCAGTTTCTCTTTGAAGTCTGTAGTGAGTTATAGATTGTAGTGAGTAATGTACATTTATTCATATAATACAGGCAGTCCCCGAGTTACGCGGATCCGACTTATGTCGGATCCGCAGTTACGAACGGGGTTTGCTCCGCGTCTCCCTGATCTGCTGGAGACCAGCGAGACGGGGAGCAAAGCCGGGGAGCACGCGGGCAGCGGACAGCGCAGACGTGCCACGGCTATCCCGCTGCTGGCGTCCTCAGAGGCTTTGCTCCCCGTCTCCCTGGTCTGCTGATCTCCAGCAGACCAGGGAGATGCGGAGCAAAGCCGCGGAGGACCCGGGCTGCGGGACCGCGGTGCGTCTCGGTCCGCCGCCCGCGTCTCCCTGGTCTGCTGGGGGTGGGGGGGAGACGCAGCTAATATGCCCCCCCCCCCAGCAGACCAGGCTTTTCTCCGGACGCCTGTGGTAGAGCAGCTGGGGCGCTGCCGGTTGGTCCCGCAGCGCAGCTCTGGGCGCTACTGGACCAACCCAGCATCACCCCAGCTGCTCTGCCCCAGGCATCCTGATTCAGCCGCTGCTGGTCAGTTTCAGCAGCGGCTGAATCAGGACGCCTGGGGCAGAGCAGCTGGGGTGCTGCTGGGTTGGTCCAGTAGCGCCGAGGAGCGGCGCTACTGGAGCAACCGAGCAGCACCCCAGCTGCTCTGCCCCAGGCGTCCCCAAGTCAGCCGCTGCTGAAACTGACCAGCGCTGACTACAGGAAGCCAGAGGCAGAGTTGCTCTGCCCCGGGCTTCCTGGAATCAGCCGCTGATCAGTTTCAGCAGCAGCTGACTTGGGGACGCCTGGGGTTCTTAAGTTGAATCTGTATGGAACTGGCGTCCAGATTCAGCCTGTTGAAACTGATCAGAGGCTGATTCCAGGAAGCCCGGGGCAGAGCAACTCTGCCGCGGGCTTCCTGTAGTCAGCCGCTGGTCAGTTTCAGCAGTGGCTGAATCTGGACGCCAGTTCCGACTTATATACAGATTCAACTTAAGAACAAACCTACAGTCCCTATCTTGTACGTAACCCGTGGACTGCCTGTACATGATTTTTCTGTTCACATGATGGATTTTGGTACATGTTATTGCTTCCAGAACAAAGTATGTTTACATGGAGCTGAAGTAATAGACACATGATTCAGTAAAATGCTCATTCATTATGGCTCAGGAAGACAAGAAATCTAATTGGGGACGGAAGAGGTGAAAGAATACAGGATATTCTGTTTTGCAGGAAATAGCCAATTGAATCCAAGTGAGTTATCAGGGCAGCCATTATTAACTGCTTTATGTAAAGCAGCTATGTCCACAACTAATCTGATTCTAAATGACTACCCTAAAAAAGGATCAAAGCCAAATAGTGATAGTCTCAGAGCTTCTCATTTAAACTGTGACCTGTATTTAAAGAAAAACAGCCGAGGACAATAGTTATCATCATGGGACACCCAACTAACATATGCAGAATTTTTTACTCTTAAAAATTGTAAAGTTGGTAAAATTCTGGGTCCATATGCTTTTCATCATAGACTGTCCTTTGTGCTAAATGATGACATTTTATTGGAAGCTTTCAACAAGCAGTTTACAACAATAATAGATTTAAAATACTTTTTATATTAGGGTAATAACTACATGCTTTCCAAAGGACGGAAAATAGTGAAACTCTTCCCCCATTCCCCAAAAGTCTATATAAAAAAGGAAAACTACCAATGTTAAGCAACTCTCTTCATGAGAATACCAAAAAAGTACACACTTTATCCTGAATACAAAGCTTGCAATTCTATAAGAAAAACATAAGGATTGTTCATGTGAGCATGCTGCACCAAAAATTAAAAATTCTGCAAATTTTATTTGTCAAAATAACAGTACATAATCATGCCAGTTTCAACTATTTTTGTAATTTATTTCAGAATGCCTGTTAGCAAGTATGTCGGTAACAATACAAAATAAAAAGTTCCCTCAGGAATAGAGAGTTAAAGAAACTCCTGTGACAATCTCAGTTCCTGTTTCTCTGACCCCCGCTACCCTTCCCTCAGGCTACATCTACACTGCAGGCTTCTTGCGCAAGAAGCTTTTTGCGGAAGAGATCTTCTGCAAAAACGTATTGCGCCAGAGCGCATCCACACTTTAAAAGCGCATCAGAAAAATGATGCACTTTTGCACAAGAGAGCGTCCAGACTGCATGGATGCTCTCTTGCAAGAAAGCTCTGATTGCCATTAACAGAATGGCCATCAGGGCACCTGTGCTTCTTTCGATAGGCTGTTTTTGTGCAAAAAAACCTCCTGTTTCCCGTCCACACACACCTTTTTGCACAAGAGCTTTTGCGCAAAAAGGCTTATTCTTCGCAGAAAGAGGAATAACTGTTGCTCAAAAACCCCTCACTTCTGATTTACTGTACATTTTCTTGTGCAAAAACACACTTGCAGTGTGGACATGCCTTGAGTTTTTGTGCAAAAACATTTGTTTTTGCACAAAAGCTTTGTAGTCTAGACATAGCCTCGGAGTCCAGCAGCGGGGCTAGACATAGCCTCTCCCCCTAGAGCACAGCTGTGGGCCTCCCTCCCCAGCCATTACTCCCGAATTCCCTCCACCCTCTAGTCTAGCCACCTAGGTTCCCTCCCACCTAGTTATCTCCCTCTCCCCAGAAAAATCAAGCTGAAGGGCCCCCTCTTCTCCAGACACTGGTTCCTCCCTCCCAGAGCCTAGGGATCCAGAGGGAAAAACAGGCTGATGCTCAGTGCAAGGCTTGCATGGAATTTCCTGCATGCTGCCATCCCCTTCCCTTAGAATGGTCTGGGAACTGCAGCTGCCAGGAATCCTTTAACTCCCTCCCCCTAATAATGTCTTCTGTGTGTGACCTGGGTTTTGTTGGGGTCAGTGGTTCCTAATGACTGTCAGCAGCACTGCAGCCTATTTCTGTGTGGAAAGAAAATTTTGTGTGCACAATGTTAATTTCTGCAAAAATCCTCTTTGCTCCGTGGCACAGAATTTCTCCAGGAGTAAACAGTACAATAAGCATGTCCCCAGGCTGCTAACTAGCTAGGCCTACCTCATTTTATGTCTGCCACTAATTACATATACATTATTGATACTGCCTTTTCCATCATATACCAAAAGTGTTGACCAAACCTATCTGAATGTATTGCAGTTACATTCAGTTGATATGTGAGGTTGATACTTTTAAAATAGGCAAAATTATGAATTCAGAAATCTTCTATTAATTCACTTCCACAATTTCTCACTGCTTGATGCAGTGACATGTGATATTACTGTACTTCCCTGGCAAACATAATTTTATGTTAAAAATCTGAGTCCACAGTTTTAAATTCTGGAGTAGATTGAAGGAGCTCCTGGGTAATACTCAGTTAGTCATTTTCACCCCATTTTTCTTGTTCTGGACTCAGACTTTAATCTTTGAGTTTCTGATCAGTCACGTTGGCTACATGATGGAAGGGCTCCATAGCTTCTGTGAATCGTGTGTCCTTGTGTGTTTTCAGTATTTTATTAATTAGATTAAGTGATTTTGTTTTTGTTGACAGCAAATGGGAATGACATCCAGATCATGCTTTGCAGACATCTTCATTAGATTGCATATGATAGGCCAGATTTTCATATCCAGCCAAGGAGCACACAACACAGTGTTGCACGAGGGTGCAGTTTGCATTTCTCTGAGAGTCATTCTGTGCTGGCATGACAGGAGAGGTTTCACGTGATGATTACCTGTTTCTGTTCATTCCCTCTGGTGCATCTGGCATTGGCCACTGTTGCAAGACAGAATACTGGGCTTGATGGATCTTTGGTCTGACCCAGAATGGCCATTCTTATGTTCTAACATTCTTATGTCCTGGTTTCCCAGCTCAGATTAGAGGAGTTTGACAGCAAGTTTGGTCCTCTTGATGCTTTACAGCAGTTGAGAATTCAAGGGTCACCATGGAGCCTAGGTCACCCTGACTGCACTGGCAGCTGGGAAGGGGCTGGCATAGGAGCAGCTATATACAATTGATCTAGACCAGTGTTTCTGAAAGTGTTCCACGAAAGCAGTTTGATAAACACATTAACTGGCCACCCCAGTTTGTTCATTTACTGGTGCCATGGCCACAGAGCCTCACTGCTCCCATTGGTTCCGTTTTGTCTTCCTATTCTTCTGGGATCAGGATCTTCTGGATTTAGGGTTGCTTTGCAGTGACGTGAAAATCACAACCAGTAATCTCTTGTTTTCTTTTCAGACACAGAATCTATAGTATTAAGTAGGAATGCATTTTTCCTAGTATTACTGGGTCATTTCTCATGTGCAACCAACCATCTTGCATTAATGTCACAGTTTTTCTTTTAGCTTTTCCTCCAATTCTTCGCTGTCCGCATCTAGTAGTGGACCAATGAGTTTTTAAACCTATGTGGAGAACAATATCTAGGGTAAAGGACTTCAACCATGTCTTTACATTGCTCATTTTCAGTTTAGGAGAAGTTGATAAAAGAAAAAAAAAAGGGCAGGACTTGAACTTTATGTAATTTTCAGTTTGTCGTAGAAGTTGGAAATTCAGCCTAGCTGTTGATTGATCTTTGTCCTTTGATAGGATGGAGAAGACAAAGAGATTAACTTGTCATTTAATTGCTGTTGAGAGGCCTGGAAGAATGATATAATCTCAGCTATCTTGTGGTGATGATGATGACAATAAACCTGTTTCGCTTGCAGGATTATCAATTTAATCAACATTGTGCTCTTCTATTTCAATGGACAAAGTTTCATTCACTGGCACATTTGATCTTGAATCTGAAGAAATCAATTTTCTGCACCTTTTGAGATGGAAACTAATTTTATCTGTGTTCTACTTAAGAACTCTTGACCATGTTTACATTTTATTTTAGGAAATTGCTTTCATTACTTCAGAGTATTCAACCAGAAATTTCCAACTAGTTGCTTCAACGTAGGCATGTCAGATAAATACAAAAACTGTTGTGTAATAGTGATAGAAACGTAGCCGTGTTAGTCTGGTGTAGCTGAAACAAAAAACAGGACTATGTAGCACTTTAAAGACTATCAACATGGTTTATTAGGTGATCACCTAATAAAGTGCTACATAGTCCTGTATATTGTGTAATAAACATTCCTGGTCCTTTTTGCAGTTTTGATCAGCAGCTTTCACATCTAGTACATTTTAAATGGGAAATAACCATAGTGAAGATTGAAAAATAAAATATGCTAGTTGCTTTTATATAGAACAGTGATGTCAGAGTTCCTTCTCACCTTCCAGACATTTCTAGTTTCTACAAGATCAAGTTCCCTAACGGGTCTTTATTTTACCCACATTTCTTTCTTCAATATCCAATACAAACTAATTCTATCCATTTCCCACAGTCCTTTCTCTAGTCATCAGTGACTCTATTCATTCACATTTTCATCAGTGGGATTCTAGACAGTTTGATTATAGATTGAACATCCTAAATTTGGGACTCTGATCCAGCAACATCCATGGTCTGGCAGGGCCACAGATGCTGTATCAGAGAGACCCAGTGCCTGGGAATGTGAGCCTACTGGGAGAATGTGGGGGCTAGCGATTCCTGTCTGGGCCAGGAGTGGCTGGGCTGGGAACCCCATTGTCAGTGGGGCCAAGGAGCCTGGGCCCAGACAGGGAGCCCCCACCCAACCAGGAATCCCCAGTAGCAGCAGGGCCAGCTGGTGGCCCCAGTTGGGGAACCTCTGAAAACCGTTGGGCCATGTGGTACCTGGGGAACCTTGGCTGGAGAAACTCCAGAGGCAGCATGGTCAGTAATGGCCCAGCAGGGGAACCCTGGAGAACCCCAACAACAGTGGGCAGGCAGTAGGGCGGGGAGCCCCAGCCAGGCCAGCATTGGGATAGTGGCAAGCCCCAGACTTGGGAGCCCCAGGAAGAGGAGCCAGGAGTGGGACAGCCAACAGGGGATCATTAATTTCCCCTGTTCTGGCAAACTCCCTGGTCTGGGACCACTCAGGTCCCAAGAGTGCTGGACCAGGGAGGTCCAACCTTTACTTTCATGTTGGTTCCTAAGACGCCTCATAGTTGTAATAAGAACACTTATGTCCTCAGCTGTAAAGTCTCCCCTGTTCACATTATTCCAAAAAATTCTATTCAAATTACAATTAAAATCCAGTATTTCTAATATCAGAAATATTTAAATTATCTGCTCATAGAAATACTTAAAATGGCAGAGATGTAGAAAGAAAGAAAGAAAGAAAGAAAGAAAGAAAGAAAGAAAGAAAGAAAGAAAGAAAATAAATGTGAATTTTTTTATTATATCAAAGAAATGTTACTTTTTATAATACCCATCTAATTCCCAGACCTGACCTTTTCTGCAGTTTTCTGGAAAAAAACTGTAATAAAATAAATCTTTACTGCTAGACTGCTTGTAAAATTTATGGGGAGATTTGGGTGAGCACCTGAGCGATGCACTGTATTCCAAACTAAATTGCTGTATTTCTATGCACTAGTTACATATTTATAACTATTCAGTTTTATTGATTTGGAGCACAGAATTAACTGCTTCTGTGGTTTTTTTTAACACTTTTGTTGGGGGGGTGGAATAAGTCTGAGTTTTAGGCCACAGAATAAGAGCGGTGCAGAATGGTGCATCAGCCTACAATAGACTCCTGTTGTGCAAGTTTAGGACCTGACTGACTTTTAAGCCAAACCCTGTGGCAGATGGAGCATGCTGCAGCAAGAGCCTCTGGGATGAATTCAGCGTGCACGCGCTGCAATGGAAACTCTGCCAGCCTTTCAGTGGGTGCTCCCCGCTTGCTAATTATCACCAGCTGTTCCATTGGCTCTTGTGGCAGGTGCAAAGGGAATGATTGTACTATGGCCCCATATACTCATTCTAACCCTTTCCTATAGCTAGTGCTTGCACTTCCCATTTGGATTATGCCCACCTCCTCTGCATGGCCAAGTTGGGAAGCAGATTCCTTTCACCTCTTCCCTCTCTCTTCACTACCAAACAGCTAGGTATTCTCATTGCAAGTATACCCATTGTGTGTAATATTAGCATGGAGTGGAATTTGTTTACTGTCGTTAGCAGTTTGTCAAATCAAGACTTAAGTATAGCTGTTTGTAATGTATTGCACTTTAGTGTCCATTAGCAGAATTGCTGTTACTTTGCGGTGTTAGTCTTCAGGCACTCGCTCTGCCTTTGAGCAAATGTTTGGTAAAGCAGTGGTACAGTCACTGTACTTTCTCCCGTAATAAAATCTCAGTGCTCTTGGTTGGGTTCATCTGAATGTTTAGAGGCTAGGTTTGGAAGGAGGCTATTAAACTTGCCAACAGTTGTTGCTGGTGATTGGTTTCCCTCTGAAATCAACATGGAGTGATACAGACCACTCGTCTGATACCTCCAAAAGCATTAGAAAGAGGAGAAAGTAAGAATCAGTGATTTGGCACAATACAGAATGTGAACTTGTTATTCTGGAGATGCAAAAAACTATGTTACCCGTTTTTAGATTTTGCAACTTTTTATTTCCCTCTAATTATTATTATTATTATTATTTTATAATCTCAAGGATTCTTTCATGGTAGTTGATGTCATCAGCAACCATACTGAACCTAAACATTTACCTATCTTAATATTGGGTCCTATAAATAAGAACAGCCCAGGAAACTACAGACCAGTCAGTTTAACTTCTGTGCCAGGGAAAATAATGGAGCAAGTAATAACAGAATCCATCTGCAAACGTCTGGAAGATAATAAGGTGATAGGTAACAGCCAGCATGGATTTGTAAAGAACAAATCATGTCAAACCAATCTGATAGCTTTCTTTGATAGGATATCAAGCCTTGTGGATAAGGCAGAAGCAGTGGACGTGGTATACCTAGACTTCAGTAAGGCATTTCATAGATAGTCAAGTGACATTCTTATCAATAAACTAGGAAAATGCAACCTAGATGGGGCTACTATAAGGTGGGTGCATAACTGGCTGGATAACCGTACTCAGAGAGTAGTTATTAACAGTTCACAAGCATGATGGAAGAACATAAGTGAGATTCCGAAGGGGGTCTGTTTTAGGACTGCTCTGTTCAATATCTTCATCAACGATTTAGATGATGTAATAGAGAATATGATTATTAAGTTTGCAGATGATATCAAACTGGTGGGGGAGGGGGAGTTGCAACTGCTTTGGAGGATGGGGTCATAATTCAAAATGATCTGGACAAATTGGAGAAATGGTCTGAGGTAAACAGGATGAAGTTTAATAAGGACAAATGCAAAGTGCTCCACTTGGGAAGGAGCAGTCAGTTTCACACGTACAGAATGGGAAGCGACTGTCTAGGGAGGAGTACTACAGAAAGGGATTTAGGGATCATAGTGGATGACAAATAAAACATTAGTCAACAATGTGACGCTGTTGCAAACAAATCAAACATGATCCTGGGACGCCTTACAGGAGTGTTGTGAGCAAGACACAAGAAGTCATTCTTCCACTCTATTCTACACTGATTAGGCCCCAAATGGAGTATTGTGTCCAGTTCTGGGCACCATATTTCAAGAAAGATGTGGAAAATTTGGAGAAGCTCCAGAGAAGAACAAAAAAAAAAAAAAAAGAGAACATGACCTATGAGGGAATACTGAAAAAAATTTGGGTTTGTTTAGTTTAGAAAAGAGAAGACAGAGGGGACATGATAGCGGTTTTCAAGTATCTAAAAGGGTGTTGTTGCAAGGAGGAGGGATAAAAATTGTTCTCCTTGGCCTCTGAGGATAGGACAAGAAGCAGTGGGCTTAAATTGCAGCAAGGGAGGTTTAGGTTGGACATTAGGAAAAACTTCCTAACAGTCAGGGTGGTTAAACACTGGAATAAATTGCCTAGGGGGGTTGTGGAATCTCCATCACTGGAGATATTTAAGAGCAGTGTAGACAGACACATGTCAGGGATCATCTAGACAGTGCTTGGTCCTGCTATGAGAGCAGGGGACTGGACTCGATGACCTCTTGAGGTCCCATCCCGTTCTATGCTTCTATGATTCAGATTTTATTTGAACAATCCTACTGCAAGAGCTGCAGTCATATATTCTTTCAATTTATTATTAAAAAGGCAAAAAGATTCTTGCATTTAGAAGTAGCAAAACCATGCATTGTACTAGGGACCAATTTATTTCTATTTGTGTGTTGGTGTACTGAAAAGCAGGTAAAATACTCCCATTGTGGTAAGGATCTGTTAAAAGGAAAATTTCTAAGTACTCAGCGATGGAGGGATATATAAGTTTCCTAGAGAAACAGATAATATATCTCATGGATCTTACAAATGGACTGGCTATCAAAGTAGGTCTGTTTTTAGCCATAAAAGCCATGACACAAACCCTTTAAAGATCTCTTCCCAAGATCTTTTCCATTGTAATATGTCTCTCTTTTTTTATTTTCTTCATTCAGTTTTCCAAACTCACTGCTGCAAGAACTGGTCTTTAATGGTTTGGAACAGAATATTGGATTGCTCTACTCTGGTCCAGAAAAGGATTAGTTTAACTCCTATTACCACTGTGCTTGGAAAATATTCAGTTGGGGAGAGAAAGGGAATTCAGCAATTTCTTTTCGATTTGATGTATGAGGCAGAGTTCATTTTGTCATCTTCTGTGTGATGCAGAGAAATTTGAGTTGAATTAGAACATCAGAAGTTTGCCTTAGTGCAGCATCTTTGGGAAAAAATGATATATTTCTAATAGTGCTGCTAGGACCTCTCAGCTGAAGAGTTCTTGCATGGTACAGAATGTACCTCATGTTAGATATAAATTTAATCTAACTGAAGTTGACTCAAATCAGATGCAGCATAAGTCATGTAAGCGGGACATAAATAATGAGGACAATCACTTTACTTGGGCAATCTTCAAGGAAACTTTTTTTATCTGTTAACCTGCCTTATTACTCTGTTGCTCTAAAGGGATGATCACAACTGATCAGGCCATTTTGTTGGGAAATTTTGTGGCTGAATTACCATGTCAAATTTAATAAGAGGTGTTAGTATTATGGGGAAAGGTCATAATTTGCTTATGGCTCTTACTGTCTTCCAATCTCATACAGTGGCAACTAGGAAAAGTCTAGTGATGTATTGTGTTTTATTTATGCTGATTTCAGTGCTTTAATATCTCAGATCAGTAAATTGCAAGTTAATCATGTTTGTGCATTCATGAAAGGTACATAAAATGTTACCATGATTCAGCTGAAGGAATGATTGTACAGATGGTGTAATAACCTTAAGTACTATTTGAATATATGCCATTTAAATGAGATAGAACTATCTCTTTTAGCATCCCCATTAAGCAGCATCTACTGTACTTAACTTCTGCATCATTTTGAACATAGGCTATAGGGTAGTAAGTATTCTTCAAAATTCCTCATGATTTAAATGAATATCATGTAGTGTGCATTTCTCTTGGTAAATTATGTAATTCTGGTCCCAGTAATGCACAGGATGGGGAATTTTACTACAGAAACTCTGTACACCTTGTGAAATTAGAGCAGTGGTCCCCAACCTTTTGAGGTTGTCGGGCGCCAGGGGGCGTGGCCGTTTGCCCATGGGCGCCAGGGGGCGGGGACACTTGCGCGCCCGGGGGGCGGGCTCCCCCTTGCCGCATACCCTGGGGCGGGCCCCCCCCAGCCGCGCGCCTGGGGACGCCCCCCCCAGCCACGCGCCCGGGGGCAGGGCCCCTTCCAAGGGCTGAGCGCCCGGGGTCGGCGCTCCCCCCCCGCCGAGCACCGCGCGCCACGCACCCGGGGCTGGCGCTCCCCCTCGCCCCCCTCGCCGAGTGCCGTGCGCCCGGCGCTCCCCCCGCCAAGCGGCTCCCCCCGCAAGCGCCCGTGCGCCATGTGCCCGGGGCCAGGCCAGCCCCGAGCACCTGGCGGGTGCATTGAAATGCCCCCGCGGGCGCCATGGCGCCCGTGGGCACCGTGTTGGGGACCACGGAATTAGAGCTTTGCTTCTCATTCCAAAGGAAGGCTTCATAGCTTTGATGAAGGGGATGGGAGAGCATCATATAAATCCCGCAGTTCAGTAACCCCATTGCTAGTATTGCCATCTCTTCCATGGTGTTCCCTATCTAATGCCATAAAGGAGTTCTTTGAGAGGGGTATTTTCAACTTCTTTGTGAATTTCTCATTGGAATTCCCCCAGGGAACATGCCATGGTGAGTGGCTACTACCCAGCCCAAACTGGAAGATGCTTCCTTCTTTCCTAGAGTTCCACCTCTGCATTCAGAGCAGTTCTACTGCTAGAGAGTGGGGAGAACGAATGCTGTTGAACTAGCATATCTTACTTTCATATCCCCATGCCTTGTTGCATCCAGTTTTTCTCCTCTCTGACAATATAAGTGGAGGAAAGAAGCTATTGAGATATCTTTAATTTGTAGTTTGGATTACTGCACTCATCTTGGGTTGGGGGCCACCTCCAAATATTCCAGAAACATACAGATTATGACTAAAAGAGAATGCAGGTAACTCAAGAAAAAAAAAAGCTATTTTTATCTACATTCCATCTCGGAAGCACATTACCAAATGTCTGTATGAAAATTAAAGTTATCTTGGCCAGCTCTCAATTACATAAACTGATCTGTACTTCACAATAGCAATCTTTCTGCTCCAAATTATTAGCAGCATGCATCTGTAGTATTGAATAAATGGCAAATAATTATATTTTGTTTTTAAATAGTGGCTACATGAAGAAAATATTTAAAGCAATTACATATTGCACATGTTAATTTACTCTTTGGCTTGTGGCTTAGGGTGCCTGGCTCTCTCCTCCTTTCTAGTTTTTTGAACATAATGTGCAGTTACTTGTTGATGTGTATTTTTAAACTTATATATGTGCTTGGCAAAACTATGCCATTTTCGTGCCAGTCTGTGCAGCTTACCAGAGGAGAAAGGAAATAAGGTGCAAGGACATTCTCTCCCTCCACTAGGTTATTCGCTATCTAGCAGATGTAGGTACTGTGTGTGTTTTTCAGGACAGATTTTCTCCTGATGCTTTGTAACTTAAATAAGAGAAAATTCTACAGACCACATTCAAAAGTACTGGAATTTTGCTTGGCCATTTAAAGACGCAGTCCTTGAAGGTGAACATCTTTAGAGAGGTGCTGAATGCCTACTGCTTCATGACTCGTTGGAGGTGCTGAGTACTTCACATGATTTTTGTACACAGTTAGGTCCACCGTACTTAACATAGATTTCTGTGTTACCCTTTGGGTTATATAATCCTCAGACAAGAGAGAATAAATATGCATTTGTAACTGCAGTACAAAATATTAGAATTTTGCCCTTAATAAGGGCTTAGCTAAGTTACAGACTGTTATTTCATCTGAAAGACACAAAACTCGCATAAATACCCATTGTTGTCTCTAATTCTGGAGAAACAAAGCAACAATAATGTTGTAGCATTTCACCATCAACAATCTTTCTTGTTCTGTAAAATGTAACAAAGAGGGTGTATATTTTCTCTATATGGTAACAAAACCCCTGTTATTCCCAAATGAAACCCTGAAAAGGTCACATTGGAAACTTGAGTCACAGACTCTGTAATTCAAATATGAGCTAAGTTTAAAAAATGATGTGTCTGCGGGTTGCCAAGTATCATTAAAGTCTACAGTATTAGTTTGGATTCAAGGCGAATAGAACAGGGCCCAGTGGGGAATTGTACTTTCCTGAGCCATATGTATGGATTTTTTCCTACATACCTTTCCAGTAAATATTATTCAGCAGAATTCTAATTTGCATGCACTCTCTGTTAAGGGTTAAATATTGTGATAAAACCTGATTTCATGGGTTGGTCCTGACAGAAGTATTTAATTCTTTGGTATATCAATTAGCATTAGAGAACTATATTAACACATATTTTTATGAATGACTAAATTGCAGCTTTCTGATGACTATAAAAGAGATGGCCAAACTTACTGACACTCGAGCCACATATGACTGACTATCTTCAAGATGTTCTCAAGCTGTGGCAGACCTTCCGGAGCCCAGGGCTTCAGCCCCAAATGAGGCACCTGACGGGGCTCAGGTCTCCAGCTCCACTCCTACTAAATCCCTGAGACCTCTGGGCAGCAGCCGCAAGACCCCTGTCCTCACTAGAAGCCCCTACCTACATTCCACTGCATGGCAGAGGTCCTGATCCCACCTCCTCTAGGCTGGTACATGGAGAGTGAAGGTGGGCCATGGGGGGTGGGGTTTCTGCAAGCCTCACTTTAATGGTAAAAGAGTCACAGTTTGGCCATCCCTGAAATATAACTTGTAATAATGAAAGACAGCTTATTAATGGAACCCCAAACTTCTACTTTATCTTAAGGAATTAAAATGAAACTGTTCATTATTTCAGTCTCAGAAAGATGACTATGGATTTGCTGTTTAGATCTATGATGACTTCTACAATTCTTCCATCACACATACAGATTGATCACTAAACAAAGGAGTCTTCTCTTTGGTTCCTTTCTGCTGTGCTTCTGAGGATGGGTTCTTCCTCGAATAGGGTCCCTATAGTTGCTCCACTATAGGTGTGTCTGCATCCCTGCACTGCTAATCAGAGAACAATGGGAGCAGGATGCGTTAGTCCCTTAGATGCACTGTTTCTCCTTGTGCTACACCACAAGGCTAGTCAGTTCCTCAGTTACTTCTCGATCACCCTTTGCTACAGATGGAGCCATTAGCAGTTTGTTAAAACTAATTGTTCTACTGTTTGCATTCACATTGAGATAGATTTCCCCATTCTAGTCATATCTCTAGTTATTTTTTTCCTGTTTTTTAAATAAATTAACCCTTCCCCCAAACCTTTATTTTCTTCACACTTTTTCTCCCAACTGGAGACCTTTCTCCTCAGTGGAGTATGCCCAGCTCCCTAGGCTTCAAGAAGTGCCACACCTGCATTGAGACAAATCTCTGTCATGGGTGTGTTCAGTGCTTTGGAGAGGGTCACACCCAACAGAAGGGTACACTCTGCCAGAAGCCCCACCCAAGATCCCACAAGGATGGAATTCCACCAACATTTTTTCTTCATAGAGGTAGCTCTCCGACCTCAATCTTCTGGCAGTTGTGAGTTTTCACCACAACCTTCTACTTCTAAGGGCAGTGGGTCAAAGAAGCTAATGCTGGTGGTGGCAGCCTGCCTGCAACCAGAGAGACAGGAGCAGAGAAGGTCTCCATCTTCCCCAGCACTGCCATCACCAATGGGATGCTTGGTACCGGTGGAGTTCCACCAAACCAGAGACCTCTGCATGACGGATGAATCATAACAAGTTCACTCTGCAGCATGCATCATAGGCTGAGAGGCTGTGCCCTCCCCCAAACAAGGCATGGCCAGAACCCTTCCTGCTGGTTCCCCTGGCTCTGAGTTTTGGCCCTGGCTAGGGCTTGATCTGGGGCCATTGTGCCTGCCCAGTGCCTCAGGCCTGGGACCATTCCACCTGCCCACCCTGTGCTCTGGGATTGAGGAGTCTGTGGCCATACCATCCACTCTACCAGTGTGCTGAGACTATGGACCCTGGCCTGGAGTGGAAGGGGCTAGTAGTTGTGGTAAGGAACTCTGGGCTTCAGTAGGGGTGAGTGTTTAAGGGGAAGGGCTTCGGGCAGAAGGGCAGAGTTGGGGGCTGGCTTCCCTCAGCCAGAGGTTCATGAACTGCCTATGTCACTTCTCAGTACCAACATTGCAGCACTGAGCCCTTACCAACCACCGAGCATAACTCCACAATCATGCCATGCCCCTCTACTTTGTCTAATGAGGGGTTGGACAGCAAGCCAGAGGAGGTGATCTGTCAGTGGTCCACAAACCACCCTCCTCTTCTCTACTTCAGAGTTCTTGTCAATGATTCTATAATAGAGAAGTGCAGCGTGTTAGCCCCCAGCACCCTGACTAGCCTCCCGGTGGCAGCACAAAGAGAGACAGCACATGTGTGCCGAATGGACCCTGCTACTGAAGTTCTCCAATCAGCAGCATACAGACAGAGATGCCCCTTTGGTGGAGCAATGATAGGCACACACATTTCAATGTGAATAACTTCCGCTGTCTGTTATATCAGTGTAAACATTGAGTAAGTGAACGGAGACTACTGTAAAAACCAGTGCGATAAGAGAATTTAGCTTTATTCTTCACTCAGGCTCTGGACAGTTCATAAATAAAGACAAATGACTTAGTGTTTGTTTTAATACTTATTAATGACTCAATTCTGTAATTTTTCTGAGCATGCCCTTCAAGGGCAATTCTAGGAACAGGACCAGTAACTAAGGTTGCTCAGTACTTTACAGAGTTGTCCCTTTGTTACTGGCCAAAATGTTTGAGTTCTAAGAAATAGAATGTGAGTGTTTGATCTGGAAAGGTTCTTCACACCCACAACTTCTGTTGACATCAGTGGGTGTTGTGGGTACTCAGCACCTCTGAGGCTGTAGTCCCTACTGGTTTCAGTAAGTTGATCCTCAGTCCTGTAGCCTTTTGTACCCATCCATTTCTGAACAACATTGAAGAAAATAGCACAGAGAGACAGATTCAGGTAACAATGACTGACATCAGTTGTATGGTGGGAAAACAGTATGTTTAGATAGCAATAGCAAGACCTGAGTTGTCTCTGAATGCAATGACACAGCCATGATAAAGAGTCTTTTGCCTGATGCCACACATCTGAGCACATTGGTGTTCAGAGTATGAATAAAGCTGTACTCTAATGGGCTCTACACTTAGAAAGGAAAGTAAATGTGCAAAGTGTCAAAACTAATAAAAGCTGCAGAATGTAGGATTCATGTTGCTAAGCATCACTTAAAGTGTAGTTCTGTTCTGAAAAGTGACTGTAAATATGACACCATCTTACCTGAGGATCTAATCCTTGTGTGTATTCAGAGGCCTATCTTCTAACGCTGCTGACAAAAATAAGTTTTTTTCCCTGCGTTTTATTTCTGTTATCGCTGTAGAACCAACACTGCTAAGAGTCTGAATCCTGTTCCTTCTCACATGTAGATTGAATTGTTATCCGAGTTCCATTTACAAAACCAAATTCTACTTAAGTGGTGTGTGCCAAGACATTTGAGTTGCACAGATATAATTGTGTCTGTTTTTGAGCTATGACTGTGATTCCCAGCTTGTGTGAGTATAAATAGTGGCATATTTGCAGTAGCCCTGATAGTGGCACAAGAGTCATGGCTTAGCTGTACTTAGTACAATTTCACCTGTAACTGGTACCTAAGTTGTACCTCTGCACTGGATATATATGCTACTATTGCTACACTGCTATTTATGCTCATGCTAACTCAATTAGAAGAAGCATAAGTATGTGTACATTAGAAGGGGAATCATACACTTAAATCAGTGGATGTAGCAGAAGAGACAAGAAGGCAATGAAATTGTGCAAGTTTGTCTGAGGGCAAAATCTGAAAGCAAGAGAATCACACAAAACCGAGGACCTAATTTAATAACCTGCATATGCAAGGAAAGAACAGTTTGAATTGCGGAGTATAATGGAGTTTTCACTTCTGGTAATGAAAAAAGCCATATTTTGGCATGCAAACTCAAGCAAATTGGGACTGAAAGCTGGCGTCCCCTCTGATCTGAGAGAGGAAGGATGAGTTAGTGGGTAAGACACTGGACTGGCATTCTAGCTTTGGGTTCAGTTCCCAGCTTTACTGTGGGATTTCTGTGTGATCTTGGAAAAGTCATTTAAACTTTCTGTGCCTTAGTTTCCTATCTTGAAAAAGCAGATTACTACTTCCTTTCTCCTTGTTTTCTTTCTACATTTCTTAGCTAAACTGTATGCTTTTTTGGTTCAAGGGTTGAATCTTACTACATGATGTCTACAGCACCTAGCACAACGGTATCTCAAGCTCAATTATAATGTGCGGCTGAATTTTCAGTCCTTTTTTCTGTAAAGAACTTTTCTCAATATGCAGGTGTGTGAGAGAAGCCATGTTAGAGGATATGGCACTCAGACAATAAACACATTTGAAAACCAGGGTGAACGATGCATTGAAAGTAATTATAAAGTTTAGCATCATCTGAGAAATTTGTGTTTTCTCATTGCCATTGCCTAGTTGAGAAGATGGTGGGAGACAAAAGAAAGGGGGATGAAACTTGTCATCTTTGGCATTTACTGTATGGTGAGCTGTGTAGCTTCCTTTTCCTTAGATGGAAAAATGAAGGAAATGTTTTTGGTGTTTCCCCATCTCTGTTACAAGAAAATATTCTGGAGGACTCACACAAACTAAAGGAAGTATTTAATATAATTTATTATTTATTTTATTGTTGATATGAATATACTCATCAAACATTAGCTCAGTTTCAAATTACTAGCCTAAAATGCTTATACAGTACTTTCTGCTTGCTGTTAGATCTGCTATGGAACTGGAATTTCTGATATTTTTAATCCAGTCTTAGCCCTTTTTTTCGGTTGCTATTTGTAGGAACTTTTTACTTTGCCCACTCTCGCAGTTTCATGGATTAGATATTCATTAGCAAACCTCATGAAAAATGTCATGGTTTTACTTGTAGTCATTTCTGTGTGTTTATGGAAACAACCTTTAGCTCAAAGAATTTTAGCTCAGATGCAGAGCAGCAGTAAAGTGGTTGCAGAACATGTAAAGAGTTCAGCAAATGAGTATTAGTGTGGTTAGTGCACTTCCTTTCCCCAGATAAATGGAAAACAACATTGTCCTCTAGTTTAAAGGATCAGAGAAATAACTCATTGGTATATGCATGTAACAATGTTGTTGTTCATGAACCTAGCAGTAGACTGATAAGCATACAATTAGAACTGGGAAAAATACAGAAATAAACTTGTCTGCTTTCACATGTTTTATTTAACTCTTTTCCTCCAGCGAAGTATAGAAATCTAGACCATATAATTAGGTCATACATGCAATTCCCACTTCCTCCATTTGTAGCAGCATCCAAGGATGACAGACGATCCACTCTTTCCTCTTGTGAATGTCTTCTATGTAGATGAAAATACGTTTTCATAGCCATAAATTAGCACAATTAGGTTTTATGATATCCAGTATGATTTATTTTACTACTAGAGGAGGGCACTTTTAAGATTTATGAAGCATTTCATCCTTTATTACTAAAGGGTATTGTCTACACAGCAGCATTATTTTGGAATAACTGATGTTATTCCGAAATAACAAAGTGCCATTATTTTGAAAAACATAACAAGCCATTATTTTGAAGAACTGTCGAGCTGGAAGACTTCTTACTTTGACTCGTCATTTTACGAAGAGTAAGGGAAGTCGAAGGAAGAGTGTTCTTCTTTTGACTTCCTGCTGTGTAGACAGCGCCAAAAGCCAAGTTATGCTATTTCGACTTAAGCTACGGAATTGACATAGCTGAAGTCATGTAGCTTAATTTGACTTTTGCCCTGCTGTGTAGGCGTGCCCAAAAGTCTTACATAGTCTTGACTCATTTCTAGATAAGACATAGACTGTGGTTGGATTAGAACTTCAACATCCACAAGTTGTAACAACATTTTTAAATAAATATGCCAGCATTGCAAACAAAAGTTTTATAAATTACTATTTCAAATGTACCCAAGTGTCATAGAGAAGTGATAGCAGCTTCAACATCAATAAAAGATCAAATATTTATACGAAAACAAAAATTAATTATAACAAACTGAAGAAAGCTGAAGAACAAATTGGGAGACCACTGGGCTCCAGTGCCCATATTTGTAAGAAATTTAGAAATTGCTATGCTTAGTGTTGCAATGTCTAACTATTTAGGAGCCCTAATCTCATTTTCAAAAGCGATTAGGGATTTAGGGAAATAAATCCTATCAACTATCAATGGGATTTTAGTTCCCAAGTGCTTGAATCCATTTTAAAAATGAGATTTGGTCTCCTAAATCTGTTAGATGTTACTACCCTTATTACAGCAATTTTTAGTAACTTTAAAAATCTGAGTTATAAATCCAGTATCTCTCTTCAGTCCATGAATAGGGAATGTCCACAGAGAAAAAAAAATCCATAGATGGCCTGTGCCAGCCAACTTGGGCTGGGAGGCTACTGTCATTGCTGTATAAGATTCTTGGCTTGGGAAGGAGCCCTGGCTCTAGATCCCTGTGGGATGGAAGGGACCCAGAGTAAGATTCACAACTTTCTGATTGCAGAAAAACAGACATATTTGCCCCATCCCAAGGTCTCACCCATGTCCTGACTCTTCTCTGAGGCCCAGCCCACCACTTCCTCCATCCCCCTCCCTCCACCCTGGACCCTGCCCTCTCCCACATGCATGCCATTTCCGTCACCTGGCCCCCCGGCACCACCCCTGCAGCTCACATTGGCCAGAGTTCCTGGCAAATGAGAGCCGCAGAGCCAGCCCTTGGGGCAGGAGCAGTGTGCAGAGCCCCCTAGTTGTCCCTGTGCCTAGGAGTTGGCCGTACCAGCTGCTCCCAGGAACCGTGCAGAACTATGGCATGTAAAGAGTCTGCCTTAACCGTGCTATCCCACTGACTGAACTTTTAATGGCCTGGTCAGTGGTTCTGACCAGAGCCTCTAGGCTCCCTTTTTGACCAGGCATTCGGGTTGGAAATTAGACACCTGGCAACCCTACCCCAGAGCTCAGTCCCCCGCCTGAACTTGGCAGTTTATACAGCAATTAAACCACTCTGCAGCCCAAGCCCTGCCAGCCTGATTCAGTTGGCCCAAGCCAGCTGAGGGTTTTTCTCTGCTGTGTAGGCACACCCTTATGTCTAGCACAGCCATGAATTCAAGCTCCCACACTCGTCTTTTGAGAGTGTAGTGTAGGTTTTCTTTGAGGATGAGGACTGATGTGGATTTCACTCACAGCTAGTTTTGTCTTTTATCGCTTTCCTGCGTGGGTTTATTTGAGAGCGGACTGATTGTCTGGTGTGCCTGCATGCAACACAATTTACATAAACTTGTAGACTAGCTCCAGTTCATTGGACATCTTTAATTCCTTGTCTCTGCAATGGCTTTCACTGCAGAGGGAACTAGAAAATAACACCAAAATAAAGTCCCCATCAGTTGCCCAGGTACCCATTATATGTACCCATTTTGTGGGAGAGTCAGACGCATTTTTCTAACAATCCTCTGTGGGCACTTCTACACTATGCACTTGTTTCAAAATCAGCTATTTTGGAATAATAACTCCTGAAAAAGCTATTTTGAAATAGCGCATCCACACTGCACATGCCTATTGAAATAGCACAGAATTATGTCAAAATAGAGCATCCACACGGATTAGAGCCTGAATTGCATTTAAGGCCCCCCGGAAACACTCCGAGCAGGCCATCAGGACAGCAGTCACTTCCTGTAGCTGCTGCCTGAGGCTAGCTAAGGCTTCCTACCCTTTGTTTCCTGTCTTTTAACCAGTTATGAATCCATGAAAGAACCTTCACTCTTATCCCATGACAACTTACTTTACTTAAGACCCTCTGCTGAGGGAACTTGTTAAAGGATTTCTGGAACTCTAAGTATACTATATCCACTGTATCCCCAATGTCCACATGTTTGTTGGCGCCCTCAAAAGAATTCTAGTAGATCAGTAAGGCATAATTTCCCTTTACAGAAACCATGTTGTTTTTCCCCCAACAAATTATGTTCATCTGTGTATCTGACAATTTTATACTTTCCTATAGTTTCAACTAATTTGCCCAGTACTGACGTTAGACTTGCCAGACTGTAATTGCCAGGATCACCTCTAGAGCCCTTTTTAAATAGTGGCATCACGTTAGCTATCTTCTAGTCATTAGGCACAGAAGCTGATTTAAAGGATAGGTTGCAAACCATAGTTAATAGTTCCGCCATTTCACATTTGAGTTCTACTCTTGGGTGAATGCCATCTGGTCCTGGTGACTAGTTACTGTTAAGTTGATCAATTTGTTCCAAAACCTCCTCTAATGACACCTCACTTTGTCACCTAAAAAGAATGGCTCAGGTTTGAGAATCTCCCTAATCTCCCAGTCATCTCCGGAGACAAGTGTGCATGAAGCCTAGCCATCATCTTTGTGCAGACACTGAAAGGTGTCGGTTCAGACAATGGTGATATGCTTCCAGCAAAGCCATCTGTGGTCTAGACAGCGGGCACTTTCCTGCAGGGGCACAGATGTCCCAGGGGAACCTGCGGGTGGTGGGGTGGGGGACTTGTGGCGGCTCACCTTCCCTCCATGCCGTGCACATGCAAGGTCCGGCAGTGGCAATGTCCCACAGAGAGAGGACTTCTATATCTGCCCGCTGGACGAGAGAGTTGTAGGGGAGGTGTGTGTGAGCAGCAGATGCTACTTGCCAGGGAGGGTGCTGCTGGGGTCCCCTCCACTTCCTTCTCCCTGGCAGGTTCCCATGCAGGAGCTTGGTGTCCTCCACCTTGACTGTCTTGACTGGGAGCAGATGCTGCTCCAGAAGTTCGGGCATGACAACGTGTGTGTCCATGACCCAGCCTCCTTAGTGGTGGCTTATGATGGGAAGGTGTCCCACCACAGAGTCGGGAGAAAGGCAGGCCTCTCAGAAACCCTGTAAGCTGGAGCTCAAGGTTCCTTTGTGGCAGCCTCATGAGGCTGTCTGCTCAGGACTGGCGCTCCACATGCACGGGTTGCTGTGTGACCCCCAGGGCGAGAAAGCCAAGTGAAGAGCATTCAGCCCCTCGCTGCCCATTCCCCCCCATGTGTGTTAGGGAAAGTAATGGAACTCACATAATGGGCCTTCCCCGGCTTTGTCCAAACCCGGAGTGACATCCTGAGAAGGGGGTATTGGCTCTAGGGACAGGATGATTTCCTGGCTGGAGGGCATCATGTCCATGCTGGCCTCATCTTCCTCCTCCTCCTCCACCTCTTTGTCCTCCTCATCTTCGTGCATGGGCCTGCAGTCTGGGAGGCTCACCATGGGTGTCTCCAGGCCTGAGTCAATAACAAGGGGGAGGAAGGGTTGTGGTGCACCTGCTCAATAGTGGTCCGACTGGGGAGCTGCCCCTGAGTGGGAACCCTACTCCCTGGCCTTGGTGTAATTATTATGTGCACCTGCTCCAGGGTGCATATGTGGCCCTTCTGGCCCAGGCTGATGACCATCTGGCTATACACATCTGCATTCCTGCATCTGGTGCAGACATCCTGGAAGTTTGCTTCCTCTCCTCAGGCCTCAATGAGATACAAGATCTCTACACCAGACCAGGAAGGGGCATCTATCTCCTCTTCTACCGCTGGGCAGGGGCTTCAGAGCTGGCTGACGGCTCGCTTGCAGCCACGAGGGGCTTGGTGGGAGCCCAGGGGTTTGCCCTGGAAGCAGGGAAGGCACAGGAGGGCACTGCTGTGTGGCACAGAGCTGTCAGGCCTTCCTTGTGCCACCAGCACTTTCCCCTGTGGCTTCAGCTTTAAAGGCTGCAGGGGAAGGGGAGCTATAGAGTTCTAAGGGGTATGGACAGAGTGGCCACCAGGGCAGCTGTGAGAAGCCCTGGAGGCCAATTATTTCAAAATAACAACAGCTGCCCCGTCCACACAAACTCTATTTCAAAATAACTATTTCAAAATAGGCATTATTTCAAAATAATGCTGCAGTTAGACATGCCTTATGATAGCTATTTGCTGTGGTCATGCAATGTGAGACACAAGAAATCCATGCAGGTATGGTTATGTAGAAATCAAAGTGAAGTTTCCTTTCAATGTGGCATTGTTCAGTATTTTATGTGTCAAAGTTTAAAGCTCAATAAAATTAAAAGAATGCCTTGGTGCTTCCAAGATAAACTATTTTGTGTGTTTTGACTCAAAAGTGGGCTGCCTGATACCAGAGAGGCCAATAACAAAGAAGAGAGAGACAGCTTCCCTTTCAGAGAGAATAAATTGACATTCCCTCGATTTTATGAAAGTTTGTGTCCCCAAGATCTCAGTAGAATAGTGTGTTCTGCCCAACAAGAGTTGGATATGAAAACAAGAAGGAAAGATTTTTTTATTTATTTTACTTCAGAACATTCAAATATCCAACTGAGCTGTTTTTCTGTTTAACTTGGTTGCCATTTAGTAGACAAAATAAAGTGCCCAGCTGCAATTTAAAAGCACCTTAAGAGGACCTCTGTGTTCTTAATTATGAGGGATAGCGCAGTGGCTTGATCATTGGCCTACTAAATGCAAGCTTATGAGTTGAATCCTTGAGGGGGCCATCTGGGGCAAATCTGTCAGGGATGGTACTTGGTCCTGCTCTGAGAGCAGGGGACTGGACTCAGTGACCTCTCAAGGTCTCTTTCCAGCTCTATGAGATTATATATCAACACACACACACATATATATATATATATATATATACTGTATATTTTATTATATATTGTGGGGAAGAAATCAAGCTCTCTAGAGTCAGGAAATTGCAAAAGTCATAGTCTTCAACACATTAATTTGTTTAGTTTGCACATCATGCATATTTTATTCTATACATAAAAAATAAAATATAAAAGTTGACATTTATCAAGAAAAAAGAGAAATGGAAAATAGTAGGTGAGTTTAATGCAACTGAGTATTAGGAACTAATACTCCAAATGTTTTGAGGGTTCTATGCTTGGTTTTTTTGCTCTTAACATTGAATTAATACTGGATTTCTTCTTTTAACTTTTGTGATTAATAAAGATAAGGAAACGAACTACACATTCTTTAAAGATGACTTAGTGGTGCTAAAGCACTGTAGGAGCACCTCAATGTAACTAAGCATCTCACCACTGCTAAATCACTGTAACAATGCATTCTTATCTGTGTATCTGTTAAATATGTAGTCTTAGAGGCCTTATCTGTGCATGTCCAATGTTCTGGAACTGTCTAAGATATGGGCCACAGAAAAAGAGGAGCAGAAAATTTTAAAGAGTTTGAAAATGCTAAATGTAGTGTGACAAATATGCCCCAGTAAAATCCCAATTTATTTGGTGGAGTTACACCAAGGATTAATTTGGACTCTTTACTGTAGAGATACTAAGCTTAGTGTCTTATTGTTATTTATTACAGCAGTGCCTAGATGCTCCAATGGAGATCACGACGTATGATGCTAAAGTGACGAGGAGTCCTGTGGCACCTTATAGACTAACTGAAGTGTAGGAGCATAAGCTTTCGTGGGCAAAGACCCACTTCGTCAGATGCATGTATGATGCTAGGCACTATACAAACACACAGTAATAGACAGTCCCTGCCCTAAAGAACTAACTATCTGAATAGACAAGGCAGTGAAAGGGTGGAACAAAGAAAATATTATTCCCACTTTGCAAATGGGGAATTGAGAGACAGAGAGCTTAAGGCCAAAATTATCAAAAGTGCCCATTAATTTTGGGTCTCCAACTTGATATTTCTAGGGTCTAATTTTTAAGAGTACTTAGTACTTTTGTATCATCTTGTACTAGCACAACTCACATTGACATCAGCTGCAGCTGTGAGAATTCAATTGGACTCCCAGAAGAGGAGGAACATGCATTGGCCACCTGTACGAAATTTGTTTTCTGTTTTTTGCCCAGCATCTCAAAAGAGCTCTGTGTTAACAGCAGCAATAGAATCCAGTTCTCCATGGTGAGATTCAACAGTCTTAACCACAAGCTCTTCCCTTCTCTGCCTGCAATCCCCTGCCTCATAGGCTATGTCTAGCCTGCAGGCTTCTTTCGAAAGATGCTCTTTCGAAAGCATCTTTCGAAAGAGCATCTTTCGAAAGATCGCATCTAGACTGCAGGCGGATCTTTCGAAAGAAAAATCCGCTTTTTCGAAAGAGAGCACCCAGCGAGTCTGGATGCTCTCTTTCGAAGACGGCCTCTGTACATTGAAGAACGCCTTCCTTCGAAAGAGGAACTTTCGAAGGAAGGCGTTCTTCCTCGTGAAACGAGGTTTACCGCCATCGAAAGAAAAGCCGCGTTCTTTCGAAATAATTTCGAAAGAACGCGGCTTGAGTCTGGACGCAGGGGAAGTTTTTTCGGGAAAAGGCTACTTTTCCCGAAAAAACCCCTGAGACTGGACACGGCCATAGAGACAGACAGCAGCCTCTTTCACTATGTAACTCGGCCATTCACTAAGCACAATTCCATCCTGTGCACTGAATGAAGCAGGTGTCCTGCGGAAAAGGGGGAAATATCTTTACATTTAATTAAAGAAGGTAACATAATACATATGCACAAGAATGTCTAATTAAGATTACCATAATTCTGTCTTTTCATAAATATTGTGAGCTTGACTTTGCAACCTTCATGTTCATTTAATGTAGTTGTTGAAGATTTAATTTTCTCGGTTTAAAGAAGTGAATGAAAAAAAAATTCCAACCCGTGGAATCATATTGGACACCTCTTGCCCCCACGCACATGTTAAAAGTAACCCTGAAACACAGATCGAGAACACAGACCTCTACCATTTGAGTTAGTGGAATAACTGGTGATAGTCGGAGGCAGTTGGCCTTCTATGTTGGCCTGGCACTAGATAAGACACACCTTTTTCCAGTTTCACAGATGTTTACTAGCAATACAGGAATGTTTAACACTCAGAATCCCAGGTCTGCTTCCAGAGTCCAGAGGGGAGTAGTCTCCAGTAGCTATAGATCCTTCTGCCTCTCCCTCCTGCAACCTGCTGCCTTCTTCCCCTGTCCTCTGTCATATTCCCCTCTAGCCTGTTTCCTTCATCCCCTATCCACCTTGCTCCAGTCCCATTTTCCTTTCTATTCGCCCTAGCTCTCTTGCCCGGGACCGAAGTCAGGATGCGTCCTTTTTTTCCTACATGCTGCCTGGTCACTTACAGTGGAGTCACTGAAAGCACAGGACAGACAATCTCCATGCTCCTATAGCTGGTGCTCAGCACTACAGCAGCTAGAAGGAACAATTATAGGAAAAGTCCTGTTCAGCCCTGAGCTGGATGATGTGGAGACAAAGCCTGCTTGGTGGGTTGAGATGGAGTTTTATAGCTCGTGCTTGCAGCAGCTGTAACATATGAAACGTGTTTCTTGAATCTAACAAGCCTCTGCTGGGCATGTGTAATCAGTAATTTTCAGAGGATTATGATGGAGCCAAAATTGGGTGGACTGTTATATAGACAGAAAATGGCCTCTCTCTGACCCCACAGGAAATGCAACTGAAAAGAATATTACTTTTCATGTGGTTGACTGAGTGATGTCATCACGTCACTCTGTGTCCCACAGGCCCTCCCTCCTCCCTCAGTGCTGTGCCTCCTCCATCCCTCCCTCCCTGGTACTCCGGCAGCAGTGGCTGGAGCAACGTGCCCTCCCCCCTTATGGGGGGGGTCCAGGAACCAAGCACTCTCACCCCTTGCGGGGGGCGCCAGGAACCACATGACTTCTCCCTTGCAGGGGGGGAGCAGAGTCATGCACCCTCCCCCCTCACAGGCGGTGGGACCAAGAGGCCAGGACTGGCTATGGCCTGGGGGTGGGGAGACTGAGAGGCCGGGGGGACAAGAGGCTGGGGCTGGCTGCAGGCCCAGTGGCCGGAGAGGGTGGGGGCAAGAGAATAGGACTGGCACGACCCTGGCAGCTGGTGTGGGAGCCAAGATGCCAGGACTAGCATGGTCCCGGCTCTTCCCTCCCCCGTGGGAGGGTTAGTGAGTGAAGCGAGCAGCGAGCACTTTCCCATAGTGTACTTTTAATTACAGATGTCATTGCCAGTTCTACTTATTCCAATGATGGAATGTACCAGGTGTCTGATACCCCTCTACCCAAACCTCAATGTTTTGGTGCACTTCACCTGAAGGGAGCGTCTTTGGTAGAAAAAGAGCAGTGAGTTAAGTCCTCCAGGAGATGCCTAGAGAGGCCACCAAGGACCAGCTTTTGGTGAAATCAAGAAGAATTGATTTACTAGCAGCTGGGAAGGCTTCTATAAGCTGATAGAAGCCAATAAGGACCCAGGAAGCATCCTGAAAACAGCTGATGGCCTACTTCAGGAAATGGTTCTTGATGAATCTGGAACAAGGAAGGATCTCTCCTGTTTTAAGTATGGCACGCGGAGCCAAATTCTGACTGAACTTTTTGTCTGAGCCTGCAAAAGATAGTTGTGTGTTTTACATTGTGCATCACCATTGTGCACGGTGATGTTTTACTGCAATTAAAAATGTATGGCTGTAGAATGTACCAGCTGCTTTGGACTAAGGGGCTGTCTAATTGCAGTGTAAATGTTTGGGCTCAAATTGGAGCTAGCCTTTAGGATTCTGTGGGGTGGGAGAGTCCCAGAGTTTAGGCTTGCTGGCCAAGGCCAAATGTCTACGCTGTGATTAAACAGCCCCGCCTGAGTCAGTTGGCGCAGGCCAGCTGCAGTGCTTAATTTCAGGGTAAACATATTCATGTCGGCCATGGTGAATGTGGAGATTCATTGACTGCTTTAAAATGAAAGGGAGCAGTTCATCACCTTAAGCAACCCTGATAGATAACTTATATTTTGGGGCTCCCTTGTCTCTTTGAAGCAGTGAAGATAGTTAGCCCACTAATCCAAGCAGAAGTCGCTGACTTTTTAACAAATATTTCAATCCAACCTACTTTGTCCTTGTACTGTCAAGTCTTTTAGAGGTTATGAGTGCACGATAAAAGGAACAAATAATAGCAGGAGTTTCTGCTATGAGAGGTACTGTAATTGCAGTGACATTGGACTTGGAAATTCATTACGGAAAAAGGGAATGTTCTGCATCTGTTTGCGGCTATTCAGGCTTTGGGAAGGGAAGGGGCGGAGTGAAAGTGGAGCACAAATCAGTGGATTCATAGCGCTCCAAATGTGCTGAGCGGGAGAGGGATGAGTAGGAAGTGTAAGAGGCTCATGGATGAGGGGCACAAATATCAGGGGCCGCGAGACCACAGGAAAACCCCATTGTACTGTGGGCTGCTGCAGCCCACTGAGGTGAAAGAGGGCAACTCATGCAGACCACTTCCTATTCTTGGTTGCCCATTACTACTGTTAAGTCCTGTTTTCCTAAGATACAGCCCAGCTTGGTATCAACCTTGTAATATTGGCTGAAAAAATATTTATAGGAGAGAATATGAATAGTAATTGAAAAATAGCATATAACAAAATCACAAGAATACAATATTTTTCTCCTGGAAGGTGTGTGTGTGTGTATTTATATATCTGTGAATACTGTGACAGCTTATTAGGAAAAGCATACTTACAGTGTAATATCACTTTTGTGTCTATTATAAATTTTGGCTCTTCACTTTTAACTAGTTATTTTGAATTACTATAAAGTAACCTTACTGAAGAAATATTTCAGACTGAAATTTTAGTGCTGTATCATATGAAAATCTCTAGTTTTCTATTCTAATTTCACAGATCATTTGAATTTATGAAAAAAAACCACCATTGCCTGGTTTTGACAGGTGCTGAAGTTGTGCATTTTCCTCTGAAGACCATAGGAGTTGCAAGTAGTTGCTACATCTGAAAATCAGGCCATATGCTTTTTATATTAGAAATGCTGTCTCTCTAATGACTCAAAAACGAATGAATTACATATACATAGATTATATCCACTAATGTAAGCAACAGTGAATCACTTATTAGGAAGACCAAGCCATATATTAATGACAAAAATCATTATGCAAATATACATTTGTTTTACAAAATTTGATAGGGATGTGATAGTATAGCCCAGTGGTCCCCAACCTTTATGGGCTCCCGGGTGCCCGGGGGCGGGGCCACTCACACGCCGGGCACCCGGGGGCGGGGCCACTCACGCGCCGGGCGCCCGGGGGCGGGGCCGCGCGTCCTGGGGCACACCAGGGCCGCCCGAGCCCCTTACCATGGGCCCGGGGCTGGCGCCGCCGCCCGAGCTGCGCGCTTGGGGCCAGCACCGGCGCCGCGCGCCCGCATGTGCCCCGGGGGCACTGGGGTCGCCCGAGCGCCGCGCACCAGGCGCCGGTGCGTGCCGCGCGCCTTGGGCCGGCGCCTCCAGTGCGCCGCGCGCCGGGGGGGCGGGGCCAGCCCGGGTTGTTGGCGGGCGCCTACAAATGCCCCGGCGGGTGCCATGGCGCCCGCGGGCACCACGTTGGGGACCACTGGTATAGCCGATTAACCGATAAGCAAAAGCTTATAGGTTAATGCTATAGACTACATGCATTTCCCTCCTCCCTCTTACCAGTACATTTTTTAGCAGGCTTGCCAGCAGCCTGACTCAGTCCTGGCTTATCATGGGTGCAGACCCTTCTCCCCTTAGGGTCTGCTGCCACCCCATTCTGCTGCCTCTTTAGCAGAGGCAGCAGCACAGGGCAACAGGCAGCTGGTCTGTGAGGGGAGCTGGTTTACTAAACTATAGCACAGAGTGGTAGGGTGCTCCTCGGGAGTGAGGCCGGAGTGCATTGTCTGCCAGCTCTGCCCCTGGGGACTATAGAATAGTCAACTAACCAATAAGAATTCATGTGGTTACTCGACTAGTCAATTAACCGATATTTAACATCCCTAAAATTTGAAACCACTGAAGTCATAGATGTAGTCTCATAACAATGTAGTGATGATTCTCATCTGATTATTTACATATAGTTCATAGGGTAGGCTCTGGAGGGTCATGTGTTCTAATGGATAGAGATTCTTTGTCTTGTTCTCCCCAAGCCTGAGCCCTCCTGCCCCATCCTCTCCAGTCTGTCTCTTCCCCACTCCTGGCTCCTCATGGCAGTCTCATTTCCTTTGTCTACTCAGTCCCAGTCTCCCCTCCTTAGGTCTCTCATCCCAGCCCCAGTTTTCTTGCCCTGCCAATTCTAGTTTCTTCCTCTGGACTCCCAGTTCCAGTCTATTTTGAACTCCCAGTCCTTCACCTCCTGCTCTTAGCCCTAGTCTCCTTCCCAACCCCTTGCTGTTATCTCCCATCCTGGGTCTCCTTATCTGATCTTTCACTTGCTACTTGGCTTCCAGCTGGATCCCTCCCTATCCATGATTCACAATCCTGCTGGTTTCTGCCTAGTCTTGCTCCCCAAGCTTTTCAATCAATCACATTCCCCCCACCTCGCTTTCTAGTGCTTTCTCCCAATCTATTTGCCCAATATATCCCGGTTCTCTTTCCAGCACATGGCTCCTCATCAGATGCCTTTCCTCACCCTAACTCTGTATTCCCTGTCTCAGTGATTCCCAGCCCAGGCTCTTTGCATAGCCAGTCTGTCTCTTTCCACTGTTGCACCTAGTCCTGCTTTCCCTCATTTCCCCTGCCCAAGCTCCAGTGCAAGTCTCCACCCTACCCCCTACGTTCTCAGCACCAGTCTAGTGCACCTACCCCTGCAAGTCCATCTCTTGTCCCTTTTGCTTCCTCCTTCATGATGCCCTGGCCTAGATGGGGCAGGCTTTTAGAGCACTGGACAGACAGGCTAACTGCTGTAGCAGCCCAGAACAGCAATTACAGCATAAGTCCAGCTCAGTCCTGGACTGGGTCATGCCCACTGTAGATGGAATCTTTGGAAATTTTAGCTGTTAAAATCAAAGATGTCTCTATGGAATATCTATGCATTTGTCAAAGTGGTTTTTACCCCCAAAAACATATGCCCAAATAAATCTGCTAGGGTATGTCTACACTACAGCACTAATTCGAACTAACTTAATTCGAATTAGTTAATTCGAACTAAGCTAATTCGAACTAGTGCATCTAGATCTAAAAACTAGTTCGAATTAGCATTTTGCTAATTCGAACTAGCATGTCCACATTGAGTGGACCCTGAACCGAAGTTAAGCCTGGCTGGAAGCAGTGCCGGCAGGGCATCAGGCTAGGTCTTAGAGCGTGGAGCTGCTGTCTCAGGCTAGCCGAGGGCTGTGGTTAAAGGGACCCGACCCCCACCCCGGACAGACATTTCTCAGGGTTCCCCGCTTGCTTGTCTACCTTGATGAGGGACAGCAAAGCAGTCCTGTCTTGGAGTGCCCTGAGTGCCCACACTTGGCACATCACAGCAGTCGGCCATCAGCCTGGCTGCACTTGCCGCAGGCTGCCATCCGGGGGGGTTAATCGGGGGGCTGCAGGAGAGTTTCCACCCCGAGGAGCCCGCAGAGCCACCCCAGTCCTCCATACTCCATTCCTCCCTCACCTTCTTCCACTTACCCCTTCCTAGTCTCCCTTCCTGGTGTAAAAAATAAAGGACACGTGTGTTCAAAAATAGAAACTCTCTTTATTTAACAAAACTGGGGGGGGGGGATTAACCTCTGGGAAGACTGGGAAAAGGAGGTGGGAAAGGGGAAGAGAGAAGGTGGGAGAGGGGAGGGGGAAACCTGGGAGGAGGGAGCTGGAAGGGGGAAGCCAGGGGAAGAAGGAGGAGGGGAAGTATCAAACTATGGTATGTCATATCTTCAGTACTATGTACAGATGTGATCTCCTCACCCCAGAAAAGATATGTTGGCCTTGGAAAGGGTTCTGAAAAGGGCAACTAAAATGATCAGGGATTTGGAACAGGTCCCATATGAAGAGAGGCTAAACAGACTGGGACTTTTCAGCTTAGAAAAGAGGAGACTGAGGGGGGATATGATAGAGGTCTATAAAATCATGAGTGGTGTAGAGAGGGTGCATAAAGAAAAGTTCTTCATTAGTTCCCATAATAGAAGGACTAGAGGACACCAAATGAAATGAATGGGTAGCAGGCTTCAACTAATAAAAGAAAGTTCTTCTTCACAAATAAAATAGTCAACCTGTGGAACTCCTTGCCACAGGAGGCTGTGAAGGCTAGAACTATAACAGAGTTTAAAGAGAAGTTAGATAAAGTCATGGAGGTTGGGTCCATGGAGTGCTGTTAGCCAGGGGGTAGGAACGGTGTCCCTGGCCTCTGTTTGTGGAAGGCTGGATATGGATGGCATGAGACAAATAGCTTGGTCACTGTCTTCGTCCATCCCTCCAGGGTATCTGGTGTTGGCCACGGTCGGCAGACAAGCTACTGGGCTAGATGGACCTTTGGTCTGACCCAATACGGCCATTCTTATGTTCTTATGTTCTAAGCTCAGGGCTCAGGGTCGGGGGTCTCACTGGACCACCTTGATTTTCATGCAAACCTGCTCCTGGGTTCGCATGTGGCTTTTGGTGGTCAGGCTGGCAGCTATCCTGCCCTAGACGGCCGCTTTTCTTTGCCTAGTGCGGAGGTCGTGGATGTTGGAGGCCTCCCCCCAAACCTGGATGAGGTCCACGATCTCCGCACTAGACCAGATGGGCACCCGCCTCTTGCGGCCCCAGGCAGGCTCCTGGGAGCCGCCAGCCTGGTCCCGGGAAGAGGCGGAGGGCTGGGTGTCAGCGGGTGGCTGGCTCATGCCGTGCCAGGTGCAGGGTCTGCTGGCTGGGTGCTGGCAGGCTTGCACCTGGCACGGGCACCGTAGCCAGACCGTGTCCCTTTAAGGGCTCCGGGGCTGGGAGGGGGGCAGACGAGTTTCCCTGGTTGTGCCCAGAGTGGTCACCAGGGCAAGCTGGGAAGGGCTAGCCTCCCACTAGTTCGAATTAAGTGGCTACACGCCCTTAATTCGAACTAGTTAATTCGAACTAGGCATTAGTCCTCGTAGAATGAGGTTTACCTAGTTCGAATTAAGCGCTCCGCTAGTTCTATTTAAGTTCGAACTAGCGGTTTGTATGTGTAGCACCTATGAAAGTTAATTCGAACTAACGACTGTTAGTTCGAATTAACTTTGTAGTGTACACATACCCTCTGTCTTTAAGGTGCCACAGGACTCCTCATTGGTTTTGGAAGTGTACTATGCTAAACCACCTGAGGGCACTTTTAGTGCACAGTAAGAGTTAGTGTGGAGGAGGTAGTGCACTTTAAATTTACTTACTAGCTTAGTGTGCACTACATTCCTTATATAGCTATGCCCTTACTCTTTCCTGTCTATCCATAATACATGCATTCACTTACTAGCTCACTACTTTTCATAACAAGCGTTTTAATTCCACATTAACAAGTTGTGAAAATGTGGTACAAACATTCTGAATGCACAATATAACCAGTGTGCTTTGACCTGGTTTCCTTTTTATTTGTGGCACGGCTACTCAACTTTCGAAGCCCCGAGGGCCACAGTGATACTCATAGCACAGGCCGAGGGCCACAACTTAAGTGCGGTTGCATATACATGCAAAAATAGAGACAAACATATGCAAATAGCTTCTTTCACACCGACTGGCATGAATACAAAGATTAAGGCAAGACTACACAACACACAGGCCCTATTTAAGTCAATTCTGTTGATATTAATAAAATGTAATATTTACCCAATTTCCACCCATATGACAGCACTTTTAATGAGTAATGACAGTCCAGGAATTTAACTACTAAAATGCACATCAACAAGAGGCCAATATATTGACTACTTTTCTATTTTGGCTCCCACCCGCAGGCTACGTGTTGAGCCCCACGTAAACCCAAACTGCACCACGGGCCGCAAACAGGCTGAGGGCCACATGCAGACCATGGGCCACATGTTGAGTAGCTCTGATCTATGGTAACAGAAAAAATATATATTGTAATTCTGATAAATTGTCCGGGTCTGTTGTCTATGTAGTATTTTTTTCCTTCAGCATTAATAGAAAATGTCACAGAATGTGTCACTTCCGTCCCTGGGGTACACTGTAATGCCTAGTTCTAGAAGTAGAGGATTGATGGTCATAAAACAGGAAGGGCTAGATTTGTAGAAAGCAAACAAGGAGTGCAAGGTTCTGAACAATACCTCAGGTGACTGAGAAAAAAATGTCAGGGTGGATGACAACAAATGCCATCCTGGATAAAGAAAAAAATGAGAGAAGAGAAGTAAAGGTTTTTCCTGCTAGGATTTTGCTAAAGATGTGCAAGGTGAAATCAATTATACACTTGTGGATAATGGGAGAGTTACATTCAGAGAACCCACATGAAGAAAACATTCAGAGAAAAGACATTTGAGTGAGGATGGATGAAGGGAGACAAGGTGAATCAATTGGATAATCGAAATCTGATTGTTTGGATTACAATATCAATAAAGGAGAGGAACCTGCTCTAGAAAACCAGAGATATGACATTCCGCTCTTAAAAATAAGGATGGAGAGAGTGTCAAAGAGGAGCAGGAAGATAAAAAGGGAGTAGAGATTGGAAGTCTGTCGACAGAGCTCTCAAGAGCTTTTAAATCCATTATATTTTTCATTCACTCTGTTGGTTGTTGATATTGAAAGTGATAGAATTAGGTTGTAAGGATCACCATTTTGAGGGATCTTTTTTTTTTTCTATTCATGCAGCTGGGATGGTAACACACACCGTACTGTATGTTAAACAGTGTGCCCCTAATGGGGTGGTTGTTTTGTTTTGTTTATTTTAGGGAGCTGGAAAGTTATTTTTAAAACGTCCTAAATATGTAGTGGAGAATAATTCTAGCATGGTAAAGGTCATTCTAGCCTATGCAATTTCAGCTACACCAATACCATCTAGCGCATGTTAACATACTTACTGCAATGTCTTCTGTCTTGTTGATTCTGGCTACTTTTGTCATCCTGGCTGAGTATTGAAGTCAATAGGAGAGAGTTCAGAGATCACTTTATTGTGTCTAAGCAGGCGCAATAAATTGTCCAACAGCGGGTCGATCACTTCAGAGTCAGTTAGGGATGTGAATAGGTAACCGGTTAACTGGTTACCAGTTAAGCATCATTCTTAACAGGTGATGGTTAACTGTTATCCCAGTTCAGCCCTCTGCTTGTGGCCTGCTGCGGGGAGAGGGCTGCTCCACTCCCACGGGGCTGGAACCAGCATCTGGGGGGAAGGGGTTGGTTGCGTCTGGCCCCATGCAAGGCTGCCGATTCCCAGCCTCCCAGCACAGGGTCAGAAGCAATTAGGCTGGAGGATCCCCTGCCCACAGTGCAGGGGCTGCTCCAGCCTGCCCTTCTTTAATCAGTCAACCAGTTAAACAGAGGGTGTGTCTAGACTACATGCCTCCTTCGACGGAGGCATGTAGATTAGCCAGATCGGAAGAGGGAAATGAAGCCGCGATTAAAATAATCGCGGCTTCATTTAAATTTAAATGGCTGCCCCGATCTGCCGATCAGCTGTTTGTCGGCAGATCGGGGGAGTCTGGACGCGATGCCCCGACAAAGAAGCCTTTCTTCATCGACACAGGTAAGCCTGGTTTCACGAGGCTTACCTGTGTCGATGAAGAAAGGCTTCTTTGTCGGGGCATCGCGTCCAGACTCCCCCGATCTGCCGACAAACAGCTGATCGGCAGATCGGGGCAGCCATTTAAATTTAAATGAAGCCGCGATTATTTTAATCGCGGCTTCATTTCCCTCTTCCGATCTGGCTAATCTACATGCCTCCGTCGAAGGAGGCATGTAGTCTAGACACACCCTTAATGTTTAACCAGTTAACTAATTAAACGGGATTTTACATCTCTAGCATCAATCTACTGTGTAGTGAAGACAAGCCCTAATTCTCTGCCTTTTCTTCTCAGCTTTCTATTTTCCTCTCTCCATCCTGGTGTGTATGAGAAAGAGAAAAAGATTGATTTTTTTTCCCAATTCAGATTAGTGGACATTTATGACACACTTTATGTCAGTGGCTTGTCCAGGCCTCTCACAAAGTCTGTGACAGAGCTGGTGATTAGAACTGGATCTCCTGACACTCTTCCTCCTCTGTTTTAGGCAAAAGACCATCTTTCCCTTCTTTACCATTGTGACTAAACAGAAGTAGCAAGTGGATTTGTATCTATCAAAGGCATTGTACTGTCATGTTCTGTGTTTTTAAATCTGATTTAAAAATGTGTGAATCATTTTTAATTATCCTATTTTTCCAGAGTGCATTATAGATACAGCTTGTGATTCAAACTGAAAAGGATAGGCACTGTAATATGTGGTAATATCCTACATTCACACAACTGCATTATAAGTGCATTTCCATCAAAAACACTAGCATTAATGGAAAGATAAATAAATAAATGTGGAGATCTTCGTATGTTTTGCAAGCTGTTCTTATTGCCTCTTTTAAAAGTCTTCCCTGAGGAGATCTTGACTGAAACAGATTAGGCTTGATCAATCTGAAAAGGGCAATGCAAAAGGATGGAGGGCAGGGAACTGCATGGATGGGCACATTTATATGTGTATTAAAGTTGCATTCATTTGTGCATGATAAAGTCAAAATGATTAGTCACATTTCCTGGCTGTTGAGCACTTACCATGCAGCCTTCACTTTCTTTTAATGTAGGGGTTTTCTGGTAGAATTTTATTTTAGGTTTTTTAAACCTTACTGATAACCCTTCCCCATCTGGCTAACTTCCACTCTAACGTGAACTCCAGAACATGTTGTGCTTTGATATAGAAGATACTATATATAGAAGATACCCTACTGGAGCAGAGAGAGGGTCAGAGCACTATTTAGTCAAGTACTGCATGTTCTGTTAATATATATATATACAGAGAGAGAGAGAGAGAGAGAGAGAGAGAGAGAGAGAGAGAGAGAGAGAGAGTTTCGTGCTTTACTAGTGCTTTAAAATTATTCTTATGTCCTAAAGGATATGATTTAGGGTTGCCAGATGGTTTCTGAAAAAATACCGAAAAAAGGACCCTGAGAGGAGTTAAAAAAACAAACCTTCCCCCCTCCCCCCCCCCCAAACACAGCAAAGCCCCTTTAAGAAACACTTTTGAGGCTTTTTGGCCCTAACCGACTATCTCCCTGTGCAGGGATGGACAGCTCCCCTGTGGAACCCGGTAAGCACTAGGGTTGCCAGGCTGCCTCCGTATTCAGCTGGACAGCCTGGGATTTTCACTTCCTGGACGGGAAAAAATCAGAAAATACTGGACATTTTAGGTGTCCTGTATTTTCTAAAAAAATTTACTGGACAGGAGGCGAAAATACCGAAATGTCCAGTCCAATACCAGACACCTGGCAACCCTAGGTATGAAATAATTTGTAAAAGGACTGAAAATCATTATATATATGTGAGGGAGCTCGTCCCCTTGCTCTTGTAAGGCTTATGGTAGCTGCAGTATCTCAGGGCTCAGCTTCACATACAGTGGTGCAGCTGTGCTTTGCTTTTGTGAGGACGCAAACAGATGCAGACAGGAGAGCTTCTCCCATCAGTGTAGTTAATCCCACCTCTTTGGAAGGCAATAGTTACATCAATGGGAAGCACTCTCCCATCGGCACAGGGCAATAGGTCAGTACAACTACATTGTGTAGGGGTGCGTCACACCCTTGAGGCTTTATCTACACTTCTAAAATTAAAGTGCAGCTCCACTGTACAGTGAAAGTGTGGCCACAGCACAGGAGCAGGAGCAGTGGGAGAGAGCTCTCCCAGCACTCTAGATAAACCACCTCCCTGATGGGAATAGCTAACTGCTGGCTTCCAGTGCTGTAGCCTGGTTTACCAACTTGCTGTCCTCAGGGTGTGTGGTTTTTTCACACCCACGAGCCAAAAGTTGCAGTGCATTAAGTGGCTGCGTAGACCTGAGTGAAATTGTTATCCTGATCTAAGTCTATAGGGTGCATCCTAGGACATTCCATCAGAACGAAAGTGAATTGGCCACCTCAGTGATGTGACAAGTACAGAATAAAAATACAAACTGAAGTAACATTGTACTGAATGGATATCTTCAAGAGCCCCCATATTAATAAGGTTACCTTGCTTTTACAGTTCAACTTCACATTTTCAGGGTCCTGATACTGATTCTAACAGTCAGAAACTGTATTTGGATACAGCCTGTGTTTACCTGCTGATGTAACAAGGCACCGATTTTTTTACGTCCTGTCAAGCAAGACAAGTTTGCAATTGTACTGTTTTAAACTGGTGTGTAGTTATAAATTTCTTAATAGGCAGTCCTGGAACGTGTGAGCTTTACAGGAGAATAAATGGGAACTATAATGTTATTCTTTTAGTCGGCAATTCTCTGAAATACTTGTCAATAGAAATAGTTACATACATTTGTCTTCATTAATCATTTCAAAGTGTTGCACTTTGAGGCAGCTGGCCTATCAGTTCACAGGCACTTTAATTTTCCAATTATTGTACGCGTGGCTCAGAACAGATACTGATTAGTTTCACATTTTGCTCTGTGGGCAGCTTAATGTTCTTGTCACCTTACATTGAATTTTAAATGTTCATAGTATTAGAGAATGTCAGATGTGTTCCAAAGACTTTTGGGTCATGCTCAGTAAGTTATGATGTTTCTGAATACACTACTGATAGCTTTCTGAAATAATGATGAAAGAGAAAGGTAGGGAGCCAGAATCCTATCACAAAGGAAACAATTCTTGTAAAATGGGTGTGAATGATTTCATGTCTCATTGTATTCCACGTAAGAGTTCTTAGGAGAAGTTGAAGATGACACTGCTTGGGTTATATCACAGCATTTCTAGTAGTAAGAAATAAAATCAAAGAAAACTGTGATTTTTGTCTGTATTTACGCATAACTAAAAGACATTTTACAAACTGTTGTACTGTATGTCTAGGAGAAAATATGCACTTTGAAAAGCCCTAAATATATAGCTTAATCTTATAACAAATAAAAATGTTGCTTACCTACATTTTGTCAATTGCATACTAGTTATGGCTCATTCATTCATTATTTTGAAAATTGCCATTAAAAAAGTTCCCCTCAGAAACACAAAACCATGCTGAACATCTGCTGTCTAGGTAGTTATTAGATCTCTTTGCTGTGCTTTTGGCTAATTGCCCATGTGTGGAGTTGAAGCATTTACTGGAACTCAACTTTGTGCCAGTATTAGTAGTAAAGATGATGTAACATTTTGATAAAAGAATGGGAAATGTGTAGCCTTCCAAACATCAACCTTATTTACTAGTCTATGGTACAGTTTGTTTGCCTACAGTGTTGCTCACACAACTGATAACAGAAAACGTATTTAATAACTACTCAGTGCTAATATGCTGAGGTATGCATGACTGCCTAATTTAATTTATCTCTGATTAAGCCTATTATGTTTGAGATCACTTTACAGAAGAGACTTTTTTTTTGCCAGCTGTAAGCTTATTTGAATTGTAATATAAGTTAATAATGTGTGAAATAACCAGTGGTGCCTGCTTCTAAATGTTAATTTTACCAAATGACTTCCTGAGTTAGTATATATACAGCACATCTATTGCAGTGTTGTTAGTATGTTTGGACAAGAAGATGGCAACTTTAATAAGGCAGGGGTCAGGTGAATGATATTTTTGCTGATGAAGAACAAAGAACAACAATCGTATTGTTAATGTTGACACAATGTCTATTTGGTGACAGTATAAATTGAGGGCAAACATTTGCAAGTAGTTTAGCTATGTCACTGCATTTATTCCGTTTAATTGTAAAATGTGCATTAAACATGTGCTTAATGAAAGAAAACTGCATTAAGCGCAAAGTGCAATCAGCAATATTCAGAGCTATGCAAAAATGGACTAAATAAAAGGTTCTGATGGGGGATAAAGCAACCGCTGAGCAGGTTAAAAAGAAACAAAATTATTTGTATCTGGAAGGCTACAATTTTGTGGGATGCTGGACCTGTGTCAAGCAGAACATAGGGTACGTCTACACTGCATCCCTAGTTCGAACTAGGGATGCAAATGGAGACGACCGAAGTAGTTAATGAAGCGGGGATTTAAATATCCCGCGCTCCATTAACATGATCTCGCCGGCGCGCTAGTTCTAATCACGGCAGATTCGAACCAGGAAGTGCGCGCCGGGACGCGTTAGTTCGGACTAAAGCCCTTAGTCCGAACTAATGTTACTCCTCAAAAAATGAGGAGTAACATTAGTTCGGACTAAGGGCTTTAGTCCGAACTAACGCGTCCCGGCGCGCACTTCCTGGTTCGAATCTGCCGTGATTAGAACTAGCGCGCCGGCGAGATCATGTTAATGGAGCGCGGGATATTTAAATCCCCGCTTCATTAACTACTTCGGTCATCTCCATTTGCATCCCTAGTTCGAACTAGGGATGCAGTGTAGACGTACTCATAGAGAAGATCCTTCAAAGTGGCAAGAGGAGGAGTGAAATAAAACAACAGGAACTTAGGATAAAGGGAATTCATCTCTTAATAACAAAACTATGGTCTGTCTCTCAGGAAAGAGAAATGCTATATCTCCTTCCTTCTGAAGTTTATTTTTATTTTACTTCCTTCCTCTACTGCTTTCAGTGGTCTAGTCTGCAGAGAAGAAAACTGCTTGAGAAGGGACTAAACCATCTACTGTTTGAAGACTGCAAGATACAGAAGGTGTGTGTGCACAAGCACATGCATCAGTCAAGGGTATGTCTACACTTGTAGCATATTTCGGAATAGGGCTGCAAATGTAGGCATTCGGAATTGCAAATCAAGCCCGGGATTTAAATATCCCGCGCTTGATTTGCATCTTCCCGGCCAGGTGCCATTTTTGAAATTTACAAGCCCGGAATAACTGCCCGTGTCTACATGCGGCAGTGAAACGGGCATTCGAAATAAAGCCCTATTTTGAACTACATATTAAACCTCATTGCAGGAGGAATAACAGGTAGTTTGAAATAGGGTTTTATTTTGAACGCCCGTTTCACTGCCGCGCGTAGACGCGGGCAGTTATTCCGGGCTTGTAAATTTCAAAAATGGTGCCTGGCTGGGAAGATGCAAATCAAGCACGGGATATTTAAATCCCGGGCTTGATTTGCAATTCCGAAAGCCTACATTTGCAGCCCTATTCCGAAATAGGCTGCAAGTGTAGACATACCCAGAGAGAGGTGTGCCTTCTGTTACACTTATATAATTCAATGAAAGACACATCTCACAGCGGGTACGTCTACATAGCAGCATTATTTTGGAATAACTGATGTTATTCCAAAAAATATGCTGCGTGTGTACACTACAAGGCTTTATTTCAAAATAATGTTGAGCTGGAGGACTTCTTACTTCAGCTCATGGTAACTCTCATTTCAGGAGAAGTAAGGGAAGTAGAAGGTAGAGTGACTTTGACTTTCTGCTGTGTAGACAGCGCCAAAAACCAAGTTAAGTTATTTTGAATTAAGCTACGCAATTGAGGTAGGTGAAGTTGCATAACTTAATTCAACTTTAGCCCTGCTGTGTAGACGTACCAGAAAGGTTAAAATGAGCCACAGTTGAAAAAAAAATCTGAATGTGTTTATCAATTGCTGCTTTTATAAAAAACCGTAATTGTGCATATTGCATAGAATATACACATTTTCTTTTATTTTCTGTCTGCACAGGAAATTTAGGTGGAGGAAATGTAACTTTCCATCGAGTTTAGATAAATTCTTCTAGTCTAATGAGCAGGAGCTTAGTAGTGGGCAAGGCCATGAGTTTATTAGTAATGATGGAACAGAGGCTCATTTTCATATGTGAGTCTGCCATTTTAATTACAATAAGACAAAGTGAATTTATTCTTCTGTCAGGTGCATGAACCATTGAGATGGCTCCATGTATGTTTGGAATACAGGCAGTCCCCGGGTTACGTACAAGATAGGGACTGTAGGTTTGTTCTTAAGTTGAATCTGTATGTAAGTCGGAACTGGCGTCAGCCACTGCTGAAACTGATCAGTTTCAACTGCGGCTGAATCTGGATGCCAGTTCTGACTTACATACAGATTCAACTTAAGAAACCCAGGCGGCGGCTTTGCTCTGGTGTCCCTGGTCTGCTGGGGGGGCCAGCGGCTTTGCTGGACCCCCCCAGCATACCAGGGAGACCGGGAGAAGCTTTTCTCGCCCCGGAGGACACGGGTGGCGACCCGCCGCCCGTGAGCTCCGGGGCGAGAAAAACCCCGTTCGTAAGTGTGGATCCGACATAAGTCAGATCCGCGTAAGTCGGGGACTGCCTGTACTGTAGACCAGCGATTCTCAAACTTTTTGGGCTCCGGAGTCCTTTACATGCATAAAAATTTATGCGGCGCCCCAGCAGTCCACTGATTGTATGTGTTGTACCTATTGATGTTTCCAGTTTGTCAACCTCGCGGAGCCCCTAGAGATGTCTCGCGGAGCCCAGGGGCTCCATGGAGCACAGTTTGAGAAACACTGCTGTAGACATATTTCTGGCTATATTCTCAAAACAATATTTCTGGCTATATTCTTAAAACAAAAAACAGCTTTTATTCTATCTGAATTATGGTTACCCTGGTCTGCAGGTGGAGAATGCATGTTCCGAAAAAAAGGGGGCCTTGTTTAATTTAGAAATGTGCATTTTATGACCAAACATGAACATTCCTAATGCCTTTCTAACACAACTGTCTCCTAAGTAATGCTTATTCTTCCTGGAAGAATCTATGCTCATGACTCTGCATAGTTATGGAATGAAATGGAAAATAAGTGGTAATATAAGTGTACATATGTGATTTGACTACCCAGAAATGAACATTGAAACTCTAGCAGTTGATCCAAGTCTTAAGACATCCACTGGGATTGAATAACTCACATAGAAATACAAAACATCACAACAGACTGTAGAATTGTTGTGATCCTGCAAATTCATTAGTTTATATGTTACTTTACTCGTTTAAGTATTCCAGTGACTTTGGACTCTTGAATGAGTAAAGTTTTGCATGTACTCAAGTGCTAGCAAGCTTGTGGTCATAGTCAGAGCTGTTTCAAGGCATCCAGTGCACGAGAATCCTCTGTAATGCCAATAGTTCAGATACAGAGCAAAAAAGACTGAAGGGATCCTGTCACTTGCCTGGCATGAAGGGAAAATTATGTCACACACAATTTCCTTTTCATGTCTTTTTATGTCATTCATTTCCACCATGCAGACAGCTCTGCAATGGGATAACATACAGTATGTCAAACCCAGCTATTCAGATTATGTACATAGTATCACATTTATTTATAGATCAGTGGTTTGTGAATGAGTCAAATGGGATTGTGGTTCTAGGTTCAAGATTTCCCTTCCCTCAGTCGTATATATCACTTCTAGCTCAACTTATGTTGAGTTGCATCAAATACTAGTTGACAGGATTTCTAGTTGTTTGGATTCTATAGTGAAGAATGTCTGAATGTGTGTATATTACATGATCAGAGACATAAATGAATGTGTGGTGCAGAGAGGAAATTCCCAGTATTAAAATCTATAATGATTTTATGTAGTATCCTGTTCTGAGATGTCAAAATATTTGTTCTGTAGTGTTTGTGATACCTGAAATTTCTTGTATTTGTCCAGAATAATCAAGCAACACATTTTTAAAAGAAGTAGCTATTGGAAACCTGCTCATCTCATCAATCCTGATAATTTTATTTACATTGACTAGGCTGAATGTTGTTTCAGGTAAGGTCAGCTGCAGAGAACATATTAGACCTGTTCTCCAGACTCTTTAATGGCTTTTGTTTGTTTTTTTTCAAGTGCAATTCAAAGCGTTTGGTTTGATTTGTAAAGGCCTAAATGGTTTGTGCCCTGGCTACTTTAGAGTGCCTCTCTTTCCCTAAGCACAATCACAACTGTTGAATCAGCTGGAGGTGCTGGCAGACCTGAGATTTGAGCATCTAGCAGCTGGAAAGAGGAGGTTATTTTGGAGAAGGGCCTTGAGTATCAGAATTGCATTGCTTCACTGGCTTGCCAGAGCCCAGGATTGCTGACCCACAGTGGAAAGAGCATCTGTTTTCTCATGCTTTTGCTGAAGTGTGAGCATATTCTTTTTTCTGTATTTGAGCAGGTGCCCAAGATAAAATGGAAAAATGATGGTAAATTATCAGATGTGGAGGGCCTTTTTTAAGTATAGTTGCACTCTGAAAAATGATTTTGTAAAAGCAGCCTTGTGAGCTTCCTGGTTAATGTCTTAATCACTTTTCATATTGAACACTTAGCTTAGAAATGGGGGGGGGGGGATTTCTTTCTATACTAACTACCACCCCTCAAACTCAGTTTGGGATTTGAGAGATTAGTCTTTTGTGTTCCATCTTGTTCATCATCACCAACATAAAGGTACTGCCGGCTAAATAAGACCTCATTTTCATCTGTTTAACCACACTGTCTTATGCCCTCAATGAAATATGTGAATCTCCATTGCTTTAAATGGATTTGAAAAGAGGGAACAGACTGGAATTTAGGTAAATAAATAATTATTTGTTTCTGTACATGCAGGAGCAGAACAGGCAATTCTTGCTCCTCTACACACTGTGAGCTAGAGGTATGGTCCTCCTGCTCCTCATGTACACATACTCTCAGTAGCTTGATGACCTAGCATGAGTACAGCCAAGAATGACCTTGAGTGGGTTACTGTGGATTATGTAGCACTGGGAAAAAGGTTCCAAGAATTCGGAGCGCAAGTGGTGTTCTCGTCCATCCTCCCTGTTGAAGGGAAAGGACTGGGCAGGGATCATCGAATTGAGGACGTAAATGCATGGTTGCATAGGTGGTGTTGCAGAGAGGGCTTTGGTTTCTTCGACCATGGGACTCTGTTCCGGGCACAAGGATTGTTAGGAAGAGATGGGATCCACCTAACGAAGAGAGGAAGGAGCATATTTGCGGGAAGGCTTGCAAACCTAGTGAGGAGGGCTTTAAATTTTGTTCGTTGGGGGACGGTGACCAAAACCCTGAGGGGAGAGGGAAAGTCGGATACCGGGAAGAAAAGCAGAGAGGAAGGAGAAAGAAAGGAGGACCCCTGTCTCGAATGGAGAAGATAGGGCAATCAACTGGTTACCTGAAGTGTTTGTACACTAATGCGAGAAGCCTGGGCAACAAACAGGAAGAACTGGAGGCCCTGGCCCAGTCTAATAAATATGACTTAATTGGGATAACAGAGACTTGGTGGGATGACTCGCATGACTGGAGCGCTGTCATGGAAGGGTATAGACTGTTCAGGAAGAACAGGCAGGAGAGAAAAGGAGGAGGAATTGCGCTATATGTAAGAGAGCACTACGATTGCTCTGAACTCCAGTATAAAGAGGGAGAAAAACCTGTTGAGAGTCTATGGGTTAAGTTTAAAGGAGCAAACAACAGCAGTGATGTTGTAGTTGGTGTCTGCTATAGGCCACCGAATCAGGTGGATGAGGTAGATGAGGTTTTCTTTGGACAACTGAGCGAAGCTGCCAGATCGCAGGCCCTGGTTCCCGTGGGGGACTTTAATCACCTTGACATCTGTTGGGAAACCAATACAGCAGTACAGAGGCAATCCAGGAAGTTTTTGGAGAATGTTGGGGATAACTTCTTGACACAAGTGCTGAAGGATCCGACCAGGGGCCGTGCGCAGCTTGACCTTCTGCTCACAAACTGGGAGGAACTAATAGGGGAAGTAGAGGTGGGTAACAACCTGGGAAGCAGTGATCATGAGATGGTAGATTTCTGGATCCTGACCAAAGGAAGAAAAGAGAGTAGTAAAATACACACCTTGGACTTCAGAAAAGCAGATTTTGACTCCCTCCGAGATCTGATGGGCAGAATCCCATGGGATGCTAACATGAAGAGGAAAGGAGTCCAAAACAGCTGGCAGTATTTTAAAGAAGACTTATTGAAGGCACAGAAAGAAGCCATCCCGACGCGTAGCAAGAGAGGCAAACATGGTAGGAGACCGGATTGGCTTACAGGGGAAACCCTTGGTGAACTTAAGCACAAAAAGGAAGCTTACAAAAAGTGGAAACTTGGACAAATGACCAGGGAAGAGTTTAAAGGTATAGCTCGAGAATGGGTTATCAGGAAGGCGAAAGCGCAAATGGAATTGTGACTGGCTAAGAATGTGAAGGATAACAAGAAAGGTTTCTACAGGCATGTTAACAAGAAGAAGGTGATCAGAGAGGGTGTGCAGCCCTTAATGGATAAACGAGGTAACCTAGTGACAGATGATGTGGGGAAAGCTGAAGTACTCAATGCTTTCTTTGCCTCTGTATTCACGGACAAGATCGGCTCCTGGACTTCTGCGCTAAGTGACGCAAGATGGGATGAAGATGGACAGCCCTTGGTGGGTAAAGAACAGGTTAGGAAATATTTAGAAAAACTAAACATACACAAATCCATGGGTCTGGACTTAGTGCACCCGAGGGTACTGAGGGAGTTGGCAAATGTCATTGAGGAGCCTTTGGCTATTATATTTGAAAAGTCGTGGAGATCGGGAGAAATCCCGGATGATTGGAAAAAGGCAAATGTAGTGCCCATCTTCAAAAAAGGGAAGAAGGATGATCCAGGGAACTATAGGCCGGTCAGTCTTACCTCGGTTCCTGGAAAAATCATGGAAGGGATCCTTAAGGAATCCATTTTGAGGGGAAAGTGATTAGGAATAGTCTGCATGGATTCACAAAGGGAAAATCGTGCCTGACCAATCTGATTAGCTTCTATGATGAGGTAACTGGCTCTGTGGACATGGGGAAGTCAGTGGATGTTATATACCTTGACTTTAGCAAGGCTTTTGATACGGTCTCCCACAATATTCTTGCTAGCAAGTTAAGGGAATGTGGATTGGATAAATGGACGGTAAGATGGATGGTAAGATGGCTAGAAGGCCGGGCCCAGCGGGTAGTGATCAATGGCTCGATGTCAGGATGGCGGTTGGTTTCTAGTGGAGTGTCCCAAGGTTCGGTTCTAGGACCGGATTTGTTCAATCTCTTTATTAATGATCTGGATGAGGGGATGGATTGCACCCTCAGCAAGTTTGCGGATGACACTAAGCTGGGGGGAGAGGTAGATACGCTTAAGGGCAGAGATAGGGTCCAGAGTGACTTAGACAAATTGGAGGATTGGGCCACAAGAAATCTGATGAGGTTCAACAAGGACAAGTGTAGAGTTCTGCACTTGGGATGGAAGAATCCCAAGCATAGTTACAAGCTGGGGACCAACCAGTTAAGTAGCAGTTCTTTAGAAAAGGACCTGTGGGTTACAGTGGATGAGAAGCTGGATATGAGTCAACAGTGTGCCCTTGTAGCTAAGAAGGCTAATGGCATATTAGGTTGCATTAAGGGGAGCATTGCCAGCAGATCCAGAGATGCCCTTTTATTCGGCATTGGTGAGGCCACATCTGGAGTATTGTGTCCAGTTCTGGGCCCCCCACTACAAAAAGGATGTGGATGAATTGGAGAGGGTCCAGCGGAGGGCAACCAAAATGATTAGGGGGCTGGAGCGCATGACTTATGAGGAGAGGCTGAGGGAGTTGGGTCTGTTTAGTCTGGAGAAGCAAAGAGTGAGGGGGGATATGATAGCAGCCTTCAACTTCCTGAAGGGAGGTTCCAAAGAGGATGGAGAGAGGCTGTTCTCAGTAGTGACAGATGGCAGAACAAGGAGCAATGGTCTCAAGTTATGGTGGGAGAGGTCCAGACTGGATATTAGGAAAAACTATTTCACTAGGAGGGTGGTGAAGCACTGGAATGGGTTACCTAGGGAAGTAGTGGAGTCTCCATCCCTAGAGGTGTTTAAGTCCCGGCTTGACAAAGCCCTGGCCGGGTTGATTTAGATGGGATTGGTCCTGCCTAGAGCAGGGGGCTGGACTTGATGACCTTCTGATGTCTCTTCCAGTTCTGTGATAAGGGCATGGTTTGAGAACATGATCTTGGTAACTAATTGACCATTCATTATCAGTGGGAAATAGGTGAATGGAGTTACTATAGAGAACTTTCTGGGTGTCTGGCTGGTGAGTCTTGCCCACATGCTCAGGGTTTAGCTGATCGCCATATTTGGGGTCAGGAAGGAATTTTTCTCCAGGGTAGATTGGCAGAGACCCTGGAGGTTTTTTGCCTTCCTCTGTAGCATGGGGCACAGATCACAGCTGGAGGATTCTCTGCATCTTGGGGCCTTCAAAGTATTTGAGGGCTTCAATATCCGAGACATAGGTGAGAGGATTATTCTAAGAGGGGTGGGTGAGATTCTGTGGCCTTCACTGTGCAGGGGGTCAGTCTAGATTATCATAATGGTCCCTTCTGACCTTAAAGTCTATGAGTCTATGAGTATAATTAGGAGCATAGGCAGCAAGCAGTAGAGGTGTGACTCAGTCATGCCATGTACAAATCTGCCTGAAATGTGTGTATACGCAGCATTAGGGTATATTTTAGCCTAAGCCAGGTGTGAGCAGCCACCAGTGCTTCACTCACCATGTGTGTCAGGTGGACTTCTGGGGGCATATCCTGCAATAAAGCTGACCCACTTTCATTCTTTCCCAGTGAACTGGGGATGGGGGAATTGTCTGTCCTGGCTGCACAGTGAAGTTGCGAGAAATCATGGGAAGACTGTCAGCATTGGGGTGTTTTGGCCTAAGGTCACACTTCAGAGTAGGCATACCAGTCCAAATGAAAACTGTATCTGGACTTTTGCCTGCTAGCTAGGAGCCAGCTAGTTCATATAGAAGACATCAATTCACTCCAATGAGAGGATTTTGTGTGTAAATGGGAGTGGAATTAGGGGCACCACCTGGATAAGAGCCCCAATTAACTGTGCAGTGAAAAATACCTTTGGGTGTACATTAACTTTGCTAATATGCAATAAAAGAAACACAAATATTAATTACGAAAGAGGAAACCTTCCCAAAACTTTTGACACTAACTAAAGTTGGGAAATTTGACTGCATACAGGGAACAAGTTCATTGAATAAGACACTTTTAAAAAAAGACACTTTTCAAATAAAGCCACATTCTAAATATGAAGATATGTGACGATGGACCTGCATGTAGAAGACAAAAATGGGTCAAATTCATCCCCATCGTATGCTGCTATTTTGAATTTAGCTCAAGAAAGGAACCATTATACACATAACAAAGAAACAGAGAATTATTAAGAAAGCATGTAGAATATAGTGATTGTTAACTTCTTTCTGATATAATAATGACCATGTTTATAGAAATGTGGGAGTTGAAACTCTACCTCTAATGTATACACAGATATTGATAGTGACTATGGTATAATTTATATAGCTTGGTGGCAGATTGTGGCATAATGTATATACAACTCTTGTTGCAAACCTTCCCCTCTCCCAAAAAAAACCTAAAACCCTTACCCGTATTTGATAGTTATTTGCCATAGTTGGTGCCAAATAAGTAGAATTTGGTTCATATTTGCTCTTCTTGTGAAGAGGAACTATGATGAAGAACGGCACAGAAAGAAAAGCATTTAAGTATGAGTTATCCATACATTTTCAAAGAGTTTCAGACGTTTGACAGGGTAGCTCCCTGGTCATTTTAGAAATATACCTATTAGTTATATATTATGTACCACTATGAACAGGAGTCATTTCTGTGCAAAATCCACATTCAGTATTTTCAATTCAGGTTCTCTTCATGTGTTCTTTTCTGTTGCTGAGTTGAGCACATCAACCATCTATATGTCAAGAAGTGTTATTGCTCTTCAGAGGACTATTGAAAAATTTTGGGCTGCCTGCCTTCTTCCCCTCCCTCATTTCTTTCAAAATAGTAGCTGAATTGAGATTTATCATTTGACAGGAGAAATGTTAGTCAATAGAGCCAGAGAATCACAAGTGGTATGTAACTAATAGAACCAAACAGAACATTGAAGTCTGCTGAGCTATTGTTTCGGCCTAAATGTATTTTTAAATAAAGATTATCAAGGATAACTTATGTACAAGGCTATAAATCTGCTTAGTGTTCCATGACTTTTGTAGGCAAATAATGCTTCCTAAACAGTCTTTGAATATTTCCAAAGCTACTCTTCGAAATGATTAAGATTTAAAAGATAATAGGAACATTTCAGCTGAGAAAACAAATGACCTTGAATAAGTTAAAACATGGAAGGAAAAACCTCACAAAACATACCATATACCAAGGGTGAGCAATAATTTTTTGTGGGGGCTACTCAAAGTATTGATAAGTGGTCAAAGGCCTCACTGTTCCATGATATTGATTGAGGAGGAATGGGGTCTAGGATGAAGTTTGGGTGCAGAAGGGAGCTTGGGATAAGGGTTGGGGTACAGGACGGGTGTGAGATCTGGGAGGTAGTGGGGGTGAAGGAGTGGGTTGTGATCTAGTGCTGGGTAGGAGGGTGTAGGAGGTGGTATAGGTGCAGAAGAGGATTTTGACCTAGAGAGGAGGGGCATAGGAGGAGGTACACAGTCTGGGATTGGACTGAGACCTGGGGAAGGGGTGCAGGAAGGAGTGCAGGGGTTTGGATTGTGACCTGAGACAGGAGATTTGGGATGCAACCGGGGGCAGGGGATTTGGATGCAGGGACTGGTAGGGGGTATGGGTGCAGGAATGGGAGTGCAGAGGGCTTGGGTTATGAGGGATAGGGGTCCAGAAGGGGAGGACATAGGCTTTGGGGGGAGACAGGGTCTGGGGTGCAAGAGGCAGGCTCTGGCCAGAAGATACTTACCTGCGCTGTTCTCGGTCAGCAGCCTAGAAGGCACCAGTCTTTAAGTTTTATTTTCTGTTTAAAAATATAAATAATAATTATCTCTAGCTTTTACTTCTTTAGGATTTCTTTCCAGCTTTTTATTTGAATTTGCATCTAATATTAAAAAAAAAAAAAACCTCTCACAATCCCTTACAAATGGAGGAAACAAAACATTACCAATGAAGACACATAAAGGGTTATTTTTCCCTATTACTTAGATGCTGGAGCTCATAAAAGAGTAGGCTTCTGTGAGGAATAACATGTATTATCAAGTATTACAAAAACTGTTCTTGACTCATTTTATAAAATGTTGAAAACAGTAGAGGTACAAAAGGTCAAGATTTTTTTTTCAGCAATGAGTTTTTTGAAAAATAAAAGTACTGCTAGAGAAAGGCCTTTCAGACATAAAATACATTTCATACATTTTTTTAAACTTTTCATTGTACATTTCCATAATGCTTTCCTTTTGTTTTCAATAACCTATCTACATCTAATCAATTGTAGCATCTTATTGTTATAGACACAAAACCACATTGTGTTATTTGTTTTGAAATAATTCATTTTCCCATTTCCTTTCAAACTAGTCCAAGTTCTATGATGTTCCTGCTGAGATTTGCTTCATGATTATGTTTATTCTGATCAGGCTGAGCCATTCAGTTCTTTGTGATTCTGCTGGGTTTGTCCATGCCATCATAAATTCTTTTTTGGTCATTGCTAACAATAGTACATAAGAACATAAGAATGGCCACACTGGGTCAGACCAAAGGTCCATCCAGCCCAGTACCCTGTCTGCCGACAGTGGCCAATGCCAGGTGTCCCAGAGGGAGTGAATCGAACAAGTAATGATCAAGCTATCTCTCTCTTGCCATCCATCTCCACCCTCTGACAAACAGAGGCTAGGGACACCATTCCTTACCGATACTAGCTAATAGCCATTTATGGACTTAACCTCCATGAATTTATCTAGTTCTCTTTTAAACCCTCTTATAGTCCTAGCCTTCACAACCTCCTCAGGCAAGGAGTTCCACAGATTGACTATGCGCTGTGTGAAGAAGAACTTCCTTTTATTTCTTTTAAACCTGCTGCCCATTAGTTTCATTTGGTGGCTAATCGAAGTGTTGGAACACTTATAGTATGGGAACAAGTAAATAACTTTTTCTTATTTCACTTTCTCCACACCACTCTTGATTTTATATACCTCTATCATATCCCCCCTTAGTCCTCTCTTTTCCAAGCTGAAAAGTCCCAGTCTCTTTAATATCTCCTCATATGGGTCCCATTCTAAACCCCTAATCATTTTAGTTGCCCTTCTCTGAACCTTTTCTAATACCAGTATATCTTTTTTGAGATGAGGAGACCCCATCTGTACGCAGTATTCAAGATGTGGGTTTACCATGGATTTATATAAGGGCAATAATAAGAGATCTGCTTTTATCCATTTTATGACATTTTAACATTCCAGCCATGTCTAGGGTACACAACTGTGAATTTTAAGGCACAAAAATCACAAATACTCTTTTCATTACATGTGTTCTTTCTTTCCACTGAAACAGAATATTGCTTAAGTATCAGAGGGGTAGCCGTGTTAGTCCGAGTCTGCAAAAGTGGCGAGGAGTCCTGTGGCACCTTGTAGAGTAACCGAAGTGTTGGAGCATATGCTTTTGTGGGCAAAAAGCCCACTTCGTCAGATGCATGACATGGGTCTTTGCCCACGAAAGCTTATGCTCCAACCCTTCGGTTAGTCTACAAGGTGCCACAGGACTCCTCGCTGCTTTTGCAGAATATTGCTTGTAATTTACAGTTATTGCAAATGTTCTCTTTTGCATATTGTATCATATAAACCTAAAGAATAAAAGCTCCTATGGATTGTAAAGTTCTAGATTTGTTTGTATGCATTGTTACTGGAAATGAATTTAATTTAGTAACAGAAGGATAAGCCATAACCCTAAGAACCTCCAAACAAGTTAGAGGTTTCAATATTTATAGATTAAAGTCAGAAGGGACCACTGTGATCTTTTAGTCTACTCTATAGATACCAGATCGTAGGACTTCCCTGAACTGATTGATTCCTGTTTGAACTAGAGAATATACATTAGAAAAACAACAGATCTTTATTAAAAAATGTGCAGTGATGGAGATTCCACCATAGCCTTTGGTAAGCTTTTCCAGTTGTTAAAAATGTTACCTTTTAATCTGAATACAGCCACTCCCCGACTTACGAACACATCGACTTATGACCAGCCATACTTACGACCAACCTCCCATTAACCCATTATAATATTTTTTAGTTGAGAACCATGTACATCAAGTTTTTTGAACAGCGAGGGTAGCATGTTTAAGGGTATTTCCGACTTACGACCAAATCGAGTTACGACAAGGTGTTTGGAATGTAACCCGTTCGTAAGTTGGGGACTGCCTGTATGTCTAGCCAGTGCATCTTGTTATATCTTTTTATATATATTTGTATTTTTTTGTTTGTTTTTGTAAGCTGCCTTCAATATTTTAAATAGAAAGGCGGGTAAAAATATTCTAATTAATTAATTAATTAATTAAATCTTTGTCTTCTAGATTTCAGAGACTTTTATTATCAAAAATAATTTCAGCTATTTTTATTATTCTGATTCCCATTTATGAACTATGAACAGGTCATCCCCTTAACTTTCTCTTTGACTGACTTAACAGATTGAGCTTTGTGTGCCTGCCACTGTAAGGCATGGCTTCTAATACTTTAATCGTTCTCTTGAGTCTTCTCTGAAGCTTCTCCAATCTATCCACATCCTTTTTGAAATGTGGGCAACAGAACTGGCCACAGCATTCCAGGAACAGTTGCACCAGTGCCAAATACAGAAATAAAATAACCTCTCTACTCATACTGGAGATGCCTCTGTGTATGCAATCCTAGTATTGCATTACCAATTTTGGCCACAGTATCATACTGGACACTAGTGTTCAGCTGATTATTCACCACAAAGCTTCTTCAGAGTCTCTGTTTCCCAGGATAAAGTCCCCTATGTTGTAAGTGAACAACATTCTTTGTTCATAAATGTAAACATTTACATTTAGCTTTACTAAAACACATATTATTTGCTTGTCCCCAGTTTACCAAGCAATCCAGATCACTTCTGATTCTCTCACCCGTCATCTTCATTTTTTACCACTCCCCTAAGTGTGTCATCTGCAAACTTTATCAATGATAATTTTATGTTTTCTTCCAAGTCATAGATAAAAGTGTTCAATAGCATAGAAACAGGAACCGATCCCTACCAGAAATGTGCCAACTTGAAGATTCCCCTCTTTTCGTTACGATGCTAGGTACCCCCAGAGGGAATGAATGGAGCAGACAATCATTAAGGCTACGTCTACACTGGCCCCTTTTCCGGAAGGGGCATGGTAATTTCTGAGATCGTAATAGGGAAATCCGCGGGGGATTTAAATATCCCCCGCGGCATTTAAATAAAAATGTCCGCCGCTTTTTTCCGGCTTTTAGAAAAGCTGGAAAAGAGCGTCTACACTGGCCCCGATCCTCCGGAAAAAGCGCCCTTTTCCGGAGGATCTTATTCCTACTTTGAAGTACTTTGAAGTAGGAATAAGATCCTCCGGAAAAGGGCGCTTTTTCCGGAGGATCGGGGCCAGTGTAGACGCTCTTTTCCGGCTTTTCTAAAAGCCGGAAAAAAGCGGCGGACATTTTTATTTAAATGCCGCGGGGGATATTTAAATCCCCCGCGGATTTCCCTATTACGATCTCTGAAATTAACATGCCCCTTCCAGAAAAGGGGCCAGTGTAGACGTAGCCTAAGTGAACCCACCTCTGTCACCCATTCCCAGTCTCTGACAAACAGAGACTAGGGACACCATTCCTACCCACTCTAGCTAATAGCCATTGATGGACCTATCCTCCATGAGTTTATCTAGCTCTTTTTTGAACCCTGTTAAAGTCCTGGCCTTCACAGCATCCTCTGGCAAGGAGTTCCACAGGTTGACTGTGCATTGTGTGAAGAAATACTTCCTTGTGTTTGTTTTAAAACTACTACTTATTAAGCAGTGATCCCTAAACTCTTTCTCATGTTCCACTTTGGCCCTATCCATGTCCTTCAACCCCCAAGGGCAGTGGCTCTGAGAGGGAAGGACATGGACAGGAAAAGGTGCCTAAGGCTGAAACCTCAACTTGGGATGGATACAGGATCAGCAGCTGGAATCCTGGGCACAGATGAGGAGCCAGGACCTTGGGTGAGGAACTAGGACTGGAGCCCTGGGCATGGTCCGAGGGTGGGGAAAGGAAGTGCTGCAGCACCCCAGTTTCCACAGCAGTGCTTCCAGAATCCTCTGCTTTCTGTCTTCCTTCACTAAGGATGTGTCTAGACTACAGGGATTTTTTGAAAAAAGTATCCTTTTTTCAAAAAATCTGTACCTGCGCCTAGACTGTATACTTTGAAAGTATCTTTCGAAAAAGCCTCTTTTGAAAGAGGCTTGCAGACTACATGTAGCCTAACAGGCAAGGCATAATCTCTGAGACATCATTTAGGCATTCTTCTCCTTTAACACCCTTCAGAGTTGCATGGGACACAAACTGGCCTTATATACTGATGACATGCTAGCTGTTATAACTCAGCCAAATCAGTCAGTCCTGGGATTAGTGAACATCAAAGATGACAGAAAATATACAATTATTTAACTCTAAAGAAAAAACCCTACATTATTAGTCCTGTCTTTTATTAGCTGTTAAATTAGCTATACTGAGGAAGAAGCAAACTGATGGGTGGAAGCCACTTCTTAAAAGATAAAAGCAACATAGAGTACACTTCTCCACACATTCAGGGTGATTCTGCTACACTTATGGGCTATGTCAACACAGCAGTGTTATTTCAGAATAACTAATATTATTCTGAAATAACATGGTCCGTGTCTACACTACAGGCAGTCATTTCAAAATAGTGTCAAAATAATGTTGAGCTGGAGGACTTCTTACTCTGACTTCTGTAACTCTCAGGCTACGTCTACACTGGCATGATTTTCCGGAAATGCTTTTAACGGAAAATGGTGATCGGGGCTTTTTTGCGGAAAAGAAATCTCTGCTGTCTACACTGGCCCTTTTGCGCAAAAGTCTTTTGGAAAAAGACTTTTGCCCGAACGGGAGCAGCATAGTATTTCCACAAAAAGCACTGATTTCTTACAGTAGGAAGTCAGTGCTTTTGTGGAAATTCAAGCGACCAGTGTAGACAGGTGGCAAGTTTTTCCGGAAAAGCGGCTGATTTTCCGGAAAACTGGCCAGTCTAGACACAGCCTCATTGTATGAAGAGTAAGGGAAATTGGAGGAAGAGTGCTCTTTCTTGGACTTCCTGCTGTGTAGGAAGTGCCAAAAGTCAAAATAAGATATTTTGACTTAAGCTACATAATTGACGTAGCTCAGGTTTCGTAGCTTATTTCAGCTTTAGTGCTGCTGTGTAGACATGCCCAAAACACAAAGGTCATGAGCTTTCAGGGTACGTCTCCACAGTGGGGCTATTTCAGCATACCGGAAGTATCCCAAAATAACTACCATGTGTCTTTTGAATGTGCCCGCTATTTTGAGATAGGTCTTGAAAGAATAGGTGAAGTGAGAGGACCAGTTTTCAGAAATTAGGAAGTTGGCAGCGCAATGCAGATAATATGGGGAAGAATCTGTGCCATGCAGTGCACAACTGTTTTCTTGCTTGTTTTTTTATTTGCAGAAAATGTAGTTGACTTTTAAAGTACAGCTATATAACTATATCACGTGCAATGGCAAAAGTGAGGAGAGGGGGAGCAAGAACACTGAAGTATAAAAATGTATCCAACAGCAGTTGATTATTTACTTGTCCTCTAGTTGGTATACCATGTTACATAAAAAAATGGTACTATTGGCAGGTTTGCCTTAGCAGGACTAAGCTCACAAAAATTCCATAGCTGTGCCTGGCATATGACAAAGAGAGCAGGAGAGAGTAGAATGGCCTAGGATCTTAAACATAGGTCTGGGGAGCCAGGAACTTCTGTTTTCAAATTCATGCTCTTCTGCTCATTGTGTGAGCTGGAATAGGGCCAAATCTTAATATTCTTATTCATACAGAGTAGTAATCTTCAGGCAGTCACATTGACCATAACAAAACTACTCTTAGGCTTTGTCTACATTGCAACACTATTTCCGGATACCAGAGTATCCTGAAATAGTTATCCCACATCTTCACAGCAAGCCCATTATTTCAATGGCTTGTTATTCCAGCATCCCTGTAAACCTCATTCCACAAGGAGAAGGGGATGTTCGGAATAGCAGGTTATTTCAAAATAAGATTGAAACAAGATACAGTAGACTTCCGATAATCCGGCACCTTTTGGACCTAGGTGGTGCCGGATTATCAGATTTTCCGGAGAATCAGGAGGTCCGGTACAGCTGCACATCAACAGCTGGCCAGGAAACAATCTCCCTCCCTCTCCCCTCTCCTTTCCTCTTCACAGCTCCTCAGTGCTGTAACCTGATCCTCCTCCCCCTCCTTTCCCCTTTCCCCTTTGCTGAAGCAAAATGGTCTTCTCCATCCTGTAACACAATCCCACTCCCTTCCTCCCTCCCCCAACCTTATGCTCCCTCTGGTTACAGCCAGCCCCTGTGCTGAGCAGCAGGCTTTTTAATCAGCTGGTCAGGAGCGCTTGGCATTTTGATGCCGGAGTATCAGGAGTGCTGAACAGTTGGATGCCGGACTATCGGAGTTTTACTGTACACAGCTTGCGTAGCTCAAACTGTGTATCTTATTTCGAGCTATGATGCAATGTAGACGCACTCTTAGAGAAATTACTACCCAATAGGGGCAAAAGTTTTAGAAGCTGGAGTTAAATCTTGGGTCTTTGAAGTCATTGCCTGGCCCTAGGGCCAAACCAAACTCCCAGATCTAAACTGCAGATCTATCACATCTATACAGTCCAGAACATATGGTCAATATGTTTATCAGACAGGGGTATCATGGAAATTCACATTACCATACCACAAAAATGTATATTGCTATATTAGTACTAATTATTGTAGCCCTTCTGCCGGATAGGCCTGGCAGGAACCAGGGCTGGGTTCAATATCTTGGGGTCAATCTCACAAAGAACCGGCTCGAGCCCCCACCCAGTGATCTGGGAAATTCACGCACCCCTGGGCGCCTCTGAGAGGCAATGCTTCCCCACTCGCAAGCACTGAGTCTGAGTGTAGGAAAAGAACATTTAATGAAACAGAGGAAGAATTGATACGGCATTAGCTTGGGGGAAAACACCACAAACAGAGTTCATAACCCAAACATGAGCCCCCACCCCGGCCAAGATTCGCTCGAAGTCCACCGACTCCCCAAAAGTCTCTGTCCCCACAAGTCTCTGTGCCACCCAGAGTCCCAAAGTTCACCCACAGGGTTTCACCTCCCAACCTGGGTAGAAATGGGGGTGGGGAGATAGGTAGGGGGCACCTTATACGAAACTCCGCTACGCTTCACCAGCTGTCTCGTCCCACACCTCTGGACGCTCCGCTGGGCACCTGTCGCCGCTTCTCGCCTGCTGCCGCTCCACGCCACGCCACTGGTCGCCGCTCCTCACCTGCCACCGCTCCATGCCACGCCGCTAATGGCCGCTCCTCGCCTGCCGCCACTCCACGCCACGCTGCTAATGGCCGCTCCTCGCCTGCCGCCGCTCCACGCCACGCCGCTGATGGCCGCTCCTCACCTGCCGCCGCTCCACGCCATGCCGCTAGTCGCCGCTCCTTGCCTGCTGCCACTCTACTGGCTGCAGTAGGTCTGGCTGTCAGCCAAACCAGTGATTTCAGCTTAGTGATTTCAACTCTCAGCCAAACCAGTGATTTCAGCTCTCAAATGAATCCAGCTTTCACTGGACTAGCAAACAAAAAGACTCCTCAGGGAGTCTGCTTTAGGTCTGTCCTTAAAACAAAGGGGGAAAGGTGCAGGCTGGGCCAGTCTTATAGCTCACACCTGGTAGGTGTGAAGCAGGCTGACTCAAGTCCTTTAACCCTTTCCCCCAGCTCTGTTCACTCAACTCTGGAAGGGGGGAGGCTTGTTCTTCCGAGACCTCTTACCATGATGGTGGTGTCTCTCCTGCAAGCACTGGTGGCATGTTTGACAGTTCCCACATTTAGGGGTAGCATGATTAGTGACCCCCACAACAGTCCCAAATTATATACAATTCTCCACATTCCATTCCAACACTGACCCTCCATCAGCCCTGGCTGAATGGGATTTACATAGCCACACCTTGGATTCTCTCCTGAGCAGTATTTACATGTCAACAGTTAACAGTTAACAACCTTGTAGAGCTAAACAACTGTAGTGGGCACACCCACCCCTCCTTTCAGCTGGCTGACAGCAAGCAGCAGTTCAGCCCCTGCTTACATCCTCCCCCCAGTCAAAAATTTGCCGTCCCGGCAAAATATGTTCCTGATTATACCAGCAATGTGAGTTCTCTTCAAAGGGTCTAAGGAACCCCACTATGGCCTCTACCAGCCTGTGTGCCAGGTGTATCACATCCTCACTAACCACTCCTGGTGCATTGTAAGTTAGCCTGTTCACTGGTTTTATAACCCTGTCACGCCTATCGAGCACAGGCACAGCAGGAACTGTGGGGACTTCTTCTGGGGGTAGGGCTGACAAGGGGTTATGCGTAGGTACCCTCTCTTCAGATACATGCCGTTGCACCTCTTGTTGAGATGCTGGGATGTCCAGGGCACTGGGGACACCTTCCCCTGGAACATACTCTCTGTCCACTGACACAGGTGTGTCATCACAAGCCTGTTCCTCTCCCAGAAGTTCTGAAGATGTAGATGGGACAAACTCATCCTCCGAGGTTTGTCTAGGTGAGTACACCGAACCCCCTTCCACAGGCCTAAATGCCTCAGCCATAGGATTCAGAGCCAAAGAAGTGGAGCTCTCTCCATGTCTCATTGATGGAGTCCGGAATCTGGTCTGCATCCCAGTATACTCAATGGGATCATCTTCCTCTTCAGATTCACTCTCAAAGGTGCTGGGTAGAGGCAGATTAGCTTCACAGGACTCACCACACATGATGGGTGGTTGACTTGGCCGGACACTTCTTTTTCGCTGAGGCCCCATGTCATGGTCCATTTCGTAAGGAGCGCCTACCAATTCTCCCACAGGCAGCAGAAGGTTCCGATGTACTGTTTTTACTTGCCCTGGCCCAGTTTCTGGTTTAATCTTGTAGACCGGTAGATCTCTAAGTTTTTCCACCACCCGGTAAGGCATTGCCTTCCATCTGTCGGCAATCTTGTGTTTGCCAGCAATACCCATATTTCGTAGCAGAACTCTGTCGCCAGGTTGGAGCTCTTGCGGGCGCACTCGCGCATCATATCGGTGTTTATTACGGTCTGCATTTTTCCGGGCAGCTGCAGTAGCCAAGCGATAGGCATTCTGCAGTTTTTCTCGTAATCGGGAGACATATTGCAAGTGTGTCTCATAACTCTCGCCATCTCCTGATACTCCAAAGCATATGTCTATAGGCAGCATCGGCTCTCGTCCAAACATCATGAAGAATGGGGTGACCCCTATAGCATCATTTCTTGTAGCATTGTAGGCATGCACCAAAAATGCGACATGCTGGCTCCAGGATGCTTTCTGGTCTGGGCGTAAAGTCCCCAGCATATTTAGTAGAGTCCGATTGAACCGCTCAGGCTGAGGGTCACCTTGGGGGTGGTAAGGTGTTGTTCTGGACTTCTTAACTCCGGACAATCGTAGCACCTCCTTCAAGAGGTGACTCTCAAAGTCCCTCCCCTGGTCAGAATGTATCCGAGTTGGGAGACCATACACTGAAAAATATCTTTCCCACAAAACTCGTGCCACAGTAGTGGCTCGCTGGTCACGTGTGGGATATGCCTGTGCATATCGGGTATAATGGTCAGTCACTACTAAAATGTTCCCCATATTTTTCCTGTCCACTTCTAAAGACAAGAAATCGATACACACCAGCTCCAAAGGCCTGCTGGTGGTGATATTCTCCAGATAAGCAGCTCTGGTAGGCAGAGTTTTCCTATGAACACATCGGGCGCAGGTCTCACATTTTTTCCGTACATCTTCAGCCATTCGGGGCCAGTAAAACCTACTACGGATAAGTTCCAGGGTTTTCTCCATTCCCAAATGCCCAAAATCATCATGCAGGGCTCTCATGGCCAAGGCTCTGTACTCTTTTGGTAGCACTAGTTGCGTTCGTCGATTTTGCAAAGGATCTACGGTGATCCGGTGCAGCACCCCCTGTATTAGTTCCAGTTTGCACCACTCCCGCAACAGTAGCTTACCCTCAGGGGTGGATGTGGCAACTGCACTAGGGCTTTTCCCTTCTCTTTTTGCAAGTAGTGTGTTACGGATGTCGACATCTTGCAGCTGTGCTCTCTGCCAGTCAGAAGCATTGAGCCTGGGCAAGGGGGACTGGTCCAACATAATGTAGTTCACGGAGACAGAGGGTACACTCTCAGGGGGTAGGCCCAGTGTTTCTGCAACACACCCATGAGGACTCTCATGTGCCTTGGATTTCTGATAACTACCGTTGCAGATAGCTCTCACTCCGTCTACAGGAATCTCACCAATTTCTGTTGGCTGTGGACGCCGAGACAACGCATCTGCATCTACATTGTTTCTCCCTGATCGGTACTGTATGCTGAACTCATAGCTGGCCAGGGCGGCCACCCATCGTTGTCCAGTAGCATCCAGCTTAGCACTTGTCAGTACATAAGTCAGTGGGTTGTTGTCTGTCCATACCTGGAAATTAGCACCGTACAAATAGTCCCGAAATTTCTCAGTGATGGCCCACTTCAAGGCCAGGAACTCCAACTTGTGGATGGGGTAACGACTTTCACTGTCAGACAGCCCTCGGCTGGCAAAGGCCACAGGTTTACGGTTGCCGTTCACATCTTGGTACAAGACTGCTCCCAAACCATCCAAACTGGCGTCTGTATGTAGGAGGAATGGCTTGTTTGGGTCAGCAAAAACTAAGACTGGAGCATGAGTTAGACAGCTAATGATCTCTCGGAAAGCCCTTTCACATCCCTCCTCCCATCGTGGTCCAAAAGGCTCTAGGGGGCCATATTGTCTTGGATCGGGAGGTCGTGGGGATCTCCCCTTATTCTTGGTCTTAGCTTTCCTCTTGATGGCCGGGTATCCCCTGGTAAGATCATTCAGAGGCTTTACAATGGTGGCATAATTCTTCACAAACCTCCGATAGTAGCCACTAAATCCAAGGAAAGTCTTAAGCTCTCTGTAGTTTCTGGGGCGCGGCCAGGTAGTGAGTGCTTCTACTTTATCCGGATCGGTACTCACACCTTCTTGGGACACAATATGACCAACATACTTCACTGATGTTCGGCAGAATTGACACTTATCAATGGAAAGTTTCAGCCCATGGGCCTCCAACCTGTCAAGTACTTTAAGAAGTCTCTCTTCATGCTCTTCCAAGGTCCTTCCAAATACAATCAGATCATCCAAATAGACCAAGACTTGCAGTAAGTTCATATCCCCTACAACTTTCTCCATGAGGCGCTGGAATGTGGCGGGGGCCCCAGAGATCCCTTGAGGCATGCGTTCAAACTGATAAAACCCCAATGGGCAGATGAAGGCGGTCTTCTCCTTGTCCTCTGCTCCCAAGGGGATCTGGTAGTATCCACTTCGAAGATCCAATACTGAGAACCACTGGCTTCCCAATAAACAATCTAATGCATCTTCTACTCGGGGCATTGTGTACTGGTCAACCACAGTACGGCGGTTCAGGGTGCGGTAGTCAATACACATCCGAATTTTCCCATTCTTTTTTCGGACTACCACAATGGGTGAAGCATAGGGGCTGTGGGACTCGGAAATGATGCCAGTTGCAGCCAGTTCCTGAAGGTGATGTCGCACATCATCCATCTCTGAAAGTGCAATTTTTCTAGATCTCTCCCTGAAAGGTCGGGGATCATGTAGTCTGATGTTATGCTCAACCCCTTTGGCACACCCCACATCCCACTCATGCAGTGAGAATACCTTGGGTCTTTCAGAGAGCTTCTTCCTCAGGCGATCCTTCCACTCTTCGTCCAAGGGTGAATCTCCAAAGTCAAACCTTGATGGATCTATAGTCTGAACGTGCGGTTCACACTGGGGACTCACAATCGATTCAGTCTCGAAAAGATCTGCTATCTTTTGCCCTTGATTCACAATAATATCACGACTTGTTTCATTCGCAATCAGTACTGTGACCGTGTCCTGGGATGCTGCTGGTAAAGTTATAACTCCACAGGGGACCAGGACCCCATCAGGAAGCTCTCCCTCAGTTGGTTGTTCTACCATGGCGAACACTCGTTTATTGCCTTTCAGCCAGGTGCTCATGACGAGCACTTCCTGCTCTGTCCTTGCAGGCACTACTAAAGGGTTTGCGCCTGCATACCTTAGAGTACCCATTGGTAGCTCAGACACCTCCTGTTTAGCATCTTCAATCTTCCTATAGGCTTCAGCACAAAGGGTATGGATCATCAGGGTATCCAGATATTGGTCCCCAGCCCGTCGTCTGCAGTATTCTGCGAGCACCTTGAAGAGACTGGAGTTGGTCCCTATCAGTACTGACACATCAGGGACCCCTTTAGGGTCAGGGCATATCAAGGCTACTGTGTCCACCTCTTCTCTTACCCCTGCCACCTCCTCAGGGAATTCCAAATGCACTATGACATACCCTTTGTAGGGATATTCGTTCATGCTGAGACCACACAGGCCAAGGCCAGTCAATGGCTGGATAGGCAGGTGCCTGAGCACCTGTTGGTAGAATGACTGGAATATAATTGTCACCTGAGATCCGGTATCAAGCACTGCTTTGCACTCCACCCCTTCAATCCTTACAGTGACCTCTGCTCGAGGCCCTATCAGTCCTGAAGGGATCCTAGCTGAGTGGTCTTTTCTGGGGAATCCGTCAAATCCTGGGGGCCTGGGTGGTCCCTGTCCCCCGACCGTCTCATGACTGATTCTCAGCTTTCCATAAACTAAACTGGGGTTTTCCTCATTTGGGCAATGTGCAGCCCTGTGCCCATCTTGACCACACCGGTAGCAGAAGAATGAACCTCTCCTCTTTTGGCTGGGTGGGATGGCAGCTCCAGGCGCTGACTTATCCATCAACACAGCCTGAGGTTCCTCATCCCTGCAAATCCGCGCTTGGTCAATGGCTCTCTGCAACTCAGCAATCCGTTCTGTCAGGACCTGAACTTGCTGGGCAATGTCTCCTCTGGTGTTCACCATGAGCACACCGGCTGTTTGTCGGGGTGCAGCGCTGGTTGGCTTAGGCCTCTGGGCCTCCCAAAGCCCACTGGTAGCCTGCCTTTCTTCCTCCTCTCTGACCTCCTTTATCAGTTGGGAGTACGCAGGGGGGTGTTCCAGTCGTTCTCTTAGCCGGAGGTGTAGTAGAATCGGGCTGTAATATGGAGTTCCTCTTACAATTTGAGCCAATCTGGTCTGGTCCATCTGCTCAGCAGTCACGGCTCCCCTAATGACAGCTCTCTGCAGCAACTTCTCCAACCTCTGTACATAGGCTGAGAGCTTCTCTCCTCGGTGCTGCTTAGCATTGAGAAAGTTACAAAAACTGTCTTCAGGACCCTCCATGCTCCCAAAGGTGTGTGTGAGGGCCTCTAGGCAGTCCTTTACACTGACCTCAGGGTTAGTGAGCTTCAAGGTGCGAATCACATCTAAAGCTGGGCCCCGGAGACTGTCTACTAAACATCTTCGTTTTTCTCTGTCTGGCACAGCCCAATGCTCTAGCATTTCAGTGGTGTGTTCCAGCCAGGGTTCAAACTCCTCTTCCCCAGGGAATAATCTTAACTTACAATAGGAACTTGCCATAGCATGGGATAGCACACATTTCTCCAAGATTTGCCCCAGGGCTTTTGCCCAATCATCTGCTGAGGTTGCTGCCTCTGAGCTAGAGGCTTCTGGGCCAGGGCCCAACAAACCTGACAGACAAGCCATGATACAAACAGTAATGCCCTCAAATACAAATCACAATTATTTCCCACAACAGCAACTCACTCAACATGTGCTTGCGAGGGGTACTGACCCAGTAAATCCCGGACGAGCCCCCAAAATGTAGCCCTTCTGCCGGATAGGCCTGGCAGGAACCAGGGCTGGGTTCAATATCTTGGGGTCAATCTCACAAAGAACCGGCTCGAGCCCCCACCCAGTGATCTGGGAAATTCACGCACCCCTGGGCGCCTCTGAGAGGCAATGCTTCCCCACTCGCAAGCACTGAGTCTGAGTGTAGGAAAAGAACATTTAATGAAACAGAGGAAGAATTGATACGGCATTAGCTTGGGGGAAAACACCACAAACAGAGTTCATAACCCAAACATGAGCCCCCACCCCGGCCAAGATTCGCTCGAAGTCCACCGACTCCCCAAAAGTCTCTGTCCCCACAAGTCTCTGTGCCACCCAGAGTCCCAAAGTTCACCCACAGGGTTTCACCTCCCAACCTGGGTAGAAATGGGGGTGGGGAGATAGGTAGGGGGCACCTTATACGAAACTCCGCTACGCTTCACCAGCTGTCTCGTCCCACACCTCTGGACGCTCCGCTGGGCACCTGTCGCCGCTTCTCGCCTGCTGCCGCTCCACGCCACGCCACTGGTCGCCGCTCCTCACCTGCCACCGCTCCATGCCACGCCGCTAATGGCCGCTCCTCGCCTGCCGCCACTCCACGCCACGCTGCTAATGGCCGCTCCTCGCCTGCCGCCGCTCCACGCCACGCCGCTGATGGCCGCTCCTCACCTGCCGCCGCTCCACGCCATGCCGCTAGTCGCCGCTCCTTGCCTGCTGCCACTCTACTGGCTGCAGTAGGTCTGGCTGTCAGCCAAACCAGTGATTTCAGCTTAGTGATTTCAACTCTCAGCCAAACCAGTGATTTCAGCTCTCAAATGAATCCAGCTTTCACTGGACTAGCAAACAAAAAGACTCCTCAGGGAGTCTGCTTTAGGTCTGTCCTTAAAACAAAGGGGGAAAGGTGCAGGCTGGGCCAGTCTTATAGCTCACACCTGGTAGGTGTGAAGCAGGCTGACTCAAGTCCTTTAACCCTTTCCCCCAGCTCTGTTCACTCAACTCTGGAAGGGGGGAGGCTTGTTCTTCCGAGACCTCTTACCATGATGGTGGTGTCTCTCCTGCAAGCACTGGTGGCATGTTTGACAGTTCCCACATTTAGGGGTAGCATGATTAGTGACCCCCACAACAGTCCCAAATTATATACAATTCTCCACATTCCATTCCAACACTGACCCTCCATCAGCCCTGGCTGAATGGGATTTACATAGCCACACCTTGGATTCTCTCCTGAGCAGTATTTACATGTCAACAGTTAACAGTTAACAACCTTGTAGAGCTAAACAACTGTAGTGGGCACACCCACCCCTCCTTTCAGCTGGCTGACAGCAAGCAGCAGTTCAGCCCCTGCTTACATATTATAATATTACTGATACCACAATTTAAATTACAGTAAGATGTTATAGTCACAGAGTGTATTTAGATTAAAACTAGCATGAATCATAGTATTTTTAAACATTTCTATCTGGTAAATATTACAAATATATGTGTGTGTGAGATGCTTTCATTTTTTGCCAGTAAATCTATCTAAAATAATTACTGAGTTTTAAACAATGTATTTCTGGCTATCCAACAAATTGACACTAGATCTTTCATTTAAAGAGCCTTGAAGCAAGTGCGTCTCTCATTTGACCTGATCCAAACTACGTTAAGTCTGGGGTTGTCTCCTCATTGCCTTCACTATACTTTCATCAAGACCTAATAACAAAACATGCTGGACAAGTTTTTCAATGAATTCAGAAACATATAGTTCAAACTAGGATTAAAAGATACTCAAGCACTTTTGGTGTATAATTCTCTTTGCTCTATAATATTTCATGTCAATGTTTATTGGTTTACCTTTCAATTACTATTACCATTAAGGATGTGAATGGTTAACCAGTTACAGTTAACTGGCAGCTGGGCTAGAGCGTGGGGGGTAGGGGGCCTTCAGTCCAGCTAGACTGGAGAAGCTCCCTGCTTGCCCATAGTGTGGTGGTGTGGTGAGTCTGTCCTGTTTGGAGCACTTTGGGTAGGGGTATGGTTAACCATAACGTTTTACTGGTTAACTGATTAAACAGTATTTACATCTCTAATTATCATTGACTATCTTAATGAAAAACTTTATTTTATAACAAATTCATCTCCTGCAAGTACTGTCAAATCTGTATAGTTGGAACAGATTGTCCCAACATATTTAGATGCTCTTTGATTAATTACAAATATTGTTTGTTGTGTACATTTTAAGACAGATTACTTGTATTTCATGGAGCTAGAACAGCATACTGTTTGACACTATCACATACAGTCTTATTAGCTTGAATATTTGAGTTTTCTACTTGAGTAAATCATTGACTTACACATAAAAACTTCTTATTTGATGTGGAGCTTGCCATGCCAATTTGCAGCAGTCTCATCGCCAAAGTGCAGAGCTGGCAGACAACCACCAACCCTCAGTGATGTGAGACATTCTGTCTTTGGTCGCAGCTGTAAGCAAGAGCCTCTTGTTGTCCCCAGGTGTGAAATCTGGCTGCATATTGGCCCTGGCCTATTTGAAATTGGCTCAAAAGGGCCTGTGAGTGCTGTGGCAAATTAAAGGGGGCACAGACATGGTCCAGTCAGTTCTAAGGGATTGGTTTCTGATATCCGCTACATACCATTCTTCATGCCATGTTAACATCACAGAGCAATCTGAACAAGGCAAGTGGGCTCACAATGGAAGAGGTCTGTGGATAGTGGTAAGCTTGGGTTTGCTCTGATCTTTTCAGTCCTTGTAGCTGTAGCATCCTGGTGATGTGTGAGATGAGAGATGTTGCTTAACATGGGGCGCCATGTTACTGCTGTGGGTCAGATCATCCCAGTTGTGATACCCATGCTTGAACATAGCTGTGTGTCAGCCAACTTGCTCCCCCCATTCCCCTTTTGCCATTGCATGTAATGTGTCTGTGGGGCTGTACTTGACATGAGCACAGTATTCTTTGCAGGGGCTAATCCACAAGTTTGGAGACTTTGAGATCTGCTTCCCATGAAGGGCACATCTAAACTATGTTTTTTTTCCAAAAGAGGATATGCAAATTCTGATCTCACTTTTGTGTAAACCTCATTTTTTAAGGAAGAGCGGTTTTTTTAAAAAAAAGGAGGCGGTTTTTCCCAAAAAACTGTGTCCAGACTACTTTCACTTTTGAAAGATCCTCTTTCAAAAATGAGATCAGAAGAAGATATGCAAATGCCGATGGAATTTGCATATCTTCTTTTGAAAATTCTGTGTAGTCTAGACATAGCTGAAGTGCTAGCCAATTTTCTAAGTAATTTGTTATATGACCTTACCTTAGCTATGATTTTAACCTCAAGTGGTTAAGATATGTGAGAGCTCTGTCTGTGGAAACTCCAAGGTAGAGTAGATGGGAATTGTGTTTCAAATTATGTCCATTGAGAAAGATATTCATGTCATTGAGCTTTTCTGAAACTGTAAAAATGAAGCACACTCAAAACTGCCTTGATTATAGTTGATTGTAGTTTGATTATAGTTGATTGTAAGTGCCATCAACTACAGTGCTTGACTTAATCAAAAAACAGGACTATGTAGCACTTTAAAGACTAACAAGATGGTTTATTAGGTGATGAGCTTTCGTGGGCCAGACCCACTTCCTGAGATCGTAGTCTGGCCCACGAAAGCTCATCACCTAATAAACCATCTTGTTAGTCTCTAAAGTGCTACATAGTCCTGTTTTTGTTTCAGCTACACCAGACTAACGTGGCTACATTTCTATGACTTAATCAAGGCATCTTAGGGCATCTTTAAGTTCTGTGAATGACCATGCATGAACACCTAAGCAACTGTTTGTGTACATGAACTTGTGGGACTGTGTAAGTAGAAGGTAATTTGTAAACATGTTGAAAAGCATTAGTACCAGCACAGAGCCTTGGGGTAGACCATTGGTTTGTCTTAGTCAATAGACATACAAACAAACAAAAATCTAAATTAAAAAACAAAGTTGTAAAGTCAATCACTCATAAATTAGGAAATGCCATCATTAAAATTGCTTGTGCAATCTTATTTTGGCTCTCTTGTGCATATGCATTACAGGAACCTTAGCTAACATCACTAAGGATGTTGTGGTAGAAACAGAAATGGAACCCAGCTCGCATGGATTTCAGTCCAGTTCTTTAATGACAAGGTAATATTGTTGATAGTCTTACAACTTTCTATGTCATTAATTATGCATCCTTCGCAGTGAATGAGCCTGGGATTCTATATACTTATATGTGATCATGTCAAATAAAAATGTATATTTTTGTGTATTCCCAAAGGGCTTGAATTATAGTTGCACATCCAATCTATCTCTGGTATTTCCTAACTTTTGAGTCATTCATTTTGCAGCCTTTCTTTTAACCGTTTTGTGTGTGTAGTTTTCTACGGTTTTCCAGGGTTCTAAAATAGCAAACTAAAAAATGAAATTTTCAAGTGGAACCATATTTTCTTTCACATAGGTCATCATCAAATATATGGATTTAAAACCATGGTATGCCCACAAGACAGACTTATATCACTTGAGCTAAAGACATTACTGACAGTAATATTAAGTGTCTGGGATTCTATTCATGGCTCTGGAGAGCAGCACAGTCTAATGATTACACAGTATAGCCAAGCATATGGATGTTGCCACTTTCTATGGTAAAGCAGATGCCATAAATTGCCGTATTAGAATCCTGGGTTCTATTTACAGAGGTACCTGATCTGTGAAAGAGGGGCAGGGAGGGAATTAATATTTGTTGGCTTTCTAATCCAGACCAGTTATTGCTCAATAATAGGTCTGTTAATTAATTCTAATAAGTGAAAGATTAGAATTCATGATCTTCATCTGTCTTCCAACCCATTACTATTTCCACTAGACCAAAGAAGCAGATTTTTCTGCTATACTGAGTGATGTCTGGTGCTCACACCAGAGATAGAGCCAGGAAGCATGGTCAGTGCAGGGTTTTGGTAGCAAGCCTCTAAACAGTTCTGTTGAGCTTGTGCAGATGCACTTTGAGGATATGTCTACACAGCAGCGTTATTTTGGGCATTATTCCAAAATAATAGTGAGCGTCTCCACTACAAGCCTTTATTTTGAAATAATGTTGAGCCATAGGACTTCTTACTGCGACTGATGGTAACTCTCATTTTACAAGGAGTAAGGGAAGTCTGAAGAAGAGTGTTCTTCCTTCAACTTCCTGCTGTATAGACAATGTCAAAAGCCGAATTAAGCTATTTCATCTTCAGCTACGCAATTGACGTAGCTGAAGTTGCATAGATTAATTTGACTTTAGCCCTGCTGTGTAGACTTTCCCTTAGAGCAATGTTTCCTAATTTTATTTGGCCATGGTATCCTTTTAAACTGTAATTTTGCGGAACCACTAATAACAGTCTTATATATGTAGCTGAAAAAGTAGACCACAAATAAGTAAGGATAATAATAAACAAATGCTAAACTAGGTCATGAGATCAACATTTAGTTTATTTACACATATTTAAAAACAAAAATAAAAGTTAATGTGTACAAACCATTAACAGTGGGATATACCAGGCGATCGCACCACTGACTGCATGCACAATACTGAGTAGTGACATCATCGTCCCCACTCTCTGGCTAAGCTGGCATTACACAGGGATACTTACCTTGGCAAACACAAATGAAAATTGTTTTCAATACATTCACAAATGCTTAAATATTAATTATTATTTTTTAAATCATAAAATGTTACAATAATGAAATTTTCTTGCTGATCCCTCATTTTCACTTCATGGAACCCCCCCCTCAGAGTTCCACAGAACACCATTTGGGAAACACTGCCTTAGAGACTTGGCTTAGTCTTACTGGATTTCCATGGGGGCATAACATGTAGTTTTCTAACACTAGTTCTTACTCCCATTCCAAATTTCAAGTTCTTACAAACCATGAAGGGATCTGAGTTCTTTAAAGAAGGGTGGGGAACCTAAGGCCTGGGAGGGGGAAGGCTGGATGCAGCTCCGTTTTGTCTGGTGAGCGGTGGGTTTATTTGTTTCCTCATTTGTGTGCAGCCCCTGTCTGATTTTCCTGTGGCTCAGTGGCCCCTGATGCCAAAAAGGTTCCCCACTCCTGCTTTGAAGAATTAGTTGAAAATATTTATTAATATTGGCAAAACTACCTATTTTTCTCTAGTGTCTTTTTGTTAATATTCTCAGTGTGAGGTTATTTTGCTTTGATTTTTTTTTTTTTTGGCTGAAACTTTCACTAATTAAATTATATATCAGCCTAACTGCGAGAACAAATGTGAAAAAAATTCAGTCCAAGTTATTAAAGTTGGGCCTTAAAATGGAGTGCTATGCCACTTTAACTATAGGTATCACCACTACTTCTCTAAATAATAGAAAGTCCTTTTTTATTTGTATATATTTTATGTTGTATTAATAATGTGGCAGTACAAAGAAATGTTCTCTCTCCTTGATGAAATTGCCAACTACAAGTGTCCCTGACTTTTTAACGGTGTATGTAGTATCTTGCTCAGATTTTATGTGTATGCACTTAGGTAGAGGAGTTCTCACTGCCATGAATAAAACTGTAGTTCTTCAGCGTAACTCATGTAACCTTGTGCATAGTGTTTAATGAGGACCCATGAGTTAGGTTTCTTAGTAGAGAAAAGCACAGGACTTAATTTCGCATGTAAGTACAGGCAGTCCCCGGGTTACGTACAAGATAGGGACTGTAGGTTTGTTCTTAAGTTGAATCTGTATGTAAGTCGGAACTGGTACATATTGTAGGGGAAACTCTAGCCAAACATTTCTCCAGAGCTCAGTTTTATTCTCCCACACCTCACTTCCCTCAGTCCTTTATTCTCAAGCTGAGGTGTCTGCTGAGAAAAGCCGCTCCGCGTCTCCCTGGTCTGCTGGGGGGGGGGGCGCTAGCTTCATGTCTCCCTGGTCTGCTGGGGGGAAGCAGCTAGTGCGGGGTTGCCTCACCCCGTTTGTAAGTAGGGATCTGATGTAAGTCGGATCCATGTAACCCGGGGACTGCCTGTACTCAGTTTAGTCTGTCTGCTGTGTGTTTCGAAAATATGTGTTTCATTCTCTGCATGTCCAAAGACCTAACGAAAATGCATGGATATAAGCGACTAATTGACTAGACGACTATCAGTTAAGCATAAGCTTATTGGATAGTCAAGTAGTGACTTGATTAGTCACTTCCCCAACCATACTTGCTGCCTCTATCAGAGAGAGTACTGGGGGGAGCTGGCTTAAAAGCTGGCTCCTAGCACCATCTTCATGGGGGTGGAGCAGGCGCGCAGTAGGGAAACAATGCAAGCAGGGACTGAAGCAGTCCCTGATAGCGCCAGTTCCCCCTGTGGCTTCTTCAGCCTTTCAATAGCAGAAGTGCCGAAGGGAACATCGGTTGAGCGGGGCTCTTTTACATTCAAAGGTTGAAGCAGACGCAGTGGAAACATGGGGGGAACGAGAGACTGTGGGACTGCTCGAGTCCCCACTGGCCCCGTGCTCCTGCAGCACCACCCCCCACCTTGCTGCCTCTCTTGTGTTGAGGGGAAAAGCTGGTCACCCCAAGCACCATCTCCAGGGTGCCGTCTGCGTCCCCCGCTGCCTCTTTCAGAGGCAGCAGTGAGGGGAATGGGGAGGTTGCTGCGAAGCAGCCCCTGTCCACAGCGGTCCCAGTAGGGAGTTGCCCCCCTGCTGTCCCTCACAGACAGGAGCTGCTGCCACCAAGCAGCCCCTGTTCACAGCCAGCCTTGGTCACCGTGAACAGAGGCTGCTCTGGCACCAGCCCGGGTTTGTGGCAGACAGGGCTGTCTGTTGCAAAGGGGCTGCTGGACTTAGTGCGAGCTGGGACCAAGCAGTCCCGGCTCAGGCTGATCTCTGTGCCTCTGCATTTTAAATGAAGTAAGAACCCGCCAGACTTATACTACTTTTAAAATGCAGAGCTGCAGCATGGGTGGCTCCAGGAGCCAGCATGAGCCGGGACTGCTCAGTCCCAGCTGTAGCCGGATCCTAGAGCTACCCATGCTGCAGCTCTGCAGAGTGGATCTGTTGACTAATTGTATAATTGATGCAAATTGTATCGACTATACGATTAGCTTCATAACCGCATTTTAACATCCTTACTAGTGTAGCGTCCTATACTGATGTTAGATTACTTTTTTATAAGCTCAATGGGTGCATCTAGACTGGCAAGATTTTGCGCAAAAGCAATTGCTTTTGCACAAAATCTTGCCAGCTGTCTACACTGGCCGCTTGAATTTGTGCAAGAGCACTAACTTTGTAATGTACAAAATCAGTGCTTCTTGCGCAAATGCTTTGACGCTCCCGCTCAGAGATAAGCCCTCTTGCTCAAGAATACTTGCGCAAGAGGGCCAGTGTAGACAGGCACCTTAATTTTTTGCACAAGGAAGCCCGATGGCTAAAATGGCCATCAGAGCTTTCTTGTGCTAAAGCGCGTCTATACTGGACACTGATGCTTGTGCGCAAAAGCATCCATGCCAATCTAGATGCTCTTTTGCGGAAATACTTTTAACGGAAAAACTTTTCCGTTAAAAGTATTTCTGCAAAATCATGCCAGTCTAGACATAGCCATCAGGTATCATCAATGTTTATTTTTAAACTTTTTTATTTTTATCCATTTAAATTTGCACAGTTTGCCTGAAATTAAGAGTGTGAAATAGGGAGGAGGTGTTGGAGGATCAGACAATAATTATTTAATTACAGATGACATTGAGATTTGAAACATTATCAGCATCACGTCAAAATATTGTAAGAAAAAAAAATCCTTAAATCCATTCTCAAGCAGAATGTTTCTTTCTTTGCCTATATGTAAATTTCAATTAATATTGATGGACATTTTTTTTTTGGTTTGTGTGTGTACAGCAAAGTGAAATATTTATTGACAATGCTAAAAATATAATCCTTTCGAGCCTGCCTTTATGTAAAGCTGCTCCCATAAATACTCAGTACCAATTGCTTTAGTACCATGGTCACAGTATGTGAACTTAGTTGCCCTTGCAGTGTGGATGTACTTCATGAAGAGTGGAATAGCTCTACAATAATTAGTGACCACTTTCATAAATGCTAGGAGTTCTGTCTCTGATTTTAGTCTGTGGAGAGTCAAATAGTGTTTCTTGGCTTTTTCTCTGAGAATTCAGACTAGTCTTAATGACACCCTGACAGATTTCAGAGCATCAGGTCCATCAACATAAAGTGGTTGAATTTGAAGTGATGCTCTCTTATTAATTTTTGACAGCCACCTGCGTCTATTCAGTGTGAACAGTATTTGCTTCTTCACTGACAAATCTACTATATATTTGACAGTTTGTCTGTCTGTCTCCTACCTCCCAGATGCCCTGGGAGGTGAACTTCAGTCCCCCCCACCATTCATATGGGGACGTTGCTGGCTCTTACCCTTCATCAGAGAGCGAGGGGCAAGTGCAGAATTTGATGCAATCCTCACATGGACCAAGGAGAACAGGGGGCAGATAAACCTGGACCTGCCCCAGCCATAGGACATGTACCCCTCCCCAGGCTGTGCCTGCTGGAGCTGCAGTGGCCACAGAGAGGTACTTTTCACCTGACCCCATGCTGATTCAATGAGAGGGGGCTAGGGTAGTCCTCTCTCCTCAGGGTAGAGGACTGAATACTGCATACTGAACAGCACATTCCCAGCCCCACCTCAGAGCAATGATTTAAATGAAGCATGGGCATTTACATTTTTTTTCCAAAATTCAAAAATTAATTGAGTTAAGGCCAGGTAAGTCCTCTAGTGCTGTACATAATTAGATCTTCCCTTTTAGAAAAAGCCAAAAAGGGCTAACCATTTTGGATGAGTCTCTGAATGCTGTTTGCACTGGAGAGCTTATATTAATTGCAAATTTCAACATATAGATTTGGCAGGGGCATTGGTTTGCATATCTGTACTTCAGAAATACTCAGCTCTTCTGCAGTGGATAGCTCCATTGTGAAGCTTGACAGAGATTTTTTTCATCCACTCCTGTAGTGCCTTATTTTAGCTTCAAATCATTCAGTGTCTGATTATCCCAGACAGCATTCACTGCTGCTGTTCGGAATGCTTTGGGCAGCAGTGAAAATGACAAGAATGATGTCACTAGCATTTTGTTGCTTCTTGGGAAAGCTACGAGTAGTAGCCAAGTCAGGCAGGCACTGGCATATTCACAGAAGGGATCCCAAATAAAAGCCAGGAAAGGTAGAAAATCAGGGACTCTTCCCTTCCTCTGCCCTGTTCCCTGCCTCTCCCTCCCCGCAAGAGACTGGATGAAGAGTAGAATAACAGGGTGCCCCATAGACTTTGCAGCATCCAGGAGGTGCTGGAGTTGAGGAGAGAAAGAGGAAAAAATGTTTCCTTTCCTGAGCTAGCTGGGGCTATGAGGGCTTCAATTTATCAAGTCTTTACTAAGCATACAAAGATGGATCTCGCATCTAGGCACAGAACAGGTAAAAACTCTGTGCTCTTTGACCAGTAGCTTTCTAGTACATTTTTCAAACCCTGTGTATGTTAACATTATTTATTGGGGCTTGCAGCATTGCTAGGCATGCAAGTCAAGTAAATAATAGGTATGTGACATACAGTTTCTTCAGCTATATTCACAACAGTGATTACTCGTGGCCTGGCAGAGACATAAAGTAGGTGTCTGGCATGCTTTTAGTGCCACTGACAGTTATGCCACACAATCTTGTGTTTTTGTACAAGCAGTTTTCCTGTGATGTTTGTTCAAATATAAGGTACTGCAAACATTAGCAGAAAACATTTACCATTTTTCTGATTATCTGTGAAGATTCAAAAGATGTTGCCAAATTAATTATTGTTGTAAAAGGAGTGTGTTTGTGTGTGTGTGTGTGTGTGAGAGAGAGAGAGATTACTAATGCTACTTATCTTTTAAAACTTTGAAGTGTTGATTTGAGGGGAAAATGGCTAGTTAAAACTTAGGCTGCACCAGCCAACCCAAATGAAACCGCTGGAGATTGCATGGGTAAAGTACATGCCTTTCTGACCTCACTGCTCTCAGGACATGAGCTACCTAGATTCAGGTCAGCTTGGGCATGTCAGCATTTGCTGCTATTATGCCCCATTGCAACATAGACTTACCCTCCAGCAATCTGAGAGAGAATTTATCTGTCACATATGAAAATACAATATTTACATTTCATTGCAATGTTATAATTGGCTCCGAAATCAAGGGAGTGTCCCAAACTCACACAATGTCCTGAATATTACAGTTCATCTCTGTATCTGTAGTTTAGGTGAAAGATGTATAAAATCATTCACTTTCTTTCAAATATGAAGAGATTCAAGCCCACCACTTATTGCAGCTGAGGTTAGCATAAGCTTACAATAAAACTATTCCTTCCTGATCTACCTACTTAAGATCATACCATATAAATACAGTGCATGTCATTAAAATCTTAGAAGAGCCGTTGTGAGTAATTAGATTGAAATGACATTTGTTGAATTCCCTATACTAAGATTAGGGAATATCACAGTAACATAAATTACTGACAAAGGCAAAACTATAAAGACATCAACTGGGAATTTACTCTGAAGATTGCCTATGTAAAAATATTTGGGAGTGCAGTGTTTGTCTCACAATGATTTCCATAGCCAATGTCTTCAACGTACAGATTTTTTAAAAATATGAATAAGCCCTGCAAACTGAGCTTTGGCTCTAAAAGTCAGATTGGAACCTTTATTTCTCATACCTCATAGCTGATACGAAGGTTTCTGCCGCACACATCAGATACTCAGTTACATCTCAGTAACTGAATAAATCCATTACTTTCACTTTATGGCCTCAATAACACAAATGTATAACCTCTTTGCCATCAGTGGATTTCCACAGGTGTTACTGACTGGGACTTAAAAAACAATTTTGCTGATTATGTTTGAGTTGGAGTAGAGTCTAGCCACTCCATCTTTGGGTATGTCTACACTATAGCATTATTTTGAAATATCTTATTTCAAAATAGTTATTTTGATATAGCTTATTTTGAAATAACGCATCTACACACAAAATGCATTTTGAAATAGTGTTTTGCTATTTCAAAATAGCGTGTCCACACTGAGTGGACGCTGAATTACATTTAAGGCCGGCCAGAACCAGGTCCGGCAGGGCATCAGGTCAGGAGTTACTTTGTGTGGCTGCTGCCTGAGGCTATCTGAGGCCTTTGCTTAAAGGGACCCCCCTTCCGCCCCGGACAGCTTTCCCTGCTAGCTTGCTTACTTCAATATGGGACAGCAAAGCATTTTGTCTCTGTGTGCTCTGGTTGCCCTCACTTGGGACACCACAGCACTCTGCAACATGGAGCAAGAACCACCCCTGGGCACTCTCGTGCTTCTCATGGATGCGATGCTGCGAGCCTGGCTGCACTTTCTGCAGGCTGCCATCTGGGAGGTCCATCGGGGGGCTGTCAGTATCCAGGAGACCCTGCAGGAGAGCTTCTACCCTGAGGAGCACTAAGAGCCTCCCTGGTCTGCCCCACTGGGGGCTTGTGCCTCATTCCTCCCTCACGTCCTTCCACTTACCTCTCCCTAACCCTCCTTCTTGATGTCAAATAAAATACATGTATTTTCATGAACACAAACTCTCTTTATTTAATAAAACTGGGGAGGGGGGGATGAAACTCTGGTGATACTGAGGAAAGGAGGAGGGAAAGGGAAGAAGAGAGGGTGAGAGAGGTGAGGGGGAAACCTGGGAGGAGGGAGCTGGAAGGGGGAAGCAAGGGGAAGAAGGGAATGGGGAAGCTCAGGGCTCAGGTTTGGGAGTCTTGCTGGACCAACTTGATTTTCATGCATGTTTGCATGTGGCCAGGCTGGCAGCTATCCTGCCATAAACGGCCGCGTTCCTCTGTCTAGTGCGGAGATCATGGACGTTGGGGGCATCCCCCCAACCTGAATAAAGTCTATGATCTTCACCCTGAATCAGGAAGGAGCCCACCTTCTCCAGGCCCTGGCAGGCTCATTAAAAAAAAGGTGCCATTTTTACAATAAAAATGTACAACTGCTTTTTAATGGTGACCACTTTACATTAGTTTAGTTTAGTGTTTTCCAGTTGTTGAAAACAGGCAGCTCCACAGAGCAGTTGTACTCTAGGTCCTGGTCTACAGTAAAGAGTTATTTTGAAATAACCCCCTTATTTTGAAATAATAAATGAAGCGTCCACACTACAAAACCCGTTATTTAGAAATAACAGGCTGGTTATTTCGAAATCTGCACTTCTGCTTTTCTCAAGGAATAATGGCTATTTCGAAATAGTGTTAGTGTGGACACTTCGCTGCTCTGCTATTCAAAATAATTATTCACCAAAGTAATTCAAAGTAATTACTCCCCAGTGTTTCCTGGGGCTCTATGTTGAGGTAGCATGTCCACAATAATTGAGCTTGCCTTGGACTAATTTCGGGGCTCCCTGTAGTGGAGACATACTATTTTGATTTTGTTATTTCGTGCATTATTATTTAGAATTTTGTTATTTTGAAATAATTTCTTAGTGCAGACGTGCTCTAGCAAGTTACTATAAAACATGGTGTAACCCCAACAAGTGGAACCGATCTTGGTACCTCTGGTGGTTAGTGCATTAGATGCATTTTTTATCGACTATTCGATTGGTCAATACGGTGCCTACGCCTTTGAAGTGTAGCCATAGCTCTAGGGTTGCAACAGCCCTAGCTACACTTAAAAGGCCAAAGCGCTGTGTTGAGCGTGGGTTCTGCTGGGGACTCCCCCACTGACCCCGGGCTTTGCGCAGCACTGCCGCTTTGAAACACATATGCAGCCTGACACCAGGTTCCCCAGGGCGTTTCAAGGTAGCATCACCACACTGAGCCCAGGGTCAGCAGGGGAGTCCCCAGCTGATCCCGGGCTTCACGTGGTACTGCCACTTTGAAATGCTGTAAGGAGCCTGACGCCAGGCTCACCGTGGCATTTCAAAGCAGCAGCACTCTACAGAGCCCAGAGTCTGGCCCCAGACTTCAAGTGGCTCTGCCACTTTGAAGTGTTCTCTCCTCTCCACCCCCCTTGCTGCTTCTTTATGTATTGATTTAAACAATATATTTGTTACCGAAAAGCTAGATAAGCAGTGAATAATGTATGTAATTGATATAAGTAGTAATAATATCCAAGTGCACTTCACTTCAATTTCATTCCATCTTCAAAGGACTTTCTTCTTCCTCTTCTGTGCAAGGTGTCCCTCTATCATTACTCTTTCATCTTCTCCTTTGGATTTCTCCTGCCACTTCCACCTCTCAGTCGCACTGAGTACTCTGGTCACCCTCTGCACCTGAGGCTTGCCTGACCTGATCTGTTTGCATAGCATCCACTCTAATCTCGGTGCTTTGACTCACAAATCTGCTTCTACACACTTTTTGTCTCCTGTTATCCAGTCCCATGTTTGTGACTTTGTCTCTAACAAGCAGTCATGAATGGCCCACATCAATTCAGGTATAAACATGACATGTGCTCTTCCTCCAGCCCTAGAACATGCTGTATAACATTCCCAGAGTGAGGGAAGCAGGGCTATGATAGGATAGGTGTCCCCTCAGAATTCCCACAGTCATCTGCTGCCTTATATCTTCCTTGCGCTGCTTGAGAGAGGCATGAAGGGATTTAGAGGAGGTCCAGGATATCACCTAAGCATTTCTCTCCTCCAGCATGTCCAAAATGGAACTGCTAAAATTATATTTTGCACACTTTTATGAATCTACCCTCTTTCAGTCTTTCCGATGGTTCCACTTGGCTCAGCAAAATAGGGTTGCCAGGTGTCCGTTTTTTGCCCGGACTATCCATTATTCGGGTCCCCTGTCCAGTAAAAAAAAAACAACAGAAAATACCAGACATGTAAAATGTCCGGTATTTCCTGTTTCCCTCAGACAGAAGCCCGGCAGGGACAATTTTCCCCTGACGTGTCTGGCGGGGGCAGGGGAGTGAGGAGCGCGGGGCCATTTTTTGCTCAAAAGACTTTTTTCCTGGTGGGTTTTTTTTTGGTGGGGGGGATGTTCTGTATTTCTTGTTAAACCATCTGCCAACCCTACAGCATAACAATTTTTAACTTCTGTTCCTTGCTTTCAAGGCCCCTACTTAGTTCTACATCCCATTTCTAATCACCTCACAATCCACGCCTTACAACATCCCAAGACATAGTACATTTCCCCCCCCCTTTTTCCATGCTTCTCCCATCTACCTAGAAGGGTTTTACATTTCCAGTGAATTCGATCCTTTACCCCTTGTCATTCAGATTAATCCACTTCTTTTCCTGACTGTATAAAGCATTTTCACAAAGAGCACTTTTTCTGCGAGATCCTCAAATACCAACTTACATCAGTGAAACGCTCTCTCCACCACAATATTTCAGAAAAGGAAAATTAGAGGAGAAATACTTGTCATGCCAAAAATACTGTACGTTAACAGCTTCCTCTTTCTAATTGTACTATCTCATTTGTATCTGTTGTAATCCCTCTAGTGCAGGAACTGTCTTGAACATAGGCTAGCACTGAATTATACCATTGACACTTTAGAATTAAAAATAATATTATAATAGCCTGGATGTTGACACACTGCTACATATTCTTGGATCTCTCACTGACGACTATTACACAGTAAACGATGCTGCCTGGCTAGTCAGAAATACTGAACAAAAATGAAGAAATGTTTTTCAAATTGATTATAAGAGGCTTCATCTTCAGTGCGAGATCTTCTGGCAGAAAATATGCTAATGAGGAAATCATTAGTATAAGCTGCAATCTCATTAGCATATTTTCTGCTGTTTCTTTTTCCGCAAAGGGTTTTTGCGCAAAAAGAAGCAGTGTGGACAGGGTTTTTGCCAGAGAGGCATAAGGATCTTGCGCAAAACGGGGTTTTTGCTCAAAAAAAAACTTGCACAAAAAAAAACGGAAGAAAATATGCTAATGAGATTGTGAATTATGCTAATGAATCCCTCATTAGCATATTTGTTGCTGGAAGATCTCGCAGTGAAGATGTAGCTTTAATGTATTAGAACCATAGGGACAATTAAGTGCGACTTCTAGTTTAAGTGAACCATGGAACAAAGCTCTATAGTACTGTTGAAGAAAATATTTGTAACATTTTTTTCTGTCCTATTTGGTCTTTAAGAGGAGATCAAATGTGGGATAGCGGGGAGAGCAGCAATATTCTTCCAAGTTTCACTCACAAAACAATCTTCATTAAGTTGGGACACAAAATTACTCACTACTCACAGAAGATGTTCAAAATCTAGTTCAATCATGGTTATTTTGCTGAGCTCCATTGGGTTTGGAGTGGGCTTGGGCTTATGATGTTATCAGCTGAAGTCTCATCTTGCCTTAAGGCCACAGAATATCAGTTGCTATGCCACCATCTTAGCCATTTGCTTCTCCAGTGCAGACACTTTTGTTGAAAGAACTGGAATCATTTCTTGATCTCCGTGTGTAAACAGCTTCCCTCCCTCCATTTTCTCAGAGGGGATCAGCTAATGTTAAAAGCATAAGGGTGCAGAGACACATAGCTCAGTCCCAGTCTTTGAACTGCTGAATGTCAGGAAATTGCTAATCATGTATTTAAAGTTTTATTTACAATGTTTTATTTACAAAGATAATCACTTGTATTCCTTGAGCTGTTACTGATTGTACACACTGTATCTGAGTCACTCAATACCATCCCAAGAACACACTAAGGTAGGGTTGCCAGATGGTTTCATCAAAAATACCGGACACACTTGACATTACAGGCAGTCCCCGGGTTACGTACAAGATAGGGACTGTAGGTTTGTTCTTAAGTTGAATCTGTATGTAAGTCGGTGTTGTAAAGCAGGCTTTTTCTGTCCATGGCCTTCGCGTATAGCCCATCCTGCCACACAAGGCCCCTCACACAAAACCCAGATACTCAGAGGAGCATGGGTAGCACAATGCAGTTTTGTGAATGGAATTTGATCTTATAGGCATTCTGGGACTCACAGGCGCCAAAAAAACAGGGAGGTGAGCATGACTGGATAGTGCTTACAGATAAGCCTCATTTGACCGTAGCTTGACCAGTCTTAGGGGTAAGGGAAAAAGTAAACATAGGGTAATAAAACACAATTGTCTTACACTAACTATGCCCCATCTGGTCCTGTCCACGAGGGGATCACGCATACATCATGAAAATTCCTATAGGGCAGTATTGTTATACTACCTCATCACTAGCCTATCAGGCCCTGCCAAATGCAGACCCTAGCATGGCACAGACACCGAAGTTTTGTATAAAAGACCCTCAATCCCTTTGTTCGGAGGTTCCGTGTATTGAGGGCATGTGTCTTTTTTTTTTTTTTGCCCGGCTAAAGGATTGATCACCCTGAGGCTGCCTCCCCACCCTTCGAATCAAATATAGCGGTGCACGAGTCCTGAGCATGCTCCGAGTTCTAGTGTGTCTTTATGTTGTTATCGTTGCAGGATTTGTAAGTATTGCTTAAATTTATTAATTGGTGGTTTAGTTAATAGTTAAGCTGTATTAATTATATCTTATAATCCTGTGAAGTATAAGGAAGTCATATTAATTGTATTGTATAGATAGTGTGATTTTGTGCAATGTGAAAGGGTTAAGCTTTAGCCCAGGTATTAGTGTTAGAAGAAAAACCTTTGAGTTGTCAACTTGTAACAGTAAAAAATCAATGACTAACTCCACCAGCTGTCCTAAAGTGACACTGGAGGGATTGGCTGTGGGTGGTTCTTTTATTATCATTATTTTGGCTTTGTTTTTTGTATTTTTCATTTGTATGCTACGTTGCCTTAGGCGAATTAGGGATAGTGATTTGATATAAGTGAATTGTAATCAAAGAATTGTAATCAGTTGGGTATAATTGTGCCCAAGCTTTTCTACGCTGTAAAAGTACTGAGCAATTGCTAGTTTAAACACCTACTTGTTAATTGCTGGTTTTGACCACTTAATAAAAATCGTTTGTTTCACCATCATCCAGTAGTTTTCACTGGGTAGTCGGCTTTAACCCTTGAGGCTCCCATCACATCACCGAACCAAGGTGTAACAGTCGGAACTGGCATCCAGATTCAGCCGCTGCTGAAACTGATCAGTTTCAACAGCGGCTGAATCTGGACACCAGTTCTGACTTACATACAGATTCAGCTTAAGAACCCCAGGCATCCCCAAGTCAGCTGCTGCTGAAACTGATCAGCAGCTGATTCCAGGAAGCCCGGGGCAGAGCAACTCTGCCTCGGGCTTCCTGTAGTCAGCCGCTGGTCAGTTTCAGCAGCGGCTAACTTGGGGACGCCTGGGGCAGAGCAGCTGGGGTGCTGCTGGGTTGGTCCATTAGCGCCAAGGAGCGGTGCTGCGGGACCAACCGGCAGCGCCCCACCTGCTCTACCACAGGCCCCGGGCTTTGCTCCACGTCTCCCTGGTCTGCTGGGGGGGGGCACTAGCTGCGTCCTCCCCCCCAGCAGACCAGGGAGACGTGGAGCAAAGCGGCGGAGGACCCGGGCCGGACCGCGGCGCTTCCAGATCAGCTGGAAGCGCCGCGGTTCTGGCCGGGGTCCTCCGCCGCTTTTCTCAGCGTCTCCCTGGTCTGCAGACCGGGGAGATGCTGAGCAAAGCCGCGGAGGACCCGGCTGGACCAGCGGCGCTTCCAGCTGATCTGGAAGTGGCCGCGGGTCCGGCCCCGGGTCCTCCGCCGCTTTGCTCCCCGTCTCCCTGGTCTGCTGGCTCCCCCAGCAGACCAGGGAGACGGGGAGCAGCTTTTCTCTCCCTGGAGGAGGCGGGCGGCGGGACCAGGCGTCCTGCCGCTCCAGTCCTCCGGGGCGAGAAAATCCCCGTTCGTAACTGCGGATCCGACGTAAGTTGGATCCGCGTAACTCGGGGACTGCCTGTATATCACAATCTACGTTACATCTTATTTAGAAATACCAGACATTTATATTTGCTCATTTATATTTTCTCAATTTGTTTCCTGAACAGAAAGCTCAAATACTGGACAGTCCCGTTCAAAACCGGACACCTGTCAACCCTACACTTAGGCTACATCTACACTAGAAGGTTTTTGTGCAAAAGCAGCTGGTTTTGTGCCAAAACCTGCGGAATATCCATACCTCAAATGAGCTCTTGTGCAATTAAATGGGCAGTTTAAATGGCAGAACAGAGGGCTTTTTCCTCCCTAGGTAAACCGCCTTTTCCGAGGCATAACTGCTTTTAGCACTATAGCTATTGCGCAAGAAGGCAAGTGTGGACACTCCAGTTGTACAAGAAACCCCCTATTGGAAAAAGCACAGGTGCTCTGATTGCCAGTCTGTGAATGGCTATCAGAGCTTTCTTGTGCAAGAGTGTCCATGCAGTGTAGAAGCTCTCTTGCGCAAAAGCACATTGCTTTTGCGATGTGCTTTGAGGTGTGGACGTGCTCTTGTGCAAGACGTTTTTCTGCAAAAACTCTTGAACAAAAGGCTTCTTGCACAAGAAGCATGTAGTGGAGATGTAGCCTTAATGTATACAACAGACTTCGCATACTAAAGAAAGAGATTCTTCTTCCTGCCATAAAATTTGTTGTGTGTAATGTATCGTTTGTGAGTTCAAATTAAAAAAAATATTTGCTTGGGAATGCAACCATTTTAACAAGTCTTATGAGAAGACACAGGTATTTTGTACTCTGCAGTCTAGAGGTAGCCAAAATGCATAAAATAGAAAGAAGCACAGAACATGTAGTTCCATAGTTATTTCTGCCCAATATACCACCCTGTGTATTATGTTGTAATTTTTTTTTTTTTGTAACAAGTCATTTCATTCTTCAGGATGGGCCTTAGTCTTGTTTAACCAGAAGGGTGATGATTTGGGAAGAATATGAAAATTCCTTGTGAAAAACTGAGTACTCATGCAAAACACACATGCGTTATAAAGACCAAATGAAGTGCATCAATTTATTTGCTTACCCAGAAAGGTTATTTATCACTATATACATACAGTACATAGTATTGTTTTGTAAGACAAAAATATAGTCATGTATCTGATGCACTTATTTCCATTTCATGGGGTATGTCTACACTACCCTCCTATTTCGAAATAGGAAGGTAATGTAGGCATACCGCAATTGCAAATGAAGCCCGGGATTTAAATTTCCCGGGCTTCATTTGCATAAGCGGGGCGCCGCCATTTTTAAATCCCCGCTCGTTCGAACCCCGTGCCGCGCGGCTTCCATGAGGAGTAACGGTAGTTCGAACTAGGAAGCCTAGTTCGAACTACCTAGTTCGTGCCGCGTGTAGCCGCGCGGCACGGGGTTCGAACGAGCGGGGATTTAAAAATGGCGGCGCCCCGCTTATGCAAATGAAGCCCGGGAAATTCAAATCCCGGGCTTCATTTGAAATTGCGGTATGACTACATTACCCCGCTAGTTCGAACTAGCGGGGTAGTGTACACATACCCATGGTTATTTTCTTTCAGAAACTTTGCCAAGTTGGCTAGGGATAAGATAGGGAGTTAAGCTTTCACTTCTTGTGTAAATTAAGAAAAAGTAAATTTCCCCATCCTTTTGTCCTGCAACCAGTGAAGACTATTTATTTAGGAAAGAATGCCACAATATATCTTTCTCCCTAAAAGTGGACTAAGGGGATTTCATGGGCAGATGTCGAAAGTTTTCCTTAACATACAGGACAACATTAAGCAAAGTCTATTGGAAAATTACATTTGGTTCCATATTGTTGCTCTTCAAAATGCTTGTTGATGGACTCAAGATTTTTTTCTTATTATTTATTTTATTTTTATATTTACAGGAATTGCTAAGATGGCTATTGCTATAGTCTCTGGAATTCAATAGAATTCCTACATTCATAAGAGCTCATGAGTTATGTTTATAAGTGATCACACATTTAAAGATGGCAGTGTTAGTCTGTAACTTTAAAAAACTTAAAAAAGAGTAGTCCAGTAGCACCTAAGAGACTAAGAAAAAATATGTATAGTGTAGATATTTAAGAATCTTTATCTGCATTACATTTTAGAGGGAGGTTTACAAAAATGCTTAATAGATTTAGGCATACACAGTGGACCATTGGACCCACCCAATATGGCCATTCTTACTACTCTGATCTTGACCCTGAATAGTTTAGATACATAGGCTTATACAAGAGGTTAGGTAAAAAGAGATGATCAGGGCAGGGAGAGTAGGGAAACTGATCCTGCTGCAAGACATCTGTTTTGTGACCATGTAATATTATAATGACTCCTCCTGTAATATTATAAGGCCAGAGACTGGAATGCATAGCGAAGTGCTACACTACCATAATGACAGTCATTCTTAAAGAGAAACTATCAACATAAAAACACCTGACTTCTTGACCAAAAAACCATTTCCGAACCATTTTACAAGAAACACTTAGGATTCGTGTAGTTGGAAGAAATTAGACTAATTCTGTTTCTCTCCTTTTATTCATTTTGGGCATCAGATAGTGCTTAGATAGTATGATTCATAGCGTTTTGTGTAGTCAGTTTCGACTGAGTCTTCTAAACTGTTTTTAACAGACTACATTTCAAGGGTTCAGTGTCACTTTAAACCCATGTTTCTTGAGACATACTCATTCTCTAGTCAAAGGACATTCCTTTCATTCCCTGAACTCTTGGAATGAAGGACATATGTGTAAGAATTCTGGGTCTTATTGTCAGTGTGAAAGATCATGTCCAGTGTTTAACCTCATATATGCCTATGCGGCGCCGCCCTGTATATAGGATGGTTCAGGGCGGATGCCCCAAGCCCCGGACTTTGGAGGACCCCTCAGGGGCCATCTCAATGGTCTTATGTATGAGCCTAGCTCAGGGAGACAGCAAGGGTAGGCCCCTCCCACATTCACCTGGGCATCAGGAGCTAGAGGGGCCCAACAGTGTGCTCCACTCCGCCCCACTGTCTCTTCCCATTCCACTACACTCATACACTCGGCTTCTCCATAGCAGCAGGAAGCAGAGAGCCCCGGCCCCAAGGCGCTCCACTTCCCGCTGCTGTGGAGAAGCGAGGCCCAGCAGGCTGGGAGGGTATCACGGCTGTGTCATCCAGCCCAGGATAATGCCTCAGTTTGTGGGGGGGGAAGGGAGTGGAGCAGGAGCAGGAAAGGTTTTGCCGTGGGACAGGCAGGGGTGGAGCGTGGGGGAAGGGATGGAGCAGGGGTGTGGAGTGGGTGGAGCAGAAGCAGGAACTGGGAGGGTTACTAGGAATGGTTTCCCCAGGTCCTGTGCCCTCCTTGGGTCAGCTCTGTGCCCATATATAGCATCCAAATGTACCATGGACAGTGCATCTTGTTCTGTGTCACACACAGGCCCATTGATGGGGGGAGGGGAAAGGGGAAAATTGCCCTGGGACCAAGGCTCCACCACTATTGTAGCAGCAGTGGCATTTTGAGCCCCAGGCTCTTTCAATCTCTGCCAGAGCGCCACCTCTTCCACTCAGGTGCCACCACTTCCAGAAGCACAGAACCAGTCCCCTCCCTTGACCCAGGGCCTAGCAAGTCTGCCCGTCCCCTTGGTCACACAAGTATTTGTGGGATTAAGATCTCCCAGTTTTCCTTTACATTTGGAACAGGAATTAACTGCAGTGTCTAATATACTGTAGTCTGGTGACTTTGGGTAGATAATGAATTTTTAACAATGAAATCTGTATCACAAAAATCACAGGCAGCTAGCAAAATCACATTTTGCAGTGATGAAGAAAGCAGAAGAGTTATAGATCATGACTGATATCATAAGTGATGAGATGATATAAAGTGTCATTTTCACATCAATACAATGCTTTAATTGTTCAAGTAGAACAGTAACTCTATGTTATTTAAATAGACTTATTGTCTGCTTGCACTATCTAAATACTCGATTGTACTGAGTGATTTACCTCTGCTGTCAATGTTGCTACTGACTATTGAAGAGCTGAGTGAGTCTCAGCTGATTTAAAACTACCAGGTCCAAATGAATGAAAGAAAACCCCTCAGTCTTTGAACTGAATAAAAAAAGAACTGTCTCTTTCCTTCAGTGCAGTTAATGGGTGGCTCATCTGTTCTCTGCGCTGCAGGTTCACCCAATGGCGAGAAGGTGTATCCTTTTGCCTTGTCACTGAAATATCTCTACAGGCAGTCCCCGGGTTACGACAAGATAGGGACTGTAGGTTTGTTCTTAAGTTGAATCTGTATGTAAGTCGGAACTGGCGTCCAGATTCAGCCGCTGCTGAAACTGATTAGTTTTAACAGCGGCTGAATCTGGACGCCAGTTCTGACTTACATATAGATTCAACTTAAGAACCCCAGGTGTCCCCAAGTCAGCTGCTGCTGAAACTGATCACCAGCGGCTGAATCAGGACTCCTGGGGCAGAGCAGCTGGGGTGCTGCCGGGTTGGTCCAGTAGCGCCAAGGAGCGGTGCTGCGGGACCAACCGGCAGCGCCCCACCTGTTCTACCACAGGCCCGGGGCTTTGCTTCACGTCTCCCTGGTCTGCTGGGGGGGGCCACTAGCTGTGCCGCCCTCCCCCCCCCAGCAGACCAAGGACACAGGGAGCAAAGCCGCAGCGGCGGCGGGGTGCCGCGCCTCTGAGGCTTTGCTCTGGCAAAGCCTCAGAGGTGTGGGACCCCTCTGCCTCCCCGGCTTTGCTCCAGGTGTCCCTGGTCTGTTGGAGACGGTCCCCAGCAGACCAGAGGCACCAGGAGCAAAGCGGCAGCGGCGGCGGAGTCCCACGCCTCCCCGGGTTTGCCAGAGCAAAGCCTCAGAGGTGCGGAACCCTTCCGCCTCCCCGGCTTTGCTCCAGGTGTCCCTGGTCTGCTGGAGACGATCCCCAGCAGACCAGGGGCACCGGGAGCAAAGCGGCAGCGGCGGCGGAGTCCCGCGCCTCCCTGGCTTTGCCAGAGCAAAGCCTCAGAAGTGTGGGACCCTTCCGCCTCCCCGGCTTTGCTCCAGGTGTCCCTGGTCTGCTGGAGACGGTCCCCAGCAGACCAGGGGCACCCGGAGCAGCTTTTCTCGCCCCGGAGGTCGAGGTGGCAGGACCGCTGTGCTCTGGGCGGTCCCGCTGCCTGCGAGCTCCGGGGCGAGAAAGCCCCGTTCGTAAGTGCGGATCCGACATAAGTCGGATCCGCGTAACTCGGGGACTGCCTATATATGTGATGCAGCTGAAGCAGACTGAATAATTTATTTGACAAGTTCTCCCTCTTGTTCTGCTTAGGGTAGGATTTTCTCCAATTTATTTCTTGTTTGAATTTCCTGATGGGAAATTTCTCTCATCACCTCAGTCATTGACAAACAGTAATTAGGTGTGTGTGTACATGGTTCTAGCTCTGAAGGGTGCAGAAAGTCAGCTCTTTGACTAGTGTAATTACCTTTATGTAGTGGCTCTGTCAGAGTATTCTGGGAACCCTCTTTCCTCCCATCTTTGTCAAACAGTGCCAAACTTGTGTCACTTACACTAGTTATAGAAGGGAATCCTAGAGAATACAAGCTTCACATTTGTTTTGCAGAGCCATTAGTGGGAAGCAAATATAAAAAGGGGCTGTGCCCATCCACAGCAAATACATTCTTAATTGGAATGAATACTTACAACCATTTATTTAATGCTATTTACTTGATTCTCATAGTAGTTAGTTTGGTGATCAACTAACTGCCTAATCAATGCCGGAACAGAATTTTGCATCCCTGAATTACCCTCATCACCTTTTTGTCCAATTTTATCCTTAAAGCTTTTATCGCTTTTTTTCTTTGCCAGGGACAAAGTGTGTTTTTTGTTTTTTTAACAGTACTGGAGACCTGTTTTAATAAATGCCTGTTAGTTAAAACTGAGAGATGTATACCTATTTTTAGTTAACCTGATTAATGTGAAAACAGAGCCATTGATTGCAACAAAATTAGCTACAGAAAAACAAATCCAGTGGCACCTTAAAGACTAACCATTTGTTATGGCATAAGCTGGTACATAATGACATATATCACACTAGTAGATGTGCAGGTGAACGAACCTTTGATGGTATGGCTGATGTGTTTAGCTCCTATGATGGTATCACTAGGATAGACCCAGGAACCAGTCCCTGTAACTAACTCCATTGCCATCTCTGCCCATGCACCTACCCATTAAAAAGGAATAGGCACTTCACTTATATATCACAGGTGGACTTGTGCAGAGTGGACTTGGCACTCCTGACCAGTCCCGAATGAGAGAATTTGCCGGACCAAGGATGGTGTCCTGCCACCAGTCCCAAGCCCCATCGCCTACTGCTGGCAGGCTGCCCCAGCAACCACCCTGCCTCACCCTCCTCTCTCCCCCAAACCTGTCTGTGCTGCTTGTCCAGCTGCTTCTGGCTTACTGAGCCAACACAGGCTCTAGCTCTGGCTTCTGCCGCAGGGATCCAGCCCTGTGCACCCAAGGGCAGTTGTGGGGCTCCAGCTCCAGCCCAGCCCAGGCCCACACTCTAGCGTGTTGCTGCAGGGCTTTGGCCCTGCACACTAGCGGGGTGCTATGGGGCCCTGGCCCCAGCCCTATGCTCCAGGAGCTGCTGCAGGGCCCTGGCCCTAGGCTGCCACAGGGCTCAACTCCAGCCCCATGCTCCCAGGAGCTGCCACAGTGCTCTGTCCCCACTCTCCTGGGGGGGAGTCAAGAAACTCTGGCCCCACGCCAACTCATGCTGCCGAGGGACTCCAGCCTGGCCCTTTGCTGCTGTGGGCTGCTGAAGGCTGCCACAGAGCTCTGGCCCTAGTCCCTCCTGCCCTTAGGCTCCTGTGCTCTCTGGTCCTGCTATACAAGGGATGTTGCCAGACCTGAGTGCTGGGTTTTGGAGGTACAACCTGTACAGTAATTTTTGCAATACTGACTGATCCTTCCTGATCAGAATCTCAGAATGTAGCTCTGCGATGATTTTAAAGGTACACACCATTGCAAGCACTGTTGAGAGTTTTAAACCAAGATATTTGTATCTGCATTTGAAGAAAGTATTCACTGTTGGACAAAAAGGGCTGCTGAATGTATAAAAGCCAGCATTTGGAAAGGGAGACATGTCTGTGATGCAGAGCCTCTTGACTAGGCTGGTAGGTTAAGTCTCTGGTGAGGATTGTGGCTACTGTAGAAAAGGACCACAGGATCGACTGATTGAAGTCAACGTGATTTAAATCAGCAAGCGGGAAACCTCAGTTTAAATAATCAATTTTAACTATGTTTTGCATTTGTACTTTGTAGATATTTTCCCGAAGGCTAATTCTTATTGGTGAATAACCATGAAAACATGTTGATGTTTAAATTTGATGGTGTTTTTTGCCAGTTAGGAGGATCTACTCTATCTATTTATTTAACCATTGTGTTGCTTTACCTACATTTATCATGAGTCCAAAATTTTACATTTGCTGTTATTTAAGAAAATGGTGAATGACTCATTCCTTTAATAGATGAAGATGTATATCTTACTTGTGATGTGTTTAGATAAAAGCCATCCCACTCTCAAATTTCCTAGACCAATGGTATTGTCTTGCAGGTTCTCGTCTCTTTCCCTCTACATTTGCAGAGAGGGCTAACTCATTAGTGGAGTAGTGGGAAGGAGCTTTTCTTACCACAAGCTGTGGGCAGGCAGATGAGTTGTCTTTTAATTTGTGGAGTCATGTAACTCCTCCATTCTTGCTCCCACATTCTTTACAGTGTGGCAGGCCATTGTATTACAAAGGAACTTGAAAAACAAAGAGCAGCCCTGTGGCACCTTAGGGCATGTCCACACTATGAAGTTATTTTGAAACAACTCCTCTTATTTCAAAATATCAAGGCAAGCGTCCACACTACCAAGCCCGTTATTTTGAAATAAAGGGCTTGTTATTTCGAAATAATAGCTCCTGCTTGGCTGTGTCTACACTACAAAGAAAAGTCAGAAAAAGATACGCAAATTGCACTTCGCAATTTGCGTATCTTTTTCTGCTTTTCTTCTGAAAGAGGCTTTTCCAACATTTGGCCCGTCTACACGGGGCCAGATGTCAGGGGGAAAAAACTCTTTCAGAACATCCCTTCTTCCTTGTAAGGAATGCTGGAAAAACGCGTCTGCTTTTCCAACATTTTTTTTCTTTCGAAAAAGTAGACATGTTCCTTGAATGGAACAGACATGTTCCTTAAATGGAACAGAGCTTTTCCAGGATCCCGGAAAAGTTCTGTAGTCTAGACGTACCCTTAGTGACAAGGTTTAGCAGTATTTCAAAATTGTTATTTCAGGAGTTATTATTTGAAAATAACTTATTTTGAAATAACTCCCTAGTGTAGACATGCCCTTAGAGAATTACAAATATATTGGGACATGAACTTTCTTGGGTAAAACCCAATTCATCAGATGATTTGGAGTTGAAATCACAGAATCCAGAGTACATATAACAGCAAAAGCAGTTACCTGTTAATTTTAGGACCAGTGTTAAAGACACTAATTGAGTCAGGCTGGATGTGTCCCATTCATAGCTTTTGATGGGTAAATGCATATGTCAAAGGCAGGGGAAATTGCATTTGTAATGTGTAACCAGTTAATATCTTTAATTAAGCCCAAGTTGATAGGGTTGGATTTGTAAATGAATTTCAGTTCAGCTGTCTCCTTCTGTAATTGGGTGATAAAATTCCTTTGGAGAAGAATGTCTACTTTTTAAACCCATGATTGCGTAATCAGGCAGGTTAAAATGTTCCCCTACAGTTTTATGTGTGTTACCATTCCTGATGTCTGATTTGTGTCCATTGATCCTTTGTCACAGCAACTGTCCAGTTTGGCTAATATATATAGCAGAGGGGCATTGCTGGCATTTGATGGCTTAGATCATATGTGTATGAGCTGCTGAAAATGAATCAGCACACCATCTATAGGGCTGTGTCCAGACTCAGGGTTTTTTTCAAAAAAAGTAGCCTTTTTTCGAAAAAACTTCACCTGCGTCTAGGCTGCAGCTGTGTTCTTTCGAAATTAAATCGAAAGAACGCAGCTTTTCTTTTGACGGTGGTAAACCTAATTTCTCGAGGAAGAACGACTTTTTTCGAAAGTGCTCTTTCGAAAAAAGGCATTCTTGAATGCAAACAGGGTTTTCGAAAGAGAGCTTCCAGACTGCCTGGGTGCTCTCTTTCGAAAAAGCGGCTTGCTTTTTAGAAATTTCCGCTTGCAGTCTAGACGCTCTTTTTCGAAAGAGGCTTTTTCGAAAGTATCTTTCGAAAAAGCCTCTTTCGAAAGAGGCTTGCAGTCTAGACATAGCCTAGGAGTGTCACGGGCAGGGGGAGAAGGAGAAAAGGAGGAGGAAATTCTGTTGCCAGCTCAACCAAGTTCTTATGTGATTTTAGATTAAGTCGCTACCTCTTTGAGCCTCAGTTTCCTCATGTGTTAGATAAGGATTATATGGTATGGTAATGATTTGAGGATTAATCCACAGATGATTGCAGTATACTTTGCATTCCTTCACTGGAATGAACACAATGGAAATTCCAGCTATCTTTATCATATTTTTGCATGTTTATGATGAAAACAGGGAGAAGGCTGCCTCTGTGGTTAAGGCACTGCCCTGGGACTCAAGAGAACGGGGTTCCATTCCTTTCTCTGCTTCAAGTCTCTCTGCAACCTTGAACAAATGAGTTAAATCTCTCTTGGTCTCAGTTCACTGTCTGTAAAATGGGAATAATACCTATTTTCCAGCACTTTTTTGCCTGCATTATGTACTTTGATTCTTCGGAGCAGGGATGGTCTTTTACTACACATGCAGATAACCTCTAGCCCATTGGGGCTTCTAGGAGCAGCGTATCCTCACCATGGTAAATTCCAAAGGAAAGAGGCCTTCTTGCATATTGAGCACCACCCTGCTCAATCTCTGGCAAGGTGCTTATGGAGCTTGGATTGCATAGTCAGCTTATGTCCATCCCTGGAGCAAGTGTAATACACCAGTAATAAATGGTGAAAGGATGCAATTTCAAATATTTTAGCATTTGGAGATTGATTGCATACATTTAAGATTCCTTTTTTCCACAATATTTTTCTAACTTGGAAGGATAGAAATAGGATGGGGTTTCCACTATTTCCTAATGGCGTTGGCATTTGAGCACTGAACTCTTTGGACGCCTTTCTGAATTCAGCCTTAAGCAGTTATAACACTGTCCTGTTGGAATGCTGCATGCTCCACTGTTGCCCTATGAAGAAAGAGACTTTAGTAAATATTCCATTTAACAAAGTAGTTCAGATTGCTTCGTGCAATCATTTGGAACATAGGTGCAACAAAGCACTTAAACGTGTGCTTAAGTCCCTGCCTATTCAATAGTAAGGATGTAAAGGAGTAGTTGACTACCTGATAAGCCTGTGCATATGGGGTACTCCAGTCGACTACTCACATTCCTCCCCCCCGACATTTCTGCCTCTGTATCAGAGGAGGCGGGGGGGGGGGGGGGAGCAGGAGCCAGTGCTGGAGGGAGCTGGTTTAAAAGCTGGTTCCCCCCAGCACCATCTCCGTGGTGCTGCCCATTCCAACCCACCCCAAACACTGCTGCCTCTCTCAGGCCAGGTCACCGTGGGCAGGGGCTGCTTCACAGCAGCAGTCCCTGTGTGTGAGGAGTCTCAGTGGGAAGTTGAGACCTCACCCCCATTCACAGGGACTGCTGCCATGCAGCAGCCCGTGTGCGTGGTGATCCGGCTGCAGGTAGAGGCTCTTTGCAGCAGCATTCACTGGGCGTGGGAGGTCTCAAATCCCCGGTAGGACCCCCACGCACAGGGGTGTGTGTGTGACAAAATCCTGCTGTGGCTCTGCAATTTAAAATGCAGTAGGAGCCAGGGGGCAGTCTCCCCGGCTCCTACTGCCTTTTAAAATGCAGAGCCATAGTGGGGTTTGGTCCTGCACCTGGCGCAAGTCGGAACTGAGCTGGGCTATCTATCAACTGATCGAGTGGTCAATAAAAATTTTGTTGGCAATTCGATTAGTTCAATACCTGCATTTTAACATCCCTATTCAATAGAGTGCTTAAATATGTGCCTTAAGTTTAGCATTTGTATTGGGATGGATTCAAGAACGTGCTTCAGTGCTTTTCTGAATTGGGGCCATATTTTGTCCTCTGTGTAACAAAAGGGTCAGTATTAGTTGTGTTACTAGGTGAGAGACCCAACCTGTTGTATTTCTTGTTGAAGTTAAGATTAAAAACAGGGCTGTCCTTAGGATTTGTAGGTTTCAGAGGGATAGCCACATTAGCCTGTAACTAAAAAACCTTTAAAAAGCCCCAATGGTCCTGTAGCACCTTAGAGACTAACAAAAATATATAAATAGTATCATGAGCTTTTGTGGGCACAGCCTACTTCTTCAGCCTACTCTATTAGCGTCTTTTAGTACAAATACATGAATTAAAATGGTGTTTTTTTTCCTTTCAGTCCTCCTTCTCCCCTCTTTTTCTGCTTTATATTTCAAACTCTGGGCCCCTTGCTCCATATTTGTCATCTGAAGAAGCGTGTTGTGTCCACTAAAGCTCATGATACTATTTATATATTTTTCTTAATCTCTGAGGGTATGTCTACACTACCCCCCTAGTTCGAACTAGGGGGGGTAATGTAGTCATACGGAGTTGCAAATGAAGCCCGGGATTTGAATTTCCCGGGCTTCATTTGCAGAAAACCGGCCGGCGCCATTTTTAAATGCCGGCTAGGTCGGACCCCGTGCTGCGCGACTACACGCGGCACGGACTAGCTAGTTCGGATTAGGCTTCCTAATCCGAACTAGCTGTATACCTCGTTCCACCGGGTTCATTTGCACCTCCCGGGCTTCATTTGCAACACCGTATGACTACATTACCCCCCTAGTTCTAACTAGGGGGGTAGTGTAGGAAGCCTAAGGTGCTACAGGACCATTGTTGTTTTTTAAGTTTTCTTAGGATTTATGGTGCCTTACGCAGTGCTATTAAACTAGTGCCTCTGTGCCTATTAGTACCTGAGGGGATGTTTTTAGAGATGTAATTTTATTATTTTCAGCAACAACAAATGAAATATTTTTAAAACGAATTTTAAACTGAGGTCCTGAGATTAACACAGTAAATTCAGAAACTGACAGTCTATACCCGAGGTTGGCAAATGCCTGTTAAATGACTTAATTGCCACTTGAATGGCTCTTTCACAGATTTGATGTTTTGCTGATACGTAAAAAAGCCTGCCAGACCTAAGTTAACTAGATCCTCTATTGAGGAAGCAGCGCCACAGAACAGGGATAGGAAGAGGAAGGTGGGTGGACATTCAGACCCACAGATGCCTTAAAACTTTGGGTGCCCTACACAGCTGCATATTCGGCATATGGGTGGCTCTGATAAAAATGTCTAAGAACACTATTTAAATTGCTCTCTGTTGGAGAGGCATAGTCACTCTCATAATTTCGATGAATATCATCATTTAATTTGATAGTAAACTTTTAAGGTTAATGTAATGATCTTTGTACTAAAACGGGGTAAGCAGGACAACCTCCATGGGCTGGATCCGGCCCGCCAAGTTGGTGGATCCAGCCCATGGCCGCTCTGCGGCTTCCCCACCCCCAGGCCAATTGAGACCTGGGGACAGGGGAGTGTGCAAAGTCTCCTTCCTTGCCAGGGGTGGCACCAGAGGGGCTCAAAGACTTCATGCTCTCCCCCACCCCCAGCCCAATCAGAGTCTGTAGGAGGGTGGAGCATGAGAAGTTTTCTGGCCCCACCCCTTACACTCAAGGCCCCACCCCTGCCATGGTGGCCCGGGGCCACTTCACAAATTTATGAAGTGGCCCCCCCTTTAAAAATTGTTGCCCATCCCTGTACTAAAACAACAACCAAGGCTTTGGGCTTTTTAAAAATTTTTGGATTTGTCTGCTTTTTCTCAGGAGTACCTGCTGTTTACTCTCAGTTGGGCACCCAAGAATAGAGGCCATTTTTTTTGCAAATCATTAGTCATTTTTTTGCAAATCTTCATTCAGGGTTAGACAATGTTGAGTAGAGGGATATTTTCCCTCCTTACAATTCACTCATTTGCTCCTTATAATTCTCAAGCTTGTAGCGCCTAAAAATGTCTCAAGAGAAGCTCATTGGTCTTTCTAAAAGGCGCTTATTCCAACCCACTGCTTTCAGCTCTTCTGAAGCATGTATGGTGAGTATTGGTCTGTACTTATAATCGATTTTATCTGTATTTTCAGGATCAAACTGAATATGTCCAGTAAAAGGCATATACTATAAGTTTGTTTGCCAAACACTTCTGCCTCCTTCCTTGGTCCGGGAAAACATTTTGTAGAAATAGAAAAAGCAAATGAATAGTTTCCCCAGTCCCTGCACACCCTCCCTTGGGACATGGGGTTTATTACAAGCCAAGGGGAACATTTTTATGGGAGCCCTTTGTTGAAACATTGGCAGCACATCACTGGACTAGTTGCCGATACAGATGGAATACTTTGCAGCACAGATGGGTTCTCAGTATTTGAGGAAGAAGGAAGATACTTTATATACACTAGAGTGGGAGGGGGAGGGAGCCATTCCAAGCATATGGAGTGGTATGCAAGAAGACTCTTTTTGTACTTAGCACAGTTTGTTGCACTTGGAGTACAGCAACTTCTCCCTTCCCCCTTCACTCCCTGTGAGCTGGTTGGGAAAGTATAATCATGATGCACAGCAAGTGTTTAAAATTATTGTATTACTTTAATTGGTGGAAGTAATGCATACAGACATAATAACACCAAAGACATGGCCTACAGCAGCCTACATTCCTATGTTTATAAGTGACTGTTACATCCCAGGAACTGAAAGCTACACCAGTCAGAGCCGTACTATATAAGTCCCAGGACCAGTGCCAAACAGCACTGCTGGAACAGGGAGTCTGTTAACATTTAAGGTTTGTTGTCTTACGAACAACTATGCCTAGAGAGAAATATTTCCCATCAGTGGGAAGCCAGTAATTTTCCAACAGTGTATAGCATCCATATCTCACCATGGTGAGCCTTGAGTGTAATGGCACCATTTTGATACCATCTTGCCTTCTTTCCTTTCCCTCCTCCCCCACCCTTTAATTCCAGATTCATTTTAGGGAGGACTAATTCTGTGCATCACCTGAGAGTTTGCAGTCTTGTCTTTCAGTCATATAAGGTGTTAGTATCTGACCTGAAGTGTATTGGTAAAATTTTGATGGAATTGTCACAGTGTCTGGAGTGGTTCATCACCATGAGTACCAATCTCAGAGCAGGCACCCCAAGCAGATGGTGTGTTCTATAAATAGATTTCACCAACCCAGTAACAAATATGCACCCGTGTATAACTGCATCCGTGGGGTCAAAGACACTCCCTCTGGGCTCTCCAGCAATGTTTCCTCTAATTTTTTCCCCATCCGTGTGCAGCTGCAGCCCCTAAAACCTGTGCGTAGTGCCCTCTATCTGGTGGGGGAGGGAGTAAGCATCTCTATGCACTTCCTTTCCTCTTCTCCCTCCTCTCCCCCTGCGTGTGCCTGCAGGCTAAGGATGTTAAGGACTAGTCGACATATAAGCAAATGCTTATCGGATAGTCGAGTCGACTAGTCAATTCCTTCTCCCCTTGCTGCCTCTATCAGATAGCAGCATCAAAAAGGTGGGGGGAAGAGGGATGTTTCAAAGCATCAGCGCCACACGGAGCCCGTACCTTTGAAATGGCGCTTTGAAACGCCACCGCAACGTTTGTCCCCAGCTGATCTTGGGTTCCAGCATAGCGCACAGAGTCTGGGATCAGCTGAGAACTCCCCAGCTGACCCCAGGCTCTACACAAATGCCATGGCAGCATTTCAAAGGGGCAGTGCTGCAAGGAGCCCGGGGTCAGCTATGCGGCGCTGCCCCTTTGAAATGCGGCCGCGGCATTTGTGTGGAGCCCGGGGTCAGCTGGGATCCCAGGTCCCAGTACAGTGCGCAGAGCCCGGGGTCCCCAGCTGCCCTGGGCTCCGCGTGGCATTTCAAAGCAGCAGCGCAGCATGGAGCTCGGGGTCATCGGGGGACTCTGAATACCCCGCCGACCCCAGGCTCTTTGAGGGCGCTTCTGCTTTGAAATGCACAAGAACCCCCGCTGGGGACTCTTGTACATTTCAAAGCAGGCACCCACGTGCACCCTGGAGTCAGCTGCACTCAGAGTTCCGCATTCCTCTTTGAAATGTACAAGAGCCCCAGTGGAGGAATGCAGAAGCGCCTGTCAGCTAGTTGAGTAGTCAATGGAAATTCCACCGACTACTTGACGAGTAAATTACTCAATATTTAGCATCCTTGCTGCAGGCTCCACTTCTGCCATTCCCATTGGCTGGGAATCATGACCAATGAGAGAGAGAGAGAGAGCAGTGCATACCAGTGCAGGGCCACACATAGCCAACTTTTCCCCTCCCAGGAGCTGCACCAGGTAAATGCCCCAATCCCATGCTTCCTCCTACACCTTCACTCTCTCCCGGACCCTGCTCTCCTACTCTCAGCCTGCTTCTGCACCCTACCTCCTGCCCGTACCCTGCACCCCAGCCTACTCCTGCACCCTACTTCCCATCCAAACCTCAAACCCTCATCCTGCTCATGAACCCTGCCTCCTACTCAGACCCTGAACTCCCACCCCCTGCTCCACTCTGCCTCCTGCCCAGACTATACATCCCCATCCCGCTCCTGCACCCTGCTTCCCACCAAGACCATTCATCCCAACCTCAACCTGCTCCTGCACCCCACCTCCCACTCAGATGCTGTACCCCAATACTCAGTCAGCACCCGCACCCTACCTCCCACCCAGACCCAACTCACCCACCCCCAGCCTGCTCTTGCACCCTACCTTCCATCCAAATCTTGCATGCCCTACCTTCTGCACAGACTGTGTGCGCCCATCTTACTCCTGCACCCTACTTCCTGCCAACACCCTGCCTGCATCCCCATCCCCAACTTATCCACACCCAGATCCCACATCCCCATTATGTTCCCCAGCAGCCCCCTCCTGCACACTGAACCCCTCATTTTTGGCTCCACCCCAGATCCTATGAGACCCCACAAAATCCATTAGTCCCATGCACCCAGAAGAGTTAACTTAGGCCTGGCATATGACATTTTTGTAGAAACATTGTTCAAAATAATCAAAATGAGCATCTTGTTTAGACCACCTCAAGGTGTTAACCCCACATTTAATTCCTTCCCAACCACAACTCCCCTCCCCCATTATACAAAAATATTAAGCAATTTTTATGTAGCAAAAAATGACAGAGAATTAATCCTCCAAAGAAGTAATTGCTTAAGAACGAGATGGGGATTCCTCTCACTAATTGGAAACTCTGTAATTTTGCAGCCTCACTAAAAACAATATGAGAGTAGCATCACTTTGCTCCACAATTGTCAGTAAAGCTCCTATACAGCTTAATATGTTTTTTTCTCCAATTGATTTCTGCTAACAGTCTGTACCACAACTGGGCTTTCTCCCCTTTCCCCATGTCCCAATCTAATTTGGTTGTCTAGGGACTGTGAGACTTGAGAATAACAAACTATAGTCCACTGTCCTCTTTTAGCCTGTGTTTAGTGAATCAGCCTTAGAAAATAAATATTTCACATGCTGGACAGATGAAGGATTTCACACAATTGCAGATTGCTTCCAAGACAACCAATTCTTGTCACTTGAATGGCTGAAACATAAATGCAATGTTGAAAACAAAGCTTTTTATGTTTCTTCGACTCTGTGATTTTATATGTAAAGCATTATCCATCTCCCTCATATCCCTTCAGCCACCAGTAGATACGGAAAAGCTGTTAGCATTAACAAGTAATACAAAACCATTTATAACCTGAATCCATTCTTTCTTCCAGTCAAGATGGGATGAAAAATATCATGCCACTTCACAAGTTTAGAATAAATATTTGGGGACTTGAATTGCTTTGGTTAGTGCCCATAAATCCTCAATCGGCAACAAATGTATCCAAATGTAGTTTGGATCTATAAATCTATAATTACATATAGATTATACTGTTTCCCTACTACAATGAGCAAAATCTGGATAGGTCTTTCCCCCAAAATACCTCACTGCCATCATCCTAAAGTAGTGGTTGTTCTTACTGTTTGGATTTACACTATTCTTTCCTTTGGGCAGTTACTTGAGAAAATAATAACAAGCAGTCTTCAATCACACACATGATTTCTAATAGCATCTTTGACCTCTTCCAATCAACAGGTCATGATAATGGACAAAGTGCAGTTCGTGCTCATAAACACTCTTCCCCATCACACATATCGATGCCGTGGTCTTTAAAGCTAGCTAGCAAACTCATTATCTCGCTTTTCTTAGTCCTCCCCCATAGAGCTCATTATTATAACTGGCAACTGCGTCTCTTCCAGGAAAGCTGCTCCCACCTGGGGAACGATTCAGCTGCCCTGTCTCCATGCTGTGCTCTGCTGCCCAACCAAATCTTGAGCCACATCAAGGATCCAGTGTTAAACTTTCTGTAGACCCTCAGTGAGCTGGACCCTAGCAATCGCAGCAACCACCTCTCTTTCCTCGCAGGCAACCAGAACAATTGTGAGGAGGAGGTGTCTGATGGAGAGTGGGCTTTCTTAGTAGTAAGTTTTCACCTGTGGAATCTTATCCCACACATCTGGGTGAGCTGAGATTTCCTGTGTGTAATATTAGATTTGCCTCTTTGTGAAGACCTACTCCTAATACAGTAGTTGCAGAGTGGTGACATTTTTCCAGGGGAAGAATAAATGGATGAGTTTCAAGGCACCTAGATACACTAATGATAGACTCATTAAGAATATATCCAGTTGCTTTCAATGCAGCTTAGGGATTCACTCCCTCTACCTGCTTTCTCCTAATTATTGTGTAGCTTTTTGTATTGGCTGGGGACCCTCTCAGACTCAGGTGGTGAAGCCCCTCCCCACCAGCCCCAGCACTGAGCTACAATGGCTGAGGAAAAGAGGCCCTCCTCGCTGTCCCCAAAAGGGAGCTGCCTAGATAAGCCTGACCCCAGCTCCCTGCCCCACCTTGAGGCCCACCCCAACCCTGAGCATCTTCCTGTACTCCAAATCCCTCATCTCTGGCCCCACCCAAAACTCCCCACCCCCTAGCTCAGAGCCTGGACCCCATCCTGGACACCAACTCCCCATCCCTGAACCCTGTTTTTCAAACCTGGAGCCCCTCTCTACCTTCAACCCCTCAGCCCCACCCCAGAGCCTGCACCCTCATCCAGAGTCCTTGCACCCCAACCCTCTGTCTTAGCCCTGAGCCCCTCAACCACAGCTCCACCATAGAGCCCACATCCATAGCCCTCACACACCTATATCCCAATCCTCTGCCCCAGACCTGAGCCCCCTCCCATACTCAGAACCCTTTGGCCCCACTCCTGCCACATGAATTTTTATGAGCACCAATATGACGGTGATGTGTTTAACATCATCTCTGTCACATATCAACCTCCACATCGGTGCACATAAGAAAAGTCATTCCTCTCAGGAGTGGGAACAATTAGAGGGAAGACTGATTTCCATCTTTAGACTTTTTAAGGCTCATCTTGACAATGCCCTGAATGGGACGATTTCATTGGGGATGGTCCTGCTTCGAGCAGGGGGTTGAACTAAACATCCTCCTGAGGTCTCTTCCAACCCTAATCTTCTATAATTTACACTGTTGTATTCAAGGGGGTGACAGGAAATTCTGTGGAGCAGTTGAGGCAATTGGTGCTTGTACCATCTTAGGGTATGTCTAAACTGCAAGCTTCTTTCAGAATAAGCTTTTCTGTAAGATATCTTCCGGAAAAGCTTATTTCAAAATACAACCTCCAAAAACAACTACCGGGAACCCTCAAAATTTGTCTGAGGCAAGCTCCCTTAACATGAATGCACTTCCTTGACTTAGAGCCCCACGAGGCACTGGAGAATAATAACTTTAGAATGGCTCTGATGAGGAGCTATTTTGACATAGCAGCAATGAAGTGTGCACACACATCCTCTTCCAAAGCTTTTTTGGAAAAGGAGTTTCTCCTCGTGGAATGAGGTTTACCAATGTGGGAAAAAGCCCTCCGTTATTTCGATTTTCTTTCAAAATAACACAGTTGCTGTATGGATGCTAGTATTGTTTTTCTGGAATAACGGTGCAGTGTAGATGCACCCTTAAGGTGAATGTGTGTCCAGTAAAGTCACATTTTAGTGTTAAACTGGCATTGTATAAGTCTCCTACAATTGTGGCAGATCTCACATTAGGAACAGTTTAATTGCCTCTGATCATTCAACAAAGTTCTTTCCATTGCCATGCTTCTATATTCTTGCCCAGTAGTCATTGGTTAACTGCCTACCACACTTTCTCACTGCTGTTTATTTCCTTTTCTGCTGTAGAGCCTTTTGAGTGTTAGATACATGAACTCAGGGACATTTTTTTCTCTGCCCTAAGGTCTTAATAGCAAACAGTCACTCGCTGAGTTTCTGCAGAATTTGTTGCTTCCCAGGTCCATGGGCTTTAGGACCATGCCTGTCCCTTATGCTTTTCAGATTCTGTTCAAAGGCTTGAAGAAACTATAAATGTTTCTCTGCAAGCATTAAGGTTGGAAATACTGTCAGAATTCCTGCCAGTATGTACTTGAGCAATGAAACTAGACAGGTTAGTTCCTTTTCTTTTTCTTTTTGTTCTCATCCACCGACACAATGTTATATTTTGAGTTTCTAGAGCTGCAGGGGAATAACTCTTAAATATTCTCTCCTCAGATTGTGGTTTATAACCAGGGTTGCCAGGTGTCCGGTTTTGAACTGGACAGTTCAGTATTTGAGCTTTCTGTTTGGGAAACAAATTGAGAAAATATAAATGAGAAAATATAAATGTCTGGTATTTTCTAAATAAGATGTAATGTATATTGTGATGTAATATCAAGTGTGTCCAGTATTTTTGTTGAAACCATCTGGCAACCCTATTTATAACCACACATCTTTTTTTTTTTATTTTGTACATTTTTGGGCCAGGTATTTGTGAATTGAATGTTGGTGAAAGAGACCACTGTGACTGATTGGAAGACTGAGGTCCTCTCTGCAAAACAAAGACAACATGGGTAGGAACAGAGCAGATTTTTCCATACTACCCAACCTGTGATTCTCAACCCAGACCTAAAGAGACAATCATGCTCACTCATTCTTTTGTTGTTCCATGCCAAAAGGGTCCCAGTGAGTGCCACTGTATAATTCGCTCTTTAGTCATTAGGTGGTAATAGCTTTAAGTCTCAGCTCACTGGGACGGCGTTGTATTAGTGACAAGAATTGAGCGACTCTACATCCCAACCACCTTTCCAATTCCAACTATCCGTGGCATTAAGAAATAGACCATGTGTAGTTTTGTTAGTATGAGCTAGTAGGACAGAGAAAGAGATGTGACATCTATTGTACAAGCTACAGCTAAGGTAAATTGCCAACATTTCTGTGGGGTACTATCTGAGAGGACACTTGCTGCCATCTTTAAGTTATAAACCCAGTTCAGATGCCACATTCCTAGTTTTACCCAAACTGAATCAATCCTCCTGAAATCTCATATATGTGATTTTTTTTCAGTGTCAGTGCAATTATATGTCTTCTATAAAGATACTGAAATAAAAATATATTTTCCAGTGCTCCCTTTTCCCCCACTCTTCCATAATATGCTGAGTTATCATTGTGTAGCTAAATATGATTTCCCTCTTTGATACTCACTTCTGTTTCTTTATGTATTGGTTTGTTGCTTAATTGGATATGAGCCAACAGTGTGATGCAGGCTACTGTCATTCTGGGGTTTATTAACAGGCATGATAAGAGTATTTTAGAAGCTGACAGGCAGGCAGCTGGGTTCAGTCCCAGCTTGCACCAGGTCCCAGGTGATACCCCCCGCTGTGGTTCTGCAAAGAAAGTGTTACTGAGGAGTCACAGCGGGGATATTTCCTGGGACCTGGTATGACTTAGGACTGAGCCAGGCTCCTTGCCCGCCAGCTCCTAAATGACTTTGCATGCAGAGCTGCAGCAGAGGTGGCTCGTGAGACCCTGGTGCAAGCCGGGATTGAGCCAAGTTGCTGGCCAGCCTGCTAAAAAATGTACTGGCAGAGCCCCAGGGGTGGGGGGGGGGGGGTGCATGTAGTCGGTAGCATTAACAGATAAGCTTTCACTTAACACAAGCAGTAATGGTCTTCGTCTATGGAAGGGAGATTCAAGTAAGATACCAGGAAAATCTTCCGAAGGCTAAGCTACACTATAGAGTTACAACAGCACAGTTGTACTGACGCAGCTGTGGCACTATAAGCTTGCTAATGTAGCCACTCTAAGCTGATGGGAGAGAGCTCTGATGGAAGACTCCAATACCTTCCACCCCCAAGTGGTATTAGCTATGTCAGCGGGAGAACCTCCATCCCCACCAGTGCTTCAGTCCAAAGCTGTCTAAATTATGTTGCTCAGAAGGGTGGCTAATTCACACCACTGAGCGACGTAACTTATGCCCACTTAAACTGTAGTGCAGCCATAGCCTGACTATACAGGTCATTAAATTCTGGAATAGGGCTTCCAAGGAGGTGGTGGAATCTACATCATTGGCAGGTTTCTAAGAACAGCTTGGACAAACAACGATCAGAGATGGTTTAAATTTACTGAGGCTTGCCAGTAAATGATTCAGAGATTTTAATTATGGTAGGCTGTCCCTAAAACAAATTGATCAGAATACATTTGAATGTAATGATCATTGAGCTTTCTGTGATGGAGGAAATGAGTCAGCCTAATTTTTTGAAAGACAAAGGGAGAGATTAGTTGTGAGCTGTTGAACTCTTTGTAGCTGCACCATTAATGCCTAATAGTCATTGGCAACCTTGAAATGCCAGTGATAAAGCTGGTGAAACTGTACCTCTGGGAACACATAACAGGATCCTTTCTCTGATATGCAAATCATGCTGCCATGTTGCTTTATAAACAATTAATGGGAGAAGCAGTGAGAGGTAGCTAAATCATTGGATCAAATATCGGAGGTAAAATGCTTCACAGGGAATGGGGGACACACATAAAAAGCATGGTTTTGGTTTTCATTTTTTTAAAAAGAGAATATAAATGTAATTCTACATCATTCTATTCTCACATTGTTTAATTGCACTAAAGAGTATTAAATAGATAACACACTACAATTGTTGCAGCTCAGATTAAAGCCTATAAATCTACTGAAAGGTTTTTATTAATCTAAGCAAAACTTTTATTGAACAGTCAAGAGTATCTAACCCCTTAGATTACATTTTATATAAAAAGAGTACCGTGCAAATGTTAATCTGGTTACATTTCATGCAGAAAATTAGCACTGATTAAATTTTTTGTAATCTCGGCAATTTTATTATTCCTATTCTAAGCATGATCAATAATCTCAGGAGAAACATTTTAATCATAAACTGCCCTAGATCAGTGTGTGGATATCTTGTTGATGTTAATGGGAGCTGAGAGCATGGATTTGGTCTGCATCACTCAGGTGGCTTTATTTAATACTATACAAGAAAAGAGTTTAAATTAATCACAGTGCCCTGCTTTAAAAATGTTGCTTTACAAATGTTATCCAAATTCTCACTGGATCCAATCATTTTACTTTACTTTCTGGTTCTTCCTTCCAAAAATTAATCTCCCTTTAACCATCTTCTGTGACCATGGTTCAAATAAGATTTGATCCTCTTCCATTAAGTCAACAGCAAGACTCCTTTTGATTTCAATAGGAGTTGGATCATATCCCTAAAATCTTAGAAGGATGTGAGCAGAGAACTGAGAAAGCAGCACATTACTATCATGATGCAAAGAAAATAATTTTGTTTATGGATTTCTTTTATTTTGGGATATAAGAGAAACAATGTGCTATGCAAAATTGTGACTTCATTATAAACAGATCTTGCATTGAACAAATAACATTGGATTCTCCCCAATATTTAATCACGCATAAAAAACTGATTCAGATTCTCTTCCACCAGGAACAATATCTCTTTGTCAGCTGTTGCTAAGGTATCATATAACAATAGAATGGGAAAATAGAAGGATTTGTCTTTTAACATTTTGAAGTTGGATCTTTTTTCAGACTACCCTCAATGCTGAAATTAACAATAGCAGGGAGCAGACTGGTCTCAGTGTGAGACTTGCCAGTTTGCACAAGAGATTCTCAATTAAGCAAGTCTCAGATATTTTTTAGGGGGAGGGGAGGGAGAAGCCTATCACCAGAAACTGATCACTTTAGGTTAGTGGCACATGAAATAATTTTTTTGAGACCTGATCAGAAAAAAATATATAATATTTTTAGCTGCTTCAGAAAAGAAGGTATTAGAAAATGGATGTAGTATATCTTTTAATTTAGTGCAGCATTGGTGCTCACACGCAGTGCTGCACTAAAAAAGTAAATGAACAAGCTCATAAGGTTAAATCCTAGTGACAATCCTTTTAAATTGTGCTATTTGTTTAATTTTCTCTCCATCACACAATATCAGATGTCAGATCCATTTTTGTTGCAGGGAAAATCAGTGACATGATGTTGGTGTGTTCTAACTGAAACTGGTTTGTTTCATACTGTATTTATATCCTTTTTCTGGAACAGAGGACGCTACAAACAGCACACAGGTATTTCCCCAAACTTCAGGCATCTCAGCCTAAATGTCACTATCAATTTCCCATGGAGAAATTCTGTCCCACAAATCTAGTCAGTTAGATGAAGGTAGCAAGCATACTGCCTTGTACCAAGTTACAGCTCCCTCAGTGAAACACCATTGAAGAGCTAATACCACTGCTACATTTCTACCATGATGGAAATCTTGTTCACACGCTGAGGGGAAAAAAAATTGTAAGACACTGTAATATTGCCATGTGGTGACCACTTTCATCATATTGTGATTTCTGTTGTATCTGTGATGTGCTTTGTAATGTACAAGACAGAAATATAGACAGTCTCTGTTATGAGGAATTTATAATATGAAAGACAGATAAGACCAGGATAATGAAAGTTTTGGCAAAAATTAGTATTTTGAATAAACACCTATATTGACTAGCAGTTTTAGACAAAATATAATAATAATGCTAGTACAAGGTTAAGATTGCACAATTTAGTACTCAGAAGTCAGGAATTACGAAAGTGAAGGTGCAATGTACATCTCTGACTCTACCCCTTGAGCATATGTATTAAGATAAAGTCTTACTGTGTGATTGCCTACTGTTTTCCAGACAGTACAATTAGGTGTTCTAGATTTTGATTTTTACTACTTTTTGTCACTTGTTTTTATTTATGCATTTTTACCAGAAGCCGTTTGTTTCATTAAGAAATTACATAAACACAAAAGTTTAAAACAAACAGATACCCATACAGGCTCTTATAAATGGTCTTATTTATTGTTTGCATCCTAGGTTCCCACATTTAACTGAGCACAACCCCTCCCCCCATTTAACCACAGTGCTGTTATGCATGACTAAGAAATAAACTGCAGATAGTATGAACAGCATGAGATACAAGCTGTAATTTACAGCTGACAGAGTGTGAATTTCATTGGAAGTCCCATTTAAAGGAAACTTGCAATTTCCCCACCTCTCCCAAGAGTTCCTTGAAAAATTATGGTCATTGCCTTTTTTGTTGTTAGTTACATTGAAAACTGCATTCTCTCAATATAATACAGTGCAGGTTGTTATATAGGTGTAGAACGGCGGCCATTGTGTTAGGCACAATACATACGTATAGAATAGTCTCTCTAGGCAAGACTGAGAAACGGGGAGAAAGGAAGAATTATTATCCCATTTTTCCAATGGGGACCTGAAATACAGAGATTAAATGACCTGCTCAAAGCCACTCAGCAATTTTAAGGCAGAGCTGGGAATAGAATCTAAATCTCTGGACTGGGTTTTTAGTTCAGGGCCTTTTCCACAAGAGTATCCTTCCACTTCTTAGTGAAGGAAAATGGAAGCCCATTATTGTTTTCATGGACACTGCAGTTCCAGCTGGCACAGAAGATGTTTAGTGATGGCAAAAGCCTATTGCGTCATCAAGCCTCTCCCGTTCCTAGAAATATTGCTACCACCATTAATGTGGACTGTTCAAACCATTCTACTTACTTCTGTTCCATTTTCACTTTCCTTGATCCAGTGCTCTCTGTCAAGATAAACTTTTGCTGGAGGTCAAAAGGAAGTTCTACCGGAGAGCTAGGTGGCTTTGGGGAAAACTGCTACACCGCACCGTTTCCTTCCTGGTTGCATCATTTAGCTCATATGCACATTCATAGACTGAAGTCAGAATTTGGTCCCTGGAGAGCATTGGCAGAGAAGTTTATTAGATGACAATACAAATTAACAAGTCAAAAGCTATGAAGTTTCCATTTTCATAGCTACAGGCTAAATGCTTTATTCATAATACTGTAGTGGCATCATTAACAGTATGTTTGTTTAAAAAGTAACCAATATACTATTTGTGACCCTCATATACATGTGTAAAGCAGAGTGTGCTGCTGGTTTACACTGGTTACATTCTGCTTTGTTTTTTTCCAGGCAGGTTTCCATTGATTTTTATGGCCATACCAAATGTTGTTTATGAATATGGGTAACTAATTGACCAAGGTTTCTCACAGTTACTTCTAAACAGGCTGCTCGCCCTTCCTTAGTAAAGGTTCTTAGGAAGTGTAACCCTTCTGCCAGGTAGGGCTGGCAGCATCCAGGGCCGGGTTCAATATCTAGGGGTCCATCTCACACAGAACCGGATTGAGCCCCCACCCACTAGCCTGGGAAATTTACACACCCCTGGGCACCTCTGAGAGGCAATGCTTCCCCACTCGCAAGCACAGAGTCTGAGTGTAGAAAAGAAACATTTAATGAAAGAGAGAGAGAGAAGTCACATGGCATTCACTTGGGACAGTGGTCCCCAACACGGTGCCATGGCGCCCACCGGGCCATTTCTGTGCGCCTGCTGAGTGATCCCCTGGGCATGCAGCGGCAAGGGCTGTGCTGGCCCTTGGGTGCGCAGCACAGGGGTGGCTCCAGCCCCGGGCGAGTAGCACTTGAGTGTCCCCGCACCCGGGTGCACGGTGCATAGGGTGTGCCGGCCCCGGGCACACAGCGTATGGCTGTCCCTGCCCCTGGGCACGCAGCACAGGAGTGGCGCCGGCCCCAGGCGCACGGCGCATGGGCGCTGGTGGCTCCTGGGTGCGCGGCACAGGAGTGGCGCTGGCCCCGGGCATGCAGCACATGGGCTGTTCCGGCCCCGGGCACACGGCATATGGGCTGCCCTGCCCGTGGGTGCACAGCACAGGAATGGCGCCAGCCCCGGGCGCGTGGCGTATGTGCAGCCCCACCCCTGGGCATGTGGCTCAGGACCGGCGCCAGCCCCGGAGTGCGGCACATGGGTGGCGCCGGCACTGGGCACGTGGTGTATGGGTGGCCCCACCCCTGGGCACCCGGCGCGTGAGTGGCTCCGCCACCCGGCACTTGGCAGCCCCAAAAGGTTGGGGACCACTGACTTGGGAAAATACCACAAACAGAGTTCATAGCCCAAACCATGAGCAAAGTCCAACACCCCAAGAGTCTCTGGAGTCCAGCAGCCCAAAATCTTGCAGAGTCTGACACCCCAAAAGTCTCTATCCCTGGTCAGTGCCGCCCAGAGTTCAAAAGTTCACCTGCAGGGTTCTTCCTCCCAACCTGGGTGGGAAGGGGGGCAGGGGTATTGATAGGGGCACCGTACATGGTCCAAAGCCAACGGTGCCACCTCTCCGTATGATTCTGCTGCAGCCTTTACCACGAGCCACTCTGCCACGCTCCAACAGCTGTCTTGTTCCACTCCACCGACAACTCCACTGGTCACCTGCCGCCGCTCCTACTGGCCAACCGCCGGCCGTTCCCACTGGCTGCTCCACTGGTCACCTGCTGCCGCTCCTATCATCCACCCGCCCGTCATTCCCTCCAGCCGCTCTGCAGGCTGCAATGGGTCTGGTTCCCGGCCAAACCAGTGATTTCAGCTCTTTAGACATCACCTGGACTGGCAAAACTTTCCAGCTTCCTCTGGTCTAGCAAAAAGACTCCTCATGGGCTACGTCTACATTGGCAAGATTTTGTGCAAATACCTTTAATGCAAGAGTTTTTGCGTTAAAGTATTTGCGCAAGAAAGCATCTATACTGGCATGTGCCTTTGCGCAAGAGATGTGCTTTTGCAGAAAAGCATCCGTGCCAGTGTAGACGCTCTCTTGCGCAAGAAAGCTCCGATGGCCATTTCAGCCATCAAGCTTTCTTGCGCAAGAAATTCATGTTGCCTGTCTACACTGGCCTCTTGCGCAAGAACAGTTGCACAAAAGGGCTTCTTCCTGAGCGGGAGCATCATACTTCTTCCACAAGAAGCACTGATTTCACACATTAGGACGTCAGTGTTCTTGCGCAAGAACTCCCCGTCAGTGTAGACAGGCAGCATGCCAATGTAGCCACAGCCATGGAATCTATTTCAGGTCTGTCCTTAAAACAAAAGGGGGAAAGAGGCAGGTTGGGCCAGTCTTACAGCTGACACCTGGCAGGCATGAAGCAGGCTGACTCAAGCCCTTTAGCCCTTCTCCCCAACTCCATTCACTCAACTCTGGAAGGGGGGACGCTTGTTCCTCGGAGACCTCTTATCATTAACTTTGATAGGCGCTACACATACAAACCGCTAATTCGAACTTAATTCAAACTAGCGGAGCGCTTAATTCGAACTAGGTAAACCTCATTCTACGAGGACTAACGCCTAGTTCGAATTAAGGGCTGTGTAGCCACTTAATTCAAACTAGTGGGAGGCTAGCCCTCCCCAGCTTTCCCTGGTGGCCACTCTGGGCACCACCAGGGAAACTCTTCTGCCCCCCTCTTGGCCCCGGACCCCTTAAAGGGGAACGGTCTGGCTACGGTGCCCGTGCCAGGTGCAAGCCTGCCAGCACCCAGCTAGCAGACCCTGCACCTGGCACGGCACGAACCAGCCACCCGCTGCCACCCAGCCCTCCGCCTCTTCCCAGGACCAGGCTGGTGGCTCCCAGGAGCCTGCCCGGGGCCGCAAGAGGCGGGCACCTGCCCGCCTGGTCTAGTGCGGAGATGGTGGACCTCATCGAGGTTTGGGGGGAAGCCTCCAACGTCCATGACCTCCACACTAGGCACAGGAAAGTGGGCATCTAGGGCAGGATAGTTGCCAGCCTGGCCACACGGGAGCAGGTTTGCATGAAAATCAAGGTGGTCCAGTGAGACCCCCGACCCTGAGCCCTGAGCTTAGAACATAAGAACATAAGAATGGCCGTACTGGGTCAGACCAAAGGTCCATTTAGCCCACTAGCCTCCGTCGACAAAAGCCTGTAGTCTAGACGTACCCATGGTATCATATTTGCAAATGAATTGCAATGCTGCAGTTTCCTTTTGAAGTCTGTTTTTTATTTTTTTGGTTGAAGGATGTACACATTAAATCTCTTACTGAGTGTCCAATGACGTTGATTCATGCATCTGACGAAGTGGGTCTTTGCCCACAAAAGCTCATGCTCTAATACATCTGTTAGTCTTTAAGGTGCCACAGGACTCCTTGCCACAGTGACATTGAAGTGTTCTCCTACCAGTTTTTGTATGAATGGCTGGCTCACTACAAAAGAAATTTTCCCTCTCTTGGTATTCACACTTCCTCATCAACTGTTGGGAGTGAGCCACATCCACCCTGACTCAATTGGTTTCCTTAGCACTGATCCTCCGCTGGATAAGGTAACTCCCTTCTTTTCATGTGCCAGTGTAATTATGGCAGCCTCTGCAATTTCCACTCCAATGCCTCTGACAAAGTTGGTCTTTGCCCACAAAAGCTTATGCCCAAATAAATCTGTTAGTTAGTCTATAAGGGTATGTCTACACTATAAAGTTAATTCGAACTAATGGATGTTAGTTCGAATTAACTTTGATAGGCGCTACACTAGCGCTCCGCTAGTTCGAACTTAATTCGAACTAGCAGAGCGCTTAGTTCGAACTAGGTAAACCTCATTCTACGAGGACTAAGCCTAGTTCTAACTTACTAGTTCGAATTAAGGGGTGTGTAGCCCCTTAATTCGAACTAGTGGGAGGCTAGCCCTCCCCAGCTTTCCCCGGTGGTCACTCGGGGCACTACCAGGGAAACTCTTCTGCCCCTCTCGCGGCCCCGGACTCCTTAAAGGGGCACGGGCTGGCTACGGTGCCCGTGCCAGGTGCAAAGCTGCCAGCACCCATCTAGCAGACCCTGCACCTGGCACGGCTCGAGCCAGCCACCCGATGCCCCCCAGCCCTCCCCCTCTTCCCGGGACCAGGCTGGCAGCTCCCGGGAGCTTGCCCGGGACCGCAAGAGGCGGGCACCCGCCTGGTCTAGTGCGGACATCGTGGACCTCATCCACGACCTCCGAACTAGGCACAGGAAAGTGGCCGTCTAGGGCAGGAGAGCTGCCAGCCTGGCCACCCAGGAGCAGGTGTGCATGAAAATCAAGGGGGTCCACTGAGACCCCCGACCCTGAGCCCTGAGCTTACAATGGCCGTACTGGGTCAGACCTAAGGTCCATCTAGCCCAATAGCCTGTCTGCCGACAGCGGCCAACCCTAGGGACCCTGAAGGGGATGGACCAAAGACAGTGACCAAGCCATTTGTCTCGTGCCATCCCTCTCCAGCCTTCCACAAACTTTGGCCAGGGACACCATTTCTACCCCCTGGATAATACCACTCCATGGACCCAACCTCCATGACTTTATCTCACTTCTCTTTAAACTCTGTTCTAGTTCTAGCCTTCACAGCCTCCTGCAGCAAGGAGTTCCACAGGTTGACTCTTTGCTTTGTGAAGAACAACTTTCTGTTACTAGTTTGAAGCCTACTACCCATTCCTTTCCTTTGGTGTCCTCTAGTCCTTCTATTATGGGAACTAATGAAGAACTTTTTTTTATGCACCCTCTCCACACCACTCATGCTATCCTATCCCCCCTCAGTCTCCTCTTTTCTAAATTGAAAAGTCCCAGTCTCTTTAGCCTCTCTTCATATGGGACCTCTTCCAAACCTCTGATCATTTTAGTTGCCCTCCCCTCTCCCACCCTCTCTATTCCCCTCTCCCACCTCCTTTTCCCAGTCTCCCCGAGTTTTGTTCAATAAAGAGAGATTATATTTTTGACCACACATTTTCTTTATTTTGTACAATTACCCCCTCTTCCCAGATGGCAGCCTGCGGCAAGTGCAGCCGGTCTGATGGCTGAGTGCTGTGATGTGCCCAGTGTGGGTACTCTGGGTAATCCAAGCCAGGACTGCTTTGCAAGCGGGGCACCCCTGAGAACTGTCTGTCTGTGGTGGGGGTCGGGTCCCTTTAAGCACAGCCCTCTGCTAGCTTGAGGCAGCAGCTCCACACTCTAAGTCCTCATCTGATGCCCTGCCGGCTCTGCTTCCGGCCAGCCTTAACCCTGGTTCAGGGTCCACTTAATGTGGACATGCTAGTTCGAATTAGCAAAATGCTAATTCGAACCAGTTTTTCAGTCTGGATCCGTTAGTTCGAATTAGCTTAGTTCCAATTAACTAATTCGAATTAAGTTAGTTCGAATTAGCGCTGTAGTGTAGACATACCCTAAGATACCAAAGGCTCCTCATGGTTTTTATATAGTTTGTACTGATCTGAGTCGGGGGGTGACTGCCGAGGCTCAGTGACAAAAGCACAAATGATTTATGCAGATTGTCCCAAACAAGAACCAAAATAATATCACATGAAACAACCAGGTACTTCTGTTTGTGCCACAGATTTTATAGAAAAAGGTATTTTAGAAATTTTAAAATAATATGATTGTCATTTTTTTTTAACTCAGACCCCTCTGTCTGCAAAGCCAGGAAGCCTTAGATCTTAGAGGAGTTCAATTATACAGGACTTGGAGGCAGAGAGGAATGCTAATGAATACATTTTAGAAACATCTAAAAATTACTTAAATTAGCTTTTCCAGACATAATGTTACTATATGTAGCTCAGCTATCCTTCATCTTCCATGGCTAGAAGCAAGTGCTATGTGCCCGCAGCTGGAATCTCTCCTTTTCAATGATGTTAAAATGCTTGTTTCTAGCCCTGATGGGATAAGAGACACTGGATTATAAATTTGTCATAGTTGCAGAACTGACTATGGCCAGTTGAATGTCTTTTGTAGTCCAGTTTAATTTTTTAGGTGATGTGTGGAGGAGGATTTCACATTGCATCAATGTGGGAAGCATAGAAACATTCTGTGATAGGTTGAGTTTAAAAAAAAAAAGTATCTGAAGGGATTTTTTTGTAATAGCTGTGGTAAGGATGCAATAATGAGCAGAATGTGGTAAGGTGAGCAAAGGCACACGGTATCTCTGTATATAATACATATATACAAGTCTGATTTTTTTAATTATTATATGGCATGGTTGAAGAGATTAAACTCAGTTTATCGGTATAATTCAGTTTCCCAAAGGAACTGGCAAAAGCCCTGTTGCTTGAAAGTCCCAAAAGTTAGACCCGAAATGTACTGGGCTGTTGGGGACATTAGCCTAGAATAGATTACAGGTAGTCCCCGGGTTACGTACAAGATAGGGACTGTATGTTTGTTCTTAAGTTGAATTTGTATGTAAGTCGGAACTGGTACATATTGTAGGGGAAACTCTAGCCAAACATTTCTCCAGAGCTCAGTTTTATTCTCCCACACCTCACTTCCCTCAGTCCTTTATTCTCAAGATGAGGTGTCTGCTGAGAAAAGCCGCTCCGCGTCTCCCTGGTCTGCTGGGGGGGCGCTAGCTTCGCGTCTCCCTGGTCTGCTGGGGGGAAGCAGCTAGTGCGGGGTTGCCTCACCCCGTTTGTAAGTAGGGATCCGATGTAAGTCAGATCCATGTAACCCGGGGACTGCCTGTATATCTTTTAGCAGAAAGTTCTAGGAGAAGAGGCTGTGGCAAGAAAATGAAGTTCCCTTCACAGAGATCCCCCCCACCCCATATTATCCTAACAGGTCAGTGCAATTTACCTCTTTCCACAATCCTGGTAGATGCCCAAGAAGCCAGCACAATCCGTTTGCAGGCTCTGATTCTCCAAACTGCTGGAGGAACTGTCATTACTCCCAAAGCAGTGGAACCAGGCTACCAAGGCCTCATCTTGAACTCATTGCTCCCTAGATTACTTTTGCTCCTTGCAGGCAATAGTGTAGGCTGTGGAAAGGCCTCCTCAGGATCCAGAGGTGGGAGGAAGGTATCTTGATGGCAGCTGAACCAACTTTCCATGTAAAAAATAGAGAGATGTTTCAGAAGCAATGTTTACTGTAAGAGAGATTCAAATGCCACCTAGTTGATTAGAAGAACATCCACAGCTAGGTTTTAGATGCTGCTGCTGGTGTATATTTGCACATGACACGGTGCACATAAAATTATTCTACACATGGATAGAAAAGATTAGAGGAAACATTGATCTGAGGCTTCCATCCTTGCATGGATCTAAGGAGAACAATTTGGTTCAGTGGCAGTAGATTGTACTAGATCACTTGAAGGTCTTTTCTTATGAATATTTCTATGTTTCTGTGCTCAGTAGATAATTTAATTTCTTATACCTATTTTTCATTTGCTTTCTGATTTGACAGTGACAGCATTGATGAAAGATTTTTTTCCCCACAACATGCCTATGGTATAGAAGCCTCCATTCCTACACAATACAATCATTTTCATTTCTATATTTTTCCCCTCTGTAAGTGGGGGTGCTCTCTGTGCTCCCTTTATGTATGAAATATCTATTGGAGGAATGTCATATTTCTAAAAATTGTTTTGAGGACCTTGGATGAAAAGCAGCATTATATTTGTTTAAAATGTTGTTATAATTTCATTAGAAAATTTCGGAAGGCTCAAATATATATGTATTTACAGCTGCAAGGCTTAAGAACTTCAATATGAAATGGTGAAATTGTATATTATATTCTGTAAGCATTCCTTCTCTGAAATGGAAGGCAAGCAGTTTGCAATTTAAAATCAGCTCCTAGACAGAGTGGAAAAACAGAGATCATCAATGGCACTTTGTATTCGAGCAATATCCAGATTTGGTTTTTATCATGAGTACACTACATTGCTAGCCAGCGAAGTTGCTTTTTACAGATAATTTTAGTCCTGCATATGCTTTTGTTATCCCTAAGCTGGACTTCTATAATGTTTTGCTTATTGTGTCTCCAAAATCTGTTATTTATAGACTTCAGTGTATTCAAGCTGCAGCTGCTAGGATTTTCACAAAAGAACAAGCACATTTGTAACCTGTTAAGACCTTATACTGGTTGCCTGTGAAGTTCTGGATTTGATTTTTAAAAAATGTTACCAAGTGACTTTTAAAACAACATTACAAGGGAACACCTATTTATCTCACAGACCTTTGTTTTATTTTTACCTTCCTGAAATCTTCCTGTGCTCTACTTTCTGGCGGAAATCTGGCCTTTGTATATTTCACATATTATCTTCAAAAAACTGCTGAGGCAAAGCATTTACTAATGCAGCATCCTGAATGAGCAGTTCTTCCAGAAGATATGTTGTGTGCATATTGGTTTGTTTGATTTCAGAGAGTAAACTGAAAGAATACATTGTGACTTTATCTAAATTGTTTTGGGATTATTGACATAATTCTGATTTGTTGCAATGATTACTGGTGTAAATGCTCATATGCAAGTATGCAAAAATATATGGGTACGTCTATACAGCAGCATTATTTTGGAATAACTGATGTTATTTCGAAATAACGAAGTGCGCATCTACACAGCAAGCTATTATTTCAAAATAATATCGAGATGGAGGTCTTCTTCCTCTGACTCCTGTAACCCTCATCTCATGAAAAGAGTGTTCTTCCTTTGACTTCCTGCTGTGTAGACAGCACTAAAAGCCAAATTAAGCTATTTTGAGTTCAGCTACGCAATTGATGTAGCTGAAGTTGTGTATCTTAATTCAACTTTTGCTCTGCTGTGTAGACATGTCCTAAATGTACATGATCATACTTACAAGAGGTAAATTGAAGTGCTTTAATATGGTATCATTTATTTTATGAGTTTTACAGAATTACATAATTTTCCAGTGGCCAAACCTGGAGTGAGTAATGGTTTCATACTTCAACCCAAATGACTGAAAATCAAAATAATAATTTCATTTCTCACCATTTAAATTATATAAATAAACCTCCAGTATACACTATTTAAGTTCCCCTTTCTTTGTGTTTCCTGAAGACTCATATTCTTATACTCCTGCCAGTTTCCATAGCAGATTCTGCTGCACTCAGCCTCAGAAAAGTTCATCTCATTATTGGTTTATAGTTTAAGACAGGGCACATTTTAATCAACAAAAGCATTGTTTTGAGGTATTCAGCATCTACAGTTGGAATCAATTTTTTAAAAGAGTTCGTCTGCTACTGAGGTGCCTAAAGAAAGGCCACGTTTTCAAAAGTGCTCTGCCAACTTGTTTTGAAGCCTCCTATGTTTCATATACTCAAGTGTTGAGAAAAAGCAGCAGCAGAAGAAGATTGTGCATTTCATTTTAGGCACTTGTGAACGGTTTGAATTTCAGAGCTCGGCTGGGTTTAGAGTTTTTCCCCTTTAAAATATACAAAAATGCAGAAAGTCACCTTCACTTCAAAAGCTGCACTCATGAAGTTAAGAGCAGAAGTCAGAGTGGTACAAAACACATCACATAAATGTTTCTTCTGTGTGGCTGGGGTGTTAGGGAGAGAGAAAAGTCTGTCATGATGGTTGCAATTGCTAATGCTTTCTTTTTTGTCAAGTTTCTTTCTCTAAAGACGACCAAGTAGACATTTTACACATGTAGTGAGTGGTATGGTCTAACTTTTTTTCTTGAAGCAAACTCTGCAGCTAGGGTTGCCAACTTTCTATTGCAGAAAACTGAACACCCTTGCCCTGCCTTGCCACTTCAACCACCCCTTGTTCACTCTATCAAACCTCCCTCCATCTTTCGCTCTCCCCCATCCTCCCTTCCTCACTCATTTTCACCAGGCAGGGGCAAGGGGTTGAGATGTGGGACAGAGTGAGGGCTCTAGTAGGGGGTACAGGCTCTGGGTTGGGGCCAGGGATATGAGGTTTGGGCTGTTGGAGGGGGCTCTGGGCTGGGGCCCAAGGGTTCCAGGTGTGAGGGTAGGTAAGGTTCTGGGCTGGAGGTGCGTGCTCCAGGGAGGGGTAAATGGTTGGGTGCAGAAGGGAGGTTGGGGTATGAGCTCCAGCCAAATGATACTTACCTCAGGTGGCTACTGGAAGTAGCTGGCACGTCCCGCCAGCTTTTAGGAGAAGGGGTAGCTATGAGGCTCTGCTACACACTTTCTCCTCCCACAGGTGTGGTTCCTGGCCAAAGGGAGCTGTGGAGCTGGCATTCAGGGCAGATGCAGTTCTCAGAGCCCCCATGGACATCCCTCCACTTTGGAGTCAGACATGCCAGCCACTTCCTAGAGCCACACAGAGCCAGGCAGGGAGGCTGCCAGCCTCACTGCACCAGCAGCACCACCAATCACACTTTTAACAGCCTAGTCAGTGCTGCTGACTGGAGCCACCAAGGTCCTTTTTCCACCAGATGTTCTAATGGAAAACCTGCCTGCAGGTCTAATAATCCATACCTACAAACATCAGCACAGATTAGATGAGCTGAGAGTTTGGGGTATGTTGAAACACCCTGACCAGTCTCGTCAGTGGCCTGTATTTTTGCCTTATCAGGTGCTTTAGTGACTGCACTGATGTCCGATAACTTATGAATCACAGTGGATGGAAACAAATGATATAGACCTTTGGTGAGATTGGAAATCCACCTACATCTGGTGTATCATGAGATATCAGACCTTACAAATAATCACATCATTCTGTCTACCCTCTTGCCTTTTAAACCCATTTGACTTGTTTATAGTGGCCATTGCTTTGGAACTGTTAGATTCAGCATCAGGGATGTTTATTATATGAAAGCATATAATCCTCATTTCAGAAAGTGGATATAATCAGTCTCTTCCTCAAGGCATGTAGTGATCACAGAAATTACAGTGAGTTGACAGGAGTTTCCCAAAGCCACATAGCAGGTCAATGGCAGAAGTTGAAAAAGAACTTCCTCTTGACTATCCAGACCTGTCCTCATTACCTGTTAAATTTTTGTCATCTTTGGTTGACCGTTTTACCAGGGCGTTCTGCTAGCAATTTTGACAGTAGGGAGTTTACTTTGTTTTGTCTTATTGCCTCATTTGTCTGGGGTGTTGCGGATATCTAAAGGGTAAGTTTTCAACTTAGCAATATGCTGTATTATTGAATTAGTTTTATGTTGTGTTAATCTCTTTGTCTCATGGCATTCATTGCCTGTGATAATTGATGCACAATATATAACCAAGTTCTGTATTCACTTGGGTAACTGCATTTAATTGCCTTGTATAAAATATGCGTACTAAGTACAATCTGCTATGACTGAGAAGCTCTCATTGGTATGGGCCTGCGGGTACTTTATCTTCCTGACAGCCTGTCTGAGGAGAGTCTAAAACTCTCCCTCAGCCCACCATGACAGGATGGAAAATGGATATTTGTTAGGTGACTATGAAAGGAGATTGCCAAAACTGTGGTGTGGTCTTTGCATTGAGATTTAAAACAGTGTTAATCGGAAGCCCTGTAAATATAAAATAAAGAATGCATTGTCCAGTTTGTTCCTTTATATTGAATTTTTAGATTCATCTCAGTGGAGATTCTCGCCAGAGTAAAGTTACTCATGTGCATGAGTGTTTGCAGAACTAGTATATTTATTTTGTATGCCTGTGTGTTACTGATATTTAAAGTTGCATAAATTGGTTTAAAAGCATGGATCTCCTCTGCTGCCGGGATCTTCAGGAACTTATTGGGACTATGTTGACTTTTATCAGATGAGGTTCTGTCCCCATATAGTCAAATTTCCCACTCTATCTTATGAGTAACACCTCTGATTACTAAAAGGAGAAGATTTTTTTTTTAAATTGAATGCAGTTTTCATCCCTTATATCTGTTTGCTAGTTGCACTGCATACAGTGTAGACAGTGAACACAAAATAGCTTCATTGTTGTTTCTGACTTCTATGACTTTTTACCTCCATTGCAGAGTTCTGCAGTGTTCAGATGGCAAAAACTGAAGGGAAATATTTAAAGCCACATAAAACTTTTTATTACAAAGTCAAACTTTTCTTTTACTATTATGATTTGTTAAACTTTTTTTTACAGAACCTAAATGCTGAGTTCAAACTGACAGTTGAACATAACTGTAAGGTTATTTGATGAAATGTCATTTTGCCTAATGTTAATATAAGAACTTTTCTTCCATAAAGATTCTGTATTAAGAAAGAAGAATAAATCAGTATCTCGTGTTGTACTAGCACTGTTCCCAGTGCTGTCACTACAGTTTCGTCAATTATATATCAACTTTGAGTGGAGTTTCTTTAAGGATATTTAGAATTAGTAGGCTCTAAATTCAGAGTCCAGTCCTGTGCTTCTCTTTTGCATCTGTCACCAATTTTATGTATATCATTCTGCAGGATGCTCAACAAGGAGCTTAGGTGCACAGATTTGTTATTCAGTACTGTTCCACTGACAAAACAGCCTGCAGCAACTCTTGCTTAGAGAGGATTCGTTCAGCTTCGGGCTTCAGCTCACCTTGTGACTTTTTGTCATTCACTCTGCCCTGCAGCTATTTCTTCTTCTTAACGTATGCACAGTGAGCCTCAGGTGGCACATGACCAGGATTCATCACTGAATTTAGTCTGCTGGTTGGATCATTAGTTTCCCTGGCCTGGGTACTGACAGTGAACATCCAGCTGGTCAGGGAGTCGGCAAAGCAAATAGCTAGTTGGGAGAACCTCTAGGCATTTTAATCCCCAGATTCATGACTAGAGCTACTGACACTGTACAAAAAGTGAATCGCAAACATTTTAATGAATTAACACAGTATATGCATTTGGACAATTTACTATTTGTTCAAGAAAATGTTCAGAACCCCCCAAAGTTTCAGGCGTTTTAGCATGGGCAGTGATTTGCCACTCATCATTTTCCTTTCACTCATCATTCCCATTTGAAATTTCTCTTTCCAGTGATGAAGCAGAAGCAATATCAAGCAATTTAGCTGACCAGCAGCTCATCTCATTGACACATGGTAAAAGACACTGTCAGAACAAATAGCTTGCAAGTGGCCAATAGGCTGAAATTTGTTTACTTAACATTTTTCTGCCTTTCCTTGTGAAGATAAAAGTGTGGGGAGAATTAAACTAAAGTCTAGTTTAATCACTTTTAATATGTCTTTTCTAAAGATGAAATATTGAGGTTCACAAACTGGAAACAATACACCTAACATCTATTTAAATAATTTTCATAAAGAATATTTAACACGTAAACCTGAGCTCCAAAGTATTTACCAGAAATGGCCCATGAAATATTACTCAAACCCACATTTGGACATTTGTTTACTTGGATGTTTACTTACACATTTTGTCTGTACAAGTTGCAGTGGGAGAGGTCTAGGTTGGATATTAGGAAAAACTATTTCACTAGGAGGGTGGTGAAGCACTGGAATGGGTTACCTAGGGAGGTGGTAGAATCTTCATCCCTAGTGGTTTTTAAGCTATGGATTGACAAAGCCCTGGCTGGGGTGACTTATTTCGGGTTGGTCCTGCTTTGGGCAGGGGGTTAGACTCGATGACCTCCTGAGGTCTCTTCCAACTCTATGATTCTATAATTAGCCGTTAGCATAAACAAATGTGAGGTTTGAACATTCAAATTCTCTGTATGCATTTTTGTGTTCTGTTTTGAAAAAATTATCCTTAAAGCCTCCTTATACTTCCAGTGAAATTAATTCCAAAACTCCAGCTGACTTCTGTGATAAAAGACTGGGGACTTAACGGTCTAAGCCAGCCAAGCACAATTAAATCAATGGGAATTTTTCCACTGACTTCAATAAGCTTTTGGATCAAGCCCTTAGTGCTCTTACATGGCAGTGAGGCAATCATGAGAGACAGTAAAGGCTCCGAAAAACCACTGCAGTCTGTTACATAACTAATGCATAAAAGGACTAAAATAGGCTTAGATATGTGTTTATCTCAACCACAATAAATATTTGCTCTCTCTGCTATAAGAATTTGAAGGTGTTGTTATCATCGAAGTTGTCACCTCTCACTTTGGTTACATGCTTTGTTTTCTTTTTCTTCAACTATCAGAAATACGCAGACATGAGAGTCACAGACAAAAGTATTACCTTTATGTAAAATTCATGTTGCAACAGAAGCCTGACAGAAGTGAAGCTATTTCAGATGTAGGCTGGTGGGCTCCCCTTTCTTCTTTTTGGGGCCACTTTGTGGGCTGAGGATACTGTGTTAGTTAAAGAGTGTGTGGCATCTATAACATTGCAAGCCCTTCAAGGTTTGTATTCCACTCTTAAAGTTACTCCTTCATCTGGAAATATATTTAACAGGCGAGTGTTTCCTCAAAACTCACAACATCAATTAATTTTTAACTTTTTAAAAAATTCATATGCAGCTCCCAGTATGCCCTTTCAATTGATGCTTGCATGCTGAGGTGACTGTGTAGGTACTGATAAAACCTAATTTGTGAAGGCTTTTCAGCCAGAGGCAAGACATCTGACAGGCTCATACATGGCACCATTTATTCAGTCAGCAAGAATGCAGGTTAGTTGAAACTCCTTCACTAACTCTTGATGAAGATATACAACTGAATTGGTTTGGAGATCCAACTGTGAGTATGTAGGAGCTTCATATTGATTTCAGTCAGGGTGTAGTGTTTTGAAAATTGATTTTAAAAGCAGCATTTAATGTCTGATTACTTGTGCTTTTTTGCAGCACCCAATGAACTGTGTGTGGGCTCTGCATTCAGTGACAGACAGATTCTCCCATCGCAAGATGTTATTAATATAGTAGTGGATACGTTGCTTCTTGAAGTCACTCAGCAACAAAAGGAACCAGTTTAAACAATGGCTGCAGGTAAACATCTGTACTGTGTGGTGGCCACTGAAAATATTGTTGCTAAACTGATTAGAGATGGTTACTTTTTGTTTTCAAATGGAACTTCATAATTTTCCTAAGTCAAATCAAATTGATCTAACCTTTTCATACAGGTGCCTAAATGTTGTCACAGTTTCTTTAGTCAACTACATTTCATGAAAAATGTGTCCCTTCTTTGAATATGTGGAAATCTCATGATGTTAATTTCCATAGAAACATTTGTCATTGATTAGGCAGTGTAAAATTATAAGTTCATTTTGAGCAGGACCGTATCTTCTCTCACCACTATATAGCACCTAGCAATTTTATGGGGGCTCCAAAAAGATGTATCATAATAATAAAAATATTATTTTCAGTAAGATTTATTTATGTCTCCAACACAACTTTCTATTATAATTGTGGCATATTGACTTTTAAACTCAGAATTTGTCTCTTTTCCCACAGCAGCTGATGGTTTGGGAAGTATAGCTATAGATACCACACAGCTTAACATGTCAGTTACTGATCCAACGGCTTGGGCTACTGCTATGAATAACCTCGGGATGGTTCCTGTAGGATTACCTGGACAACAGCTTGTGACAGGTAAGATTTCTGTTAGAGATTTCCTGCACTATGGATTTTTTCAGTCTTTTTACAAACATCTGAAATCATTTCTGCAGATGTGTATTTTTAGAGTCTCAGAACATTGTTTCTAGATGCACAGCTTCTATGATTAGTATTGTATACTCCATATTAGTCTCTTTGTATAATAGGTATATAATCCATACTGTGTTTTAACCTAGTGGAGCAGCCAAAATCTTTGGGGAAATTAGATTTCTAAACCATTGATCTACAATGCTCTAAAAAGTGAATCCCGTGTTATTCATATCCACTGGTAATATTAGCTAACTGAAAGAGAGAAGCGATCCCATAATTTTTCTAACTTTTTTTTACACCATAATTAATTTTCAAGGGCTATTATCCTCTGACTTTGTCATTTCATTTACAGCTTGTGAGAGCTTTGCAGTGGATCGATTAACTCTTTCTAGCAATAATAAAAATACTATTTTGCACAATACAAACATTGAAGGTCAGTCCTGCTCCCGCTGAAATCCTGCTTAGGCCTCACCCTAAAAGAGCTAAAAAGAGCAATGTACATGTTTCCACTCAGGCTAGAGCCCAGCTCTGACCCCCTTCCCCACCTCCAGCCTGCTCAGACTTCAGAAACCAAGTTCCAGCCCAAGCAAGAATGTTTACACTGCTAATCTCAGACCCATATCATGCATCCTGGACTAGGGTTCTAGTTGGCTTGGGCTCTGAGATTTGCTGCTGTAAGTTTGCTTGTCTGTTTTGCAGTGTAGACGTACACTTTTTCAGAATAGGGCTTCGCTTGTGGTTGTTGATTATCATCTCTAGTGTTTCTAACACAACAGAGGAAAAAGAATCCAAAGCTAAATCACAGGATGTTTTGGTTAGTTGCTTGCATGCCAATTCACCAAGTTCTCCTTCCCAGTGGATCTACAATAGTCAACCCTTGTTACCTATTTTCCAGTAAATTATATTAGCCTAGGACCTGACTAACTATCCAGCATAAACTCCTACATTAATGACAGGCTGTACAGACTGAGTGGAATTCAAGAAGCTTACACGTTTAGTCTCATTTTATATCTGTATATACCTAGAACTTGAAAAGTAGTATGAAACCACTGATTATGGTGGACACATATTCTATTATCTAAGCTAATAACAGTAATGTGTTTAGTTTTAAGTTATTTTACAAAAATCTTGATTGGAACCAGTTACAAAAAAAAGTCATATACAATAATGGTGATGCTCTTTAGAGCTCATTCATAAACATTTATTCTTCTTTGGTAATTAGGCACCCTGTTTCAGAAAATAGTTAATGGCTGATTTGGGTCATCACCCAAGAGAAAATCTGTGTGTAACTTATCACCAAATCTTTGCTCAGCCATCAGCTTGCAGCTCAAGTACTGTTCATATCAGGAGCTGACCCTGCAAACACAGGTGGAGCGAAGGACAGACATGTCAGTAATTTTTTTCCTAACATGCTAGTGAACAACCCAAATTGCTGGATAATAGAAAGAGACAGTTACATGTGCCTATCCAAGATCAGTTGTTAACGTCTCCATGTGGCTGGCCCAGAATTTCCTTCCAGTTGTCTTCAGAATTCAGGAAACATATCATTTTAACCTATTTCTGTTAAACATACCATTTTAACCTATTTCTGTTGGTCCAATTTCATGCTTCTTCTTGGAGGGGTTGGCATGATCAATCTGATGATGACTCCCACTTCTTCTAAAGTTTCAAAATGTCTAACCAATATGAAAGTCATACTTTCTCACTAGCCGATCAAGGTACAAGATGGCAGCTTTCGAGTTCTTGCAACCGGGACTAGAATTTTCCATTCTCATTGTTCAACATATCTTGTCACACCTGCTTGCATAAGACGAGCTAAGTCATCACTTTTGTTACAACCATCTTGAGACATACCTCGAACATGTGCTGATTTGCTGCTGTTATCAATTTACCTCCACAAGTTGTATTTTGTGGGCCTCTGTGCAGTACGTCTCTTAGCCACCTTTGCTATTATGCTTGCTAAAGAAGCAATTCTTCTGCCAGCACTGAAATATCCAGTTTAAAGTCTATATAATTTATACAACCTCACTGCACAGTCTATGATGCTCTTTCAACTTATTTTTGCCATCCGTTTTACTTTGAGAAGTCACTTCAAGAACGAACAGCTGTCTATATTTCTGTTTCTGTTCTCTCTGTTTTAATAACAATGGTGTGACTTTGGTTTATGTGGCAGGGCTGAGTCTGTGCATAATTAACCAAACCGTTATATTTCAGATTATTCCACATTATGATTACCTAACACTGTTTGGTTTTAATTCCTTTTTTATTTATTGTCTGTTTAAGCACAGGTGTATTTCACTAACTGGATAGCACAAGCATGTTTGATTGCACGCATTAGCCTTGCTACTTCACTTTGTCACTTAAACGAAAAGAAATCAATATGAATGCAACTCTTTTCTTTTCTAACAGGATTGCCCATGAGGGAAACCCTGTCATTGAAATTTCCAATATTTTGCCCAAAGCTGTATCACCTATAGTTGACCTCCCTTTTATACACATTTTAATTGTAATATTAGTTTCAATCTAGTTCCCTATTTTACAACTCTGGCACATCATAGAAGATCAGCGTTTGATATTAATGTAATAATTATTTTTTTAGTTCATTCACCAACAGGGAAAAGGGGGAAGTCTTTTTAGCTGCATTTGCTCTTTCAGAAGATAAATGCATTTGAAGAGATTCAGCCATTTCACCTTGGGTATTTATTCTTGTAGCCTTGCATTCTGTACTTTCTAAATGTTCTTGATGCCTGGGCAAATCTTACAGCATAATAGCTTATCATTTTGGGACCTTAGTGATTATAAACTATACCTCCTTCCCAGGGGATTTGTGAAGTTATGTTTTTCTGAAATCAGGGATTGAATGGAATGATGCCAGTTTACACTAGCTGAGAATCTGACCCCTTTTATTGTAGATGAATAAACTAAGACACAGTAAACTAAGACACAGAAACATTGGGTAACTAATCCAGGATCACACAACCAGTCAATCCAGAGCAGGAAATATAGCTGGTGTAGATCTTCAGTTGATTCCCAGTCCAATGGTCTCCCCATTAGATATGCTGTTTTCCCAATTATACAACTGTACCTTCTCTGAGATTCTTCATCTGCCTCAGTATATTGGTGTTGAGTTGTGCAGTACCTAGATAGTCACACACTTCATTGCTTATGTAGCCCAAACTGCTGCCTGTGATATATAGGCATGGATGAAGTAGAGGTTTATCTGCCTTCTGTACTAAATGAGCATTTTGTGGGCCTGATTTTTTTATGAAAACTTCCCCAGTTGTCAACAAAAGCAACAGGGTTCTGCCTGTGGATGCCTAGAAGATTCTCTGAAATTTTTTGAGTTGATTACATAAATGTTCAAAAGTTATTCTGTCACAGATGGAGAAATGCCATTGAATTGAGTAGAGGTCTTTCCTTTGCTTGATCTGTAAATATATGCCTCCTAGGAACAAACAAGCACAGTGCTCTTTTGATGTATTTTACTAAACTATGACTTAATTATCTTAAAATTCTGCAAATGATTTTGTATCAGAGCCCTTTTGTCTGGTTCCACTGATCAGTGTCTCAGGGTATGTCTACGCTACACACTAAAATCAAAATAAGATACACAATTTGCTCTATGCAAATTGTGTATCTTATTTCATTTTTATTTTGAAATAGGCTATTTCAAAATTTGGTGCATCTACACATCACCAGATTTCGAAATAAAGCACTATTTTGAGCCATCCCTTATTCCTCTTGCAGCGAGGTTTACAGGGATGGAAAAATAGCGTGTCTGTTATTTTGAAAGGTATTTCGGAATAACGAGCGTGGTCCTTGGACGCGGGATAGCTATTTCAGAATTCCACTACCTTGCAGCATAGACGTACCCTCTGTTGCATTTAAAGTAGGAGAGTTTGCACATTTCCTTTCATGTTCCCCTTTCCTTTCCACATTTTTTGTGTAAATTCTTCTCCCAGCAGCACCTCTGTAACTTCCCCAATATGTCAAAGGTGTGGCACAAATGGAACTGAGTTTGTCCCCCTTCACATTATTTCCTTGTGTGAGGAGCTCAAGGATTTCAATTGATCACTTGGGTTGCTGCTAGTTTATTTTCGGAACTATTTTCTTTTTTACCTTCTATATTAGGAGCTTTGTTTGGATCACTCGATATGCGTACAGCACTTTTAAAGTATGAGGTGTAGCATTAGTGATAAGTACTAATTACTGGAATATTGCCTTGTTTCCAGCAAGGCAAAGAAGAGACCCCTTCCCTCATGTCTTTTGTTTTCCTTTGTGTAAAACTATGTACAGTAGAAAATCAGAGTTATGAATATCAAACTGATCAATCAACAACACACCTCATTGGAACCAGAAATATGCAATCAGGCAGCAAAGACCCACACCAAAAAAGCAAATGCCATAGGCTACATATACACTACCACACTATTTCAGCACACTGAAGTATCCTGAAATAGCTGTCTCGCATCTTCACAGCAAGCCCATTATTTCAAAATATAATGGGCTTGCTATTCCAATGTCCCTGTAAATCTCCTTTCACGAGGATTAAGGGACATTTTGGAATAGCTATTTATTTTGAAATAAGTGCTGTGTAGACAACACCAAATTTCGAAATAAGCTATTTCAAAATAATATCAAAATAAGCTGCGCAATTTGTGAAACTACAGGGTTAAAAATAAACTACTAAAAAAAGGGAAAGTTTTACAAATAAATATTTGACAAAGTAAGGGAACTGTTTCTGTTTCTGTTAAATTAAAATAGATAAAACCTGCATTTCACTTCTGCATCATAAAGTTTCAAAGCCATTATGTTCTGTTTAGATTTACAAACATTTCAGAGTTACAAACAACCTCCATTCCTGACATTCTACTGTATTATGTATTTCCCAAAGTAAATAGGTGCTTTGACATTTCACTCATCTCTCCCCTTGACTTAATGATTTTTGACCTTTTTCACCATGACAAATCCATGATTTTCACAATATTTTGCCATCAAAAGAATTAAGAACATAAGAATGGCCGTTACTGGGTAAGACCAAAGGTCCGTCTAGCCCAGTAGCCTGTCTGCCGACAGTGGCCAGCTCCAGGTGCCCCAGAAGGGGTGGACTGAAGACAATGATCAAGCAATTTGTCTCCTACCATCCTTCTCCAGCTTCTGACAGAGGCCAGGGACACCATTTCTATCCCCTGGCTAATATCCTTTTATGAACCTAACCTCCATGACATTATCTCACTTCTTTTTAAACTCTGTTCTAGTCCTAGCCATCACAGCCTCCTGCAGCAAGGAGTTCCACAGGTTGACTCTTTGCTTTGTGAAGAACAACTTTCTGTTACTATTTTGAAGCCTGCTACCCATTCCTTTCCTTTGGTGTCCTCTAGTCCTTCTATTATGGGAACTAATGGAGAACTTTTCTTTATGCACCCTCTCTACACCACTCTTGCTTTTATAGACTTCTATCATATCCCCCCTCCGTCTCCTCTTCTCTAAGCTGAAAAGTTTCTTTAGCCTCTCTTCATATGGGACCTGTTCCAAACCCCTGATCATTTTAGTTGCCCTCCCCTCTCCCACCCTCTCTCTTCTCCTCTCCCACCTCTTTTTCCCAGTCTCCCCCAGTTTTGTTCAATAAAGAGAGATTCTGTTTTTGACCACACGTTTTCTTTATTTTGTACATCAGGAAGGGGGGCTAGGGAAGGGTAAGTGGAAGGAGATGAGGGAGGAATGGGGTACGCGCCCCCGATGGGGAGGACTGGGGTGGCTCTGCGGGCTTCTCGGGGTGGAAGTTCTCCTGCAGCCCCCCGATTGCCCTCCCCAGATGGCAGCTTGCTGCAAGTGCAGCCGGGCTGATGGCCAAGTGCTGTGATGTGCCGAGTGTGAGCACTCAGGGAACTCCAAGCTAGGACTGCTTTGCAAGCGGGGAACCCCCGAGAACTGTCTGTCCGAGGTAGGGGTCAGGTCCCTTTAAGCACAGCCCTCGGCTAGCCTGAGACAGCAGCTCCACGCTCTAAGTCGTATTCTGATGCCCTGCCGGCACTGCTTCCGGCCATCCTTAACCTCGGTTCAGGGTCCACTCAGTGTGGACATGCTAGTTCGAATTAGCAAAACGCTAATTCGAACTAGTTTTTAAGTCTGGACGCACTAATTCGAATTAGCTTAGTTCAAATTAACTAATTCGAATTAAGTTAGTTCGAATTAGCGCTGTAGTGTAGACATACCCCCAGAGCCTGTGTCTTGTAATATAATTATGCTGGCCAGTGGCCACTTTGCAGCTTGCAGGTCTCTTTTCTGAACTGAAAAAAAAAAAAGACAGTTTAGTCTTCTGCAAAATTTGGTCAATTTGCCCATAATACTCTGGGGTGTATGTTGTCTGGTCTTAGTGACTAATCAATTTTAAGCACTGCTAACCTTTTAATACCAGTTTAGATGTTATCTGTACACTATTTAATTCCTTATCTTCTAGTGCTGTAAAATTGTATTTTTTGATCTGGGCAAATGCCTTTCATTTGTAAAGATGGATTCTTGTGAATAATCATATAATATCTCATCTGTTTCTAAATCCTTTGCTTCTCCTTCTTGTTATGCAGCACACACATCATTTTTGGCAATATTTGGCTACTGCATTACATATAATTAATGTATGTATTTGTGAATTATATATAATTTATATATAAATACAGTGTAATAATGCATTTAGTTTAACAGATAAAGATTAATGCAGTATAGTTATGGCTGAGAAGGCACTTTCCTTCAAAGTCTTTCTCTTCGGGAGGTTATTTTTTTCCAAAAAATTACCTTTGGGGCTGAAATTTCTCATGGTTGGTCTTAGCCTAGAGGTGAAAATTTTCTGGAAAGGTTGCACAGCAGATTTGTTAAATAGCTTTTGAATTATCCAAGAACTAAAATTGGTGTTTTCCACCATTTGAGAAATATTATCAGTTTCTTCTTTGTGCTGCATCTTTTGTGAGATTTGAAGTCCTCCCAAATCATGCAATAGCAGTCACAGCAAAGACTCTGCTCTCTATTTAATATATTTAAAAGGATTTTTGAAAAGAAAAAAAAGGATAATGATCACTGATCATCAGAGAGACTTTTATTTTGGTTTTTAGTGGAAATTTTTCCACCATAACAGTTGCGGAAACATGCCCAGGAAAGCTATTCCAGGTCACAGATCATCTTATCCTGATGTCAGTAATATTAATTGTTGTTTTCATTGAAAGGTTTTCGTTTTGTTTTTGTACTCATTTTTGTAAAGTTAATGAAGAAACAATGTTATACAGAACAGAGGGCTCATTGGTCATGTCTAGCGGCTCCCCCCAAAATGAAGGATGTACAGTGACCACTAGCAAAGACTAGGGATGTCATCGTGTAGATGACTACACATATTTTCCCCGCCTTGTTGCCTCTGTATCAGAGCTAGCAAGGGCTGGGCGCGGGATGGGAGCTAGTGCCCATGAGGTGCTGGCTTCCCACAAGCACCTGACCTGCTTTCCCCTCCCCTCACCCAAGTACTGCTGCCTCTGGCAGAGTGGGTAGAGAGGCAACAGGGGAGAGGGCAAAAGGGAAGGCTGGAGCCAATACAGAGGCAGTGGGGGAGGATGAGGCAGGAACCTACTTCAAAGCCATCTCCCCCAGCACCAGCTCCATGGTGCCGCCAGTCTGCGTGGGAAGCTAGTTTTTGAACTGGTTCCCCTTGCAGACCAGCTCCATCTGCCACCCTGGAGTGCTGTCTCTGATACAGAGGTAGCAGTGCTGGGTGGCATGGGGCTCCTGGGGAGTGGGGCTAGGAGTGCACTGGCTGCTGTCCCCGCCTCCAGGGACTAGCAAATAGTCATGTAACTGCTAAGATTTCATGCGGTTACACAAGTATTCAGTTACACAAATTCTAACATCCCTAGCAAAGAACCTGAGAAGTTGAATCGTAGAATCATAGAACACTAGAATTGGAAGGGACCTTGAGAAGTCATCAAGTCCAGTCCTCTGCCCTCATGGCAGGATCAAGCACCATCAAGACCATCCGTGAGAGATATCTATCCAAAATGCTCTTAAATATCTCCAGTGATGAAGATTTAGGTGATGTGGGGCTGGGAAGGGAGGGGGAGGGAAACTTAAGGATCTGGTGTGAGTCTGGACTTTGATTCTGATGTAGACTGATCGGGGAGGCCCGTGGATGTAGGCAACCTCGGTAGTTGCCTAGGGCACCGCGTTTAACTCGGCGCCCAATGATAACGTCACGCCATTGAGGGCTATAGAGACGGGGGCGCCGATCGTGTATTCCACCTAGGGCACCAGTTGCCGGCAGCTCTTCTTGAGCTACTGAACATGATAATATTTTTCTATGCTCTTCTCTTCTGACTCCCTCCCTCTTTTGTATTGCATCTGTGTGGTTCCTTTTGGGGGGTTACGTCCAACTTTGGCCCTCATCGCACAAAACACAAAACAACCACAACTTGTACTGTGAGCAGTGTTGTTTAACACCTCTGTAGAACAGTTGTTCTGGGCTGGGACCTGGGCTTTTTTCTTTCATAGCATCATAGAACTGGAAGGGACTTTAAGAGGTTGTTGAGTCCAGTCCCCTGCCCTCATGGGCAGCCTAGATCATCCCTATTATATGTTTATCCAATCTGCTCTCAAATATCTCCAGTGACAGAGATTTCACAACCTCCCTAGGTAATTTATTCCAGTGTTTAACCGCCCTGACAGTTAGAAAATTTTTCCTAATGTCCAGCCTAAACTTTCCTTGTTGCAATTAAGCCCATTGCTTCTTATCCTATCATCTGGCCAAGGAGAATAATTTTTCTCCCTCCTCCTTATAACACCCTTTTCAATACTTGAAAACTGCTATCATGTCCCCTCTCAGTCTTCTCTTTTCTAAACTAAACAAGCCCAATTCTTTCAGTCTTCTCTCATAGGTCGTGTTTTCTAGACCTTTAATCATTTTTGTTGCTCTTCTCTGGACCTTCTCCAATTTTTCCACATCTTTCTTGAAATGTGATGCCCAGAAATGGACACGATACTCCAGTTGTGACCTAATCAGCGCAGAATAAAGTGGAAGAATGACTTTTTGTGTCTTGCTCACAATACTCCTATAATGCATCCTAGAATCATGTTTGCGCTTTTTGCAGCAGTGTTGCACAGTTGATTCATATTTAATTTGTGGTCCATTCTGACCCCTAAATTTCATTCCACAGTACTCCTTCCTAGGCAGTCATTTCCCATTCTGTATGTGTGAAACTGATTTTTCCTTCTTAAGTGGAATACTTTGCATTTATCCTTATGAAACTTCATCCTGTTTACCTTAGACCATTTCTCTAGTTTGTCGAGATCATTTTGATCAGTTACTTGGCCAGCAGGCTTTACCATGTTCTGGTAGATATACAACTCGTTCACATGTGCTCTATCTCCCGTTTCAGTGATGTGATTGTAGTGAACTATAGTTAGAAATATCTATAGAAGTCTACTGATACAGCAATGTAGGTCACTGAAAGCTTATCACCTTTCTGCTCCAGACCCTACATTGGCTTGAAACTTTATACTGGAACAAATTCAAGTTTCTAAGTCTTAATCCTCAAAACCTTCAATGGGCTTTCCTAAAGCTTTGTGGTGACAGGATCTTAACTAGATCCTTCTTTAGAAATCATAGTTTCAGATCATTTATGTAATTTTTGGTGTCAGGTTTAAGTGAGCGAGCCTACAAAGAAGGGAGAAATCAGGGGCACAGTGGAGAAAGTAAATGAGCACAGTTCCCTAATTTTATTCTAGTTCCTTTCTGCATGCTGTACTTGCACAGTCATTATTGTGGACATGCTGGGTTTTATTGAAGAGAAGGAAGAACAAAGACTGACAGAGTATAGGTTCCCCGAATATGCAATCAGGATAAATCAAAAGAATGAGAAACACAAAATACCATAAAAATATAGAAGACTAAAGCCTCCACGCTACTAAAACTATTTATTACATTGTCAAAACTTGAGAAAGCATTAAGAATAGAAGAGGTAATGTCAGAATGCAAATATGTGGAGTCACTCGGAACATCAATAAAGAAGTCTCCCGTATTAGCGTAACAGGTTGGTTTTTTCATTGACCCAAAAAGCACCTGCTGAGTTAATCACACTTTCTGTGATGTGAGTGTTACTCAAGGAGGTTTCACACCAGGGGACGTTAATCCTAAAATACTAGGAACAGACACGACTAGGTTACAAAAAAGGAGAGTCATCTAAAGAGGAGAGAAAATGTGGCTGAGATACTAAATACCTTTGATACGCTATTCAGTGTAAGCATTTGTGTTAGGTCATTTCAAGTATGTCCTCTGAATTGGTCCTTAATTGAGGCCCAGGGTAAAAATAATGAATTTAGAAATGAGTTATGCTTTTAAAATAAAAGTGGTAACTTTGATAGTAGGGCTCAGTGCTCCAAAGGAACAGAACGACAGGTCCAAGCCAGGGCACCTCAGCACATTTGTCAGCTGATAGGATGCATTTAGCATAACATTCATGCTGTATGTTGTAGGGTGTGTATTCTGTTTTACTGTACTGGCTTGTGGCCTGAGATCTTCTGAGGGAAAGAACATGCTAACTGTGTTTGGCACAACTTTTATTACAAAGTTATTGACTCCCGAAGCTGAAGTCTTTCAGCCCGGAGACTCAGGACAGTTCTGGTTGCAATTCAAAATCTAAATGTGGCTGGGAGCTGTGTTTTGTACTTTCTATGTGTAAAAGTAAATATTCTGGTAGGTTTTTGAAATTTGTATTTTAGTTAGAATAACAAAATCAGAGTCTGATTCTGCAGAGGCTTGCTTACAATAATCCTCATTCACGGGAATAGTCCTATTGAAGGCAACTGATTGTTCACATGACTAGTGATTACTCATGAAAGTAACAGCATGACTGGGCCATGGGAAATAACACACATCTCCATGAAAGGGCTCTGTGTGTCTCCTCTGTAACAAACTGCATATGATCTGACTCACGAAATGGCCGGTGCCCCTGAAGACACGCACACTCCTTAGAAATGTAAAGGCAGTGTGCAAAGGAAACAAAGTAATAACAGCTAATGACTATGTGCACCGCACTGTGTACCTTAGAGAGTGCCTCTCTTTTTGTGTTTTACTTCATCAGTTGAGCTCACCTGGGACATTCTAGTTTGCCATCCTCTGAAATGTTCATCTAGGGGCTGCATGATGACGATTGTCAAGAGAGGATTTTTTATGTGTAACTTTTGTAGCTAACAACTAAGCTGTGTTTCTACCTCCCTGCTCCCTCAATCCCCTGACCTCTAGTTTCCCATCAACAAAGCAACAGACTAGGTTTTAAATGCAATCTTTATAACACAAGAAACATTTCTAAGGTGCACTTGGAACTGTGTGAAATGCAGCACAAACACATCTCACTACTCTGAGTGTCGCAGAGACTTTGTCACTCAGTTTTATATTTTACCTCAATGTTATATTTTGCTGTTCCTCTTTTGACTTCTTTGTGGCTTTGCATGCCTACAGTGATATTTTTATACTATTTTCCAGACCCCTTTCCTTATTAGAATCCTAGGTGATTGATTTAATAGTCATTGCATGCATTGCAGCCTTGTTTCTAGGCAAATTGTTTTACATTTTTTACATTGAATTGCATTTGACTTCTGTTGTCCCAGTCACCTAAATGATCCAAATCCCTTTGAATCGGATTACATTGCTTCTTCTTATTTGCTATACTTTTTCATTTGTAACCTCTGAGATCTAGTTTTTAATACCTCATCCACATTTGTATACCATAAATTAGAAACAAAAGAAGTCCTCCAAAGCACTTTACTTCACCCATAATCCATTTACAATTGGAAAATGACTACCCTTTGTCACCAGCTTATAAAGTGTAACTTTATCATGGGCTTCCACGTTTATTGTGTTTCATCAACTCCATATAAAATGTTCTGAGTGTACAAGCACTGCCAGCTCTGCAAACTCATCATGGGATCTGAAGGGTAACCTGTATTCTTTCTGAATCCATAAGCAATTCTGCAAGCTGAATTCTGCTTTGTCTTCTCTGGGATTTCAAAGGCATATAAACAAAATGGAGAATTTGGTACAGCAGAGAGAGTAAATGAGCAATTCTGCTGATATACAAACCAGAATAGAATCCAGCTTTCTTTTTCTCAGTTGTGTTAGTTCAGGAGAGGTCAAAAAAGTAAAATGTTGTAAAATTTTTTGCTTTTATTACTAAGAACATAAGAACATAAGAACGGCCGTACTGGGTCAGACCAAAGGTCCATCTAGCCCAGTATCCTGTCTACCGACAGTGGTCAGCACCAGGTACCCCAGAGAGGGTTGACCGAAGACAATGATCAAGCGATTTGTCTCCTGCCATCCCTCTCCAGCCTCTGACGAACAGAGGCCAACGACACCATTTTATCCCCTGGCTAAAGTAAACAGACAGTATTCTGAACATCTGTTGCCAGATCATGCCTTGCTCTTGTGTAACCAGTCGGCTCTCAGCTTAGGCTGTAGAGCTCTCTTGTTCTTAGCTCTCACTGTAAGTGGTCTAAGTGCCACTACGTGGGCCAATGAGCCACACTAGGGCTATGTCTACATTGCCCCCATTTTGCGCAAAAAATATGCAAATGAGGCGAAGCGTGGAATATTGCCATGCCTCATTTGCATAATTCACAAGGCTGCATTTTTGCACAAAACCCCCCCCTCTTGTGTAAGAGCAGTGCTTCCGCATGTTTTTCAGAAAGAAAGGGTCGTGCACAAGAGGGGGGTTTTTTTTGCGTAAAAAGGAGCCGGGTAAACGCACCTTTTTGCGCAAAAGCCTCTTGTGCAAAAACGTAGCCTCATGAATTATGCTAATGAGCAGGGCTCGACAAATAATGTTATCTACTCGCCTGTGGCGAGTAGATTACACCTCGGAAGAGCTGGTGCAGAGCGATCTGCGCATGTGCAAAACAATCTGCGCATGTGAAGAGCGCAGAACCATGCGGCTGGCGAGAGGGGCTCGCCACCACTTGACGAGTCCTGCTAATGAGGCATGGAGATATACCCTGCTTCACCTCATTTGCATATTTTTGTGCAAAACAGGGGCAGTGTAGACATAGCCTAGGTGTGTGGGTTACACATGTACAGCAATCTTCCCCCAAATCCTCTGTTGCCTCTTCAGTTTAAGAGACAGGTATAATTTCAGTTCTGGCAATCTCTTGAGCTTCAATCACCTCAAAGGGGGGAGATATGGGACTGAACCATGGCCAGGTGTCTGTCTGTCTGTCCTCTCTGTCTCTCTTACACATACACACAGGCAGACATGTATGCATGCACACATGCAGGGAAGTGTATTCTGTTAATTCTGTGTGCGAAAGTGTGTCCTAAGGCAGTGGCACCCTGCACTGTTTCAGATCCAGGCCTGTGTCTTAATGGCAAAATTTAAAATATAGGGAGTAGATTTCCTAAGGAAGAAGGTGCCATATGCATATAGTCATTCTATGGAGTAGAATAATTGTTTAAGCGAGTTTTGTGTCCAGCACTTTTCTTTTTACCAGCTATTTCATGATTCTGTCATTAATCTCTAATATGGAACCTCATCAAATATGTTTGCAAATCAAAACAAGCATGCCACTTCCACAATTAATATCTCTTATTTATAACAGTAATGCCTTTAAAGAATTTCTGCTAAGTGAACATTACTTCTCTCCCGCCTCTGCCCTCCCTCTCCCCCCATCACCTAAATCCTCATTTAGCTTTCAGCAAACTGAAATTTAGCAAGTCTCTTCCCTCACATCTTTTAAGATATTTTTTTCATCATGTGATGTTCTTTCCACCAGTTTTAACTCAGTGATTTACAATTGGGTTTTAATGGAATTGAATGAACATATTTGGAGATTTTGCCATTCGCACTGTAAGTATGTGTGTTTGCTTTCTCTTGTATGTGTTCAAGGCAGGGGAGGGGAAATAAGCTGTCTAAATAAAACTATTCTTTCTGTGCTATTTCTCTGATCTCTTTTCAGTGTGTTTCCACTTGAATTGCAGACCAAGCATATTTTTTTGTTTAAGGAAATTTCTCCTAAACACCTAGTAATGCCAAAGAATAATGTGTCTGGAATTAAATTACAATGGACTGATAACCCTTCCATAATTAAGGTTGCAGCTGAGCCTCCACTGTAAACCCAATTTCTGTGTCTCCCCCTTCATCCAAAAATTACATCATGGCCTCAAAATAAGGTCAGATAAAGCTTTTTATTGCAACGAGAAGTGAATTGGAGACAGGCTCATGAATTATGGATGCTAAAAAATGAGGTGTTCAAAATCCAGATCGCCTCTTTTTTCCTCCATCCATTGCCACTCTACAAAATAAAGGAAGGAGATTTCATAATTTATCAGCTTTCTAATTGGGAATGTTTCTGTGGCAGGTTGACTCTCAGAAGCTATATTTACTTCTTGGAAACCCCAGGGAGTAGCAAGAGGCAGTCGGGAGAGCTGGAGAGGTTTTTCACTCCCTCATTTTTCTGCTGGAGCCAGGGTAGCAAGACTGGGGCAGGGAATGCACCCTATGTACAGTATGTCCCGCTCACCTGTAGCTTCTTGTTTTCACTCAGTCATTTTGAGCTCAGTAGGAAGGGTGGCTTCCTCTGGAATGATCTGGGAATCTGTACTGAGGGCCTGGAAAGAGCAGTGGGCGTGGCAGGGGAAGAAATAATGAGGTGGAAATTCCCTCCCTCCTTTCTAGTGGCCCTCCTAAGTTCTGTTGGAGGAGAGAGTCCCCTACTAAGCCTTGGGAGGGCTTTTCAGGATCACACATTCTTCTCAAGCCTATTGGGTTCTCAATTTCCTCAAGACTTCAGAGGCTGCTAGGAACCCACAGCATCCATGAAGTCTCTGGCATGTTGTTAGTCCCTGGCAAATTCATTTAAACTGGCCAAAGGCTAAGGAAGTTATTTTTATCTCTTTGCAATTTGCCACAGTAATATAGGCTTGTGTATGGCTTTGCGGAAGCTGTAGGTAGCCCCAGAAGAGCCTCCTGACATTCATGGGTTGAGTGGGAACTATAGGGGTTGCCATTCAGCTCTTCTTATGAGGCTATAGTTTCAAGAGGCCATACAACATTTCTAAGGCTCATGGGGTCAGAAATTTAGCTGCTAAAAATCATTGCAGTCTCCTAACGCCCACAGCAGGCTTGGGGTTCCTAATGAGTCCCCTGAGAATTACAGGAGATGCTGTCAAGGGCTGAAGTATTTCTTAATGGAGAGGGGTAAGATAAGAGGGAGCCAGGAAGGGAAACTTTCCTGTTTGGCTCATCTTTGCCAGGGCTGAGAAGCACAGGAGTCAGGCAGATGGCAGCAATACTTAGAAGGAAAGGGAAGTTGTTCTTCCCGTTATGTTGACCCCAGCTCTCCTAATGGCATATTTATTTCTCCCCTCCATCCAACTTGACCTGATCCCACCGATATTCTTAGGAAGTCAACAGGGAAGGAGCTCCTTATCTAAGTACCTCCTAGTTCTGCATCAGAGGAGCTCAGCTCCTAAAAAGCCACACAGGCCCTGAGAAGTTAGACTCCCTACTTAGAAACTCAGGAAAACTGGAGCATTGTCACACCCATCCATGGGATGTGGGTGAAGATAGTTTCTAGCTGGAGATTTTGTCACCAGAACAAGTGAACATTCCTACCTCCTTCCCTCTGTGGACATCAAAAGGTCTGACTGATTTTTGTTCCCCTCTTGTGGCCCTCGTGTTTTGCAGGGATGTATTTTACATCAGCAGGGCTTAAACCTTTTTTAAAAAACAAAGGACATTTCTATGACCAAAAAAAAAAAAAAAAAAAAAAGACTTGTTAAAGGAAAGTTATGATTATAACCATAAATCAGTGTTTTTGAGAGTTTTAAAAAGTTAGTAATCCAGTTAATTCCAGAATTTAAGGTTGCACTTCCACTAGAACCTTTTGTATCACAGTTCACCATCCACCATCTCCTTCACTCTGCTCCACTGTTTGGGAGAACAAAAGCCAAAACTTTTATCTGATGTGGGGTTGGAGGGAGGAATAAATCTTTCATTACCCTTTACACTAAAGGGTTATCAACACGTACTAGCATAAGGATGGTGATGCAACAAAGGAATTTGGCTTCACAAAGTGCAGCTGTAAAAAACTTTCAAATTCACCGTATCGCAGATTGACTTTCCATATACTCATCCAAAGGCTTTGTTTAGACAATCTGCCACCAGGCTCATAGAGAAAACAAGCTTTGAAATTCAAAGCAGACATGTGCCTTCATCTTTTTTCAGGAGTTGAAAGTTTCAAATGTGGATGCACTGTATATTGCTGACTAACATATTACATATAATTACATAGTTTCTTAAGGTACTTCTTATCATTCATGACCATTTAAAAATTAACAGTTGGCATATATAAGTGGGTATGTCATACATGAAGATTTAAAGCAGAGGTGGGAAACCAAAGGCCCATGGAGCAGCTGTCGCCCCCAGCTTGCCTGGAGCTAGCCCCTGAGGCTCAGGGGAGCCCACACTGGTGCTCCAGCCCCCCTGGTGCCACACCGTGGCACTGGAGCACATACAGTCTACTCACCTGAGCCCCCCTCCAAGATCTTGTGTGCAAGGGGAATGTGGGGAATGTCTTGTTCCTTCTCACTCAGGGGTCTTTTCAATTGTGTGTGGCCCTTGACTGATTTTTGTGTGGGTCAGTGGCCCCCAACCCAAAAAAGGTTCCCCACCCCGGATTTAATGGATTGTTCTATTTCTCTATTTATTACACTTAAAAATTAAGACGTGTACAATTGTAGGCTCCAAATTTATTATGCTGGCATTTACCAACAGAAAACATTTCCAAATAGCCTCCTTAGCTAGATGTTCATAAACAAGAGTTAGACAATTGGCCCATATATCAATTCAACAAATTCATCATCAGTCTCTTAGGTGACTCACTTAATATGTTCATCTAAACACTCTGATTTTCTTGAGATGAACTGTAAAAATAACATTTGAGAAGTCAATTCAGTGTAAAAAATCACAGAGACTTCTGATAAGATCAAGTAGATTTTATAATGCATATCTACATTTTTGGACTCTGAACACAATAAATACATGAATAACAAGAGATTAGCCAAACACGAATGGGTCTTTTAAAGATAAACATTATATTATGACTACAATTTGTTAATACATGTATGGGGCTAATCATAATATATATGCTAACTAAAACTAAAAAGTTACAAGAAAATAATGTGCAAAACTTTCTCAATCCATTTAAGAATACCAAATTGTTGCAAGATGGCTGGGGCAAAGCTATGTTTTTAGTGATTGAGTTTGAGTCAAACACAAAATTAAGTGATTTATTATGGAAGTGCCACCGTAATCCTTGAGTATCCTAGGCTTCTAAAGTTTGTTATTTGTTTTTTGATAGTTTCTTTAACACTGCTATAGGCATAAAACTTTCATCGTAATGATGATTTTTAGATATCTCTCAAGCAAACCAGCCTTTAAAACCATAGACCATAGCTGGCCATTTCTCAGCTGCTTACAGGATTAATTGAAAGGTTGGTTATTTTTCTGTTTGCACATGTATATATTATATTGAACATTGTGTTGAAGTTTTTCCAACACACTTCATACACTGCTGTTTGAAAGAATTGAGGTTATAATATAATTCACAATATTTTACTTGCTTGCTTGGCACTTCATGGCAAGAGAGATTGAGTGTTTCCATACTATGGGAGTCTTACATCTTTGAGTAAATACATTCTCTTATTGCTCATGTACGATGTGAGATAAATTCTGTTCTCAGTTATAGCAATGTAGGGTTATTCATATGAGTGGAGTTGTAGTGGTGGAAAGAACTGATGCAAAATGTGGACTGTAGTATGTATTTTAGAATATTTGGCGCTCTAGACTGCATTAGTAGAGTGACAGGGTCAGACTGCAGGACTACAACAGATGGAGAGATAGACAGCTCTAAGGCAGCAACAGCCCTGGTCAGTCACGAGCGAAGGAGATGGGGCTTCTGCAAATCAATCAGAGCCAGCTGTTCTCGCCTGAGGCTGCCAAAGGAAGCCCTCCTTGCAGGGCAGGACAGGGCAGGGGAGGAGTGGAGGACCGGGAACTGGGATAAACTAAAGTAAAAACTAAGAAAAGTAGAGACAGCAAAGTGGGGGAGAGTAGCTCCAAACAGGGGTTTTAGGCCCTCCTTTTCCTGGCATCCTGAGTAGGGTTACCAGGTGTCTGGATTTTGCCTAGACTATCTGTTATTCAGGTCCCCCATCTGGTTAAAAAAAAAAAAAAAAAAAACAGAAAATACCGGACATGTGAAATGTCCGGTATTTCCTATTTCCCTTAGATGGAAGCCCAGCAGGACCAATTTTCCCCTGCCGCATCTGGTGGGGCCGGGGCAGTGAGGAGCATGGGGCCATTTAAAGGCATAGCGCCTTTTTGTTTGTTTGTTTGTTTGTTTTGCTTAACAACTTTGGTCTCCCTCTTTTTTTCTCAACATATTTTTTTCCCGGTGTTTTTTTGGGGGGGTGGGGAGGGTGGAATGTTCAGTATTTTTAATTAAACCATCTGGCAACCCTAAGCCAGAGAACCCAGCTGAGAGCTGGAAAGGACTGTTTTGGCAGCCTAGGCTGACCTCGGGGCACTGGCCCCAATGCCCTTTGTAGCTGAAGGACCCGAGTTTAAACCCTGCCAAGGGCTAATAGCACAGTACTGAGACTGCCCACTGAAGGACTGAGCAGGGTACTGGGACCCAGGAGTTGAGTTACCCTGCCACAGAAGAATGTATTCAAAGAAAGAACCTTGAGTTTTATTTTGTTTTTGTTTTTGTTTTACCAGTATTTGCATCAGTCGTGTCTAGTTATTCTGAATTTTCTCTTTCCATCTGGATAGTGATTTCTCTCTCTTTCTCTCAATTAGAAAATAGTACTAATAAGCTGTGGTTTGTCTGCTTTTGAATCTGTACTACTGTGCAGTTTAGATTTGCTGAATACCAGCTTTGGTAGCTTTGCTCTTTCATATTCAGTTCACAACATGAAGGAGAATTCTGTTAGAATTTAACAAGCTCTGGGGAGAGTATTTCAGAGGAGTAAACTGATATATATAAGAATAAGCTAAAGTGAAGAAGTTTTGCTGTTATATGAGCCTCTTTGAAGGAGGGGCAGAGGGCTAACATTTCTTCTTTAATCATTAGCAACATTGATCCTTATTTTTTGTAGTATGACGACTTTGACAATACACATCTGTAACTAAGCTGAAATGCAAAGAATCATAGAATCATAGAATACTAGGACTGGATGGGACCTCAGGAGGTCATCGAGTCCAGTCTCCTGCCCTCATGGCAGGACCAAATACTGTCTAGACCATCCCTGATAGACATTTATCTAACCTACTCTTAAATATCTCCAGAGATGGAGATTCCACAACCTCCCTAGGAAATTTATTCCAGTGACTATACAAGAAAAGTGACTATACAATTAGTAGACCTAAATTAGAGGCCTTAACACATCTGTTTCCAAACTGGTGGGTTTGCCCCCTTGTGGGGGTGTGAAGAAATTCCAAGGGTAGGGCGTGAGGCTGAGAAATGTTCATAATGAAACATTTTTTATCAGTGTAAAAAATTTTAATTTTCAAATTTCATACCACAAAATGCGATTTTTTTTGGCCTTTCTATGTGTAGGGGTTGACAAGCAGCTGATAGCATTGTACTACATAGGGGTAGGTAGGGGTACTGGTTCGGTCAGAGGGGAGGCCAAAGAATGATGTAGAAGGCGATAGAACTTTTTCAAACTTTCTAGCACACTCACAGGAGTGTTCGGGACTGTCCTATCATGGGAGTAGGTATCTGGTCTTGTGCGGTGACTGGTGGTGGGGTGTATATATAAGGTAGCACGCGTCCGTGTGTTGTAATAGTAGTAGTAGTAGTAGTAAATAAATGCTCGCGATAACTTATCAAAGTACCTTTCGTCCGTTAAATTTATTCGAATCAGGAAAATTATTTTTATAGATTATTTTTAAATTAATATATTAAGAAAAGGAAGTACAATGAAGACTACATTAAGTATGGCTTCACTGTTATGGAAAAAATGGGATCAATCATTCTCAATGCGTAGTATGCCACCCAGTTCTCAGCAATGATGCCTTGAGACCTAGTCGTCTTGAGCGATACTTGATGAAGAACCACTGCACTTTGACAGACAAACCAAAATAGTTTTTTTGCTGCTAAAATTCAAAATTTGAAACACACGAAGCTGGACGCTACTGGAGCTTTTCATCAGACATCGGCCAAAGTGGTAGAAGCATCTTCTGAACTGTCATTGCTCATTGCTAAAGCCAAAAAAATGCACATAATAGGAGAAACTCTTCTGAAGCCTTGCTTGTTGAAAGTAGTTAATATTGTGCTTAGTGTTGAAAGCAAGAAAAAATTATCAGAAATTTCGCTTTCCGACAATTCGCATTGATGACCTGGCAAAATATCTTAAACTTCAAGTTGTGGAGGCAGTGTGGGTGTCTCCTTTTTTCACAATTCAGTGAGATGATATCACTGATGTAGTACAATGCTGTCAGTTGCTTGTCTACATTCAATTAATTAACAATGGAACTGTGAAAGAACTGCTTTTTTTTGAAGGAATTGATGACCACATCAAAGGCTTCAGATGTTACGAAAACTATTTCTTACTTTTTTTGAAGAAAATAGACTTCCATGGGGAAAACTAGTTGGTGTATTCACAGACGGTGCTCCAGCGATTCTTAGCTCTCACTCTGGATTTGTGACATTGGTGAAAGAATGAGCTGTAACAACAACTCACTGCGTAATACAGACAAGCATTGGCTGCTAAAACCCTTCCGGATGACCTACATGACTCGTTGAATTTAGCCATCAAAGTTGTCAATTTTGTGACGAACAGCACTTTAAAATGTGAGACTTTTTGCTGATCTTTGCGCAGATTTCGGAGCGGATCATAAAACTCTTTTGTTTCACACGGAGGTACGATGCCTTTCCAAAGGTAACATGCTTTCTAGATTATTTGAACTGAAAGACGAAGTGGAAATTTTCCCTAAAGCAATAATAGAAAGAAGAGTTATATCATGCGTTTATGGACCAAACGTTTCAACTTTTACTGGCATATCTCGTGGACATTTTTGAATCTTTGAACAACCTCAGTTTGAAGCTGCAAGGAAACAACACTGTAAACATTATAACACGATGATGCCATCAAAGCGTTTATGGAAAAAATCCAACTTTGGAAACGTTGAACGCAAGCTCAAATGCCTAACTTTTAGTCTTTTCTGACATTTTCATCACTCGCTGAAAATGTAGGTTTCCAAGAACTTTATAAAAAGGATGCAAAGAACAAAATTGTGTTTCAACTGGACTGCCTTGCTGACGAATTCATCCGCTATTTTCCAGACAACTTTTCTGGCAACACTGTTCATAAATTAGTACGAAAATCCATTCGATGTTGATGTTGATTCATAGCCAGAAGTATTGCAAAAATAAGCACTCAAAATTAAATATGATTCAAGTGCGAAAGATCATTTAAAAAACTCAAGCTTGGAGGAATTTTGGATAAAATATTTCCCAGTTTACTCAAAAGTTGGAGAAGAAGCGCTACGTATTATTCTCCGTTTTTGTCGACATACCTCAGTGAAAAAAGCTTTTCAAATTTAGTCACATTAAAAATAAAACAAAGAAATCGACTGGATGTCAAACAGTTTGCATTGTGCACTTTTTTCTTCCAAACCTAGGATTTCCAAACTCGTGAAGAAAATGCAGCATCATCCTTCACATTAAATGTGTATTCTTTCTGCTATTTCTTATATTAAATTACATTTTTATTAAATTTTTGTGCCAAGAAAAACTATTTGTGCTTATTTTTAATTTTAAAATTTTTATATCAAGTTTTCATGTTTATTTTTAATTTACAAATTGAATTTTTTGTTAAAAGAGTTGTTGAATGATGGCAAAGAAGACGTGGGGAGACATGAGGATTTCTCAAATAAAAAAGTTTGGGAACTGCTGCCTTAACAACATGATTATGTTGTGTACCTTGGGAACATAACTCTTTTAAAGGTGTGCACCTCATAGGGAATATCAGCATTGTAAGTGCTGTTGAGCAGGTAGCTATTTAATGCTTAAATTACATGCGTGTATAAAGATACTAGCCATAATTTTATTTTACAGTGTGTATTTTTCTGTGAAGCTTTGAGTAACCCAGGCCTGATTTAAATATGAGAACTGCAATAATATCCCTGTTGTAACACAAGGGACCAAAGGAACTGTTTGGAAATAGCCTAAAGCTGCACACTTATAATTTGGTTTTAAAACATGTGCTCTAGATGTATAAAGAGGCCCCATTCTGGCCCTTTTGTGCTACATCAGGAGTGTAAAGGGGCCCAGAAGTGGCTCTAATGTGTCAGGCTGAAGACTCAACTGCCTGACAGAGATGGTTTAGCCAAAATTATGAATGTGGTATGAGTATGGAAGAGGGCACGGTCAGTGCAACAGCCCTAGCGAGGTCCTACAAGCCAAAAAAAAACTTAGTTGCATGGAGGCTGAATGAAATTATATCAGGTATCAGAGCAGTTCCCAACAATCCTGGGAACTGGGTGAGCTCAAAGGTCATTTAAACCAACCACTGCCCCACTTGCCTCAGCTTCACAGAGCACAACTGTGGCTCCATTGAGGGCCTGACCCACTGACTTCAGTAATTTTTTCTGCTGTGAAAAATCAATGCTTCACAAACTAAATGACCTCTACTATGAAGAGTCTTGGTATGAGTATATTCTGAAACATTCAGTCCCATGTAAAACACTTGTACAGTGGACAGGTTTGAATATGCTGCTAATGTATCCAAAACTTTACATACTACTGGTGCATTTTGGGTGAAAACTATTTCACAAGCACCTGGTCAGAAAAAGAGAATGTCAAACAATAAGAAAATCCACCCTCTGGCTGTGACACTTAGTACTCAGTTGTTGGGAAATTACAGTCTCTGTATTAGGGGCAAGACTTAGCTATTCCAGCGCCAAGCTTTTACCAGAATCTGGCTGCTCAAGTGCTGTTTCTATTTATCCATTCTCATTTTGGCATGGTGTCACAAAGTTTGATTTGTCCTGTCTGGCTAAGTTGGAAACTGATAAGACGAAAGAAAGAAAGAAAGAAAGAAAGAAAGAAAGAAAGAAAGAAAGAAAGAAAGAAAGAAAGAAAGAAAGAAAGAAAGAAAGAAAGAAAGAAAGAAAGAAAGAAAGAAAGAAAGAAAGAAAGAAAGAAAGAAAGAAAGAAAGAAAGAAAGTGAAAGCAACAGACATTAATTTAGCATAATTGGGGAACTTAACCCTAAGTTATCCCTATGCCCATGTACAAAGTCACGTAAATCCTTTTTTAAAAAGCTACCACCACGACATGGGTCAAATTCATATTTACTCTCAGGAGGTCAGTCTTCCTCTGCACTGCTCTGCCCATATCTGGCGCTGAACAAAGAGTTACTTGTTTATTCTTAACTATATTATAACTATTCAAGGTATTCTTGTTGTCTATATAAAGGTCTAATCTAATCCTTGGGGGAATTCTTGGCTTCGGAGATATTCTGTAGCCAGGCTAATTGTGCATTGTGTGATGAAATATTTCCTGTTAACAGTTCTGAATTTGTCACCTTTCGAATTCATCGGAGAACTTCTAGTTTCTGTATTCAAACAGCATGACTACAAGTTCCACATCTACCTTCTGTCTACCATTCATCATTTTGTATCATTTTGTCATGTGCCCTGTTCGCTTTCGTCACTAAAGTAAATCATCCCAGCCTTTACAATCTCTCTTCATATGAACTTGGTTTTGTGCCTCAATCTGTTGCCCAGCCATGCCAGCAGAAAGACAGGAGTCATTGAAAGTGGTTTTATTAAGCCGCAACTTTATTCACCTAAAAGAGCAGTAAATTGTACAGTTAATTGGCCTATATCATTTCCTCCTGCTTAGAGGGACTGTCATCAGCCCACCCCATTTCCATCCTGGTCCCAGCCACCCAATTTCCCAACCCTCATATAGGTATTAAGGGAGCTAAAAAGGATGGGGGGTTGGCTCCCTGCTGTGCTAGATGTTAGGAATCCCATCTCATTCCTTCCACAGCTTCTTTAAGGGATGCTTTCCTCTAAATCTGCTTCCAATCCATTTTACCTGATTGCTGTATTCCTTTCATACCTAGTGCCTTGTGCCACATTTTCAGTTACTGTTTGTGTCATTTTAACCTAGGCACCCTGCCTATCTCAGTGTCCCTGAACCCTAGTGAGTGTGGAAGGGAAAAAATTCACCCCACCTCAGAGTCTGATGGTGAGGGGAAAATTCCTTCCCAGCCCCCCAAAGAAGAAGTAGACTGGTGCAATGCTCACAACAGATCATGAAGAAGCTTGGTTCTACTCTAACACTGTGGATTGAGGGTGGGTGATGACGGCCTGATTCCAATGACAGAAGGCTTCTCCTGAACTGCCCAGGTCATAAATATCCCTCCTTCTCCACTCACACAGTAAGGCAGTGGTCGCACACACTCACCCCTGGTCTAGCAACTTCCTCTTCCTCCTGGTTCTACTCAGGTAAACCTTCCACTCCTTTCCCCTTTGCCACAAGTTGCAAAGGGAGCCCTTACTGGGGACAATAATCCCTTTTCTTAAACCAGCCAGCCTGTCTAAGGACTCACCACATGTAGTTGAAAAAAGCACGTTTTCATCACCCCTCCCTTAATCCCCTACAATTTTGCAGTATCCTTTTTGAGACAGAATCAGTAGAACTAACACAGTATTCCTGATGAGGACATACCTTTGATTTATGTAATAGCCCTGTAATATTTATCACACTTTTCTCCGATTCCTTATGAATGCCAGCATCTTGTTAAACGGATTAGAATTTGGCCGAGTGATAGCTTTTGAAATAGAAGGGGAAAATCATCATCAAGTGAATGATCTGTAGAAGGGTCCTGCTGGGATCAGTTGCTGGCCCTACACTATTTAACATTTTACCAATGACCTGGAAGAAAACATAAATTATCCCTGATAAAGTTTTCACGTGAAACAAAAATTGCCCGAGTAGTAAATAAAGAGGACAGGGCATTGATTCAAAATGATCTGAATCCCTTGGTAAGCTGGGCATAAGCAAACATAAACATTTTAATATCACTAAGAGTAAATATATGCATTAAGAAGCAAGAGATGTAGGCCATACTTGCAGTCTGGGAAATTCTATTGTAGGAAGCACTGATTCTGAAAAAGATTTGGGACTCATCATGGATAATAAGCTGAACACGAACTCCCAATATGATACTGTGGCCAAAAGGACTAATGCAATCCTTGGATGTACAAACAGAGGAAGCTTTAGTAGGAGTACACAGTTTATTTTACTTCTGTGTTTGACACCAATATGAACACTGCTTGAATACTATTTTCAGCTCTGGTGTCCACAATTCAAGAAGGATGTTGATATAATGGGAGTCTTAGAAGAGCCAAGAAAATGATTGATGAAAAATTATTAGAGAATGAAAGGATTGGAAAACATACCTTATAGAGGTCTGCAGGTGGTCGCAGATGGTACAGCCCTGGGCAAGCAGCTCCTGCCAGCTCTCCTGCCGGAGTTGCAGGTCTTTGTGCACCCAGTGGTCAATAGGTTGCCAGGTGTCCGGTATTCACCAGACAGTCCAGTATTTTCACCTCCTATCCATTAAAAAAATTCAGAGAATATTGGACACCTGAGATGTCTGGTATTTTCTGATTGTTTTTCCCCCAGCCAGGAGGTGAAAATGCCGGGCACCTGGCCACCCTACAAACACTCAGCGCCCCCCCGGCCCCCAACATCCCCAGCCCCCCCGACTCCAGCTAGCATGCTTATCTGGTTCCACAAGGATGTCGGCACAGACTGGCTGCCAGCCAGAAGACCAAGGGGAAGCAATGCTCAACCGCTCCCCTGTTCCTATCCCTGCACTTACTCTTAAAGGGGACATGCTGTTTTAATGCTGTTTTATTTTCATTGTGGGGTTTTTTTTTGTTTTTTTTTTGGTTTAAGTCTTGGAGTTTTTTTTTCCTCAACAACTTTGGTCTCCCTCCCCTTTTTTTCCTTCAACAGAATTTTTTCCTGGTGTTTTTTTTTTTGGGGGGGGGGGTTATTTTTTTTTAGCCTTCTGGCAACCCTAGTAGTCGAGGGTGCGGTGCAGGCCTCGCAGTATCCCCAGGTGCTGCCGCTGGTAGTCCTCTTGAGCATGGGTCAGCCTGAAGAGTACCCGGGTGCAGGAGGATGTCCCGGGCAGGGTCATGTGCCCTGCACTCGCAGCTGATGCAACTGCCGGCAAACAAGAGAAGTGGTCAGTTATCCCTGGGGACACAGTGGGTGAAGCCCAGCCCCCCTCTGCAAGGCGAGGACAACAGGTCTCCACACCGTCAGAGCTGATGTGCTAGCACAGAGGCCATGTTCGGGATGTTCTGCTATCCCTGGGAGTGGGAGCTGGCCCAGGAGTGCACGCATGCCCCTGTGCTGTATGTGGTGTGGATCTGTGTGTGGGGAGATGTCCCCTGCCTCTGTGTAGAGGGGGCTTGTGGAGCATGTCAGTGCCTTCATACATACACTCATGTGGGTAACAGGCCAAGGCTCCTGTGTGGTAGCCAGGTAGGGCCACGTGCCCATGGGTGGCACGGCACATGCACAGGTTGCTGCATGATCCGTGGTCAGCAAGGCCCACGCATGCAGTCCCTGGTTTCCCTACCCTCCCGCCCCTGCATAAGGGGATAGTGATGGCACTCACATGTTGCCTCCCCGGCCTCGGACGACATCAGCAATAGGCTTGCCGGGATGGCTCGGGGGTCCTGGCTGCACAGCACTCTCCCTCCAGACTCCTGTGGCTTCTGGCCCTCCTCCTCCTCCTCTTCCTCCTTCATGCCCTGATCAGGGCCCTCTGCCCCAGAGTCAATGACCACCTAGGGGGCACGGACCACCCCGCCTCCCAGGATGTGGCCCAGGGCATCAAATTCCGTGTTTACACAGTACTTATTTCAAAATAGCAATTTCAAAATAGGCACTATTCCGCATGGGATGAAGTTTACCAATTTCGAAATGAGCCCTCTGCTATTTCAATTTAATTTCAAAATAGTGATTGGCTTATGTAGATGCTAGTAAAGTTATTTCAAAATAACTTTGCTGTGTAGACATACCTTAAGTACCTGCGTCAGGCACAAATATTTGATAATGGGTTTTTCCTCTACCAGATAGGGTATAACAGGATCCAAGGGCTGGAAGATGAGTCTAGACACATTCAGATTGGAGTAACAGTGTAAATGTTTAACAGTGAGGGTATGTCTACACTACCACCCTAGTTCGAACTAGGGTGGTAATGTAGGCAACCGGAGTTGCAAATGAAGCCCGTGATTTGAATTTCCCGGGCTTCATTTGCCTGAAGCCGGGCGCCGCCATTTTTAAATGTCCGCAAGTGCGGACTCCGTGCCGCGCGGCTACACGCGGCACGGACTAGGTAGTCCTAGTCCGAACTACCGTTACTCCTCGTTTCACTAGGCTTCCTAGTCCGAACTACCTAGTCCATGCCTAGTTCAAACTAGGGTGGTAGTGTAGACATACCCTGAGAGTACTTCACCACTGGAACAATGTAACCACAATAGTGTTGGAGCACTGGCAATTTTTAAAATAAGACTGCATATTCTTCTGAAGGTGTGCTCTGGGAATTATTTTGAGAAAGTTCTATAGTCTGTGTTATACAGGAGGTCAGATTAGATCATCACACTGCTTTTTTTTCATACCCAGTGGTTCACATAGAGCAAAGGGCTTCATTGAACTGTGCTCAGTGATGCTCAGGTCCTTCATGTAGGAGGATATTGTTCATTTAGAACCCAGGAAGGCAGATGAGTAGTTCAAATCATTCAGTATAAGTGACTAATGCATGTGGCAGGGAATTTTGTTGGTCATCATGTTGCCTATTTGCATCACAATTAAATATTTTTGTGCCACCTATAAATGTTTCCACCCCATTGCTCACCCTCTTTTCATTATCATTAATCAGTACACCAAATATTGTAGCAGCACACTGCCTGGCAAACATTTGCCAGGATAAGAACTGACCATTTATTACTGCTCTTTGTTTTCTCTTAGACAATTTCTTTTGGCAGTATTTTTCTTCTCAGTCCGTGACTGCAAAGTTTCTTTAGCAGTCCCTTGTGAGGGACTTTGTCAAAGGTCTTTTTAAAGTCTGAATAGCCATACATATACACTGAGAATGCCAGACAAGTACAGTTTATGCTATTTCTACATTTTCTCACCCATTTAATAAACATATGGAATTTATCTTAAAGTCACCAATTAATTTGACCCCTTCTTTAAAAACTGCAAAATAGATTTTTTGTTGTTTTTATTGGGTAAAATGCTAAAGCTATTGTATATCATTGAACTGGGACCTCAATGTTAATGTTGAGTCTGGAACACATTTATATAGATGAGTTATAAATTTCTGACAAAAAAGATTTATAATAGAAGTCCTGACATGACCTTTCTGTATTAACGTTCTGTTCTACATTTGTGAGAGGGAGAAGGAGAAATTTAATGTGAATTACATTTTCTAGTACAATAATGACATGAAGAAACACACTTTCCCCTTTAAATTGAAAGATGCATTATAATTTCAAACGGAGCCTTTCTGACACCATTTAGTTTCATCTTTAATTTGCAAAAAAAGGATTCTTCTTAAAGCAATAAATGGCTTCTCTGTGTTTATAAATCTTCATCTTTGTTGAAAGCACTGTCAAAGTAAGTCACATGTTAAAAATTCTGATAGTAAATTACCAGCAGCAAGAACGACTAATTTAGTTTTGAATGATAGGATCTGGGAGATTTTTGGAGGTTGTGTGTGTGAAATTATTATTCCTTTTCGTTTACTGCTCTGAAATATTAACAAATAGATCTATGCCAAAAATTGCAAAGGAACTTTTCTAGCGGCAAACATTCTAAGATTCCAATTTTGTACCGAGTCAGTCTAAATTAAAATATGGGTATTATATAAAGAGGCAAGCCTAGATTCTGCCCTAATTGATAGAGAAGTTAAACTAATTTTGAACAAACAGTATCTCACTCTCCTTCCTATAGTATGTTGTCCACTTAAAAAGACCTCTGATTTCTTTTCAAATAAGACAGATCTTTCCTCTGTTATGCTGAATAATTAACTATTGTTTTGCAGGAACGATTTCAAGATTTTTTAAGGTGAAAATGTGCCTTTTTTTCTGAAAGGTAACCAAGTACAGTGTCTTCATTTTAAATACCATTGGAGTCATCTAAACAGAAGCCGTCTCAAAGAGATCCTTTCTTTCTCTTATAAGCATTTATCAGCTTTTTAGTTTTCTTTGTAAAGAATAAAATGAATTGTGTGTTTGTTGTACAATAAATGCTGTGTGTGCTGTCATAATAAACTACTCGATGAGGCAGAATCTTTTTCTATAACAGTTCTAAGGGATTTTTTGGTTGACTTTGAAATTAACATTTTCTTTAGCATCTCTAGTTCTCTTGCTGAAGTTGCTGTTGCTGACACAGGTTTTTTTAGTGCACATAAGGGCTGTAGGCTGCAGTCCAGATGGGTTGGTAAGTGTATCTCCATACGTGCTATTCCTGGATGAGGCTTTTACGCTGCAGATTTTCAGCTTTTTATTAAATATCAAAGCTTAGATTTTCTTCTGCTGTGAGGTTTTCTTGAGGGGAGAAGGGGGGCATCAGGGATCCAGTTGTTTATCCCCAGTTCTCTGTCCTTGTCCCTAACTGAAATGAATAAAGGTAATTTAGACTTCTCAGAGTTATTATTTCAGGTTATCTGGACAGCCAGCCAGATATGGCTCCACCAGTTACATTTGGGTCACAATTTGAAAGCTTTCTGTAAAAACCATGAAGATTAGAGAATTGGGATTAGATTTTTTACCTCAGTGCCACTCCTTTGGCACAGCTGCTGCAGCATAAAGTTAGCAGAAAGCCCTTGAGCTACCATCTGGGGGTCTTCAGAGGATGTAGAAACCAGAGTAGCCAGCCAATCTGCCAGCTGCACACCGAGACTCAATTGTAGGCCCACTAGAGTTAGAGCATTTTAAGGGCATTCTAAGCTATGCTTGTGAGGTCACTCAGGAGAGAGCCCAGTGCCACCCTGCTGAACCCAGTGCCACCTAGCTGTTTAGCAGAGCGCCCACAGCTAGGTTTGTATTTCTCCTAGTAGTACACAGGAGATGCCTCGATATACCAAAATTAATTTGGCGGGTGGCAGGAAAAGATTAGGAGGGAACATTGGTCATGGTTAGTGCGCATACCTGATTTCAATCTTGTGGCTCACTGGACCCCTCATGCAGACTACTCCCAAGCCGTCACTGCCCATCACTGCTCTGGAACCTAATAATGGTGGTTTCAATGTCAACCATGTTCCACTGCTGAGGAGGCAGAAATTCATAGGTCTCAAGTTAAAAGAGATCACTATGATCTTCTAGTCTGAACTACAGGCAGTCCCCGGGTTACGTACAAGATAGGGACTGTAGGTTTGTTCTTAAGTTGAATTTGTACGTAAGTCGGAACTGGCGTCTAGATTCAGCCACTGCTGAAACTGACCAGCGGCTGACTACAGGAAGCCCGAGGCAGAGTTTCTCTGCCCCGGGCTTCCTGGAATCAGCCACTGATCAGTTTCAACAGCAGCTGAATCTGGACGCCTGGGACAGAGCAGCTGGGGCACTGCCGGGTAGGTCCCCGCAGTGCCGCACCTCGGCGCTGTGGGGACCACTCCGGCAGCACCCCAGCTGCTCTACCCCAGGCATCCCCAAGTCAGCTGCTGCTGAAACAGATCAGCGGCTGATTCTAGGAAGCCCGGGGCAAAGCAACTCTGCTTCGGGCTTCCTGTAGTCAGCCGCTGGTCAGTTTCAGCAGCGGCTGACTTGGGGACGCCTGGGGCACAGCAGCTGGGGTGCTGCTGGGTTGGTCCAGTAGTGCCGCTCCTCGGCGCTGCGGGACTAAATGGCAGCGCCCCAGCTGCTCTGCCCCAGGCGTCCGCTAGAAAAGCCTGGTCTGCTGGGGGGGGGGGCGCACTAGCTGCGTCCCCTCCCACCCGAGCAGACCAGGGAGACGCGGGCGGTGGGACCGAAACTCGCCGCGGTCCCTCCGCCTGCATCCTCCACGGCTTTGCTCCGCGTCTCCCTGGTCTGCTGGGGGGGGGTCCCCCAGCAGACCAGGGAGACGCGGAGCAAAGCCGCGGAGGACCTGGGTGGTGGGACTGCAGCACGTCTGGCGGTCCCGCTGCCCACGTCCTCTGGGGCGGGAAAAGCCCTGTTTGTAAGAATGGATCCGACATAAGTCGGATCCGCGTAACCCGGGGACTGCCTGTACTTTATAACTCAGGCATAGAACTTCCCCCAGAGAATTCCTGTTTCAGATGGTGTCTCTGCATGCAGAGAATGCAGGAAGGAATTATTATGAGGATCTGGTCAATCTACAGAGAGGAGTTGCCACTTTTAGGTTAGTTTGTGGCTGAAGCCTGGAAGAGAACTTTCCCTCTCTCCCCCACTGAATCTCTCAATATAGCTCCCTAAAATGGGAATATTAAAAGCTGGGGAATCTCCTTGTATTCCTACTCCAGATATATAAAGAAAATGGGTTTCACAGACTGAAACAGAAGTTAGCACAGTCCATCTGTAATGGAGGCAGCCTTAATAACTGCAATATAAAAATTTCATACAGTCCAAAGTCTGAGTGATTTTGATTAACAATAGAGTGGCCAAGAGAACTTTTGGTTAGTGAGTGGGTTCAGAAAGCATCAAACCAAATATCTTTAGATTAAGGAAAGGATTAATTCCACATTTCTGCCAGCTGTGAAACAAGGCAATGCTAACATCTGGAAGCTGAACAGCTCACGTTATTCTCATTTGTTTGTAAAAGGGGAAACCATGCAAAATACTAGCAGAACAACACTAAAGTTGAGAGAGGTTGCTGCTATGCAAAACTAACAGATCCACAGGATTTTATTTTTAGATAGCATCTTTAATACCCAATATTACAAAATATTTAACAGAGAAAATCAACTGCAAAATAGAGGCAAGGAAGATGTGCAAGTAAGATTTATGGAGGAAGTGGCTAAAAATGGGACTGATACACAACAAAATATTGAATATGAGCCAGCAGGAAGACTAGTCCCCAAATGGAATCAGTTTGGAGGTGAAGACTGAGAGGAGGCCAACACCAGAGAAATGGAATCAGCTGGCAGAAAGATGGGTAGAGATTTGTTCTGGGAGTAGTGTGCAGTGAATCCAAAAAGACTGCTGAAAGCCAGGAGATAAATAAATCCATTTTGCATCTTATAATCACTGTTTTATATTAAATTTTATATTTAATCTACTTCCCTATTTTAAATATAGGATTTGGAGTTTTGAATGAGAATTCAAGTGTGATTATGTATTCACTTTGTAGTTTTATTATTGGTTTCAGATTGAATCTTTGGCTAACTCTATAACTTCCAGTGAGTATATCTCATGGAGAGGGAGAAGCACATTGCTTTTGTAAGTGTACATTTTGTAAAGTGCAAAGTACACACACACAGAGACACACATATCAGAATGCATTGCCAAAAACATCACAAAGCTTTCCAGGCACTGGCTTCTCCTCTTCGTCTTTTTTTAGTTATCTTTGCCTCCTCTACCTTTGTGTTTCTTTTTCATCTTCTCTTCTTTTCCATTGCCTCCTTTTTTTTCTTCCAGCTTTTTTTCTGCCATAGTTTCCTCTCCCCCCCCCCCCTTTTAGTTTTCACCCTTGTAGATTTCAGCAATCACAACAACAAGGATTTGCATATGGAAAAGCAGCAGATTGCAGAGAAAAACTGATCAGTTGGTTTCTGTCTGAATCAAATTTCTTATATGTGGAGCTGTCAGCAGTGAAAAACTGACAACTGTAGTAGGTTCCTCCTTCGTCAAGTGCTGCATTTTCCATCTTAAATTCACATTTTGTCAGACAATGAGAAGTGGATGGTCATGCCTAATGGTTGAAGCAGCAGTAGTCAGGCCTAATCAGTGGGCTAGGGACAACAACCAGGAACCAAGAACAGGGTTTAAATATGTCTGGAGCTGTAGCAGCAGGGACAGGAACATACCGCTTTGTCGACATGAGAGTGTAGACGCAAAGGACAGTGTAGATGCAATAACGCCTTCTGTCGACAGAACTCTGTATCCAGGCTTACCGCCGTCAACAAAACTGCCGAGTCCTGTCGACGTTATGTCAACAGAACTCAGCGTTAATATAGACACAGGTATAGTTTTGTCGACAAAAGTCCACTTTTGTCGACAAAACCCTGTAGTCTAGACACACCCTTATTTCCACAGTAGGAATTTTAAGTCATGGCATGAAATGAGACATATTTTTAAACAGGTCAACAACACCTAATGCCACTATGTATCCTGGAGAATTGAAGAGGTCAACAATAAAGTCCATGGAGCTGGATAACAGGGGCTGAGATTAAATTAGCAATGAAATTAGCACAGTGTTTGGTATATGATGGCTTCATTTGAGCTCAGACCTCATAATAGTCGATGTAGGACTCAATACAAATGTACTTTTGGCCATCAGAAATATTGAAAGAGCAGCTTCTTCTTTTTCCAGTAGCTGAATCTGCTAGTCAGGGGTAAATCCTGGAATAGCCATAGTATTGCTAGGCATGGTTCCCTATTGTGCATATAGATCCAAAATGAGAATCCCATTCTTGATGGAGAATTTTGAGTCAGGAGCTAAGCCAATACTGGTTGACGTAAGGTTTACTACACATGGATTGTAAAGTAGGAGGAGCTTCATGAGAGAAAGGATGTCATTGTTCACCAACAGATGGTTGAAGTTGCAGGGTTTCAAGACTTGAAGTTCAGGAGCTTTACTTTTCTTGTTCCAGTACTCCTGAACGTTAGGTAAATGTGGTGTTGAAGAAAAATCCATGGTGAATCTTTAGCAAAAATTGGGAAACCCTTGAAAGTATTGGATATTGAAGAAGTTCTCTATTTACCACAGATAAGGAAAGTTTTTTGGGTTTCTTTGTCTATACCTGCTTAAATCTCCTTTAAGAAACAGAGTGGGAGCAGCCTACTTCATTGAATCTTCTTCTAGATGGAGGGGATAGGAAGAGCTTTACAGTAGAGTTCTACACGAGGTGGCAGCACACCAGGAAAGAAATTATTTATCTAGCCTGCTGCCAAGTTTCCATGGAATCAGTCTGTGCTGTGTAGAGGTCAGTATTTGCAAGTTGTGCATCCAGTTGCTGTATTGCCACCACTGGGCAGCACTATGTAGCAAGAAAGTGGAAATTAAAAGTGTTATGTCCGAGTTTAAATAAGAACTTTACATGACAGTTGCTTTTTTGCTCTTCCTGTGCCATGTTACATGTATATCTTCTCTCAGGCAGCATGGGAGATACAAGATTTGAATCAAAGCCCCGCTAATCTAGCAAACTGGTAAATTTGATCATTTGACATAATGTGGCATCACCCTGCAGCTAGTCAAACCTCCTCTTATCCAAAGTGTGGGCAGTTATCATTTTTGTGCTTCATATACACTTAAGCTATTGACGTGTTATTCTTGTAAAAATGTTCAAGAAGGTTCAAAAGTGGTAACGTGTAACTTTAAGAAATGGATGCAAAATATACGCCACATCCTGCAGTCTTAAAGAGGTTGAAGATATATAACACTGCTCTACAGCCAAAATACTAAATAAATGTAGTCAAACTTTACTAATTCTGGGTCACTGAGAATGAAAATGATGCTTAAAATTGTTGATTGGCTCTAGTTTTCAAGATATGCTATTGGGTCAGTATATACGACCCTTGACTTTGGAATGGCGGAGGATAAGTGAGTTATAAAGGGAAGGGATCTCAATTTAAACCAGAAATTACTAAAATACATCTTTGACTGGATCTATGAATAAATCTATGACTGGGTTTGGACAGTACTTGCTTTTTAGGCAAAACAATGAATGATGCAATCTGAAGCTGGTATTGCGTCATACATGATATGAATTGCATCATGTTATTCCTATAAGTCAATGATGATGCAATCATAACGAAGCTTACATCACTCCGCTGAACAAATTGCCCTATATCAGCTCTAGAAATCATAGTGTCGTGCTCTCTTATTTGTCAGTATTTGATTTTGCAAAGGGACACATTTCTGTTTAGCCAAAGTGAGCAGAGATGCCTCGTACTTGTGTGAACAGTGCAGATAACTTCTGTTATGTTTGTGGTGAAGTGACTTTTGCATCACAAAAGTGCAGTATAACCACTATGGTTAAGAAAGCCTATCACCTTTATTTTGGCTGCAAAATTGGAGATCAGGACAAGAGGTGGGCCCCACGCATATGCTGCAACACTTGTGCAACAAATCTTCGCCAGTGGTTGAACAGGAAAAGGAAATCTATGCCTTTTGCAATGCCAATGATTTGGAGAGAGCCAACAGATCATACCAGCAATTGTTACTTCTGCATGGTGCCTCCAGTTGGGAAAGGTGTGTCAAAGAAGAAAAAGTGGACTGTGCATTATCCAAACATTCCATCAGCTATACGCCCAGTACCCCACGGAGAAGGACTGCCGGTTCCTGATGCACCAGAATCATTCTCACTTGAGTCAGACAAGGAAGAGGAAGAGGATGAAACTTCTGGTCCTGAACCATCAATGTCACAGGACCCACATTTTCTCCCATCCTCCTCCTCTGAATCACACCTCGTAACACAAGGTGAACTGAATGACCTTGTCAGGAATTTCGAACTACCCAAGGGTAAGGCAGAGCTGTTGGGCTCCAGACTACAGCAGTGGAATCTCCTGGCAGGTGATGTTAGGGTTTCCATGTTCCGTGACCGTCAAAAGGATCTTGTCCCATTCTTCTTCATGGAAGGTGATCTTGTAGCCTGCAACAACATCGATGGTGTGATGGCAGCCCTCAACATCGTTCACGATCCAGATGAGTGGAGACTGTTCATTGATTCATCAAAAACGAGTCTTAAAGCTGTTTTGCTCCATAATGGCAATGTTTTGCCATCAATTCCAGTTGGTCATGCAGTCCATATGAAGGAAACCTATGACAAAATGCAACAACTTTTGAGGTGAATAAACTATGACCAACATCAGTGGCAGCTTTGTGGCGATTTGAAGGTTGTTGCTCTCTTGCTTGGTCTGCAGACTGGATACACAAAGTACTGCTGCTTTCTCTGCGAATGGGATAGTCGTGCAAGAGATTCCCACTACATCAAGATAGATTGGCCACTCCGACCGTCATTGGAGCCTGGGAGAAGTGTTCAGCATCCACCACTTGTTGAATCAAGGAAGATTTTGTTACCACCCTTACGCATCAAGCTGGGTCTGGTGAAGAACTTTTTCAAGGCCATGGACAAAACACAAGCAGCTTTCAAGTACCTCAGTGGAAAATTTCCAAGGTTAAGTGAAGCTAAGATAAAGGAAGGTGTCTTTGTTGGTCCTCAGATTCGTGAACTTCTTTGGGATGATGCATTTGACCATGCACTGCATGGCAAGGAAAAGACGGCATGGAAAGCCTTCCAGTTAGTGGCAATAAATTTTCTCGGAAACAACAAGGCAGACAACTACAGGTTGTTGGTGGAAAACCTCCTCAAGGCATACAAAAGCCTTGGTTTGCAACATGTCACTAAAGATACATTTTTTGCACTCTCATCTAGATTTTTTTCCACCAAACTGTGGAACAGTGAGCGACGAGCACAGCGAGCGATTTCACCAGGACATTGCAACAATGGAGAAACACTATCAGGGCAAATGGAGCCCATCAATGCTTGCAGATTATTGCTGGACAGTGACAAGAGATGCTCCATTTAATGAATACAAGAGACGAGCCAAGAAGCGCTGAGTAGACACTGAATAGGACTAAACTATGTACATAATAGTTTTTTGCCTTTTGTTTCGTAATAAATTTTATTTATATAACCCTTTTGCTGATTTTTAAAGTGTTACATAAACAGGACAGGTGAAATATTATCATGTAAAGCAACCATAAACACATGAAAAGACCTAGGTTTACAATTTATGATTAAAACTCTATTATCTACACAATATACATAGACATAAAATGTAAAAACTTAAATATCTTGGAAACAGTAGCCAATCAGTTGTTTTAATTGTCATATTTGAATTCAGCACATCAAAATACATAATAAATAGCACATTTTATCTCTGAAGCAGACAACTTCTAAAAAATTGTAGACCAGTGTAATTTGTTGTAGGGTCCTACTGAAACTAAATTCAATTGAAGAGAGGATAGTTTAGTTGTGCTACGGGGAGTTTTTAAGTAAAATCTCACGCATAATGTTTTATGTTTAATAAAGTTTTACAGCAAATAGACATATCCTGGATCAGATAGGTAGTCTGAGGGTTTTGATCTGCTTTTTGTTTTCATGTCAGTTAAACAAGATGTCAAATGCCTGAGAGGAAAAGATCCACAATATTTTTGACAATTGCAATCACATTCCATTCTTGCCATTCACCTTCCAGAAACACCTGAGCTGAAAGATTGAGTCATTGTGCTAAGCATGTCATACAAGCAAGGACACTTCCTGAAGTGCTTTAAGAATGTTGTCACCATTGACTATGCATTGTGAAGAAGAAAGCCATACTCCTGTTGGGTTTGTTTGTTTGGTTTTTGTTTCAACTCTTCTTGCTAATACAGTTTAAAATCTTTACTTTCCAAAACAGATGTTTTTGTGTTTTGAAATATACAGCAAAGGTATCCAAAACTTTGGGATGATTGCACTTTGTTGTGGAGTTTCTACAAGACTGAGAATTAATTTTTTTTTAAAGTGCCATTTTCATTTGTATTTTGCAAGTGACAAAAGTGGATATAGACAGAATCAATTAACAAAAACTACCATATAACCTAATGTCTCTTCCACGATCAGCCATGCACTCATAAGTTTCTCATCTTTCCTGGAGAGTACATGTTTCAAGCTTGTGAGGCTTGATGTATTTTGTGAACAGTAGAAGAAGACGAATTTGCAAAGACACAGAACAAGACACAATTCTTAGAAACTCTCATACCCCCAACATTGCCCAAATTACCTTAGAAAAAGATGGCCCTGGTATTGGATGGAGAAAAGCCTGGTAACCATTGACTGTTTGTTAAAAGAAAAGTTAAAAGATATTTGTTCTTATTTGAGAATACTGGAAGAAATAGTAGTTACTGACAATGGGCTGCAATTTGCCAACTATAAAATTCTAAGCTTAAGGCGTTTTATTTCCAGTTCCCATTGGGGAATTGACTGGTGGAGCAAGTACAGTTTGCTAAGAGAATTTTACAGTGAAAAGACCTCATGATGAAGTATAGGGCAAGTCCCACGTCAATCACCAGGCAAGCCTAGTACAGTTGATTATCCATTGACAGATAAGAGCTGTGTGGCCAACCTTAGAGAGAAATCTTTTTCCTGAGATGTTCTGCTTTATGGATGTGAGGCTGAGAGATACCAAATTGAAGAGTTATAAGGCTTTTTTCTCTATTAATTGGAATGCCTCTGGAAGTTTACCAGGAAACCCCATATCAATTAAAAATTAGATGAGGAAATATATTGGAAAATCCGCTTTGTTATAATAGAATACAGTTGCATACCAAGAACCTGGAATGAGGTGACCTGGTTACAACAATTACCACATCACTCAAGGGCAGTCATAGCCTTTTGTTAGTGAATGGAGATAGTCCTGTTGAGAAAAGCCTTAAACATTCTCATTAGAATCCTACTACTGCACCTGGGGTTTGATAATCCAAGTGAGTTAAAACCCTCCTCAAAGCCAAAAGAGGGCAAGATGTGGGTGCATAGAAACCAGTGGATCTATAAGTGGTGGTAAATTTCATGTTGACTTGTTTAAATAGAAAACTGGGGACTGAGACAAGGTCAGACTATAGGAAAGGCGACAGGAGGGAGTTTTGAGAAGGAGCCCTACAGTGAAATAGCTGCAAAAAAGCTTTAGGAATAATACAGCTTTTCTTATTCTAATAAAGCTTCTAGTTCAGTGCTAAAAGGAAATGAATCTAAGATTCTCCACCATTATCACACACTGACTTGCACCGCTGATATCTGTTGTTACTTGAGCCGCAGCGCACACAGCATTTGACTTGCCTTTTCCAGGGTAACTCCACTTTTCACTTTCAGAATTTGATTCAGTGTTAATTTTCAGAATAAACAACAATATTAGCTGCATTGTATTATCAGATTTCTTAGTTCCAGAACTTCCTTTCTTATGAGAAACAACCCCCTTTTTTATTGCAAAAGCATTAATGCAATGAGCTTTTTGAAGTAGTGGTATCATAGGTTGGGAGGTGACGTCTGTGCATGTCCCATTGCATTTAATACTAACGGCTTCCTCAGTCCTGCTAATAACCCAGGGCACGTCTACACAGCAGGGCTAAAGCTGAAATAAGCTATGCAACTTGAGCTATGTCAGTAGCTTATTTTGGCTTTTGGTGCTGTCTACACAGCAGGAAGTCTGAGAGAGCATTCTTCCTCTGACATCCCTTACTCTTCACACAATGAGGGTTACAGGAGTTGGAGTAAGAAGTCCTCCAGCTCAACATTATTTTGACATAATGTCAAAATAACTACTTGCTGTGTAGACATGGACATAAATGCTATTTATTCCAGAATAATGCTACCATGTAGACATAGCCTCACAGTGCATGTTGTTAGGCAACTGAATTGTTGGATCTGGATATTTGTTTTTTTCTTTCTACTAAAGCAAATGTAGAATATTTTCCTAGATGTAAAATTGTCATTCCCATTGATGGGAGCATCAGTCGCCTCTTCCCTAATTGGGTTGCTCATCATTTTAGGACAACAGAAAAAGCTATTTAATTGTTTTCACCACTGACATGCATGCAAGGACAGCATATCAAAGTACTGCAGGCACAAACTCACTCAAGGTAAGAACCTCTCCAGTCATGCATATACACAGAAAAAATAGTGTTGGTACAAATCAGTGCTCTTATTAATTAAACAAATATATATCTTAGCAGCTGTCATATAATACCAGAGAGGCAGTTGGCAGGAGCAAGCCAAATAAACGTCATATCAGGTGGCTGAGTATTAACAACAGAAGAACACAGTTACATTCTTAAGACGCCCTTATTAAGCAAATACATAACTGGCTTCAGCACAGCATGGTAACAACAAGCAGAAGAGAAGTGGCAGAATGTTGCATGTGAGAGAACTTCCCCCAGAATCAAAGATGGCAGAATTGTGAGCCTCTGTTATTAAAGCAACAATTTAACATGGCAGAGCTGAAGACCTCTTGGACAGCAAGCACTGGAAAAGACAGAAAGGAGCACAAAATGAGAAAATTGAGTTGTTCACACCCCAGCAGTTGCGCTAACAAAAGGGATTGCATCATTTTAGAGAGAAGTACTTTCAGAAAGGTTTAATCTTTCTGCTCCTTTTTTCAGTGCCGAAATTTAACAGGTTTGGATTTTGTCTTTGCATATCAGTGAAAAAGCAAGCTTCTCAGAGCTGCTTTAAGTGTGTGGGAAGAACATTTCTCTTCTCTCTTTTTAAACTCCGTTTTTAATATAAGTCTTCTGTTTGTTCTTCAAAAGTTTTCATTGTTCTGTCTTGCAGACCACTTATTAGATGAATCAGGAAGTTATTCTAGTTTTGCTATCCATAGGTTGAACATGGACCTGAAAATATTACTGTTCAGGCACCTACTAAACCAACACTGTGCAAGTGGACCCGGACGTGATAGTATTCAATGCCTATCTACAACGTTCACTTGGGTTCAAAGTTAAACATAATGGCTATGTCTACATTGCACTTTCTTGCGCAAGAACATATGCAAATGAGGCACGGCGATGAATATCAATGTGTCTCATTTGCATACTTAATGAGACACCGTTTTTGTGCCAGTGGCTTTTCCTCAAGAACTGCTCTGCCTGAAAATAAGCGGCAGAATGGCTCTTGAACAAGGGGTTTTTGCACAAGAAGGAGCAGTGTGGACTGCTTCTTCTTGCGCAAAAGCTACTTGCACAAAAAATGGCAGCTCATTAAGTATGCAAATGAGGTGCGACTATATTCATCACCACACCTCATTTGCATATGTTCTTGCACAAGAAAACGCAATGTAGACATAGCCAATGTGTTTACACATTCTTAACTTGACTTAGTAATGTTATGGATGTATTTAATATATATCATCCTAATTCTGTAATTCACATTGTTATATTTATATTACATTGTTAGTATTGACTATTATAGTTTCAACTATTCAGCAAATATTTGTATCTCTGTATGACTATCGATACCCCTTTTTACATAGATATACAATAATAAAACCCTAAACAATGATCTTGGCCCTTTGGATGTGTAATAGCCATATATGTGTGATATGTATAATTTGTGTATGTGTAGTATGCTCATGACTGTAATATCTGGATAATTATGTATCAAAATACATCTGCTAAAACAGATACATGTTCTAGGTTCTTTCTTATTTTCTTTACCATTGTGTGTATGTCTGCTTCTAAAGCCTGAATAAGCTAATCATGAAGCTCAGTAAGGTTCAATCCTATCTCCACTGTAGTGTCCCGGACCTAGCCAAAATGGGTTTCATGCTAGGATATGAAATAGACCACATTGGCAACACTAATAGAGGATCTCTTCCTGCCCCTCTTCAAGGGTTATAGCTCGAAATTTTTATTGCTGGACTCCTCTGCAATGGTGCTGAATCCCATCAGAGCTATGGCAGAAGTGACACAGGGCTTAGATCACTTCATTCATCCCTTTCAATCTGCACCCACAGAATCAACTTGGGCACTCGATTTACAGCCCCAAGCCCCTCACCCCTGGAGTTTTAGAAGGTGGTGGCTGTCATCTTATCATTAGCTGCAAACACCATCAAACTATCCAAGAGCCTACTCAAGATCAACCGCTATAGGAAGACCATCTAGCTGAAACTGAATCCAGGAAAGACGGAGGAGATGCTGTAAGGTGGAAGTACTTTGAAGAACTCATTATATCCATAATGCTGTCCTTGATTATTCATTAATTGAAAAGGTCTAATTTCTAGTAATCTGACTGGTGGGAGTAAAACAAAATGTTAAACAGAAGAAGAATAAAATCCTGTCTGATAATAGACAGATCAGTAGGGTGACCCTTAATCCAGTAGGAAACAGAATATCAAAACCTAACCTTCTGTTACTGTGACCAAAGAGATACTGCAGCATATGTGAGAAAGAGACACTGTGTATCTGTTGAACAAGCCTGGTCTAGTCCTGGCCAGCCAAAGTAGAACTTCCAAAAAGAAAAGGAAATGCCAGGTCCCCATTTTGTGAATAAATCATTAACTTGATATATCTGCAAGTTGTTCACAATGTCTAGTGAAATAAAGACAACTAGAAAAGAAATATAAACCACCTATTTGTCATTGCTGTACTCGTGAAATATGGCATGTCCACTGAATTTCTTTGTTGGAAATTGCAGGGGGATTGGCTACAAAACCCTAGTTCACAGTCAAATCTATGCAAATATCATGGTTGGGAAATGTTTGCAGCACTGCAATCCATAAGAATAACTGCTAGCTTTCATATAATGTTTTTCTTCCTCTGTGTACTTTAAAGACATATCTAATGCATCCTCACAAAACCCCTGTGAGGCATGCAGGCTTTTCATTGTCAATTTAACAGCTAGGGAAGCTGAACCTCAGAAGTTAAATGACTTGCCCAAAGCCACAGAGAAATCATTGTGGGCCTGATCCAGAGCTCACTGAAATTAACCCAAGTCTGTCATTCACTTCATTGATCTTTGGATCAAGCTCTGTGAGAAGTGAAATAAGAATTCAGGAGCTCCTGACCAGGCCCACCACCAAGGGGGGAGGGGAAGCAAAGAGGGAAGCTATCCCAGGACCCAGCAATACAAAAAGACCCAAAGCTTCCAGCCACTGCTACAGCCAGAGCCTCAGGCCCTTTAAATCATTGCTGGAGGGCTGCCTGCGGGAGGAGTGTTGCTCTCAGGCAGTGTTCCCTCTAAGCTGCAGAGACACAGCTTCACAGGTGATTAATCAGCCCCGCCCAGTCAGAGGCTCAGGGCTCTGAGCAGGGAACTGACTGACTGGGTGGGGCTGATGAATCACCTGTGAAGCTGTGTCTCTGCAGCTTAGAGGGAACACTGCTCTCTGCCTAGCCTCAGATCCACCCCCTGCACCTGAAGCCATGCCCCTTCTAGGGACACAGAGCAGCTGCCCTCCATCTTGCCCAGGGGGACCTGGCGAGGCTGTCGGCCCCACTGTTCTTGACTATGCCTCTGTCTCATCACATGCACCCATTGGGGGACAGAGATGCCAGGGCATGTTGAAGTCTATCACAGCAATACTGGCCCCATGTGTCCTCTATAAACCCTACATGAGTACAGCCAGATGGTAGCAGGCCCACCAAGGCGGGGTTGGGAGATGGCAGTGGGCAATTGCACAGATACCTGACATTTCAAAGGGGTCAGATACGCCTTTGAATGCCATTCTGCCACTCCGTGGGGCTGAGGACTGGGAGGAAGGGCCCAGCCCCACACTCTGGGCCGCACTAAGGGCTGACTGCCTTCAGCCCTGCCCCTTCTATTTGAGGATCTCCACCTCCCGGGGGTGCAGATCTGCTCTGCCCCTCCACCTTGGCTCTGGGCCTGTTGGCAGTATTTTTTACTTTCTAGAAAACCTCTGAGAGGTGCATAAGCAGCACGGAGAATTTTGCGTTCTCTTCATTTTGCTCATTTCCTCCTGCTGCAACCCTGTTTCAGAATGTAATGGCTCTGCTACGGATGCCACGTATGGTTCCATATTTCTGGGTGTGACGTGACAGAACGTTTCACATTCAGTACTGTGCAGTGTTCCTTTTTGTTTGGGTTGGAGCTGTCCTTGCACATCTGGTGGCAAGTTGTGAGGACGGGTTTCCTTCACTGCACGCTGCTTGTGGAAGATTATGGCCTACTATGATTGTCAGCTGTGTGACTTTTAAAAAGGAGAGTAAGAAAATTAGTATAGGCTGAGGATGTCTGTGAATTGCATCCTACCCCTTCACCTCTGAGTTTATCTCATAGCACTCCTGAAACATGAATGTTCAATATGACAACCACAGTCTCCTGTGAAATAAATGGCAGCCGTGAAGTTTCAAAGCATAATCTGTAAGCAGTGCATATATCGCTATATTGAAAAAAGGAAACAAATCACACCCAGAGCAAATCCTTTTTCATAAGCCCACTTATTAGAAAAAAGTAATGTAATATCAAGAGTTTTCATTAACACTCATCTTCAATAAGCCTAGAGCAAATTCTTGCTTGCTGCGCACTTGCGATGAAACAGAATGGCTTGAAAGCAGAACATAGTGTAATCGGAGTGTGTGGTGGCGCTAGAGATTATTTCTACTGACAGCGGTTCTCAGACAGAGCAGTTTGGTTTTAGTTATGTGAATTTAGTAGGAGAGGATTGCTGATGTTTTTGCAAATACAGTGATCATATTTAGCACCCGTAGCATGCTTGACACCTATAAGTGCTGAACACGTGGGTTAATCTTTGCAGGTAAGTAAGCATTATTATACTTCTTTTACAACTGCAGAAACTGAACTGCAGAGAAGTTAGTACACTTGCCCAGAGTCACACCCTATCAATGCCAGACCAAGAGTTACAATTGGAGAGTTCCAGGCTCTGGGGTCTATCTGTGGAGCAGTTATCATGCTGCCTCAGAGCAAACTTGTGTTCAAATTTGCCAATTTGTGCCCTTTAAAAAAATACTTGTTTCTCTCTTGTTCAAAACAAACTCCCAAGCTGCTGAACTAACTCCTGACTTTGCATGCATCATTAAATACTTTGCAGTTGCTACCTAGAAAGCTCTGCAGAAAACCTGTGGAAAACCCAAGTAACTCACTTTTCTTTTAAATAATCAATGACATCAAATAGCAGTAGTGTTGTGCCAACAAAGAGATCGCTGTCTCAGAATGTTTTATTTATTGTGCCTCAAAAACCCAAAAAGCATGTTTCTAACAAATGAGAATTAAAAAAAAATTGACTTCATGTTCATTTAAAACATCTACTCATATGAATTCAGGATGCCACAACTCTGGTGCTATAAAATTCAACTCAGTTTTGTATTTAAACAATATGTATGTAAGGTCTGGCAAAGAGAAATATGGAGAGGGGTGCATGAAAGCCAAATATAATTTCACATTAATTTAGTTAAGTGGTCTATAAATACGCATTTAAAAATAAGTGTGTTTAAGATAATTTACTAAGTCACCTAACTGCCATTTGAGAATGAGTTCATTCTCAGCTTCAAACAAGAACTTAATAGGTGCAGTGGCAACTTTAGTTCCAAGAAAAAACGTTTGAAATTCTTGTCAGACCAGACTTATATAAAACACACTTAGAAGTCGAGCTTTTTCTATGGTGTTCATAAATCAAGGTCACTTATGTGAGAAGACTAAGTTTTGTTAGAACTGACAATTAGAGATAGAGAGCATATCGACGGTGTTAAATGATATTCTTCCCACATTCTGGGTCAGAAGGCAGTGTAAACAACATAGTGGCATTATAAAACAGAAAATTGCATTCCGGATAATAACAGAGCCTCATGGTGCACAGTTTTACACGTTAATGTACTATGTTGCACTCAGTCATATTCATATTTTAAATTATATGACATTTCCTCATTTATGCATAGTTCTAATTTGTTTTCAAAGGGGCTGGCTAGTTGAAATGCAGCCTTTTTCTGCCTTTTCTTCATACAGTGATACCCAGAAAAAAGCCTGGAGCAAAACGGTCAGTGCAGGAAAATAGAAACAAGAAGTAATTTCAAGATTTATAAGCCAAGATCTTATGTGCTATATTTACAGATTCAATCTGTGTACCAGGCTTTGATCCAGGCCTCAGCATGATGACTGGAATAACTCCAATTAACCCTATGATACCAGGCATGGGGTTAGTGCCGCCGCCTCCACCAACAGATGTGCCTGTAGTCAAAGAAATAATTCACTGCAAAAGCTGTACACTCTTCCCTCCAAACCCAAGTAAGTGGATCTGATGAAAGAATGCTTGGCAATCATGTTTTCTTAATATTTTGCATGAAATGTTTCTAGTTGCTGAACAATATTTGAATGTGTTTACAAAGAAAACACTAAAAGAACCCACAGTGGTGTGTATGCAATAGAAGAAATAGAACTGATATATTAAAGTTAATCATTTTTGGATGTGCACTAATATCTGTAATGTTTCCAACCAAATTGTATTTAAGTGTTGCTTGTATGCAGGATGGTAGAATGTTGAGCGTGTTTATTCATCTTTACAAATACAAGAACAAAAATAGGAATATGTTTTGTACCAAAAGACACTGGATCGATTTAACAGAGCTGAAAGAGACTGGATGTCTCACTTAGTTTTAATAAGACATTTCCCTCTGTATTTCTTTTTCATTTCTATGTCACTAATTCAAATCCAGACCAAGTCAGCAAAGATGGAAAATTGGTATTATTTGAAGGCTGTTCACTGACTCTGTGTGCAGAATGTTGTACTCTTAGTCTAGATCCCATGATTGTGTGTCCACATCACAAAACAGCACCACAAATGGGGTACCACTGGTAAAAGAAGAGAGATGCATGTGAGAATGAAAATGAGGAATCATCAATTGCCTCACCCACTAGACTTGTTCCCTCTCACTTGTGGGTAAGGTGTGTGGCTAAGGAAATACAGGGAAACTTGTACTACCATCACACATAGTGCACCTCTTCTGGGGTAGACTGCAGATTGCCTGTTGACTAGTAAATGATGCAGGTGGTGATAAGCTGAGTGGCCCCCAGAGTGCTTTGGGACTTCCCAGGATACAGGCCTAATGTTGTGGGATTTGGAATAGTCAAGCTGGTTGCCAATTCTGGGGCTTAACATGTAGAAAGGGCAGATCTTCATGCCCTCTCCATCTCCTTGCCATTTTAGAGCACCATGTGCACCCCAGGAAACAGTCCCTATGCGCCCTTAGTGCAGGGTCTGGAGTTCATTCTGGCCCTTGCATGGACTGTGGAAATGAAAGACAGACTCTTCCCACTGAACATCTGCATACGGGCAAGGCAGAATCAGCGGACTTCCGTTCCTAGGCCTGTCAGTTAGCACCTTTCACCAGCATCACGGGGGGACAAAAAAAGAATGCAAAGCAAACAGAATTTTGCTCTGCGTTTGTACTGTCCCTAGCCCATTATTTAAGCAAACAGGCTGAGTGTCAAAAACAATTAAAAAACTAACCTCACTCATCGTATTTCAGTGCCAAATAACTAATTCATGTTAATCGATGTTGGCTTGTAACTGGTATTTTCAAAAGTGCTCTAGTAATCTACATATGAACAAGGTGAAAACATTCTGACAAAGTATACCCTACCTTTCATACAGCCTCCAAAAATGTAAGCTTGCTCATTTAAATGTAAATGATGATTTTTTTAAGTCACTTCATCCTCTGGTGGTTCACAGCCAATGAGTACTCTGTGTGCTGTTAGGTTATCCTTCCCTTGCTCTGGCCTCTGTTCTATTATCTGGCAACAAGACAAAATAGATAACCACTCTGGAAGAGGGTTTTCATCATGTTGTCATTTCATTGTGTTTCCCACTCTGTTTTTTGCTGTTTGCTGTGTGTCTGTATTACAAAGGAGAAATTAAATTATATTAAGACTGGGTAACATCATTAAGCCTGAGTGCCTGAAGTTAGGCTCCTGTGTCCATATACAGGCACCTAAACAAATGTGGCCTGATTTTCATTACTCATCAATTGGGGTGGGTGTATTGTAAAAAATTAGAGATGAGTCAAAGTGTCTGAGTTCATACTGAAATCAGATTTGCACAGGAACTTAATGTTTGTTTCTGAGATCATATCAGCCCTTAAGGTTCCTCTGATCCAAAACATCACAGACTTTTCTTGGGGGATTTCAGCTGAATCGGGGCAGGAAAATAGACCCATTTGGGTTCTGGATCAGACCTAGACAGCAAATTATAATGGCAGAAATTTGACTCTGAAACCATCAACCAAAATTGGGAAAAGTGCCTATTTAGGGACCCAGTTTTGGCCAATCCCTAAATTATTTAATTTTCACTGATTCCAGTCTCCTCCCAAATAAATTGCTATTCATCATAATTTTTGTTAAAAATTGATTGTGGGGATAATTGGGATGAATGTATCCACAGTCAAAGCTTTGTGTTCTAGTGTGATTTTTGTTTTGATTTAGATCTTCCACCACCTTCCACAAGAGAGAGACCTCCTGGGTGCAAGACTGTGTTTGTTGGGGGTTTACCAGAAAATGCTACTGAGGAAATCATTCAGGAAGTCTTTGAGCAGTGTGGAGATATTACAGCAATTCGGAAAAGCAAGAAGAATTTTTGTCACATTCGTTTTGCAGAGGAGTTCATGGTTGATAAAGCCATTTACCTTTCTGGTACTTTATATTCTTTTATGGATTTTCTGTAGTTATTTGTATGTTATGAGGCTAATGTGTGCTTATTTTCGTAGCCTTTATCTCAAGGAATGTTGCTTGAGCTCAGCAGCTTTGACTAGAAGTGGAAAGGGTGTAATTCCACGTTTTCCTGTGCTCACCAAAAGTAGTGTGTGATTCTGTGAATTTTGCCTACCCAGGACCAATTGCTCACCATTCCATGATATTTCAACAGGCTCTAGAATTCATAACAGTGCAGTGTTATTTTCAGTTTTATGCAGGTTTATAAGGTTTTTACTCACAGCTTGTGGGGGAAGTGGAGGGTTCTGGGCCAGGATTGCTGCAGTATTTCAGTGCCAGTTGTTGGGACAGGTGCTGGAAACTTCACTGGCATGTTTTATACATTCTGCAGCCTGACCTCAAAGGCTTCATAAGCACATTATAGGTCTGATTCTAATACCCTATTCATACAGAATATGAACTCTTTTCTGCCCAAGAAGAAGATGGGAATATCTGTCCCGTGAAGCACTTCTCATCAGTAAAGGTGTCAAAATCTGCTCTAATATAATGAAGGGTATGTTCCTCAAGATATCCACCGACTGCCATTTTTAAAAACAAGTCAAGTTTCATGCCTTTAAACTTGAGAGACCATTACATTGTGATTTGGAAAAGTGCCACTCCTTTATTTTACAAGTTTTTCCAAATCTTCGTCTCATCCCTCCCTCCTTCCTTTCTTTACCTCATTTCATCACTCCCATTCCCATTTCTTTTTCCGATCCCTCTTCCATTTGAGCTTTCCTCCTTTCCATCTCTTATTATTATTTTGTGCTTATTTATTACTAGAGGATTTACCCCAAATTGCTCAGGTCCTTAACTGAAATAATGTTTGTTTTTCTTCATTTAAATCATTGTGTTGGTGAGGGGTTGGGGATGAGGGGTTCAATACGCAGGCTGCCCTGGGAAGAGAGAACAACCCCAGCCCTCTCTCAGGGTATGTCTACACTACCCCGCTAGTTCGAACTAGCAGGGTAATGTAGGCATACCGCACTTGCAAATGAAGCTCGGGATTTGAATTTCCCGGGCTTCATTTGCATAAGCGGGGAGCCGCCATTTTTAAAACCCCGCTGGTTCGAACCCCGTGCAGCGCGGCTACACGGGGCTCGAACTAGGTAGTTCGAACTAGGATTCCTATTCCGAACTACCGGTACACCACGAGGTGAAATGAGGAGTAACGGTAGTTCGAACTAGGAAGCCTAGTTCGAACTATCTAGTTCGTGCCCCATGTAGCTGCGCTGCACGGGGTTCGAACCAGCGGGGTTTTAAAAATGGCAGCTCCCCGCTTATGCAAATGAAGCCCGGGAAATTCAAATCCCGGGCTTCATTTGCAAGTGCGGTATGCCTACATTACCCTCCTAGTTCAAACTAGGAGGGTAGTGTAGACATACCCTAATAGATTTTAAAGAGAAGCTAGATAATTTCATGGAGGTTAGGTCCATAAAAGGCTATTAGCCAGGGGATAAAATGATGTCCTTGACCTCTGTTTGTCAGAGGCTGGAGAGGGATGGCAGGAGACAAATCACTTGATCATTGTCTTCAGTCCACCCTCTCTGGGGCACCTGGTGCTGGCCAGTGTCGGCAGACAGGATACTGGGCTAGATGGACCTTTGGTCTGACCCAGTACGGCCGTTCTTATGTTCTTATGTTCATATTTCTCAGCTGGGGAACAAACAAGGCAGACACACACACACAAAGGACAAACTCTCTCAAATATACAGTAGACAGCTGTCTCTTTTTTACCTCTACCCCCTGTTGCCCCAATGCAGTTATAGCTAGAGACATAAAGGGTAGCAGGAAGTTATTATCTGGAAGATAATAAGCTGTTCCGGTCCTCATTTCTAGCTGTTTGCTTGCACCCCTGTGGTCATTTTACAGTATAATTGAACCTGCTAACAGACCCCTCCCTTTCTATTTTATAAGAAACAATCACATTCCAGGCACATCCTATTGTCCTGGCACAACAAACACTTTACCTTGTTTTAAGCTATGATAAGAGGAAGCCACATACCAAATTTGGTGATCCTAGCTCTTACCATTTACATGGAGTTCCTTAACAAACATACTCACGGTTGGACAGACAGACAAGACAGACACATACACTCTCACTAATACTTAGTAGATTTCTACATCACTGTAGTTTGTGTAGCACTTGGCAGTCAAATGAAACAAAGCTGGTAGGTAAGGTCCCCATGGAAAGCAAGACTAAGAGGAAAAACAACTGAAGGGAGTTGGCAGTTGTTTAAAAGGACATTATTAAGGGGCCAACAGCAAACTATTCTGCTGCATAGGAAAGATGGAAAGTATGTCAGGAGACCACCTTGATTCAACCAGGAGATTTTATATGATCTAAAAATCAATATCGAGTCATATTAGTGGAAACTAGGTCAAATCACAAAGGATGAATATAAGCAAATAACGCGAGAATGCAGGGGCAAGATTAGAAAGGCAAGGCCATAAAATGAGCTAAATCTAACTAGAGACATAAAGGGTAACAAGAAAATGTTCTACAAGAATATTAGAAGCAAGAGGAAGACCAAGGACCCAGGATAAGCTCAGTGCTCACTGAAGAGAGAGAAACAATAACAGGAAACCTGGAAATGGCAGAGGTGCTTAATGACTTCCTTGTTTCAGTTTTCATCAAGAAGATGGTTGGTGACAGGGTTCTAAACCTAGTGAATACTAGTGGAAATAGGGTAGGTTTAAAAGTTAAAATAAAAAAAGAAGAAGTTAAAAATTACTTAGAAAACTTACATGTCTGCAGATCACCAGGGCCTGATGAAATGCACACTAGAATTCTCAAGGAGCTGACAGAGGAGGTATCTGAGCCTTTAGCTATCATCTTTGAAAAATCATGGAAGTCAGGAGAGATTCCAGAAGACTGGAAAAGGGCAAATATAGTGCCCATCTATAAAAAAGGAAATAAGAATAACCCAGAAAACTACAGACCAGTCAGTTTAACTTCTGGGCCAGGGAAGGTAATGGAGCAAATAATTACAGAATCCATCTGCAAACATCTGGAAGTTAATAAGGTGATAGGCAACAGCCAGCATAGATTTGTAAAGAAGAAATCATGTCAAACCAATTTGATAGCTTTCTTTGATAAGATATCATGCCTTGTGAATAAGGGAGAAGTGGTGGATGTGATATACCTATACTTTAGTAAGTCATTTGATATGGTCTCACACAGCCTTCTTAAGAATAAACTATGGAAATAAAACCTAGATGGTGCATAATGAGCTGGATCACCATTCTCAGAGTAGTTATTAACAATTCACAATCATGCTGGACAGGCATAAAAAGTAAGGTTCTGCAGGGGATCTGGTTTGGGACAGGTTCTGTTCAATATCTTCATCAGCGATTTAGATGATCGTATAGAATATGATTATTAAGTTTGCAGATTATACCAAACTGTGGGTGTTGCAAGTGCTTAGAAGGATAGGGTCAAAATTCAAAGTCATCTGGATAAACTAGAGAAATGGTCTGAGGTAAACAGGATAAAGTTTAATAAGGACAAATGCAAAGTACTGCACTTAGGAAGAAACAATCAGTTTCACACATATAGATTGGAAAGAGATTGTCTAGGAAGGAGTACTGCTGTGAAAGGGATTTAAGGTGCCATAGTGAACCACAAGTTAAACATAGGCCCACTGCTTAGTGAGGAGGGAGAAGCAGTAACAGGAAACTTGAAAATGGCGGAGATGCTCAATGACTTCTTTCTTTCGGTCTTCACCGAGAAGTCTGGAGGTGTGCCTAACGTAGTGCATACAAGCAGAGAGAGGGTAGGTTTAGAAGATAGGATTCACAAAGAACAAGTTAAAAGTCACTTAGGAAAGTTAGATATCAGCAAGTCACCAGGTCCTGATGAAATGCATCCCAGGATACTAAAGGAGCTGATAGAGGAGGTATCTGAGCCTTTAGCTATGATCTTTGAAAAATCATGGCAGACAGGGGAGATTCCAGAAGACTGGAAAAGGGCAAATATTGTGCCCATCTATAAAAAGGGGAATAAGAACAACCCAGGAAACTATAGACCGGTCAGTTTAACGTCTGTCCCAGGGAAGATAATGGAGCAGGTAATTAAGGAAATCCTATGCAAACACTTGGAAGGTAATAAATTGATAGGGAATAGCCAGCATGGGTTTGTGAAGAACAAGTCATGCCAAACTAATCTGATAGCTTTCTTTGATAAGATAACGAGCCTTGTGGATAAGGGAGAAGCGGTGGATGTCATATACCTAGACTTTAGTAAGGCATTTGATACGGTTTCGCATGATATTCTTATTGATAAACTAGGCAAATATAACTTAGATAGGGCCACGATAAGGTGGGTGCATAATTGGCTGGATAACCGTAGTCAGAGAGTTGTTGTTAACGGTTCTAAATCCTGCTGGAAAGGGATAACAAGTGGAGTTCCTCAAGGGTCTGTTTTGGGACCCGTACTGTTCAATATCTTCATCAATGATGTAGATATTGGGATAGAGAGTACGCTTATTAAGTTTGCGGATGATACCAAACTGGGTGGGGTTGCGACTTCTTTGGAGGATAGGGACATAATTCAAAATGACCTTAGCAAGTTAGAGAAATGGTCAGAGGTAAACAGGATGAGGTTTAATAAAGAGAAATGCAAAGTGCTCCACTTAGGAAGGAACAATCAGTTCCATACATACAAGATGGGAAGCGACTGTCTAGGAAGGAGCATGGCAGAAAGGGATCTAGGGGTCATAGTGGACCACAAGTTGAATATGAGTCAACAGTGTGATGCTGTTGCCAAAAAAGCAAATATGATTCTAGGTTGTATCAACAGGTGTGTTGTAAGCAAAACTCGTGAAGTCATTCTGCCTCTCTACTCTGCACTAGTTAGGCCTCAGCTGGAGTACTGTGTCCAGTTCTGGGTGCCACATTTCAAGAAAGATGTGGAGAAATTGGAAAGGGTACAGAGAAGAGCGACAAGAATGATTAAAGGTCTAGAGAACATGACCTATGAAGCCAGGCTTCATGAACTGGGCTTGTTTAGTTTGGAAAAAAGAAGATTAAGGGGGGACGTGATAGCGGTTTTCAAATATCTAAAAGGGTGTCACAAGGAGGAAGGAGAAAATTTGTTCCTCTTGGTTTCTGAGGACAGGACAAGGAGTAATGGGCTTAAAGTGCAGCAGGGGAGGTTTAGATTGGACATTAGGAAAAAATTCCTAACTGTCAGGGTGGTCAAATATTGGAATAAATTGCCAAGGGAGGTGGTGGAATCTCCCTCTCTGGAGATATTTAAGAACAGGTTAGATAGACATCTGTCAGGGATGGTGTAGGTGGAGCTTGGTCCTGCCTTGAGGGCGGGGGGCTGGACTCGATGACCTCTTGAGGTCCCTTCCAGTCCTATGATTCTATGATTCTATAAGTCAACAGTGTGACACTGTTGCAAAAAAATCAAACATGATTCTGGGATGCATAACAGGAGTGTTGTGAGCAAGACAGAAGAAGTCATTCTTCTGCTCTACTTTGTGCTGATCAGGTATCAATTGGAGTATTGTGTCCAGTTCTGGGTACCACATTTCAAGAAAGATATGGAAAAATTGGAGAAAGTCTAGAAAAGAGCAACAAAAATGGTTAAAGGCCTAGAAAACATGAGGGAAGACTGAAAGAACTGGGCTTGTTTAGGTTAGAAAAGAGAAGTCTGAGAAGGGACACAATAGCAGTTTTCAAGTATCTAAAAGGGTGCTATAAAGAGGAGGGAGAAAAATTGTTCTCTTTGGCCTCAGATGGTAGGACAAGAAGCAATAGGCTTAAATTGCAGCAAGGGAAGTTTAGGTTGGACACTAGGAAAAACTTCCTAACTGTGGGTGGTTAAACACTGGAATAAATTGTCTAGGGAGGTTGTGGAATCTCCATCACTGGAGATATTTAAGAGCATATTGGCTAGACATCTATCAGGGATGATCCAGACAATGTTGGTCCTGCCTTGAGGGCAAGGGACTGGACTCAATGACCTCTCAATGTTCCTTCCAGTTCTATGATTCTATGAAAAAAAAGCCCAGGTCCCAGCCCAGAATAACTGATCTACAGAGGTGTTAAACAACACTGCTCACAGAACAAGTCATGATTATTTTGTGTTTTGTGTGATGAGGGCCAAAATTAAATGTGACCCCAAAAAAATGAACAACACAGATGCAATGCAAAAGAGGGAAGGAGTCAAAAGAGAAGATCATAGAAAAATATTATTATGCTACATCAGAATCAAAGTCCAGCTAGTCCAAGAATCATCTCTGATGGTGTCTCCCTAGACATCCTTAAGAAGATGGTTATATGAATCCTGATGAGGCAGTTGTGAGATAACTTGACCCTCAAAGAAAGTTTTCTTCTGACCTCTAATGGTCAGGGATTGTCACAAATGCTGAAACATAAGACCTGTTGATTATTTTGTATGCAATCTATTGCTTCCTATTTTGCCAGTTTCTTTTGGATAATGTATTACAGTTATTATGGGACAGTTAGGAAAGTGAGCAAGGGTGGAGATTAAACTCCCTTTCCTCATTCTCTGAAGGGTTATTTTCAAGCTTCCATTCCTTTCTCCTTCCTGCCTCTCCCATTCATTCTTTGTTCCATCCTTGCCCCTCCTTTCTTCACTCTTTTTTTCACTGCTGCTTTTACAACTCTCCTCATTTCTCTCCCACCTCTGCTTTTTTCTGTTTTCCCTTCCTCTCTATCTCCATATTTTTTTCTCTCACCTTATCTTCTTCTTTCTTCTCACCTTTTGTACCTCTGGCCGAGATTTTTGTCTAGTGTCTTCAGCTACATTAAAGGAGGGACAGTGAGGGAGAGACAAAAAGGAAAAGGTGAGCATTGCTGCCATATTCAGCTAACTTGTGCTGTCAGCCTTGGTTTCCATGGAATTCTGCAGTACACTTGGGGCCTTGGCTGAATGGCAGTACTTCAGAGAAGATAGATCACGCACAAGAGGCAGGTGCTAATTGTACTGAATGACTCTATTTTTCTAACCAACCTTTATTGTGTTTTGAAACATAACGCATTTGGAAATGGTAGTAAAAAATACACAGTTAAAACAATTTCCCAAGCCTATAATGTGCAAAAGAAACCTACAAATAATGATATAATTAATTATAACCTCAGCATACTTGTTATATGGGGGGAAACCATGCCTGTAGTAGCGGTGAGTCAGTCTATCTAACCTATTTTATCTGTCTATCCAATTCAATCTCATCTGTCTAGGTATTTATCCCATGTTTAGTTCCATAGTGCCTTATGCAATTATAAAATCCATTAGGCAGTCTAATAGCTAGTTCTTTCCTTTCTAACTCCAAATGGGTGTTTGGGGGGTTGGGAGGAGGCATTTTGTTGGGTTTCAATTGCAGGACTGTTAAATTGGAGCAGCATGCCTTCTGCTCTGAAGGCTGTGCAGGTCACTGCCATTCTGATCTATTATGGAAGTGAATTCCAAACAGGCATGACCAGCTGATGAGAAAGCTCTACCCTCATATGTTTTTCCTCGTGATTGGGATGCTAAGCAGCCATGGACACAAAGAATGGGACAGTGTCTTCGGTTGCCAAGTTCCAGGCTTGTGGAGGGACTTTCAAAGACTGTGGCCAAAACCTTGAATGTGAATTATATCTGCTAATATGTCCCAGTGGGAGATTCTGCCCAGTGTTGAGTACCCAGGCAATGTACAATGTCATTTTTAAGCTCTCACTGGATGCTCATGCCCCTAGGCCCTCTCTTTTGAACATTGGAGTCCAGGTGTGTCTTACTATATTCAGGGCATTCACTGGCCAGCTCCCTTCTTAGTAACACCTAATTCACAAAAGGTAAGTCTTGAAGCGTGTACTAGATATGTAATATGGAAAGTCTGGCTTTTATTTTTACAGCATAGTAATTGATTTTTCCTGGTGCTACTCTTTTAAAGTTAGGCTCCTGTCGAGTGAACAAAATCCCTTGTTCTTTCTGTCTGTGTGTGAGAAACAGATTTAAAATGACACATAGCACATACAGTTACTGCAAGCCGCTGTTCCCAGCACCTAGGGGGGATGAGGTTGTGTGAATGAAATTCATTGCCCTTCCAGGAGGAGGTCTGAGAAAGGTGTAGGGTGTACTATTATCTGTTCCAATACCTTTGGAACAATATTAAGAGCATAAAATAACAGAAGATGGCAGGTGTTCAGACTTCTCTACAACTCACAGAGACCATACTGACTGATTTTCAGGGGGATCTCTGCATTCAGTCTCTCATGCACACACACCACCCAGGTGTGTGGCTGGGCATGACCGTCCACTACCTGAGTTTTTTATGTCAATCCAGGTACTGCTGAGGTCATTATATTGTCCCTATAATCCACTGAAGTGCCTAGATTGACTCATCCTAAGGAGGGTTGCTGTGGCATTTTGAAACAGAGGGACTAGTTCTGACATTATGACGTGGATGCTTTCTTTGACTGGTTGCCCAGTGGGCAGCTGGAGTGGCCAAACGTTCAATCTGATGTTGAAGTCTCATAAGGGTAGCCCTGTTAGTCTGTAACTTTAAAAACAGCGAGTAGTTCAAGGGGCACCTTGGCCCTGGTCTACACTAGGGCTTTATTTTGAAATAACCCCTTAGGTCAAATTAATAAGTGGAGTATCCACACTACCAAACCCGTTATTTCAAAATAACAGGCGGCTTATTTTGAAATCTGTACTCCTGTATTTCCTCGAGGAATAATGCTAATTTTGAAATAGTTATTTCAAAATAGTGTTAGTGTAGATGCCCCGGTGTTGCTATTTCAAAAAAAACTATTATAAAATAGCGAGTATAATGCACACTTTTTTTCCTGTTTTTTTAGACTCAAAACTGGGGTGCACATTAACCATATGAGCAATTTTTTAAAGTTTTAAACTCTCCATCCCCTCCACACAGAAATTTTCCCGCTGCAGCGCAGCATGGGAGCTACCGCCCTGCCAGGCTCCCAGACAAAGCAAGGAGCTGACGGTGCCGCCAGGCTGCAGCGCTCTGGTTCGCTGCCTGCCCAGTGCCCCTTCAGGCTACGCCTGGGGATTCCCGGGGGTCCCTGTGGCAGGTGCAAGCTCGGCGCCGTGCGTGGGCAGCTGTCCGCTGCTCGTGCGTTTCCCAGGTGAGCCTGCATGTAGGAGCGGCACGTCCCTCCCTCCCACTCTCCTGCAGCCTAGGGCCACCTCTGGGAAGCAGGCGAGGATGGGTTTGGTGCTGGTGGATTGGCTCCTGGCTCCTGGCACAGCAGGGCAGGCCATGTTGCCACCCACAGCACCCAGGCAGCTGTCCGGGAGGGCGAGGGGCAAGTTTCAAACTCCGCCACCGGCTCCTCGGGCTAAGTGCACGTTTCCCTGTAATTTCAGATCTGGTTTAAGGATAATCAAATGTTGTGTTCCAGTTTAGTAGAGACCAAGACATTCTGGATTTCAGAAACAGGTTACTTCCCGTTCTCCTGTACCATTGGGTGTGCATTGTACATAGGAGTTCAGTTTTTTTCATTATGCTAAGATTCTAAAGTCAGGGTGCGCATTATACATACGTGTGCATTATACTCGCGATTTTACGGTACTCCCAAGAGTAATTCACACTAATTATTCTCAAGTGCTTCATAGGGCTCTAAGTCGTGGTAGTGTTTCCTTATTAATGGAACCATGCCTCAGACGAATTTTGAGGATTCCCCACAGTGAGGACATGCTATTTTGATTTTGTTATTTCAGAAGTTATTAAATTAATTGTAGTTCTTTTGAAATAGTTTCCTAGGGTAGACATGCCCTTAGAGACTAACTGAAACCTGATTTTTAGTCATTCATGAATAGCCTGATGTTACTTTGAAAGTTTCCGGTTCTAGAGCACTCAAAACAGGCTGCTCTAAAGAGGTCTTTTGAAAATTCTTTTGCCAAGGACACCAACTCTAGTATCGAAACACAGACATTCTTGGCTCCTTGTGCTATGCTCTAATGGTGCCTTCTTCTCTGTACCTTTCTTTCTATCTGCTCCAAAAAGAAAGGGTTGTTCTGATAAAATTCAGATTCTCTATTGCACACTTTGGGTTTTTGTTGGATAAAGGTGCAACAGCCTTCATACCAGCTCTGCCACTTTGCTCCTTTGTTGTTGTGAGTGGGCAGAGTTTGGACATATGTAAGAATCTTACTCACTGAAAGGCTCAAAGAGCAAGACTCTTACACATTTCAATACGCTGCTCGTAACAACAGAAGAGACAAGCAGGGCAGCAGGAGAGCATCTACAAGGTCATACAGTGTGAAAAACACAGTGCAGCTGGGAGATCTAATTTTAGGCTCCTTACTCTGGGCATTTTGACAGTGTCCCTCAAACACGACTGATAAGGTTCTTTGCGTTTACAAAATCAGTTAAGAAATACATGTTGTGAATCAAGTGATTTGTGTGGTATGTATCATGAGTTCAGAGCTATTTGTACCACAGATGTCCTCTCTTGCCTCTCTGAGTGCTCCCCTGGCTGGTAGGAGGCCTTATACTTCTACCTCTCTGAGGTAAAATCACACCTTTCTTCCACTCTCGGACCAAGGCCTGGGCTACAGCACCGTGGGTGTCCTTACTCCCCACAGGTCTGAGTGGCTCTTCCTTTCAAAATCTTGTGTCCAGTTGTGAATAGAGTGATGCCAAATGGTTTTCTTAAACTATTGCTTTATCTGTGGGGAAATGGCAAAGAATAGGTGAAGAGTGTAAAACAATAACATTTTGAACACACTTAGCATTCCTAAAAGCTTAGGAAAACCTATCTTACCCCAGAGTCCTAGCCTTTGGGATCTATGCATGTCAGCATGTTCTCCAGTAGCCTCTCTCTTTCCTGCAGGGGCAGATGACCGTTTTGCGGGGCCCCGGGCAGCATAATTCCGCGGGGCCCCCCCTTTGCCACGGCGCATGCGCGGGGCTTTCTGAAGCGCGGGGCCTGGGGCGGCCTCCCCGTTCTCCCTGCCCTATATCCGCCCCTGCTTCCCTGTCCTTGCGAGCTGCTCTTTGTTTCACTTTTCCTGTGGTTGCAAGCTTCAGCCCCTCTCCCCTTTGCCAAGCTAGACTCTTGAGCTTATCTGGTGTTAGAGGTAAAACTGCAAAGCCAATAATACCTTCTTTGTCTTCAAGGCATCTGAAGTCATTATCCTCTTTTCTGCACATGTGCAATCAACCTGTGTTTTAACTAAGCCCTTTTATCCATACAATATCTCCCCTAACAACATTAGAGGTGCACAGAGTGTGTCACAGCATTCACCCCTCCCCTTTCAAAGCCCAGGTTTGCCCTTCCCATTACAAAGCCCCAAGACTCCATTGGAGCCCTGTGGTATCCACGAGAGAAAGGATCAGACCTGCTCCAGGTACAGGCAGGCAGTGGCTGCTGTTCAAGTTTATGGGAAGAAAAACAGCGTCTGCCTTTCCATGGACTCTACATGCGAGTGTCTGTCATTGGGTCTTCACAAATGCATCTCTACAGATGAATAGAGTGACTTACTTTAGGGCCAGGCTAACCAGGCCCCAGCGTTTGCTGGGATGTTTGCTCCAGAACACCACCTCCATAGCAATGCTTCCCAAACGTTCCCCTCTGGTCTATAGCAGACCTGACAAGAAATGCAACATAGTCCCCATGTCCCCTTGTGATATCCAGCCCATGTCACAGGCGGCTCACAGAAATCCCAGAGCCTCTACCCCATAGAAACAGTGTGGTCCAGTTTACCATAAATCACCTCTCCTGTAGAATGCACAGCACTAGTGCACACTTAAAGTAAAACAAAAGAAGGCTTATTTAAGAAAAAAATTAAGATTCCACAAGAAACAAGAGCGAGTGATGGAAATAATACAAGACAAAATAACAAAGGTGAACTAGGGGCTATCCTTAGTAGTAGTTACTTTCCTAATCTAATACTTTGGGGAGTAGGTTTTTTTATCCAAAGTACAGTCTTTTGCAAAGCTGATTGACTTCACAGGAACCACAGTGCAATCTTTCATGAAGCAGCCCTGCGCGACAAGATGCCTCCTTACAGCTCCCATGTTGGGATGAAATAAACCATATCAGTCTTTTGTCTTTATTCAAAGATAGGGTGGTCTCCTGTCTGTTGCAATGTTCCTTTTTCCCTTCAAGTTGTCTTTGATAGTTTTCCATTGGCTCGTCTAAGATGAGGCAAGGGTAGACATTGCATAATTGAGCAGCCAGGGAGAGGTGACAACTCCCCCACCACATAGAATTGGCCATCACCAAGACATAAGATCACCCAGTGACTCACTTTCACTCCAAAACCCCAAGGGCAAAATTTTCAGTAAAGTCCAATTATTCCATAAATATTACCCAGGCACACATCCCTCACAATGATCATAAGTATCAGTAAGTTATAAGCTTTCAGAAGAGACCTCCTATGCTATCTTTCATAGACAGATACCATGATGATGATGTGTTAGGGGCAGTGCTGCCTGTAAGCTGGGCACTTATATTATGTCTAGACTGCATCCCTCTGTCGGCAAAGGGATGCAGATTAGGCAGGTCAACATTGCAAATAAAGCGGGGATTTAAATATCCTGTGCTTAATTTGCATAAAAATGGCCACTGTTTTTGCCGACTCAGCACTTTGTCAGAAAAAAGCCGCCGTCTAGAGGGGGATCTGTCGAGAAAGAAAGCCTTTTTTGACAGATCGCTTATGCCTCCTGCCTCTAGACTGCCGCTTTTTGCTGACAAAGTGCTGAGCTGGGAAAAATGATGGCCATTTTTATGCAAATTAAGCTCAGGATATTTAAATCCCTGCTTCATTTGCAATATCAATCTGCCTAATCTGCATCCCTCTGCAGAGCTGGGGTTTTTTGTTTCTATTGCTGGTGCACTTTATCACATGCCTTGGTTCACATAGAACAAATTTTTCTGCACACAGATGGAAAAGATTGGAGGGAACATTGTTTGGAGTTGAGAGTTTGTCAGATCTGAGAAAGGAGCTGCTTTTTAAAGAACAGTGAACTCTTTGCCCATTGTCACCAATGGACATCTGTACAGTATCCCAAGGAGTCTTAGCAAAATATGACTTATGCTAACAGCTCAGCATGTGCTGTTTGGCAGTATTGTCTTGGTGAATTGCCTTAGTTCAGCACTCAGAGATTCCAATGAAAATCAGGGCCCTATTGTATGGCCACTATATTACTGTTAGTTTTAGCAGGCGCAGTATTGACCTAGCTATGAATATATAAGACATTACTGATGGGACATAACAAGCACCTTTAATATATTGTCTACAATGAGATTGCTTCTTCTGATAAACCAGAGTACTCTATTACAACCATTTTCAGACAAAATATTGAGTATAAAAGCATTTCTTCTTAGACTGAATTTGATCATCTCTTTATATCTGCTCCCATGCTGTTCACATATTATGTTTGTGACTATGAAAGGTCAAAACCTGAGATCCAGCTTCAATGCAGAGTGTGATGCATTACCCCTGGTGCTAGCAATTTCTATAACAGAATCTATTTATTTATGTCTGACTGGAATTTTCAAGGATTTCAATCTCTTCTCCCAGTCTTCTGGAGCAGAACTAAGCATGATCCAAACACTCCCAGGATTAGGTGAGGTTCACAATCCAAACCTGGTCCAGCTGCACAATTTTGCAAATTATTTTTATGCTTAAAAAGCTTTGGAACCTCAAACTGGAGAACATCCAAAATTTGGGGATGTTCTAAACCCAGATCCAATTTTTGCATGTTAGCCTATCCCTGAAGCTCATATAGGATACGTCTGCACAGCAACATTATTTCGAAATAACTTAGTCTGTGTCTACACCACAGGCAATTATTTTGAAATAATGTCGAAATACTGTCAAGTTGGAGGACCTCATTGTACAAGGAGTAAGGGAAGTCGGAGGAAGAGTACTCTATTTCGAAATAGTGCTGTGTAGATGCTCCCAATTTCAAAATAAGCTATTTTGAAAAAAGCTACACAATTGACATAACTCAATTTGCATATCTTATTTCGAATTAAGTCCTGCTGTGTAGTCGCACCCCAACTGTGATGATCCATGCTTTAGAAGTGTGTAAGGCTGGATGCATAAGTGGATGTATGTGTAAATGACCATGAAAAGTTTGATATGAGATATGAGAGAGGAGTTGAAGGTGGGTAGGTAAAAGCAAATGAACTTTTGAAATTTTTCCCTCACTACCTAAAAATATAATCAAATAAAAACTGCATCAGTTCTGCTTGTTGCTTTCAGGTTACCGCATGAGATTAGGATCTAGCACAGACAAAAAGGATTCAGGTCGCCTTCATGTTGATTTTGCTCAGGCAAGAGATGACTTTTATGAATGGGAATGCAAACAAAGAATGCTGGCCAGAGAAGAGCGTCATAGGCGCAAAATGGAAGAAGACAGGCTTCGACCTCCCTCTCCTCCGGCAATAATGCATTATTCTGAACACGAAGCTACTTTGCTGGCTGAAAAATTGAAAGGTAATGGACTTTTTTTTCCCCCACTGTATTATAGTCTAAAAGCAGAAGCCACCCAGATGTAAGAACACTGATAAAGCCAATCCCATCATAATAGTGCTACTGATTTCTCTCTAATCTGCTCTTTTATTTGACTTCTTCCTTCATCCCTTTGCTGCCGGTGTTGCCACCATTATAATATGCACATCCCTTTCAATGCGTGTCTCTCTGGCATTTTTATTTTAACAATGTAATTTAAATGTTCAGAAGACTTTTTAATGTTTTTTTTCTGCTTGGATACATCAAGGTATATAGTACATGAGTAGGAAAAACAACCTAAACATATAAGATGCATCTTGGACAAGGGGAGTCTTTGATGTGACATAATTATCCATCCTGGAGAAGGCTTTCATAATGTCACAACTCTTATATACACTATTCGTATGTACGGACCGGTTCTGCAGGCCTTATTCATGTTGAGTTGCACTGTGCTTATACTGGACTCAACTACTGAACTACTCGTATGAGTATACTGATCTGTGTAAGTTCTTAGACTGCTGTCATCACTGGAGCATTTCAGTAGTTAGTTAAGTGCTGTGGCTGATATCTGTCACGTGTAGTTCTTTCTTGTGTCCTCTCCCCAGGAGAAGACTAGTGTGTTCAGTCTAGTTCTTATCTTTATAGGGTTTTTGTTTGTGTGTGTGCATGGGGGGAAGAGGAGACAGCATCTGTGGGCCCCTGGCAAGGTAGGGGTAGGGCTCTGCACTCCAGGAAAGGGCGGAGCCTCAGGCAGAAGGGGCAGGGCTGGGACAGCCAGCCCTCAGCACTGCCCAGACTGCAGCATAGGACCCACCTCCCGCCCTCAGAGCCGTGCCTACTTCTCTGGCTACTGCTGTTGCCGTAGTAGCAGCAGGGGTGTTTGAGAGCTACAGGCTGCTTTCAGTCACACACACACACACTTGATTGTGCTGAGTAAGTACTAGTCATGGTAAGACTTGAAGACTTGGACCCACGATAATTAATTAACATGTGAATCATCAACAAGATATAAAAATATAAAAGCAAATGGCTCCTCTCCCCTCTCAGTTTCTTTTTCATTAGGCTTCTAGCAGCTGGGCTTGGCATACTTTCCCCAGAGCAAGGCCAAAAATGTTACCTCTGCTGTGTGCCAACTCACAAGAAAATATGATTCTCGCCATTGTTTTGGAATTGCAACTGTACAGATTAGACTTGGAATATCTTGCTGACAACACACTGGCGTACTTTGCTAAGGACAAAACATGCCTTTGGAAAGCAGGAGAAGTGTATTGCACAGTGTGGTCCTGCATCATTGGGGCATGTAGCAGAGGTGCACCCTACTGTCCCTATGAGCACAGTGCTAGCCACCCAGACCTGTGTCACATGCAAATCTAATTCATGTCTAGAATGAAATGCGGATAACTAGGAAATCACAGTGGTAAAAAATCACACATGCAAAACAAAGTCAGGCAATGTAAAGAATAAGGCTCCAACAGCATTGTTAAGCTCAATAACCTGTGGGCTAGATGATGTCTGTCCTGCATAAGTGTGGGTGGGTGGAGATGAGCTCACAAATCTTTCCTCCTTCCATGTCTATGCTGGTGCTCTTCTGTGCTGAAGAAGTACTGAACTGCACCAACCAGGTTTGATTTGTGGGTAAAGTGTGTTTGGTTTTATCATTATACTGAAGATGCTGACGTCCATGCTCACTCACTTATCCAGTACCCAAAAGGGCAGAGGAACAGAAAGCTTAAGTAGTCCATTAGAGTGAGTAACTGGGACAAATAATATGTTGACAAATACTTCCCTGTGACTTCTTAAAAACAGAGGAATGACTCAACACAAGAGAAACATCATCTACCCCTTCTAGAGACCATAGATGCATCACTACAGCCTCACAATCTATGGATGGTATTGAAGACATCTGGCAGATATTTTAAAAATCAACATGGATGTTTATCTTCATCTAGCTCTAAAAGCTGAGCTAGACCAATGCAACTACTGTAGTTTCTGTAAGTTATACAGACTGGGATCAAGGTTTACTGGAGCCAAAGAAATTGTAGGTTTGAGATGTTACCAGATTTGCTTTGCCACCAAAGTCTCAACAATTTTTCCCAAAAAAGGGAAGTTCAGAATTAGTCTGTTGTTAGGAAGACTGTCCTCCTGGAAAGATGGACTGTTAAGCAGAGATCTCACAATTGTTTCTGTCAGGACAGCTGTTACCATGCCCTCTCAAAGTAAGTCACTCTCCCCATGAATAATGAACCCAGTGCTTCTACACTAACCTTCATCACTCAAGGGAACCTCACTGAAGAACACTGGCTAACATTCCAGCAAAGAAGCTTAGCATCTGCCCTCCCTTCCAAAGATACTGCTCTGCAGCCACAGAGGCAGGCAGTTGAGTCTGGAACCAAGCATTATTTTATCATCAAAGTACCCAGATTCACCAGGCCACCCTCAGACCAGAATAGTTTTGCTATTTAGGTATTTATAGATTCTATGATAGGGGTTACAAAATCTTTCCTAATCTTATGCACAATTGCATCAAAAAATCATTGTACCTTGTCATAAAAGCTCTGCTTCCAGTATTCCAAACATCTTCCACACATTTCATTTGTTGCAGTTTTTCTGGTATACCTATGAGGAAGAAGTAAAAAAGTTACTGTGTGACTGGCTGAAGACAAATGTTCACTGTAAAATCCTATCCGGCAACTGATAGAGTGGGCTGTTGGCTAATTAGTATTCTGCCTTTGTGCCATCTTGAAGTTCATTAGTTCCATTAGCCTCTGAAGTTGGACAGTTAAAAGAGATCAGATGTGGCAATGGTCAGTACTCCATGGCCAGGGTACGAATCACACACACACACACACACACACACACACACACACACACACACGGTCAGTACTCCATGGCCAGGGTACGAATCTCACACACACACACACACACACACACTCTCTCTCTCTCTCTCTCTCTCTCAAAACTCTGTTTGAACATGTGGTCCAGAAGTTTGCCAGATGCAAAATTTGTCAGAAATCAAATCAAATACTCCCCTGATAAAATGGATTTTAATGGGGTAGGCCTTCACCCATCAATGGACTGAAAATGTCTGAGTAAAGGAAAACAAAGAGAATTCCCCTATAAGATCTTTACCAACCAAAAAGCACTATCAGCACGGACATCAGTCAGCATCAGTGACTCTTTCACTGCCACAGATCACAGTTCATGGTACAATGGGCTTTTCTGTACGTTAGCATGAGTCCCTTCTGGAACTCACATGCAAGAGAGACTGTCAACTGGTACTAGTTTTGGAATGGCATTTAAGGCCAGATGCAAATATCAGGCTTGGTTATGTCATCCTGTATTCAGTTATGGTTGTCTGGAACTTTATTAGCCATATAGACAGTATATATGGTCTTGCAGTATGGACCAACAAGCATGATTCCAATTATCTAAAGCCCACATTTCTGAGAGAAAACAGCAGGTAAAACCAGTGGATCACAATTGAACATTGCAACCCATGCTTACTAAACTTAAAACTTGATATTATCATTCCTTGACTTCTGCCAACCACAAACAAAAGTCTCCGAGATCTAAGGGACTCAAGTTTTTTAATGGTCCATTTCCTCAAGCTTCTGGATCCTTATCACATGGTTATTCATCTCTCTTGCCAACCTAAGGAATATGAGCAAAATTCTTTTTAAGAGATCTAATGGTTAGAAAAAAGTTATATTTCTTTCTTTCTTTCTTTCTTTCTTTCTTTCTTTCTTTCTTTCTTTCTTTCTTTCTTTCTTTCTTTCTTTCTTTCTTTCTTTCTTTCTTTCTTTCTTTCTTTCTTTCTTTCTTTCTTACCATGAGATTAGAGATGATAATCTTGCAACGGCCAGTGTATTCTCATAAACACAAATTGCTGCTGCTCATGTTAAAGATCTAGCCTGCAATGGGAAAAGTTATCTCTTCCCCTGCTGTGCAATATGTTTAAAACATCAGAATTGCCATATGGAACAGACCAATGGTCCGTCTCATCTTCTATCCTGTTTCTGACAGTGGCCAATGACAGATGCTTCTGAGAGAAAGCATAAAACCTCATGTAACTGAAAATTCAATTTTTCCCTATAAACAACTTCCTGATGCACTGCTGCTTGGCAGACATGCAAGGTAATCAAAATATTTGCTTGCTACATTTTCAAACAGAAGCCAGAATTGCTGTTAAAGAAACCAATAGGTAAAAAGGTCTTCCCAAAATGCTCAAGGTGCTCTTCAGAGTATGACTAAGAGGTTCTCTTTGAGCTGTTTTCAGATATAACCACTAGTTTCACCAGCACTGTTTCACCATTTCAAGATTAAAACTGCCTTCAATTCAAGATGCTTCCCCTATCTGGTTAGTTAGTACTATGATGAGATTTCAAAGATTACTGTTTTAACCAACTCCTTTTTGTTTGCTTGGGTCTTTGCTGAAAATCAGAGCCTTTCTGCTTTGCTATAAGAAGCACAAAACAGCTGCAAACACTTTGCCATTTCCATTATGCACTCTTTTGAAGACAATATCCAGATTTGTAGTCTAGTCCTGTCACTACTGAGTGTTTGTCCTTTGCTTTATCTATTCTTATAGCGTCTGAAACAAGTAAAATGTTTCATATGCAAATATATAGGGTCAGCTTGTTCTCTACACTATCCCCCCCCTTTTTTCCTGACTCCAACAATGCAAAGGGACCATAAACCTAGTGTAATTTACTCCCACTTCAAAGTCCCTTTAGGCTACATCTACATTGCAGTGCTATTTTGGGATACCGGAAGTACAGTATCCCAAAATAGCTATTCCGTGTCTTTTGAGCATGTCTGTTATTTCTAAATATAACGGGCTCGCTATTCCCACATCCCTGTAAACCTCATTCCACAAGGAATAAGGGACATCTTGGAATAGTGATTTATTTAGAAATAAATGCTGTGTAGCTTCAATAAATTGCATAGCTCAGTGTTTCTCAAACTGTGCTCCGCGTAGCCTCAGGGTTCCGCGAGACATCTTCAGGGGCTCCGCGAGGCTGACAAACTGGAAACATCGATAGGTACAACACACACAATCAGTTTACTGCTGGGGCTCCACATAAGTACAACACCCACAATCAGTGGACCTCTGGGGCTCCGCATAAATTTTTAAGAACCGCTGGCGTAGCTTATTTCGAGCTACTGGTGTGATGCAGACACACCCTTACAATGACACAGCAATGGTCAGAAGTGCTAATACAAATCAAATTCAGGCTTTTGGACTTTACACGTGGCTTGAGTCAGGGCTGCTGAATCTACTCTTTGGTTTTCTGTGCTTACTCTTCCATGGGCAGTATGATGGACATATCCCACTTTGTGTCATATTTTGAGAGGCTAAAGTGGCACTACTGAGCTCAAGCTATACTCACAGTTTTTAATGCCAAGCTCCTGTCATGTCACTACAGTGCCAGGGGGATTCTACTAAATTGATAAGCGGATGAAATAGTTAGCAATCTCAATACTAAAAGTGACATCTTTAGGTTGTAGAGTTAACCTATTTTGATGAAAAGGGGCAGCATCTAGATGGCTCAGCAAAAGCAGAGAAGTGAGAGGGGACAATGTTTGACATTTTCTAGAAATGTCCTGTATCAATTAATATTGATCCCTTTGGAATAAACATAATGTCTAAAAAATATGTTTTTTAAAATAAAGTTTAAATTATTCAGAAACTCATATATCTACTGAGGGAGAGATTCAATAAAGAGCTCACTATGGGTATGTCTGCACTACTATCCTAGTTCGAACTAGGGTGGTAATGTAGGCAACCGGAGTTGCAAATGAAGCCCGGGATTTGAATTTCCCGGGCTTCATTTGCATAAAGCCGGGCGCCGCCATTTTTAATTGTCCGCTAGTGCGGACTCCGTGCCGCGCAGCTACACGCGGCACGGACTAGGTAGTTCGGACTAGGCTTCCTAGTCCGAACTACTGTTACCGTGAAACGAGGAGTAACGGTAGTTCGGACTAGGAAGCCTAGTCCGAACTACCTAGTCCGTGCCATGTGTAGCCGCGTGGCACGGAGTCCGCACTAGCAGACATTTAAAAATGGCGGCGCCCGGCTTTTATGCAAATGAAGCCCGGGAAATTCAAATCCCGGGCTTCATTTGCAACTCCGGTTGCCTACATTACCACCCTAGTTCAAACCAGGGTTGTAGTGTAGACATACCCTATGATACAGTTCAGCCAATGACTATCTCTCTTTGCATGCTAGAACAGACAATGTTGTTCAGTGACACACTTTTAGAGATCCCCGAATCCTGGAAATTCCACTCCCTACTTTGTTCTCTCTACAAAACTCCTGCTAGCAGATGAAGGCTAGGCATTTTTATTTCCACAACATGTGTTATATTAACTTGCTTTGATCAGAAGGGGTTTCAGAGTTTCCTCTCTCTAAACGCTAATGTTGCTCTCAGCATATCTATCTGTCTGGTCATCTTTCACCATGCCATCTAAGTGGTGACATCTAGCATTTGACACATTTCCAATATCTTAAGGTTGTACTGTAGATTCTGAGCTCAGAACTCAAACTTTCTGCTTCTGGAATACTAAGATTGGTTGCTTATGCTTTTCCTGCAATGCTCTACCTTGTTAGTGCTAATATACAGAGATACTTCTTGTTCTGGTGACAAGTTCATTTGCATCCTTGTTTTTCCTTTAGACCATTGATCACAGTCTGAGTCAACATGGATAGAGCCCATGTATACTACAATAATAACCTAAAGTATTTATTGTGTTGGTAATATCTCTCACAAAGATCAAGAGTACACTAAAGGAGAAGGTCGAATTAATATATGCAACTCCAGTTATGCTAACTATGTAGCTGTCATTGATGTATCTTAATTTGAGTTTCCCCGCCTTCCCTATTTCAGGAGTTCGACAGGAGCAAGTGCTCCTGTCTGCTTCCCTTATTCTTTGTAGGAGCAGAAGTACCAGAGCCGACATGAGCACCCTCTGAGTTTGAATTAGTGGGTTTTTACTAGCATTGGTCTTTCTCATAGTGAAGAAATTGCTTAAGGAACCCAACTTCAAACTGTTAGTCAGAATCCTGTCTGGTGTACGTTGCTCGTTTCCAAGACCAATATGGGTATGTCTACACTGCAACACTATTTCGGGATACTGGAAATCTTTGAGGGCACTGTTTAGGGATCCTGCATCTTCAGAGCAAGCCCTTAATTTCGGGCTCACTATTCCAACGTCATGTAAACCTCATTCTATGAGGATTAAGGGACGTTTCAGAATATCACTTTATTTTGAAATTTGGCACTGTGTAGACAGCGCCAAATGACGAAATAAGCTATTTTGAAGTAGCATTGAAATAAGATACACATGTTGCGTAGCTCAAATTGTGTATCTTATTTTGAGTTATGGTGCAGTGTAGATGCACCTTATGTGACAAGATTTGTGATTTGAACAAGAGTGAAAGCAATGGCAAGATTACTGGAATGAATTGAGCATCAAAGTGCTGACACTGATAGACAAAAAGACAGGGAATGTACGCTCATCCATGTGTCTGAGATATGATGAAATCATTTACTGACATTTTCAACCCCCTTTCTGAGACACACTTACATACCCTAGATAGCCCTTTCTGAGACACACTTACTTCACTAGATAGCAGGCCACATCTTTGCTGAAATTTGGTAACAAGTTGGCAGATAGTTAAAGAAAACATGCCTTTTCTCATTGGAATGTGACTGTAGAACAAAATCCATCCTGAGGAGGATTTGGGGATATTCTACATGTTTTAGTAAGAACAACAGAAAATTATGTCTTCAGTGTGTTATGAAAATAAACTCAGGAGGAGGGATAGCTCAGTTGTTTGAGCATTGGCCTGTTAAACCCAGAGTTGTGAGCTCAGTGTTTGAGGGCACTGTTTAGGGATCTAGGACAAATCTGTCAGGGATAGTACTTGGTCCTGCCGTGAGGCCAGGGACTGCACTCAATGATCTCTCAAGGTCCCTTCCAGTTCTATGAGATAGGTATATCTCCATATTAAAAAAAATGTGGCTACCATGCCTGCTTGTTTATTTTACTTCTTTCTCCCGATCTATATCTTTTAGATTTTGAAATATTAGCACTTCATAGGTACTACTAGAAATAAATATTATTACTAATCAATCTCCCCAATCAAATGTCTTGTTGCTACATAAAAACATATATATTTCCAAGATATTTGGAAATTTTCCTGCATGCATATGACTCTACATGCAATTTTGTGCTCACAACAATAAAGTCCCAGTTAATGAACAGCTCAGTATGTTGACTTTCTTTCTTTATGTGTATGCTGCTCTGACATGTGAATTGGAAAAAATCATTTTAGTCTCCATGAATATTACAGTAGAGCTTTGAACACCATGTGTTTCCTAATGCATGCTCATCTGTATTTAACAGTATCATTTTCACAAATCACTTATTGCAAATAGGCCATTTTAAAATAATGTGAGTGTCTTATTTGCTGCAGGTAGTCAAACAGTCCTATCATCTAATGAAGGCATCTCACCAAATCTCCTTTAAAGCATTGTAAAGAAAAGAACATAAACATCTGAAAGGCATGAACACTATTTATTATTTGTCTCCCTTTAAAATGTGGTGTCTTGTTCTGAGCCCAGCAAAGTAATTCACCTGCTTTTCCATTTAAAAAAATATAATTTGCAAAATTCAGAGGCTGCATCTGTGCCAGGTACTGTATTATCCCCTGAAGAGAGAACAGATTGGAAATTTAAATAAATAGATGGCAGTTAAGGTAGCATAAACTAACTGGGGATTCGTCTTCTGCAAGATTCGGGTAACATCAAGCTTGTCAATCTCAGCCCTTGCACATACTTAGAAGTATAAACAATATTTAATTGCTTGCAAAATAGGACATTTCTCTGAGAAGAAATCTGCTCTGTTTTCATTATAACTCCAACTTCAAGATAGACTTTTAAGCCTTGCAGAAGTGGTGCAGAGCTATACAAAGGAGGAGCCTAATGAAGTTTAATGTAGTAGAGACCAAACTGAATGCATCAGAAAGGAAGTCAGTACTGAGTGTTACCTCATGAAACTGCAGAGTGCCTAACATTGTTGCTGCTGAAATAATTGTGCATTTTTCCATCCCATATTTAATTATTATATTCCACACAAAGGCATATAATAGACAGATTACAGTGTTTTTATGTCAAATCTGTTCACTCACCATTCCCATTTTTATGTCAGTGTTTTCCCCTTCCTTATTCCATATGCAATTGGCATCCCTTATGATACTATACATCTGGCTAGAAAAGTTGTATTTAGGTGTGGCCAGCAGGGGTTGTTGTGAGAGAGTTGCCTTTTAATAATTAAATTTAAGGTGCATTCTGCTATCAATCTCTGGGTAACTCAATTCCTTGAGTACTCTACTCCAGAGGTGGGCAAAATCAGGCCCGGGGGACAGATCTGGCCTGCCAAGCATTTTTCTCCAATCTTTTCAGCTGATTAGCAGAGTGTGCATCTTACAGCTGACAACATGTGTTCAGCCACCCCTTCCCCCCACCTTGCTCTCTCCTTCTGCCAAGCTGCTCCCAGGATTCTTCTGCTAGCTGTGCAGAGCGGGATTGAGGGAGGTTGGAGGGAAGTGCTAAAGTCGGGGTGTCCCCAGCCCCTCTACCCCATCTCTGCACAGCAGGAGTCGGAAAGAGGGAGACACACAGTGGTTCTGCTCCAGTCTGAAGCATGGATGGTAAGTGACTCAGAGGCAGTGAACTGTTTATATGATTCCAGAGCTCATGCTCCCTCCCTCTCACTTTCTTTGTCTCTGTCTCACACACTTCCCCTCACGCCCCATCTCTGCAGAGCGGAGTAGGGGGAGACAACAGAGCAGGACAGCTTTCCTTGTCTTAGAGACAGAGTGTGTCCTCTCTCAGAAACTTACCCAGTAGCAGACCGCACACACACTCTTTGTGTCACTGTCACACACACCCAGTCTGTACCACACTGTCTCTGTACCAGACACACACACAGTCACTGTCAGACACACTCTCCCAGTCTCTGTACCACATACACACTCAATCTGGGTCACAGTCTGTCTCTCACACACAGTGTTTCTTTTTCACGCTCACTCTCTTTCTCTCTGTAACTCCCAGCCCCACCCGTCCTCCTGAGGCCCTGGCCTATGACCATGTACCAAACTTCATGAAGTGGGCCCCCCTGCAAAAGTTATTGTCCATCCCTGCTCTACTCACTACACCTAAAATAAATGCATTTACTATTAAGTGTATTCTGAGTGTGGTCCTGATTCACATATTACATCAATGTGAATTTTATAATGTTAATACAACATAGCTGATTAAATGTACAGCACTGCAAAATTACTCAGTTATAACTGACTAGGAAATTGCAGTTCATGGATCTAAAAGTTTGTAGTACAGCTTTGAGAAATAGGGAGGAAACGCCATAATCTCATAATTACATTTTCTTGGAAATAATGGCATCAGTTGAACAAGATAATGAATTTCTGTGTATAACACAGAACACCCACCTATGGAAGGATGCGCTGTGATTTGAATTTGGAGGAGATTGATTAGACAGTTTGGAACGATTACATTTGGCATATCTTTTAGTAAGTATATTTTTAATTTTTTAGTTTTAGCTACAATATTTTATTGTGTCACCCACAAAAAGTTTCCTGGGTATAAAATATAGTTAAAGATTATTCAAGAAAAACTAAGATGGATGATAAATCATTCATTAAAATAACCCTTTGGCACTGAGAATTGGGATTCCCTGATGCCAACTTATTATGCACTGCCACTGGGTTGAAAATACTCTTAATTCCAGAAAGATCATACAGATTTGTAGGACAAATGACACTATTATATATACTAAACTTAAGACATGAGTTTCTGAATCAGTGGCATACACAGTCTGCAAGAGAAGAGATTAAGTCAAGAGAAAAATGGGGCTTCAATCAGGCACCAAACTTGGTGTATGATGGGAAATAAATTATTTTTGGTACGTAGAGGATGAGGATTCAGTTTGTTGATGAATAGGGTTATTAAACCACTACCTTAGCTGTCTCACATGCATAAATCATTTGTTTTGACATTTTATATATATGGGCTCAAATATTACATTTCGGAAATATAAATTTCAGGTAAATAAAAGACCAAGATCACATAGCGCAAAAATGCAACGATGTTAAACCAAGCAAATAATCAGGGAGGATATCTCTCCTGCCTATCCCTATGCTTTCTAAGTTATTCAGTTATTGGTGGGGAGTTCAGCAGCCTCAGAACACCCCAAATTCAAAAGAGCAATCTGGCTGCCATAGCCCTTTGCTCTTGGTGGCATAGCCCTTTTGCCTGTTAGAAACAAAGCATTGACTCTTGCCGTAGAAATACAGCACTCTAAGGCCTTGTCCACACTGGCACATTTTGTCGCAAAAAAATACCATTTGGCAACAAAATAGTGAGGGCGTACACACTGTGGTGCAACTTTTATTAGGAAAAACACTCAGTTTTCACAACAAAAAACTTCCACCTCTGGGAGAGACTTTTGTCTTTTCCCATCCCTTTATTGTTGACAAAGAGCTCGTGTCAACTCTGCTGTTAGTTTTGTCGAGAGACCTGGCTTCCGCCAGTATCCCACAATACCTGCCCTGATGTCTCTGCTCAGTGTTTTGAGCACTCTGCAGTGCTCAAAAGTGTTTTGTTGCTCTTCAGGCATGTGCCCCTCCCCTTTCGAAGTTCTGACAGCTGAGTGAGCTTCTCCATTTGGGTAACAAAGAACAAATCATTGGAATGCTTCTGTTCTGCTCTGCACTAGGAATACAGGGACAGTGAGACTACTGCTATAGTGGGAGGGCTGGAGAGACTGCTTTGCTGCTTTGACAGTCCTCAGCAAGGAGAGCTCACAGAGCTAGGAAGGAATCCTGAGAAGTGCAGGGATCAGCTCTGCCTTCCCACAACATTGTATTGTGGGATGCTTACCCGCATTGCTTTGCTCTATCTGTTGACAGGGTGCTAGCAATGTGGTCTTAAAATGTCCACAGTGGGAGGCAGAAAAGCTGGTTTGACCGGTTTTCGCTTTTGGTGATTTGTATGTGTATAGCTCTTTTGTCACCAAGACTTCCCAGTGGAGACATAGCCCAAACGAGGAAATGAGAGGAATACCAGCATGTCTGAAAGTCTGTCTCCCAGGCGATCGGAGTATCAGCCTGTCACCATACAATGGGTAAGATTATAAGCAGACCCCTGCGCAGATACAAAAATTGTATTCAGAGCCGTATCTGCAAAAATGAGCTGTGGATATCTGCATCAACATAAGTCGATATCTGAGGATTTGCATGGCTCTGATTATAAGAATTATGGTTCCGATCCTACCAACACTTTATTCATATGCTTAGCTTTGTGGAAATGAGTGCTCATGAAATTTCAGATTATGCTGGGGCAAGTTCTGCTCCTCTCTACAGCCGTGTAAACTGGAGAAACTCCACTGCACGATATTTTTTTTTAAATCTGTGCATCAGCAATGATTCTTAAGGTACACAGGATTATGAGTCACTTTGTTACCCATCTGCCAGGGAATGGATCACTTGATAATTCTTTGGTCTGACCCAGTATGGCCATTCTTGTGTTCTGATGCCTACAGAGAGAGGGGCACTGCCAGCCCTTCCGCCACTTAGAAACTCATCTGAGCTTATTCCAGCCCTTCTTTCGCCATGGAGGTTAATAATAGGTGCACTCCTGTCCCTGAATCCTTTTGAATCATTTCCCTATAATATCGAGCCCCTGACACAGAAATTTGAGATCCTCTTCACCCAAAGGCGCAGCATACGCCAGTTTACCCACTTTTACCTGAAACCACTACTCCTGTTAATCCTACAGCATTTGTGAGCATTTACAATAAAATAAAAGAAGGTTTATTTTAAAAATAATAAAGATTTAACTAGGTACAAGAGAGAGTGGAGGAAACAAGTAGTTACAATACACAACAAAATCATAAAATACGAACCTGGGTATACACTTATCAAACATTGTTTTTCCTAGTTAATGAAATAAAGGTGACTGGTTTTTCAAGAACCGGAATCCTAACATTCATGAAAGCCCCCTGGGGGGCTCCTGAGGGAATGGTTCAAGTATCTTCCCCTACATTCTGTTCTATTGAAAACAGCCCGTTTTTTCTATTCACAGGCAAGACAAATCCCTATGTTCTTACAGAGTTTCTCTTCCACCTTTAAGTAGTTTTGATTGTTTGTCCTTGTCTCTCATGGCTTTCCACTGACTGTTCTGGAATGTTTCAAAAAGGACAATCAGTTCTGGCATAACCTTACCATTTGACTAAGGAGGAGTGTCAACTCCCTCTTTCTTGAATAGTTCATCATTGATATACATTACTGCCTGGTGATTAATTTCTATTCCAGGTCTATAAGGCATACTTTAATACATTATTCTGGAGCTATTGTCCATATTTATAGCTCACAATGAATATGAGTCTTGACCAGTTATGAGCTCTCTTAGATGCACTAGCCAATTAGCCCGTCATAAGACGGGATTTTCAGGTCTCTCCTCCACGTAGGTCTTCTCTCCTGAGCCTCCGGTCTCTCGCTCCGTATCTCTCTCTTTCTCTCTCTCCTCCTTTTACTGCCTCTCCCTCTCTCTCTCTCTCAGCTCTCCTCCCCCTCCTGCTTCTCACTCGGGGGAGCATGGAGCCCAAACGGTTGCTTGCGCCTTTTGCTCCCACGCAGCAGCTCAGCTGAGTGGCGCAGAAGTCATCTGAGTGCCACTGCAGGAGGCGAAGGGGGGCAGGGCGGTGACATATACAGGTAGGCCCTGCCCTTGGCCGTGTGTGTCACGGCCCCGCCTCCCTTCTCCTCCCGCCATGGTGCTCAGCTGACTTCTGCGCCGCTCAACCAGGCCGCCACGGGGGAGCAAGCGGCGTAAGCGGCCGTTTGGGGCCTGCGCTCCCCATGCAGCACCCCCACCACATGGGGAGCAGGGAGCCCAAATGGCTGCTTCCGCCACTTGCTCCCCCGCGACGGCCCGGCTGAGCAGCGCAGAAGTCAGCCGAGCGCCACGGCGGGAGGTGAAGGATGTGACTCAGGGAACAGCGCTGCCCAGAGGGAACAGCCAGGGAGGCAACAGCGCCACCCAGAGGGTATGTCTACACTAGCCCCCTACTTTGAACTAGGGAGGCTAATGTAGGCATTCGAAGTTGCAAATGAAGCCCGGGATTTAAATATCCCGAGCTTTATTTGCATCTTCCCGCCTGGTCGCCATTTTGAAATTTCACTAGTCTGGACTAACTGCCCGCGGCTACATGGGGCAGGGAGGCAGTAGTTTGAATTAAAGCCCCTAATTCAAACTACTGTTAAACCTCCTTGCAGGAGGAACATACCCCGGGGGGATAGCCAGTATTTCAGCGTTACAGAGTCACAAACATTGGGCTATTATATATATGATTACATGTTACTCTTTATATACAAATATCCTGTGAGACATATTGTAGTGAGTTTGTCAGGTCTGGGGAGAAATCTGTTCGCAAAGAACAGGAGACCTGCTGCCAATGGGTGCCTGTAGCTGATGGGGAAGTTTAGGGAATGTTTAGAACTGATCAAAACCAAGAAATAATTTGTAAAAATGTTCATCAAAATTACCATTTTTCATAGAAATATCGGTTGTGGAAATGTTCTAGTCAGCTCGGAGGAAGCATTTTCTGTTCTTTATTTTCCCTATCCTCTCGCCTTTAAACTAGGATGTAAGTGCCAGCTATTTTCATGAGACATTAAAAAGAATTTTAAAATACCTCCTCTTTGAAGACCTGAATGATTGATTCCAAAAAAAGGTACTTACACATTTCTAGCAATTGACACCTGGCTAGCTGACATCAGAAGACTAAACTGGGGTGGGGAACCTACAGGCCAGCCTACCGCTTCTCACAGCACCCATTGGCTGGGAATGTTGAATCAGGCCAGCCGTGAGCTGCAAGGCTCTGTGCCTGCAGACACTCAATAAACAAACCATTTTGCAGCCCGCCAGCAGCTAATTCTGATGAAGCGCATGCAGCCCATGGCCAGAGGTTCCCCACCCCTGAGTTAAAAGATACACATCTCTACCTTCAATACAACTGAATGCCCAGCAGTCTGTGCATAAGTACTGTGTAGGTTTGTGTAAATGATGTACTGTCGTCAGAGGTATAATTTGTCTAAAACACACTTTAACTTCGGAGACGGCATGTAAGTGCAAGAAAATGCTTCAATATATAGTACATTTTGATGGACCAGTTATGTAAAGAAGCATGCATTTAAACAGTGTACTGTATTTTTATTGCTGTATCTCAAGTGATACTTGTCTAAATGAATGGTTTTAAAAAGACTGCAATCCAAACCCTGTTTAAATTAGATTCTCTTGTTTTTGTTTTCTCTGATAGAGAAAACTTTCTACTGAATAAGGTATTGAAAGATAGTTCTCCAAATGAACTGGGGATGGCTCAGAAAGAGTTACATTGTGTTCTGGATGAAGAAAATTACCGTAAAATCTTGAGTATACTGCGCACTTTTTCTCCTGATTTTTGGGGGGTCAAAGTCGGGATGCACATTATACCTAGCAGTTATTTTTTAAAGTTTTATTTTAGCAGTTTATTCAGAAGCCAATGAACCTGTAAGTATCCCTGGGCCGGGGAACTCCCCCTCTCCTCCACACAGAAACTTTCCCGCGGCAGTGCGGGGGCCGCCGCCCTGCCAGGCTCCCGGACAAGGTGAGGAGCTTGCGGTGCCGCCAGCACCAAGCCCAGCCTCACCTGCTTCCCGGAGCCGGCACCGGGCTGCAGGAGAGCAGGAGGGAGGGACGCGCCGCTCCCACCTGCAGGCTCACCTGGGAAACGCACCCGTAGCCTGACCCCCGCTTCCCCGGACAGCTGCCCCCATGCCACGCTGAGCTCACACCTGCCGCAGGGGTCCCTGGGTGCAGCCTGAAGGAGCACCAGGCACGCAGCAAGCTAGGGTGCTGCAGCCTGACGGTGCCGCCGGCTCCTTGCCTTGTCCAGGAGCCTGGCGGAGCGGCGGCCCCCGCACTGCACTGCAGCAGGAAAGTTTCTGTGCGGAGGAGAGGGGGAGCTCCCTGGTGTGGGGGCTATTTACAGGTTCATTTCATAGGTGCGCATTATATATAGGAGTCTAGATTTTTCCATTGTGATAAGACTTCAAAGTGCACATTATACATCCGTGCGCATTATACTGGAGATTTTACGGTAATGAAATTAGAGTTTCAATTTGACAGTAACTTGGTAGTGGAATTATAGAGTTAAAAGTTAGGAATGAAGATGAAATTAGGAATTTTAGAACATGTACAGAACATAAGAACGGCCATACTGGGGCAGACTAACAGTCCGTCCAGCCCAGCATCCGGTCTGTTGACAGTGGCCAATACCAGATGCCCCAGAGGGAGGGATCACAACAGGCAATCCTCACGTGATCCCTCCCCTGTCACCCACCTCCAGAAAAATAAAGATTAGGAACACCATTCCTACCCTATCATTGACTAATGTAGTTCTGCTGTGAATTTATGACCCTGAATCATTTGTTAATTCATTAGAAAAATATATCACTTAATTATGTGACCAGTAAAGTTTCTCATGTTTAATACTGAAAATTTATTTTCTGTTTGTGAAGAGCCATCCATTAGCAGGCCCCTTCAGCTTACTGCAACCAGGACACATTAAAATAGGCTTTCAGTAAATATAGGAGTGAGGGGGCAGGATAGTTAATCGATTGAAACTGCTTGACAGAAAGATGGTATGTTTATTAATATCTTTGGGTATGTCTATATTGCCACCCTAGTTCGAACTAGGGTGGCTAATGTAGGCATTCGAACTTGCAAATGAAGCCTGGGATTTAAATATCCCGGGCTTTATTTGCATGTTCCCGGGTGCCGCCATTTTTAAATGCCCCATAGTTCGAACTCCCTGCCCGTGGCTACACGCAGCACGGACTAGGTAGTTCAAATTAAAGCTCCTAATTCGAACTACCGTTATTCCTCCTGCAAGGCTATGATAATTTATTCTCTATGCTACTTTAGTACTGGATCTCTCCTGAATGCTAAATTATGAGGGGTAAGATATGCTTATATCTACAAAGAAAAAAGAGAAGGATCTATTCTGTTCACCTTTATTTTCCTTATGTTCAGTATCAGCTGTATTTCCAAAGTTAACAAGCTAGTGTTGTCCACAAAATCACCTGGCTTCATGAAGTTCCTTTATTGTGTAATCAGATTTTAAGACTAGGCATGCTATCATGTATAGAAACCATTAGAGGCTATTTTCTATTGGCTATATTGTAATTAAAATAAGCACTATGCTGTAGAGGTGGAATCGTAGTTTTGTTGAAGTCACTGGCAAAACTCCCACTGATTTCAGTGGGATCTGGTTTTCATCCTAGCTCAGAGGTCATCAACCCAGTGGTTTCTGAGCTGAATCAAAGCTATTTCAGAATATATAAAATATATAAAAAACTTCTTTCAAGGTTTACATCATGAGAGTGAACTAATTGCTGATGTATGTGTGTCAGGAAGAACTGGTAGGTGGAACAAGAGTGGGACAGGAAAAGAGATGACCCCCATTTTTTTTCCTTCTCAGTGGCCACAAAACAAGTGAAAGAGAATGAGGGTATGATATCGTCATGAGTGGAAGCAAAGTCCCAACACATACACAACACAATGCAAAAATAGGACATTGTAATGCTTTATTTTGTGGATTTCTGAGTATCTCTCAAATGCAAAATGTCTATCCCCAGCTGGTAGAGGTTGAATCCAGCTGTTGTAGGTGACAGCATGGTTCAGTGAATCGGGAGCTGAACTAAAAGACCTGAAACATAGGGTTTACTCGTAAATCTGCTACCGACCTGCTGCACGACAGCAGGCAAATCAATTGCACCTCTCTGGATCTTAGGTCCCCAAAGTTTAATACATCTAGCACCTCACCTTCCCCCTCCCTTCACTACCCATTTCTTTAATGCGTGTGAAAATTCAGGACACTTTTTTTTTCAAGAAAGTGATTATAACAACTGGAAGAACAGGCTTTGGACGACAATTTATGAAGATTCATATGAAAGTATCAGCTCCCAGATGTGATGGAACAATAAACCTCAAAAGTATAACCCAAAAGCATACAGTGTAAGCACAACTGATGAGGATTTTAATGTGGCACAGAGCAGACATTGTAATCCTTTATGGGGTATTTTTATCCATAATTTAAAATCTGTGGTTTGACTGTTCTAGATGACAGCAAATTTTCAGAGGCCATCACGGTGCTGCTTACATGGATTGAGCGAGGCGAGGTGAATCGTCGCTCCGCAAATCAATTCTATTCAATGGTGCAGTCAGCAAATAGTCATGTTCGCCGACTTATGAATGAGAAAGCGACTCATGAGCAAGAAATGGAACAAGCCAAGGAGAGTTTTAAAAATGCCTTAACAGGGATCCTCACTCAATGTAAGTAACTCTTTTTTTTGTCAGTGTTGTTGTACTGATTGTAGTAGTGGTGGTGTGTTTTGTGTGTTCAGGGGTAAGTAGTTACGATAAAGTCACATTCTACTTCATATCCTATTTCATATGCTATAGCAATTTGGAGGAACAAGGACCATTCCTAAGAGCTTATTTCTCAAGGTGAGCAAAGTTTCAGTAGTTTTTCCATTAATAGACGAGGCATACTGTAGGATCCATAATGTTTCAGGAAACTGACCAGACAAAAGTATCTCTAATATGGAACAGAGAAAGATCATGCTTTTTCTGGAGTGCCATGATCTCTTATCTGTGTGCTGAAGAGACAAGGAAGTCTAGTTATCCTTAATACCTACAGAATAGAAAACAATCAGAGCATATTTTTGGATTCAGGTTAGGTAAAAATAAGATACAGAAATGAACAAAATTCAGGACATTTATTAATAGTTGTCGTGGCTACCCTCATACCAAAACAACTCTCTGCACTACTGTTGGTCCATTTATTTTCTGCCAGGTAAAGCATCTTAAATATTGAGTACTGGCAATTTTTCCCTTTATGGAAATATAATTAATGATATTACCTTAATGGGGTTCCGTCATAAAACAATAATCAGGATACTTGTCCAGGGACTTTTAAAACAGTTGTACCTTATTTATGCAGAATTTTAATATATGTAATGTAGCCCCACAGTATTGTTTTTTGATTCATCCAGTCCATCTGCACCCAATCCACATGGAAAATGGGAATCCAATTATCCCACATTCCTCAAATAGCTGATCTTATAATATCCTTTAGTCACAAAGATGCATCCTGTTTAACCATATAAAACAAACAAATGCGAAAATTTATCAGTCTGAGACCAATATGCATGTTGCACTTTTGTGTCTTATTGTGCCTTTGGTGTTTACATAAAAATTAACTATATGCACGATAAATTTTCTGGGATCATCCAATAAAAGCCATGCTAAAAGATGGGAGTTATTATCTGAGCTCATGTGTGTGGAGGAAGAGTTCAATTAATACCCATAGTACTGTAGATAGGGGAGATAGTGACTGAAAAACATGTGTGAAGAAAAAGAATGTAAGCACCACCATTACCATGTCGTTCTTTCACAGCAAGTTTTCAAACCTTACATATACAACAGCCAAGTCTAGTATTTAAAAATGCCTTCCTCAGAACTGTTAAAAAATCACCTATTGTGAGCACGTTAGTTAAATCCATCTAAATAATCCGATTTGTCACCAACTGTTGTGGAACATCTGTCACTAGAAATCTGAGAGCCTTGTACTTTCAGTCTATGTCTACATTACAAACTTTGTTCAGTGCAAATTGTGTTGTCATAAATCCCTCATAATTAGTGTATCACTTGTGTGCTTGGCTCCTTGCATTGCCAGTGCACATACTCACCAGCAGTGCTTCTGTCGGTGCACAGTGCAATGCACCATATATAGGTGTCCCAGTGTGTAACCTGTCCCTCCTCCCCCTCCATTCAGAACACTATCTTTTGAGAAGTTTGGCAATGCATGGTGGTGCAGAAATGGGTCATGAAACGGTCATGACTGTAAGCAAGGGATCAGCTTCCCAGTGTGCAATTGTCTCCATCACATATTATCATCTATATGCCATAATTTCAGTGCCTCTCTTCAAAATCCCACAAACCCATGCAGCTGTCCTCGCTGTTCACGGAGCCTGAAGAGCTCTGCACTATGGTTGTGAGCACTGCAAGCACAGAACACACGATCATTTGACAGTTGCAGAACCACATCAGCAGAGGACATGACAATTTTTGGAAGACAGATTGCTGTAGGACATAGCAAGAACCAGTTCAAGGTTGTTGGGGGTACAGCAGCTGCAGATGGTGAAGTGTTGTTTATGGGCCCAAGAAGTGACCACTGCCTGTTGGGATACCAGAACTTTCAGAGGCACAGGGGAATCATTTTGGCATTGGAAAATTCACTGTGTCAGCTTTCATCACACAAGTGTGCAGGGCCATTAATTGTCTCCTGTTATGCACGACTGTGACTCTCAGCAGTGTGCAGGATGTAGTGAACAGAATTGCAGTAGTATGGTTCCGGAATTGCTGTGGCAAAATAGAAGCCATGCATATCCCTATTTTGAAAGACCATCTTTATACAGCATAACATCTAGGCTATGTATACACTGCGCAAAAAATATGCAAATGAGGCAAAGCGTGGAGTATTGCTGTGCCTCATTTGCACAATGAATGAGGCTCTGTTTACATGGCTCCTTTTTGTGCAAAAAATCCCTCTTGCACAAGAGCCATTCTTCCTGAAAAAAAGAGGAAGAATGGCTCTTGTGCAAAATTGCTCAGGGTATATCTGCACTGCAATGTAAGGTTAGGGTTACTGGCTCTGAAGTGAGCTGACCCATATTAGTGAACCCTAGATCTGAGTGTTATGTACGAATTTTCTGATCTGTGGTTGGATCCATGGCTCTGACATTCACACTGAAGGACACATATCGAAGTCAAAGTAATGATACCCCAGAATCCTCAGACCCCCACATGCCTGAAATGTGACTGCTTGAGTCTTAGTAAGGTGGTGCCCTATGGAAAAACTTTACTAACTAGGCTAACACTGACCTGTGCTGCTGCCGTTTGCCTGGATGGGGGACAGTGGTTTCTGTATTCAATAAAGTAGACTACAGATAGTTGGGATAGAGAGGACTAATAGGGAAATTCTCCCATGGAACTGTGGGATTCTTCTGGATGACTCCCAGAAACTGAGTCAAGAGGGACAGAGAAAAGCCACTACAATGAAAAGCAATAGGGCTTGGATACTAACGTCCTGCTTAACTTGACCTCATAACCTCCAGCCCTCCAAAGTCCTGGGACCATGGGTCTGAACTCTGGGACAGAGTAATTGCAGGGTAGAGGCAAGGGGGATTAGCTTGACCATGGTCTGAAGCACAGGTTACATTGCAGTGTAGACATACTCTTAGACACATTTGAAAATTCTACTACTATTTATAGTCTGTAAGTTGCCTGGTATAAGATTGATTCTAATTAGCAATAACAATATAATTATACAGTTAATAATAATAGCCAAAGATTTAGGAACATAATACTCTTTGTAACTCATTGGAAAATGTCTTCATTAGAGCTAGTAAAACATTCATATTGAAAAAGGAATTTTGATAATAAATCAAATGGATATTATTTGCAATTATTATTCTCTTGTGCAGCATGCCGTAGTGTTCTTGATCATTGGTTGAAAATGTGTATGGCATTAGGGAGGGCATTTGTGGCAGGAGGGGCGGGGGGGATTAATATGGGGCTTAGAGATGTGGATAAAAAAGAACTTTATGTTTTAATTCTCTTTCGAAGAATTAAAAGTAACCATAGAATTAACATGTAAATTTGTATTTTGCCTTAGACAAATAAATACAGTGCTTATGAAATTAGATCCTCTGGTTGGATGTGGCCATTTTACATTACCCCAGTGATGTGGTTTGCCCACAAAACCTATGAATATGGGCCTAGGAGAATTACCTAGTATAAAGCTGATTCAGCAACAACACACAGCCAGCACACAAGTACAGGTATGCCACACAGCATCCTTGCCACTATTGTAGTGAGGAAAGAGGTTGTGATTAATGAAAAGAGGTCATAGTTGGAACATGCCTGCAACGTGCTGATACTGGGCTAGGATTCCAGCCTGTTACGGTCATTAATGTGCTAGAAGGAGGCAGAGCCTAGAGCAGTACTAAGACAGTACAAGTGAGAACTATAATACAAATGTGGTCATAGAATGGTAGTCCTTAAGTGTGTTCCACACATGCCCACCATTTGTTCGACTCTGGACTCAAGCAGTGGCCATGAGCCCACACACATGTAGGCTATGTCTAGACTGGCCCCTTCTTCGGAAGAGGCATGCTAATTTCGAACTTTGGAATAGGGAAATCCGCGGGGGATTTAAGTATCCCCCCCCGGGATTTAAATAAACATGGCCACCACTTTTTTTCCGGCTTGGGGAAAAGCCGGAAAAGAGCGTCCAGACTGGCGCGATCCTCCGGAATAAAGCCCTATTCCGGAGGATCTCTTATTCCTACTTCAAAGTTCGAAATTAGCATGCCTCTTCCGAAGAAGGGGCCAGTCTAGACGTAGCCGTACAGTAAATCTCCTTGTCCTTCTGAGAAAGGGGTACAAGAGGCAGTGTGGTCAATGCCCCCTCAGTCCCTTCTTACTGCTGCATGGCCCGACTCAGAGTGCAGTGTCCTCTCTTTCTTCAGTTTTTAGAGAATATATAACTAAAATGTATAGCTATTCTTTTAGCTTAACACGGTTCTAGTTTTAGTGTAGGCAGTGCAGCTTTTGCTTCCTGGACCAGGGAATCCTTCCCATTCCCAGACTTCAAAAACTGTTTCTCCTGCCTCAGATCATTCTCCATCGGCAATGAACACCAACTCTGCCTCGCTGTCTGGGAGAGACGCACATTTCAACAAAGTGCAGCATTTGTCACTCCTTTCTACTGAGAAGTCACAAAACACATGATCTTCACCTTAGAAAATACTCAATGGAGAAGGTCATGAAGGAGACTCCCTGTAAATTGGTCTCATCAAACAGGTAGCGCTTCTCCAGTTATGTGCTCAGGAGCAGCACCTTCACTAAGCCCCAAGACTTTTCCTTCAGGGTTTCCCATGAAAGCAAGGGATATTCTTATGGGCACAAGGACAGATCCCCATCAAAGACTGTCCATGAGAGATGTTCTCTTTTCCTGAACACATTGAGGTTGCATGTGCTCTGATGTGCAGACCCTGAGGAACCACTTCGACAAAAAAACCTCCAGGCTGGAGGGTAAAGGATCCTCCAGTTCTGTTGGTGATCCCAGTATTGAGACACAAAAATGGTCATCCCCCAGTCCTATCCACAAGTGTGTCTGGACTGTGCTGTATCAACTTTTCCACTCAGAGATTGCACCATGTCTAGGGATGTGCCAGTAACATTGGTGCTGACCATTGAAACCTTCCTGACTCTGGGATGCACAGAAACTTATGCAGCACTGAGGATATCTTCCTTCCCTACCTGTAGTATCTCTTATTCTCTGGCCCAGCTCTTCTGAGGGATTTTATTGCACTGGAAGATCACACTGTTTCCATGGCTCAGGAATCATCTCACTTACCACCATCGCGTAGGATTGCCTCAGAACCACTGTTTTGGATTCATAAGAATCTAACACGCCAATGCCTCCTTCAGCTCCCTGAAGAGAGCAGAGCCTGGGCAGGCACTTCAGGATTCTTGGTTGCTACTCTCATGGACACAACCTCATTAGGGACCAATGGTCCTCATGCGCTGTGGCCACCTAAAACTGTTTGCCCCTTGTTTTGACTCAGCAAGGCCTGTGGGATCACTATATAAAATGCCCAGGAACCATCCAAGAGTCCTTCCATTTTTCTCTTTTGCATCAACAACTACTTCTGTTTGGGTACGTCTAGACTACATGCCTCTGTCGCCAGAGGCATGTAGATTAGGCTACCAGACATAGTAAAATGAAGTGGCAATTTAAATAATCGCCACTTCATTTAAATTTACATGGCTGCTGCGCTGAGCCGACAAACAGCTGATTAGCTGTTTGTCGGCTCAGCGCGATAGTCTGGACATGCAGGTGGTAACATCAAAGGTATTTGTCGACCACCCAGGTAAACCTCATCCCAGGAGGCATACCTGGGTGGTCGACAAATACCTTTGATGTCGACACCCGCGCGTCCAGACTATCGCGCTGAGCTGACAAACAGCTAGACTTGTGTATGAAGAGGAGGAGGAGGAGGAGGATGTCAAACCAGAATTGCAGGTACTGATGGTTTTGATAGGAATCTCCTTTTCCTCCGATGAGGCTGTCTCTTCTTCTTCCCTAACTCCACCAGATGGCCATAGACAATGCCAGGATTACTATGAAGAGTGGCTAACAATCTCCAAACATCCCTGAAAGAAGTCCAGTACCCACGGCACAAACTGTTGGATGTTCTGTAGTCTCAGGGCCAAGTTAGATGGCCCTTCTACTTAATGAGATTTCACTGGGACCAGCAAGATTAGTCTGTCACATCCCAGCATTTTGTGCCCTCACATGTAGGAAGAGAGCCGGGAGCTGCTATCTCACCCAGCAAAGGGAGCCAAATTTCTTTTCTTCCATCTTGCTCCAGACTCTGTGGTGGTACGAAATAGATCTCTATCTCCACCCTGTCAGACAAGGGTTCCAAAAGACTGTTTTTATGGGGGGGGGGGGGGAAAGGTCTTCTCCACAGGCTTTCAATTCTACATCACCAATTACCAGGCTCTGCTAGCCATGACTGAGTTCAATAACTACTCTAGGCTAGTGGTCTTTCAGGTCTAATGTCCCCCTGACAATAGACATTCCTTTCACTTCTAGAAGTGAGCAAACTGGTGGTAAAAATTACCCCTTCGGTTGCAGATCATGCAGCAGATTCACCATCCAGAGGCTTAGTCATTGGTATTATTAGAATGGGGGATTCTTGGCTGCAATACTCAGGCTTCCTTATGGAAGAGCAGCATACTCTCCAAGACCTTCCCTTTAACAAGTTGAACCTCTTTAATGAGAAAACTGATTATTCTCTTTATTCATTAAAAGGTTTGGGATATATTCTCCATTCCCTGGGGAGCTAGGCACTTGCCTGAAGAGGAAACCCCAAAGGCAGACCTATAAACCAAGACTTTCTCTTCTTCCTCCTCCTCCTCTTCCTTGTGCTTTGTTTTTCCAGGCCTCCACACAAGTGAGAGAAGATGCAGAAGTCCCACTTTTCAGTCCCTTCTATCACCATGACCACAACTCATTCCCAGCTCATGGCTAGGAGCCACTTTTGACATCCTAGTCAAGACCCACTTACCATCTGTGATGCCACATTCCCTTCCTTTGGTCACCTTTGGGGGCCATCTTACCCTCTCTCTAAACTGGAAGCTAGTCATGACTAACAGTTAGGTATTGGAGATTTTCCTTCAGGGATATTCCAAATAGTTCCTCTCCTTCCTTCCTCACAAACACCCTTCTAGCTCTCCCTTTGGATACCACTTTTACAAGGTGATTCTTCAATAGGAAGAATACCTATTACACTGAGGGGCAATAGAACATATCATGCCTCAGTATCAAGGGGGACATTTCTAGTCCCTGTATTTCCTAGTACCCAAAAAAGGTGGAGGGTGAAGTCCCATTCTGGATCTTCAGCAACTCAACATGTTCATTCAGAACTCAAGATTCAGGAAGGTTATGCTGACATCAATAATCCTCTCTCCTTGATAAGGCAGGTGTTTAACGAATCTCTACATGAAAGATGTACATTTTCATATAGACATTCTCCCCTCCTACCAGAGATTCCTATGGTTTATGGTGGCCTGGGAGCACTTCCAATTCTAAGTGCTCCTCTTTGGACTGGCAACAGGACCCAGCGTGTTTATGGAAGTTTACTCTGTGTCGGCAGCTCAGATGATTCATCAGCACCCCATTGCCTTTCCATACCTGGGTGACTGGCTCCTGGTAGAATGCCCTCAATGGTTAGGTTAGGTTAGCCATTCAAGTCCTCATCCAAAGTCTCTCAGCCTTTGTGTGAAAAAAGAAAAATTCATTTTATTTCCCACCAGTTCAATAATCTCTACCGAGGCAACATTGAACTGTGTTTCCACAAGAACCTTCCTTTCCACAGAAAGTCTTCAAATGACGTGCAACCTGATTTCTTTGATTTCCTTCAGAATGAAGATTACAGTGTGGATGTGCTTATTGCTGCTAGGTAATATGGTAGGGTATCCCCTTGTCTATTCCCACTTCCAGTGTGGCCCCCAAGGTTGTCACTGAATTTCACCTTAAGCTGCATATTCACTTACCTGTCTTTCTTTCCAACCACCCAAACTTCTCCTGAAGAGATTTCACTGGTCTGTATTATCTAGAGGTGGAAATGACCTATTAATCTTCTAGTCACTCTCTCCATCTTGCTACCAATGCAAGATTATTTTTTTACTATATTTTCCAATCTGTTGTCCAATCTATGTGGTGTTCCACTTTCGAGATACCTTTCAGGATTAGCTTCCTATTTCTAATTTGATTCTTTACAATGTGTAATGAGAGACTGAAAGGGTATTTTTGGGGGAAGGGTATCCTATAGTTTTTTTACCTTTGAAATACTGTATGTCAGATTTGATCTTCTCTGGCCATTCCCAGGGATGTTCTGTATATATTAAAGGATTTATATTGTTAGTACTCTCACATTTTAATTGAAGGGGAATAGAATGTCCTTTCTCAATGAAATGTTGATGTTAACAAAGACCTGAATTGCTAATGTGAAAAAACAAGCAAAAAAATCCACAACCAAATTTAAATAAAATCTTTTCAAGCCTTCTTGTATAATAAAAATGGAATGAGCCCTATTTTTGGTTTTTCTCTTTTTAGATTACCTTTAAAATGTGCTCCATTATTTTACCCAGAACAGAAGTGAGACTCATGCAACTCTGGTTACTGGGATGACTAACTTTCTTACTTGTTTTTTTAATATCAGTATTGCAATAACTTTCTCTAACAATCCAGTATCTCAATAGTATTTTCCATAACTTTTCAGAAATAGAGTCAGTTTCACTATAAATGCAATAGGTTTGCTAATTAAGTGTCAGGATGTAGATCAGGGCTACTCAACATGTAGCCCACAGCCCGCATGCAGCCCACGGCCTGTTTGTTTGCAGCCCGCAGTGCGGTTTGGGTTTACACGGGGCTCAGCATGCAGCCCACGGGTGGGATCCTTTGAACATGGCCTCCACAGAGAACATACTCCACAACGGCGAGTCAATATAATGGTCTTCTGTTGATATGCGTTTTAGTAGTTACATTCCTGGACTATCATTGCTCATTAAAAGTGCTGTCATATGGGTGGAAATCAGGTAAATATTGCACATTATTAATATAATCAGAACTGGATTAAATGGGGCCTGTGTGTTGTGTAGTCTTGCCTTAATCTTTGTATTCATGCCCATCAGTGTGAAAGAAGCTATTTGCATGTATATTTGCATGTATATGCAACCACATTTAAATTGTGGCCCTCGGCATGTGCTGTGAGTATCATTGTGGTCCTTGGGGCTTCCAAAGTTGAGTAGACCAGATATAGATCATCTGGACTTTTTTCTAAATATTAATTTTTTCCAAGTATTCCCTTAATTGCTCTCTATTGGTAGCTATTTTTAAAAAGGTTTCTCTTAATTGCCCCATCTTCTTTATTCTTTTTGCTAAAGACTAATTTAAAAAATGGGAGCTAGCTATTTCAGTAACTTTAAAGTCATCATTAAGCTCTTCCAGGAAGGGATGGTCTCATATGAAATGTTTGCATAGTGCCTAGCACAATGGGGCCTGGTGTCCTTAGGTGCTAATGGAATACAAATAAAAAATTAATCATTAATATAATTATCCTCTGGTACTTCTTTTTTCTTTGATTTATTTGTAAGAGACCTTTATGATCAGCCCCTTTGGCTAGCATATTAATTCAGCATTTTGTTTGTTTGATTTTTTTCTAATTAATTTTTAGTTAGCCTTAACTGGGTCTCTTACATATAGATATTTTGAAAAATGTTTTGCCCAAAATGCTGTTGTGATGGCAGATGACCTATTAAAGGATGAAAGTCTCCATGCAAGTTTTTGTCCTGTATTGTTTTTCATTGCCATATTTTTCTTTCTTCATTTTTCATTATACCCATAGTCTCCACCCCAGTCTTTTCTAATGGCCTCTTGCTTTGTGTTTCATCTGTATTAAGAGTCCTTTGTTTCTCCAGTACTGTGTCATTTTAGCCTCCATTAAAGCCATTGATTTAAGTGGCATCAGGATTTTTCCAATAAGGCTTCTCACTATTATTGTTGTGTATTGCTTTGCTGACATAGAACCTAAATACAGTGTGGACATGAAGTGGCGAGTGAGGATAATAAGGAACTGGAGCAGCGAGTTACACCAGTGAGGTGGAGTGAATATTTTGAGAAGTGGGGCACACTTCATGATGGCTGCACTTATAAACCTTGATTTAATTTGTTGTTTATAAATAAAAGACCCTACAAATATTACTGACTGACATGCGTACTGCTTTCACTGGGAACACGCACATTAGGGAGCTCTGATTGGGCCCAAAAGTTGTAGAGTTTTTGATTATTATAAAGATGGGGTGGTGTGAGCAGGGCAGAAATGTGAGAGCAAAGTAGAAGAAGAAGGAAAGATGGAGATGTAGCGGAAACTAGGATACAAAAGGGGGAGGGTAAGAATGGAGGCAGCAAAGTAGAAAAGCACAATGGGCAGGGGAGTATATGATATAAGAAATGGGGACTTGAAGGGGTTTGAGCAAAATGGGGGGAAGCAAATAATTATAGAATTAGAACTTAGAAAATATGTTTTGATTGACTTTTTGGCTGACAAGTGAGGCCCTGTCCTTTTCCCTCAGCAAAGGAAACAGTCTTATACTTAAAACAAATGTAGCCCTCCTGGTCTTCATTCAGAAGAAGGAGCCTCATAAAGCTGTCATGTTCTATTGCTCTGGCATATTGTTATTTCAGTAGAGTCCCTTTGCATACTGGAACCTGTCAGAGCCTAGGCACATTTATGATGCCTCTTTCTCTCTCAAGACCTCCTCGTGGAGCTCTTTCCTGATGTGATAAAAACACAAAAATACTCATGATGGCCTGGACTACCTACTGCACTATTCCTAAATCTTCCAATCACAAAAAAACCACATCAGTCCCAATCACCAGGGAGAATAGCTAATTGCATTCAGTACAGGAGGGAGAGCAGAAAATACAGTTAACATGATCAAGACATTAGCACCACAGATTTTTTCTTTGTAAAATATTTGTTTCTGTGATGCCAGCATACCACGCAAGCTTTTCTCCATACACAACGTCGGCATTAACAGAGACGGTACTGTGCATCTTTGCCTCCTTTACTGTATCACACTGACCTAATCTCAGGTTCCATTTTGCTGAGAAATGATATATACGTGTAGTGGTCTTGTTAAGTTCAAGTGATTTATTGCATGGCAGTGTGCCAAAGCCCTTTGTTACACTGAGCTGCCAGTTTCTTCACTGTAAATTAAACCACATTTCACATTTTAAAAGATTTTCAATTTTTTTGGACAGATTTCGTAGCAATCCCTTGTAGGACATAGTGAGCTCTGTTTAATTTGAGTACATTTTGTTGTTTTGCTATATAGCAAGAAGTGTTGCTACATTTCTAGAAGTGAGCGTTGTTTAATTATTAATATAAGTGCTTGGAACAAGTCACTGTGCATGTTTTTTTGTGGAATCTGAGGCATATGGAAGTTTCACTACTCCCAGGATGTTCCCTCTTTAATTCTTTCTCATCCTGTTTCTTGGTAAGATTAAAACAAGTCCCCAGAACTGCAACCAATGATCAGAGTCATAGTTTGACTTCTGTATTTGGGGATGCAGCTCCTGCCAGGCCAATGGGGCCATGCATAGTGGTGAGATTCCATGCCTGCCTGAGGCCCTCTCTTTGTTGCCCCAAATTAGGACCATGTCAATGACAGTGAATTAGAAATGTATCTTGAGAAGGGAAGGAATTCGAATTTCTGTTGAGAAGAAAAGGAAAGATGGAATGGATAAAAGCACTTAGAATGGTTGTTTTTTTTTTTTTTTTGGTCCACTTATATGAGGTAATTGAGGCCATGTCTATACTAAATGGAGCATCTATGCAGAAGAGGTCAATCTTCCAGCATTTTATTTAGTGTGTCTGGTAAGAATCCACTAAATCAAATGCTGAGGGCACCCTCATCAACTCTGGAACTCCTCACAGTCGTGAGGCATAAGGGAAATAGACATGAGAGTTTTTCCTATCTATCTCCCCACTGAGAGGCCACTGGAGAAATTTAGCTTAAGGTAAGTTGACCCCAGCTATATTATTTATGTAGCTGCAGTTGCTTATCTTAAGCCGATCTTCTGGTTTAGTATAGACCTGCCCTCAGGTAATATAACTGCCAGTCACCCATCCATCTTAACAACCAACATTACAACATTGACTAATACAAAATGGATCAGTGGACAATCAGGAGGGAGTTTTCAGGGTCAGATTTTGTTAAATCTAACTATTTTTGTAAGTGTGGACCCCACTGGAGTTTTGTGTCCTTATCTCAGCACTATATTTCAGGAAACGTGGACAAAATTGAGAAATTCCTGAGCAGAGCAATAAAAATGACTAAAGGCTTAGAACTCATGATCTGTGAAGGAAGAATGAAAAAATTGGGTATGCTCAATCTGCAGAAGAGAAGGCCAATAGTTTTGAAGTACATAAAAGATTGTTATAAAGGAGAAGACAAAAAAATTGTTCTCCTTGACCTCTGAGGATAAGACAAGAAGCAATGAACTTCAGTTGCAGCAAGGGCAGTTTAGATAGAGCATTAGGAAATAATTCCTACCTGGCAGGGTGGTTAAGCACTGGAATAAATTGCCTAGGCAGGTTGTGGAATTTCCATTATTGGAGATTTTTAAGAGTAGATTAGATAAGCACATCAGGGATGGTCTATATCAGAGGTCGGCAGCCTTTTCAAACTAAAGAGCCAGACTACATCAAAATTCAGAACAAATGGTCAACAAAGAGCCGTATAAGAATGTACATTTGCATGACTGAAAATATGCAACTTAATATTATTAATCATTGACATAATGATTAATAATAGCATAAATGAAACATTGTACTTACAGACTTTATTTAATGGGACTTCTGCTGCTGCATCTTTTTGCACATTTCTTTGAAGTTTACATCATAACTGGTCAAAGCCAGCTTCATGCATGCATTCAGGCTGTCTTCTGTCAGTTTTATGGCAGGGGCTAGAGATGTTGAGGTGCAAGAGTCTGAGGATGTGCGGGTGCATGAGTTTGGGAATGTGGTATATGAGGGGCTCAGGGTAGGAGTGTTCACGGGGTGCAGGAGTGTTATAACACTGCAGCCAGATGAGGACTGGGCCCCAATTGAGGGCTTGTTGGCCAAGCTTCATTTTTAAATAAAGTAAAATATTATGCCCAACACAAAAGGTTTCAACGCTGTCTTTATTTATGGCAAGAGTAGGGAACCTTTTTTGTGAGCCATATATGGTTTGCGAATGATAGGTTGCCGACCCCTGGTCTATATGGTGCTTGGTCTTGCCATGAGTGCAGAAGACTGGGCTAGATGACTTCTTGAGGTCTCTTCCAGTTCTACAATTCTATGATTTCTATATAATCCATATTTGTATAAATTCACATACACACACACACACGGAACACTTAGACATTACTTCCTTGTAGGGATGTGAACGTTTAAATGGTTAATCGCTGCACTTCGGCTGATAAGTTAATGTGCACGATTATACCCTGTATCAGAAGCAGCAGAACAGGGGAGCAAGCAGCAACTAGTGCATGCAGGGAGCAAACATTTAAGCTGGCTCCCTGCACGTGCAGCACAGCCAGATGGCTTTTAATCCTGCTCCCCATGAGCACTGACTCCCACAGAGCTGCCTGTCCTTCTCCCCCCCACCCCCCCGTGGTGCTGCCTCTGATACGTCGGGGGTGGGGGGAGCAAGTGGGATACGGCATGCAAGGCTGCCTCCCCACACATCCCAGCTCCCACAGAGCCACATGTAACTATGCAACCGCTGATTTCAGTGGTTACATGTTTACCTGAATAAATGCATTTTAACATCCCTACAACCTTGCTGTAGTTACGGAGAACTTTTAAATTTCCCAGCCAAGAGAGAATTTTTTATTTAAGAAACAACAAGTAGTCCCTGTAGCATCTTAGGGTATGTCTAGACGGCATCCCTTATGCGTCCTGCAAGGAGGTTTACAGGATCTGTCGAAAAAGGCTTTCTTTCTCAACAGATCCCCCTCTAGACTGCCGCTTTTTGCCATCAAAGTGCTGAGTTGGCAAAATGCGATGGCCATTTTTATGCAAATTAGGCACGGGATATTTAAATCCCTGCCTCATTTGCAATGTCGACCTGCCTAATCTGCAGCCCTCTGCCGACAGAAGGATGCAGTCTAGACATACCACTAAAACCCACTTCCTCAGATGAGCAGAATTAAGAATTAGCAATGAATGGGAAGAGGACTACAGTAAAGTGGGTCAGGAAGGCATTATTGCTGGGGTTAATGTTCCTGATGCAGAAACCCCCTAACACTGGACATAGCATCTGTTCTCAAATGCATTGTGGCTAGTTCGTAAGGAGAGAGTATGTAAATAAGAGAGGGATGAATTGTATCCCTTAGAGCCATGCAGAGAGGGCGGCCTTCGTCTTCATTTCTCACTCTTCCCATGCTGAAGAGGGATGCTTCAGTGCTTATCTGGCAGTACCTACCACACACATACACACAAATACACACTCACACGCACGCACTCAGGGTCCTGCTCATGGCTCTCTCTAAAGCTGAGATCCATATGAGGAAGGACATAGGCTGTGTGGTGAGAAGTGACCCTCCATTGCAAGTTGAGCACTTTAGGGGAACACAAATCATTACCCCCTTGGCACCATTGAGATATCTGAAGAAACATAATACAGCTTGGGGCAGCAGGTCCCTCCCCAGAACCCCCTGGGAAATGTGCATTGTGGGGATCTTCCTTTTAAGGGTAGCCTGGAGGACAGTCATGGTTATCCCTGATCACATGCCTCCAATGAAGCTTTGCAAGCTAGGGATGTTAAATATCGGTTAATTTAATAGTCGATTAACCTCATGAATACTTATCGGTTAGTCTATTCTGTAGTCCCCGGGCAGCCCCTGTCCGGGGGCGGGAGGAGGGGTCTGAGCTCCCGGACCTGAAATGAGCCAGAACTGAGCCAGGCTGCCTGCCTGCCTGGCTCCTAATACACTTGAAGTGCAGAGCCACAGTGGAGGTAGGTCCAGGACCCAGTGCAAGCCAGGACTGAACCAGGCTGCTGGTCAGCCTGCTAAAAAATGTACTGGCAAGGGATGGGGGCAGGGGGGAATGCATGTAGTCTATAGCATTAACCTATAAACTTTTGCTTATCGGTTAATCAGTTAATCTACTATACAATTACATCCCTATTGCAAGGAGAAAACAAATAGACAACAGGGCACACAGAGCTTGTGTATGGATGGTGTTGGTCTCTCATTAATCGTTTGGGATTCCTGATAGTTGGGGGTGGGTATTTTAGTGTTTTCAGTGGCAAACTCTCCCTCCCACCTACCAACATAATGTGGGAGGGACTCCACAGGAGGCTCCTTGCAGAATTTCCCTTCTCTTAGGCTATCCCATACATTTTCCTGTGTGATGGGATAGGCAGGTGTGGCAGCGTTTCTGCACTCCTCCCATGTGTGATATTTTAAACTTTTATGGGTTACCTGCTCTGTTCTGCTGATGACATTCACATCTGTTTCTCCCTCTATGGCAGTGTATCTTGGGTAACAAAGAATGGGCTCTATTGTCTTTTTTGCTGTTAATGGGCAGAAAACAAATATTTTAATGAAAGTAAATACCACCAAAACCCAGATGCCTCTCTATGGACCTGATTAATTATAAAATTCGGTATCTTTCTTTACTCTGCCACTTAACTGAAATATTGTGTCAACATCACATGTCAAATTGTGAGAGTAATTTTGGACTTCAACTCAGTGCTGGAACATATTCAATATGTTGCCAAATGCATATCAGGACAGTTGCCAGGAATACGCCCTTTTCTATCCACAGCTGACCTGGAGATTCTAATCCATTCATTTATAACATTTAACCTTGACTACTGTAATTCTCTGTTTGCTGGGCTTCCTGCCAAATTGATTGGCAGACTCCAGCTTATTCAGAACTCAGTGGACAGGCTTTTGACCAAGAACAGGCTAACTATGTATATTCTTCCTGTCTTGGGCTTTGTCTACACTGTCGGCTTTTGCTGCCAGAAAGTATTCAAATGAAGCGCCAGTTAGCATTTTGTGATGCTTCATTTGCATAATCTGTGCAAGCCGTTTTTGCGCAAGGGGTTTTTGCGTAAAAACAAGCAGTGTGGATATTTCCTCTTTGTGCAAAAACCCCTTTTTGCACAAGATCCTTATCCCTCTCTGGAAGAGGCATAAGGATCTTGCGCAAAAAGGGGTTTTTACACAAAAAGAAAATGTCCACACTGTTTGTTTTTGCACAAAAACCCCTTGGGCAAAAACGGCTCGCATAGATTATGCAAATGAAGCATGGAAAAATTCTAATCAGCACTTCATTTGCATACTCTCTGCTGGCAAAAGCCGGCAGTGTAGACATAGGTTTGGAGTCCTTACTGAAAAACCATGTTGCACGTTGACTGTAAAATTTCCTTTGAAGTTTGATTTTATGGGTGAAATCCTTGTTTCATTTTCAGCATCACTTGGCATGCATTTTAAGATCTTTCTAATATAACTTGCTGCATATTTCATCATTCCACCTACAATCCTTTTGTGTTTGGACCATTTCACTCTATATCCCTCAATTTTGGAATTAGTTGTCCATGATATGAGTTCTGATTTTTTGTTTTGAGTTTAGTCCACGCTGGATTTTGTTCATTATTTCCTTTTATTGTAAAATACTATGAGACATTCAGTATATTTTTATTGCATAAAATGAATAAGATCTTCATTTATGCAGAATAATCAATGAAATATCAAGCAAAGCACAATTTGAGTTGCTTGTTCTTATCGCTGGAATGTCAAGATTCAGTTTCAGCCTTAACATGGGTAGGTAGTTGAAAGAATGTATTTAATATATATCGTGGAAAACAAATATTCTCCCATAGCCTCTCTTATCTACAGAGCTGTATACTCTGTTTCCCCATCTTTTCTGCATTCAGTATACTTCCTTGCTATGTTTTGGCATATTTTCTACTGTAAATATTCCACTTCTCCCTAAAATCATTTCTCTTTGTTCCTGTCCCCTTAGATTTACAGTTTATATATATATATATATATATATATATATATATATATAGAATATCATAATTTTGCCCACTTTGTTTTATGGCATCAAATATTGAACAATAATGATTTAAGAATCTATTTAATATGCCTAATATAACTTTCCACCTATGATAAAGTCTCTTATAGTAATGCAGCTGTTGTGAAGCATTAGCTGACACCTACATATCAAATCTAGTTTTTGGTGTTTATAACTCAGCAGAAAAACAATTGCATACTAATCCTTTGTGTGAAGCATACCACATAAAGTATCACAAACCCTTAGGCTGTGTCTACACTGGGCCACTTATTCCGGAAAAGCAGCTGCTTTTCCGGAATAAGCTGCGAGCTGTCTACACTCGCCCCTTGAATTTCCGGAAAAGCGGTGACGATTTACTGAAAGAAATCAGCTGCTTTTCCGGAAAAACTATGCTGCTCCCACTCGGGCAAAAGTCCTTTTTCTGGAAAACTGTTCCGGAAAAGGGCCAGTGTAGACAGCACAGTAGTCTTTTCCGCAAAAAAGCCCTGATCACGAAAATGACGATCGGGGCTCTTTTCCGGAAAAGCGCGTCTACATTGGCCACGGACGCTTTTCCAGAAAAAGGGCTTTTCTGGAAAAGCATCCTGTCAATGTAGATGCTCTTTTTCCGGAAATACTTATAACGGAAAACTGTTCCGTTTTAAGCATTTCTGGAAAAAGGTGCCAGTGTAGACACAGCCTTAGAGTGAGTTTTTAGGAAAATGGGAAAGAAACCTGAATTATACTGAAGGAAAAAAAGAAATGTTATTTGCATCCTTCCAGAACAATGATATTCCTAAAATCAAATTTGGCCAATTGCCTATATTCTTCATGAACAAGAAGCAATTTTGCATATGGCCAATGAAAAATGTATTATATCATTTTATACAGATGTTTGTTGGTGAATATTTAATTATACCTAATAAGACAGAGCACTTAGGCTCTACCATGCTGTTCACACACAGAACTGAAGAAGCTTTACAAACTTGGATGCAAATTATTAACCCCGTTTTACAGATAGGGACAGTGGCAGAGTGACATAACTAAATAAGGACTACTGGTCAGTGCAGTTCTCCAAGGATCTTCAGGGGTCAAACGAAGGTCAAGGGCCTTAGATGGATTTGGTCAAACTTCATCCCTGAACGAAGTTTGAGTAAATTGGGAATGAGAATTCTGGAGCAGATCCTTAGGGGGTGCAAATTGTCACAACTCCATTGGCCTGGTTGTTTACAATGGAACCATGACAATTTGCACCCATGGTGATTCTGCGCCCCAGACTATTCTCTGTATGGTGGAGAATACAATTAGGCTCAGAGGGCCAGACTATTCTCTGTATGGTGGAGAATACAGTTAGGCTCAGAGGGCCAGATTTTTAAAGGTATTTAGGTGCCAGGGGAGCTTAACATGTAGTCACTTCTGAAATTCCCACCAGGCACCTATCTGCATCTTTAGGCACCTCACTACCTTAAATATGATTCTCTGAACCTGAATATCTCCTCTATGGGTTATCATAAGCCAAAGCTGAGAAACTCAAAGGGGTACAGCATCACCTGGAGCAAATTGTCATAGCTCATTTGAACTCAGTGGAGTGCCTCTGAATTTCCAGAGACTTGACAGAGGCAAATAAAGTCAGTATAATTTTTGCCAGAGTTAAGACTGCATGATTGGGTTCTACGTTTTTTTTATTCAATTATTTTTAAAAATGAAAATATGTATGATTAGAACTATTAGGAAATTCAAAAGTCATCCTCATACATCTATGGATGAAAAGCACTATGAATGCTAAGAATTATTAATTATTATGTTAATTATAATAGGCACTTAGCATTCTCTCCTAGTTTTTCCCTTTATGTATATGCAGAGCTGTAGCTTGGATAATATTTTGGATAACTACTTGACTTTTTAGCTTACTGCACACTTAACATTTTAGTTTTTGATCTATTTTGTGAACACCTGAGAACCTGGATCATTGAAGAAGGCCTCCCATACACACTTCATTTTGCCTATAGAAGAAAGACAAGAAACCTCTCTGACCTCTTCCTGCCTTGAGTTTTCATTGAAGAGAGCCTCTGAAATGATCAGATAAAGATTTCCGATAGATGATAGCACTCGTAGAAAGAACTTTTTAATTAAATGCTTAAAAGTTCAAAGGTTTCTACAAAATTCAGATGATCCTATTAATACCTTTTAGTGAAAAATGGCAAACCAGCACTTCCACATATCTTTGTGAATCTTTTCTACTTGAATTTCCATTTGCTAATTAAACACAGATTGTTAATTAAGCAGGATATTCTGTGCACTGAGGTCACTATCACAGCATAATCATTAAATTCTAGCCTTATTTATGTACATATAATCATGGGTACTATAATTTTTCTAATCATTTTAATAAATCCCATTCTTATATAACTCCACCTTTGAAGCAAAGCAGGTGTTAATATGCTGAAATTATTGTGACTCCAATCAAAGCTTGAACTATAATGCCATTCCAGAACTCCATAAACAGCCTATGTAGTTCAAGCAGAGTTTAAAATTTCATTGAACATATTTATTGCTGTGCTTTTAGCAGTTAATTGCCCAGCCTTGATGGTTTCAAGGAAAAGCTTCCCTATGTGACTCAACCTAGTGCTGTCTTCCTGAATCTGGAAATAGCTTGGAATAATAGTACAAAGAGAAGCAAGCTGTTTGTTTATGTGATTGACTCCAGAGTCTAAGAAGGAGAGTTTGAATACCAATAGTGCTAAATGTTGCACTGCTGAAAAAACTTCAAAAACAATAATGGTCTTCTGGCACCTTGGAGACTAACAAAAATATTTAAATAGTATCACGAGCTTTCAGGGGCACAACCTGTTTCTTCTCAAGAAGTGGATTGTGCCCATGAAAACTCATAATACCATCTATATTTTTGTTAGTCTCTAAGGTGCTACAGGATCACTGTTGATATTTTTAGTTACGGACTAACATGGCTACCCCTCTGAGACTTTGTTTCATTACTGCTTGTTTCAGCAGAATTATCCATGGCCTTATTTACTGATTTGACATCATAGTAGTAAAAGGTGGAAAAAACCTGTTAAATTATCTAACCAATTCTAGAGAAGCCAGGATTGCTCCCTACTCTGTATTTTCTAAGGATGAGGAGATATCTCCACTAGAAAGTTAATTCAACCTGCTTCATTGCTCAAGAATGAGAAAAATTCATACCCCTGAAGAGGCATCATTAACCTAACTTAAGCCCCTGTGTAGACAGCACCATGTCGATGGAAGAATTCTTCCATCCACCTAGTTACAGCCTCTTGGAGAGGTGGATTTCCTACAACAACAGACAAATCTCTTCCATCTGTGTAGTAAGTGTTCACACAACAGTGGTGCAGGAACATCACCACAGCACTGCCACTGTAATGTTCCAAGTGTAGACATAGCCTTAAAGTTCTACAATTTGAAATGAATCACCAGGGAAAAGGAAATAGCAACTAGGCGTGTGGGTTGGGTAAGATGTAGAGCTATCAGCTCAGGCAGTGCAAGAAGTGAAACATGAGCAGAGTTCCACTGTCCTTTCCTACTAGGTCTGAAAGACAATGTGGTAGCTTTACAAAACAGATAACACTAGTTTAGCCAATGATTCCAGAGAGCTAAATTGTAGAGAACTTCACACAAAAATGGTGCTTATTCAGATTAAACTGATAGACCAGCATAACAGCTCGGCTGGCAGCACAGTCCTTTTGCCTGTGGAAAATTTGGAATTGTGACCAATCTTAGGGTACTTGCACCTAAGAGTGTTGAGATCTGGGAGCATCCAACCATTGTTGATTCAGTATAAGTCGGTTAATGTTGCATTAGGTGGTGGCTGCATGGGTGTGTCTACACAGCACAGTTATTTTGGAATAACAGCTGTTATTTCAAAATAACTATGCGAGTGTCTACACAGCAATGCCACTATTTCAAAATTATTTTGAAAAAACAGACATCTTATTGCAGCTTCTGTAAACCTCATTCTACAAAGAATAATATCTATTCTGAAATAGCTATTTTGAAATAAGGCATATATAGATGCTCCACTTCTATTATTTCAAAATAGCCCCTCATCAGGGCCATTCTCAGTTATTCCTTCTGGGGCTCTAAATCAAGATAGCACATCTACATAGGGAAGCCTTCCTCGGACTAATTTTGAGGCTTCCCTGCAGTGTAGATGTGCTATTTCAAAATAAGTTATTTCAGAATAACTATTCCAGAATAGCTTGTTCCTAAATAACTGTGCAGTGTAGATATAGCTTAAGAGAAAGAAAAGAGGAATGGCATGAATATGAGAAAATAGGTGTCTAAGAATGAAAGAAGCTAACTCAGTCAGTGTTAATACAGGACCTCTTGGGATGATGTCATTAGAGAGGGGCTCGCCACACACCTTTCCTCTAACATGCTTCTGCTCTACACAAAAAACATCCCTCCACATAGATGTACATTTTTACACACAGACATTATAATTAATAATATAGAATAGGTAAGTGCATGAAAATTCTTCAGTATATATTTACAACTTGTGTAGACTAAAGTTATGGAGACAGACTTGAAGGGAGACATCTCCAACATTGATAAAATGTAAGTACAAAAGACACATGATTGGATGGATATTGATGATGTGATTTGAGTAATGACATCATCCATAGACTCCTAGTGTCTTTGCTTTGCTTCTCTATCGTGATCACAACATAAATTGCTTGTCTTGTTTGACTTCCTTGTTCACCAAAGTTGAGCAGATTGTGGCCGTTTTCAACGCTTCTACCAGACAAAAAGCTTGGGACCATTTCTCGAAAGCTCAGCGAAAGAACATAGACATTTGGCGAAAGCATTCTGAGGTTGGTGATTTTATTATTACTTTTTATCCATCATCTCACAGCTGGATTGATACAGAACAAGTGTGACTTTAGCTGGACATACAGCTATCAGCAATATTTATGGCTGTAGTTTTAGCAATTAGTCAACTAGTCATTATACTCTCACATTTACAGTGCATATTGCTCCCATTACTAAAAATGTTGCTAAATAACAGTAAGTTGGAGAGCAGTGTGCTTTACGTTTTCTTTTACAAGAAATGGGAAATCACTGGCGGAATATGTTTGCTACTTTGAAATAAGGAAATGAAATGGTGAATTCAGCTTTTCTTAATAATCAGGAAAGCCTATTCAGTCCAGAGATGGAAGGTTTTCTTTTCCATCTATTTTTATGTCCATCTTTAACAACCATTTGCTTGTCTAAGTCCATGGCTGGCAAACACAGCAGTACAAGTGTAATAATAGTACACATTAAGGCAGCTATCCAAGTCCATGCATGTGTGACTGTCATAAGCATGAGCAAAGGAAATGAGAAAAGAGATTTGAGATTCCACTTTTCTTTACACTTGTGGCAGCGAAGAAAGTAACAGCCCTGTGTTGTGTTATTGGTCATCCAGCTTTCGATTTTAATTCAGTATATACGCTATGAACCCGTATTTTAAAAGTAAGTACCACTGTCTTTGTTGTCTTTCTTTTTTATATGAAGGTAATTTTATAAGTAAGTTTCTAATCTCCACGTGGTACAGTATGTTAATTGTTAACATTACACTCCTCTAAATGATTTTCCCTGTCTCAAAACAAAAACTTAAGAAGGTAAGATGCACTTATTTAATTATTTTGTAGTACACTTGTAAAATAAGTGTGGCACACTTAGTTTGAAAAACACTTAAGTGCTGCAATATAAATCATTTTGGTAACATTTTAAGTGCCCATTAACTAATGCTAAATTACAGTTGAATACCAATGGCACTAGATGTAACATCCGCATGAATACCAAATGAATTTTTATGATCAGTGCTATTATGGCGAATACCAAATGACTTCACAATAATGGGACACTTAAAATAAAATGTTAGAATAATTTATTGTTAAGAGCTGTATTTTGCATTTTGTTCATAAATAGTTTAAATGAGTGGCAAATAAAGTCATTGTATAACTGAAAGTTGAGGAGGTGGGCATTGTCTTTCTTGTCTTTTAGGGAGATGGGAAAAGTGGTTTTCTGTTAGTTTATTTCAACTATGTTAAAGTAATAAGAAAATAAGAATGACCATACTGGACCAAACCACTATAGCCCAATATCCTATCTTCTGACTCTGACCCAACACCAGATGCTTCAGAGGAAAGGAACAGAGAAGGCAATCATCCAATTAACCATCTTCTGTCATCCACTCCTAGCTTCTGGAAGTCAGAAGCAAGGGACACCCGGAGTATAGAGTTACATCATTGACCATCCTGACTAATGCCCATTGATGGACCTATCTTCCATGAATTTATCTAATTCTGTTTTGAACTCCATTATGGTTTTGATCTTCACAACATACCCTAGAAATTAGTTCCATAGGTTGATTGTGCGTTGTGAGAAGTGCTTTTTTATTGGTTTAAACCTGCTACCTGTTAATTTCATTTGGTGATTATTGGATCTCATGTTATGTAAAGGAGTGATTAACACTTCCTTATTCACTTTCTTCACACCACTCATGATTTTGTAGACCTCTATCATAGCCCCAGTTAGTCATCTCTTTTCCAAGCTGAAAAGTCCCAGTCTTTTTAATCTCTCCTCATATTGAAGCTGTTTCATACCTTTAATTAGTTTACTACTCTACTGTGTACCATTTCAAATTCTAATATATCTCCTTTTAAGATGGGGTGAGCAGTATTCAAGATGCAGGATGTACCATGGATTAATATAGTGGCATTATGACATTTTCTGTCTTATTCTCTATCCCTTTTCTAATGGTTCCTAATATTCTGTTAGTGTTTTTGACTGCCACTGCACAATGAACAAAGGTCTTCAGAGAACTATCCACAATGAGTCCAAGATCTCTATCTTGAGTGACATCAGCTAATTTAGATCACACCATCTTGTATGTATAGTTGGAATTATGTTTTTCAATGTTCATTACTTTGTATTTATCAACATTGAATTGTATCTGCCATATTTGTTGCCCAATCACCCAATTTTCAAGATCCCTTTGTCGCTCTGCTCTGCTCTTTGTAACTCATTCTGCTTTGGACTTAATTGGAGTAATTTTGTATTGTTTGTTAATGTTGCCACTTCACTGTTTACCCCTATTTCCAGATTACTTATGAATATGTTGAACAGCTCTCGTCCCAGTACAGACCTCTGGCAACAACACTATTTATCTGTCTCCATTTTGAAAATTAACCACTTATTTCTACCCTTTGTTTCCTGTCTTTTAACTGATCTATAAAAGGACCTTCCCTCTTATCCCATGACAGCTTACCTTGCTTAAGAGCTTTTGGTGAGGGACCTTGTCAAAGCCCTTCTGCAGTCCAAATATCCACTGGATCATCCTTGCCCATATGTTTGTTGACCCCCCTCAAAGAATTCTAATAGATTGGTGAGGCATGACTTCCCTTACCAAAGTTGTGTTGCCTCCTTCCCAAAAGATCAGGTTCGTCTATATGCCCGATAATTCTGTTCTTTCCAGTAGTCCCAACTAGTTTTCCTGGTCCTGAAATTAGGCTTACTGGTCTGTAATTGCCACTGGGTAGCCTCTAAAGCCCTTAAAAAAATTGGTATCACATTAGCTATCCTCCTGTCATCTGGCACGGAAGCAGATTTAAATGATCCCTTCTTATGCTAACTTTTCATGACAGGATGCATCATATCATTAATTTGCTGTCTTGTAAATTTCTTTTCAAGTTCAATGCCGAAAAGTACAACTTTCCATAAATGCTAATTCACAAAACATCTTTGCTTATGTAAAAATTGTTGCTCTTTATTTCCTTTCTGAAGAAAGGAAACAATAAAAAATAACTTAAGAAGTTATGAAACATCTGATTGAACCAATGTACATTAAAAGTTTTGTTATCCAGCATGTTGGGTGGAATGAGGGAGCCGGTAAGCCAAATATACTCGGTCATTACGAGCAAGGGAGTTTTGAAGCAGAAAGGGGCTTGGGACAGGGGGTTGAGGTGCAGGAGAGATTTCGGGGTGCTGGATCCAGGTCATGCTCACTTCAGGTGGCTCCCTTTAAGTGGCAACATATCCCTGCTTCTCCTAGGCAGAGGCATGGTTAGGCGGCTCTGAGCTCTGCCTGCAGGGACCACCCCCACAGCTCCCTTTGGGTGGGAACTGAGCTGCACTGGGGGTGGGCCAAAGTCAGCACAAGGAGCCCCTGTAGCCATTCCTCTGCTGATGAGCAGCAGAGACATGTCACCACTTTAATTGAGCCCCATAGAGCCAGGTAGGGAGCCTGATGGCCCTGCACCAACCAGGCTATGAACTGGACTTTCAAGGAAGATCTGAAATGCCAGTTTACAGAGCTTCCTGGTTGGTAAAGTGCCAGATAACACAGCTTTTACTGTATATGAACAACTCACATTTCTCAGTTGTAAAATACTACATACATGTCCACAAGTAGCTCCATTGATTCGAATCATATTATTTGATTATTCCCTTCTTTGCTAATGTGCTTACATTTCCCTTGTCACTTCCCCTTTACCCCTCCCCTCACTCTCTGTGTTTTTCTGGCAACACAAATTTTAAAAGGACCTTTTTGAGGTTCCCAGAGAAGATTATTGTTTGGCTGCTAAAGACAGTTTTGAAACAGATGCTCCTGGGACATTTGCAAGCTAAAATACATTAGTCATTTGGTTTCTCAGAAGAGACAGTATATTCTCCATTAAAGAGGGTTTGTGTCTCTTTTCGATATAGAATTACAAAGTGGTTTATGAATTTCTGTTTTAAATTCAATTAATGTATTCAATACCAGTTTTCAATTTACCATTTTAGTAATTTCTCTGAATTTCAAATAATCCCCATGTAAAACTCCCATTAATTAGCCTCTCTGCCTTTGCAGTGATTAACAGATACATATACCTTTATCACAGTGTATGACATTTACTGATGAATTCAGGGTGTAGCCCCAAAGAAACACTCTCCTTTTTTTCCTCTATCCCACTATGAGGGTTTGTTGTTAATTGCATGGGTAGATAGTTGGAAGCTTCAGCACTATTTATTCCTTTCACGTGATGTTTCCTTGTTTCAGTGATTTCAGACCATCTCTTTGGGAATTGGGCTCTTTGTCGATAGAAAAATTAGCTGTCTGCAGACTGAAAAGCACTACACTAATCACTGTGCAACATCCCTGTGTTACATCTGACAGTATTATTAGGACAAAATAGAATTATCTCAGTCTTCTCTGTGCTGCTACCATTTCAAAGCCAGCCATTGCACCAGTATTATCCTGTTTTATTTTTTGAGAACAAAGACTCTCTGGACTTTTATAGAACCCACATTCTTGTTGATCATATACTTAGTTTCATACATACTGTCTCCCTGTCTGTCTGCCCTGGTTGGGGTTTTTCTGAAAATGGGCTGTTAGTACTGTCATTCGTTTCTTTTCAAGATTCAGATGTTGCCAAAAAGATAAATCTATGCTGAGAATTTAAAGTTTGTGAAAATTGGGTTTAGCATGTGCACGTGTAGAAGCCTAGAGCTTATGAGAGTTAGAGCTTTTGATTTTTTAGCCAGCTTGATACAGCACCTTTATACATTCATTTTACATGCAGTGTTAAGTGTTGCCATTATTGAAATATACCCGTCTGGTAGGATCAGAAGTAATCTAATAAGGGGAACTCATGTTCTCTATTGTTGTTTTCCCCCCACTGGTATAATTGAGGTATTCAGTTATTTTAAATATTTTAATACAATAATTCCATGCCCTTCGATTTGATCTCTCCTTCTAACTCTGACTCATTTGCTGATTCTGTACTAATATTCATGGATTATTTCTATGTATTTTTTTAAAATCAGAATATGCATAAAATAGTTTAGAAATAGGGAAATCAGTTCATGCAAGTCAATACTAATTAAAGGTCATTTTGGGTTTTAGGAGCTCCGGAATGCACACAGTGAACAGCTCATGGGGATCCGTCGTGAAGAGGAAATGGAAATGTCTGATGATGACAGTGGTGACAATCCCAGTAAAAAGCTGAGAGTAGATGAATCAGGTACAGTTGAAGCATTTCACACTATTCTGTAAGATGTCAAACTGTTTGTTTCAAAATGTAGGCAGGTGATCAGTTAACTCCAGTGATAGAAAATAGTTACATAACATAGACTATCTTCTTTTAATGTCATTATCCCTACATTTTGTCTTTCTATGAATCTCACTTGTATTCCAAGAAGCATACTCAGCATAATGCTCCAGTTCTTTCCATAGTTGCTTTTATTCTGGGACTTTCAGCCTGGTTTTTCTCGTCTTTCAAAGCTGCATTTCATTCCAGGATAGTAATTATGCCATATTTAAATAAAAGCAGCCAAAACGTGTTTAATTCAATATTTTGTGAACCTCACCTTTTCTCTCTAGCAAATACATTTAAATGTGTGAGCTTGTTAATTAATATTTTTACTATATATCTGAGTTAACTCTTAAAGACACACATTTCACAGTGAGGCACTGGATATGCATTAAGTGAAACTCTTCCCCTACCTGGAAAGAAAAAATAAGTCCTGTTTGCATGATATATTTGCAAAATCCCTTTTCAGCTTTCTGCAAATAGTCAGCTATCCAGTATAAACAATTCAGAAGGTGGATATTGGACTGACACAGTGTAACTGGTATGCACTACTGAAGGGAACACCTTGGTTTTCATCCTTCCCTTGGTTTCTCTGACTTCACAGTATCATAGAAGATTAAGGATGGAATAGCCCTCAGGAGGTCATCTAGTGCAACCCCCTGCTCAAACAGGACCAGCCCCAATTAACCCCATGTCAGCAATGGGTTAGAGAGTTGTGAGGGTCTGACAAGGGTTGAGCCATGTGTAAAGAAAAGCCTTACAGAAGGCCTAGAAAAGAAGTTTAACTGATCACTGTCAGACACAGATGAGGAATATAGGCAAAGATGTGGCAGGTTATATGCACAAACTCAAAACTTTAGCAGTGACATACCGTATATTCCGGTGTACAAGACGACCTCTGAAGTTAAAAAACATCCCCCAAAAATCGGGGGTCGTCTTGTACGCCGGATGCCCCGCCGCCGGAGCCCCTCTGCGGCTTTGAAAGCCTCGGGGGAAGCCGGAGGCGGGGCATCCCATGCGCGCCTGGGATGCCCCGCCTCCGGCTTCCCCCGAGGCTTTCAAAGCCGCGGAGGGGCTCCGGCGGGGGGGGGGGGGGGGGAGCCCAGGCGCTCCTGGCGCTCCTGGCGGCTTTGCTCCCGGTGCCTCTGGTCTGCTGGGGACCATCTCCAGCAGACCAGGGACACCGGGAGCAAAGGAGGCGGAGGGGCGCTGGGGTATAAGATGAAACCCTATCTTTTAATTAAAAAGATAGGGGGTCGTCTTATACGCCCAGTCGCCCTATACGCCGGAAAATACGGTACATTTCACCTAAACACCTTCACACAAGTTCCAGATTCTATTACCTGACTTCTTTTCTTCCATCACTGCTGGGTTCCTATGTCCATGCATGTGTATATCTATGTATGCTTATGTATATGCAAGAGAAAAGTGTTTACTCCACAGGAACCAGTGCCTGTGTGAGGTTAAAGATCTCCAGAAATAAAGACTGAAAAAATATGTGGAAAGAAACTTTTTCTATGAACAGAAAAAGGGCCCTTCTCCTACCTACAGGAAAAATGTTTTCAGAAATATAGGTGGATATAATAAACCCTCCTAGGGACAGCTTTAATTTCTGCTTAAGATAATTGTATGGGATTGAATTTTCCAGTATTCATTAGTTGAGTGATTGGAGCTGACACGGTGGATCTGTGGGCATAGTATTCCTGGCAATCACAGATTCTTATGAACACGTAATCATTTGCCTTGGCTATGTCCAGTTTTATGGAGATAAATAATTAAAATTAACAGTAACAATAAAAGGTGAGCAATGCCAACACACTGGAACTCAAGAAAAATAATTGTTATAATTAGTCGTACTTAATATTTCATTGTGTTTTCATAAATACATACTTAGGTTGAGGTGCAGTTCAGCTACTGTGCATCATATTAGCCCGTAAGAAAAAATGTTTTTTTTTCCCCTGCAGTGAAAAGAAGATAGTTTTCAGTAACTTTGTTTTCTCTGTTTATTTGGTTTTGTCAAAAATCTAAGATGTCTGTGGTTTTTTTCCCTTCACCAGCTATTTTAGTTCATTTGAATTGGTCCCTTAGTATTATTTTGCATTCATAATATCAACAGTTTTGCTAATACATCACATACAAAGTATTATAAATCAAATACAGTCATCATCCAAAGCCATCACAGTGTAGCTCTTTTGGCATCAGTAGAGTTACACCAGGCTTGATTTTTGTCCCAGCATGTAGTTGATCCAGCCTGTTCCCTTTGGAGAATTACACAACAACAAAACTAGGTTTTACCATTTTATTTTTCCAACATTAGACTTTCAAATTAATGTTTTGATTCTCCTCTCACTTACGCTGGTGTCAAACAAATGACGTTACTTTTATGTAAAACTTGTCTAAGAGAAGAATCAGATCCTGCTTGTTGACTTTTCACCTTTTTTCTATTTATCAGAATACTCACTCTCTTTTGTGATTCCTTCTTTGCTTTAGATGTGTTAGGCATCTGTTTGTTTGTTTGTTGCTTGAGTATGTCGCTAACTATATGAGTATGTTGTTTACTGACCCAACTTTTTTTTTGTAATCTATTTACATGGTCTAATCTACAGAAAGAATATTTTTTCTAAAGAACATCTTTATATCACAAAGGGCACTTTTGTTCAGCATGCTAACATTGATATGTTCCTCACTGTTAAATCCTTGTCTATCTCCAGAATTGTAATAGTATATAATTTTCACAAAAGGTAGAAGAGTATAAAAATGACCAAAAGATAAAAGATACAATCTCTGTTCAATTTAAGAGCACCATGTTCAATAAGAAACTTTAAGAAAACTAATTACAGATGAAAAGTTCTGGCCAGCCCTTATATCAAAAGCATATACATCATCCAGAGAGTCCAGGTTCTGGAATTTGTTCCTTAAATGTTATTACTGCTACAGTTAACATTACAATTTCAGCAGTCCTCTGAAACCATTTCATCTACTTAATCAAAAACTATCATTCTTAATGTCCCTTTAGATACTATTGTGATGAGTGCCACATGCATCCCGAACATCAAGATTAGAATGGAAAAGCTATATTGGTGGGACTTGTAATCTCCATACTTAAGTCTATCGAGATGAAAACGGATGAATTCCAGTCCCATCATATCCATTCACTATTTAACAGATATTGAGACTAGGGAGGTGCATGTGCCGGCTTAGTCTGATGAAGTTTAACTTTCAAAGTGACACAGTGCTAATGTCAGGCTCTTGCACACGGTGGACTTGTGAACTATGGAGCAGATGGTGAACTGTCTTAGAGTGAGGTGTTTGCTTTGGGAACCATGGTCAGGTCTTGAAGCCAGGCACAGATTTGTTGCAGATTACGAATTGCATTAATCACTTTGTGTTTTGGTGGATTCAGACTTGTTTAAGGATATATAGTGCATCTTAATAGTGCCTCATTACAAAGTACATTGTTTCATTTTAGACTCAAATTGACTTCTTTTACCCACAAGCATATTGATTTTCTCACTGTTTATTGCCCTAATTCATTGGTGTCAGCAATTCTGATTCTTAAAACCATGACTACACTGTCTATCAGAAGCAAAGCCCAGCTCATAAGTCAGGAACTCACAACTCCCATCAATTTGCTCATTCCTCTGAATTATGCAGCAATGCAGAGACACAGCATTTATAGCAGTGGTGGACAGCAGCATCACACTTTCCTGGTCTTGAGGCGATAAGACCTTTCTCACATGAGCATGTGGGTGGACAGATTACATCCCTACACCTTCAGGGATAGAACTGTCATCAACTAGCAGAGAGACGTTTTTAAACACCCAGAAATATATTAAACTAGCACAGATGGCTTTGTCTCATTCCTGACCAGTTTTCCCCACTCTTTGGGGCTGCCTGCTGGCTTTAGCCCCCACTGCAGAGTTAAGAGTCTTGGTCACGTTGTGCTACTGTATTTCCCATCCCTCTCAGATTGGACCCATTTCCTGGGACTCAGGAACTCCAAGCAAACATCACCCAGTGAATCTGACCCACAGTTTGCAGCTGTTTCTTTAGAGCCCTCTTTTCCACAAGTCAGGCTTCAGATTTAAACAATGACTTATTTTCATTGTGGATTTTGAAGCTTGAAGGGAAAATAGAAGTTTTCTGAGGTAAAACAGAGATTGATAAAAATTGGTAACTGTCTTCATTAGTACAGTTGAAAGTCAAAGCCAAGGGGCAGTGATTGAAGCATTGGTTCAGAAAAACAGCACCCTACACAGGAGACTGGAAAATAGAGGAAATTTTTTTAACAATTCAAATTTATAGATGGTTGGTCTCCTGCCTGCTGACATTGGGAACAGGGGCTCTAAAGTAAATGTTGCAGGAGTAATTTTAAGAATTATTGAAGTATGGCTGCATCTTGCGGAGATAACAAAAAAAATTCTGTATCCTTAGGAGATATCAGTAATTTCCCTTGAAGGGAAAAAGGTACTACCCTGTTCCTAAGACATCTGTTCCTGATAATGAGCTATTCTAGCAAATGCTACTCCAATGAGAGAGAGAGTTTTGCAGGTAGCCATAAAAGCAAAAACATAGTTAACTACAGAATCCCACTGGATGGATGGTCCTGTGGTTAAGGCATTTGACCTAGATTCAGTAAAGCTGGGTGAAATTCCAGCTCTGCCACAAAGTTCCTGTGTGACCTTGGACAAATCACCTATCTCTCTGTCTCAATGTCCGATCTATAAAATGGGGAATAATAGTGCTTCTACCATACCATTGTCTGTGTTGCCATTTAGATTTTAAGACCATGCTGGGCAGCCTGCAGCAGTCCCATGTGACCCATCAGGGTCCTATATGTGACCCAGAAGACGTTTTGTTTACTGTTACCCATGCACAGGGTTGCCAGATTGCACTGGTTTCAGTCTATGTCATTTTTTTCCTACTGGTATTACTAAAACAATAATTGAAATATAAAGGACTAAATTATAGGCACACCAGGGTAATTTCCAAGTTCTTCAATGGGGGGGAGGGGCAAGAAGGCAAATATGCATCCCTGAATGCTCTTACAGTAAGGCAAAGGTACTTTATTATTGCAGCGGAACCATCCCACAAAGAAGTACATAGTCTAATCAAAACAACTTTCTCTTGAGGGGAAAATATCTGGACACAACGGCCACTAAAGTCTTATCAGTTTGTGTGCTCCATGGGATCATCAGAGAGGATCAGGATCGTAAGAAAGCAGCACAAGATAGTCACTCCCTCCAGTTGGTAACAGTCTGCTCTTGTATTTTTCCCAGCATGCCATTTGGGAGCTGACCTCACGCAGGCCCAAAGTCGGTCTTTCAAACAGGATTTTGTACACTGAAATGTACTGCATTTCCCCACAGCATTTACAAAAACAAGCCCCAACACATGGAGGTTTCTAAGCACGTGTTCTAACTTCAAGCATGCGAGCAGTCCCATCAACTTCAACAGCACTATTCCATTCTTAGAGTTAGGCTCCTGCCTACGTGCCTTACTGAATCAAGACCGGAGGACGCTGCTTGTTTTGGGGGATAAAACAATAAATGTCCTGGTCCATGTATCAGGTGTGTTCCTCTACAATACTGACAAATACTTAGCCCAGGAATGGAGCCACATTTTACTATAGGACAACACTTCAGTGAAGGTGTTAATAGCCACATGTTTGTTTTTAAAAGGAAATATAACTTTTAAAGCTGTTTATCTAATAAGGATTTGGAGAAAATAACCAGTTAACTGAAATTTGCAGTACAAAATCTGTGGTGCTTTGATGCCTTCCTGCTGCCAGAAATGCTATTATCTAGATTACATTTTATTATGTTTTCTGGGTATTTCATACTGATAAGGTTTTATTCAGGATCATTATATATGAGAACAGATTTAATCCTTTTTTTTGTTTAGGAAGCTTTAAGGACACTGAGGGATTATTTATGTATTAAGATGCAAAGTTGCTATGGAAAATACTATAGCAACCTAACATCTTCACAAAGCCAACCAGCCACTTGTGATAGCAATCTACATTTACATTTATTTTAGTGTCATTTTGTCAACAACCTTAATGTCTAATTTTGACAGCATGTTAAAATAAGTTTTGGGATTATACTTGAGCAAAATTAAGAGCACACTGGAATGTTAAAAAAAGACTTAGTATAATTTCATGATCTTATATTAGAAAATTTCACTTTTAGCAAAATTGCATTAAATACTAGAAAATTGCATTAAATACTAGAGATGTTTGTGAGCCTCCCAAATAAACTAAAATCATGTATGTCTTTATCTTCATTCTCTTTTAAGGTTTTCTATTAAAATATTTGTAAAGTTATACTTGGTGCAAGTTAAAAGTAGCAAGAAAACATTTTTACAAGGGCGAATGTCAAATTAAAATGTTTTTATTTGCTTTATAACTTCATGAAAATATTTTCTAAAAAGAAATGGTTTTGTTCTCAGAATTTATTTCAAATCCTATACTTTTTTACTGCAACTTTCACAGTTCAGGAGACAAACCATAATTTTTCATTGGGTTTCATGTAGCAGGGCAACACATCTGAATACATAGAGTTATAGTCTGGTACTGAAATGCCCTAGTTAAACAGCGGGAGTTCACCTTCTGAAAACACAGAATAGAAGTAGATCTAGCCTTTTTGGAGGTGGAAAGAGACAGAATGAGCCATGTCCTGCTGTCATTGAAGTTAATAACAAAACTCCCATTGTCTTCAATAGAAGCAGAAGCAGGCTGTGTGTATTGATTTTTTTCCATACCCTCCATTAAGAATCTTGAAGTGCAACCAGAACATTATTAAAGTGGGATGTTGGCAATAAAAGACAGTATTGAAACACATGCTGTTTTCAGCTTCCTCCTGACCTGATGTAGCCTTTATTAGCATCATTTTCCCAATTACTCTCCACTCTCTGTAGAAAGTGATCTTTGTTAGAACACTTTGTCCGATATAAAGCTTTTGTGCTTTGGCTCCTAACTGCATTTACCCTTTACTAGAATAAGACCCATTTCTAACACTGAAAATGTTATGCTTTGGCATGAATTGCATATGGTGCAAACCACAGGCATCTTTGGCACCTTCAGGAGTAGCTCCATTTGACTTTCAATTTTTTAGTTAAAGTGGTACTATTTTGTTAACGAACCTTTTAATTTTTTTATTTAAACTAAGCTCTAGGATTCTGTGTTTCTTCTTTATTATTCTGCACTACACATACTGTGGAGCTTGGGAATCCTTTCTAACTCAACATCTCCACATGTCACGGATCCTTACAAATACTTCTGAAGGTGGAGATTTGGAAACCAGATGACTGAAGTTTAAATCTGCAATATATACAGATCTTACCGATGAAACACCTAATCATCTCTAGGATAGCATGAAAAAAAAATGGAATTGTTTTCAGCATCAGTGCAAGGATTTACAACTCATAGCTACCAACTGGGGTGGGAGGCAATGTTGGATCATGAAACATGCAAGGCTGACTCAGATCTCCAAAGTGTTTAAAAGTTTATTCCCTCAAAAACTGCAGATTCCACCTCCCTGTAAATTCATCTGGCTAGCAGTCTGGAAAGCACTAGCATTCTAAGAGCTAAGAACCATGGCTAGCATCAGAACTGGACGGCATTCCAAAAGCTACTAAGACTTAATGTTTTTGCCATTGGTTTTGATGAATGAACTTCAGATATTTTGGATTCTGAGATGTTTCAAGATTCCCTTTTCGTTACTATTGAAGATTGTCCAAAGGAAAATCCATGCCTACTAAAGTCTCACATATATTTCAAATAATTTCTGGGACCTTCAGATATTTTGGATTCTGAGATGTTTCAGGATTCCCTCTTCGTTACTATTGAAGATTGTCCAAAGGAAAATCCATGCCTACTAAAGTCTCACATATATTTCAAATAATTTCTGGGACCAATACCTTAAAGTCTTTGATTTTTAAAGCCAAATAGTAAAGTGGGTAAATTGCTGCTACAAGGTGAGTGACTTTTAATAAAATTACAATTATATAGTGAAGAGGAGGAGGGAAAAGGCTGTGTCAAAAATCATATCACGGCTTCAAGAACTGGACTGTTTTACTCTTCTTCCCCACTATTTTATACATATGGTTCAAAGTATTTTTCATCTTGTGTCTCAGGAGGCTAAGATTTTCTTCTTTGTTAAAAGAAAGGCATTGTTGGAAGGTTTGATAATATGTTTTCTGGAGGTACAGATTAGGGCTTTGAACTACTGTAAAATTTATCCTTTTTCATGGAAGAATAGCTGATTATTTTTTAATTTATTTATTTAGTGTTCCGTAAATTAGGTGTATTGCAATTTTAGGGTCACAATATTTTCTAACATTTTTTTACATTGGCTTGTATACCTCTCACTGATTCTTGCATTTTAGAATTGCTAGGCATCCATCTTAAACAATGTCATAGGAAGATGTCCATTTATGCTCATCTTGGCCAGTTTCTACTTCTGCTCAGAAGTTTCTGAACTGGTCTTTGTCTGTGTTCCATATATGGCTGCTTTGGTATCTTGGATTTTTCTGAGCTCCAGAGAGGTGAACTTCTATATAGATGAGGGGGAGTATGGTAAATGATGTTAAATGCTCCCATTTTGTTATGTTATCCGCCAGTCATTGTTCTCATCACATCACAAGATACGCTGTGTTAATGCTTGAGTGTACTAGCTCCTGAGAGCTGCTGAATAAAGCACGGAGAACCAAAATGCTAGCACTCAGCTTTTGTTCGAAATGTGCAAGATGTGCAGCAGAGGTGGCAAATCTCTGCCCCCAGCCTGAACTGAGAGTGAGGAAGAAGGAAATTGAGCATGGTCAGATGGAGGTGGGATCTAATAAGGGTGAATGCATGTAAGTATAATCCAAAAATACAAGTTAAGTGCATGATGAAGACTGTTAGGATTTTCTGTCATTACAACTGCCTGTCAGGAATGGTTCACTCGGATGTACTGGATAGTGCATTTAAGGAAAATAACTAGGAACAGGAAAGTGAGGAGACAGGCAGCTTACTGAAGAATTTCAGAACATTCCTCTGAAATGGCCTGTCTTGTAGCCAGCTGCTCCTCATTAGTGATTATAACTAGTACAGTAGTTTTGCGGTTTCGTCAGCTTGCAACATCCATTCTCTCTCAGTTCATCTTGTTGGATCAGTCAGAACTAAGCACCATGCACAACAGGACTACTAATGGCTAACTAGCTGCTCTCTCACAATTTTCATGACTACAGGATTGAGTTCTTAGGTGGGACTGTTCAATATTTTGTACTGTCACCTTTGTGTGGGGAAGATAGCATCAGGCTCCATGGACTAGAATTTCTTGGATCTCTGAATTGTTATATGGAATTCAGCACAATATTTTTTTCTCTTTTTGGATCTAGTGAATTTTGAAGGGCCCAATTTTCATATCTGAATGCATGTAATTAAGCATCAACATCTGGATGTGCATGTTGCTCTTTTTTAAGCAAATAAGTTAATAAAACTAAACATTGGAGTTTTAAAATATAATATGGGTGAAAAGTAGAAGACATTTGACACATCCATGCGGTACAGATCAGGGGTTCTCAAAGTTTTTCTTTCTGAGCCTGCAACCCCCCCCCCCCTCCACATACACATCCCACCAGTGCCACAACAACTGTTTTTCTCATATAGTAGCCAGGGCTGGCATTAAGGGTTAGCTAATAGGGCAGTTGCCCAGAATCACACACCACAGTAGATTGTGAGAAGCTAATTTTCTTAGGCTTTGGCTTCCGCCTTGGGTGTTAAATTTCAATCCTATATGATGATCTTCTGCTTCGCAGACTTCCCTGAACATTTCTCTTGGCCCCCTAGGGGGCCGTGGACCCTAGTTGCTAAACACTGATATAGACTGTGGCTCCTGAACATTCTATGGTTTCAGTGTATGGAACGGAGTACCAGTGAGAGTAAGTGAAATGAGAATATTGTAATGAGCATATGCAGAAAGGCTGAGAAGATCTGGGTTTCCAGCAGCAGACACGCAGAAAAGCTTAAGTCTTGGCTTCTCACTCTTTGAAAGGCTCAACTAAAGTCTCCATTCCTTTCAAGGATCTTCAGTCTGTCTGGGGCTCCGTTCCATCTACAAGTTTATAATCTCTTTTTATATCTCAGTAGTTGGCAAAGTATGACTTGAAGGGGAGGATTGTCTTTCTTTGCAGGCCCTCAAAGAGCAGAAAATGTGAATGGGACTGAGTGCCCGCGGAGACCTTTGCATGCAAGATTTCCCTTGGATAGTTTCCTCCAAATGACTTTTCCAACTTACCAACAAAGGCTCTAGAACTACTTTGTGCATATGATAATACTGAATAGTTCAAGAAACTAAAAGGTGCATTTGAACAAGCATTCAAAATATTTCAAAGGAACCAGAGATTCAGGATTTTTGTAACTCATCTGAACCCAAACTTGCAGGGACAAATTCCAATTTCATTAAGTAACTGAAACTCCACTCCACTCAAATTCAAGGTCATAATGTGTGGTGAATACACATAAATGCCTGCTATTTGAGACATGCCAGAATTTTTCAAGAAGTCTGTTTGTGCTAGCCTTAGTGAGCAATAGACATGTATATCCATGAATAGACTTTTTTACTATGAATCAAAACACCAAAATAATGTACCAGACCTATACCAAACGTGCATTCCCTAATGTGTACGGGTAGCAGAGAGATAAGGATGGATATCATGACATTGGTTTCAGAGAAGCAATGACAGTCTTCCCATGTCCATAGCCTCTGATTGCCAGAATTGAGGAATGGGGGACAAGGGATGGATCACTTGATGGTTACCTGTTCTTCCCATTGAAGCACCTGGTACTGGCCACTGTCAGAAGACAGACTACATGGCTAAATTAACCTTTGGTCTAACCCTGTGTGGACATTTTTATGGTCTTATAGTCCCATATCTACTCATTCCCTGCAGCTCCCAAACCCAATGGACTAGAAATTGCCCCCAATTCCTGTCCAAGGAATAGGATCTGAGCCTTTGTATTTTGTAAAACAAAGTGTACATAACTTTCTTTAACTCTGATTAAAACTAGGAGCAGTATTTAGGCTCCTGAGATGTTTCCAATGGCAGCCCTTTCTACTACAGCATGTTTGAATGTACCAGAGTATATTATTGGTATGTCTTAACAATTGTTGCCCCTCTATATATATTTTGAGATGGATCAAGAGATGTACAGGGCTCACTGGTGGTCAGGAAATTTGTTTTACATCTGTTTCAAGAAACAGCACCTCCAGTGACAAAGTAGCAACATATAGGCCCATTGGTTCAGTACTACCCTGGAAAGAGTGGTCTATTGAGTCACCAGTAACAGATTCTGGTAACACAAGCTTCTCTTACAGCGAATCACTTCTTTCCTTCTCAGACAAAAGTGCTTCCTATTCATTTTCAGTAAGATAGGAATACAGCAATTTTTTGAAAAACATTGAATAGAGGAGAAGTCTGGCATTTTTAATTCCAGCAAGGTCACCTCCTAAACTTGTCTAAATAGCTCTATTTCTCAATTAGAAAAGAGGCAGAACCATTTCATGGTATTTAGTGTTTGATTAATAGCACTTAACTGGTGCTTTAAGCACTTGCAGAGGTTTTTCAAGCAGCTCTTTGTAAGAATAAAACATTACCATCTGAAATTTTAACCTTATCAGAAACTGAAAACAAATCATTTGGGGAGGGGCACTTTTTTTTTTGAGAAATGATTTAAGTTACAGAGTATAAGGACTGCAAATAAATGTGGCTAGAAGTTGAGGCCCCAGATTTGACTTACTTTTAAATTGCTATCACCCAATGGTCCTCCAAATTCTGAAGGAATTTAAAAATTGAGTGTAATATTGCTGCAAACAAACAAAACAGTCATTACTGATGGGCTATGGGGGGAGTGGGAAGATCGTCAATGAAAGGGTACAGTTGAGGGGAGGAAAGGGAAACATCTGGAAATACTGGGGAGTTGTAATTCACAAATGAACAATGGGATAGGACCAGTGGATCTGAAGGGGCATTAGGGTGGAGAATAAAAGGAGTGGCAGAAAGCAAAGGCTAAATGAAGAGACAGTGTGGGAGGAAGATGGAGAAAGTGAATAGGGAGACCAGGTGTGATGGGGTGGACTAGACCCTGAGACCCCATGCTCGAGACCTTGTGTTCCTGCCACACACCACCCTAGAAGAGGCAGCAGAAAGGTCCTCCAAGCAGGCTAAAGTGGCTGCAGGGAAAGCAGCCAATCAGGGGCCAGGTAGGCTATATAAAAGGAATTATAGAATAGAGCAGCAAGTTAGTTGTTGTCCAGCATGGAAAGAAGGAAGAAGAGAGGGAGGAAGGGAGGGATGTTATGCTTAAACGAAGCACACGATCTTTTATGGGGGAAAAGACAGTATGCCGCATTTATTGAGAATACAACAGTTGCATATGTTTTTCAATTACTCACACACAGACATATCCATACACAATCTTGCCAGACGATGTCATATTTACCAGTCCAGAATCTGTATCAATCTAGTGGCCAGCTTGATTGAACACAGTGGGGAGCAGGGTCTTTGTCGGTCGATCGATCCGATGCTCCTCTGGATTTGGCGTTGGCAAGACGAACCCAAAGTTCCATAGCAAAGCACCTTGCTTTTAATTTTTTAATTTTTTTTCTCTTGTTGAAATCCATGGATTCCGCTCTGTTAGCTTGTGACCGGAATGTTATCTTGTTGATGTCAATCGTTCCCAAACATCTCTCCAAGAATCATCCTGTAATCAAATATCCTTTCGGGGTGCTTGGTCCACTTTAAGGTTATCAGTCTTGCAAATCTGATCCATTCTTTGACTGTGGATACGCAATGACGGTTTCTCTGCTCTTTACAGTCTGTCTTTTACAGTTTGTCTTCACCCCACATTCTCCTCCTTTTCTGGCCATCTGGCTCTAACGATAACCTTCACACCGTATCTCATTCATACAAACAGTCTCTCACAAAGAATTCTTCAAAGGTAAAAAATACTGTTTTATATTAAGCAAAAGCAAAATCAAAACAATTCACATCGAAGGCCCAGGCCTTCGATATTTCTAATCTCATTAACATACACACAATATGAGATCCTGTCTCTGTAGTTACTAAAACTTTAGAACAAGGAACTATAGAAGATATATACGTAACTAAAAATTTGACTTACTACCGTATTAAATATGATTATATATATTACCTTATATTACTAAACCTAAGATAAGAAATATAAAAATAATAAAACTTTCAATCCTAACAGAGAGGCCCATGGACCGTTGAAGGTAGAGAACTTACAGCAAACAAGACAGAGCCCTGAAGTAAGGGCAAAGATGGCACAGGGCTGTAATTAAATGGCCTAGGTAATCAGAGCAGCATTGAAATGGATATAGCAGACAGCTGCCACTTACAGGGTCCCTGGGCTGGTGCCAGGTAGGAGGTGGATTGAGTCTCCCTCAAACCACTGCTAGCTTAGATACTGAGGCATCCCAGAGGGGAGCACTGGACTTTAGTAAGGATGTAAGGGTATGTCTACACTACAAAGTTAGTTCGAACTAACGGACGTTAGTTCGAACTAACTTTCCTAGGCGCTACACTAGCGCTCCGTTAGTTCGAACTTAATTCGAACTAACGGAGCGCTTAGTTCGAACTAGGTAAACCTCATTTTACGAGGACTAACGCCTAGTTCAAACTAGCTAGTTCGAACTAAGGGCTGTGTAGCCCTTTAGTTCGAACTAGTGGGAGGCTAGCCCTCCCCAGGTTTCCCTGGTGGCCACTCTGGCCAACACCAGGGAAACTCTATGCCCCCCTCCCGGCCCCAGACCCCTTAAAGGGGCACGGGCTGGCTACGGTACCCGTGCCAGGTGCAAGCCTGCCAGCACCCAGCCAGCAGACCCTGCACCTGGCACAGCACAGAGCCACCCACCCGATGCCCCCCAGCCCACCCCCTCTTCCCGGGACCAGGCTGGCGGCTCCCGGGAGCTTGCCCTGGACCGCAAGAGGCGGGCACCTTCCTGGGCTAGTGCGGACATCGTGGACCTCGTCCACGATCTCCGCACTAGGCACAGGAAAGTGGCTGGCTAGGGCAGGAGAGCTGCCAGCCTGGCCACCCAGGAGCAGGTGTGCATGAAAATCAAGGGGGTCCACTGAGACCCCCGACCCTGAGCCCTGAGCTTACAATGGCCGTCCTGGGTCAGACCAAAGGTCCATCTAGCCCAGTAGCCTGTCTGCCGACAGCGGCCAACCCTAGGGACCCTGGAGGGGATGGACCGAAGACAGTGACCAAGCCATTTGTCTCGTGCCATTCCTCTCCAGCCTTCCACAAACCTTGGGCAGGGACACCACTCCTACCCCCTGGCTAATACCACTCCATGGACCCAACCTCCATGACTTGATCTCACTTCCCTTTAAACTCTGTTCCAGTTCCAGCCTTCACAGCCTCCTGCAGCAAGGAGTTCCGCAGGTTAACTATTTGCTTTGTGAAGAAGAACAACTTTCTCTTACTAGTTTCAAGCCTGCTACCCATTCCTTTCCTTTGGTGTCCTCTAGTCCTTCTTTATGGGAACTCAGGAAGAACTTTTCTGAATGCACCCTCTCCACCCAACCCCTGCTTGTAGAGACCTCTATCCTGTCCCCCCTCCATCTCCTCTTTTCTAAGCTGAACAGTCCCAGTCTCTGTAGCCTTTCTTCATCTGGGACCTGTTCCCAACCCCTGATCATGTTAGTTGCCCTCCCTTCTCCCAGCCTTTCTCTTCCCCTCTCCCACCTCCTTTTCCCAGTCTCCCCCAGTTTTTTTCAATAAAGACAGAGTCAATGTTGGAAGAAACGTTATCTTTTTGTACATCAATAAGAAGGGGGGCTAGGGAAGGGTAAGTGGAAGGAGGTGAGGGAGGAATGGGGTACGAGCCCCTGATGGGGATGACGGGGCTGGCTCTGCGGGCTTCTGGGGGTGGAAGCTCTCCTGCAGCCCCCCGATTGCTCCCTCTCCCCAGATGGCAGCCTGCGGCAAGTGCAGCCGGGCTGATGTCCGAGTGGTGTGATGTGCTCAGTGTGGGTACTCCGGGCACTCCAAGCCAGAACTTCTTTGCAAGCGGGGCACCCCTTAGAACTGTGTGTCCGGGGTAGGGGTCGGGACCCTTTAAGCGCAGCCCTCGGCTAGCCTGAGACAGCAGCTCCACGCTCTAAGTCCTCCTTTTATGCCCTGCCGGCACTGCTTCCGGCCATCCTTAAGCCCTGTTCAGAGTCCACTCAATGTGGACTTGCTAGTTCGAATTAGCAAAACGCTAATTCGAACTAGTTTTTAGTTCTAGACGCGTTAGTTCGAATTAGCTTATTTCGAATTAACTAATTCGAACTAAGTTAGTTCGAACTAGCGCTGTAGTGTAGACGTACCCTTAAGGACTAGTCGACTATCCGATAAGCAAATGCTTATTGGATAGTCAGTCGACTACTCGACTAGTCAATTCCCCCCTTGCTGCCTCTATCAGTTAGAGGCAGCAAAGGGGGAGAAAGAGAGAGTACTTCCAAGTGGCAGCTGTGCAGCGCTGAAGCTTTGAAAAGTCAAGGCAGCATTTCAAGGTGGCAGTGCTGTGTGGAGCCCGGGGTCAGCTAGGGACTCCAGCTGATCCCGAGATCTGTGCAGCATTTCCGTGGAACCTGGGATCAGCTGAGGAGTTCCCAGCTGACCCTGGATTCTGGGGAAATGCCGTCCGTAATCCACTGAAATGTGGTGTGGAGCCCAGGATCAATTGGGGAATCCCCAGCTGACCCCGGGCTCCATGTGGCATATCAAATAAGCAGTGCAGCCTGGGGTCATCGGGGGACTCTTGTATACTTCAAAGCTGGCACACCTGCATACAGCCTGGAATCAGTGGGACTTCCCGTTGGCCCCGGCCTGCATGTGGAGTTTCACATTTCTCTTTTGAAATGTACAAGAGCCACAGAGAGCTCTTGTACATTTCAAAGGAGGAATGCAGAAGTGCCTATCAACTAGTTGAGTAGTCAATGGAAATTCCATCGACTACTCGACTAGTAAAATAACCGATAGTTAACATCCCTAGACTGTAGTGTTCCAGCCAAAGGGCTAGAATGAGAAGGGCCCTGAGAGAGTGAAAAAGTCACCTCCAAGAAGGAAGCCCTAGGGCACCACTCTATTCCAGAGTCAGAACATAAGAACATAAGAATGACCATACTGCGTCAGACCAAAGGTCCATCCAGCCAGTACCCTGTCTGCCGACAGTGGCCAATGCAAGGTGTCCCAGAGGGAGTAAACCAAACAGGTAATGATTAAGCAATCTCCCTCCTGCCGTCCATCTCCACCTTCTGACAAACAGAGGCTAGGGACACCATTCCTTACCCATACTCGATAATAGGCATTTATGGACTTAATCTCCATGAATTTAACTAGTTCTTTTTTAAACCCTGTTGTAGTCCTAGTCTTCACAACCTCCTCAGGCAAGGAGTTCCACAGATTGACTATGTGCGGTGTAAAGAACAACTTCCTTTTATTTTTTTTAAACCTACTGCCCTTTAGTTTCATTTGGTGGCCCCTAGTTCTTACATTATGGGAACAAGTAAATAATTTTTCCTTATTCACTTTCTCCACACCACTCATGATTTTATAGACCTCTATCATATCCCCCCTTAGTCTCCTCTTTTCCAAGCTGAAAAGTCCGAGTCTCTTTAATCTCTTCTCATATGGGACCCATTCCAAACCCCAAATCATTTTAGTTGCCCTTCTCTGAACCTTTTCTAATGCCAGTATATCTCTTTTGAGATGAGGAAACCACATCTATATGCCGTATTCAAGATGTGGGCGTACCATGGATTTATATAAGGGCAATAAGATATTCTCCATCTTATTTTCGATCCCTTTTTTAATGATTCCTAACATCCTGTTTGCTTTTTTGACTGCCACTGAACATTGTATGGACGTCTTCAGAGAACTATCCACGATAATGCCAAGATCTCTTTCCTGATTATTTGTAGCTAAATTAGCCCCCATCATATTATATGCATAGTTGCGGGTATTTTTTCCAATGTGCATTACTTTACATTTATGCACATTAAATTTCATTTGTCATTTTGTTGCCCAGTCACTTAGATTGGTGAGATCTTTTTGAAGTTCTTCACAGTCTGCTTTGGTCTTAACTACCTTGAGCAGTTTAGTATCGTCTGCAAACTTTGCTACCTCACTATTTACCCCTTTTGCCAGATCATTTATGAATAAGTTGAATAGGATTGGTCCTGGTACTGACCCTTGGGGAACACCACTAGTTACCCCTCTCCATTCTGAACATTTACCATTTATTCCTACCCTTTGTTTCCTGTCTTTTAACCAGTTCTCAGTCCATGAAAAGATCTTCCCTCTTATCCCATGACAACTTAATTTACGTAAGAGCCTTTGGTAAGGGACCTTGTCAGAGGCTTTCTAGAAATCTAAGTACACTATATCTACTGGATCCCCTTTGTCCACGTTTGTTGACCCCTTTAAAGAACTCTGAGGGTATGTCTACACTAGCCCCCTAGTTCGAACTAGGGTGGCTAATGTAGGCATTTGAACTTGCAAATGAAGCCTGAGATTTAAAAATCTTCTACTATTTTTTTAAAATTTGGGGTATAGATTTAAATTGGGCCTCTCTTATGGTGTCTTTGAAAAGTGTCCATGCAGCTCACAGAGATTTTACTTTAGTCACTCTACCTTTTAATTTCTGTTTAACTAACCTCCTCATTTTTGCATAATTCTCCTTTTTGAAATTAAATGCCACAGTGTTGGGCTGCTGAGGTGTTCTTCCCACCACAGGAATGTTAAATGTTATTATATTATGGTCACTATTTCCAAGTGGTCCAGTTATATTTACTTCTTGGACCAGATCCTGCGCACCACTCAGGACTAAATCGAGAATTGCCTCTCCCCTTGTGGGTTCCTGTACCAGCTGCTCCAAGAAGCAGTCGTTTAAGGTATCAAGAAATTTTGTCTCTGCATCTCGTCCTGAGATGACAATCACTGTTACTGCCCTATTATCAGGTGGTCGATAATAGATCCCTACTGTTATATTCTTATTAGAGCAGAGAATTACTATCCGTAGCAAGTCTATTGAACATGTTGATTCATTTAAGATTTTTATTTCGTTTGATTCTAAATTTTCTTTCACATATAGTGGCACTTCCCCACCCGGACGACCTGTTCTGTCCTTCCGATATATTTTGTACCCAGGAATGATTGTGTCCCATTGATTGTCCTCACTCCACCAGGTTTCTGTGATGCCTATTATATCAGTATCCTCCTTTAACACGAGGCACTCTAGTTCACCCATCTTATTTTTTAGACTTGTAGCATTTGTGTACAAGCACTTTAAAAACTTGTCACTATTTATTTGTCTGCCCTTTTCTGATGGGTCAGATTCTTTTTTATGTGAATGTTTTTCATCTGATCTGGCCCATACTTTATCCTCTTCCATCCTCTCCTCCTCACTAAAACCTAGAGAATCTCTATCAATAGACTCTCCTCTAAGAGACGTCTCTGTCCAATCCACGTGCTCCTCTGCACCAATCAACTTTCCCCCATCTCTTAGTTTAAAAAACTGCTCTGCGACCATTTTAATGTTAAGTGCGAGCAGTCTGGATTCACTTTGGTTTAGGTAGAGCCCATCCTTCCTGTATAGGCTCCCCCTATCCCAAAACTTTCCCCAGTTCCTTAGAAAGCTACCCCCCCCCCCGTACACCATCGTCTCATCCACGCATTGAGACTCTGAATCTCTGCCTGCCTACCTGGCCCTGAGAGACATTACAGGGGGCACCAAGAGAGGCCCTGTTAATCTTCTATCCCAGAAGGGGTTTGTTTATTTTGGCATACAGACTGTGTGTGACTCAGCCAAGGAATGTTTACACTACCCCCCTAGTTCAAACTAGGGGGGGTAATGTAGTCATACGGAGTTGCAAATGAAGCCCGGGATTTGAATTTCCCGGGCTTCATTTGCATAAAGCCGGCCGGCGCCATTTTTAAATGCCGGCTAGGTCGGACCCCGTGCCGCGCGGCTACACGCGGCATGGACTAGCTAGTTTGGATTAGGCTTCCTATCCGAACTAGCTGTATGCCTCATGGAATGAGGTGTACAGGTAGTTTGGATAGGAAGCCTAATCCAAACTAGCTAGTCCATGCCACGTGTAGCCGCGCGGCACGGGGTCTAACCTACCTGGCATTTAAAAATGGTGCCGGCCGGCTTTATGCAAATGAAGCCCGGGAAATTCAAATCCCGGGCTTCATTTGCAACTCTGTATGACTACATTACCCCCCCTAGTTCGAACTAGGGGGGTAGTGTAGACATACCCCCAGAGAGCAGAGTTACCGAAGAGCCTCCATAAGTAAAGAGAGAGTGCAAGCACTTGTACATGACCAGGGGGTGCTTGCCAGAGATTAGTGTAACTCTGTTACATTGGGGGGAAAAAAGAGAGAAAAGTAAAAGGATCAAAACAAGGAAAGGAGGTGACAACGGGAAGAAAAAATATGCCGGGGGAAGGGAAGGAGAGAGCAGACTTGTTGCATGGTGTCCCTGATAAAACTCCTCTATCCTAAAACATTTTGAAGTATGAAATAACATAGGACAGCAAAAAGTACAGATTTGGGGGTTTTTTAGGTTTTGGTTTTTTGGTTTTTTTTTTCTGTAATTTAGAGTAAGAGTTTCAAAGAGATTGTATGAATAAATTAAAGCATTCTGTTTTCAGGGCATTAATGCAAGGAGAGAAAAGCTTAGAAGCAACAGTATGTTCCAGGTGTTAGGTAGGAACCGAGAGATAGTTAGAAGCAATGAGGAAGATCCTAAATTAAAAGAAAAAGAGCTTATGGAGTTGCTTGAGGACAGAGTGATGTGGTCACACTTCTTTACAGAGGTAAATAAGCAGCTGAAAACACTGTACACACAGAGAGGGAAGCTGGACTCAGGGGCTAAAAGGAAGGAGTTGTAATATTCTAAACAAGAATAGCTGGAATGAGGATTGGGAGGCATTACAGCCAGTTGTATGCACATAGAATGCGGGGGAGATGATGACTGGCAGACACAGGAGGGAAGAAAGCAAAAGCCAGGACTGAAAACAAAGTTACGGAAAATAAAGCAAAAAGGAGATCTGAGTCGAGAGACACATTTTGGAGAAAGAATAGTTTGAGGATGTATGCTTTGTCCAAATGAAGCACTTCCATCTTTGAGATATTTGGATGAAAGAGGTTAAGAAGAAGTCAAAACTTTACCTGATCAAGACAGGCTGAACAAATGAACAAGCAAAGAAGGGCTAATAAAGGTACCAGACAGCTGAGTGTCATCAAGTTAAGTGTGAAGGAAAACCAAAAAATAAACAACCGAGGAGAGATTGGAATAAAAACAAAGATGAGTAAACATTATCCTGCCAGTCCAAGTTAAGTACAGTAGCTATGAATCACTTGGCCTGTGGTGGAAATGCTGGGGAAGAAGAGAAGTAAAAAAGAATAATGTTGAATTTCTTTTGGAATTAAAATACTTCTTGGCAGTAATGACTATTGCCAAATCTAGGAGAGAGACCCTGGTATTAGCACTTCCTCCCAGCCTTCCATTATATGTGGAATTTAAAATCAGCAGCACATAACAAATTCAGTTCTTCCCTTGATTTTCTCTCAGTCCATCTCAGTATAGCCAACCCCAAGTCATCAAAAATCATGTGTCAGCCTCCCAAGTATCATGAAATTGGCTTAAAACCACAATTACAAAAAAAGTTTATTTGTCCTCTGTCATTTGAGCCTCTAATGGTTCATATTTAGTACTTGGGTCCCTGAAGCTTTGGGGGTCTAGAAGCATAAAACTGAGATTCACACATAATCACTTGCCTCCATGAGCTAGAGCTTTAAATAAAACAGCAAATTTCACAAAACTCATGATAAAATCCCAAGTTTTGGTGTCATAAACATGAAGGCTGGCCAGCACCCGGGGACTAAGGTATCTGATCAGCCAGTAACAATGCAGGAAGGGATTTCAAAGTGAGACAAAGGAATGTTTAACTTTTCCCTCCTTTGCCAGAGTCAGAGCAGTTTCTTCCAACTAACTGGGGGTATGTCTACACCAGCCACCTTAGTTCGAACTAGGGTGGCTAATGTAGTCATTCAAACTTGCAAATGAAGCCCGGGATTAAAATTTATTTGCATGTTCCCGGGCACCGCCATTTCTAAATGCCCGGTAGTTTGAACTCCCTGCCCACGACTACACGTGGCACAGGCTAGGTAGTTCCAACTAAAGCCCCTCATTCAGACTACCGTTACTCCTTATTGCAGGTTTTTGAGTCTCGGCTTGACAAAGCCCTGGCTGGGTTGATTTAGTTGGGATTGGTACTGCCTTGGGCAGGGGGCTGGACTTGATGACCTCCTGAGTAGGGGACAGCTACCACAGACTGTAGCTTGTATTTTCTCTTTATTTTTCAAGCTCTTTGGGGAAAGGAGCTTGAGGTACCCTTGAGGTTTTTAGGGAGTAGATTTCCCAGATGATCTCTTCCCTGGTTTTTCTTGGAATACTTGGGTGGTGGCAGCGGTTTTTATTCTCCAAAGTCCAGGTATTAGGATTTGGGGGAAAAGTTTTTGTACCGAAGCCTGTAGAGATCAGGTTTTGGGGTGTTTTTGAGGCCCCCCACTTCTGCATTTATTGTGCCAGACTGGAGTACAGCCTTGACCGTTGGCAACACTGATTTTGTTCTGAATCTACTGCAGTGCCAGTGTTTGCCAATAGCTTCTTGCCAAGGGGTTTTTTTTTAGACATTATGGGGCCATCAGCAACCTCCAGCCTTTTCTGCCTCCTACTTCTCCCCAACCTCCCTATCTTTGCAGATAACCTCATCCAATTTTGAAATATTTCAGTACCTAATTCCTCATTCAAAAACTAATCCTAAATACATTACTGAAATTACCAGTACACCACATTTGAAGGAATGCTAGAAAAAGACAGAACAGAGACAGAAGAATGTTGTTTGGAGTCTGCTAAACATCTGTAGAAAGAAATTCAATAGGAAAAGAAAATGTTTCTTCAGATTAATGCTTTGATTTCTTAACCTTTATGTCTGCTTAGAATGGGACGGGATTGGTAAAACTGATATTAGAGAAGGGTAAATTTAAAAAAATTGCTAATTGTCCTGCTATGTGTTGTTTGTTTAATCCCCAACTTCTTATGAATAGAAAGTCCTAAAATAATTCACATAAGAATCAAGTTTGAACATCTACTATCACCATGGATGTAACTACTGTAATGAACTCCTGTGTATAGACTATAGGCAGCATGGTGTGAAAGGGATATTAAAGCCACTCCATCTGAGTAAAAAACAAGACTTTGAAATAGAGTGAATTTCCTTTCCATTATGCAGGCCTAATTCCAACTAACATTAATGGGAGTATCAAAGGGGTAGCAGTGTTAGTTGTATCTGCAAAACCAAGGAGGAGTCCTGTGGCACCTTAAAGATTGACAGATTTATTTGAACGTAAGCTTTCATGGGCAAAAACCCATGTTGTCAGATGCATTGGAGTGGAAATTACAAAGGCAGGCATATACATAGGCATATATAAATAAGTATATTTATATCTACCTCTATAACTTCCACCCCAATGCATCTAACAAAGTGGTCTTTGCCCACAAAGACTTATGCACGAGTAAATCTATTAGTCTTTAAGGTACCACAAGACACCTCATTATTAATGGGAGTAACATTCCCCACCCCTTCACACACACAATAATTAGAGCCCTTGAAATTTAGACTCACAGCTATTGAGAACTTAAGATAAAGTGTGCATAAACAATGAGGAATCCTGTGGCACCTTAAAAACTAACAGATTTATTTGCGGGTTAAAACTACTTTGTCAGATGCACTGGTGTGGAAATTACAGAGGCAGGGATATATATACTAGTATATTATAAGAAGGGAGTTATTTATCAAATGACCAGTGTTAACAATGCAAAATCAGACAGGGTGGATGTGGCTTACTCCCAGCAGCTGATGGGGAAGTGTGAAAACCAAGAGAAGGAAATTGCCTTAGTGGTAAGATAACCAATCTAAATCTTTATTCAGTACCAATTTGATCATGTTACATTTGCAAATGAATTGCAGTTCTGCTGTTTCTTTTTGTAGTCTGGTTTTAAAGTATTATTGTAGAAGGATGGCTTCTTTTAAATCCATTACCAAGTGTCCAGGGAGGTTAAAGTGTTCTCCTACTGGTTTTTATGTTACCTTTCTTGATGTCTGATTTGTGTCCATTTACCCTTTGGTGCAGAGACTGTCTGGTTTGGCCAGTATACATTGTGGAGGGGCATTGCTGGAACTTGATGGCGTATATCACTTTATTAGAGGTGCAGGTTGATGAGCCCCTGATGGTGTGGTTTATGTGATTAGGCCTTGTGATGGTGTCACTTGTATAGTTATGTGGACAGAGCTGGCAATGGGCTTAGTTACAGGGATAGGTTCCTGGGTGAGTGTGTTTGAGGTGTGATGTGTGGCTGCTTGTAGCATTTGTTTCAGGTTGAGGGGGCTGTCTGTAGGAGAGTATTGGCCTGTTTCCCAAGACCTGTGAGAGGGAAGGATCCTTTTCTAGGATGGGTTGTAGATTGTCAATGATGTGCCAGAGGAGTTTTAGCTGGGGGCTATAGGTGATCACAAGTAATGTTCTGTTATTTTCCTTGTTGGGCCTGTCCGGTAGTAGGTCTCTTCTGGGTACTCATCTGGCACTGTCTGTTTCTTCACTTCCCCAGGTGGATATTTTAGTTTTAAGAATCCCTGATGATATTGCAGGTGTTTTTCTCTGTCTGAGGGTTTGGAGCAAATACAGTTGTATCTTAGCCCTTGGCTGTAGACAATACATCATGTGATGTGTCCTGGATGGAAGATAGGGGCATGTAGGTAAGATGACCTCTCAAGGTCCCTTCCAATAGGGGCATGTAGGTAAGATGACCTCTCAAGGTCCCTTCCAGTCCTAGTATTCTATGATTTAATAGTAGTCAGAATGTTTCCAATATAAGGTGGTATGTATGTGACCATCACTTATTTGCACTGTAGTGTCCAGGAAGTGGATCTCTTGTGTGGTCTAGTCCAGTCTAGTGGGGTGGAAATCATTGACTTTCTGGAGGAATTCTTCAAGGGCCTCCTTCCCATGGGTCCATATGATGGAGATGTCATCAATTTAGCATAAGTAGAGGAAGAGTGCAAGGGGATGAGAGCTGAGGAAGCATTGTTTTAGGTCAACCGTAAAAATGTTGGCATACTGTGGGGCCATGTGGGTATCCATAAAGGTTCTGCTGACTTGAAGATATAAATTGTCCCCAATCTGGAAATGGTTATGTGTGAGGACAAAGTCACATAGGTCTACCACCAGACATCATTAGGGATACAGGTCCTGACAGCTTGTAGTCCATCCTCATGTGGAATATTGGTGGAGACTTGTACATCCATGGTGCCAGGATCTTGTTTTCAGAAAGAACAGCAATGCATTGTAGTTTCCTTGGGAAGTCAGTGGTGTCTCAAAGATAGCTATGAGTGCTGGTAGAGTAGGGTCTGAGTCCACATAGCTGGAAAACCCTTCTGGAAGAGTGCCAATGTTTGAGCTGATGGGGTAACCAGGATTTCCAGGTTTATGGATTTTGAGTAGCCAATGGAATACCGCTGGTTGGGGCTCTATGGGTGTGTCTCTGTAGATTTGGTCCCATGCTATTGCAGGGAGTTTCTTGAGCAGATGGTGCAGGGTTTTTTTATATTCTTCAGTAGGATCAGAGGATAGTGGCTGGTAGAATGTGGTGTAGGAGAATTGTCTGGTAGCCTCCTGTTGGTAATCTGACCTATTCATGATGACTATCGCACCTACTTCTGTAATCTCCATTCCACTTCATCTGATGAAGTGGTTTTTTTACCCAAAAAAGTTTATGTCCAAATAAATCTGTTGGTCTTTAAGATGCCACAGGACTCCTCATTATTTTTTCAGATACAGACTAAAACAGATATCCCTGTGAGAAGTATACATAAAGGTTAGAAAAAATGTTTAAAGTGTTTCACTGTTTAGTTACATTATGTGTTTAAAGGTGAAGAGTAAAATTTACACGATGCTAGAGTATCTGGTAATTTCCTGTGTATATATATATTGCTAATTATATTTTCACAGCTATTTCAGGTTAGCTGCTTGGCAGTTTTCAAGCTTCCCACCAGATCATTTGTAAAGTAGCATGTGGTGACACAATGAAGATGATACAATCTATTTCCATTCTGTTTCCTAACAGTAGAGAGAGGCATTTACTAGAGAATTTAATGTAGAAATAATATTGCTATTATTTATGTTATTATCAGAAGTATTTATAAGGTAAAAATCACAGTGGTAGATCAGCAGGCACATTAATTGTCAGGAGTGTTCAAGACCCTGATACTGATGGAAAATCTGGATGAAGAGGTGCCTTAATATGGCCAAGCTGGGACTCAGATTTATTTCATGTAGGATCAGATACTGATGGCATGGGTACACCACCAGCAATGCCTGCCCCTGACTATCTTGAGCAACATACAAAGGAATATATAGTTGAAACTTGCTTTCTGACAACAGTTGTCATGGGGATGTATCGGAAAAGTTATGTGGGATAACAATTTATTTGGGCAGTATAGATAGGTGATTAGCACCTGGAATTTTATTCAGAACTGAACTGGCAGCCAGTAGAGATGACAGACTCAGAGTGAGAAAGGATCACAGGGGTCATCTAATCTAACCTCCTGCCAAGATGCAGGATTTGTTGTGTCTATCCAGCCTCCTTTTGAAAACCTCTAGAGAAGGAGATTCCAGTTTCCCATTGTCCTACCGTTCTTACATGTAGGAAGTTTGCCCTGAATTTAATCTGAATCTGCTATGCTGTATAGTGTCATGTCCTGCCTTGATCTCCACTTTTTCAAATGAAATATATCCGGTTCCTTAAGCGTATGGCTTGCATTCCACCCCTCTGATCATCTCTGTCACTCACTTCTGGATCTTTTCCACTTCCTCTACATCCACCGGTGACCAAAAATGAACACAGAAATCCAGCGGAGACCTAACCAGCACGAAGTATAGCAATAATACCAACTTCCATTGCTTGCATGCTATGCCTTCGTTAATGAAACCTAAAATTGCATATGCTTTTTTTTTCAGCAATACCATTGCATTGCTGATTTGTGTTGATGTGGTGATCCATCACAACTCCCAATCCCCTGTGACTCCTTTTCTTGCTAATCGGTCTTTCCATGGGACCTTGCCTACTATTTCTGTGAGCTGGTTGAAATCTACCTTTCTGAATTCCACAAGCTGGAATGGTTGTAAAGAATAAAGTGTACCGTCCTATCTGTGTCCACCTCTAAAATCACTGAACATGCTATGAACAACCACTACTTTGAGTTCTTTTCTTCTAACTCCTTTCTGGATTTCTGCCGTAATCTGATTTCTGCCCTTGAGGCCCTCTGTGTTCTAGTCAGCGTCATTGACTCAATAGGTACACTTAATACTGAGACATTGGCTAAAATCTTGAAGGCTTTAGAAATCCCCCCAAAGTATAAGACACAAGCAGTGTCTGAAGGTAGGTAAACCTCTTTGTAGGGATTGGCTTCATAATAAGCTTGAGATTCAAAGCAGGCAATTGCTATAAGAAAAACTTAAAACCAAAAAACACTTAGAAAAATCTCTAGAGAGACACAGGGAAACTCAGAGCTTTCAAGCCTGACCATTTTTTCCTCCGGAAAATGTTTCCATGTGGCCACTGACTCTCAAGAAAAAATTGAAATTGTAACTGTGTATTTTAAATGAAAGCATCATGAGTGAGCCAGACACTGGACATTTGGGGTGCGCCCACACTACACTGTTATTTCAAGATAACTAGCGTTATTTCGAAATAACAGTGTGAGCATCTAAACAGCCATTCTGTTATTTCAAAATAATTTCAAAATAATGGACAGCTTATTCAGAAATCTGTAAACCTCATTCTACGAGGAATAATAACTATTCTGAAATAGCTATTTTGAAATAAAGCGTGTATAGACGCTCCACTGCTGCTATTTCAAAATAGCCCCCCAACAGAGCCATTCTAATTTATTCCTCCCCAGTGCCTCCTGGGGCTCTAAATTGAGATAGCACATCTGCATTAGGGAAGTCTGCCTCGGACTAATTTTGAGGCTTCCCTGAAGTGTATACATGCTATTTCGAATTTGCTATTAACAAAATGAGGAAGAACCGCTCTTGCACAAAAGGGGCTTTTTGCGCCAAAAGGAGCCATCAACACAGCTCTTTTTTGTGCAAAAACCTCTTGCACAAAAGGGATCTGAAGAGGAAATGCAAATGCGAGCGCGACATATGCAAATGAGCGCTCCATTTGCATTTCCTCTTGTGGAAAAGCCTTGCAGTATAGACATAGCCTAAGTGTACTCAAAAGTAGAGAGGCACTTTGCCCCCTGACTTTGTTTAAAACTCTAATTCTTTTCTATGATTGATTAGTAAAGATGCTTGACACCCCTTATTCTGGATGTCAGGAGGTCAGTCACTTTCTGTTTCTCTCCTCTCCTACTAGCAATGAGAGTAACCATTTGAGATTCTAGTCATAGGATTGCTTCAGACATTGTTTCTTAGTACATAGCTCTCTTGCAAGTAATTCAGGATTAATTGTCATTTGCTCAAGACATTTTTTTGAACTTAGCTCTAAGGTTTATTTTTTCCCTCTGTCCATAAGTCTCTGAACTACTGATGGTAAAAATGTATGCTGAGCCATATCTGAGCACCTTCCACATAATATCCATAGCAACCGAAACTTTACCAGTGGACTTCATGGACTCTTTGGCACTTCTCCCTTTTTCAGGCTCAAACTCTCTTTGGATAGGCTGCTTTTTATTTTATTTTGGGGGGATAGGGTTGTTTAGGGTTTGGGAATAAAAGGGATTGTTCAAATTGTGAACATCTGTTATGGGGGATAGATTTTCTCAAAGAGAAAAGGCCTTGCAACATTTCCTAAGGATGGTCAGACTCTGGATTCTCCTTATCTCTTCTGTAAGATGATTCCTTAGCTAAAGCACCTCAACAGAGAATGCTTTTCTCAGCTCTCACATGGTCTCACATACTGGACATACACATAGGAAGACAGTGTCCCTGCTCTAAACAGAATACAATCTCACTGAAGACAAGACATCAGGTAAGTGTCACAAACAGGAAGAAGAAATAGGGGAGGGAAGATGCAGATAACATTAATATGATCACAAGATTGCCCAGAACAGTTTAAGGGGTCCAAAACATTATAATTTCTTTATTCATACTGGTTCCCTACATAGTCTTAAAACTTAGAATCTTTTTTAATATTTAAGTATTTCAGAACCAGTTTTTCTGTGATAACTGTTTTTAATTCCATAATGGGCTAATTCAAGTTCTCCAAACCCTGGAACAAAAGAACATAAGAATGACTGTCTAGCCAAGTGACAATTACTAATGTCAGATGCTTCAAAAGGAATCAAAAGAACCGGGCAATTATCAAGTGATCCATCCCCTGCTGTCCAATCCCAGCTTCTGGCAGTGAGAGCATGTGTTGCAACCCTGCCCGTGTTGGCTAATAACCAACATGAGCAGGGTTGCAGCCCATGGACCTATCCTCTGTGCAAGGAAGGACCTTATAGCCAGGGAGGTCCATTCATGGACCTCTCCTCCGTGAATTTATCTCATTCTCCTTTGACCCCATTTTTATTTCTGGCCTTCACAGCATTCCCTGATTCTTGTGTTATGTGAACAGGTAAATAACGCTTCTTTATTCACTTTCGCCACACTATTCAGTTTTATAGACCTCTCTGATATTCCCTCTCAATCATCTCTTTTCTAAGTTGAACAGTCCTAGTCTATTTAATCTCTCTTCATATGGAAGCTATTCCATATCCTTTTTCATTTTCATGGACTTCTCTGAAACCTTTTCAATTCCAATATATGTTTTTGAGATGCAGTGACTAGAACAGCATCCTTCAAGGTGTAAATGTATCATAGATTTATTATAGAGGCATTATGGTATTTTCTGTCTTATTTTCTATCCCTTCTTAATGGTACCTAACGTTCTGTCAGATTTTTTGATTACTGCTGCACATTGAGTTTTCAAAGAACTATCAGTGATGGCTTCAAAATCTTTCTTGAGTGGTAACAGGTAATTTAGACCACATCATTCTCTATTTATAGTTGGAATTATTTTTCCAGTGTGCATCTCTTTGCATTTATTAATACTGAAACTCATCTGCCATTGTGTTGCTCTGCCACACAGTTTTGTGAAATCCCTTTATAATTCTTTGCAGTCTGTTTTGGATTTAACTGTGTAATTTTGTGTCTTCTGAAAACTTTGCCACCTCACTTTTTTACCACTTTTTCCAGATAATTTATGACTTTTATGAACAGCTCTGGTCCCAGAACAGACCCCTAAGAGACACCACTGTTTAGATCTGCATTCTGAAAACTGACCATTCATTCCTACCCTTTGTTATCTATCTTTTAACTAATTATTAATCCATGAGAGGACCTTTCTTCTTATTCCATGGCTGCTTACTTTGTTTAAGACCTTTTGGTGAGGGGACTTGTCAAAGACTTTCTGATAGTCAAGTACATTATATTCACTGACTCACACACATGCTTGCTGACACTCTGAAAAGATTCTAATAGATTGGACTTCCGAGCCAATATTCTTAGCTGCTGCACCATGGCAACACACTGAACTGCTGCTCCTGACCAACAGCCTTAATGGTAAAGGCCTACAGAACCACAACACATGATTGGTTGGATAGACAGACTTCTCATTGGCTACATTGACTATATAGAGGCTTCATCAGGAAGAGGAAACTGAACAACAGACAGTTCCTGGTTGGTGCCTAGACTTCCTTGCCTGACCATGCCCTGCTGTCTTGCCTGACCTCACCTTCTTAATCCACTGACCTGGCCCTTTGGATTGGATCTTCCAACTATTGATCCCTGTTACAACTCAGACCATTGTTCTGAATTACCTCTGATAGTGATTGGCTTGATGCCTGATCACCCATGCACACTTGATTTCTGCTCTGGTTTTCCCACTAACCTGCTTTGGTTACTGGTCATTACATAAGCAACCCAGTGCATATTTCAGCAACATTTTGATGTGTGTGCCACACACCATGTAATAAAGGTAATACAATAAAGTACTGTACTTTGTGTGACCCAGAAAAGTGCTGGAAAAAGTCAGAGGTTTATTTCCTGATCCCAATCAATTCTGAGATGGATTACAAAATGTAAGTATCCTCTGCCCTATGTCAGTATCATCTTACTCCAGTGGTTATTGCTATAAATCCTAGCCTTTCCAAGATTCTGCAGTGAAAAGAGGTAAAGCAGTAAGACTCTGCTTCTGATGTTTTTGGGAAAGAATCTTCTTCATATTAAGTGTTCATGCTGAAGATAAATCCCTGTTAAAGTCCATGTATTGATTTGTAAGGAAACTTAACAACATTGTTCATCTGTAGATAAAAAGGATATTTTCCTGTTAATTAACTTGGAAGAGTTATTAAGATTAAATTTTAAGAATTGCTGTTACCTTTTTAGAAATTATCTGAGTTGCTTTTAGTCCAGTAACAAGGAATAATTTCCTGACTATTCATTGGTAAAATCATGGGACTGGTTTGTGATCATTCTAGTGCACTAAATTCAGTGGTATTTCTGTTTTTAAAAAGTTAGGTGGGTGGGCACTTTCAGTGTGTTAATTGCAAATGGCTATTTTCTTGTGTTGCAGTTGCATTCTTTAGCCAGAGAAATGAAGGACTTTATCTACTGTGCCCTTCTATCTTATCTGTTGTTGCTCACTCTGTCCTTTACCCTAATGCTCTGCTCCAGCAATAATGCCAAATAGTAAAGCTTCCTATTTGTCTGCATCTCCTTTCATGATGCTCCTGACACTTGAATGCTCTCCCCAAGTCTGTCAATAAAATCACTGCATTCTCCTTGTTCAATTCCTTTTCAAGGCTCTCTGCTAGCATGAAGCCTACAAGTAGTATCTAGTATTCATGGCTTGATAGAGGACCACTGGGAGAACAATTTTTTATAACTATTTGGACCCCTCAAGGAATTCTTTGTAATTTATGAACCTATTACTGTTACCCTCCTCTTCCCTCCCTAGTTTCTTCTTCTTGTCTGGGTCATTCATCTGTTGTACCTTAGTCTTCAATTATTTTGTAAGCACTTTATAACCTGGACCATGCTTTCCTATGTATTTGTTCAGTACCTATAATGGTGAGGAGCCAGCCCCAACTGGGACTTCTTGGTACTATTGAATTACAGATAATAATTTAATATTGAGATGATGCTAAGTAATGAGAACTATTCATAGCCAGAAGTATTATAAACTCTCATTACATGCAGTTCCTGCCATTAGTCACACCCCTTACATCTTTATGGTCACATTCCATTCTGGAGAGTGGGGGATCTGGGTCTTTGTCTTACCTCTTTTGCACCTCATGTGAGGGGTAAGGAGTGTGGGTTGTGCTCTAGTGAGGGACAGGCATTTCTCTGGTCTTTTGGTGTTTTATCTCCCCCTCCCTCCACCCACTGTTCTCCAGTGCCTCATCCAACTGGTTGCTTGACCTTGCTTTGAAATAAGGAGTTGAGGCAGTCATCAAGTGTTTGCTCATATATTACACTCCCACCACGCCCTGTAACACTTTTAGCACCATTCCTTATCTGTCTCATTGTACTAAAAGCTCCATCTGGTTGTGAGACATAGCATCTTTGTCCTTTGCTCTTCACACATATCAGTATGGATTTGGTAATACCAAAAGGGAAACCCAAATTTCTCTCAAGCTAATAAACAGGCTTTTATATGCTAACAAGTCTGCTGACCTGTGCTTAGAGGGTTGCTGCTGCTGGATGTATCAACATACCTGCTGGTAGTGGAAATGTTTCACTGCTGCTGTTCCAGTCAGGATAAGCTGTAAAGCACGAGCACACAAACTCTGTCAGAAATAACAAGCCAACAGATTTACAGGCCCGGTCCATTCCATCTGTGCAACATCTTATGGAGATTTCTCTTGGAGCTGAGTTAGATGATGTGGAGATGTGCATTCTTACCACTGCCTTCCGAAACCAGTGGAAAAGATCTGGTTCTGTTGCATGTGTGTCTTTTCTCTATTGTACAGAGTGGAAGGGTATTCCTACTGTTAAAGCTTTTGTGTGAAAGTCAAGGTTTACCCACTAGTGGTACATAATACTATCTAATAGCCAGCTAACCACAAAGTGATGTCTGCTGCTCAGCATGAAAGAACTAATTTATACATTTAGTTGCCTCCGTACACAGCAAAGAAGTTCCAAACTGCAACATTTGGGAATGTGATTCAGGTCCCTCTCTGAACTAGAGAAGCAAATTTTCAAAAATAATTTATACTGGATTGGAGGTTTGTGTTTGCTTAACCCATTTTTCTCAGATGTTGTTATCTGGTTGTTATGGAAAATGATTATTTTCTCTTAGTTGCCGATTGGACTCCTCACAACAATTTCTTGAGGGTAAATTTTATCATGGAAGAATGATTACATGCTTTTCAAAACAATTTAATATGATACAGTAGCTGCAACTAAATCTTCCAGAGAGATGTTTTCCTATGTATTTAGAAGGAGCCAAATTAGATGCAACAATGAACCTATATGTGTATTTTAATGACTCCACTATACTTGCAGTAATGTGTTTGTATTGTTTTCAAAATAATAGAAATGAATTGGGTCAAAGAAAGATTTTTCCTGTCAAAAGTAAAATATTTTATTGGTAATGATGTATTGAGATTTTCTTTCCAGGAAACAAAATTATCTGACAGAGATTTTGAATCCTGTTATATGCACAGTATCCAAGTCTAAGGGGGTAGCTATGTTAGTCAGTATGTGTAAAAACAACAAGAAGTCCTGTGGCACCTTAAAGACTAACAGATTTATTTGGGCATAAGCTTTCGTGGGTCAAAACTACACAAAACCACCACACATCTGATGAAGTGGTTTTGACCCATGAAAACTTATGTCCAAATAAATCTGTTAGTCTTTAAGATGCCACAGGACTCCTCGTTATTTTTACAGTATTCAAGGGACTTTTTACGCAGCAAGGTCTGCTCAAGACTGGCATGAAGTTAAGCAGTACTAATATATAACTTATTATGCTTTGGAAAGTAACCATATTGTTACTGTTGACCACAACAAAAATTCTGTAATATCAAGCTTGAAATCATCTAATCAGTTTTGTGCTCTTATTACAAAATGCAGATAGAATTGGCGACGATGGAGGGTTTTTTAATTAGAGCTGCTTCATAGTGATGTTATCACAGACTAAAAATGAAAATAGGATTGCATCATACTTTGCTAAGTCAAATTACTATTGTTGCTGTCAAGAACTGTCAAGAGTAAACTTTTTCACTAGGACGTTAACAGCATTCCTGAAATAATGGCTGCCACACTTTCCTATGTGTGTTTATGCTTGGATAATTTTTTAAATAATGCTATTGGTATATGCTTTATAGCCTCCCACATTTTGCTATACAAATTTAGGCTTATATTGCAGACTGTGCAATTCATTTGGCAAATGTAATTTCCATCCCTGCATACTAATCGATTTCTTCACAAACACCTGCTATCAGTTATGATAATAAAAATGCCAGTCTAAATTGAAAAGGGGCCAAATAGAGCTTCCTAAGGAAATGACTTAAGTGTCTTTCATTGCAGCTAATGTAGTAATTTTCTTGTAGTGCCAATGTTGGTTATTGTTGGTGGGAGGGGTTTGAGCATTTACATTGTATATAATTTTGTTCTATTACATCATTTCTCTGTCTAAATGATCCATAATAACTAGAGAATCCACATGGGGTGTGTTTCCACATTTTCTCTCTTGGGACCAAATCCAGAAAGCTTTACTTAGGCAAATTTTCTTAGCATAACAAGGCCTCAATCCTGAATGGAACCTCTGAATGCAACCATAGTATAACTATATTAAACAGTCACCTGTACAGTTTCTATGTCATTGCTGGGAAAATGCTGTGAGGTCAATACAGTTTTGCCAATCTAAAACTTATGAATTTTGCCTTTTCACTGAATGTCACTTTTTTTACGTGGTATCAATGTCTAAATTTAGCAAGTAGTCTATGAAGAGGGATTGAAATATATTTCAATAGTTTGGGCATGTCTGCACAGCAGGGCTAAAGCCAAAATAAGCTACACAACTTGAGCTATGTCAATTATGTAGCTTACGTCGAAATAGCTTATTTCGTCTTTTGGCTCCATCTATGCAGCAGGAAGACAAAGCGCTCTTCTTCTGACTTCCCTTACTCCTTGTACAACGAGGGTAACAGGAGTCAGAGTAAGAAGCTCGACATTATTTTGACATTATGTTGAAATAACCTCTTGTAGTGTAGACGCGGACTATATTATTTCGGAATAACGTCATTTATTGCAAAATAACACTGCTGTATAGACATAGCCTTTATGCTCTCATCTCATTAGTAAATAAACTCTTGTTGACTATGCCCCTGTCAAATGATTAACTGCTAAGGTATACAGAACAGAACTGTTTTCAGCACCCACACTCAGAAATGTCATGCCTGTTTTCAGAAATAGGGAATCTCTAGTTGAGCTCAGCAGACATTTTTATCTCCGTATGCGACTCAATGGTAAAAATGCATGCATCTCTGCTCCACTGCATCTCATGCTATCAATTGTACCAGTATGACTGCACCATTACTGAGACACAGGTAAGAAATTGTGAGGAGCAGAAATCTCCCTTATAGAAAATATGAATGACTCTGTTATAACAGGTATCTTGCACACTTTTAGAATTAGTATCAAAAATTCATTCACAGCTAAACTGTTTTTAATACTAGTTTGAGATGGTAGAGTAAGAAGACAATCCTGGCTGACATCTGTTGTCAGGAATAGGTCATTTTGTGACATTTCTTAGGACATTTCTCTTGGTTGGTGATTCTCAACTGCTTCCCTTACCATCAGCAGTTCCCTCCCACTCAGAAGGGCAAAGTTGTTATGACCCCTGCCATCTATTTGCATTTGCCATGCAAGTCCCAACCTCCATGCCTAAAAATCCTGCTTTAAGATATTTATCTCAGGCCTTGTCTGCACTAAAGAACTGAGCCAAATTAAGTGTGAACAGTTCAGTGTCTCCACACTAGTCAGCCACACGTGTGCTGCCCTATACTATTTCATTTGCAATTCCTCTTGCCTCACAATTCACAGTAGTAGTGCATCCAAGGAGATGTCACAAGGCCACTTAGGGCTTGACTACACGGAAACACTCAGAAAAGCGATTTAAACTAAATCCAAATAAGGACATTTTGATTCTAAATAGGAATTTTCCACACAGGAATTAAATGCAATTTAACTAAGCCACTTTAATTTGGATTAACTTTCTGAGTGTCCCCCTGTAGACGAGCCCTTAGTGTACTGTGGCGCATTAATAGGGAAGATTAATTGAACCATTTCAGCAGGTCTGTGTTCACTCTGGCCCTAAACCAGTTGAAATTGAACTTATGAAGTGGCAAAGGTGTATTAGTCCTGCTATTTCTAATGAACTATTAGACTCTAAACCATTAGCAGACCACTAGAGTTGTTCTTGTGTATGATGGACTCTCCAGACCCAAGAGTGGTGACACAGATTTTAGCTGGGTCCACACTACAAAATGCCTTGGCTCTGACCCACATCACAGTGAGACTCAGGCTCTGACCTGCGCCATGGGCCCTATCCAAGACAGTTCCTTGACACGGATCAGACTAATTTCTTTGTGGACAGAAGGGGCCCCAGACTTGAGTCAGCGCCTAGGCTTAGTGTGCTGTGTAGACATACCCAGAATGTTCTACCACTGATCTTAAAGCATTAACCAGTGTAATTTCTCTAAATCAAACCTAAGAGTGGAGTGCTTACCCTACATTTATGATGCATCCCCTTTTGACTGAACAATGCTCCTTATATTATCCACCAGTGATTGAATCATACTGATTTTTTTTTTTTGGCTTGTTCATTTTCTCATAGCTCTAACAGCCCAAGCTTATGCCCTGAAGGAAGAGAATGACAGCCTCCGATGGCAGCTGGATGCTTACAGAAATGAGGTGGAGCTTCTAAAACAAGAGAAGGGACAACTCTTTCGGACAGAAGAAAGTCTCACAAAGGACCAACAATTGCAATTTCTGCAGCAGACAATGCAAGGCATGCAGCAGGTATCATCAGCTCAAGTTTAATGCCTTTCCCCAATAATGGATATGCAAAAAGAGGTATTTTTTGTTAGGGAATAAGCACTGCAAATTTCTGCAGTGACAAAATCAGGTTTTGTAACTAGTCAATGGGCTGTTTGAGCTGTGCTTGCAGGCACAGGCAGCATGCAAAGTGCCCCACAAAGGAGCATGTGTCGCAGAGATGCACATGGCCCCAAAACCCAAAAGCTTTGAGCAGCATGCAGGGGTGCAGCAGGCAGGGAGCATGCCCAAGGATCCTGCTGGGCTGCTGTCTGGGAGCCGCTAGGTAAGTGCATCCCTGCCGGAGTCTGCACCTGGCACCTCACCCTTTCCCTCCTCCCAACCCTAGATCACAACCCAAACCTTCTGCCCTCCCTCCTGTATCCCTGCCTCTGGTCACAACTCCCTCACAGACCTTGCACACCTTCCTATACCCCTCTTCCAGATCAGAATCCTCTCCTGCACCCAGACTACTTCTCAGAGCTCTCATCCCTCCTGCTCCCCGATCCCCTGCCCCAGGTCACAACTCCCTCCTTCACCCAAAATCTCTTCCAACCCCCACATCTCCTCCTGCACCCAAATCCCCTACCCCAACCTACCTTCTGCACACAACCTCCATCCCAGACCCATATCCCTCCATTAACATAGAAAAGTGCTGCCCTTGACCACTTACCAAATTCTTGGAATGTCTTCCCATTAAAAATTATTGCCCACCTCTGACTTAAGTGCAGACTTTAAATGTGTGAGTAATTTCATCCATACTTAAGCACATGCTTAAGTATCACTGACTTCGTTAAAGTTAAGCACATGAATGCAAGAATTGCTAAATATGCACTTAAATGCATGTTATCCATTGCCTTGGATGTTGTGAAGTCATTCACTCCAGTACAAATGGGAATTACATGCTACCAAATCAAAATGGTAGTTTTTCACTCGCATGCGGATTCAATTGTTACCTGGGGTGCAAGGGCAAAAGAGAATTGGGCTCTGGAATTTGAATTGGCTAGAATTGAAACCCATCATTTATTATATGTTGTCTGTCCATGGCACAACTGTATTTCCCATCTTCCATGGTTTTTAAAGTCCTTGACATTTTGCTGTGAGTTACCGAATTTGTGCTAATGTGGCATACGGGATCAAGCCAACCAGCTTCCTCTGGGGGAGGAAGGAGTTGTAAAAGGGAATCTGGGGATCTGATTTGAGGATATGCTGAGGATTGCAGTGATCAGGTGTTTTGTTGGGAAATTGTTAGCAGGTTCAACAGCTAGATGGAGCTAAGTTGGGTCTCTTTTGCATATTACTGTAATGGGTTTGAGTAGATGGGTTTTGGTTGTAAGTAACCCATCAGACACCCTACAGCCTTTACGCTTTTCCTGTGATTCACCCAAGAATATGTAGAAATTGGCCTTTTATGTATATAGAGTCTGAGTTTGGCTTTCAGAAATGCTGAAGACTGACAGCTTCAATTGAAATCCATCAGCACAGCATGTGTACAGCACCTATGAAAATCAGGCTCTATATAAAATATTAAACATATATCCAGGTCTTGGCTCGTAATGACTTAACAAGAAGAACTCTATCATTTCCTTTTATCTTGTTGTAGATATTATATTTAATTTAAGACAAGATGAACTGGTTTTCACCAAGTTCCTGAACCATTTCTATATGTTCACATTAACGCATCTGTTCCTTCTTCCTTTCCGTTCACATTCACCACCTCCCCCTACCCCTCACCCTAAAAAAACCCCGCTGGTCCCTCTCGCTTTGAAAACTAAAGAATAATTGATTTGAATTGCAGTTGAAGTGCAGGTCTGGATGGGGAAACAGATGAATTTTGAACATTAACGAATTTTCTTTACACAGATTTGATGTCAAACAGTAACAAATAATGCAACATTGGTGTCTTTTTAATGCCCTCCAATTATCTAGTGATTTTTCAGGTTTCTTTTGCACAATTACAGGACTGATGAAATGAGTGATTATTTTCTCTTCTCTCACCACTTCTGTTGCTCAAAAAGCATTATCAACAAAATCACATAGATACTTCCTCATGAAGAATACCTTATGGGCAGTAACAGCAATTTAGCAATTTATGTTGTTTAAAAATGTGTAATAGCAGTTCAGGCACTGAAGTTATGTTTTTTTGAGTTAACTCCCTCCATGACTGTGTCACCATTTAATTTCATACTCACTATGAGGTCTCAAACTAAAAGAAAAATAGTCTTGTATCTATGGCAACAAATGAGATACACTGTACCTGATCCTTATATGGAAATTGAATTAAATTGTCATGCCTTTATAGGTGGAGTTAGCTTCCATTTATTTCTATATGGGGAGATACATAAAATATATACCTTTTCAAATTGTTCTGTAAGGGCAGGTCTACACAGCAAGGCTAAAGCCAAAATAAGCTATGCAACTTGAGCTACATCTATTGTGTAGCTTAAGTCAAAATAGCTTATTTGGCATTTGATGCTGTCAATAGCAGGAAGTCCAAGTTAGAGACCTCTTCCTCTGACTTCCCTTTCTTCTCGTAAAATGAGGGTTACAGGAGTCAGAGTAAGAATTCCTCCACCTCGACATTATGTTGACATTATGTCGAAATAACTGCTTGCTGTGTAGATGCGGAATAAGTTATTTTGGAATAACACTAGTTATTCCGAAATAATGCTGCTGTGTAGACATAGCCTTATTGAGCATCTCAGCGCTGGAAACAACACAAGAAAACTCTATGATCAGAGAGATTTTGCTTTCAGAATGTTATTCCAGTTTTGGGGGAATGGGTTAGATATTTTAGGATCTAATGTTAATCACTAAATGCTAAGTTTATTTGAATCTTGACTCCCTAATGTGAAATGACTTGATTGAAAATGATCAGACAACAGGCCTTGGGTTTTTACCATATAGATATTGTAGATGACATATATTCTGAGTGATGCTGAAGCTCATTTTGATTAATTTTTAATACATGCCAGATGGCATTATTAATTCCTTACAGAATTATTTATCTGATTATTAGCAGTATTGGCCTGTAGACTATCCTGTAGACATGCTGTGTCCTCACACAAACTTGGTAACATTATTTTAGGTAAGGATCATAAAGAACAGGACTGAAGAATTGAATTCGCCATTTGTAGGAAGTCAGGGGAAAGTCATACCGAACAAAGGAAATGTCACAAAAACTGTTACAAATATGAAGAGTGAAAGGATTATCCTGCAAAAGAGCCTCTACCATTTATAATGCAAACGATTCAGACAGTGAAAGTGTTGTGATAACAAATGGACAGTTTGAACTAAACCTCTTCTAGTCGTCAAGGTATTTCATTTGTTTTCTTGTGCACTTGCATCTCCCACTGAAGTCATTGGGAGCTGGAGATGCCCAGCACTTGTCCTAATTTCGAGCTCTTAGAGGAAATCAGTGGATGTTAGATATCTAAATACTTGGAGATCTAGGCCCTGTACTGTATATTAGTTGATTATGGACCATGACATTAGCTGCATTTGGTATATCATTTGGGATACACACCATCATCATTTAGCAAATAGTAATAATTATTGGTGAGATTGTCAAAAGCACTCAACATTCACCTAACTTGCCTGAAGTGAAGTGGTGGAATTTGAAGACTCACTTTACTGGGAACCAAGTTAGGCCAATCCCGCACACTTTTGAAAAGTCCCCCCACTATTACACTAGAAACTGCCCTATCAGAGTTTAATTATTTGAGCCAGTTCCTGTAGTAGATGGAATGAAAAACATTGACTTTTACCTAGAAGTGGTGGGGAAACCAAGCATCAGCATGATCCCACTGACTTTAGCAGGGGCCAAGAGCATATTTCTTCACAGGGATGAGCTCAGTTACTTGTAGGATGGATCTAATGTGGGCTCTTTCTCCGCACTTCTTCCACGTGGCGTGTCTACTGTCTAAACTCCCCTGAACCTCAGTCAATGTTTAGCTCTGTAGGTCTCCAACATCTCGAAGAAGACTTTTCTATCACATTCATTCCACTCACCCATATGCAAACTTTTCCAAATGTCAAAAGTCACAAATAATTTTGTACAAGCCTGAAAATCACAGAATCCAGGGCTGTCATGACAGCTATACCAACCCATTCATCCTTAGGTGTGAATATTCCAGCAGCAGATGAGAGCAACGATTTATAACATAGGTGGATTTGGGGTTATTCTCATTAGTACATCCTGACTACAGAAGAGCTTATTTATTCTGTTTTATCCTCCTACTCAACATTGACTCAACATGTCGCCCAGCGTACCTATGATCAAGATGAACCTGTTTCTCCTCAAAATGCAGTATTAGAGAGGGAAGTAAATAAGAGAGCAGGAAATAGCACCCTTATTTTCCCTTCTTTTTTTTTACCTGCTGAATAAATAAAGTGATTAAGGAGAAAATATTCGTATTGCTCTCCAGAGAATGAAGCTTAATTCGATCTCTAAATTTACAAACAGCAACAGCAGCAGCAAAAACTTGGCATTTCTGAATGATATATGAATTCTAAAAACAAATAGCCCTGTTTCTGGGAATGAGGAGGAAGTGACACAGTATCAGTCTGTGCTACAAACACTACATCTATACAGATGAAGCACTGCAGCTATGCCGCTGTAGTGTGGACACTTACTACCACAACCAAGAGGTTTTTCCCATTACTGTAGCAAATCCAACCCCTGAGAAAGAAGTAGATAGATTGAGGGCGCATTTTTTCAGTCAGCCTAGCTGCGCACAGAGTGGCAGTGAGAGCCTCCCACTGCATCGCATGGGGCATGGCATTTTTCAAAATCCTGGGTGACATACCCTGGTTGACCTAAGTTTTAGGTATGGACCATGTCAAAGGAAGTTTTAGCACGCTTTCCTTTATTGTTTGAATGTAACAGTCTACTGGTTTTACCATCAAATACCTATCCGCTGCAGTTTATTATTATTTAAGTATAAAGTGAAAGTGGAGTTTTCCTGCAAATGTGGTGCCCTCTAAGGCATTGTTTACTGTTGTCATTTCCTCCTAAAATTTCCTACCATAGCTATCACCTCTCGTTCAGCTCCACAAGAGGTAGCTACCAGGGAAGTGTTAGCGTAAGTAAGGCTCTACTTCAGTTTACCAGATCATCTAGATCTGTTCTGAGTAGGGTGAGAGAACACATGGTTGAACTACCTTTGTACCTGAGAGCCGCCACAGAGCATGGATCTGAATGGTGACAGCAAGGGTAGGAAATATTAGGGGGAAAAAGTCTCAGGTAGACCTCTTAGTAGAATCACACTGACTGATGTCTATGTAAAGATCATTGTCTGGTCACAGGCACTGATTTCTTAATTTGCTGAGGGATGCTTGACCCCCCCCCCCACCGTCTCCTCTCCAGGCCTCATCCCCCCTCCACCCCTGCCCCCAAGTTCCTGTCCCACCTCTTCCCCATCTCCTCTCCTAAGCAAGCCTTTCCGCACTCCTCCTCCTCCATCCTGGATCTTGAATGCTGCAAACCAGCTGTTTGCAGCACTCCAAAAGCACTGAGGGGGAGGGGAAAGGATGTGGTAAGCTCAGGGCTCCCAGCGAGGCATGCAGGGGGAAGACTTGGTGCTGGTGGGTGCTCCAACCTACTAATTTTCCCCCTTAGATGCTCCAGCCCCAGAGCACCCATAGAGGCAGTGCCTATGAGTCTAGTTCTCATGAAGGTTATAGTCTAGCCCTCTTGCAGGAAATCCTTAAAAGGTTCTGAACACTAGACCTCTCCAGTTGGTTACCTCCTCCTTTATCTTTAGGATGCAATTGTCAAAAACATTTGGTGATGGCCTAATTCTGTTTCTGTTAAATCAATGCAAGCAAAGTTAGGCCAGTGCTGAGTGCTTTTGAAAATCCCAGCCTTAGTGGTGAATATCTATTTCTTTGAAGATGAATGGTAAAATTAAAATTCATGGCAAATTTAAGTCAGCTCAGAACATGAACTTTTGCAAAGTACAGTAGATGAGTAATTTTTATCTAGACCTACTTCAAGGCTTTCTATTAATCTCTAATTTCTCTAGCCTCTGTGTGTAAGGTTATTTTTAACTTTGCTTTAAAGATCAGTACAATGTTTCTCTTTGAATAACAAAAACAGGATCTAACACATAACTGGGTTTGTTACAACTGAGCATGCTATGATTATGGAGAAGTGATTTTATGCAATTTGTGGTCACAAGAAGAAACAGACATACTTCTGCAATCAGTGCTCTACTTCTTGTGGAATGCCAGTGGTGAAATTGTCATCCCTTCTAAGTCCTAAACAAATGTATGAAATTGAAGCCAGATTATTGTCTTGTTCTGTGTGTGTGTGTGTGTGTGTGTGCGCGCGCGTGCGCGTGCGTGCACATGTCTCCATGCATATGCCTATGTGCCTGCCCTGGGCTCAGCCCTGCCCACTGCTGTGCAGCACTGAGACCTACACTAAGGGTGGCACTGAGACTGCATATATGCACCAAGAGATTAGCCTGCCTAATGCCTTTACCTCTAGGCTGTGTCTACACTGGGCCACTTATTCCAGAAAAGCAGCCGCTTTTCTGGAATAACTTGCCAGCTGTCTATACTGGCTGCTTGCTTTTCCGAAAAAGCAATGACGATCTACTGTAAAATTGTCAGTGTTTTTCCGGAAAAACTATGCTGCTCCTGTTCGGGCAAAAGTCCTTTTCTGGAAAAACTATTCCGGAAAAGGGCCAGTGTAGACAGCACAGTAGTCTTTTCCGCAAAAAAGCCCCAATGGCAAAAATGACGATCGGGGCTTTTTTCCGGAAAAGCGCGTCTACATTGGCCACAGATGCTTTTCCGGAAAAGCATCCTGCCAATGTAGACGCACTTTTTCCGGAAATACTTATAACGGAAAATTATTCTGTTTTAAGCATTTCCGGAAAAGAGTGCCAGTGTAGACACAGCCCTAGAGGCAAGCTTGCCCCTGCCCCAGATAAAAAACAACTGATTAACATTTATGGTGCCCACCAGTAGCATCACCGCTGATTTATGTTCACTTTGTTCCTGGTCAGAAAACCAGCAAAATTCACTGCTCAGGGTGAAGCCCTGGCCCACAGAAGCTTGGTAGCAGAGAACACACAGGCTGTGTCTACACTGGCCACATAACCCGTAATAGCTATGGAAATGAGAGAAGTCAGAATAGGGAAATGCATGGGGGATTTAAATATCCCCCACGGGATTTAAATAAACATGGCCGCCGCTTTTTTCTGGCTTGGGGAAAAGCCGGAAAAGAGCGTCCAGACTGGCGCGATCCTCCAGAATAAAGCCCTATTCCGGAGAATCTCTTATTCCTACTTGCAAATCTGGACGCTCTTTTCCGGCTTTTCCCCAAGCCGGAAAAAAGTGGCGGCCATGTTTATTTAAATCCCGCGGGGGATATTTAAATCCCCCACGCATTTCCCTATTCTGACTTCTCTCATTTCCATAGCTATTACGGGTTATGTGGCCAGTGTAGACACAGCCACAGGGTAATGAGCACTGCACTGCCAGGTCAGGATTTAGATTCTTCTTCTGTTACAAATCCCATCAGCTGTCCAGAAAGTACAATCCTGATGTAGTCTGTAAAGTGGGCAGGGCTGGGGGACAAGTGGGGTAAATGCCATACCCTTCACATAGCTGATATGCTGCATTTCCCTTCATCATAATTTTTAAAAATGTATGAATTTAACATTCTCAGTTTCATATTAGGCTTGGTCATATGTTAATATAAATGCTGCACTGTGGCTAGCTTCATGTACAACTCATTTCTAAAGCACGTGCTGCCAGCGTCTTTGACTCGTCTTTCACATTTTCTTGTTTCCTTGGTGATTTGTCTGGTCTCATCAGTGTCTTGTTACTAATGCATATTTGCTCAGCTGGGAAGATGTACTCCCATTATTCAAGGCTGCCATGTACTGGCCATTTGTGATATAAAATCCTGGTTTAGTAGCATATGATCTTGATATTACAGCTAATTCACAGAGCTAATGGGTTTGATGGCTGCATGTGAGAACACATTATGCTTTATTTTACAGGTAAATAATTTGGTTGTGTGTGTGTGTGTGTGCGAGAGAGCTATCATTTTCTTTAGTTTTTTTTTTCTTTTACCGAAGGAGAATTCTGTCAAGAAATAGTTACATTCTTCTTTTCTTCCATTGTTTGTAAATAGCTTCTAAGAAGCTTGAAACACATTTTCCCTTGCTGATTTTTGCACTTTCCCATTTGGCAGATTCTGAATTCTCTTTATTTGTGTAGAATAAAATTGTGATTGACTTGACTAGTTTTTGCCTTTTAAAAAACAAATGGAGGGCTAGAGGAATTTATAATGGGAGAGGGAGACTTTTACCACATGGTCTTTGATTCTAGTCTGTCCCAGAGGAAATAGATCTATGCATTCATGGGTAAAGGCTATTCACATGAGCAAGGGCTGATAGATCAGGTCCTAGGTTGTTAGTGACTGAAAATTGACACCCTGTGATGTCTGTCATCTAAGTGCTGTACTATAGATTCTCTTCAGTAGATATCACACAGCCATTCCAAAAGCTGGGAGAGCTCACATCCTCTCCCAGGTAATGATGTAGACAAATACTATAGTGGATACCTTGTTATAACAAATTTTACTACATCCTCAGATAGTCATCACATCAATTGTAATGTACTTAACTTTTTAGTAAAGCTAAATGATTATGATCATTTTGTGGTTAATTTCCAGCAGCACTAAACAAAATTGTGACAAAAGAGCAAGGGTAGGAGCCTTTGGTGGTATAACAGTTAAATATATTAAAAATGCTGTGGTTCTTTTTTAACATCCTAAAAACCTAGCAGCCCTAAATATGACCTGAGGCCTTATGGTCTATTTCTAAAATGTACTTGTTTGGAGCTATTTAGATTGCTGGTTATAAAAGATGTTTTCATGCTGGAGCCATTCACTATGGAAGTTTTGTTGTCTGTCTTGGGGGGAAATGGTGTGTATACTTATCCACATATGTTATATGCATCTTTACAGTATATATTAAATGTATACATACAGTATTGCTTTTGACTAATGCAAGGCGTGGTGGGAGTATTCAGTGACTGTGATTGTCATAAACAAAAAACTACTACTTTACCTTTTGAGATTTTCATACGTTTGAGAGGGGTATTCTGTTTGGTATGGATGTTAGCATTCTCAACCATGCTGGCACTAGGTTGCGCACAGCCTGAGTAATTCATCTGGCTTCTATAATGCCTTCTATATTTAATGTTTCAGAAAAAAAGGAGATTGGTTTAAGATGGTAATTTTCTGTCTGTACTTTTGAGATCTGTGCAGTATGGGTGATACTGACCTTCTAGTGGAAGACTTTCAGCACTGGAAATAGGGAATGTGTTTAAAAAAGCTACCTTTTACAATATGCAGGATTGCTTTGATAACACTTATTTCAGTCCTCATGAATGATTCCAGATTAATAGCAATAGAGACTGACATTTTATAATTATTTGCAGAGCAGATACAGGAGAGTCAGTGAAAATGTAATGTACCTTGTGATGGTATCCATATCCCACACTGGGCAACATAGGATTAATGAGCTAATGTGTGCTCAGTTCACCCTGACCAAACCCAGATGTAACAGAGATCAGACTTGGAGGGGAGAGCTTAAAAAGGGAAAACACAACCCAGTTATTATCAGACCAGTCCTTCAGTCTTCAGCTCCTGGACAGAGGACTGGTTGAAAAACAAGAGCTCCTTAGATGACCTGGATCTATTCATCTTTCATAGAATACAAATGGTCATCTGTAGATGATTTTTCTTCAGTGTACACCTGTGCAGCTGTCAGACCAGTGACTGGTAGAGGATAAAGCCTCTGTAAACATCTAAGGCATACAGAACCATGAGCAATACAAGTAAATGATTTATAACCAATAGATATTGTATGTAAAAAGCTGGCCACTTTCAGTGAGAGAATTACAGAACTGCTGATTGAAAAGAATGCAGGGCCTGTATTACAATTGGTGCCTTCGGTAAATGGTCACTGGTAATAAAATGGTGGAAGGGAATTTGAAAGTTGAGCAAATCAGTGAGCACTTTGATGGCTATGCTAGAAGCACAATTGCAGTCTGTGAATATCTACATGGTGGACAAATGTTGTGTAAAGGGCTCTTTCAGTCTAGCAGAGAAAGGTATGATGCAATTCAATGGCTGCAAATCAAAGCTAGGCAAATTCAGATTGGAAATATGTCATACATGTTTAATGTTGACAGTAATAACCCATTATAACAATTTACCAACGGTCATGATGGATTCTTCATCACTGACAATTTATAAATAAAAATGGGATGTTTTTTCTGAAAGTTACACTCTGTAAACTATTTAGGGGAAGCTCTACGGCCTGTGTTATACAGGAGGTAAGACAAGGTGAGCACACTGGTCTCTTCTGGCCTTGGACTCTTGAATCTAGGGTAGGGTGTGATAGGTGCACTGAGACAGGACAGGAGGAGATAATGTGAGTGGAAAAATGAGCATCAGACAAGTTGGGGAAATGGCACTGGCAATCGGGGCGAGGGGGTAATTGGCAAAACAAACCAAAAAAAAAAAGAATTCCAATTTTACATTAAGTTAATTTACTTGTACTTTAAACTGAAGGGCAGAAGAACTATCTATATGTCAATTTTAATAAGCATAATAATTTCACAAGCAAAATAATTATAAATAATTAAGTCTCAGAGGGGTAGCCGTGTTAGTCTGTAACTTTAAAAACTGAACCTGAGAGCCTGGAGGAGGGGTGAAGTTGTGACTGGTTGGACAGAGAGTAGAAGCCAAGGGAGTTCATAGGTGAGGGGTAAAGGAGGCTGGCAATGTTTGAGAAAAAAGATGGGCTGGCAGCTAGTGAGGAAACTGAGGGAAGAAGCTGAAGGAGGCTGTTGAACTGGGAGGTAGGGTTGGTGGTGGGAGAAGGGGGACATCAGATGAGGAGCTGTGAGGAGAGTGGGACTGGCTAGACAAGGAGCTTGGGACTGGGAACCTGTGTAGTGGAATTAGGGGTGGACAACCCTTTTTTGATGAGAAGCTGAGGGAGACCTGGGACTGTTTGTGCAAGGAGAATGAATATGGGAAAGGGAGGAGATTGGGAGCTGGGATGGCAGGAGATTGGATCTGAGACAATGAGCGTGTAGGGGAGACAGGACTGGCTGGTGAAGCAGACAGGAACTGAGGTAAGTCGCCTGAGTGGAGGCTAGAATTGAGTAGTCAAGGAGCATGGGCATGGGACAAGGAGCCATGGGTTGGGGAAAGAAAGGACTGGGATGGAGGGAACAGGTAGAAGCGATTGTACACTCCAGAACACAATTCCCTTCCAAAGCCTGGAAAGGAATTCAAGATTCCTGAGTCCCACCACTCCTTTGCCGTCAGCAAATATCTGTGAAACCCACTGACAAAGTGTATGTCTCACTGTAAGTGGTCTTGCTTAGTCCTGGGTCCCTGACTGGTGCTCAGGCCTATACTTATTAGTCCAGCAGCCCCTTTAAGACTGGGGGGCCAGAGGGCAGGGCAGGCAAACAAATAGTTCTCAAACTCAGGTTAGCCCAGGCCTAGGTTCAAGATGGGGCTGGCAAACAAACAGTAGGTTGGCTCAAATGGAGAGGGGGAGACTGCCACCCATTATGTAGGGTAGCAGGGGGGATGCGGGCCATCCCTATTCCACCATGTCCCAGCCCAACGCCCTAGCAGTGGAAGCCTTGGCAGCCCCTGGGTCAGCAGGGAACTCACTCTGAAGCACGCCGACCCTAGTTACAGAGTTTTTAGGTCCACCTGACCAACATCTGCTTTTCCTGGGCCACTTCTGAACTCCCTCTCTGCCAGTACCTGACTCCTCATCAGCAGCAGGTTCACAGGGTCCGGCTGTTCTACAGGTGGGGACGGGGTCCAGACAATCTCCTCTTCAGAGCCGGAACCAGGCGCACTGGGCCAGTCATCCGCCTTGGCCAGGTCTTCAGGGCTTAAGCCAGTGAGCTCGGCAAAGACCTCTGCTCCCTCCAGCAGCAGCTCACCTACTGAGCTTCTGGGCTGGGCTTTTATACTTCCTGCCTCACCCTTAGGCCTCTGTGGACATAAAGAGGCAGGTTCCGTCTCAGCGTACCTGGCCTCAGAGAGGGTTTCTTCCTCCTCTGGGTCAGTGAGCAGCCATCCCTGCTCACTACACTCACTCTCTCCATCTGGTGCTGATCCACCCAGAGGATCACAGTCTATTATTTCTGTCACAAGGGACAGAGATTGGTGCAGTGGATCCACAGGGTCCTGCCATGCTGATAACCTATTTTAAAATCAATATAATATAACATGGTGAAGTCTTTACTCAGTATATTTTTAAAGAAACATAAGAAATTACAGCGGTGGGAACCAGAAGCCCTAGAACTCTGGCAGTGATTTAAAAGGACCAAGCCCTTGCAGAACACATTCATTTTATTGAATTGGCATGTTCTGATAGGAAAAAGTTCCAATGGAAAAATCCCAAGCAGCTGTAATGAATGTGTATATTTAATAACAGTGATGTACAGGTTGCACTAGGTGCTCACTTTGTTCTCACCACGTCAGTGTTTATGGTACCCTTATTAACTGCCTCAGACCATACAGCCAACCCAGCTGCATTTTCTGATGCTAATTCTTAAAACATACATGGCTTCAAATCTTCAAAAGAACTAGGAGTGAGAAGCCATCAGAACAGTGGTGTCCAAACTTTTCATCACAGTCCCTCCACTGACCAGCACTGGAATGTGGCTATTTTCCCCTAGGGCTGGGAATGGAGTATGGCTGGAACAGGGACTGGAAACAGGATCTGGCAACTGAGAGTGGATGCCAGGAGCTGGCATCTGAGTCACAGCTGAAGCCAATGCCATAGCTGTGGTTGCAGGATGGAGCCAAGGATGGGGCTGGAGTAGAGCTGGGGGCAGAGCAGGGCTGAGTGGCATTCCCTCCCCTCACACCTCCATTCGTGGGGGCTGGCCCAAGACCCGCCTGACCATTCCTCCATTCCCCTCTACAGGTGCAATCTCCACAGCTTGGAAACCACTGCACTAAAGCAACCTAGCTATGATTTGGATTGCACATACAAAAAGATGATTTAGTAAAATTTACTTTCACCTAGCTATGATGACCCAGCAGTGCCATTGGAGGTTGAAAGTCGAGAAGTGGCTCTAGGAAGAAGTTTATGTAAACTGTCAATTGCCATGAGAGGTTGTCAGTCAGTTGAAATATATATTCTGTCCCAATTTGTATAAACGTGTAAGCTATTTAGCTCACTAATGAATGAGGCATTCTATTTCATCAGAGATTATTATTTGTTGTGTTTCATGTGACTGTGCATTGTCTGATGCAATGCAATGCGCTGGATTTTCTGAAGTGTGCTGGTAAATTAGCACAATTAATTGGAAAATGGGGTGTGTGTGTGTGTGTGAGAGAGAGAGAGAGAGAGAGAGAGAGAAAGATGGCAGTGTTAGAGACCTTTAAATATTGAATTAATTCATCCAGCTGGCAGTCTTCCTTATCAGGAATTCTATATCAAGCCCTATTCAAGCCTTGATACTTCAGACATTTCCATGCGGCTCTAAAAGCAGGCCTCACACAGCACTGAAGAAGAAACTTTGATGCTTAAGACTGCCAGCTGCACAGTATTAAATTTGCACACTAAAAGGGCCTGCTAACATTGAAGTCAGATAATTCTGAGTGCTAAGCACCTAGGTAAATTAAACCTTAAATATTTACTATTTATAACAGCAGTAATTGAAGTTTCTTGCAACTAATTCAATTGTTCACTTATACACCTTTTTAAAAATAATAATCAAAATTATCGTGTTTCCACAGCAAATTAATTTTCCATGTTTGATTTCTAAGGGGCATGATACTAACCTATTTTGTAGTCTTTTGATTGTATTTTCTAGCCCTTGTCGTCTCTATACCAAAATAAAAAAACAGTTTCAAAATTAATTGACTCTAGTGAAGAATTCTTGGCAAGTCCCAATGTCTATTCATGACTTACAACTGCGTAGGATGAGGGGAGCCAAGCCCTGAAAATGTCTCTACATTTCAGGAATTCTCTCTACAGAGTGTTTCCACTATAAGTCACCCCAGTATACATCCGTCCCACACTAAAATCGTGGATGCTTGTAGGAACTGATGCATTATAAGTCCTCCCATTCCCCGCTCTTAAGTTGTGCAAAAAACCCACAATTTGCACAAATGGAAGTCAGCCGTGGGGGGGGGGGGGGGGGGGAGAGAGAGGGGAGAAATTCCCTACTTTAAGATGTTTTGCTATAAGTGCAAGTTTTTTGGAATGTATCTTCGACTTATAGGGAGGACAGCCTGTATAAAAATAGTCTTTTGGTCATAATTTTGTATTTTAACTGATCACATTAGCAGTTTTCTTGGCTAATATATTGATTGTAAGGCATCAGTCCTGCTGATCTGATAACACATCACCATCATAACATAAGAAAAGAAATGTTTAGTCTTCTTGGCAACTAAGTGCAAATGCTTTCCAGAATATTGCTTTGAGTAGAATGAATGGCTTTGGGCCAGAGACTAATTAGAGTAAAGGGCTGTGCTTGTGAATATGTATGTATAGTAATGTTTACCCTACTATTATTAAAACCACACCATATACTTCTACAAATAAGGCTGTGGTTCAGATGGATGTGATAGTCCTTCTGTGGATGATATACTATACTAAGTATTTGTGCTTTAGTGAAACAAATAGCTTAACCACACACATTACCAAATGCACTCCTTGTATAGGACAGCTGTGGAAGGAAATGCAGATGGAAGTAATCTGTTCAACTTAGACTCAACAGACTTAGTAACGATAATAAATATAGATAAAACTTGGAAAATGTTGCTTGCTGTGAGGATTTACAGTATTTAAAATTGCTCAGATTCTGACAGTGCTAATCAAACTCTTTTCGCCTGCATAGCAATTGCTGAGTATACAAGAAGAATTAAATAATAAAAAATCTGAACTGGAGCAAGCAAAAGAAGAGCAAACGCATACACAAGCAAGGCTTAAAGTTCTTCAGGAGCAGGTGAGTGTTTACACTGAAAATAATCCTTATTTAGGACTGCACTGGAGGGCCTGATCCTGCACTTTTAAAATCAGTAGGAGTTTGGCCATTGACTTAATTGCAATCAGGATATGATCTTACGTGTGTGATCTACTTCGAATATATAAAGGTTAGTTGAAGTTAATTGATAGGATAGCTTGGGAAAACATTACCGAAGTAAAATTGAACTCTGCCAGTTTTGCAATATCAGATATTTAATCTCGCATCTTGTATAACATTTTCTGTTATGTTCCTCCGCACAGATACCAGTGATGTGTGAATGTTTTCTATCTGAAGACAAATGAATTTTGGGAGAGTTAAATATGCCAGCAAAGCAAACATATTTCAGAAAACCCCAGCCATTTCTTTTAAGACTAGTAGTGGGGAAAATGAGTTTAGCATCTCCTGTATTATTCATGCAGACACATGTATACAAAGGACTGAATCATGATGACATTAAAAAAAAATCCCCAGTGCATCAGTGCACTTATCTAACTGTGGTGAGAAGAAAACCTTTTATACACTCTGCAAATCTGATCGTTTCATTTTTGTTTTCATTGATACTGAAGTGCTGTATGACATTGATAAGTGTATTTGAAAGTATGGTCTAATATGCAAGCAAGATGGATAGTTTCACAGCAAAGAAAGATCCGTAGTACTGGAGATGAAATAATGTATTGTTTGCACACACAGAGTATACAAATAAATGTTGTGTGTCAACAATTTGATTGTGGAGGCAGCAGTCACATCTCCATAGTTTGGCTGAAGTAGGCCAGGGACTGATTTTATGGTTAAGAATAGCCGTACTGTGTCAAACCAAAGTTCCAGCTAGCACAGTATCCTGTCTGCTGACAGTGGCCAATATCAGATGCCTCAGAGGGAGTGAACACAGCAGGTAATCATCACGTGATCCCTCTCCTGTCATCCATTTACAGACAAACAGAGGCTGAGAACACCATTCCTACCCATCCTGGCTAATAGCCATTGATGGACCTAATCTCCATGAATTTATCTAGCTCTTTTTTGAAGTCCTAGTTCTTCACAACATCCTCTGACAAGGAGTTCCACAGGTTTGTTTTAAACCTGCTACCTATTAATTTTCTTTGGTGACCCCTAGTTCTTATATTATGGGAACAAGTAAATAACTTTTCTTTATTCACTTTTTCCATGCTAGTCATGATTTCATAGACCTCTATCGTATCACCCCTTAGCCTCATTTTTTCTAAGCTGAAAAGTCCAAGTCTTTTTAATCTTTCTTCATATGGGACCTGTTCCAAACCCCTAATCATTTTTGTTGCCCTTCTCTGAATCTTTTCCAATGCCAATATATCTTTTTTGAGATGAGGTATCCACATCTGTACACAGAATTCAAGATTTGGGCATACCATGGTGTAGCGGGGTTCCCGCTCCACCACAGCGCCCCTGCCGTCTGTTCAGGGAATTATATCTGCCGGCAGGTGGCGCGGTCTTTTCAGGACACTGCCCTCCGGCAATGTCCACAATAGCCTGAGCTTTTCCCCCCTTCCGGGGGGAGGGGACAGTTAGTTGTAGGTCGGCAGGCCTTTAGGAGGCGGTTCCTCCGCCCTGGTACAATGGGTGGCTAGTCCGCCCTATGGCCCTACCGTGCGTTAACATAGTCCGAGTCTATGAGTCTCTCCGGCCTTATCTCAGGTCGGGATGAGAGACAATAGTTCAGGGGCCCGGCCTGGCTTCAGGCCCGGGCCATGGGGGAAGAAGTTATATTCAAGTCTCTTAACTCAGCTAGGGCAGGGCAACAGTCCTAGTCCTGGCCCTTTAAAAGGTCCAGTCCGGATTCTGGCCGGGTACCAAAACCACCATACAGAGGTCCAGGCCCTCGAGCAGGGCAGGGCGGCAAACCACAGTAAGCTGAGCCGGCCCTACCTCAGGGCAGGGCAGCAAATGGTGGCCAGGCCCTGACTCAAGGCTTGGCCGCAAACAAACACACAGGTTTGTAGAAGCTCCTAGTTCCAGAGCTGGGCAGGTAGTGCACCTGCAGCAGTGGCAAGGGGGAAACTGCCACCTGGTTAGTGGGTGGCAGGGGGGGGCGCAGGCCCACCCACTCCACTGCGCCCCGGCCCAGGGGCCCTGGATGCAGCAGTTCAGCTGCTACGGGCTCAGCAGGGGCTCCAGCCCGCAACTTGCTGGCCTAGGGCTGTTCTCAGCCCATGCTACCCCCTGGGCCACTTTTGTCTCCCCCTTTGGTGGTACCTGTACCTCCAGCAGGTCTGTCAGGGAGTTGAAGCGCTGTCGTCCCCGCAGTGTCCGGTCGGCCCAATCCAGGGGGTCAAGGGGTTGGAACTCTGCAGTGTCCCGCGGGCTCGACTGGCCCCGGCGTTCCAGTACCCATCGGGGTTCCAGCTGGTCCGGCAGCTCGGGCCAGTCCTCTGGGTCCACGGGAGGTTCGGCTGGCTGGCTTGGCCAGGCCTCCGTAGCCCTGGCAGGGAAGCCTTGGCTGGCCTCCGGGGAGGCCGCTGAGGGCTGTCTAGGCCCGGTCTTAGCCTCCCCGGGCAGGAGCTCTGGATAGGCCTCCGTCTCCCTCAGAGGCTGGGCCCTGACTGAGCTCCCTGGCGGCCCTCTTATACTCCTAGCCCCTCCCTTTGACTTCCGGTCAGGTGAGGGGGCAGGGCTAGACTGGGCCCAAAATGGCTCCCTGAGGGGTTTCTCTGCCTCCGGCTCAGTGGGTGGCCATTCTACCCCACTACACATGGTTTAATATAGAGCCAAAAAGATATTCTCTAAGGGTATGTCTACACTACCCTCCTAGTTCGAACTAGGAGGGTAATGTAGGCATACCGCACTTGCAAATGAAGCCCGGGATTTGAATTTCCCGGGCTTCCTTTGCATAAGCGGGGAGCCGCCATTTTTAAAACCCCGCTGGTTCGAACCCCGTGCAGCGCGGCTACACGGGGCACGAACTAGGTAGTTCGAACTAGGCTTCCTAGTTCGAACTACCGTTACTCCTCATTAGACATACCCTAACTTATTCACTAACCCTTTTTCAATGATTCCCAACATTCTGTTTGCTTTTTTGACTTCTACTGCACACTGAGTGGATGTTTTCAGAGAACTATCCACAATGACTCCCAAGATCTTGCTCTTGAGTAGTTGAAGCTAAACTAGTTTCCATCATATTGTATGGATAGTTGGGATTATTTTTTCCAATTTGCATTACTTTACATTTATCAACATTAAATTTCATTTGACATTTTGTTGCCCAATCGCTTTGGTGAGATCTTTTTGAAGCTCTTCACAATCTGCTTTGGTCTTAACTATCTTGAGCAGTTTAGTATCAGAAGTGTACAATCTAAATTGTTTAGATGGCAAGGATTCAAAAGGGATATGGTTTTCCCAATTTTAAAATATTCTCCTGAATTTGTGAATGTTTTTATATTTGTGTAGTTATGCATATTAGACATTTGTCATCCGGCGTATTTGGCACAAATATACTTTTACAATCGTCAATCCAGATTCTGCAAAATAAAGTTTTCACTTAAATATTTCTGGTGCTTACAGTTGCAAAGATAACCTTCTAAATGTGAATTGATGTAGCACCAGCTTTGACAAAGCACCGGGTCTGAGGAAGAATGGAATTGATTGCAGCATTTTGGCACCTAAAACTTCAGATGAGAAATGGGCTATGTTATCAGACATATAGGAAGATCTTACAATCAGACAATCACCATAGTGCAAGTAGGGGTTTTCATTGCAAATACCTGTGACAAATTAAATATTGAACACCGGGGCAGAGTCAAATCAATACGAACATTTAACACCAAATAAAAGCACAGGGACTACTGAACTGATTGTGTTATTAATTTCTGTTTTACATTCAGCAAAGCACACTATTTTTAAAAGTTAATTCGAAGCTGAGGCAGAATTTCCAGCCTGTTGCACTGAAATGCCACTAAGTGCAACAAAAGATTCTTCTTACCACAGTATTTTGATCCAGATGGGCTTTGTTTGTGCATTCTTTACATGTGGATTGCCTGTAGAATGTGAATGATTCTATAGAAGAACCCAATCTGCCAACATTGTAAGTTCATGAAGGGCTGTCCCTTGGCAATTGTTGGCTGTAGTTCAGTGCAATGAGTCAGCATGCTCTTTGCTGGTAATCACACTTGCCGCTGAACAGGGTTGGGGGCTGCCTTTGGGATGGAGCAGCTCTTCTCTTTTCCAATATTGGATGGTTTTCCAAGGATTCTGTTACTAAATTATCCCATTTAGAATATAAGATAAGAATGTAATTTAAACTTAAAACCCAGTATTGGAGAAAGGGTGCTCCCCTTTGTATGTCTGAATCTAGGCATTTTTTCCTTATTTTTTTCTAACATTGCTACCCCCAGTGCAGTGGTAGGAGTTTTAGTGTAACAAGGCACCAGCATTTTATCCTCTGTGCTATCTAACCCTACTCAGAGCAGATGGCACAGAGGTGAAAATGACAGCAACTGCCTGTGCTGCGGTTATAGTAGAGTTACTACCATGGGGTCAGTCCCACCAACGGGCTAGGAAAAAAGGGGGAATTCAAAAGGCACTGCAGCCCCTGGCTGTTGCTGCCATTCCTTGAGGAGCAGCAGTGGCCAGAGCCCCGGTCTCTTTTGAATCGCTGCCAGAACCCTGCATCATGCACATTGGGCAGCTCTGAGGGCTGGCTGGGAGGGGCACAGCACACCGTGGGCACTGCTGAGGGACAGCTGCCCCCAGCCCTATCCTTTCTGCCCAAGGCTCCACCCCACATCTTGCTCAGGAGCTCAGCAAGTCTGTTGCTCACACACACACAAACACACACACACACACACGGGGTGGAAAGTATTTTTGGGGAAAAGTCTACATTTAGCTAAAGATAGATTCCACTCTATAGTGAGAGCGGTTCAGTGGTGAATCCGAAGCCATCAGTAGAATACATGCTGAGCCTCACACAGGTGACAGCTGGTAATCGTAGGGTGGCTGTACTTTGAGAACCTGAAGAAGGAGGGGTTAAAGGAAGCAAACGTTTGAAATTGGCTAACCTCCCTTGCCTTTTTTATGTTGCACAATCAGCACATTATCTTAAATAACAAGCTGAGTTCCCTTTCAGAAAAGAGCCTGTCCTTCTGATCTCTTACTCACATGTGGGAGTCCAGCTGGACTCAGCCGCACTGTTTGAGATTGAAATTGCTAACGTTTGAGTTACCATGGGATAGAATTTAAAATAAAACTTTGTAACTTTGGTGCTTCCCAAAAGTGATTCTCTTGATCTCCAAGAGGAATCAGCTGTTCACACTGCCACCTCCAACTGATCATTTGGGCGGGGTTGTGGTTTTACAGAGTTGCTTGCAGGGCCGGCCTTGTGGATGGGCAGTGTGGGCAAATGCCCAGGATGCTGTGGTCAGGAGAGCACTGTGATCTAGTGGCAAGGAGAGAGGTGGGCCGGAGGTGCAATGCTGCAGAAGAGAGCTCCGGACAATGTTGAGTGGACAGAGGCATGCTGCACCAAGAGTCATGGGGAGTGATGAGCCTAGGGAGGCAGTGAGGGCTAGAGGAAATGGGTGGGGAGCCTAGGGGAGGGTGTAGGGTCCGGCAGTTATGGGGAGATGGACAGGGAGGCAACGGGGGGCATGAACAATGGGCAGATGCAGGGGAAATTATAAGGATCCAGTGGGAGCTAGGAGCAATGGGGGATGGATGAGGAGTTCTGGGGTAGGTAGCAGGGAACAGGAGTGATGAAGGGATACTTGGGGAGTCCAGGGAGGCAGCCAGGGCTGAAACTTATGGGAGGAGCTGAGGGCAGGAGCAGGGATCAGAGGAGTTGGGAGGAAAGCCCAGGGAGTCAGCAAGAGCCAGGGGCAATGTGGAGGTTGGATAGGGAGGCAACAGGGGCCACAGACACCAAAATACAGTCTCATCCAGGGCACCATTTTCCCTACAGTTGGCCCTGGTTGCTTGCCGTTTCAGGAAGTGGTGCTACATTCATACAGAATGCATGGGACTGATGTAGTTGTTCTGAATCAAACAGAGAGATGTCCATTTTTTTAACCAAAATGTTAACGATTGTTCTCACACAATAAAGCAATTGTGTTAGGCAGAAAAGAGAACTCTGATACAACTGATAATTCCTTAGTAAAAACAGGTGGAAATAAATGCATACTGCAGAAAGAGCTGTTTGCTTCCCCACTCTTAAATAGGTATTTTGAATAGGTTAGAATAAAGGCCTAATTTTTTTTGCAATGCACATACCTAAGTGTAAATGCACTGTTACAGACTAACTCAGCTACCCCTCTGAAGCTCTTAAATCCCCAGTTTATGCAGGCATGTGAGGGTTGTAGTGGTGCATACCTATTTGTACGGATTCATGCATAGATTGGATGTACACATATTTTTGAAATTTTGGCTCAAAATGTCATTAGGTAATTTCTTAAATCTTCTGATCATCTGGGGTAAAATTGACAGTGTCTTCCCTATTCTTCTTCCCAATAGTTTAACAAATGAACTCCACATGTCTTCCTCCTGCATCATACTCAAGCGCCCTATCAGTTATCTGAATACTTCTTCAAGAAAGAAATATATGACATTTTAAACAGCTCAGAATATATCATTCAAAAGTAATCATTAGCAAACACTATTTAGCTCATGGCAACTTGCAAACACTGCATAGTTTAAATTAATAGCAACAAGAATGGGAAATGTAATCATTTATTATTCCTGAGAACCTATTTTGTGCACTTTTTATGCCTTGAAACTGTTTTCTAATCTTATTATTTAAAAAATAATGATCCAGTCTTATTATTTTCCTTCCCCCTCCCCACCTCTGCCTAAACCTATCAAGCCTTAAATATGTTGGTTTCAAAATGGCCTGAGCAAAAACTCATTAGAATTATATGCTCCATCTGTTTTTCTCATTGGAAGCTTTTTAAAATGCTGCTTCAAATAAATCAAAGATAACTGTGTGAAATTCTCAAGTAACATGTTGTTGTTGTTGTTGGTTTGAGTTTTCTTTTTTAATTTTGTTTCTGTTGTTTTTTGTTTTCTTGCTTTCTTTACACTTTGCAGTTAAAAAGTGCCAAGGAGTTAGCCGAGATCAACGACCATGACGAATCTCAGGCAAATGTAGGTACAGCTATATATACAAGTTTGCTATTTACGTTTCCATTTTTACGGGTCTGAGGCTCAGGTTTAAAATACCTACTTTTCCTGAAGCTACGAATTCAAATCCCAGCAAGGGGATTTGTTTCATTTCAAGGTAGATAACCTAAGTTCCATACAATTTACTTTGTGGGGTTATTTGGATGAAGTGTTAGCAGCTAAGGTCTTGCCTGCTCTCTATGGATGTTAAATGTATCATAGCAATTTTTGTAAGAAGATTTTGGCCTTAGTATCCTGGTGCTCAGTGATCTTCTCTCCCTCCCTTCTCCAAACCTTTTTCCTCACAAGCTTCCAGCGTTAGTCTCCCTAAAGGCATCCAATCCTGGACTTCGTCCTGAACCAGTCCCAGCCTCCCCACTTGAGTTACCAGTTCCAGTCCCTATTTTCAGTCAGTCCCCCCAAACACACAACTCCCAGACACAATTTCTTACTGCCCAGTTTCAGTCTCACCAGGTTCCTTGCTCCCCAGTATACTCCTTTTCCTTCATCCTGATCAGATGTTTGCTACCGCGGTATTTGAGTCAGCTGGCTTCCTCTGCCCCACTGCCTGTGTGCCAGCAGGGGGATTCCTGAGATATCAAGAGGAACGCACTCCTGGCTCTCCCATTCTACAATTGAAAGGTGGCTGTATTCCAATGGTGTAGTAAGTGACTTGTGTATAGGTAGAATATGGAAATAATTCTTTAGCACTAAATGCACCATATAAATGGTATTCATTTATTAAAATACCACCTGGTAATAAGTTCCTTCAAAGTATTCTGTCAGGTCATATTTTATAAAACCCAAGATCAATAAGAATGCTTCCAGTGTCTCTCTTCTCTTCCAGCAAAAACAGCTTTAGAAAATAGCAAAACATGTAAAAGAAAGGTCCAATACCTTGCCTATAATTAATATTTTGCACCAGTTTGCTTTTGTGTAAAAATCTGAAAATGAAATGCATAGATTTTTGAAACACGTGAAACTGAACATCTTTGTCCTTGCTGAGAGAAATACTTACAGAATAAATACTGAAAAGTGAGTTCTTTTTTAATCATTTTTGTGTTAATAATCTAAAGCATTATCAAGAGGACAGATAGGAAATCTGTTTGGTTTTTAGATATCACATTAAAGTTGAGTAAATAACATTTAGTAAATAGTTAAATAAGGAAGTGTTTTTAATGCTCTTTGAACCTTCTTCACTGTGGTCTGATTCTGCAGCAAAGACAATGGGCACTCTGAGAATCCAGCATTGCACATAAACCATTAAGTATTGCTCAACTGTGCCAACAAAGCAGAAATTCCTGTCTGTGCACAGCATCTGTGCAGCCTGGAAACATTTTGCTTTTGTGTGTAAGAACGACATTAGCTTGCTAACAATCTTGAAATTGTCACTTCTGTTGCCCTGAACACTGCTGCCTTCACACGAGCGAGGGACAAAAAAATTATCTGGTGGAACAGTATTCTGATGGAAACTGATTTGACAAAATCAGAATGTTTTACAGGAACATATATATTTAGCTGAAATATTCAAAATGTTTCATGTCAGCTTATGTATAATGTAGTCAAAATGTTATGACTTTTACTTTAATTATAATACAAGTGGAAACTCGCTAATCCAGCACTCTCTGGTCCAGCAACAGCTGTGGTCTGGCATGATTTTAGTTAGCTGGATGTCCATTTATTGTGTGTGGCCAAATTTCCCACAGTCTGATAAAAGTTTGTTTATAGCCACCAGTCCTGGCTTTCGGTGTTCTGTGCTGTTATTTAGCTCTAATTTACCCCTAAATGTCTTCTAAGAACCCAGTACATAGTGGAAGTGTTGGTAATCTTTCTAGACAATATTGATTTCCTATGGTTCCGCAAATTCTCTGGTTCAGCATCGGACAGGTCCTTAGAGTGTTGGACTAGAGATGTTCAACCTGCATAACCAAAGTCAAATTGATAAAGTCAAAATAAAAACTTTCAATTAGGTTTGTTACTAGGGAAGCCAGTTCCCATGCACCTCCTAGTGGCCTGGGCTTCCTCTCCAGCATGATGCCTCCTCTTCAGGGCTTCTTAATAAACTCCATGCATACCTTTGGTCCAACATCATCATCCCTTCTCCCAGGATCTAACACTGACATAAAACTGAGCTCAGAATTCTGTTGTCAGACTTCTTTCCTCTTCCATTTTGAATGAATTCAGTTCTTTGCAGCTCTTCCTTGCTTTGCCAAGCCATTCTCAGCACCACCTGCTTGGAGATTTGATCTCCTTCCCTGGAATCTATTCTGTCATCAACTCTATCACTCTGGCTTCCAAGCTCAAACCTTCCACTTGGTCAAGGATGGTCTCTGAAAGGAGCCTCCTGTCGTCTGCAATCTGCCACAGCTTCCACTCTCTGTCTCCTCTTCCCCTCTGGCTCTTTATCAGGGCCAGCTGCCCTCTATCTGGCCCTATCCACAGTTAGCTAATGGGGCCAGATCTACACTAGCAGATAAGTTTAAATTAAGATACACAACTCCAGCTACATTGATTGTATAGCTGGAGTCAACATACCTGAATTCAAACTTTGATGCCATCCCCACACCAGGAGGTCGACAGGAGAAATGCTCCCATTGACTTCCCTTACTCCTCCTGATGAGTTGGAGTACCATCTGGTGTCATTGGGAGCAACTCAGCATTTAATTTAGAGGGTCTGTATTAGATCCACTAAATTGAATACAGAAGATCAACCTCCAGAGCATCAATCCATGGATAACTATAGATGTGGCCTAAGATGCGGATGGGCTGGACCTCTTCTTTCTTATAGGACCCAAGACAGCCACATGGACAAGGCCATTTCAGAATTTTTATTTTGAAATTTTGACTTTTTTTCTGATTTGGGATGAAAGGATGTTTCAAAATGGCAGCATTCTCCTCAAGAGGGAAATTCCATTTTCCTGACAGATCTGCTTCTCTCCCTCTGCTTGATGCCCATGGGCACTTGTAATGGATAGGCACTGATGCATAAAGAGGTGCATTGTAAATATTTAAATACAAATGGTCTCCCTCTTGAAGTTGGATCTATATGAACACAAAGGTCCTCTTGTGTGCAGAATCAGCCCCTAAGGAAACAAGTCAATATCATTCATAAGATAATAGTGGAGAAGGGAACTAGATAGCTGCACTTGTCAATCCACAAATTCAGTCATGGGTTGGAAAATTGCCCCACTATAGAATAAGGGAGAGATTCAGGAACCCAAGTATAAGTAGTAATAGAGAAATTTATTTTGATACATAATAGTGAAAGAGTGAGAGTTTGTTTCCTGCAGAAATTGACAAAGTTGATGGATGACAATTGAGAGCCCTTTAAAGAGTGCAGTATAACTTAGCTTCCGATTTTAGATTTTTAACTAATAAACACTGAGAAAACACCTCAGGTAAAAATAAATAAATAAAATTAAATCAGTTTTTATTCAACAAACAGCAGAAAAACCCTGGAAATGGTTATTTGTACCTCAGGGCTTGTTTATTTGAAGCAGTAATGCAGACTATGAGGGTGTGATTTCTAAAGCGCACTAAAGTGTTGCACATTAATTGATTGCGGTAGACCTGCTCATGCACATTAATCATGTGTGTGTTTTAATGTAGTACTATTTGAAAGAGAAAGATTATTCATTACAGTATTTGTAACTAATGAAAATGCTATATATAAATTACTTGTTATCAGCTATATATTTAGGGGAGTTTGTCTGGGAGTGAGTCTGTCTGTTCAAGAATTCCTAAAAAGAGCTCTTCCTAAACAGTAAGAGCTAGAACCACCAAATTAGGTAGAAAGCTTCCTGTTATCATAGCTTAAAGCGTGGGTTCCCAAACTTTTTGACACGGGGACCAGTAAATCCATTCACGAACTTTAGGAGGACCAGTAACATTCATTTGCATGTTTGCATATTCATTAATCAAATGATGAATATTCAAATAAGTTGTTTCTGGTCCTCCCAAAGCCCCCAGTGCCAGTTTTAGCAAAGCTTTTGATATGGTCACCCAGAATATTCTTGCCATCAAGTTAAAGAATATGGATTGGATAAATGGACTGTAAGACAGACAGAAAGCTGATTAGACCAGAGTTTCCCAAACTTTTTACTTTAGTTGGAACCCTTTTTTTTCAGTACTGTTTTTTGCAGCCCAAAAATATAAACACATAAAAAACAAACTGAGAAAATACCAGACATATAACATGTCTGGTATTTTCTCATTAGGTACGTTTTATTATTACTAGACGTATCAGTTTGTAGTTTCGAACTGCCTGGCTGGTAAATGTGCTCAGGCTGCATGAGTGTGTCTACCAGCCAGCCAGTTCGCAACTACTCGAGAGGGTCGGGGGGGAGGGCACAATAGAATCCCTAGGCCGGACTCACTCGTGCTTTGTGGGGAGGGGGGGCAGCGCCCTGAGATCTACATATGGCCGGGTCAGTCCTGCTCCCTCCCCCCCCCCACTGCGCCTTTGGCCAGCCCCACTTCCCCCAATCCCCTCCCGGACATCCAGTTCTCCCCCGCTTCTCCTCCCAATTTCCATTGGCCAGCCCCGCTGCCCGCGTCCAGCCTTGCTTTCGGCTGCTGCTTCTCTCTCCCCCTTCCCCCCATATTCTCCGGCCAGCTCCCTACCCCCGACCTCATGCCCCCCAGCAGCCCTGCTTCCGCCAGCCCCCCCCCAATCTTTCCCGGCCAGCTCCAACGCCCCAGGCAAGCCCTGCTTCCGGCAGCCACTTCTCCCCTACTCCTCCTCCCAATCTCCCGGCCAGCCCCCTGCCCACTGGCCAGCTCTGCTTCCGCTGACTGTCCCGCCGCCCCAAATCTCCAACGCCCGCCCCGATTCCCCTGTCCAGTGCTGCTTCCAGTGGCCGGCTCTTCCCTCCGCCTCCTCCTTCCCCTCCCCCTCCTCCACCCACTTCATGAGGGAGCGAGGTAAAAGTGCACAGTTTGCTACATTCCTGGATGGGGAGCACAAGGGACAGACAAGCCTGGACCTGTCCCAGCCATGAGACATGCATCTCTCCCCCAGCTCTGCCTGCTGGAGCTGTAGTGTCCCTGTAGAATCACTTTTCACCTGGCCCAAAGTTTCTGTGGCGTGAGAGGACTGGGGTAGCTCTCTCTCCCCAGGACATCCTGCATCTGAACCCCTCATCCCCAGCCCCACCCCAGAGCAATTATTTAAATGAAGAAAAACAAAAGTGAATTGAGTTAAGGACCCGAACAATGTTAGGTAAATCTTCTAGTATTATATACAAAGAGGAAAGTCCTTGAACAACCCAATTTTTGACATCTATGTAGAACTCAAAAACTGCTAAAAATAAACTGTTCACAATGAAATTAATAAAATCCCCAAACCAGAAGCCTTACATATTAATGTTGTTTACACAGAATATTTAATACTAATTTGCTTCTCCTTGCAAAATGCATCCAAATCTTCATTACCAATAGAGTTCATGGTTCCTGCCCTTGGCCAGTATCTAAATCTGGAATGATCAAAGAGGAAAAAATGTGGTGGTTCCTACGTGGTTATTTGTGGACTGTCATGTGTATAATAGGATTAGTACATATTTCATACAGTTGACAAGTTGAATTTAGCAAATGAAATACCCTGACATTCAAGACCAGATTCAAAAGTGTTTGCAAATGTCTATCTGCGTTCCAAACAGCATATATGACCTTTCACCCTACATCACAATTTGGCCTACTTCTATCTTGTGATATTAAAGACCACATTTTAAAAAAAGACAGTGGCAAATTTCATAAAGATTGTTGCATGTTTATTACAATACTGTACTCCAAGAATGTCTTCTCTGTATTGCCATTACAATTTTTAAAAATAATTCTTTGTCCTAAGAAACCTTTACCACTGGAGACATTGACCATGATATCATAGTATTTTATGTTATTTTATTGTTTCATGACACAGAACATTGAAACATTTTTGGTAGCCAAAAAGCATTTAGACAAGATGCTTTGTATATACATGGCCATATTCTGGAACAGGCTGCACGTGTATAGGTGGTTGGAACATAGTACCAGTTGTGAAATGGAAATACATTGCTGATTAAATGTGCCCAATTCTGGACAAAATTGAAAGATCTTGGGGAAAGGAGAATCTTGTTTTTGACAGGAGCATTACACAGCTTCTTAAAAGCCTAGGGCAAGGGTTACGTTCCACCCACTGCTACTGCAGCTCACAAGCAAAGTTAAAAAGAAAGAACAGATTTCTGTGCACGTCAGCTGCATCAATTATTCCAGGGACAGGACTCTGCAGGCAGTCATGAGGCCATTTCATGAATGGCTTGTCAGGTACATGTGGTCATATTTGTTACATCTGGTCACATTTCACATGATTTGAAGTGGTTTTTAATCCATTGAAAGTGCCATTCTTGCTTGTGGTGCATTCTATAGCAAGAAAACCCTGACATAAGGTGCATGTTTTGCCTGGAGCAAAAATCCTGGCCGTGAGGCAGACTTGAGTTTAATAATAACCTTAGCACTCAGATTGTCTGGGCTGACAAAAGTGCTCTCACCTAAAACTCATTATTGGGGACTTAAGTGGCATTGTTCATTGTTCTTAATGATGGAGAATCTACAGGGCAATTTGTTAATGCCCCAACATCCTTGGACATAGTGACATATAATTCAGATCACCCTCTTATTTGAAGAGAAACCCATAGGTCAATGTACAACTATAATTTCAGATTTCATCCATTGTCCGAGGAATGTTCCTCATGCCCCATGACCAGACTAGCGCTATCTTGAAAAAAAATGCTCTTTCCAAAATGGGACGGAGGGGTTGCTCAGTGGTTGACCAAGAGAAAGCACAAAACACATACTGTGTGATTCGAAGCATAAATGTTCAGTGTTTACTCTTCAATCACTTCTGGTTTGCTGTAGTCTCTTGCTGTGCAAAACGTGTGCTGGGTTTTGATCAGAGTCATTCTGTGCACTGCAAAACTCAGCATATGATTCTGGATTCCAATGCAATGACTCACTCTTCCTGGGGCAGTCCATTAAATGACATTGGGAAACTGAGGCATCAGTCCTATTCAGACACCCACTGTGAGCCTGATGAGAGTGAAAGCATTTTTGAATGTCCACAACGTACTTTAGGGATTCTGGCCTCACTGAAGTCAATGGCAAAACTCCTTGATGTATGGGAAAGTCTAGCACTTACAGCCCAAGTAACAGGCTCAGTGAAGAAGTGTCCTGCCCCACCCCTGAGACTGGGCTGTATAAATGGGAAAAAGAAGCTGAACAAGAGAGAAGGGGCCAGATGCCACACTGGCAGCTATGGGTTGCATATCCCTCAGCTCTGGGGGATTAGCTTGAGCTGAGTCGCAGAGGCTTTGTTTTCTGGCTATAAATTTAGTTGCTCTGATTCAAGGCACTTGAACTTTGTTAAGTGCTCCTGCCCTGACTTGACACCTATGGGAAATAGAGAAAGCCTGTCTGCCTCATAGAGCAATAAGAAAACTGGAAACTCTGCTGGCCAAGGTTGGTTTGGAAGCCTCTTTAAAGGGGACTTTGGATGGTTTTGGTTAGTTTGGTTTCGGCTCCTGTTCTATGATCCTGTACACTTCCATTGACCTCAGTTCGGCAAGAATTTCACTCAAGGATTCTGTTAATGTTACTGCTTTCTAAACAAAGTTCAAACAGAATGCTAAACATGGACATCTCAGAAGGTTAGAGTGATTACACCTGAAGATTTCTATCCTCTATTTCAATAGTCATTTCCTCAACAAATAGCAAGGGCTAGTTTATCATGCTTTCTCTGCATCTTTGATAAGCATAAACCATAAACTTGGACACAATAGTCTGTTGTTTTCTCTTCATACAGAGAACCAATGGAATTAAGAAGATATGCATTTTTCCCTTTGGATGCTTGCAGCCATTATTGGGAGAGTTTTCAGTCTGATGAACCTTCTTTCATTGATTCCTTCAGATCTTCCTTTATTTTTGTCCCACTTTTTCTGCATTTGCAGCATTAGTAGTTTATACCCATCCTGAGGAATACACCAGGGTGAAGTATTTCAGCCATTTTGCTAAATTACTCATTTAGTGCTACATTCAAGGTAATGTTATCTCTTATCAAGTTTAAGTCTTGGCCTTTAGCATGTTTTCATGAGGTATCAAGTTTAAATCTTCTCCTTTAACGAGTTTTCATGAGGGCAATCACTGGATGATCCTTACAGTTTTTGGGGTAGCAAAGACAGAGTTCCGAAGTGAAGTTGATCTTCAAGATCAATTGGAATAAGAACATAAGAATGGCCAAACTGGATCAGACCAAAGGTCCATCTAGCCCAGTATCCTGTCTTCTAACAGTGGCCAATGCCAGATGCCCCAGAGGGAATGGACACAGCAGGTAATCATCACATGATCCCTCTCCTAGCATCTGCAAATTTTGCTACCTCACTGTTTACCCCTTTCTCCAGATCATTTATAAATAGGTTGAATAGGATTGGTCCCAGGACAGACACTTGGGGAACACCACTAGTTACCTCTCTCCATTCTGAAAACTTACCATTTATTTCTACCCTTTGTTTCCTGTCTTTTAACCAGTTATCAATCCATAAAAGGACCTTCCCTCTTATCCCATGACAATTTACTTTACTTAAGAGCCTTTGGTGAGGGACCTTCTCAAAGGCTTTCTGGAAGTCTAAGTATACTATATCAACTGGATCCCCCTTGTCCACGTGTTTGTTGATCCCATCAAAGAGCTCTAGTAGATTAGAGTTCCCTTTACAGGAACCATGTTGACTTTCCTCCAACAAATTATGTCCATCTAGGTGTCTGACAATTTTATTGTTTACTATGGTTTCCACTAATTTGCCCAGTAATGACATTAGACTTACCAATCTGTAATTGCCAGCATCACCTCTAGAGCCCTTTTTAAATCTTGGTGTCATGTTATCTATCTTCCAGTCATTAGGTACAGAAGCTGATTTAAAGGATAGGTTGCAAACCACAGTTACTAGTTCCATCATTTCCCATTTGAGTTCTTTCAGAACTCTTGGGTGAATGCCAGCTGATCCTGGTGGCTAGTTACTGTTAAGTTTATCAATTTGTTCCAAAACCTCCTCTAATGACACCTCAATCTGGGACAATACCTTAGATTTGTCATCAAAAAAGAATTCTCAGGTTTAGGAATCTCCCTAACATCCTCAGCCCTGGAGACTGAAGCAAAGAATTAATTTAGTTTCTCTGCAATGACTTTATGGTCTTTGAGCACTTCTTTAGCATCTTGATTGTCCAAGGACCCCACTGGTTGTTTAGCAGGCTTCCTGCTTCTGATGTACTTAAAAAACATACTGTTATTACTTTTTGAGTTTTTGGCTAGCTGTTCTTCAGGTGTCTCAACAAGTACATATTACAACATCTGTATTTCAGGAATCATGAGAGCAACAAAATCATTTCTTGGTAGGATCTTCAGACTCAATATTCTACTTTTCCATTTCAATAGAAAAAGTTACTTTCATCGACACATTTGATGTGGAAGAATGCAAACATTTGGATTTTTCTGAAATTTTAAGATGAACACAAATGCTATCTTACAACTTAATTGACAAAGTATACATTTTACTGTAGAAGAACAGTATGTTTTCTTTTCTCTGTGCCATTGAATCACTTATTTCCTACCATTTCCTTTAACTTTAGTGTTGTGGAGTAGATAATAATATTATGACTGGTCATCTGTTTGCAGTATTAATCAGCAGCTGTCATATTTATGCCAGTTAGAACAGCAAACAGTTACCCAGTGAATTCAATACTGTGAACACTAAAGAATAATATGAGCTCACTGGCTTTGTACAGATTAGAACCATGTTCACCTTCCAGAAGTTTCTAGATTCTAGAAAATGAAGTACGCTCACAGTTCACAGCTCCCCCCTCCTGCTGATTATGTACATTAGAGGAGAGTGGTACATATATGAGGCAGTTCATTATATTGAAGTGTTTAAACTTGCGTCCTTACAGAATCACAGACTCTGTGTTTGAGCTTCAGAGCCTCTGCAGAGATCCAGCCTTCAGGAAAGTGTAAGCTGAGGCATTGTCTAAAAGTGAATAAGTTCTCTGAAATGGCCTCAGGCTTTAGTGATAACCCATTTGTTAATATGGAACACCCAAATCATACCACTTCCTTTGTTCCTAACTGGAAGTGTCACAATGGCATACTGACTTAGCTTTTGACTGAGGAGGTTCACTTAACCTCAGCAAGAGAGGAGTGAATGTTCTGAAACACAGCGTTAAAACCCATTCATCCACCCACTCTTAGCAAAGCACAGAAGTTTCTGACTGGATTTTGTGAACTCGGCAGGGATACATTTATGCAATGCCCACTGCTAACAATAGCACCTGATGTTTAATAATACTTGACACTTTTGGTCAGCCTTTCTTCCTCCACTGCTGTAATAAACATACATACATGAATCACATCTCCCATGACTGAAAGAGAGCCACTTTTAATTATATATCTGTGCACCTGTGTGGATACCCTGCACTTTGCAGTCTAGTGCATTGCTGTCACTACACTGTTTGCCTTTTACATTATGTGGGCTTCCTAGCAACTGCACAAAGGATTATGGAGTATCTCTGCTTCTGCTGTAAGCCTAATAGTGCTGGCCGTGGGAGTGTTTACTAGACTGCACAGCCCTATGGAGAGAGTCAGGCTGCTTCCTCTGTTTTCTCACAATCTTAATGGAACAGGTAGTGAAAACTATTTAAGGTGGTGGGGGGAACCTGATTTGATTACTCATAGGAGGCTCTGGTTTGGGGTTGTTTATTTTAGCTAGGGTCCTGTATAACAATAGGAAAAATGGCTGAAATTTTTTGAAAAGCACACTAGAAGTGCCTCATAAATTCTTAGTGCCTACATTGGGGCTCCTATAAATGGCTCCTATAACCCTTTGGCCACAGGGTTTTCAAGTCTCAACACCTATCTAAGAGTGTCTCTTGAAATCCATTCACCCTGTCAGAATGGATAAGAGTTTTTATGTTTCCTTCTCATTAGCTCTTCACGGATACCTAATCAGACCATCTCACAAGCCCACAGATTCTATTTCTAGGGTAGAATTGCTTTATTTTATTTCAGTTTTTTTAACACTTTACTGTTCTAATGCGGGACACAAATTTTGAGAGCACGTTATTACATCCAGCTCCTGTATGTGAGTGCTATGAGGTGCTGAACATCTTTAAGCCACATTGATTTTAGTGAGAATCGAGGACAATCAATACCTTGCAGGAGGCAATCCCTGCTTTGCACTGTTCGCATAGCATATTGGAACTACCCGTATTGCATTCGGCTTGTAAAGTTTAATTTAAACATCAGTTTGTGCTATTCCAGCAGCACAATATGCAGAAAATGTACAATTTTATCAGGTGTAGGTCTAATCCTTTATTTGAAAAATGTGATGATAATTATTGCTATTATTTGTATATGATCTAAAGTGTGGTAGGCACTGGGCAGATGTGTGAGCTTTTACCATATCAAATTATCTTCAGACACCTTCAGGCTGCACGAAAAATAATATTTCCAAGAGTCATCAGGAATCTGCACCCTGATTAATACTTTGAGAATATAGGGAAATAACGCAAACCACCATGGATGCATCTTTAAAAGTAAATATCAAATGATTTTAATATTAGTTATCATATACTCATTGCATAGTGCATAGTCACATAAAATATTTGTCTTCATATACCATGGTACTGGGAACCATATAAAAAGATAGCTTAAATTTGACACCTATTTTAACATTAAATACTACGGGTTGGACCTCCCTTGTTCAGCACCCTTGGGACCTGACCTGTCCCGAATGAGGGGATTTGCCAGACCCCACATGGCCCATGCTGAACTCCTGCATCCTGCTAGGGCTCCTGCCCAGGACCACTACTGCTTGCTCAGCCTGCTTGGATGGAGCACCCTAGCTGCCGCTGCTGGATCCCGAACTCTGTGGTCAGGGCCAGAGCTCCACAACTGCAGCCAGATCCTGAGAGCTGGGGCTGGATCTCCTCAGCTATTGCTGAACCTGAGCTTCACAGATGGATCTCTGCAGCCATTGCCTGAGCTCTGCAGCCAGAGCTCTGCAGCCAGTTCTGGAGCTCTGCAGCTGCTGTCGACCCCTGCTACCTCCCAGCTATACAGAGCAGAATCCTCCACTGCACCCCCCGCCCCTCCACGACTTACTCCACACACACATGGGGCTCCCAGGTGAGTCACCGCCCCTCCCCGCCATGCTCCTGACTCAGAGCCTGACCTCCCAATACCTGGGTTCTGTGGTCAAGGAACATCCCTGGTCCTGCCAGACCACGGATGTTGCTGGACCAGAGAGTCCTGGTAAAAGGAGGCACAACCTGTAGTTGCCAAAACTTGCCAGGTGAAATTTGTAATAATAAATGTTTTTATACCAAAATATAAAAAAGTGTATTTCCAGCAATTGGACTGGAAAAATAGTAGGTGTCAAAAGCACTGTAATACAGTTAATCTCCACCCTGAAAAGCATTTCTATCATGGAGGATAAATCAAACAGGCTAATCTTAGATGCATAGACATGCATTTTATAGTGTCTCATTTGCAAGATCTTTGGTTGTTTTAATTTTTCTTCTTTGTTGTTGGTGTAGTGTAAATGCCAGTTAATTTTTCAAACAGAGATGTCAGATGTTTGTTAATACCAAAACACTTTTAAGTATACTTACATGGCATTATTTTCAGCATGAGGGTTGTTTAAAAAATAATTCTGTAGCAAAAGAACTCAGTGCTCAGTTCGGACAAAAGGCACCAAATATAGGTTAAATCCAAGGACACTAATTATTATGAAATAATTCATACATTTTCAAATGATAAAATTCTTAAATCACTTACTAACAGAAACGTTTATGAACCCGACTAGTAGCATAGTATGTGGTAATGAGCTAGCCCAACCCCATTAGCTGAATTTCAGAGGGTTAGGAATTGAGAGACACACTGTAGGACCAGGATTGAAACAAAGTGTTCTGATGGTGGGTGGTGCAGCTTGTCACTGGCCTGCTAAAGGTTGCATTCAGGTCAGGTAAATTTTTAGGTAGTGTGGTCTTGCCTCATTTCTTCAGATACCTTTGATATATCATATATTCTGTTAGCCTAAGCTGTCTGAGGTGCAAACTTCCATATCCCTAAAGCCATCTCACAGGGAAGAAACCATGCTGTTTCCAGACACATGTGGAGCTGACATGAAAGGCAGAGAGAGACTTCCCCATTCCAAATATATGGCAAGTATGCAAGATTGCCAACCTTCCAAGATTGTCCTGGAGTCTCCAGGAATTAAAAGATGTAATTAAAGATTATGTCATGTGATGAACCTCCAGATATAAGGCCACCCAAAAATGACAGCTTCCAATAGTGTGGACAGTTGTTCAAAGGCTAGGTATTTCATGGTGATGAATTTGTTCAGGTCAAATCTTTGGATTTGTCTACACAGGGCTTTTAAAGCAGATCAAACCAAGTTCAGTTTGAAAATGGTTCTGTAACTGCCACCACATTTGCCACAAGCTTTGGAGTCTAGTTGCCACGTGCATCAGGTTTGCTGTTCACTGAATTAGTGGGATCCATTGCTTGTGTGGATTCAGTTGCTGCACGCCATTTTTTTCTTTGTGTTTGCTCCCAATAGCTATCCCACAGTGCTTAGCAAATCAACCATTACTGACCTTTTCATTCACCTCTCCTGGTGTCACGTTCCCAGGACATCCTTCTCACCCCCCTTTAAAAACTAGTACAGATCCAGAATTTTCCCATTTTCTCCAGGATCTAAGTGTATCATCTTTCTTGCAATACAACCTTGATAGTACTCCAGAAGCTCTACATCATGCCTCATACAGCAGCTTGGAATTATGAATCTCCTGACCATCTGGGAAGAAGTGTTAATGCAGGAAGCTCTTATGGCCAACTACCAGAATATAGACTTGTTGGTGAATGTTTTCAAAAGGGGTCATGCCAGGGATGCTGACCATGCTGGATAAAGAGCAAACTGCTCAAGAATAAGTACATTGACATGAGGAATAATAGGAAATAATCCAGCTGGAAACATGGAATCTGCCCATTTTATGGTGAACTCTTCTATAGTATGACCCAACCAACCATGTAGTGCACCTGTTGGCCACATTCCTCCTCCACACTGAGAACAACCAGCAAGCCCTCCACCCCGCCACCTTCAGGTTGATCAGGAGAATACTGTAGAGGAGATTTCCCCCAAGAACCAGGACAGCATCCTTTGGGAACCCAGAAACCTAAAGTGTTCTTGCCAGCAAGTGAAAGAAGGCTGGGAGGAATGGACTATAAATTGGAGAGAAAGCTGACTAGATCATTGGGCTCAACAGCTAGTAATTAACTGCTTGATGTCTAGCTGGCAGCCAGTATCAAGCAGAATGCCCCAGGGGTTGGTCCTGGGGCTGGTTTTGTTCAACATCTTCATTAGTGATCTTCATTAGTGATCTGGATGGTGGAGTGGATTGCCCCCTCAGCAAGTTCATGGGTGTCACTAAGCGGGGGGGAGAGATAGATGTTCTGGGGGATAGGGATAGGGATAGGAATAGGGTCCATAGTGACATAGACAGATTGGAGGATTGTGCCAAATGAGATTCAAGAAGGACAACAGTCCTGCACTTAGGATAGAAGAATCCCATGAAGTGCTACAGTGTGGGAACCAATTGGCTTATTGGCAGTTCTGCAGAAAAGGATCTGGGGATTACAGTGGACAAAAAGCTGGATACGAGTCAACGGTGTGTTCCTGTTGTCAAGAAGGCTAACATCATATTGGGCTGCATTAGTGGAATCACTACCTGTAGATCGACGGAAGTGGTTTTTAAACTGGCTCCCCTCACAGACCGGCTTCTGCCTGGCACCCCCACGTTGCTGCTGGCCCCACCCTCAGAGACTATAGAATAGTCAACTAACCACTAAGAATTCATGTGATTAGTCAACTATTCTATTACCCATAATCTAACATCCCTCCTAGGAACCACAGCTCTCCTGCACCTCCCATGCGTGCACACTGTGAGCTGGGGTATTGGGCTCTGCTGACTCCAGCAGCTCTAGCAACGGCAAGCGGCTCTGCAGCCCCAGTTCTGTGGGGAAAAATGAAATTCTGCACAAATTCTGCACCGTGCAGTGGTGCACATTTCCCCCAGGAGTAAACTGGCTTCTGTCTCATGATAAAGCCATAACTAGCAACCGTTTTCACTACTGTGGCCCATCTGCCTACTTGCCTTTCCCCTTCCCTCAGCTGTCCTGTCCAGTGAATGCTTCCTCCTGCAACTCCATTCATCAAACCAAAATGGCAGCTGGTAGCATGGCACAACCTTTGTGCCACCTCCCCTGCCAAAGCACATTTGAACAGTGCTTAAGGGAAAGAAGTTTGGTCAGCATTCACAGTTACATGAGGTCTAAATGGACATTGCATGCCCAGTAAAGGTACAAAGGTGCACACAACTCTTTCCCCTGCTGAGGTTTAACTCCCTGTAACACACATTCTAGCTGACAGTCTTTGCAGGTCCCTCTCTGTTTTTCTCTGAACTTTCTCCATCCCTGTAGAGGAGATAAATCAGAACTTAATATTGAGTAGTTGCTCGAGTTTTGGTTGGCACGTTATAAGAAATAGTGACATGCCCACACCCCTGGTGTAGCTCACAAGCCCATCTATCTCCTGCACCCACTGCGGGGAAAAAGTCCTGGTTAATAATTAAGTGTATCTTGCTTTTCTACCCTTTTTCTTTTTGAGTAAGGCCATCTCAGTTTTTAGTCATCCACCTTAATGCAATGTCATCAAGAGTCGGGATGATTTAAAGGAGATGTACAGGAGATTATTATCTGACATTTTCTTTCCCGCACACACACACCTGCCCAGTAAGGCACAGCGGCAAATAGCACATGCACACCGCTTACCATCTCTGAGGTTCCCTGAAACTGGAAAGACCCTAAGAAGTGCATATGTATGCATCCTAGAAATAAATGCAATCATAGCCTGTATGGAATGTGAACAATGAGTGATTTTTCCTCCCATACTTCCATGGCATCTACAACAACCAAACCATCAAGAAAAAGGCCTTTCTCTGCAGCTGGGTGTCTCCTTAGCCTGAGGGGTGGAAAAGAAAGCCTCAGGACAAGAGGTTTGTAGAGCTTATGATAGAGTCCCAGGGGAAGACCTCAATGGTGGAGAAGCGCAGGCAGTGTGTGATGACCCTGCCAGAGAAGGAAATGAAGTTCTCTGAGGAGATGGTGGCAGTGGCCAAGGACAGTGTTGCAGAAGCCAAGGACAGCATCACCTTGGTAAGCTGGGACTCAGCCTGTTCATCAGCCCCTGGACCATAGTGGCTACTGGGACCACAAATAGTTTCCTCCCCTCTGCGCCATACAGCACTTGTGACAGAGACCATTCTCTTCTCAACTCCATCCTGAAGACCGGCTTCTGAAAACCCAGCACTTTTGACCTCTGCATTGCACCTGCAAATTCTGAGCTATGGCACTCAACCCCATACAAGAAGAGGCAGAGGAACAATATATATGTGCCTGTAACTTTAAGCTGCCACCATACGTTTTGCACTATTGACATTATTGCATTTTCATTTTGTTCTGTGCTGTTGCTTTGTTCAACGGTTTACTCTTTGTTAATCACTGTTTAGATTGTTCTGGTGAATGTATTTTCAAATAAAAAGCTACTTTTATTTATCCATTGGCTCAATTAAAACTTTATTTTTGACCTTGCTACTGTTGCTTCATAATAAAAACCTTTTAAAATCCATTTTGATCAATTATGACTCATCACTGCATGTAACACACATAATCCTTGCAGTGAAACTAAAATAATTCATGCAGCGTCACAAAAGCATAGAGGCAATGTAAACAATAGGACTGCTCACAGTTTGTCTCCCCTGCCATGCATTAAGCAGCTGGATGCAAAGTTACGCATGTTCAATTATGACACTCAAAATATGAACAATAAGCATCCCTGACAATATTCTCCCGAGTGTTAGCTTCATTTGTGGGATGCCTTGCTGGTTGCTCAAATCGCAGAGTTTGCTTCACTACCTCAGCCTCACTCCCATCATCAAAGGCTTTCCCCTTTGCTCTCACAAATATTGAGCAGGGCTCAGCACAAAGCTATAACGGTCAGGACACCGCTTGCAAATGATTCAGGGACAAAGTGCTGAGAGCTACAAGCTGTCCCAGCACTCTGATCACTTTAGCTCTGATTTGTTCCCTGTATAGAAGATTTGACTGAAGAATGAAATACTTAATTACCTAATCAGACTGGATCTGGAAACACTGTGGAGCTAACTGTCCTGTCAGCAGGGAAGGGCCATTTAAAAAACACAAGAAGGAAACACAGAGGCGAAAGGGGGAAAGCTAGCAGAGCTGAGGCAGAAGGGATTTCAAGAAGATGAGATCTCTCCCTGGGGAAAGGACTGATGACTGAAGAACATTATTAATATAACTGCTGTATGGGATTGTGACAGTGGTGGTCATATTAATATATGTCATTGAGCTCTTAACGAACAGGAAGCATACAACACTGTTTGTGTGGGACTGCAGAACAGGGAAGGAGCCTGCCTTGTTACAGATTCCATAAGCAGTAGAACCTGTGTTTCAAATTGCCAAACACATAGTTGACTGCCACTCCGCAGTGACTTAGACAATAGTTAAAATATTCATGCTCCCTGTCCCAAGTGGTCAGTGAATGGCTTCCTTCACCAGGGAAGCAGAAGATAAACTGAGTTTCCCAGAATAATCAGATCGGTCTCCACACCATTAACGTCCATAGTGGTCCTGGAGGCAAATGTCCATAATGGTCATGGAGGCAAACACTTTCTCCACTAATTTAAACAGAACTAAGTTCTGAATGATCCTTATATGATAGACCCTCTCAGACTACCCTGCATTTCTGTCTGCACACCTGCCGTAGTGGTTAGCTACTGCAGAGAAATACCCCTTTCTGTTTATAAATTATGCATTCTCATCAACATCATCGTCTTTCACGCCCACTGGCATATAGGGCAGCAACAAGAATTCTTTGTTGCTGTTTCCATAACAAAAGCTTTTTCTAGGTCAGGGTTGTTAGCCCTGAGCCAAACCCCCAATCCTGGAAGACCAGTGTACATGCTTAGTCTGGCTACTCTCCCCTTGACCTTTCTGGCTTGGTGGAACCTATCAGGAGCACTAAGCTCCTGCCGGCATAGCTCCTGAGATCATAAGAACATGCAAGTTGCCCCGCCTTGACAAGTCGCATGCACAAGGGGCAGATGCATTCTGCAGTGGGGTAATTATAGGCACAACATTGGTTTCATCAGCTGCCCTAATTCAGTTGAAAACCCCCTGAGTGCAAAGCCATCAATAATCTCCTGAGCATTATAATGCTGACGAGTTTGTACCTTAATGGCATAGCAGACCTGCATGAAACTGATTCTAGTGGTTCATCTCTTCAAACTGAACTGGTTACAAGCAGGTTACATTCTGGAGTGGCCACCTTCTAGATGGTAATGATGCCCTGTTTCTCTACCGGTATGGGGTGCACTGCCACTGCAGCTCTCCATGGATCTCAGCCAAAGTAGCTCTCCCCACTCTAAAGTTCTGCTGATGATCCCAGGGTCTACAGACTGATTTTCTTCCACCAATCCATGCTGGTTTGCAAGTGCCAGCAATGGCTCTGAATGCTGTGTAGCTGATCCAGGAAGCCGTCCTGTAGTTCCAGTAGCTTAGCACCCATGTCCTGCTGCAACAGCTTTGCAGTATGCTCCGGCTACTGGAGGAGCAGCCAAGCCCTGCACTTCCTACTCTTCCCCCTCCTCCCAGCACTTTCAGAGCACATGATTTTCTCTCCATCCCTGCTCTTCCTCCTCCCTCCCAGAGCTGGAACACTGGGAGGAAGAGGGAAGAGCAGGGATGGAGCACAAATCAGGCAATTCATGGCACTTCAGAAGTGCTGGGAGATAGGGAAGGAGTAGGAAGTTCAGGGCCCCAGTGCATAAGAGCGCATGGGGGAGGGCAGCAAATGGGGGAGGACACAGGTGGAACCCCAGTGGGCTGCAGCTTACTGTGGCCCACTGAGATGAAGGAGGGCTACCCATGTGGCTCACTCCCTATTTTTGGTTGCCCATTGCTGTTCCAGGAACAGGAGCAAAATGTTGGGTGCTCATTTCAGAATCTTTTATACTCTTCAGCTTCCTAGTCTCATGAAATTATAGGAAAACATACCTCTCCCAGGCTTGTGTAGATTCAGGTTGGGTGTTGTCAGTTTCATTAGCATCATGTTTTCAGGGTTGGCATAGCTGACACTTTCAGCTCCTGAATATGTAGTGGGGTTGCAAACCCTCCTGCTTTCCCAGAGAGTACCAGAATCACACCCTACCTCCCAGAGGCTACCTGAGCCAAACCAGGAGATTCTGGGCACTAACAATCTGGGGTGGCAGTGGAGTGAAGCAGGCTCCTTTACTTGCTTTCACTCTGTGCTCCTCCCAGAAACAGCCAGCACTGTCCCTGCTACCCCTGGGGTGAGGCAACAGATCTCTGTGCACTGCCTCTGTCCAGAGCACTGACTCCACAGCTCCCGTTGGCCAGGAATTGTAGCCAATGGGAGCTGCAGGGGTGACGCCTACAGACAGTGGTGCATGGAATTCCCTTTGACTCCCGCCTAGGAGAAGCCACTGCCAGAGGGATGTACTTTCAGGAGCCTCACCACCTGGAGTAAGAGCCGACCCCTTGCCCCTTCCCACACTTCAATCTCCTGTCCCAGTCTAGATCCTGTACCCCAAACCAAACTCCATCCCAGAGCCTGACACCTCAATGCTCCTGCACCCAAATTCCCTCCCAGAGCGAGACCCTGTCATCCCTCCTGCATTCAAACTCTCTCAAAGTCTGCATGACACATTCCCTCCTGCACCCTAACTTCCTGCCCCAGCTGGTGGAAATGAGTAAGGGTGGAGGAGAAAGAGTGATGGAGGTTGGGGGGATGGAGTGACTAGGGATGGGACCTCAGAGAAGCAGTGGGACAGGACAAGGGTATTTGGGTTTGTAGAATTAGACATTGGCAACTCTAATATGTAGCCTGTTTAATGAATATGCAACATTTCTTTAATTGCCTTTTTCTTTTCCCAGCAAGAAAGATGTAGATAACTTTTAAAGGCAGTTATAATTCTTTTTTTAATATTCAGTTCATTTTTGAGACTTTATTTTATAGCATATGAGAGGAAATGAAATTATGTTTTCAAACAGTCCAAACATTCTTGTCCTTTATACAAAAGATTTTATCTCTCAAAAGAGGCCTTTTTAAATTAAATAACTTTTATGAAGTCCTTAGTTTAAATATTTAATAGTTGTTGACTCTGCAGAACAGTTTTTGGAATGCTGATTTTCTTGTTTTCCTGTCTTGTTGAGGGTTTGTGTGTACTCTGACAGTAACTAATTAATGCCCCATTAATATAAATATTTTGTACTCAAATGGTCGTTAGCCTCAAATGACCTTGCTATATTTAGACATATATCATCTTATTATTCATGCAACAGTGCTATTGGGCAGTTGTTATATGACAGTTTATATTTAAATATAAAGCATTTGCAAATACATTTTGAAAGAAACTTATGCCATATTAAACATTTCAGAAACAACAAAGGTTTTCATCTGTCAGTAGAAACATGAGTTGGAAGTAAACAGTATCTTCTGCAAAACATTTCTCACCATAAATGTTCTCCAAGTCCAAAGACAAAAGACTTCAGGATGTTCACAAAATAAATCCATTTCAATAAGGATATTTCTGGAATTCTTTGTGTACAGTGTAAACTTGGGTTTTTCTTTGAAAAGAGGAGGGGTTGTACAGGCTCACTTTACAAATATATTAATGAGTGTGATAACACCCCCTGCATTTCTTTTACTCTGCTTAAAACATTAATATTTTTGTAATGTTTGCTTGTCCTTGGGAGATAAAAGTAGAAACTTTCTGGAACTTCTTTGATTAGCTTTAACAGTTGGTAGCCTAAACAGCTAAATATATGTATTGTTATATTTCCAAACATTCTGGCTATAACAGTCTTGTCCCTAGAATAGTGATAGAAATGTAGCCGTGTTAGTCTGGTGTAGCTGAAGCAAAATGCAGGACAATGTAGCACTTTAAAGACTAACAAGATGGTTTATTAGATGATGAGCTTTCGTGGGCCAGACCCACTTCCTCACATCAAATAGTGGAAGAAAATAGTCACAACCATATATACCAAAGACTACAATTAAAACAAATGAACACATATGAAAAGGACAAATCACATTTCAGAACAGGAGGGGGATTCGGGGGAGGGGGAAAGGAAGGAAGGTAAGTGTCTGTGAATTGATGATATCTTACCCATTACCAAGATAGCTTCCCCAATTATCACCTCTAATACCATTAGCTCACAAACATCCCACTCTCCCCACCTCTAATATCATCAATTCACAGACACTTACCTTCCTTCCTCCCCCCCACCCCCCGCATCCCCCTCCTGTTCTGAAATGTGATTTGTCCTTTTCATATGTGTTCATTTTTTTAAATTGTATCCTTTGGTATAGATGGTTGTGACTATTTTCTTCCACTATTTGATCTGAGGAAGTGGGTCTGGCCCACGAAAGCTCATCATCTAATAAACCATCTTGTTAGTCTTTAAAGTGCTACATTGTCCTGCATTTTGCTTCAGTCTTGTCCCTATATCTTAATATTCAGTAAAGGCATGGACAAGTTTGAAATGAAGTTATGACAGTTGTATTATTTTATTTTTGCATCAATATTCAGCTCTCTCCCCCATCTAAGAAGAAATATACTGTAGAAAGTAGGTGGTATTTATATTGTCAAATTCCATTACAATGAGATGACTAAGATTGTAAGGGTTTACATGAGCAGAATTTGAGCCATAGGTTTAGCTCTGTGCTTTTTTTCCTCCTTCCTAAATATAAATTGCCTTCGTATGCCTAGCCTGGGGGTCGGCAACGTACAGCACACATGCCATAAGTGGCACGCAAGATGATTTTGAGTGGCACGTGCAATGAACAGGTTCCTCCTCACTCCCCACAGCCCACGGTGTGGAGCCCATGCTGGTAATCCAATATCGCGTCCTCCTGCAAGATTGGAACCAGCACCGGCTTCCTGCAGGGGGAGAGAGCGCCAAAGCCCCATGCTGGATTTGGTCTGTGGGGAAGCACGCTTGTGCTGCTCCTCCCCTCCCCACGGGATAAGCCAGATCAGAGCCCAGGGCAGGAGACCAAGCAGGGCGCACTGTGGAGAGAGCCCCTTCTCCGCTCCTAGGAGAGCGGCACAGCCCAGGGCAGGAGGGTTAAATCTTGCCACTCCATTTTGGAAAGTTTGCCGACCCCTGGCCTAATCATATCGCCACCCTTCTCTGGAAGGCCTGCATACCTCTTGCTTTTGTTTCAGATACACAGCTTTTCCCCTCCTACTCATCTTTCTTCGGGGGATGCTTTAGGCTGATAAGAAAGAGTAGCATTCTGCTTATGCAGGCCCAGTGCACTACAGTTGCTCCCTATGTGGCCTGCACTGCCAGACACCCAGTAAAATCCCTCTCTAATTCCCCTTTTCCTGCTACTGTTGGCATAATTGCATAAAACAGCGGTTAATCAGGCTTTGCATAGTCTTGGTATAAATGTCAAAATGTGCTATGACCTGATGCAAAGTGTGGCAACTTTTACTGTGTGCTTCACAAACCATAATATTCTCAGTGCCCCACAAAATCCTCCAGAACCCCTTACTCCGGGCCCAAGGGACCAGGCATTGTCAAGATGGCCCATAAGTGAGAACTGGTTTTCAGACAGTTACCAAGCCACACGGTTTCCCAGATAAGTAAGAATCTTTTTTAAACTCCCTGGACATTTCAGTGTTGCCAACTGGTCACACCACACATCCATATATCACATCCCTATATCACTACCTCCTCCTGGCTTCCTTGGAATGGCTAGCAAACGCAGGGATGTCCTTGCACTCATGGAAGCTCATGGACATCAGTATTGGCTAAGCCCAAGGGAAGAAGACATGGGGTTGGGTGAGAATCTTTATGATCCACCCACCCCATGAGTGCAAGGAATGGCCATAGTGTGGCCCTATACATGCTATGCTGTCCGGCAATTTAACACCAAGGGCAACATTGTGCTTTCCTGTGAGAAAAACCTCTGGGAAGATTGGGGAACTCCACAAGCTTCTTCAAAATCATGCTGCAGAGGAGGAAGGAGAGTTTTTGTCATGTCCACAGAGTGGGCAGGAGGCATAGACCTAACCTGCTGTGATCTCAGGAGGAGCTGCAGAGAAATCTTCTTTCAGAAAACCCACAAAAAATGTGCATGGAGACCCAGCACCACCCACTTCCTGCTTCATGCCTCTGTATTCTCTGTGGCAGCACATCTCCTTTGGACATGAGGCTCTTATTAGTTCTCTGCCTGGAGGTGGGCCCTGTGGGAGATTCTAATTGACTATCAGAACTACTTTACCTAGCAAATACCCTGACTGCCAGTCAGAGAGATTCACCACTGATCTGATCCAAACCCATGGAGCCCAAAAAGTGAGACATCAGCCCAGGCCCCTCTTGCAAACAGCATTCAGACCAAAGAGGGGGAAGTCAAGTTCTTTCATCTGTTTGAGGGCAAAAATAAAGTGATACTCTGGCCCCATTTACAGCGAAAGGCCCCTTTTTTTAGTAATTGTGCTAGCATCATAAGGAATGACTCCATCTATGCCTTAGTCTGTCCTTAGCGGTAGCACTCCCATCATGCATCCATGTTTTACAGTACCTGATGACATTTGTGACTAATGAGCCCTCCTAGGGCCATGTCCCTAATGCCTATCAAGTGCTATTTCACCTGGATTATGACAGCCACATATTGCGTTTAGTCCTCCCAAGGTCATTTCACTTCTAATGAATACTAATTTCTCCATGCTTAGCCACACTTGTCTCCTTTATTGCAGTACCAGACAGATGGTTGCAAACTATTTCTTTTATAATGAAACCTGGTAAAGGGGATTGCATAAAAGCCTAGAAAATAACATCTGCCAAGGCGAAATGGCCTCTGAACTAAGGATGGAACAAAGCGGAATATGGACATACTGTACTGCAGTGTTTCTCCGACTGTTGCTCCACGGACAACTGGTTACTAACCACCCTCTTATGTCACAGGGGTGAAACATCTGTCACTCTATAACCAGTGATCCTTCCAGTTAGTTGCAGCCCTGTCCAGCACCCTTAGAGTAAATGTCCAGCTAGTCTGACATTTAGCCTTCCTGCTTATAGACAGAATCTGTCTACAAATTGCACCATTTTTTCTCCCTTTTGTAAGTGAACTGTGTGGATGCAAATCTTAGTGGCTTCATACCCAATTACCAGATTTGCATCTGAAGCACATGCGGTAATTAGACATCCAGTTGGTAAGATTTTCACTCATAATTTCAAGTGCAATTTTTGAATACATTGCAAGTGTTTTGTTTGGAAAATAATTTCCTTTTATTTCCACTCCTAGTTCCTATTAGTGTTTCTACTGCTACCATTGACAGCTCTTAGCTGTCCTTTTATTGCTATGGCATGAATCCCTAAGCCAGACTTGGTCGTATTAACCATCACATTCATAAAAAGACTCCATTTGTCTATTTTATCCTCTCTCTCTAGGGCAGCAAATCTTGCACAAGAGAATTTTATTCTCTGTAAACCCATTTACTCTTACGTGCTCAAATGCCTGCAACCTGCTTTTTAAGTATCTGCTGTGCCACTATCAAGATTACCCCTGTTGCCAAGCTTTCTCTCCCCACCATCCATCCAAGCAAGAACAACTTCCTATGACTTCCTTTAGCTTCAATAACACTGGCCCATAAATCACACTGAGGGTTTTGCACATCCTCATCTATGCCCATTAGATAAGACTCCATCTACTCTTTAATTCTATAGAGTTTCTTTTCCTATATGACTGTGAGGGAAAACTTTTAACTCTAAACTTTAAAAAGGTATCCTAGTGTTCGGGAGGATTGTTTTTATCAAGTACATGTCTTGGTGGTTTCTCTCTTCCTTCTCCATAACTACCCTTTTCAGAATGCTTTTTTAGCCTTGGAGACAAAAATATTGTACCATATACAATCTCTACTGACTTACATTGCTCTGGCTTATGCTGTATTCTCCTTCTTCTTCCTGGACCAATTATTTTACTCTGCAAGCCTTCCCTCCCATCACTGAATCTATTCATCAATATATGTATAAGCTTTCCGTGGTATTCTTCCTCCTCTCTTTTTTGTTGCCCAAGGTCTGAAGCAGATTAGGACTTACATCAGCTGTGGGTTGTATCAGCTACATTAGTGTAGCTATCCCAGGGACGGTGATGATGGTGTTATTATAATGTATTATTTACATGACAAAAAACTAGAGGTTTGTTAATGTCAAGATGACTTAATTGTCTAAGAAACAGAGCTGGTCAAAAGTACTGAGACAAAATGTTTTTTTGCCAAAAAATGCCAAATCGTTGAAATTTTTGAAGGAATTTCTCAACTAAAACATTTTTTAAAAATTAAAAATTGTTGAAATGTCCCATTTTGAAATAGTCAAAACAACCTGTTTTGACATTTTGTATATGAAAAATTCTGATTTTTCTAGTTCCAAGCCAGTTTTTTATTCAAAATTGAATGTAGATAGCGTAAAAGAAATTAAATAAAAAGTAAAACTAAATTGAAACTAAACATTTCAAAATTATGGAAACAAAAATTTGAATTAATCCAAATAAAAAATGTAGGATTTGTTGGTCACAAACATTTCTAAAATTGTGACTATTTGTTCTGATTTAGGATAGGACAATTTTTCAAATTTTTAAAAAATGTTGCAGCACAAGAAACCAATTTCCTGCTTAAGTTAACAGAGAAGCAGCTGGATCAACCTCAGCTTCTTAAGTGACTATCCATCAAGATTTTATTGTAATTGCTTCTTCTTGGAACCAGTCTTTTCCCTCTACTTCGGGAAAATAGAAATGTCAGGGCTTCGCTCAGCTTGCCTTTTTATACACAAACACACACACACACACATATAAACACACACAGAAATTTCTAACTCTTTTTGTCACATGGGTAATTTAAAAAATGTAAATCAGTTGCCAGAGTGGAAAGTTTGTCACAATGATTTTTATTTAAAAAATGTGGAATATTCACAGCCTGTCAAATTCCTCCTTGGCTGCCAAAAAGCCATGTAAATATAACAGTTGCAACCATATTACCTAGCTGTTATCTTTGTTCTGACATTTTCTTAGGTGGTTGTAAGATCCCCATTCTGTTTGCTGTAAAAGTGGAATATTCTAAACCTCTCTGGTTTACAGTATGTAGTTTCAGTCATGTCTAATAAAGAGGTAGCTGTGACAAAGTTGGCACCTACTGTATACCAGAAATTCCTCTGCTTGTAGCAGTTGGGGAAACAATGCTTCAAAAAGTCCTTTAAGATTCTGCAAACAACTCAATTATTTATAACTGTGTTGTCCTTGGTTGTAAATTAAAGTAACGATCTTTCATGAAGAGTGTTAAAAAGCAGCAGGCAGGGTTTTTTTCAAATGAATGAAATCTGTATAAACACCTGTTTTGTTTTTAAACTTCCTAGGAAATCAATGTATTGACAGTAGCATTGGTCAATCAAGAGAGAGAAAAAAATTCTGAGAAAAGAAGTCAAGGTCTAAAATCAGAGAAAGAGGCACTGTTAATAGGTAAGATCACTCAGTACTCAATTCATCACTGCATATCACAACTGAAAAAAACATTATTCTAGAATAAGCAATCTTGAAACTAATGTTTATTGTCAATGTACATCCGCGTTTAACTTCATTGCATTAGAACTAAAGACTGTGCTCCTTACCGTTCCCGTGTACAGGACATCCCCGCTGTAACTCACCCTGATATACATCCATTCCGCACTATAGTCATTGATGCTTGTAGGATCTGATGTGTTGTAAGTCCTCCCATTCCCCGCTCTTAACTTGTGCAAAAATAACCCCAATTTGTGCAAATGGAAGTCAGCCATGGGAAAAAAAATCCCCGCTTTAAGTTGTTTCACTATGGCTGTGTCTAGACTGGCCAGTTTTTCTGGAAAATCAGCCACTTTTCCGGAAATACTTGCCAGCTGTCTACACTGGCCGCTTGAATTTCCGCAAGAACACTGGCTTCCTACTGTAAGAAATCAGTGCTTTTTGCGGCAATACTATGCTGCTCCCGTTCGGGCAAAAGTTTTGCGCAAAAGGGCCAGTGTAGACAGCTGAGATTTGTTTTGCGCAAAAAAGCCCCGATCGCGAAAATGGCGATCGGGGCTTTTTTGCGCAAAAGAGCGTCTAGATTGGCCACGGATGCTTTTCCACAAAAAGTGCTTTTGCGGAAAAGCATCCATGCTAATCTAGACGCTCTTTTCCGAAAATGCTTTTAACGGAATACTTTTCCGTTAAAAACATTTCTGGAAAATCATGCCAGTCTAGATGTAGCCTATAAGTCCAAGGTTTTTGGAACGTATCTTGGACTTATAGCAAGGACGGGCTGTATTCACACTGGTTACAGTAATAATAGCCAAATGGAAGAAATAGAAACGTTTTGACCATAAGGGATATAGGTCCAGACCAGTCCTACAAGGCTCACTCACATGACTAAGCCTTACTCAAGAAGACCTACTGGTTTTTAACATAAGCATTACTTACAGAGTAAAAGTTGCAGCATCTGCCTCTGTGCATGTAATGTAACTATAGATAGATTCTGAATTTCAGGCTGGCTGACAGGAGGAGACAAATTGGGCAGTTGCCCTTGGGCCTGGTCTTTTAAAGGGCAGTGGTGGTAGCCAAAATTCTGGGCCCTTTAAATCACTGTTGGAGCACTGCACTGTGCACTCTGTGCCATTCTGAAGGCTCGGAAGAGGCCCTGCTCCTTCCTGGAGCACGAAGCCACCCTCGCACACACCTTGCCCAGGAGCCTGCAGAGGCTGTCGGCCACCCCACTGAATTGAGCTGTTTGTTCTATTCAATGAGTCCCTCAATGTGAATGGTTATCCACCCATCACACAAAATGGGTGAAAAAAAAAAGGAATGGAAACAATATTGAACAAAATGAGGATGCCCTTAACAATTTACTCTTTTTTTTTTTTTACATTACGTGTTACCTAGTCTTGTCAGTAAAGTATGGGAAATACCACAGACAGTTACTACTTTCACTGGCATATCTAATGAAAAACTTTTAAAGGAAATTACATTTAACGGGCATTGGTCCATTCCAAAAAATGAACTATGACTGGCATGACATGATATAGTGAGAATGGATTGTGATATACGTGGTTTTTAGTCTGGGTTCTTTTTCATTTTGGATCTGACATTCCATACATAATTTTGGTCCTAGCATTTGGCTTGCTTTTAATTGTAACTGTAAATAAATGGCTTTGATTTGTTTATGGATAAATTTAGGGAGATGATTTGGTACGCTGGGATGATTTTATGTAGAGCTTCTCACCACTAATTAGGGTGTGTCTAGACTGCAGGCTTTTTTTTTTTTTTTCAAAAAACAGCAGTTTTTAAAAAAAAACCTTCACTTACATCCATACTTCTATTGCATTCATTAGAAAGAAGATAGAAAAAGCGCAGGGGGGTTTCCGACATTTGTAAACCTCATTCTACGAGGAAAAACGCCTTTTCCGAAAGAGCTCTTTTGGAAAAAAGTGTGTGTGGACGCAGAAGAGGGAGTTTTTTCGACAGAAGAGGAAAGAGGAAAAAGCACAGGTGCCCTGGTGGCCACTCCGTCCATAGTAATCACAGCTTACTTGTGAGATAGCATCCATTCAGTGTGGATGCTCTCTTTTGAAAAAGCAGATCACTTTTTTTATGTGCTTTTACTGTGTGAACACTCTCTTTCGAAAGAAGTTTTTTTGGAAGGTCTCTTCTGAAAAAGCTTCTTTCAAAAGAAGCCTGCAGTCTAGACATACTCTAAGTGACCATTTATTTGAATAATTATCTAAAATAGTTTATGACTTTATGACTGTGCCATAGTTCATGTGAAGTGAACATGAAGTCTCAGTTTTGGTCCTAATGGTCAGATGGCCACATCAGACAACCACCATCAGAACTGATGATCTTACCACAAGCCAAGTATTACTCTTTCCCTTCAAGATCAGGGATGAGGCACATTGGTGATTGGTGAGAAGAGACTCTGCCTGCATCTGTCCGTTCTCTAGAATTGTCAATATTTCACAAGCACTTAAAAAAAGAACTGAGTTACTTAGCTGTTTTCATGCATCTCTAGTTAATAACTACGCGCATATTTTCAAGTAGCATTTTATTTCATTTACATTAAAGATGGGTCATAGGTACAGAAATCAGATTTGGATTTTGAATAGCCCAAAATTGAGGTGTTTGGATCTGAAGATTTGGTTCAATATCTGATGAAGATGGTGCCATTAGCAAACTGGGGACTGAATACAGGTTTGGATTGTCAACAGCTGCCATCATAGTTTAGTGGTATTTAGTTGGGGCCCATCTCTACAATAGTCCTGCAAAGATTTGCTTATGTTTCCACACTGTGGATGGCTAGCTTAACTGATTTCCATGGGATGACTCAGTATATAAGTAAGGCTTCATCTATACTGCAGCCGTCTTCAACAAAAGCTTATGCAAATGAAGCACAGAGTAGAATATCACCTACACAGCTCCTCTTTGCGCAAAAGCCTCTTGCTCAAAAATGGCTGCTAATTAATTATGCAAATGAAGCATGGCAATATTTTACTCCACACTTCATTTGCATAAGCTTTTGCGGAAGAAGGCTGCACTTTAGACGTAGCCTAAGTCTTTGCAGGATAACGGCCAGAATTTGCAAATATATCTGGAAATCTAGAACCCTTTTCTACTTGTTGCCAATGTTTGAGAAAAGCTGAAACCTAAAGGTGATTCTGTGTCAATTAGTATCAAGACCAGCAGTGGTACCTGCAGTTTACAAGATACGGAGACCCATTTTTGTAATTTGTACATGTTCTGCTCTTACTCTGTTTATGTCTTAAAACTAAAGAACTATCCCTTAAAGTTAATTCATAAAGAAACTCACCAAAAGAGGTGAAACTATCTTGGACTCTTACTGTTCTACTCTCAGCAGATAATGACATACATACTGATGACCGTTACATATGCTCTTGTAGAGAAGGAGAAATGGATACTGCTATTAATAGCAATGCTGATATCCAATATCCTGCTTTCTCCATTCATCACTATTATGCTGACACTTGATTTCCACTACAGGGAGAAAAACCTCTAGATTTAAAATCTGAGTCCTCCGAAGCCCTATATTCCCAGACTGTTTAACTTGATCTTGTAAATTTCAATGAGGAAACACAGAGCTTTCTCCCTTTTAAGGGGGGAAAAAAGTAAATATGCCAGGAAGGATTTGTGCTTCTCTCAGCAGTATTTAGGGGTAATATTGATTAAATACTTCTCATAACTAGTAACCATATAATTATTAGAAAAAATTCAAGGCAGTGCAGTTTCTGAAACAGTTTATATGAAACGTTTTCACAACGCAGCTTTCACTGAAAGGAAAAAGCAATAATTTTTCTATTCCAATATCTACTGTTTTATATTGGCAAATCAAGCATAAAATTGGTAGTTGAAATGCTTCCAACATGTGTTTGTTTAGAAACCCCTTTATTCATCTGTATACTATCTTGGTCACTTACTTGCTAACTGCTGTCATTCCTGAAGATGAGCGATTGTGTTTACCTTGTTACTATGGCTGTGGTAAAAATGTGCTGTTCTCTTGTTTATTGAACTGTGTAAGAAATATAAGAGTTGTAACTCAGACTGAAAAACTTTCAATGACTTATTCAGAATTACTCTGTTTAGACATACGGGCTGTGTCTACATTGGCACCCTTTTCCGGAAAAGGGATGCTAATGAGACCAGTCGGAATTGCAAATGCCGCGGGGGATTTAAATATTCCCCATGGCATTTGCATGAACATGGCTGCCACTTTTTTTCTGGCTCGGGGTTTTGCCGGAGAAAAGTGCCAGTCTAGACGGGATCTTGCGGAAAATAAACCCTTTTCCGGAAGATCCCTTATTCCTACTTTCAAGAAAAGGGTTTATTTTCCGCAAGATCCCGTCTAGACTGGCGCTTTTCTCCGGCAAAACCCCGAGCCGGAAAAAAGCGGCAGCCATGTTCATGCAAATGCCGCAGGGGATATTTAAATCCCCTGTGGCATTTGCAATTTCGACTGGTCTCATTAGCATCCCTTTTCCGGAAAAGGGTGCCAGTGTAGACACAGCCACGATGTATAGCCTCCAGTAATTTTAATACCATGTGTGTTTGTTTTAATACAGGTATCATATCCACATTTCTTCACGTCCATCCTTTCGGCGCCAACATAGAATACCTTTGGTCTTACATGCAGCAGTTGGACTCTAGGGTAAAAAAGTTAATCAAAATCTGGCTTCCCTTTAGAACTACTGTTTGGTTCTTTACTGCGTGTTAAACTCAGCATGAGTTTCCATTAGAGAGATAACGGCATGTGGGGTTTGGGGGGTTGGAGTATTCATTCATTCGGGATTATGCTCTGCACATGTCCATGAGATCTTTTACCTTTTGTTACATTGTTGTGCTGTGGTGGCAAGGAAATCTGGAGTAACACATGATCCTTATTTATGTTGTGTAATTTGTAGCAAATAAAATATGTAAGTTGAGCTCTGGCCCTCAAAAGGAGGGAGGATGGCCAGACAGAGACCATTTCTTGGATCTGCAATAACCTCCTACTTTCTGTCCTGGGTTCTTTCCTCTTCAATCTATTGAACATTTGAACTGTAGCCAAGATAATGTTCCTTTCTCACTGTTCTGATTCTATCCTCCCTCCCTAGAACCCTTTCATTGCCTTCTAGTGTGAGTGGCTCTCCACATGCAATGGAGGGCACATTCTCCACAAGGAGTAACGGTAGTTCGAACTAGGAAGCCTAGTTCGAACTACCTAGTTCGTGCCGCGTGTAGCCGCGCGGCACGGGGTTCGAACCAGCAGGGATTTAAAAATGGCGGTGCCCCGCTTATGCAAATGAAGCCCGGGAAATTCAAATCCCGGGCTTCATTTGCAATTGCGGTATGCCTACATTACCCTCCTAGTTCGAACTAGCGGGGTAGTGTAGACATACCCTCAGTGCGGGGAGCTGCACTTAATGACCTCTTGAGGTCCCTTTCAGCCCTATATTTCTATGATTCTATACCATGGTGGGTATATGGCTCTATCTGTAGATGGCATAAAGTGTTATAAACCAAAAAGAATCGCTGGGATTTTTAGTTAACTTAGAAAATGCTGCTTCTTTCTGTATTCTCTAAATTTCCTGTTTCTTAAATGTAGGCCAATTGTTTCTCACTGTATTTTTCTCTTCCCTCTCTTTCATAGATCTCTGCAAATGAAATCGAAATGCTTTTGATGAGATTGCCACGCATGTTTAAACAAGAATTCACTGGCGTAGGAGCAACACTGGAAAAGAGGTGGAAGTTTTGTGCCTTTGAAGGAATTAAAACAACCTGACTGAACTGTAAAGAAGCTATGCAGAAGAAAAATTCCAGAAGCATGGCAGGGTTACAAAGTATTAAAGTATGAAATTTGGTTTTGGCACATAGAAATCCATTCTCCGAATTATCCAGGCTAATTTTAGTTACATTTGTGACGTTCTCTTGTGAGTGGAAATGTGGTTGTGCACCAGTTCCTAAAAATAAAAATATAAAAAAGTTTCAAAATGTGACAGATCTGTTTCCTATGAAAACTGAAGAAAGATGCCACAGTCATAATGCTGTCAAGATATTAACATGCTACATCTAAGAATAGCTCACTGAGCAAATGGATAAGGAAAAAGATTGCCTAGTTATGGTTGCTAAGCTACAGTAATGTATATGTAATATATAGCAGAAATCGTTAAGCTATGTTCCTGAAAGTCTTTCCGTTAAGTAATTTTACAGTGAGAAAAATTATACCAAAAGAAAACTTGAAGATGTGTCTGAACAGTTATTGTCTTTTGTAAATTAAGTTATATGCTGTTCCAGGGATTTTTGCCTTATTGAAAGAGGCCTGAAAATGTGATTGGACTTCTCGAGAATGCTTTATCAAGAATATTATTTTTCTAATGTAATTATTCTCCATTGTAAGTTCCTTTAACATGCATTGCATATCAATTTTCATAAACATGTAAATAAAGAGGAAACCAGTGTTACTGTATTGTATTTGGTATGTAACATTCAGGTTTATGCATCAAAATAAATGTTCAGTTGCATTACTGTTACAGATTTTATAGCAAATATAATAATTTTTTTTCAATAAATATGACTTCTACCATATTGTTTTCACAAGTTGTTCTTCTGATGTTTCTGAATTCTTACTAATCCAAAAGGTCTCGGTCAGTGTTTGCCCTCCTCCCACCAAAGCCAGTTATTGAAAACCTCCTGATGAAATGTATTGAGTGCCGTATCAAAGAAGAGACTATAATATTAGATTAAATTAAATGAGTTTAAAATTATGAGAGGAAATTCCAAGATGAAGATTGTGCATTCCCTGAACCGAATAGATTTCATTTTGTTTTAAGTATTTCTAGCCAAGCAGCAAGATATTTAAAAAATAAAAACAAAGACATAAATTTCACATTTTGTAATGTTTTGCCGGGCAGCTACAAAACAAACAGTGACTGTTTCTAACTCCTGGTTAATACTTTTGTGCTGTGAGCTGCATAAGGAGCTAAAGGATTCACATTTGATGGTATCCTTTAAATATGCAAAGAGAAAAGCAGGGATTTTTTTCTCATTACCATTTTGGGAATCTGCTTTATTATACGCACTATTTAGAAGCCAGCATGAGACCTTGCACGATGTGTGTGTGTATTGCACAATGTGTGTATATATAAAACTCAAGCAAGAAGAATACTGCCAAAATCACATTGTTAGAGAGTCACTTTGAAGATCCATTACTGTACAACATGCTTTCATACAGAGCTATTAGATGGTAGAAAAGTCTTCTCAAAACCATGACCCTTAATGGGCAGGAGAGGCTGTGATCAGAGTGGTTAAAATCAGTCTCAAAAAAACTAGCTAGCTCTCTGACCCTTGTAATCTACAACAATAAATGTGACAAAGTACAGCAGACTCAGGAAGTATCCAGTTGTTTTATTGATTCCACTAAATAATAGAGTAAAATATAGTTAGCTAAGAGGAAGCTACCATATGCGGCTGTTAGCAACTACCACTCTGGATGATCAGCATCTGCTGTAGGATTATAATACATAAATACCAAATTAAATATTATGTGTATGAAAAAGAAAAACAATCAGCAGATATGTTGGCAGAGAAAATTATACTCTGAGCTGAAACATGCAAATGTGTTTTAGGGAACATACACATCTACAGTTGCTAAAGTAACAGAATTAAGGCGAGTGATTCAGGTGAGTCTAATACATGTAAGCTAGTAATGGTCACGAATCTTAAATATTCTAAGCCAAATGTCAACTCTTTCTACATTTGCATGAGAAGCTATATGCATAATACATATGAAAGTTTGTTATAGCTGCCAATTCATATATAATAAAACATACAATGGTGCGCCACAATGAAATTTACTTGCAATTTGGGGCAACAGAAATAAACTGCAAACATTCTACAGTAGAAAATTACGTTATATTCTGCAAAATGTTTACATTGTTAGCCATGTATGTGAAGTTACTGCTGCACTTCACACATGCTCCAGAACAGTGTCCCCTAGAAGCTGAGCACTTAGGCAGCCACTTTGGTGCCTCCCAGCTGATTAGCAGCGCGCCCGCGGCTGGCAGCATGTGTTTCTATTAGTGGTGGACAGCCACAAAAGCCTCAGTGCCCAGAACAAAATTTAGTCTGCACATGGATGGGAAAAAATTAGAGGGAACATTGCTCCAGAGTGAAATTCAATCCTGCAGAGAGGGTCAGCAGATAGACTGCACTCTCCTGGTGATCCTAAGTGTAAGTATGCTTTATGCCAGACTTGTGTGCACATGTGAATTTTATCCTGGGTACTTGAGGCAAAGTAAAACATGTGCACCTTAAAATGACGTGCATGTTGCACTAATAAAAGTATTCGTTGTTTACTGAAAACTATATTATCCCTCATTACAAGTTTTTTCCTAATCTACATGCACACCCTTTTGCACATAGTAAAACCCCACTGTTTAATGAAATGTGCATCTTAGGCTAAAACTTGGATGTTCTCCACCAGGCCTGGCCTTTGGGGAAGGCAAGTGAGGCGGTTGTCTTGGGCCCTGTGCATTCAGGGTCCCACGCTACCCAGCTCCTGGCCCTGCCCACCTGGCTGCTCACTCGCTGCCTTGGGCCCTGTGAACTCTTTGGACAGGTCTGTTCTCCACTCTGACGCCATCATATTTGCTTAGGAATAGACAGGCTCAGATTTAGTGAACATCCCAACGCCTCATTATACTTGGTTTTCATGAGCAGTAAATATTATGCACGCTAAAGCTGAAACACTTACATAAAAGCACATGAGATTGTTAAGCGTCAGAGGTGCCTAACTGCAGGCTGAAGTACTCCTTCCAGTGTGGATTCTCAGCCATGAAGTTGCTCTCTAGACTTTGGCACCTAAACCAGGTCAGTCCTTATGCAGTAAAAATATGGAGGAAAGAGGAAAGTGATTGTGATGGTTCCTGGGATACCCAGAACTGTGAATCACCCTGTTGTCCCCCTCCCCCACAACCATGAGGGAGCATGGCAGACCTGCTGACAAGGTGGGGGGGGGGGGCTTACCACGGGGTGTGGCAATTCGCTGTCAAAGTGCCATGCACTCCAACAGCAATTCTAAAGGGTTCAAGACTGGTTCTGAAGGGAGGAGGGGTGCTGGGCCATCTAGGTGGTGCTGGGGGTTGGCTATAAAAGAATAAATTTCCTGGCACCACTTCAAACCTCTTAATTTCGCTGCACTTTCAACACGGCTGCATTTGGCTTGTCCATGGAGACCAAGCCCTGAGACTGACCAGAAACAAAGCATGAAACTGACTAATCCCCTCTCACCTTCCAGGAGGGGATAAATGCAAAGAGCAAATAAATGATAGCAGCAGGAAACTGAGCTTTTAAACATCACCCGTTTCGCAAACTACCTGGTGTGTTAGTAAGGCAGCAAACTCATTATCAATGTTTGGGGACACATTTAGCAGCAGGCTCTGCCAGCACAAAGCAGCTACAGACCCAGTTTGGCCGGCTGGTTGAACTGGGTTTTTGAAGCATCTTTCAGCTAAAAAGGAACCAGCAAATCAAGAAAGCGACCTAGAGCAAAGACTGCTTCTCCAGCCATTGCCTGTGACACAACCCAGCTCCTTCCCAGCTTAAACTACCCAACGTCCTGCCAGGGTCAGATCAGGCTGCATTGCTGGTCCCCTCTCCTCATTGTGCCAAACAATAGCCCAGGCTGTTCTTTCACAGTAATTTCCCTCTGCCCCCGTCATCAGCAAATAGCTGCTCCTGTCTTCACTTTCCCCTCTCATAGGCCTCGCCTGGGCCCAGGCAGACTGACATGCTCCAGCTGATTGCCATCTGTCCATGAACCTTTGACTAGTAATCTGGGGTCATACTGCTGTGGGCTTCTTGCCCCTGCCTCCTCCAGAACTATTTCAGTGCCCCAGGGCCAATCACGAGCTGCTGTGCACAGCTGGAGTAGTGCAAAGCAACTAGTGCAAACAGCTGAATCTTGTCCATCACTTCAATCTTAAGAGAGAAACCCATTAATCTCCTGTGACACTACGGCAGCCAAATTGCCTCCATCTCTACACTCCTGCCAACACAGGCTGCTGCATCCCTGTCTGTCTTTGCCTTACTCCTCTGCATCCAACTGTAACTGCTTCCACCTCCCAAGAATGGCAGGTCAGCCACCAGGGTGGCTTTGAAGACAAGAAACAAGGCAGCTGTCTGATAACGCAGGCTGGGGCTCTCAGGGAGAGCTGGAGGTTCAGCCACTGGAGAAATTAAAACTCCACTTCCAAAGAAATGAGACTCCCCGTCAATCATTGAATCATCGGTGTAAAAGTCTCCTTCTGAAATGTCAACTGCAGGAAAATATGAAAGCATTACTGCTGCTGTGTGGGGGTGACAAACTCTGAGGAGAGCAGTAAATAAGGCAGAGGCCAGGGCACTGATGTAGAGTGATCTGGAAGCTGGACCCATGCAAACAACATAGTTTTTTCACAAAGCTAAATACAAGGGTCTACCCTCACCCCAAAGCAAGCAGGCCACACCCCTGGAATGGGGAACTGTACCCAGGCAAAGAGTGACTCTAGGAAGGATTTGGGGGGGGTCATGCTGGACAAGCCATTCATCAGGAGTTCCCAGGGCGATGCCGTGGTGTATGCTGCAAAAGCCATCATTAGGCATATGAGCAGTGGAGTGAGCAGGCCCAGGAGGTGACACAGCATCAGTGAGAATGAGATTGGATATTGCAGCCTGTTTTTAAAAGTAGGGATGTTAAAATGCACTTATTTTGGTAAATGTGGAACTGCTGGAAAATGTACACGTGGAGGGGGAGGGACAGGTGGCTCCGCAAGAGCCAGTGCATGTGGGGAAACAATGACTCATCCCCCTAATGCTGCCTCTGTATCAGAGGCAGCAGCAGGGGTGGAGCTGTGTGTAACTATGATGGTAAATCAATGAGCCCAGTTAACCATTTTACACATTCACACTATCACATCCCTATTAAAAAGATGTTGACAATTGGAGATGGGGCAGCAAAGAGCCCAGTGTTTTGAGGGCTGAAGAAAAGTATCTTCTTGTGAGCTATTGAAAGGAGCCCGATCTGTTTAGCTTCTACAAAAGATGGCTGAGAGGTGATGTCATTGAAGTATCTGAGTACCTTTCTGGAGGGAAGATGTCAGGGTATGAGAGACACAGATCCAAATGGGCTATGGGACTGTTTTAAGTGAAGTACAGACATTCACTCCTGGGCTTTGGGACCCCTCTAGGGACAGAGGGCTTGGACTGTATCTTGAACCCAAACATCTACACTGCAAATAAACAATCACTACGCTCAATCCCTATAAGTTTGTATCAGCAAGCATAGGTATTGTAAACATACTGGCTACGTCTACACTGGCATGATTTTCCGGAAATGCTTTTTACTGAAAAGTTTTCCGTTAAAAGCATTTTTGGAAAAGTGCGTCTAGGGGTGTGTCTAGACTACATGCCTCCTTCGACGGAGGCATGCAGATTAGCCAGATCGGAAGAGGGAAATGAAGCCGCGATTAAAATAATCGCGGCTTCATTTAAATTTAAATGGCTGCCCCGATCTGCCGATCAGCTGTTTGTCGGCAGATCGGGGGAGTCTGGACGCGATGCCCCGACAAAGAAGCCTTTCTTCATCGACACAGGTAAGCCTGGTTTCACGAGGCTTACCTGTGTCGATGAAGAAAGGCTTCTTTGTCGGGGCATCGCGTCCAGACTCCCCCGATCTGCCGACAAACAGCTGATCGGCAGATCGGGGCAGCCATTTAAATTTAAATGAAGCCGCGATTATTTTAATCGCGGCTTCATTTCCCTCTTCCGATCTGGCTAATCTACATGCCTCCGTTGAAGGAGGCATGTAGTCTAGACACACCCTAGATTGGCAGGATGCTTTTCCGCAAAAGCACTTTTTGTGGAAAAGCGTCAGTGGCCAATCTAGACGCGCTTTTCCGCAAAAAAGCCCCGATTGCCATTTTTGCGATCAGGGCTTTTTTGCGGAAAACAGCTCTCTGCTGTCTACACTGGCCCTTTTGTGCAAAAGTTTTTCGGAAAGACTTTTGCCCGAACGGGAGCAGCATAGTATTTCCGCAAAAGCACTGACAATCTTACATGAGATCATCAGTGCTTTTGCAGAAATTCAAGCGGCCAGTGTAGACAGGTGGCAAGTTTTTCCACAAAAGCAGATGATTTTGTGGAAAAACTTGCCAGTCTAGACACAACCACTCAGAATGTACACAGATTTTTCAAAAAGCCTTTGACAAGGCCCTTCATCAAATGTTCTCATGAAAACTCGGCTGTCATCAGATAACAGGGATGGGCCTTTCATGGATAAATAACTGGTCAAAAGATAAGACCCAAAGGGCAGGACTAAGTGGTCAGTTTTCACAAATAGAAAGTGTTAAATGGTGGGATTTCCCCAAGAATCTGTCCCGGGATCTGTGCTGGTCAGTGCATTCAGAAATGATCTACAAAAGGGAGAGAAGAGGGACATGACAAAAGTTTGCAGCTGATGGAAAATTATTGAGTAGATAAGTCCAGAGCTGACTGAAAAGAGAGGTGTCTTGCTAAACTGGACAAAAAATGGAAGATGAAATTCAGCATTGGTTAGTGCAGAGTGAGGCACACTGGAAAAACTGCTGCCCACTGCACATGCATACTGATGGGTTCTATGTTAACATTGGACCACCCAAGAGAGAGCTCTTAGAATCACCTTGGCTAGCTCTGCAAACTTCAGGTCAATGCACAGCTGCAGTCAAAAAAGCTAAAAGAATGTTAGAAAAGAAGTAGGAAGTCAGAAAATATCATAATTCCCCCTAGATGCAGTCATGCAACTATGCTTATAAGTTCCCAAGCTTTACTACTGTCTCTAGCACAATTTGGCCTCCTTACAATAATAATTTCCCATCATGCCTTGTGTTTTGGGAGAGTATTCATCCTTTAACACCAGCCGAGAAAGAGCATGTTCCATTTCTAACACAATCATTTTGTAATCAGTTGCTGCACTTTTCCTTTCTTCCAGCACGTAAGTGCTCCTTGCCCTGTTTATGTTTTCATTTTCACAGCATTTAAGTGCAGAAGCTAATCTAGTTTGACTTCCTGGAGATCATAGGCCATTATATTTCACCTATTTATCCTTGCATTGTGCCCAATACATGTTATTGGGTGCAATATAAGGGTAAATAGGTGAAATTTGCATTTAACTACCGCATAACCTGAGTTTGGCTAACCATCGAGACATGGAGAATCCACCATTTCTCTTAGTCGTCTGTTCCAGCCAATAATCATCCTCACTGCAAAAAAAAAAAGAAAAAAAAAAAAAAAAGTGTTTAAATTCTAATTGGAATGGTTTCAATTTCCAGCCATTTTTTCTTCTTATGTCTCTCTCTGCTAGATTAAAGAGCCCTTTACTACTCCCGCACTCTGATCAAGTCACCAATCATGCTTCTTTTTAATTAAATCAATTGAGCTCTTTAAGTCTTTCTTTGTGAAAGACATTTTCTCCAACCTTCAGATAATTTTTGTGCCTCTTTTCTGGACCCTTTCCAAATTTATCGTCATTTTTAAAATATGGACACCAGAACTGTAATCAATATTTCACTATCGACATCATCAATTCATCAGAGAGGTAAAAAACTCATCTCCTTTTATTCCTATACACTCTTATGTCTCTTATTCTTAACAAATTAGCATTTTTTCACAAGTGTCCATAGTGTAATTCAAAGAAATAGCTATTAGGTCAGCTAGTGTATTGGATTGAGCATACATGATTCTTCTGAATGATATGCATGTATAGACTGAATTTCTACGTAATATACAGCACAACATTAGTTTTGTCCATGTATGGGTTAAGAATGACCTTTAGGATTTGTACTCTATTAAACAGGCTAGATAATGGCAAGCTATTTGCAGTTAGGTACACCAAGAAAGGGATAATCAAATCTTTTAAATCAGAGAATATTAGTTGGTCATCTCAGGCACTAGGAATGAAATAGCACAAACCTTATGTGAACTAGCATTAAAATGTGTGTTGTTAGTATATTAGCTAACACATTCCAATTAATACCTTTTAAAAGTAAACAAGGCCCAATGCCTTTAACTCATGCTAAGGAGTTGTGTAGAGCCACAAGGTGTTACAGTCTAAACTGCCTTGTATACATTAACACGTCAAAATGTTCTTTAGAACAAGGTAACTAAGGGTATGTCTACACTTGCACCATCTTTCGAGAGAGAGATGCAAATGAAGCCAGGATTTGAATATCCCATGCTTCATTTGCATATTCGCGTTATGGCGCTATTTTAAAATAGCGCTATTTTGAAATAGATGCTCTTAAGATGCGGTTATTTTGAGAGAAAACCCTTCTCTTGAAATAACCTTTATTTCTCATACAATGAGGTTTACCAGTTATTTCGAGAGAAGGGTTTTCTCTCGAAATTACTGCTTCTTAACAGCATCTGTTATTTTGAAATAGCGCTATTTCGAAATAGCGCTATAACGTGAATACGCAAATGAAGCGCAGGATATTTAAATCCTGGCTTCATTTGCAATATCGAATGTCTTCATTTGCATCCCTCTCTCGAAACAGAGTGCAAGTGTAGACATACCCTAAGGGATTATTTATAAAGGGAAATTATCCTGGAATAGGAGAAAGTTTGAATTTAAATATGATAGCTGTCTGAAAATAGGAATTTCCACATGGGGAATTCTTCCAAAAGGTGCATAGTAGAATAATTCTGGAATAGTTATGCTGATCAGTTTCCTCATGTAGACCAACTGTAACAAATTTTAGCTAACACACCTTGAAATGCCAATCTGAACAAAGCCTCCCTCCCCCCCTCTCCTCCCCCTCTCTTCCCCATACAGCAGCATACAGCTATCCAGGACTATTCCACTGAAAGCCAATTCTAGCATGAGCAATTTTACACTATAATTTTTACAGATTGGTCCCACTAGTGGCTTACTTTTTATTCCCTGCTGAGTATATTTGATTTTCTTACCTATTTGGGGTGGAGGAAGGAGAACCCAGCACTCTATAGTGCTGACTGCTACTGTTAAAAGCCTTTTCACATGCCACGGGAGTGAATACAGAACAGTTGATGTAAAAGAAAAGGAAGCACAGCAGTGAAATACCAGAAAATGGGATTAAAAATTGAGACCAGAGGGAATTTGGCAGAATCCTGGCGCACTGTCCAGAAAAGAAAACAAAACCCACAGCCAAATGAGGTCAACTCTGAATCCTACAATATGCTAAAAGGTGCATGGAGAGCAGACTTTCCCCCTTGATAGCTTTTCTTACAAAAGTTTATCTGTACAGTATTGACTACATTTGTGTGTTTGTATATGTGCCTGGGGCATTATTTATAAAGTATATTTAATTCAGCAACTATGGCTCAGTTCCTCAAAGGTATTTGGGCATCTTATTCCATTGTAGTCAAGTCTGAGTTAGATGCCTAAATGCCTCTAAGGACCTGGACCTATGGCCTTTGTATGATTCCTTCCAAATGTGACCATTTCAAATTTTCTCAGTGTTAGCCCCATCCAGAGGTAAACTGATCTGCAGAGCTTTCCATACTCAGGGAGCCGCTGTTAAAACCCCAGCTTTTCTACTAGGTCTTTGCTAGGTTCAGATGGCGCTTTGTTAATATAATCAAATATTTTTCTTTTGCGTAGCTTAGTAAATGAAGAAGCTCACCTAAGACAGGGACTAGTAGCCAGACATTCAGTGGCAGCCCATACGGATATGTCACAGTTTTTCCCATGTTTGTCCTTTATGACACATTCTTCCTAGGCCTCTGAAAGATGTTGATGTTTTTAGGCACATACGTGTGGTCGAGTGGAGACCATCAAACTCATTTGTGACTAGGTCAGCATTTGAACTCTGGTCTCCAGAGACCAATGGCTAGTGGAATATTGTACCATATCTGCAGTCCTCCCCCACGTGAATTGCTTCTATGGATTTGCTTATCCAAAGAACAAGGTGAGACTAATTTAATGAGGAGCTATAGCAAAGTCTATTAAACACAGTCAAACACATTGATAAAAATGAAGCCAGATGGTGGCTCAGCAATGAAGATTTCTCTAAAGTCAATTTACTGCCCTAGACAGATGCTGGATTGATAGCCCTGTTGCCCACCCAGTTACTATTTACCCACAAAACAGACTAGGCAACAGCAGTACAAGGTTCTAACATTACCCCAGCTAAACCATGCAGCAGTCAGTTGTAGTGATGAGCCAGTTGCCTTCTTTCTAGGCCCATTGAATCTTTGCCTAATTTTCACAAATTGTAGACCAGGGAGCCATTTGTATACACTTTGGACTGCTTTGGGGCCATAGAACATCTGTGAGTTATAACTCTTAGTTCCAATCAGTGAGGACTAGATTTGAACCAGCAGCCTACAAATGTATTACTCACTAGGCTATCATCAGTCTCCTGAGCCCTTCAGCATCAATTGTCTTTTAAGAACACACCTACCAAATGATGAGGCAAATTTACTGAAGAGTCTCAGAAATGACCTTAAGTGTTTTGGAGAAATTTTGTGGTGGGGGTGGAGATGGGGGAGTCCCACACCATTCGAAGATGGAAAGAAGAGGATCCCACATGTTAATGTGCCCGCCACTGGCGGATTTGAACCTGAGGATCTGAGTATAGGAGTCTCTACCCTTTGAGCTAAAAGCCAGCTGGCTCCTAACCTATGCTGTAGAGGGCTTTTGGTCTTAACTGTTGCTGTGGTCAGTGAACCACACTAGGGCTACGTCTACACTCACGACTTCTTGTGAGAGAAATATGCAAATGAGGCTAAGCCTGAATATCGCCGAGCCTTATTTGCATACCTAATGAGCCGCCATTTTTGCAGAAGAGGCTCTTGAACCAGAAGGATCTCTCTACACTGCCCCTTCTTGCGCAAGAAAAACCCTCTTGCGCAATGCCGCTACACCGATTATTTTCAGGAATAACGGCATTGCGCAAGAAGGCTTTTCTTGTGCAAAAAGGGGCAGTGTAGACAGCTCCTTATGGCACAAGAGCTTCTTCTGCAAAAATGGCAGCTCATTAGGTATGCAAATGAGGCTCGGCCATATTCCATGCTTAGCCTCATTTGCACATTTCTCGCAGAAGAAGCCGTGAGTGTAGACATAGCCTATGAGTGTGGGTTACATTAACACGACTTTTGGCAGCACTTCTGTAGTCTAAAGAAAAACCTATCTCTAGTTCATCACTGTCAGAAGCCTTTCTAAAACACAAGGGAACACAGAGAAATAAGAGAGTAAGCCAAAATGGTATGTGTGCCTTTTTTACTGCTCACCCGACCTTTCACCTGGCATTAGATAAGCCTCATGTACAAAGTGGTTATGGGACAGCAAATGGTGAGGCTGTGGTGGCATACCATGTGGCTGTCTCTACATTGGCATCCCTTTCCGGAAAAGGGATGCTAATGAGACACTTCGGAATTGCAAATCCACAGGGGATTTAAATACCCCCCGCGGCATTTGCATTTACATGGCTGCCGCTTTTTTCCGGCTCGGGGTTTTTGCCAGAGAAAAGCGCCAGTGTAGACACGATCCTCCGGAAAATAAGCCCTTTTCTGGAGGATCCCTTATTCCTACTCGAAAGTAGGAATATTTAAATCCCCCGCAGATATTTAAATCCCCCGCGGATTTGCAATTCCGAAGTGTCTCATTAGCATCCCTTTTCCGGAAAGGGATGCCAATGTAGACACATCCTGTATGTCTGTGGAGGATAAAACATCATGGTGAGAGACTTTTTGTTCCATTTTTTTCAACATAAACTTAGGGTTCATAGTCATTTGCAAATGTTTTAAAAGAACTTGTGTTGAGTCAAGCTCTAGAGTTTTAGGATGCTATGGTCTTGCATCGTGTCAACCAAGGCCAGCACAATTTGGCATTTTTGACATACACTTTGATATTTGGGTCCATTAAATCCAAAATTCAAACGAAAACTCAGGTGTATCAACCGAGGTGCCCAAATTTTTAATTGCAGAAAAACAAACACCTTTGTCCCATCCCTTCTCAAAGGCTTCAGCCCCTCTTCCTCCCTCTTCCCCCACACTCCATTCTTGTTCTGCCCCATCCTCACTCACTTTTACTGGGCTGGGGCACATGGTTGTGGTGTAGGAGGGGATGAGGGCTCCTTTTGGAGATGCACGCTCTGCGGTGGGGAATGAGGGGAGCTGGAGCAGGCTCAGAAATGGGACAGGAATTTGTGGTGAGGGGGTGGGTTGTGGGCTCCAGGAGGGTGTTTAGGTGAGAGAGGGGGCTCAGGGCTAGGGCCGGGACTTGGGGTATGGGCTCTGAAAAGGAGATAGAGTGCAGGAAGGGATTCTGACCTGGGCAGGGGATTTAGATGCAGGAAGGAGTTTGGGCTGCAGCACTTACCTCAGGTGACTCCCCATCAGTGGTGTAGCAGGTTCCCTACCTGGCTTGGCTCCCTGCAGCTCCCAGAAGCAGCCAGCCTGTCCAACTTCCTGGCATGGGGCTTTAGGAAGGTTTTGGATAAGAGGAGAATTTGGGCCGCATAATATTGAGTCTACTGAAAATTTTAGAACAAGTTTGATGGTCATCTTTAGCTGTCATTCGAGAAACGAATACATTTTTTAAAGTTTCCATAGATAATTAAAACATAACTTTCTATGGCTACACTGCAATAAAAACGCCTGTAGCACCAAGTCTCAGAGCCCACGTTATTTGACCTGCCCTCAGGTTTAAAATGAGCAGATAAACATCCCAGGCTGGAGCCCTGAGATCCCCCCACCCCTTTACAGGATTTCACTGCCTGGCCTATAGCCCTCAGCTGAACATTTACACTGGAATTTTAAGTCCTGTGAATCTGAGCCCCACTAGCCCAAGTCAGCTGGTACCACAGGTCTTTTATTGAAGTATAGATGTGCCCTAACTAACAATCAAGGCATTGACCCCTTTAGCTCAAGCTGGCTATAGTCCCCAAGGCTAAATAGGCCATCCAGCAAATTATTCAAAAAGAAAATTAAGTCCCTGAATTTAAATATTGTAAGTGATTCACAGATTTTGGATGGTTGCAACAGAGTCCCTTGCTGGGAGACTGAAAGGATCAATGTTACTATTTTTCTGTGTAACTAGCCTGAAATAAGGTTTTCATTACCTCTCTTTATTTGATGTATTGGGAACCAAACAGCATACACATTTGCCAACAAAAAATGAAACAAAATCCCATAAGAACATAGCCAAATGGTGTGCTGCAAGCGCCGTATAGCAAAGAAAATAAACTGCTGATGTGCTAACTCTGTCTTGCTACTAAGCAGGAGCCAACACAAGCCCAATGGTAAAAGTGACACCCCACTTCCTCAACACCTTTTCCTTATTAAGGATGTGTTGAAACCGCTAGTGTGTACAAGGTCAGAAGAAAATAATGTATTAGTAACTGAAGCTATGATTTTGTCACTGACATCACAGGAGTCACAGAATCTGGGCAATGGGAACTCGATGCTGCCATGGGCAGTAGGGAACCCCTCAGTCCCATGCTGCAAGTACAGGAGGGACCCCACAACACCAAGACTCCACTGATGGGGGGTGCCCCAGATCTCCTAGCTGGTGCCCTGCAGCTACCCAGCTGCCACGGTATTGGGACTCCTCGCGCCCCATTTTGTCAAGGATATATTTAGTATAAGTCACAGACAGGTCACGGGCTCTCATGAATTTGTCTTTATTGCTTGTGACCTGTCTATGACTTTTATCAATGACAAAATCTTAGCCTTAGTAATCTAACCCTTTTGCCAGGTGGAGCTAGCAGCAAGCAGGACCGGGTTCAATACTTAGGAGTTCCTTTCCATCAATGTAACACAGAACCATTTCAAGCACTCACCCAGTAACCTGGGAAATTTACACACACCCCTGGATGCCTCTGAGAGGCAATGCATCCCCACTCGCTAGCACAGAGTGTGAATGTAGAAAAGAAACTTTGAATAAAAGGAGAGAAGTAACTCAAAATTAATTTGGGAAAACACCACAAACAGAGTTCATAAACAGAAACCAAGAGAAAAAAATCCCACCCCAAGTAGTTTAAGCAGAGCGTGTCCTTTTCCTCTCAGGTTCTTAAGTACGGCAACCCAAAACTCCCTTTCCCATGCCTGACCCTTCTCTGCTCCCCACTCATGGTTGCTGCACTTGCTGGCTATGTCTAGACTGGCATGATTTTCCGGAAATTCTTTTAACGGAAAAGTTTGGCACAGACGCTTTTCTGCAAAAAAGCCCCGATCACCAAATCTGAGCTGTCTACACTGGCCCTTTTGCGCAAAAGTTTTATGCAAAAGGACTTTTGCCCGAACGGGAGCAGCATAGTATTTCTGCAAGAAGCACTGATTTCTTACAGTAGGAAGTCAGTGCTTTTGCGGAAATTCAAGCGGCCAGTGTAGACAGCTGGCAAGTTTTTCTGGGAAAGCGGCTGATTTTCCGGAAAAACTGGCCAGTCTAGACACAGCCGCTCAATACAGACCCAGGCTCAGAGGCGCATCTTCAGAGTTCACCTTCCACTGGAGGGAGAAGGGTTAGAGGCACTTTATTCACTCTGCTTCTTGAGTGCTTACTTACAGCCATTCTCTGCCAGCCATTCAGCCTCTCCTGTCAACTGTATGAGCCTGCTGCCTGTCTGCTCACCGTGTCTCAGAAACACATCCCTGATTTCACAATGGATTTCAGCTCTCGTTGATCATTTAACATAATAAAGAGGCTCCTAATGAAGCCTATATTTTGAACAGTGGTGGAGGGGAGGGAGCAGAAGAGGAGAAATATTTCAAACCAGACTGGTGGAGGGGATGCGGAGGTTCCCAACGGTCTGGCTGGGACTCCTGCTCCCACATCTCTTTCACACGGCTCCGGCATCTGAGCACCTGGCTTAACTGGGTCCTTTCCACTGAGGATGACCCTTTTATCTGGAGCAGGTTAAGCACAGTGCTGCTTCCTGTGTGCCTACAACGATTACAATATTGGTAACAGCATGTCACTACCCCTGCATTCAGTGCTTCAGTGACTTGTGACCACACACCAGCCAGACTTGATTACTTTGAGCAAAACACAGTTCTGCCTGTTGGCTATTTAAGCAGAGCAGGAGCAAACTGTATTTACATAAACACACCCCAAGTCTCTCCCCACTTCCCTCCTCCCCCCTGGTCCCAGCTCGATGTCAGGGAAGAATTCACTCAGACTCTGTTTACATCAATAACTCTTTAGTAATCAGTTTTATTACATGACCACATACAGGCCTGTTTAAGCCACTGAACTCTCAGGTTTGAGCACTTTGAAAGATGAGAACAGAAAGGTGTAAAAGCACAAGTAGCAGTGCCTGGAAGAGCTAAATGAATAAAAACCTCTGGGCTCTAATCAGGTGCTGCATGATGTATAGAGCCTATCAAATGCCTGAGCCTAAAGTCCTTACTCAGCTAAAACTTTCACCAAAACATCAATAACCACCATTTAACTTGAATAGGGGCTAAGGACTAGACCTGAAAAGGGAATCAGGTATTTAAAGTCTAATATTTAGGTGCCAGAGAGGTCCTCAAAACCCCTAATCTGTTTCTGCATATTCTTGTCAGTGGCCAAATTCCTATAGTGCCTAAATTTCTAATGATAAGGTCCTTTAGCTGTCATTGGAGAGCGGATGCCCTTTTTCTGTTTTTACATGAGCAAGGGCTGACTTGGCTTAGCAACTTAACTCCAAGGGATGATAGGGGAGTGGTCATGGCTGTCAATCCCAAATGGTGATAGGCACATCCATCAGCCCAGAGTTAAGTGCCTAATTATTTTGGCATTTTCTACTGACTAGTTTAGGTGTTCCCCACACTCCCACTGCCTCAGCTTCTTGGCTTCTATGCCTAACCTTTCTTAGGTGCCTAACTCTCCCCATGCACTGGAGAACGTTGACACCGTTGAGGGGTCCTCTGAGTTGCAGGTCACCTAAATGTGACATGATGCAACACGGAGCCAATCTAGCTTTTTGTGGGTTTAGCCCTGAATAAAAATGTCAGGAGCAAACAATGAGAAGTCAAATGCTACCTTAAAGAGTAACAATTTATTTGGGTATAAGCTTTCATGGGATGGAACCCATTTCATCAGCTGCAACTGACTCCCGACTTGTCTACACTAGTCCCCTCTCCCTATTGTTGATCTAATCTACATGACTTCAGCTACACAGATAGAGTAGCTATTGAGAGTTGACTCATTCTGGTGGAGTATCGGCATCAACAGGAGAGTATTCAGAGATAGATTTATTATGTCTAAGCAGACAAGATACATCGACGGCTGGTGGATCAATCACTGCAGTGTTAACTCCTGGCATAGCGGAGACAAGCCAGAAGTGGGTTCTAGCCCACAAAAGCTTATACCCAAAGAAATGTGTTAGGACTCCTTGTTGTTTTTGTTGAAACAGACTAACATAGCTACCCTGTGTTTCTTTGGAAGAAGTGGCTTGTGCCCACAAAAGCTCTACGTTTTTTGTTAGTCTCTAAGGTGCTGCAGGCTATTTGTTGTTTTTTAAGGTTTTTTTTTTATCACAGACAAACATGACTACCCCTCTGAAACAGCTACCCTCTGAGACTTGACACTTCATGATAGAGTCTATGTTAGTGACATTTGCTCCACTATGATAGTATTAGGTTTTGGAGGAGCAGCCATTTATTGGGAAGTATCATTAACTATAGAATTCTCCCTCCAGACAAAATGGAACATGAATTCTTTATTTTAATTTTATTGATAGATACCGTAAGTAGTAGTAATAATTAAAACAAACATCATTTTCACTCAGCAATCTGTATATTGGACAGCTGTGCTACGGCGTATAAGTTTATTACTCTAGCATTACATTAAATGCTTTATTTTGAATTATTTATTCCATCACAAATCAGTAAAAAATGTCATTGAGTTTTTCAGTAATATGCTGTTGATGTCAATGGAACTTGTGCCTGTGCAACTGAGGTGTGCATATGGCCCCATGGAATGAAGACCCTGATAGTTACTACTTTACAGTTTCATAAAACTGGGAGTGTGTGCGTGTGTGCATGTGTGTGTCTGTCTGTGCTTTTCAAGCACTGAAACATGAACTTCAGGCATCAATATTTAACCCAGTGGCACTAAGTCCTCTGATCAGGGAGAGTGAAGTCTCCCCTACAGTCCTACCTACAAGGCAGTTGGCTTTTAGCTCATGTTGTAGAGGCACATGGCTTAGCCCCTAATGTCACAGGTTCAATCCTGCCTTCGAAGAGCCTAGATCCATTGGATTTACACAAACATAAGATTCTGAAAATATTGCTTAATTAGGGTGCATCTACTCTGCACCGTTATTTCGAGATAACTAGCGTTATTTCAAAATAATGTGAGCGTCTACAAAGCAATTCCGTTATTTCAAAATTAATTTGAAATAATGGACAGCTTATTCTGACTTCTGTAAACCTCATTCCATGAGGAATAATACCTGAGGGCTACGTCTAGTCTAACATGATTTTCTGCAAATACTTTTAACGGAAAAGTTTTTCCGTTAAAAGCATTTGCAGAAAAGAGCGTCTAAATTGGCATGGATGCTTTTCCGCAAAAGCACTTTTTGCGGAAAAGTGTCTGTGCCAATCTAGACGTGGTTTTGCGCAAGAAAGCCCTGATCGCCATTTTCGCCATAGGGGCTTTTTTGCGCAAAACAGTTTTTAGCTGTCTACACTGGCCCTCTTGCGCAAAAACATTTCTGGAAAAGGGCTTTTGCCCGAACGGGAATGTCAAAGCATTTGCGCAAGAAGTACTGATTTCAGACAGTAGAACGTCAGTGCTTTTGCGCAAAATCAAGTGGCCAGTGTAGACAGCTGGCAAGTTTTACTGCAAAAGCAGTTGCTTTTGCAGAAAAACTTGCCAGTCTAGACACACCCATTCTGAAATAACTATTTTAAAATAAGGCGTGTGTAGACACTCCACTTCTGCTATTTCGAAATAGTCCCTCACCAGGGCCATTCTAAGTTATTCCTTCCCAGTGCCTCCTGGGGTTCTAAATCGAGATAGTGTGCCTACATTAGGGAAGCCTGCCCTGGACTAATTTTGAGGCTTCCCTGCAGTGTAAACATGCTATTTTGAAATAAGCTATTTCAGAATAACTATTCCAGAATCACTTATTTCAAAATAGCTCTGCAGTGTAGACATATCCTTAGAGCTTTAAAAAGCAGTTCATATAGGTGAGTTTTTAATCCAGGGTTCTTTGCAAACAAGACCATCTAACTGGTTTTTGGGTTCTTACCCTATCAGTACACTGTGCCTTTCATCTGTTCATTATGTATTTTTTGTTTTCTTTATTGAAAGTCTTTTGTTTTCTTTAGGGATAAAGGGAATTGCAAAGGAAAAATATCTATCAATCCACATAATAAAATATGTAAAATGACAATCACATGCATAGAGCAAATTTACATGTAAATGGCAATCCATCCAATTTACAAGGAAGCAAGGAGCCAGCAATTACAATGAGAACCCACAAAGATTTATATAAATGTACAATATTAATTAGTTTTGAAAGATGAAAAGCTACTTGCTCCATTATTTAGCCCTGCTAGATGAAAGTCTACCAGCTCACAGCTATTTCAATCTTTGTTCGGATTACTCCTGTTTGAACTATGGTTGCCATGCGCATTTTATATGGGGCTAGTTCTCATTCCAAATCCAGACAAGCTGAAGAAGAACATAACTTTCCTGCAAGAAATATGGATCATCTGTCTTTGGTGTATACACCAGTACAATCTGTGCAGAGAAATCAGGGCATCAGAACAGAATTTGGTCCCTCATACATATGGTATGAGTGAACAAGACGCACTACACCAGTGATTTACTCTTTGACTTCTATTCTTAATCTTAATTAGAAACTTCTATTTTAAACTCTCCTAATCAAAGCCAGTGTTCTGTACTGAGGCGCCTGAATTACCTAGAGGCCTTGTGCATTGTTTCAAGTGTGCTCTGGATTTGAGGAAGCATTTTCATTGCAACCCACTGAAATGTTGTGCTGTATCCCATCAGCTTTCCTAAGGCCTTCTGACTTTAGTTAAACAAGAGGCACATCTGTCAAATGTTGACATTTTAAACAAGTTTTCCTGTAACAAAGATCCTGATTAATATTGCTCGTGGTGCTCCTTAATCTGCAAACATCATCCCTGCTGCTTGCCCCTAAAGCCACCCCTGCTCTTAACGGTTTCAGTGAGCAGAGAACATGTCCCAGTTGACATCTATAGGCAATTATTTAATTGTCACACTTCCACAGGAGGCAAGTCACACAACTCTTGGCGTTGCAGATGAACTAACTATATATTTAGCAAATGATAATTAATGCAAGACATTGTAGAAAATGGGGAAAGGAGGGAGCAATGCATATTTTTTCTGGCTTGAAATTTATTGAATATTGAGTGCCAGGGAAAATATAGATTACAGGATGCAGGTGGGAGGAAATTTTCCTGACTTCTGCCCAGCCATAAAAATAAATCACTGAATATAAGATGCAACAATGAGCAAAGGACTTTGGCACATGACTAAGACACAGTAATTTAGATTTATATTTGAATGCTTTAGAAAAAGCAATTGCAGCTACATAAACTTCTCAGGGTAATTTTCAGATTCATGAGCTTATGCTCAGATGGCCTAGACATTTTCCGAGCGCTTTGCCAAAAACATTTCCATTGTTGCACTGAAATGTGACGCTGACACTCATCAAACTGTTTCTTTTGTATAGCTCAAACATACGTTCTCTTCATGCTTATCATAGACTCATAGATATTAGACACACATCTTTGGTTTTTAATTATAAAATTAATGTAGACAGCAACCAGAAATAAAGCTGACAAATCTAATTTCCCAAATAACTCAATATAATATAAGGACCTCTGAGGGGGAAGAAAAAAATAATTTTCTGAGGTTCCCAGAATTATACACTAGGGAACAAACTAAAAAAATAAAATAAAATATAGCTGACCATTAAGGATAATTTTCTCAGTGTTTAATTTCCTCTCTCTCACAGATCAGGACAAGCTGATGGGTTTTTAAAAATGAACTGCTTTTTTAAAGCTATTCACAATCCCAGATCCTAAGCCGAAATAAATATGTAAACGCTGTCATTATAAATACATTTTAGAACAAAATAATTATTTCATTATCGTAATCATGTGTATAAGCCAAGCCCCGCCCAACTCTCCATAGATTTACATTTTAAATTATTTTAAAAATATATGACCCATCTAAGTGATTTTATGCTCAAGTATATACAACAGGCTAATGGTCTACCATGGAAAGCTGGAGTGCTTTAGGTGCAAACTCTGCTTAAGATCCCACACCCACATAAGAAAGAGGTGGCAGGGTTTAGAAGAATATGCTACAGTGGTTTTGGTTCTTCCTAAAAGGTACAGTCAAAGTTTAAAGAAGAAAAAGTGTATTCCCACCACTTGACCCTTCATTTGTAAATTTCCACAAGGATCAATTCTCTCTCTGGTCCTATTCAGCATCTACTTTCAGCCATTAAGTGACCTAGTCAGACAACATGGACTCCAGTACCAGCAAAATGAGGAAGATTCTCAGCAATATTTGTTTTTCCCCACATATGGTTGCACCACCAAGCCAAGGTGACCCAGTGCTTAGATGTGATCAAAGAAAAGCTGACTGAACCCTAAGTAAGAAATACGATGCTGACAGGTGATTGTGGTGGGCAGAGTTATGTAGGAAAACTGTGCTGCTAGCATATGAGGAGACTATGTACTACGTGAGGTAGAGGAAAGCATGTTCCTTGAGGGTTGAAAAAACTCAATCTGTGGGGTTGGTCTTCATCATCCACATGGAGGATGAACACCTCTGTTTCTATTCTATTCTATTCTATTCTATTCTATTCTATTCTAATGCTGTCCTCTTCACTGTAGCATCTGAGGGTATGACTATACCACACAATTAGAATTGTTGAGGTCAACTTTTAGCATCTGATTTTTATAAACTTGAAAGTGCATGCCCTCATTAAGCAAATGTGGTGAATGAAGTGTGTCTCCACTATCATGGCTAATATTAACTCTAACAGCGATGCACCGTGGATAGCCATTCCACAGTTCCTGCTGCCCATTTGAATTCTGGATCAGTCTTCTGGTGCCTGATTAGATGAAAACATTATCACAGGTGGTTCTGGGTACATCTTGTCAGCCTCCCATGATGCACCTATCTCCTCCCTCCTTGCCTGCTTGAAAGCAATGGAAAACAATGGCTTTTCCCTCCCTGGATATCTGTGCAGATGCCACAGTACAGTAAGCATGGACCCTGATCAGCTGCAAACTGTTGTGGCAAGCATTACAAACACCTCACGCATTATGCTACAGTTTGTCTATAGCTTAGCCAGGAGCTGTCAGTGTGAGGAAGACTGCGAGGAGGCCATGTACACAGATGTGCAAGAACACAGTGAATGGAGCAAATAACATATGATGGCAACAGTTGGGCCTGATGCTGATCCTGGGCCCAGGAAACAAGCACAGACTGGTGGGGCCACATAGTTATGAAGCTATAGGGCAATGACCAGTGGATGCAAAATTTTTGTATGTATAAGTTTTCATGGAACTTTGCAAATTGCTTTCCCCACCCTGAAGCACAGAAATGCCAGAATGAGACCTGCTCTGAAGTTGAGAAGCAAATGGCGATAGCTATGTGGAAGCTTGCACGTGAGACTAGGAATCAGTGTGAATCAGAAATCAATTCAGAACGGGTAAATCTACAGTGTGGGCTACTATGATCCAAATAGCCATGACAATCAATACCCTTCTGCTAGGAAAGATGGCCACTCAGGCGAATGTGCAGGACATAGTGGACAGTTTTTCTGCAATGGGTTTCCCTAACTGTAGTGGGGGTGATAGATGGAATGCATACCCCTATCTTGGCCTCAGACTACCTTGCCAAGGAATATTTCTCAATGGTGTTGCAGGTGCTGAAAGATCACAAGGGCCATTTTACTGACATCAATATGAAATGGTCAGGAACAGTGCATGATGCATATATCTTTAGGAACTCCGGTCTCTTCAGAAAGCTGCAAGACTGAACTTTCTTATCAGACCAGAAAATGACTATTGGAGACATTGAAATGTCAACAGTGATCCTTGGACACCAAGCCTACCCCTTGCTCCCATGGCTCATGAAGCCATACACAGGCAGTCTGGACAACACTAAGGAGCAGTACAACTTTAGGATGAGCAAGTATACAATGGTGGTAGAACATGCCTTTGGTCATTTAAAAGGATGCTGGCAGAGTTTATTGACTAGGTTAGACCTCAGCAAAAGCAATATTCCCATTGTTGCTGCTGCTTGCTGAGTGCTGCATAAGATCTGTGAAAGTAAAGAGAAAATATTTCTGGTGGGGTGGGGTGGATTGAGGCAATTGTCTAGTGGCCAGTTATGAGCAGTCAGACACCAGGGCAATGAAGAGAGCACATTGAGGTGCACTGCACAACAGAGAGGCTTTGAAAACCAGTCCCATGAATGACCAGACAATGATGTGACAGTTGTGTGCTGCTTTTTACCAACTTGCCCCGTCGTACAGGTATTGCCCTGTAAACCAACCCAACCCCCCAAACACACTTGGCACAATGAATAAAAACCCTGTTCTGAAATCATGTATTTTATTTAGAAAATACAGGGAACACAGATATAACTTAATAGAAAAAGCGTTGTGGTGTAGCTGGGTCTGATAATGGAGAGGGGGAACACAAGGACAAGTAGCTTATTATAATCACCCTATGGGTAGCCCTGGAATTTTGTAACTAATAAGTCAGCTAGTTATCATGAATATATATTATAGCCAAAGGTTTAGATTTAACTTAAACACAAGCTGTAGGCCTCAGACAGGTCAGGCAGATTTGTTAACTTAGCTCTGTTTGATGTTAGCATGTTCTGATGTTAAAGCAAAAGGATGGAATATTGTAATACTTAGTGATGTTAACATTAGGCAAGGCCTTGTAGCAGATAGAAAGAAGTTTAAGGTTGAAAGACTTTGTAACTTCATTGAAGTGACTTAGAAGTACCCCTTTGTTCCATGCTGCAATTCTGTAAATTTATTGTTTGTGTGAATGAGACATATCAATCTGAGTCTTACGCTCATGTTCCTGCATGCTCTCCTGTCCTGCTCTTTGGTGCGGATGACCTCCAACAGCGTTTACCTCCATGCACTCAGTTGTCCCCTGTAAGTGTGGAGGAGTGGTGACAGGTAGCAGACTGATGGTTCTAGCTGCATTGGGGGGGAAACCAAAGAGTAGATTTCAGAGAAAATACATTGTAAAGAAAACAGACTGTTTAACTCTTTTACAATGAATGAAGCACTGCCAGCAGAAAAGACATGTTATATACAAGGCTGAAGTTTACATTTTAAATTGAGCACCTATCAGCAAGGTATAATACACAGCAGAGTGCTAGGCAGCTGAACTTGGTTTGCAGGCCAGTATGGTAAGAAATATATTAGGAAGGCTCTTTTGTTTTCACTTTGAAAACATGAGGGAAAGGGTGCTTGCAAACTACAGCCCTCACTGTTGTTCACATGTTGGCATTTGCAAAGAGGGGCCACAAATGTGAGTGAGCATATATAGTTAGAATATACTGAGCGTGCTTTAGCCCCAGAGTACCCTACATGACAAATGCATTGAGTAGACTGCTACTCCAAAGACATGATTCAGCACCTGTAGCAGCATCCCCTTTGGCCTATGAGAGGGAAGGTGTGCAAAGGGGATCATCCATACACTAGCCTCAGTTCTTCTACTAACTATGGTCATGGATGGCCACTTTAATAATTCAGTACACTTTACACCCTTTATTTCTGAGTGGCACCTCAGACTCTCACCTGAGGAGACAGGCAAGTGTCAATCCCCCCATTTTATGGATAAAGTGGCTAAGGCTGTACAAGGCCACTTCTGAAAGAATTGGAAATGGAACCCATGCCAAGATTCTGCTCCTCTCTGGGGATATCGCACAAACGGGAGGAGTTGAGAAGGGGCAAGCAGGTTAGGTTGCTTTTGTAGTTCCCAAATTCTGGTTTGCTCTTGAGATAGGGGAAAGAGGACATTACATTAGAGCATAGTTCTTTCCAGTTGCCCACATTTCAGTAGCCTTCACCAGGTACTTTATATGCTTCTCTGCAGTCCAGGACTGTCAACTTTGCCACAATAGGGTAATGTAAGGCCGCATATCTATCCTATACTACTCTTAGGCTGGGAAAAATGCTCTCAGGATCCACTTTCCCTTTCACATAGTAGAATATGGCAAACCCAAGTCTCCCTCATTTGGACACAGAATGAATACATTAAATGCATACAGCTAGATGTGGTGTTTGTAACTACCTTGACCTCCTACAGAGCTAGCAATCCTGAGTTCCAGTTTTCTTCTGATGCCTAGCAAAACAGATGTATAAGTGGCTGGCAAAAAATGCCATTTCTCTTTCTAGTGATTGGCCCACAAGCTTTGTACTGCTTTCAATTACTTCTTTGAAGCTCAGGCTACATCTAGGATGCAGGCTTCTTTCAGAAGAAGCTTTTCCAGAAGAAAGCTTCAGAATAAACTTCTTTCAAAAGAGCGTCCACACTGCCAAAGCACATTCAAAAAGCGATCTGCTTTTTCAAAAGATAGCATCCACACTGAATGGACGCTATCTCACATTTCAGCTGTGATTACTATGGATGGAGTGGCCACCAGAGAACCTCTGCTTTTTCCTCTTTCCTCTTCTTTCGAAAGAACTCCCTCTTCCCCGTCCATACACGCCTTTTTCTGAAAGAGCTCTTTTGGAAAAAGACTTCTTCCTCATACAAAGAGGTTTACCAATGTCAGAAAACCCCTTCTGTTCTTTCCATTCCCGCCCCCCCCCCCCCCCCCCCGCCAAAGGAACACGATTGCAGTGTGGACGTAAATGAAGTTTTTTCGGTAAAATGGCTGTTTTTCAAAAAAAACCCTCTGTAGTATAGACATAGCCTCAAAGTAGAGGTCTCTGCTGTGGATATAAAGATCCTGGGTTCCAACACATAAAAAGCTTAACAGTCCACTCTTAAAATGTATTCGTTTGTAAATTTGATTTTGCATGTGTTTGTTAATGATTTGGCTTCTCAAATGGGCTATTTTGAATCCTTATTTTAAAGCATTTCATTTAATCTTTAAGTTCATTATTCCAGAGAGAGGCTGGCAGTGTGTGACCTCATGCTTTCAACTGATCTAGAATCTCATATGTACAGAATGTAGTTTGCTCACAGAAAAGCAGAAATTTCAATAGATGAAAACAATTACATAGGATTTGGGAGACACAGAAGTTTGGCTCATGGAAAATGATGGGTTTTTTCCCCCTGTATATCTGCTATAAACAGTAAATTGAGGCTCAAAAGCTTAAAAGGATAAAAATCAATCATATGATTTTGACCATATGATAAAATGAAAGCCAGGCTGTACTCTATAAAATAATTATTGAGGGCTAAGCCTTCCGTTTCTTCTCTTGCCACATACAGTAAAAACTCTAAAAATAGAGTTCCATTTGAACAGCCAATCCTATAGGTTCCTAGCCTCAGGGAAGACAATAATAGGAAAAAGTATCTGTAGTCATCTCAGATAACTTGATAGTGCCCCGTAAGGTAAGAAGCAAAATGCAGGACAATGTAGCACTTTAAAGACTAACAAGATGGTTTATTAGATGATGAGCTTTCGTGGGCCAGACCCACTTCCTCAGATCAAATAGTGGAAGAAAGTAGTCACAACCATATATACCAAAGGATACAATTAAAAAAAATGAACAAATATGAAAAGGACAAATCACATTGCAGAACAGGAGGGGGATGCAGGGGGGGGGGGAGGGAGGAAGGAACCTTAAGGTAAGAGTGAGCCTAGCCCAGATCTCAGAATTACATTCAATTTTCCTTGCCAAAATCAATTTAAAGGGACACTATCGAGGAATGTTGAGCTGGTAGTTAACCCTAGATGCAGGCCAAACCCTTGCATTTGCCTTATCTTGGCTAGGAACAACACTTAGCACCTACTGTACAGGGTATGTAAAAATGTATTGGCTGGCCTAGTCAAACCCAGGGTCTTTTTTCCTGCTATGTCCAGCTAACACATTTTTAAAAGCCAGTCTTTGTCTATCCTATAGAAGCTAAATGGTGTTTAACACTTGTTAATTAACACAGATAACAGATTTGCTAAATCTATTTTATGTTCTTAATCTAGGCAGGATTTTTTATCTCTGAATTCTTGCTGTTGCCCTGTGACAGTGACCACAGTAGAGAAGAGAGAAGACTTTGTAATTAATGTGAAGGGAATTATCTACCGAAGCTCTTGGACAGCGACAGTATCTAGTATTCTGTCTGGCTCTCTAGCCCCCCAGACTAACAACAACTGACTATCACCACAGAAGATCTTTGCAACATGATGGCTTAGACTGTGGAAGAGGCTGTTAATTATACTACAGAGATTAGACCACTCGACTGCTATATATTGTGAAATAAAGCCAAATAAAGTTTCTGCCAGTTTAGCAATTAAGCTAGTGAAAACATTGCAAAGGAGAAGGAAATATAGTCAAATAAGCAATCACTTGTGTTTAGCCATTTCTTATTCTTTCACAGGTTAGTGTAATCAGAATAAAGCCTTTTATTCACCTGACAGAAGATCATTGCTAACTTATTCTTTAGGACTGCAGCAGCCTCAGCTGTAAGGCTTATAGAAGCCTAGGAAAAAGCTCAGAATTTAATTTCCTAACGGATGAGAGGAAACCTTGCCCTCAGGTGATTTTTTTTAACTATAGGTTGAACCTCTGTGGTCCGGAACTCTCTGGTCTGGCAACATCTGTGGTGTTGACTAGAGCACCCCAGCACAGAGGTTGCTAGTGGCTGGGAGCAGAGCCAGCCAGCGTGGCTCACGGGGCATCAGAGCCCACAGCTAGTTGGGCTGGGAAGTTGGTGGGGCCATAGGAGTCCATGGGGAGGAGGTGGGGGTTACCATGCTTACAGTTGGCGGGGCCGAGGTGGGGGGGTTGCAGAGCTCACAGCTAGCGGGGCTGTAAGCACTGGCAGGGCTGGTGGAGCTGTGAGTACCCTCAGGCCTGCTGCTGGACCTTCCAGAGCTGCAGTGGCTGCCAAAGCTGAGGGGGCCATGGAGTCCACAGGACTGCCATAGGCAAGGGGTCAGGGCAACAGTGGCAGCTGAGGAGAGGAATCCAGTGGAGAGGCTGCTCCCCTTCCCTGGTCTGGAAAACGTCCTTGTCCGGGACCGACCGGGTCCTGAGGGAGCCGGACTAAGGAGTGGAAAAGGGGAGCCCTCTTAACTTTTACAAATCTGGTTTACGGGGGAAGGATTAAAGTTACCATTTTATTACTTACTTGCAAATCCTTCTCATCAAATACACACCCATCACTGCTGAGAATTTAGTAAACTCTTTAAAGTCAATGGGGCACAACTGGTATTACCACACTAAAACCTTCTCCTCCACTGTTCTTCACATGAGGTTCAGGTACTAATTGCTAGGCCAAAGTCAGAGAGGGAAGAGAGGTTGTTCCCGCTGGAAAAATTAGACTACAAATGATCCCCAAAGTATGTGTTTAAGAGTTTCTAAGCTTGGGTAATGCTAGAATGGATCACCAGGGAAAACAGTAGTTAGCAACTGAGGCCTACAAGTCTGAGTGTCTTTATCTGGTGTACATACATTCGACTGAGACAATGTGTTCTTAGAACAGTCAGTTTTATTTCACTGCACAAGATTTTTTCACTACATTGCTGTAGAATATGTCTTTCCTCTGGGAAGCAATCCTACTTTGATTTGCCAGAACTAATGTGCCCTGGTATACAAGTCGGTCATAATAGTCTACAAAACATGTACTAGCAATGCCTCCCCCACGCACTAAAACACCATCAGTCAGCCCTCTCCCTTCCTCCCCCCAAACACCATGAGATTTTTTAAAATAAGAAATGGTAAGGTTGTTTGTGTATGCCTTCTCGGTTTTGAACCTTTAGAGTGTACTTGGGTCGCTTTTCCCAGCTTCTCTCCACAGCTAGAGTGAGAAATATACTCTTTGTTAATGAATGCTCAGATTCTCATAATCACATGATTTGAGGAGCTGGAGCTTTAAGAAAACCACCAAACAATATGAAAGTTAACAAAGGGTGTGCATGCATGCCCCCCACCACACAGAGTAGTGTTCAGGATTATGTGTAATTCATAATAATTCAACCAGTATATCATATCCCTGTAATCAGATCAATATGAATCCTTCCAGGAATTCAAGCCCTGTCGTTCGCTACTGCTGGAATGACTGCTGGTAGCCAGCAGAGGTCAAATGCTAGACCTCTGGTTTCTCAGCATAGATTTTTTTGTTCTATTTAAGCTAAAGAATAACTCTTCCAGCAGACTGCCGTAGTAATCTGTTATCCACTTGCAGATCACTCACTATTGGGGGGGGGGGGGGAGTGGAGGGGAAGGTGGCACACACATCTCATGCTGTCATTGGCATTTTCCAAAGAGCCTGTTCAGCAAGTGGCCATCATTCTGAGCTATAACCTTCTGGATCCATCCTATATAAATTGCACCAACAAATATCTCCCTATGTCCTTTTCAGGTACACCACCTCATACAATCCACTGTTATATTTAGACTTTGTACTGGAGTGATTGCCTGCCTGCACCAGAACTATAATTTTGGGCAGCAGGGAACAGATATCTGAGTGTCTGGCTACTGGATTGGGTCCCATGCATAATCTGGCCAGAAGAGGTGCTACCACCTATCTTACAATGTTTAGGCTGGTGGTTAGCACATTCACATGGGATATGGGAGCCCCACGTTCAGTTCCATCCCTTCTTTGCCAGAAGGTGAAAATCCTCCCACACTTCTCAGGAGAGTGGCCTCACCACTGAGCTATAGGACTGCCTCTGCCTTTCCCAGGACCACCCTTAGACACATGCTTTGGAGCCGGAGGTAGCTACTGGCTACATATGCTTAGGGCCACCAATGAGACAGAACAGCAAGGAATGGGTTGCGCTGGCTCTGGCAGCCAGCCTCTGGCCCCCCAGCAGGCTGTGCCCAACCTACACTCGCCGGTTGTTCTCCTTCCACCAGAAGGGAAACACATCACCCATCCCCAGCCACCTGCACAGCTGCCCCCTTGTGCCACTCCCCACCTATCACCTCTGGTTTCTGGGAGGCACTGCTGAGATGGTTAATTCAGGGTGAATTGCTTAGAGCAGTGGTTCCCAACTGCCAGGACATAGACCTCTGGCTGCCAGGCCACAGTGGCTCTGGGGGTGGAGGCTGGGGTTATGTCTACACTACCCCGCTAGTTCGAACTAGTGGGGTAATGTAGGCATACCGCAATTGCAAATGAAGCCCGGGATTTGAATTCCACAAGGAGTAACGGTAGTTCGAACTAGGAAGCCTAGTCCGAACTACCTAGTTCGTGCCGCGTGTAGCCGCACTGCATGGGGTTCGAACGAGCAGGGATTTAAAAATGGCGGCGCCCAGTTTATGCAAATGAAGCCCGGGAAATTCAAATCCCGGGCTTCATTTGCAAGTGCGGTATGCCTACATTACCCTCCTAGTTCGAACTAGGAGGGTAGTGTAGACATACCCTGGGATACACTGCTCTCGCCCTGGCTGCCTCACTCTTCTGCGGCGGGGAGGAGACCCCACACCACACGGCCCTCCCAGCATGCAGCGAACCACTCTTCTGCTGCTGGGATGAGATCCTGCCCCTGCCTGGTGCTGGTTGGCTGAAAGGCAGGACAGGACATGCCTCTCCTAACAGCCGTGGTGGGAGGAGAGGCACTTGGTGGTGTACCCCAGCCCTGACCCCCAGAGCCATCGCCACATGGGCAGCAACACAGGGCTAGGTGAGGGGGGCGGGGCAGGCATTAGGAACTCTGGGGGCAAGGCTGGGGGGCTCTGAAGGCTGAGCTAGTAGTGAGTAGGGGTATGGGAGTAGGGCTGGCACTGGGGGCTCTGGGGGTGGGGCTAATACTGGGGGCTGGCACTGGGGGACTATCTGGGGAGATTGTTTGCAGTGGGACTCTGGAAACAGGAGGCTGGTACTGGGGGGTCTGGTGGTGGGGGGCTGGCACTGGGAGGCTCTGAGAGTGGGAGGCTGGCACTGGGAGGGTTGGGTACAAGGGACTCTGAGATCAGTGACTGGCTGTGGGGAGGTAGAGGAGGCATGGGGGGGGCTCTAGGGGTTAGGGCTGACATTGGGGCTCTGGGGGCTGGGCTTTTGGTGGACCACTAATGTTTTATTTGCATATTCATCATTTGCATAATTAATATACTAATATGCAAATACAATGTTGCTAGTCCACCAAAAGTTTGTGAATGGATTTGCCCAAGACAGAGGGTCCGTCCCTATAAGGCACACAAACCAGTCACAAAGGGCACTTCTCTTTGTCACACTAGCTAACCAGAAACACAAGCAATTCTAGACTACATCCCTCTGTCAGCACGTAATGGCCCTCTTTCAAAAAAGCGCTTTTCGAAATTGAAACCACAGTTTAGATGCGGTTCTTTCAAAAACAGGGTACTCATTTTTTGAGGTTTACTGGCTCTTTCGAAAAAGTGCCCAGTTTAGACTGTGGTTTCAATTTCAAAATAGCGCTTTTTTGAAGGAGCGCCACTATGTGGTCATGCAAATGAAGTGTGGGATATTTAAATCCCTGCTTCATTTGCACTTTCGAAGTGCTTCATTTACATCCCTTTGCCGACAGAAGGATGTAGTCTTGACATAGCCTTAGATACTTCAGCTTTCCTGTTTCACCACCAGTACCACTCGTTATACAGGTGAGAGGTTGTGAAAAACCAATCTCACCAAATCAGAACAGGCTCTCCCAATCTCAAAGGACCAGCCACATTCCCGGGTCAAATTATACCCAACAGAGCACACTGTGCTAATCCTTTAGAATCTAAAATCTAAAGGTTTATTAAGAAAAGAAAGAAAGATTGAGAATTAAGATTGTTAAAGGACTGAAATACCCCAATTGCAGAGTTCTTTGTTCAGGCTTGTACCAGAGATGGAATAAACTGCTGTCATAAAATAAGTCTTTGGAACACATCCTTTGTCAGGTTGGGTCAACAGTCCTTTCAGACTACAGTTCATAGCAATGATCCTTCATAGACAATTAGCTGGAATGAAGACAGGATTGAAGACAAAATAGAGGCATCTCCAGGGCCGTCTTTATACCCTTGTTCTTATTGTGTGAAATTATGTCTCAAGATGGAGTATATTAAATGAGCAAGTCATCTATCCATGCATGACTCAGTCCTCTTTAAGCAGCAACCATCACATGTTGGTCTGAATGTTCACTGCAATGCTCATCACATGTGGATTTGCACCACCTAAGGTGCATTGTCAGTAAAATACTGCTGTTTGACTGCTATTCACCTGGACAAAAAGGCTTTTGAGTCCCCTTTTTCCTTCCCCTATTTTGGGTGGAGTCAGGCAGGCACAAAACTCCTCACAAGAAGTCTGTAGACTTCCTATTAAATATTTAACCATTATTTCATATAGCCTCCTGCCGTTATCTCACAGAAGCATATATCTGAAATACAAGTACATACTCAATACTCATTACATCAAATACAACAACAATACATGCATATGAACATTATAAACAGAATCAGCAAATCATCAGTTTTCAATCGACACCTCACTTGGCCCACTTTGTCCAAGATTTGGTGCAAACATATTACAGTAGTGCAACAATGTTTTGTGTGTTCATATTAGAATCCAATAACATCACAGCATCCTACATGCTCCCCTGCTAGCCTCCCTGTCCTGCTCTCGCCCCCCTTACTTCCTGCTCTGACCACAGCCACCTCCAGCCATCCCTGGCCAGAGAGTGTGTGTGGAGGTGCTCGGGATGTGTGGGGAACCAGAAATCATAAGGATGGCTCTGATCTCACCTATTGCTTCAGAAGAAAGAGGGGAAAGAGAAAGAATGAATGACTCTGTGCTCTAGTGGTTAAGGTATCATCTGGGAGGCAGGAAACCCAGCTCCCATGACCAATTATTTGTACACAACGGAGTAGCTGCTACAGGAGATATTAAAAAAGCCCACATCAGAGTATTCCTAGCTCAGCAGGTAGTGCACTCTGATGACAGGTAGGATTTGAGCAGGAGGTCTCCTTTCTCCCATCAGGCAGAAGGGAAAATTGAAGCTGGTGTTCTGTATCCCAGATAAGTGTTCTAACCTAGACTAAAAGTTTTTTGAGCCCTCCTCCTCTTTGCCCCATTTTGGGGGGAGTCAGGCTAGCACAAGACTTCCCGTGAGAAATAACGGAGACTACTAAGCCCCCAGACTCCAGGAAAGGGGTTTCTTGCAGAGAGAGCAGGCCAAATTTTGGTGCTTATCTCTGTGAGAAGGTTTGGGCTTAGGCCACATCAACAGTTTTCATTGGCTAGCTCCGGCGGATCCCCATCTAGCAAGCTGGCTTGCATGGATTGCATGCTCAAGCCCTCTTCTGGAGCCAGTTTTTGGTTACAGCATGTGGCTGCTTTGGTGAGGGAGGGATAGTTTTGGGGTAAAGCACAGAAATGGGAATTGGAGGTGAGCTTGATTCTTAACTCCACCTCTGGCTTGCTACAGGACATGTAACTGGGTTTTCCCAGACGTAAAACTGAGACAAGGAAGAATAGTCCAGTAGCTACAGTGCTAGCCTGAGTCGTACTTTCAGGTCACAGCTCCCCTCACTGGCTTTCTTGTGTGGCCATACGCCATATACTCTCACACCTTCAGTTCCCCATCTGTACAATGAGGATACTGGCATTTCCCTACCTCATGAGGGGGAGGTGTGCTGTGAGCACAAATACATTAAAATATTGTGAAGCACTCTGATACTGCAGTAATGGGGCCGTATAAGTACTTAAGACAGATAAAATGCTGTAGGTAGAGCACCGGATGGAAATTTTAAACACATTTTAATAAAAATGGGACTAAAAGCACTTGCATCATAGGGGTGCTGTGAGGATTAATCATTAATTGTAGAAGGTTCAGCGGTACTGAGATGCTATAAAATGCTTAGTGTTATCATTATGCTACGATCTGTACAGCTTGGTCATTTTGGATTCCAGAGGTCAGCTGGACCACCCCTTGCAGATGTAGCTGATTTACTTTAAAGGCAGACATGACTATTTGGTCTCTGTGTGTCATAAAATATAAACAAATGTTTGTACATGAGGGAGGCTTCTTAGGCAAAGAATGTATGGCTTTACAAAGAGTAATTAAATCCTAATCTACAGGAAGGTGGGTGCTGTTCCATATTGATTATCCCCAGGAAATATGTCTGTAATTATAGCAACCTGTCTACTACTAGGCCAGGCTTTGAGTTGCCAAAATAAGAGGGCTAGGGAAAATTTCTGGCCACCTAGGCTATGTCTACACTGCAGAGTTTTTGCACAAAAACTCGCAGAGCATCCACACTACAAGTGCGCTCTTGTGCAAGAAAAAGTAAAGTAAATCGTAAGAACACAGGGCTTTTTGTGCAAGAGTTATTCCTCTTTCTACGAGGAATAAGCCTTTTTGGGCAAGAGCTCTTGCGCAAAAAGGCATGTGTTGACGGGCAACAGAGGTTTCTTGCGCAAGAAACCCCTATGGCTAAAATGGCCATCAAAGTTTTCTTGCTCAAGAGAGCGTTCACACTGCCATGGACACTCTTGCGCAAAAGCACATGGCAGTGTGGACGCGCTCTTGCGCAATAATTTTTTGCGCAAGAACTCTCGCGCAAAAAGTTCTTGCGCAAGAAGCCTGCAGAGTAGACGTAGCCCTAGAGGGTGTAGCAAAGAGACAGAAATCCAGGGAAGCTCTAGGGCTCCTAATCTAGTAAGTTAATAGCTAGTGCTTCTCTTGCAATAGCTTTCCACTGAGGACATATACACCCTTAAGTGAAAAACTGCCTACTGCTGAGGAGAGTTCTCTATTTTGGCAGGAATGTGCCTTCTATGCAATGGAAGCTTTGCTCAGCTGTTCCCATCCCTTCAGTAAATATTTATGTATCATCTGTAAGAAGATAGAACGTTTCTTGGGAATATAGATAATGTAACGCGAGGTGAGATAATTACAGTAATTTTTGCCTCTGCTTTTGGAATATAATCTACCTCATAAGGACCCCATTTACATTTCATGAACTATACCGATCAGCACTTTTACACCTTAGCTAGAAAGGAAGAGTCTGTAGATATCAAATATTATGGGGTCTATTGCAAACAAGAGGACTTTTCTTGGTCTTTTTAATTTTAAAATGAATGATTGTTGCGAGTAGTTGTAGCTCTGCATCTGCTTCCTGTGAAATGGTCTGTTCAGGGCTTTTAGGGGATCCCTAAGGAGTCACACTGTCATGGACTAGGGCAGGTAACTTGAACCATTTATCACTGTTCCCTGGACCTTGCAGCTGTCCTCCATTTCCTCCACAGAGCCTTGCAGTATGCAGCCCACAACCCCTCCCTACTCCAGGAATGAGACGCTGCAAGAATCTCACAGGGTTTCCTGCATTTTTTTCCCTCTTCCCATAGACTTTTTTTTCTCTAGGAATGGAAAACATCTGGCTCATTGATTTTTCTGTGGATATGCAGACTGACTTGAGTTGAGAAGGCTCTTGAGTTTCCTGTACCTTAGCCTTCACCCAACGACATGTTCTCCATTAAGTGAAGTGACTTGTGACAAAAAAAGTAGGGCCCTGACATCAGGCCCAATCCTACCAGTTACTAAGTGCCCCTGTCAGGTGCTTTGAGCACTCTTAGCTCCCATTGGTATGAACAGGAGCTGCAGGCACTTGGCATCTTGAATGATTAGACTCATAATGAGAACATTCTTTCTCATCAAAATGGCACCACCTCTATCCTAAGATGCATGTTAATTTGTACAAAATACCTGTCCCTGGCAATTGCTTCTAACTGAATTCATTTGACCTTGCCTTCCTTTCTGAACACCCTCTGATGGGGAGAGAGAGCTACAACTTCAGACGTTTGGCAATTGTCTTCCACCCAATCAGCTAGAGGTCACATTTAATATGATCATTAAAAATATTCCATATCGTGCAACTAATATAAACCTTACTTTGGAGAATTAAAGAATATTTTTGTTCATAAAATACCTTAAAGCCCCTCTTTCCTGCTCATTCATTCACCTCCATCTGCAGAAAGGTGCACAACATATTTTTAGTGACTGGTTTATTTTATATACCATTTTTCTTACCAGCAGTATCCTAGAACAATTCATAGAGGTAAATATTGCTACACAGCCTATGGTATAATTTAAGGAAAACAGCTGCGGAAAGACACAGCATACCAAAGATTAAAGTATTCAGTCAAAAGACCAATAATTGTGGGAGACTAATTAAGAATCATAAAACAAACTGACAAACAATTATTCAAAGAGCCTTCTTTCTAACTGGGCCCATTGCTGTGGTTCTTCAGTGCTTTACAGAATGTTCATAATTGTGAATGATCTAATCAGAGAACATCTTTTTTACCTCTGTCCAGAGGCAGGTAGGACTAATTAAAACTTTTTTCTTTCAACAGTCTGAAATTCAAGAGAATTGACAGTGCATATTTCATAGGGATAAGGAAAACATTCATATTATATTAGATAATTAAAAAAAAACCTTAATTGTCCACTGCTGGGGTTTTTTTCCACCTCCTTCTATAGCATCTGATATCAGCCACTGGCAGAAACAGTACTAAAGAGTCTCCAATTTAACCTATTATGGTAGTTTATATGCAAACACTCCAAACTTCTTCACTAATTGTACTACATGAAAAAAATGGCTAAAAAAAATCTGTGATAAAGGTGAGCTCTTCAGAATCAAGATAACAAAAAGGGGAAATTACAATAGATAAGCTACATGGTGAATTATATTGCAATAGTGTGGTGGCTCCTGGCTATATTTGAAAAGACAGCATTAAGTCCTAGAGAAGGTATGAAATATCCAAGAGCACTGTAAAGAATGTGATGTCAGAACCTGGGGGCAAGTGAAGCAAAAGCTGCACTTTTCTTTTTCATTGATGTAAAGAGAAGAAAATGCTATTGCCACAAATCTCAATGTTTTAATTGTTTCCTGACACTGCATAAGGTAATAATAGTCAGAAAGGTGGCTGGGAAATTGTTTCTTGTTACTACTCATTCTTTACATTAAAAAAAGCTTTGGAACTTATTACTAGCAGCACTGAAATAACAATACAGCTGTGTAAAAGCATAGGTGAGGTTTTTTGTTGTTTCTTTTGGAGGAGGGTAATTTTATTTATATTGATTCACCTTAGCTACACATGTACATAAAAGGAAAAGCAAAACTACTGGTAATTTTGTGTCAGTACAAATTACATAATATATACACAGATAAGTATTTTCAAAACAGGGCTGGATTTATGCACTGACCTGTTAACCTAGTCCTAGAGGAGCTCTTGAGTCTCTCAACAAACAAAAACAGTTTGTGTATTGGAGAATTCTACTTCAAAACTCACTTATTTTTGGCTAACTTTCCATCATTACTTTCTATTCTGCCACTCTCTACAACCCCCTCACTAACAAAAGAAAAAACAAATAAGAACAATATGAAATGAAATGTATAAATCTTCCTTTAAAAAATTCCCTAGCAAATACTATTCCCTTCCCAGTGTTCATTTTTTACATCTTAATTTTCCTTAACTCCCTCCCCTCCCCCACACACACACCTTAACCTGTTTATCCATCTTATTTGGGGGCAAGGATATCCATCTTATTTGGATTGTAAGCAAGCATCTCCTCTCTTTTTACTTGCCTAACACTGCCATGAACATCAGTGGCATTGTAGACATAATATTCTGCTTAATATTTCATCAGCTGGGCATAAGCATATTTTGACATCTATGTTTGGAGGGTGGACATCTTCAGTCAGGGCAACATGGCAAATTCCATGCTGTCCCATTTTTGACATCTTGTAGCAAGTAAGTCACTTATGGGACACTGATTAGGTTTAGAATTGTAATGTATATTCTCATTCAGACACTCTTACTAAAATCAGAATGGATCATCATGGTCATGAAGTCTGGCTTCCTGCATACGGCAAGCCACAGAATCTCACCCACTCACATACTGAGTTCCTAAAGTCCTACAACCATGGTTTAAAGTCTTGAACTTACAGAGAATTCACCATTTGCACTTGTTTATATCTGCAAGTGACCCAGGCTGCAGAAGGAGGTGAAAAAAACCCCAAGGTCTCTGCCAATCTGAACTAGGAGAAAATTCCTTCCTGACTCCAAATATGGTGATCAGCAAGGATCTGAGTATGTGAGTAAGACCCACCAGGCAGATACCTGGGAAATATTTCTCTGTAGTAACTCAGAGCCCTCCCCACCTATCTTGTTCATAAAATGTCTTAAAGCCCCTCCCATTCATTCACCTCCATCTGCTGAAAGGTGCACCAAATATTTTTAGTCACTGGTTTATTGTATATGCCATTTTTCTTATTCGTTGTATTCCAAAACAATTAACTGCAGTAAATCCAGCTGTTGGGGATTTTTGCTGCAGGCAGTTGCCAGTGGGCCATACACCATTGTAGGCAGTCCTGTCATAACTTCCCCTTCATAAATTTATCAAGCTCAGTTTTGAAGCCAGTTAGGTATTTTGCCCATCACTGTTCCCCTTGGAAAGCTATTCCAGAGCTTCAGACGGTTAAACACTTTCATCTAATTCCAAGCCTAAAGTTATTGCTGGTTAGTTCATATCCATTTGTTCTGGAGTCCACATTGATGCTTAACTTAAATAACTCCTCTCCCTGCTATTTATCCCTCTGATGTATTTATACAAAGCAATCATATCTCCCCTGAGCCTTTGTTTGAGTCTCAGCTTATAAGGTAGGTTTTCCATTCCTCAACATCTTAGTATCCCTGCTCTGGATCTGTTCCAGGATGAATTCATCTTTCTTAAATGTGGGAGACCAGAATTGCACACAGTATTTCTGATGAAGTCTCAACAGTGCCTTGTATAGTGGTACTAACACTTCCCTATGGAAATACCTTGCCTGATACATCCTAGTACTGCCTCCAGGCCACATCATCTTGACAACTCATGATCATCCTGTAACCAACCAATATACCCAGCTCTCTCTCCTCTACTATCACTTCCAACTGATTAGTCCCTAAGTAATATCAAAAAAATTATTGTTGTTAGTCCCTAAATGCATGACCTTGTACTTATTAAATATCATCCCATTTCTATTATGCCAGTTTATAAGGCTTGTATGGTATTCCAGTCCTTGGTATTGGCAATACCTCCCACCTTTGTGTAATCTACAAACTTTATTAGCACGCTCCTACTTTTTGTGCCATAGTCAGGACAAAAAATGTTAAATAAAGCTGGTTCCAAGACTGATCCCTGAGCAACTCCACTAGTAACCTCCCTAACCTCCCTCTAGCCTGACAAAAAACAGCAAGCAAATGGTCTGGTAGCACTTTATAGACTAACAAAACATGTAGATGGTATCATGAGCTTTCGTGGGCACAGCCCACTCGAAATAAATAGGAGAAGGGAAGGGGGTGGGGAAGAAAGATGTTCAGTCGCCCACTCCCCTATCTCTATGCATAAAGTATCAGGAGAAAGGGTACTAAACCTGAATAGATAAAGGTCAAAGTCAGTGGATGGATAAGGCAGGAAGGATACCATTCAGAAAGTAAAATACAAGACTATGTAGCACTTTAAAGACTAACAAGATGTTAGTCTTTAAAGTGCTACATAGTCCTGTATTTTGCTTCAGCTACACCAGACTAACACGGCTACATTTCTATTACTATTCAGAAAGTAGTTAGCACCTTCATTGATAAAGGTTCCACCACTCCAAATCTGACCTGCTGTAGTTCCTTTTACCCAGTTCCTTACTCACCTTTCAGTTCTCCTATTAATCCCCATCTTCTCCAATGTAACTACAGGCAGTCCCCGGGTTACGTACAAGATAGGGACTGTAGGTTTGTTCTTAAGTTGAATTTGTATGTAAGTCGGAACTGTTACATATTGTACCCCAGGTGTCCCCGATTCAGCCGCTGCTGAAACTGACCAGCGGCTGACTACAGGAAGTCCGAGGCAGAGCTGCTTTGCCCCGGGCTTCCTGGAATCAGCCGCTGATCAGTTTCAGCAGCAGCTGACTTGGGGACACCTGGGGTAGAGCAGCTGGGGTGCTGCCAGGTTGGTCCCTGCAGCGCCGAGGTGCGGTGCTACGGGGACAAACCTGGCAGTGCCCCAGCTGCTCTGTCCCAGGCATCCAGATTCAGCCGCTGTTGAAACTGACCAGCAGCGGCTGAATCGGACACGCCTGGGGCAGAACAGCTGGAGTGCTGCTGGGTTGGTCTGGTAGCACCGACCCTTGGTGCGGTGGGACCAAACCGGCAGCACCCCAGATGCTCTAAGGGATGCCTGGGGCAGAGCTGCTGGGGTGCTGCTGGGTTGGTCCAGTAGCGCCGCACCTTGGCGCTGTGGGACCAACCCGGCTGCCCCCCAGCTGCTCTACCCCAGGCATCCTGATTCAGCTGCTGCTGAAACTGACCAGTGGCGAGAAAAGCCTGGTCTGCTGGGGGGGGCGGGTGCACTAGCTGTGCCCCCCCCTACAGCAGACCAGGATTTTCTCGCCACGGAGGACGGGGGCGGCGGGACCGTGGCGTATCTCGGCGGTCCCGCCGCCCGCATCCTCCGCGGCTTTGCTCCGCATCTCCCTGGTCTGCTGGGGGACCTCCCCAGCAGACCAGGGAGATGCGGACGGCTTTTCTCGCCGCGGAAGACGCGGGCGGCAGGACCGCCGCGGCGCATCTCGGCAGTCTGCTGGAGGGGGGGCACAGCCAGTGCGACCCCGTTCTTAAGTAGGGATCCGACATAAGTCAGATCCACGTAACCCAGGGACTGCCTGTAATAATTTCTCATCTATCAAATTTTTCACTGGCATCCAGGTAGATGAGATCAGCGGCATTTCTTTCATCTAAAAATCTGTGGGTGTCTTTGTTGCTATCTCTTGAATCCAACCATTGAAACAATTGTAGAAAAAAAGTCTACAATTATTTTCTATCATTTAGGCTACTTTCATTTTAGTTAAATGATTTGTTCCAAGCTTGGTGGACTGTAAAATGTAACATCCTAGGAGCCCTTTCTTGTCTTAATCACCTTTAAATCACTCTTTTAAAAAAAAATTCTGACTCACTGCCTCATGGGCCCAGATTGGGAGCAGACCATCTCCTGTCTCCTCTGTAGAGCTGGACACTCAGGCTGCCTGTCTGAGACTTGTAGTTTGAGGGGGGCTGAGCCCCCATGTTGGTCCCAAACTCAGCCTATGCAGCTGGGTACATTTTGATTAAAGAAAATTGATAGGCAACATAAAATGGAAATGGAAACATCATGGTCCAGTGGATTGGTGATGAGACAGGAAATTGAAAACTTCTATATGCTACCCTGTCTTAGTTACTACTGTGTGGTGTAATCATGGGCATGTTACTTTAGGGCTACGTCTACATTGGCAAGATTTAGCGCAAAAGCGGCTGCTTTTGTGCAAAATCTTGCCACCTGTCTACACTGACCGCAAGTATTTGCGCAAAAACGCTGATGTTCTACTGTATGAAATCAGTGCTTCTTGCACAAATTCTCTGACACTCCCGCTCAGGGATAAGTCCTCTTGCACAAGTGTTCTTGCACAAGAGGCCAGTGTAGACAGGTAACACCAATATCTTGTGCAAGAAAGCCCTGTGGCTAAAATGGCCATCGGAGCTTTCTTGCGCAAGAGAGCGTCTACACTGGCACAGATGCTTTTGCGCACAAGCAAATCTTTTGCGCAAAGGCACATGCCAGTATAGACACTCTCTTACTCAAATACTCTAACGCAAAAACTCTTGCGTTTAGAGTATTTGCGCTAAATCTTGCAAGTATAGATGTAGCCTAGGTATATAAAGGGGCTGGCTGGGGGCATATACCACCTGTCCCAGACTGCCCCATTTCAAGCCTTCCCCTTCCCCTCCCCGATTCATACAGAAGCATTGCTGGCTGTTCCCCTTCATCAGGGAGTGAGGGGAAAGTGCAGTTTGCTGCATTCTTCACTCTGGCTGGTAAGTGCAGGGGGCAGATGAACCTGGACCTATCCCAGCCTGGGGGGACATGCACCCCTCCCCCTACTGTGCTGCTGGAGCTTCAGTGGCCATGGAGAAGTGCTTCTCACCTGCCCCAAGCTGCTGCCATGAGAGAGGGCTGGGGTTGTCCTCTCTCCCTCTGGGCAGCCTGCATATTGAACCCCTCATCCCCAGAGCAATGATTTAAACAAAACACATACATTTTCATTTTATTTTCCAAAAAACAAAAATTAATTGGATCAAGAATCCAAGCAATGCCAGGCAAATCTTGTAGTTGCAAATACAGAAGTGACGTACCCAAAGCCATGGAAGGTCTCTTTGTCAGAGCCCTTGTTAGCACTCTGGAGCTATTAGCTTCCAGCCCAATGTTCATTCTAGTTCTCTGATCTTCCTTCTAAAAACTAAAATAATCCTTGCAAGGCTATAAGTCATCCCACATCATATACAAGGGATTTCTCTGCATAATAGGGAGTTTATATCATAAATAGTTGTCTGCCCTTAGCACATTGAAAGAGCTACATATTTTCCTTTTTACTAGTGCCTCTAGTTCTCCAAATTCATAATTCTTCAATATGAGAGGTTTTGTTTTCTTTCCATTTTTGGGGAGAGGGTCAGGAGTCTAAAATTCTAACGATAAGCATTTCACACCACAAATCTAAAAAAAAAAATGCACTAAGGAGTAAAAACTCAGCTCTCAAGAGTGATATTTCCTAAAGATTCATCTTAATAGTTGCAATTAGCTTCCCCACCACCCTTTTGGATAAAAGTTATCGGAAAAGAGATCAAGCAAGAGAAGACGATTTAGCTTTAGCAAGTCTTGATTTATAATCTGTCTTCCCTGATCTGAGTTCACTCGATACAACTCCTGTGTCATGTTCATCTCTTACAGAGACGGGGGGAAAGAGTTTTAAGTCAAAACAGATAAGTATAGTCTCTGAAGGCAAGGATGAAATGTCTTGTAATGGCATCTTCATGACACTCTCAGAATATCACCATAGCCTCTGGGGCTGTGATGAAGATTTTTTCTATCATCACTTACTTGAAAAGCTCTGGTAAAAAATACATAATTCTTTCATTTAAAATGCCTAAATATTTGACAGAAACTCCAGGATTTGAGCCTTGTGCTGGGATTATGGTGATGGGGTGAAAGGCAGGGAAGAGAGGGAGGAAGAAACAGCCACATTTTTCTTCTTCTTCTTCCTCCTTCTATATTTTGACTTTAAAAAAAATCAATATAAAGGTCCATTTTCAAGGCAGTAGCTGAACAGAGCTCTCTGCGGTATATCTAATTTTCACAAGAGAGAAAGAGATCCTTTTCTGCCTATTAATGATCCCGCTTCCAGACCTGGATTTTTAATGCTCCCCCCTGCCGCCCCAATCTTCAATTACCTTAAATTCTTCTATTCGTCTCTTTAGTGGCATTTAGGTTAGTGAGTGCTCACTACATTTTAAATAGAGAAGCCATACAATCAAGGTAAATGCCTTGCAACTGTCTTTTATAGTTAAGAATTTAAAACTGGTAGGTAACAGAGGAGGTTAATGTTATTCTTAGGAGATATCACTGGTTGCTATGGTGAGGAAGTTTTCTGTCACTCAGTACAGGGAAGATGGCACCTGTGTTATGAATTTTGACTATATTTTTATGCCACTGAGATTAGCCATAGTACTTATTCAAATGCAGACACTATCCTATATGTATCATTATATATCTTTAATTTGTGTATTCTGAGGCCTCATAAACTAGTTTTCCACCTTTTTTAAAAGAGTCAATTTAACAGTATTGCTAATTTCTTCATAGCTGAAGAAGCAGTGCTAAAGCAACAGTAGCTTGTATTAGGAGACAACAGTCTTTACATCAATAAAGCCCCGGATAATCACATTTATGAAATGTATCTTACTGTTTAGTTCATATACTGGAGATTTTTTTAGCTTTTTTTATGTAGATATAATTTCATCAGACCTGATCTTTGTTCAGCACTGAATGATCTTCTCTTCCTACAGAAATGTATTCCAATGTATTCAATATTCCACAAGAAACTGGTTGTTTTCAACAGTTCATGTTTTGTTATTTAACATTTAACAGAGTGGCAGTTTATTTTGGTAGCAACCAGTTCTGAGAGATTTATTGCCATTGTAAACCATAATCAACCATTTATATCACTCCTAGTTTTTTCAAGAGGTAACAATGGCCAGCTGCATGGGGAAATTGTTCAGCCACTATAACCATTTGCATTGAAGATTATGTATAGATTTATTTCACCTTAAAGGTCAAATGCATTTATAGAACCCACTCATTTTACTTCATAGTGAATTATTCCTCCCATTGGTTAAAAGCCAATCCTAGAAAGAGAATGGTGATGCAAGTCTCAGTAATTTTTTCAATTATGGGTATGAAAAAAAAAGAATCTGTAGGAGATGGACAATGCAGAAGATTGCGTTTTGTTTATCACAGCATCAGGCCAGGAATGAAGGCTTAGTGCCTTTGTAGATGTTGCAACTGATTCAATGAATAATTTATTGCACTGTACTCACAAATAGCTCAATCATCAGGGTTTCCTACTTCTCCCTTATCATGCTTGTGGGCCACAGAACTCTTGATCTACATCTTTAGCAGAATGTTAGATATTCCAAAACACTTCCAGCCCAGTTGGCATAAAACTTCAAATGAAAGCATATATGCACTGTATCACATTATATACATACTTCATATTAAAATGTGACTTAGGCCTAAGTGTTCAGTAGGATTAAATGAATAATTCACAATGAATAATATATCTGATAATATTAATCTTTTTTCTGCACACAGAATATATCTGCAAGCAATATGTTGTTCAATTGTTATTATTTTACTTTATTGATTTAATAGATGATGTGCAAATAATCAAATAAACATTTGAGCTGTAATCTAGTTGTGATTGATTCTATCAGTCATTCGATATTGTTGTTCTCTGAATGGAAAAACAAACTCATAAACAGATCTGATGCAAATGCTCACATGTGAATGAAAGAATTCAGTTTTTGCTACTATTTGGGTATGCAAAATTCACTCTCCAAGAACATTCATAGCACTAAAACTTGCTTTCTTAGCTGTTAATGGAAAATGAATAAAAAGGGAGAAACAAGCATGAATGAAATACATTCATTTAGAAATCTGAGCAAACCTTAACAAAGTATTTTTTGTTGTATTCACCCAGCTTTTGTCTTTAAAGCTATTTAGAATTTTTGGTAGAAAGCTCTAATTCATTTCCCCCTCAACTTGTCAAATATTTATTAATGAAATTGATCCCTGCTATAACTCCACCAAATTCAAGGGAGTTATGTCAAAGATAACATTGGCCATTTATTTCTCACTTTTGTGAATCCTCTTATAGGCTTCTCATTCAGCTGAGAATGATTATAGTTTTTCACTACTCACATTTAAATTATATGAATGATGCCACAGCTTTAATTTTTTCAAATCAATGTGGCGGATCTTGCCTAATATAATTTTGAGTGGGTTATTAGGATTGTCAGACACGTTTGGCTGTTGCTTTCCTACTTAATTGAAGGCAGAGATTCACCAAACTTTGTAGAGGTGTGTGACAAGGAGCAGGTGGTAAGCTGATGAAAAAGAAAAACAGAATAGACATACCAACTGCAATAACATTCTCACCTTGTCACTCTGTATCAGGGAAGGGGAATCACTTTGGGGGGGGAGAGGGAGTCGGGAGAAAAAGAAACATATAGACTTCCCTCATACATGGAATAAAACAACACTAAAGGAAGTGAGATTAGTAAGTCCTATGAAAAAACCCCACAGTATTCAAGCCATCAATGTCAGTAAAACTGCTGAGAATTCTCTTTATGCATTGGCATAGGCAATAGAGCTTTAGCAATTAGTATCAGGCGATCCTGACTGCCAGTCACAAGCTGCTAGCAATTCAATGGCCCTTAAGAAATAAAAAGAGAAGTAGACTATTTCCTAAAGAAGTGAAAAGAAATGGATTTTTCTTTTGCTCAGCTGTTAGGGAATTGGAACTGAAAGTGGATAGTATTTAGGCTTATTAGTGCATCTTTAAAAATGCAAGTAGTACTCCATAAAGCAGAGGGGAAAGGAATGGGCATTTCACTGTAGGGCTATAGTTTCTACCCTCTATTTATGTTTACTGAAGGAAAATTAGCTCATAAAAATTAGAATTATTAATCACTTCCACTAATGCTAACATAGAAGGGGATTATGATTTTGGTGAAAAGGTGAGTGAGAGTTTTGCACCTCCTTTTAATTACAATGATATTTTTTTTCTTTGGGGCTGTTATTTCATCCCTTCATACTGTTTATTCTTTGAATCGAGTCACTAGAAAGTTTGATTTATTGCTTCTGTAACTATGATTTTTGTCTTCTGCTGAACTAGGTACTCTGCTGATTGCAATTGTTAATAGCTTTTGAGTCATTCTATTTTATGATTAAAATTACAGGTTGAACCTCTCTAATCTGGCACTCTCTGGTCCTTGTAACATCTATGGTCTGGCATGATTTTAGTTAGCTGGATGTCCACTTGTCATGGGTGTGACCAAGTTTCATACAGTCTCACAAAGTTTAACAGCTACCAGTCCTGGCTCTCAGTGTTCTGTGCTGTTATTTAACTCTAATTTATCCCTAAGGCTATGTCTAGACTACATCCCTTTTTCGGTAAAGGGATGTAAATTAGGCACATTGATATTGCAAATGCAGCCGGGATTTGAATTTCCAGCATTTCATTTGCATAATGGCGGTCACCGCTTTTTTTTTTCAAAACAAGGCTTTTTTGAAAAAAACCAACAGTTTAGATGGTGTACAAGAGTACAGGATCTTTCTAAATGGGGCACTTTTTTTTCAAAAAAGCCCTGTCTCGGAAAAAAAGCGGCAGCCACCATTATGCAAATGAAACGTGGGAAATTCAAATCCCTGCTTCATTTTCAATATCAACGTGCCTAATTTACATCCCTTTACTGAAAATGGGATGTAGTCTAGATGTAGCCTAAATGCCTTCTAAGAACCTAGTAAGCAGTGGAAGTATTAATAGTGCTGCTAGACAATATTGACCTCTTATGCCTCGGCAAATTCTCTGGTTTGATATGAATCAGGTCCCAAGAGTGCCAGAGCAGAGGGTTAGCCTGTATAAATAGAACTTAAAAGGGCTATATTCATGCATTTATTAAGGACTGTTGATAACAGTAACCATACATGAGACAGTACTTCTCGTATCCCAAAATTTAAAGCCAGTGGCCTGACTTTCAAAAGTGTTGGGTACCAGGCAGCCACCAGTACAGGTACTTTTGCAACATAAACTAATTTTACATTTTGTAGGGATACTAAAACTCTCTAATATTAAGACAAACATCTGGATTCCTAACATTTCAGCCAGGTCCTGCTGTGACAAATCATCTCTTGAGAAAATGCTGCGAGAGCCATAACGTTGCCCCAGTGGCCCTAACCAACATTTCTTCATATTATGACATTACTTCTCCTTTCTTGCAGACTTGTAAGGAATAGTTAGGAAAAGCTAACAATGCTGACATTTAAAATAGCCTCTGAATTCGCAACCATTGAATAATGAGATTCATATCTCTGAGCTATTGTCTCAAACTCTTCAGCAGATACCTCTGTCAATGTCACAAGTGTCACATTTTAAAAGCTTTCTTTAAAGCCACAGCAGAAACTTAAGAGCAGGCCCACAGAGGTATTTAGGTACCACTGCCACTGAATACATCAGAATAGAAACCTTGAAGCTACATTCCAGAGGAGTGCCCTAACCACAGGATTAGAGATTCAGCCTCTCTCTAGCCCACTGAATAGTTAGTTATATAATGTAGTTTTGCTTCAATAGCAGACAAAGGTAGACCTACCCCTAGTTGGAATGTGGGAGACTTGAGTACAAGTCTCTGTTCCAGATAAGGAAGAGCTAGAATTTGAACCCAGGGGAGAACCCTAAGCACCATGCTACTGGCTATTTTTTAGAGCATGTTTCTGTTTCCTCTCCTCACGTCCTCAAAACAGCTGAGCTGGCTCAAGTGTTTAATTCCCAGAGGCATGTCTACACTAGGAAGTTATTTTGAAATAACTCCTCTAATTTCAAAATAAAAAGGCGAGCGTCCCCAAAAGCCTGTTATTTCACAATTATTTTGAAATAATGGGCTAGCGATTTCCAGTTAATAACGCCTGCTTGTGATGAGGAATAACACTTATTTCAAAAGCACAGTAGTGTGGATACTCAGCTGCTGTTATTTCGAAATAACTACTCCCCAGACTCATTCAAAGCAATTACTCCCCAATGCTTCCTGGGGCTCTAAGTCAAGGTAGTGCATTCATGTTAAGGGAGCCTGCCTCAGACTAATTTTGAGGCTTCCCTGTAGTGTGGACATGCTGTTTTGAAATAGTCATTTTGTAAGGTATTAATTAGAAAAGTTATTTTGAAATAATTTCCTAGTGTAGCCATAACCCCAGAGTGGGTTCACTGTTGAGGATCCAGACTGTAGAGAGGGGCCTATATTTGGCCCATCTATCAGGACAACAATAATTCTGAGGATTTCAGCCTAAACACCACCCCTTTTCTTTGCATTTCTCTCCTAGTTAGCTTAAAGGGCTCCCCATTCAGCTTGCCGGCTTCTGAATCTGCCTATCAGTGGCAGATTAGCCACTAGGATCCATGCACAAGGACCCTGGTCAACTGTGCTCAGCGCTCTTGTCAGGCTAGGGAGCTGAAGTGCTGGGGGGAAGGGGCAAGCCTCCACACCCTTTTTTTCCAGGCAGGAACACTGGGGGGCAAAGGAGACTATCAGCAGAAAGGGTAAAGAGGGACCCTGGTGAAGTGTGAAGGGCAAAGAGGGACTGTTTGCTCTGGCCCAGGATCCTACAAAACTATAATTTGCTTTTCCTACCATGAGGACCTAATTTTCCCTGGGCATTGTATAGGGAGCCTGGACACCTAACTCAGCACTAAGAATTCCACAAGATAGCTGGGCACTTCAGTGGCTCTGGTCCCATCTCTTTTTTTGTGAGAGTGGAAGAGAAGGGAGGGAGCATGGGAAAGGTGGTAGGGAAAAGAGACTTGAACAATTGAGATGGATATTTCAACCCTACTCCTTTGTTTTCCCCTCCCTTCCTCCCCCCAAGAGAAGTATGCCCCACCCTTTGGGAATGTTTAAATGCATTGGAATAGTCAAGGCCTCCTTCTTTTATGGTTCAAAAGTCTCCTTCCCCTGCTCCATTGTTGTTCTTATTTCTTGCTGCTACTTCAGCCTTATCAGGATTTTGTTCTCGTCGGTAAGTGAGAGGAACTGCTGCCTCAAGCAGCGCCACTATATAGCAGCAACAGGCAGTATAAATCACTAGTGGGCAACCTGAGGCCCGCCTGCCACATGGGGCCCACTGGGGCTCCACCAGTGGCTTGTGTATGCCCTGGCTGCCTCCCTTCTCCACGCGCCTTTCACTGACCAGAGCCCCACACCAACTGCTCCTCCTCCTTCCCACTTTTGGAGGAGCCACTCCATCCCCACTCAGCTGTTTGTGAAGTTCCTGGAAGGGAGTGAGGGAGGAGTGGGCACAGAGTGCAAATCCAGTTGAGTGCTTGAAAAGTGCTGTGGGGGAAAGGGAGGAACATAGAAGTGTGGGGCTCCGGTGTCCTGGTGCACAAGGCGCTCATGGGGGAGGAGGCCAGACTGAGGGGCCACAGACTACTGGGCCTACCGAGGTAAAGAAGGGCCACTCATGCAGACCACCCATTAGACAAACAGCAGTGAAATGGCACTATCGAGCTGATTCAAAGACCACAGAAGCTGACAAGAAAAAGGCATCTACTCCAATAAGTTTTGGATCAGGACCAATCAGTAGCATAAATTAGAAACATTGACATGACCTGGATGCCAAGGAGCTGGTGTATAATTCCAACTTTACACTGCCATTTTTGGGGAAGAAGAAAGGGAAGACACCACTTTCCAATTAATTCTTAGCTGACACCCCTTTTACATTGATAACTTAAAATATGTAACATATAATTAGAATGGTTGTAGAGAGACAAATGTTTTTTTTTAAACCCTCGGATGCCAGATAGCTCTAACATCAACAGCTGGATAAAGTGACTAGGAGTTGAGAAAATATTGTGTGTGTCATATTAGCAAGGTCTTGCAGAGTCTGCAGAAATCTTCATTAGTGTGTATTCCACACCTGTAAAGTTATTCTTAAACTACTTCCAACGTTAAGGATTGGTGGTAGATACATGCACCCAATGTTAGATTACCTCTGTATTACGTCTGTCTCTAATAGCAGACATTTATGGTACATGACACTGAAGTCATTCTTAAAGTGTGTCTCTATTCTGAAAAGTCACTTTTATAAGATAATGTAGATTTTTTATTTTTTTTTTAAATAGGAAGCCTTGCAAGCGTACTGTGGCATCTGAAACACAAATTGGTTCTTTCCTGCTCAGACTTCACAACCATTAATACAAGTTCTATGGTCAAATTATGCCCTCAGACATCCTGCTGCATGCCTGAGGTCTTTAAATTGTCTTGCGACACCTGGATAATCCTCAGTGAAGTTGCACAGGTCTAACTGATTGGCACTTGATAAATAAATTGGAATAGAATCCAACCTATTCTGTGTTAAATAGTTAGCATCAAAAGCAATGAAAAGGAAAGGACGCATGCTCATTTACATAAAGTGTTCACAAATAGAACACTTTAAAACGTACTTTTAGTGAAAACGTCCTAATGTTACATTTGAGCTAATGAACAGACATACAGGCAACAGGGTCTGCTGTAGTTGCAATAATAGTCATTTTTATTATTCGTTTATCAAAAAAAATGGGGTAGCTAAAATCACTTTGGTGCATCTTCTGAAACAGGAGGCGTCTCATGAGACTATAAATATAGCAGCTGCACTGAGAAATCTTGAACATGAAGCACATTAATAATGTAAGTGAGACTATAGCCTGGAGTGAAAGAAGGCAGGAATCCCAGGAACATCTGTAGGATTGTGTTCTTAATAAAGATGGTAGAGTACAGGACCTAAATTGACTTACTGCACAGTGAAAAACTTAATTGTGTAAGATAAACATAGGAAAATTACAAACAAGCATGTAAGCAAAGTGCAGATGTTATGTTGGGGGGTTAGCACCTGGCTTGCAGTCTATGGTTTTACATATTTTAAGGCCCCCTGTTGAAATGGCATTTATATGTTATGGAGAACAATGTCAATTGGTGGTCAAAAAATATATTGCATTCAGTACAAACACTTGGAAGCTTTAAGAAAATTAAATTCAAAGCCTTATACAATGGGGAATCCCATTGCTTCTTTCCCTATTATAGCTAATGATAATCTAACCAAGACTTTTTATTCAGTCATTGAATTCAGAAATCTGAATTGCTGTCGGTAACCTAAAACACTTTACATCTTTAAACCGCTCAATTTTTCTACACGATACAGCTTTTTGCGACATAGCCATGTCACTAAAAGTTGGATAGCGTAACCTCTGTTGGTTCATTTTTGCTGACAAAATACCCCTAACTGCAACAAGCAGTGTTTGTGTTGTCAGCAGGTGCACACTCCTGCTGACAAGGCACTGTTTAAGCCATGGCAAAACTTTTGTTGGGGGAGAGGGGAAGGGGGAGTTAGCACCTTTGAACAACAAAAGGTTTGTCATTAAACTGCCAGTGTAGCCATAGCCCGAGTTGATCAATTTGTCCCCTAAAGCAATTTATACTACAGTAATTCCCACTGACGCCAGTGAGGGAAGTGCTAAACAATTACTGGCTGGCCTGTTGCTGAACTCCACTAACTAGGTGCTCATGGTTTCAACAGAGATTTGTCTGCTTTAGGCCAGTGGCAGCTTTACAAGCCAGATTCTCATCTTCTCTGTACAACTGAACTAAGAAAAGCCCCTCACGCCTAACACTGACAACAAAGTATTGACCTGACCACTGATTCCAAAGCTTGACTCAGAATCCTCTAGAGCACTAGTTTTAATACACTCATGTATTATTGTACCAGGCCACCATATTTTAGTTAGTGCTACTCTGTGAATAAAGTTATTTGAACATTACCGCATATAACTAGATAATAAATCCCACCCTCGCACATAGTGTCCTGGGGGAAAAATAGTAGAGCGTGTTCTACAGTTTTTGTCAGCCTTCTATTTTTAATATTGGATTTCCCCTTATAACTGTAGTTACTGTAATACTATGTAGACTCATATTTTCCATATAATACTGAAGGCTCATGCATACATTTCATAAAATGGTGGATGTAATCATTTCTAGAGCCAGGCTTTATACTATTTTTTTTTTACCACCACAAAACTATCCTACAAAAGATGCTTTGACACTGATTAAAAGAGTTTTATATATAATATTTGTTGTATTAAAAGATCCTTTTCCTGTATGAGTTAGTGTAAACAAGAATCAGGAAACAGTACAGTAAGGGAACGTTACTGTCATAGGAGGTTATACAACAATTACTCCCTATACATAATGTTTAGTGAATTTGATAATGCTAGTATTATCCCAAAACATTTTCTCATTCTAAACATTGTCCCAAATGTTGAAGGAAGTAATAACACTGCAATGCTTATTATTCAGTTTAAATAAAGGATGTATGCATTTCTGCAGAAATAAATGTAACACTTCAGCATGGTAGTGCTTGCAGTATATCTCAGCATTTGCATTATACACATTTAGGAGTGTTTATCCTGTAACATTTATTCTAGATAGTAACTTGGTATAAAGCTATCGGTCCATGAGTATTACATTAAGAAAAAAATTGAACGCCAGTGATCTCTGAGTGTCTTCTCAGTTTAAGATAAAATGAAAAAAAAATAAGAGTGCAACTTTTAACTGTTTTATTTTCTGGCATGGTGTAAGGGAAGGTCTTTGTGGAATTGCAGGCACATTTCAAGCTGGAGGATTTACTTATTCTTAAACTATAATTATCTGATTTAAAAATTCTATCTGTTGTTTTTTGGTTTTATAAATTTCACTACTACATAACAAAGCTATAAAACAAGCTCTTTATGGGATCCTAAGAAGTCATGTACTTATGTATCCTGTTGGCTGACTGTAGCAGTTAAATAAGAAAACACAAGTCTTAGAGTTATACTGACATTGATTATGCCGATTCACAAACAAAGACGTCTCAGCACTACACAAGCTAATGCTTTTGTTGCTAAGCCAAAACCAGAAATGTTAATTTAATATCTATTCAAACTGGAAATTCTGGAGGTTGCAGTGGGCAAAACTTGTGCCAGCGTATTCTGCTGCTTGCCAACAAAAAGAAGAAAAACCTCTCTGCATAAACACAAGGAGAAAAAAAAGCTACCCTACACACCAAAGAACCGGATAAGAGTGGCATCATCCTAAAGAATGTTTTATTAATACAATTATGAGAAGTTATTACCAAGCACTTGATCATAAACTTTCAGAATCAATTTGGTACTATAGTCAAAAGATGAACACTGCAGAGACTGAGAAATTTTAAGTCCTCCAGTTGCCCTCAAATGTACATAAGACACCAAATTAGGCAAACACTGAAAATATGTAATTCAGATATGCATTTTTTCCTCTCTAAGGACTCCAACAATGGGAGGTGGTCAACATTCTCAAGTTCCATGGAGCCTAGAAAGACCTGTGGGTGTTCAGGATCCCATAAGTCACTCAGAATCCATTCCTGAAAGGTACTGAGTCATCAGAGACAATAGCTAAGAAGAGAATCAAGTTCCAAAGTAAAGTCCTGGGAATTGTAGCAAAGATGAAGCAGACAAGCAAGTGTAGAGACTGACAAGTCATATTTTATTAAATAAACGGAGACTCAGGGGTTGAATGGAGGACTATTTTCATATATTTTTCTTGCATAGTGCGTTTTGCTCATGGCAGGATATGGACCTTGGAGAGTAAGTAGTTCCAGTGTTCTAAAAATATTAATTGGAAGGGCATGCATTGTAAAACCATGCATCTACTTATTTCTATTTCAACAGAGCCTAAGGACCCCAAACAAGTTTCACTTGTGCAAACAGACCTTCTGAGTCCCCAGAGAGCTCAAAACTTGTGCTATATGCATATGCACAAAGTGAAGCCAATACAATTTCCCATGCATTTACTGTAAGTTAGACAATGTATATAGCATCCACTTAATAGACCAGACAGTTCCTTTGGAATTCAAGATCACTTTGAATTCATTAGTTTTGTGAAAGTTTGTACGCGTGTGTTTAATTTTAAGGAAAAAATCCCTGTAAGTCTGATACACTGATCAAAGTCAAGAAATCACTAGCTAGTCTGACAGACTGAGCTGTCATTTCATTCCACTTTCTTGTTTTACTTCCAAATATGATTTAATAGACAAAATATCAGCTTTAGTTTTCTTCTACTGCTCATTTCTTCTGTATGGTTATTGAGCAGGGTGTGCTTTAAATTGCAAACTTGTGCTGCTACATGTACCTGAGTTCAAAATGATGATGCTTGTTTTACTCTGTATCTGTCAAGTGTCACATTTTACTGGACCCAACAGATTTCAGTGATACAACAGTGACCAGACTTATGGTTGGCAGAAGGGGTGGGGCACACATCTGAAATGAGACAGGAGGGGACTATTTCAAAGAAAATGGAAACAACTGAACTCAAGATATAATGAAAACATGGAGAAAAAAAATAAATGATGTAACAAGAAATGCTTCCTCAAAAGCGATCTGGAACAAGCAGCAGATCTGGTAGAAAAGATTCAATTCACTTCAAATAAACAAATACAATCTGGGAGAAGAAAAAATTTATTTCTTGGAGAGCCACAAGAAGGGAAGTTAATTAAGGACAGTGCAAGATTAACAATATTTAATGCATTTTTGACAATTTTAAAATTTGAGCTTTTTATCAATTCTTTTGCTTAGCAACAAGGAAAAAAAGCTCTCATTTGATAATAGTCAGCTCATAAAATCATTAGAGGGAATATTTTTGCTACTTACTGTACAGAGGAGTTTCTCTTTTTGGGCAATGGTCCAGATCAATAAGATTCTATCTATAAAAATCAGGGACAGAAATTTGACAATTTTCCCCCAAGTAGATCATTAATAGATGTATCTAAAATTAAGTCTACTTGAAATTATTGCTATTCTTTTTCAAACGTGACTCTGTTAAGGACTCATTGATGTATAGACACATTACTTTAAAAATGTAACAGATTTGTAAGTGTGCTTTCATCTTGGATTAGAAAACCAGTGAGATGGCACAGCAGAAATCTATTAGTTACATAGTCTCTGTCCATGCCAGAGCAGGAGTCTTCAGTATGATCATCAGTGCTTTATTTATTCTAATTTTAAATGTATCATGTTGACCGAAAAAATCCCACAGAATGATAAACAAAAATTAAAAATAATGCTTTTGGTTAAATTTTATTTGTTTTTGCCTGCTTAAAATGAAGCTGAGTTTGTTACAAAATATTTTAAGGTTTAAACTTATAATAATTTAGCTGTAAATCTGAAACTTTTGTAAGAGTAGCTTATGGAGGTGAAACATTTAAAGTTGTTTTGCTGAATAAAAATCAGTGTTATGGCTATTTTGTGTTTAATTAAATTTCAGTTACCATACTAATTTGCCTGGACATAAATCAGGAGCAAAAAGTTATATTTTGTACAAAAAGCAATGTATCATTCACCATTTTCTGACATACTACACATGTACAAATAAGAAGAAATTGCAACTATTAAGATATTTAATTGCTTAAATAAATATACATAGTTATACTGTATATTTCTATGAAGCAAACAGATATACCAAATTTAATATAAAGGCTCTGTTTAGTAGTAAAGCAACATGTTTTAATAGTTAAACCAACCAATAAAAATACACCTCTATTCAGAATATAAGTAGAAATGGAAAATGATTAAAATTCACTATTTGAATTTAGGCTTTTGATTTGGTTATTTAAATAATTATTTACATGAACATGATTTAAATCAGTCCATCCAGTCTCCTACATAACCTGCAACTGCAAATGGCAGCAAGAGTGATCAGATGAATTAACCTTCAAGGTTTCTTCCAGAACTGGTGTTGGTATTTTTTTGCATGGTCTGGCCAGACTATTATTAACCACAATCACTGCATTACAGAGAGGGCTAATTTAAGGATTTTGAGGATTAGTAAAATGGGGTTGCATTCTGCTTAACTGAAACATTTTACACAACAGTATATGTCTGCAGCAAAGAATGGGAAGACACCCCATTGCCTCTAGTTTCAGAAGTCAAACCCAGCCGTGGAAGGCGGTAGTTAGTTAGTGAATTAATTAATTTTTTAAAGAAAACAAGAGTTCTCCCAGGAAAAAAATGTTCAAGTATGATGATACATAGGAGACACTAGGCCTACTGTATTCTGCTGAATGTTATCAAGCTACATTACCAACAGTAACTACCCAATTGCCCCAACTCTCTTCTTTTGGCTAGTACTTTAGAGAGAAACTAAGGCGTAACAATTAAGTCTGATACAATGGTCACAAAAGGCATGCTAGTCAGTACTGAATTAGAAAATGGGAATCCCCTGTTCTTATGTCACATCTTAATCCTCTCTGGAGACATATCACTGAATTTTGCTGCCTCTCTTTGTGGGATGAGGACACACTGGCTAATCAGAGGAGTTAGCTCAATTGCAGGCAGCTGACTGGGAGGCACCTAATAGCACTAGTACCATGAATGGAATCTTGAATGCTGCTACCAGTCATATTCACAAACTGATCTAGGGTCCTCAGAAAGAGAGTTGTGGTGCTGGTTTTCCCAAAGGAAGTGAAGTATAAACAGTGAGTGGTCTTAAGGAAAGCTTTTCCAAACCTGACTTACAATGGAAAAATCTAAGCACCTTAAAAAAAATCAGGCTGAGATTGTGTTTCTACAACCCTACAATACAGAGGTAGGGAAAGCAGCATTTTGCCAAAATTTTCAAGTCATTTTGTCCTAACCAGCAGCTTTGAAATGGCATCTATGCTAATATTTTTTTAAAAGAAACTAACATATAGCAAGCCTTCTGGTTTTGCCTTCTAGAGCCACTTGAAGATAGAGCTACACAGTATCACCATTATAAAGTCAATAAATACATAATAGAAACATTTTGTATTATAGACGTTAAGATAAGCTCCAGAATCCAACCCTATTGAACAAATCTGAAATAACCATTTTTTTAAAAATCAGTGAAGAACCAGCTTCCAAGTTTCCGAAAAGTCACAACAGATTGCAAAATATAGTAAAATGTATCAGTTTACTTTTTAAATAGTCTTAATCTTTAATAATGAAGTTAGATAAATGACAATTTGATCCAGTGTTATGCATCTATAGAACAGCAAGAAGCTATTATTGCACAATATATCCACAGGATTTCCAGTAGTAAGGAACATATAAAAAGTTCTATCACAGAAGTCCCTGGACATTAATTTTTGGTGCTGGATTCTAACAAGTCTTTTGCTTCATTTATTTTTGTTGCTAAGTAGGGAGATCCACCTAAAAAAAGGGAGAAAAATAGATTTAGATCAGCATGAAATACGAAATCATTTAACTTAGAGGATCCCTTTGATTATTGGTGATGTGGTTTATTAGTTTCCTCCCCCTCCTCCCTAAGAAATCCTTCATAAGCTTACATAAAAATGGCAGAGATAAATTAAACTAGTGGATAAATAAACAGGATACGTAATCAAAATCTTAAGCACTGTGAAAAATGCAGAGCAGCCATCTCCTATCAAAGTGGAGCCCTCATGAAAAGTCTAAAATTGTCTGAAATCTTATATTGGCATTTACCTGCAAGATTTAGACTGAATGAACTGTTCCTGTACACGTTAAGCAAGGTCAGCAATCCTGAACAGTTAATCTAAATGAGAACAGCTAGGATTTCCCCCACTCAGAGGCAAAATTTTATATACAAAATGACCAAGAACATACATAAAGCCTACTCCATTTTGGATTCAGAGACACAGAAATACTAGCAAAAAAAAATCATATTAAAGGTATTTAAACATGGTACGCCTTCTAACTTCTGGTCCTGAACAGTGTCATTGCTTTACGCTTCATCTAACAATCTGATTACAGTTCAGTGGTTGTTGTGTTTGGTTTTTTTTTACTCTCCCCTTGAGTGCCAACCATCTGCCTACAGTCACCAAAACCAATGTTATAAGGTCTGTATCAGTAGCTCATTACTGACTAGAACACACCTCTATCTTTGTGCAATAAAATATGGTTTAAACATCACTGTCCCCTGAATAACCCTTTCCTAGGCATCTGTATTTATGAATCAAAAATTATGAATAAAATGTGACATAGGCACTGAATTTTATTTTTGCTAGTGGGTGCTTCTGAAGAGGTGTGTGTTTTTGGGAAAGGGGGAGTATTCTGCCAGTTGTGGGGGAAGCTATTTTAAACATATTTTTACACTTTTCATATTCTAGTTATTGAATGTCTCTTTCACTGATATCTTTATCATTTTAATGATTTAATTGTTATGAACCACATTTACATTATCATGAATTACAATGTACTAAAATCATTGCAATCACCTACAAGCTGTCTTCACTAACGTTCCAGTTTAAGGTATCATATCTTTATGGATGAAACTGTCAGCAATCTTATTTACATCTTGGTTCCCTGTGGGAGGGGGGAGGGAGGGGGTTGATGCATGGTAAGGACAGTTACATTATTTAGTTGCACATGTCCCACTGATGACCAGGGATAATTTTTAAGTCTTCTGTGAAAGTATTCTTAGGAATTTGCAGTACTCTAGAATACTGTAAATGACCCCAAGATCTCTTTTTTAATGGCTAACAGTTAATTTAGGCACCATCATTCTGTATGTATAGTTGTAATTATATTTTGCCATGTGCATGACTTTGCATTTAACACTGAAGTTCATCTGCCATTTTGTTGCCATGTCACCCAGTTTTGCAAGACCCCTTTCTAACACTTTGCAGTCTGTTTGGGACTTCACTCTCTTGAGTAAATTTATACTATCTGCAAACTTTTCCACCTCACTGTTTACCACTTTTTGAAGATCATTTTGTGAATGTTAAACAGCACTGGTCCCTGAAGAAGCCCCATGGAGGACACCACTTCATTTTAAAAATAGTCTATTCCTATCCTTTGGTCTGCTCTACACTATAACATATGCTGTGATAGGTTGAATTAATAATCAGGGCCTCTTCCGCTGACTTAATGGGCTCAAAGTTGAATCCCACATTCCATCTCTGCGAGAGGCATAGTGCTTGAGTCAATATGCATGCACTGTCATAGGGATAGTGTGCACACAACACTGTATAATTTGAAGGGATTGGCCTGCAGGAGCAGTGAGTTATATGAGCCTATTGTGCCTGGGCTCCTGGAATATTCTTGGCCTGGTTGCCTTGATTCAGCAAAGATCAGGGCTGTGCCTGCCACCCTTGCATGCCTCCCTCTCCCATGCATCCCCTGGCCCCACCTACTGCCCCTGGGCAATCTAATGCCTCCCAGGGGCCTCCTCTGCCGCTACCAGCAGTGAAACGGGGCTGAAGTGGCTTCCTTCCTATCGCTCACTCCACACAGCTGGCAACACATCCCAACAGCCCCTGGGCAGGTAGCAGTGAAGGGAGTTTGGGGCGGAGAGGTGTGGGCTCTGAGTGTTCTGAGCAACACCAACATTTCTACCTGCTGTCCCTGTCCCAGAGTCCTCAGTTGTGACTATTTTGGACAGTTTCAGCTCCTTTGTACATCAGTCAGGTATACAGGAAACAGCTGCTGCTTCCCGGTTAAAGCCCTGAAAACTTGTTTTGAATTTTCATTTCCTGTCTGAGCTCTGTGGAGACCTCACCAGCACAACTGACCATGGATGCTCAGTGCTGCAAACTTGTTCCAGCATGGAGCATAAGGGACACAAAAGATCTGATTGCTGTGTTGGGAGAATAATCTGTGCAGGCAGAGCTCCAAACCTGCAGAAGAAACACTAACATCTATGCCAAAAACACACAGGGCATGGGGAAGGAGGACTACACCAGGGATACACAGCAGTGCCACATGAAAACAAAGGTGCTTAGGTAAGCATTCGAGAAGACAAGGGAGGCAAACAGTTGCTCTGAGTATGAGTCACAGACATACTGCTTCTGCGATTCTAGGCAGCAACCCCAGCATTATGCCAAAACTCTCAGTGGATTCCCCTCAGGAGCCCCAGGCAACAATGAGGACATTGCTGACGGGGGAGAGAAAGAAGTGGAGGAGGACAATGCACAACAGGCAAGTGGGGGATCTATTCTCCAACAGTTAATCTTTTTTTTAAACTCTGGAGCTAATTCCCTCACAAGAGCTATTGTCGGAGCATGAGGGCAGGGAAGGAACTTGTGGTGAGTACAAATTTTCAATCAAACTAGAGGAGTTAAGTGCTATTTTTAATGTTTAATCTGAATTTAAAAATTGGGATAGTAGCTAGTGGAGGCCACTCCAGCTATGCAGAGGGTGTTCTCCAAAAGAAACTATGTGCCTGGGGCTGGGAAACCTCACCCAAGTATGACTTAGAAGCTCTCTGCAAAAGTAGCCTGCAAACTTTTGTAGATGATTTCTGAGAAGATCTGCATTATTTCATCCACCACAGTGGACGCTTTCCTGTATCATGTCAGTATTAACTCTTCTGGCATCTTTGTAGCACATAGCTTTACAGCATAAAGGCTAAGGCCGTGGCTAGATGCGTGCAGCATCTGCTCCCTTTCTGCCTCAGTTACTCTCAGGAAAATGATATTGCATATTGTTACCTATGTGAAATTGGGAAAGTTTTACAAGTGCTAGCCCTGAAGCTGCAAGCAATTAGCTAAGTAATCTGCTCTTCTTTGCTGATCCCCAAAAATGTTTGCCCAGTTGTTTGCCCTATATGCATTTGGAAGGGATCACCCCGTACTGCAGCCAGCATTTTAAAAAAGATGGGGTGAAGCTGTGCTTCCTGTTCCAATCCTGTTCCTTTCCACCCCATCCTGATTCTGCTTCTTTACACAAGCAAAACTGTTTAACAAACATTGCTGGTGCAGGGCTTTATGCTGGTGCCTAGGAATGCGAAAGGGGGCTACAGGTTGAAACCATTAACCCCAGACGTCTGAAAGGCTGCAGTAAGACCTCCCCTCCCCCTTCTTCGTGGGCTTACCATGGCGGAGTCAGTAAATTGATTGTTACCGTACCCTGTGCTATTGCTTGTGTTGTATATTATAGTGAAGTGATTCTTTTAAGATTTAACCTTGCACCTCAAACAATGTATGCACTGTCAATGCTGTCCTTGTGCTTTGTTTCAGGTGCAAGAATACCTTGTCCATGGATGACCTTGTCCCAGATTAGAACGTGGAAAAAGAAGACTTGGGAAGACATGTTTAATGAATTGATGTGTTCCTCCAAAACTGACAAGACAGCTCAACGCATGGTGGATTACACTATCAGAGAGCATGCACGATGACCAAGAGGACAGGAGGGCATGAAGGAACATGAGCATAATATGTAGGATGAGATGATATGGCTTATGAGAACAAATATACATGCTGAGGCACCTGGTTGAGGTTCAAGAAAGGCAGCTGGACATTAGGGTGCAACAGGACTCTATGCTGAACCTGCTGCCCTCGTCAGCAAGTTCCATTTCCTTTTCTCTCAGACATCCTAGGATGCAGTAGAGGGAAGCTCCAGTTTTCTCTGCACTCAACTCCAGGGGAGGGTACAAGAAGCAGGAAGGGTACAAGGAGCAGGTCATTGATGAAACTATTTTTCAAAGCCTCACAGAGACACAGTGGACCTTGATGTGCTCTTCATATTTCCTGGGTATCTAGTTGCTCAAAATTGGCTGCCAGGTAATCTGCCTCAATCCCACCACCCCAGAAGCTTTTCTCCCTTGCTTTCACAGCTATTATGGAACACACAGCAAACAACAACAATGGGAATGTTGCTTTCATGGAGGTCTAACCTAGTAAGCAAACTGCATCAGCAGGCCTTTAAATGTCCAAAGACACATTGTACCACCATTCTGCACTCAGCTTTAGTTGAACTGCTCCTTAATGCTGCTCAGACTGCTTGTGCATAGCTTCATGGGACAAGGGATAGGCTGGGTCTCCAAGGATAGTAATTGGCATTTCAACATCACCAATGATAATTTCTCAGTCTGGAAAGAATGTTCCTTCTTGCAACGTTCTGAGCAGACCAGCGTTTCTAAAGATGTGTGCTTCATGCACCTTTCTTGACTGTCCCATGTTGATGTTGGTGAAATGGCCCTTGTAATCCAATAGAGCTTCCAACATAATTGAGAACTATCCCTTGTGGTTTATGTTCTCTTTGGTACAGTGGCCTGGTGCCAAGATATATGGAATGCGTATCCCTATTACCCCACCATAGTTAGGGAACACCATCCATGGCAAAACCATCCACTATGTTTTACACATTTCTCAGTTACTATCCTTCTTAGCAGAAATCTACTAATTGCCCTGGCAACTTGGATTACAGCAACCCCCATAGTAGATTTATCAACTCAAAACTGATTTCCTACTGACTGGTTGCAGTCATGCACTGCAAGTTTTCACAGAGCTATTGCCACTCGCTTCTCAACTGTCAGAGGAGGTCCCATTTTGGCACTGCTGCATTTCAGGTCTGAGGAAAACTCATTATACAGTTCCATGAAAGCAGCCTCTCTCATTCAAAAGTTCTGCAGATGCTGTTCCTCATCCGATATCTGTATAACTATGCATCCCACCAGTCTGTGCTTGTTTCCTAGGCCAGAAGCAGCGTTCATCATGCCAGCATTTGAGAGTGTTGCCCTATATGAAAAATGTTCCAGTCCATAGCTTCCAACACAGCTGTTTGAGTGGGCATCACATTGTTCCACACAGCAGCGCCTGCAGTGTACAGTGCGAACATGTTTTGGTTTGTGTGCTGTTGATTTCAGGGAGGGAGGCAGGCAGGGAGGGAGAAAAGTGTCATGGAAGGCTGACATTACGTTCCCAAAACCACCTGTGAAAAAATGTTTGTCCCCATGAAGCACTGCAAGCACAGCCCATCATTCCAATTAGCTTCAAGCTGGATAGCTACCCAATCGAAGCTCCCTGCTAGTGAGGATGTGCTACACTGACCAAACATGCACAGTGGAGACATGTGGAATCAACTTGCTTAAACTGGATGCTCAATGTCAACTTAAATAAAAATTAAAATAATGTTTTAGGGTAGACATACCCTTCTTTTCTATCTTTTAACTGGAATGCCTGGGAATGCTTTTAAGGATCATCTAGCGATCCTTAATTTAATGACAAGCTTTTTCAGGGACATTGTGTGGCAGGGGGTGAAGAGGACAGGTGAGCCCCCAAACATTGTGGGCAGGAGGGGCAAGAGGCCAGAGCTTCTGGGTGGCCTGAAGGAGTAGTGGGTAGGGAGGTGGTGCCCACAACAGGTGTTGCCGCACCCTCCCCCTGCTCTCACCACCAGCCGCAGGAATTTGAGCAATGAGGCTCCGCTGCCTCAGCTATGTTATTTGGGAGAGGGGAGGAGATGGAACCTCCCTACCCTCACTCACTGGCAGGAAGTGAAGCTACATGGCTGGGCGTGGAGAGAGCAGAGCGAGCTAGGGACGTGTCACTTTGCTTCCCCCCGCCACTGAGTGTGGGGGAGCCTGAATCCCGCTACTGGTGACAGAGGTCTGCTAGTCCTATGGGTGAATCACTCAGAATAGGGGTCTGGAGGAAGAAGCAGGGTGGGGGATGGAACAGGGGTGGGGCTTGGGACAGAGGGGGCATGATCACTACCTCTCCTGAGCTAAGAATGGCACAGGGAGGGGTGTCATGTTTTTGGGGGGTAAGGAGGGGGAAGAGGAGTATGCCTTTATTTTTATTTATATATACACACACACACACACACACACACACACACACACACACAAGTTTTTTTCTGTAAGGTTTGGGGATTAGTGTCTATCCCCTCAGAGTAAAGGAATGAAAAATAAAAATAATAACCTATAAAAAGCAATACAAGCTAGAGAAATATTAGTTATGCACTGTTTAAGTTCTCAAAGTAAAAACAAATTTGCTAGCAATGTTTTTGTTACATTTACATCATTATAAAACAGCCTGTTTCCAATAATAGAGAAATTTGTATTGTGGAATTCAGTTATGTGTACTTTTAGTTTGGATACTTAGTGCAACAATTTTGAGGCTTTCATTATGTATGTTTCTCTAAAAATATTTTATTTTGATTTGTGTCCACATCTATATCCACAAAAATGAAACAAAGCAGGTATCCGCAAATTTGCAAGGTTCTCAATACCAAATTTGTATTCACACTCACTAAAATGAGTTATGGATATCCATGGACTTACAGGGATTTACACATATTTCTCTCATAACTAGCCTAGGTAACTGTGGTTTTAATCAGTTACCATGGTTATCCTTTTCTCACTAACTCATATTGTCTGCTACAGTTGTATATTGTCTTAGGCTTCAACCATGACACTGGAGCCACATGGGCCCTAATGAATCAAAGGAACTCTGTATGAGTGTATGGGCCTACTTTTGCAGATGCAGTTGCAGGATTAGGACCTATGGCCCTGATTCTGCACTTGATAGCACACAGATGCGCTAGTGAATTTACACAATGCACTGTTCAAGTCTACAGAGCTCCAGACAACTGTCAGCTCAGATACTATCAGTTGTGGAGTGGGAGACTTCAGTATATATAATCTTCACAACAGGAAATGTATTATTGGTACACCTCTCAGCCCAAAGGAATCAAGATCCTGTTGAGGATCTCTCGGTGCTACTGCAAAACAAATGATAATGTGTGTTAATCTAAATTTTTAACATACTGTACACTAACCTGTATCTGCGACATATATTAGAAATACAATAGAGGATTTTTTTCTTATTTTCAGAGTAGTGTATACTCACTTTACAGAAAAGAAAATTAAAAAGCAGAATGGCAGCTAAATCTACTAAACAGCACTATTTAGCAACTTAGCAATCCATGGATAAAAGGCACTTGAAAAAAGGAATTACTCAACACCTTATACGGCTAGCGGTCAGTTATCTTTTTATTATGATGGCTAGGAAAAAACCCTGTAAATCTATCAACAAGAAATAAAAACTTCACTTCTCCCATTTGACTTTTGAAATACAGTACAACTCTTTACCATCTGTTATTGAGAAGTAGAAACAGGAATGAACATATGGGCTTTCTTTCTCAAGCAGCTGTAGTGTAGTTAAAGTTATAATAATAAGCCTCTCTGTAAATTAAAAATCTGGCCAATTAAAGCAACTGTGCCCAGCTTTACAGTTTTCCAGAACAGGTTTAAGAAATCCAGAATCTGATATATTTAGTGACTATAGCACATGTCTCTCAGACACTTGTGCATTCATATAATTATGGCTGGAAAAACCCAGTTCAAACGTTTCTGACTAACGTAAATGGGAACTTCATGGCTAGTATTTTCCTTTCTTCAAAGCTCCTGGAACACTGTAACAACCAGTGAAGTGCTGATCTAGAAAATAACCCAAAAAGGCAGAAGACTAGTGCTATTATGGCACATGGAGCTTTATTTATTAGAGGAAAAACAACAGCATATAAAAGCTTACGTCTCACTATTAAATATACAGAACATAATTTCATGAGTTACATAAATGGCTAACTAGAACTAGTCTAAGTAAAATCAAAGGAGTTCTGAGTAATTTTTCCCCCACACAATTTTAATGAAAATAAGTTTACCTTTATCAGGGTGATTCAAAATCATGATTCTCCTATGAGCTGTTCTAATGTTGGCCTTGCCAGCAGATGGACTGTAGAAATAAATGTAAGTGCTTACCATAGTGTCAAATTCAAATTGTATACTATCAGTTTGAACTGATTTCAGACAATTTAAAACTAGAAGTTTTCACCATCTTGTGGACAAAGCACACAATTGCACCTTTCATTAAACACCATTTTAGTAAACCATTTAAGACACAACGGGCATGTCTATACTACATCCCTCTTTCTAAAGAGGGATGTAAAGTAGATAGATCGAAATTGCAAATGAAGCCAGGATTTAAATTTTCCATGCTTCATTTGCATATTGGCGGCCACGTGTTCTTTCAAAAAAGGGCTTTTCAAAAGTAAAACCACCATCTAGACGCCGTTCTTTAGGAAAAAAAAAACTTTTTCGAAAGAACCTGTAAACCTCATTTTTTCAAGCATTAAAGTTCTTTCGAAAGAGGGTTTTTCCCCCCAAAAGAACACTGTCTAGACAGCGGTATTACTTTCGAAAAGCTCTTTTTCAAAAATGTGCGGCTGCCATTATGCAAATGAAGTACGAGAAATTTAAATCCCAGCTTTATTTGCAATTTCGATCTAATTTACATCCCTCTTTCAAAAGAGGGATGTAGTCTAGACATGCCCAATGAGAAGGAAGTATACCTTAAAAAAAAAAAAAGCCAGTCAAGTGCTTGAACAGGGATAGCTTTTGTCTTTGACATTCAAACAGTTCCTATCGCAGATGCTACACAGATTGTATCAGCAGAATTATATCAGCATAGCTATGCCAGCACTATACTGACAAAAGGTTTTTTTCTGTCCACATAGGAATACCACTCCCACAAATAGCATTAGCTAAGTCAATGGAAGCCCTCTTCCCTCACACCCTTGATTGATGTAGCTATGCTAATATAACTTTTCAGTATAAATAAAACATTTTACAGATTATTCTGGTTTTCCCACCAATGAACAGGGAAAAACAATTCTCTTCCTGGAAAACTGTTATTTATGACTAACAACAAAATGTACTATATATTTATGAGAATTTGTGAGTGTGTATCTGTCTTTTGTCTTTTTGTTCAAGAACACTCCGGTCATCTGAAGAAATGGGCTGTGTCGACAAAAGCTCATGATACCATCTACATGTTTTGTTAGTCTTTAAAGTGCTAACAGACTATTTGTTGTTTTTTAAGTTTATCCTCCTAAACAGTAAGAGCTAGAATCACCAAATTCAGTATGCAACTTCCTCTTATGATAATTTAAAGCAAGGTAAGGGTTTCGGTTGTGACAGGAAAATGAAATGTGCCTGGAATGGGATTGCTTCTCAGAAAACCATACAGAAAAGGAAAAATCCATTACTAGGCAGGTGAAAGGGGCTGGCTGGGAATGACATTCCCCACTCTCCTTCCCAGGACTGTCCCAGACCCAAGTCTCCTATTCCCAGGCACTCTTTAGGGAAAGCAGGGGCTGAAACTTCCTCTCCCTCCCCCCATCTGTACAGGAATATTGCTGGCTGTTCCACTTCGTCAAGGACCAAGGGGAAAGTGCAATGTACTCCATTTTTCAATCTGACTGGGGAGCACAGGGAAGATTAACCTGGACCTGCCCCATTCAATGGGAATGCACCTTCCCTTGGCTGTGCTCACTGGAGCTGCAATGGCCATGGAAAAGTGCTTCTCACCTGGCCCCATGCTGCTGCAGCAAGAGGGCTGGAGTAGTCCTCTCTCCTCTTGGCAGCCTGCTTACTAAACCCCTCATCTCCAACCCAACCCCTCAGCAATGATTCAAATGAAGGATGTATATTTACATTGCATTTTCCAATAAAACAAAAATTGAGTTAAGGACCCAAACAATGCTGGGTAAATCTTTTAATATGTAATACTTGTTGTAACTATTAATCTGTTCAGAGTATTATTAAATATTGTAATATTTAATAATTCCTCATTCTGGTGGGATCAGATTTTTTTTGTTTTTTCAAAGTATTCAATGTGTTACATTCAAGGAACATGTCAACTTACAATGCTACATAAAGCTATTCCTTTCAACGGCAGGATGATAAAATATGCACTTCAATTAAATTGTGTACTAGGGACATAAACACGTACCCTGACTCATTGGTTATTGTACACCGTTACATGCAGCTACCTCCCTCCTTCCCCCCGCCCCAAGTGGCTCCCCAAGTGTACCAGCTCCTGCAGAGCTTCCCTCCCACCCCACTTGGCTCCTACTAATACAGTCAGCAGCATGGGGGACTGGTAGGAGCTGGCTCCCCATGAGCAGAGGTTCCCCCTGTCCCGCTGCCTCTGATATAGAGACAGTGGTGTGTGTGTGTGTGTGGGGGGGGAAAATCACTCCATGGGAGCTACCTCCCTCCCCTGCATGTAAATGTGTAACTTCTGACATTTTCAGCAGTTACACTTTACCTACATACATGCATTTTAACATCCTTATTGTATACCTCACTAGTAACTAGCCATTTATTGAAGTTTTGTGCTAACACAGTAGCAGTTCCCCTTCCAGCATGTAGAGGAACATTTCTATTTGAATATGTATTGTCTGGGGTTGGTTTGTTTGTTTTTCACCTAGTTGACATGGAAAATATTATTTTAGTCACCCTTTGCAGCAACATTTACCACTTTAAGAAAAGCCAGAGGAAGGCAGTTGTGTCACTCCACTAAAGAATGCTATGGGGCAAGGCTGTTTAGCGGTGCAAAATTTCACTACAGAAGGCTAATACATACTACCGATGCCTTTTCCTTTTTACCCTAGGACTCCAAACGTGGAAGCTAATGCATACTTCTACCCCCATTTCCTGCTTTTTAGCCAAAGGCTCCAAGAACCTAACTCCACTATCTGTGGAGAAAAGCCAGGTCTCAGCCTAAATGTGTTCTTGGGAGATAGAGGATGGAGATCCCTTAAATATTGTAATTATTACTCTATCACAGAAAAAAAACAACCCAAACCCATATATGTTGTAAAAGTGGTGCACAGAAAAAAGTGATGTGAAGAAAAATCAGTTGATGGTGAGAGGATATGAAAATTACATAACTGAAAAGATTAATTAGATTTCAAATAATTTAATGTCAAATTGCTAAAGATCATAATTGATTATGTCAACCTATAAAGCTGTTAATAAATAGATTGCTGTAATCTAGCTGATTTAGCACATAGTTAGAACCAAGTTCAGCTGAGTGCTGTTCCCAATTCTGCAATTCACTTCGTAACCTTGGACAAGAAACAATTTTTATAGTTCAGTTAGTACTCAGAGACAATGATGTTTGCACACCTTTCCCTGGGGATTTCAGACCTACATTGCTAAAGGGCACGAAGTACAACGTGCTATTTGAATCCAAAAATGAGTATTAATTAGGGCTGTCAAGTGATTAAAAAATTAAACATGATTAATAATACAACTGTGCAATTAAAGATTAGAATACCGTTTAAATATTTTTGGATGTTTTCTACATTTTCAAATATTGATTTCAATGGAGGCATAGTACTCACTTTGTTTTATTTGCACTGCAAAAGAACCCCATAACAGTATTTTTTATTTCCCCCATCACGAGCATGTGTACATGCTGATGATTGGTTATGCTCAATAATGATCCAAAGCAGTGCAGATTGACACATTATTTTCATCATCTAAGTCACATGCTGACAGCACATCTTTGGTTTTCTTTTTTGGTGGTTCAGGATCTATAGTTTCTGTATCTAAGTGGTGCTTTTTTAAGATATCTGAAAGAATGCATGCAACACTCTCTCAGATTATAAGAGACTTCAGATTTTTATACCAAGGGTTGACTGCAGTATCTGTTGAGAATTTCACATTCATTCCTATCTTCTCTGTGTTTTGTAAAATCTGCACTGAAAGAGTTCTTAAAATAAACATGTGCTGGGTCCCTGTCCTAGCTGTCTATAACATGAAATAGATGGGAGAATGTGGATAAAACAGAGCATGAGACATACAACTCTCCCCAAAGGAGTTCAGTCACAAATTTAATTAATGTATTTTTTTAAGTGCCTGTCATCGGCATGGAAGCTTGGCCTCTGGAATAGCGGACAAAGCATGAAAGAACTTACAAATGTTTAGCATATCTGACACACAAATACTACACAATGCCAGTTACAAAAGTCCCACGGGAATGCTTGTTCTCACTTTCAGGTGACACTGTAAATTAAACACAGGAAGCTTTGTGTCACTCCACTAAAGAATGCTATGGGGTAACGCTGTTTAGTGGTGCAAAATTTCACTACAAAAGGCTAATACATACTACCCCTGCCTTTTTCTTTTTAACCTTATTTACCTTCTCCATTATCGTCTGCAAATGTAAACAAATTTGTTTGTCTAAGGGTTTGTCTACACTGCACCATAACGTGAAAGAAGATACGTAATTTGAGCTATGCAAATTGCACATCTTATTTCAATGCTATTTCATCGTTTGGTTGTCTACACAGCACCAAATTTTGAAATAAAGTGCTATTCTGAAACGCCACTTACTCCTCACACAATGAGCTTTATAGCGACGTTAGAATAGCAAACCCAAAAAAACCGGCTTGCTGTAAAGACACGGGATAACTATTTTGAGATACTGTAGTATCCTGAAATTGCGTTGCAGTGTAGACCTAGACTTAGTGATTGGCTGAACAAGAAGTAGGACCGAGTGGAGTTGTAAGACTCTAAAGTTTTACATTATTTTGTACTGAGTGCAGTTATGTAACAATATAATCTACATTTGTAATATGCAATTTCATAATAAAGAGATTGCACCATAGTATGTATGTACTTGTTTCCATAACATAAGAACAAGGGGTGACCAAATGAAATTAAAAGGTAGTATGTTTAAAACAAACAAAAATAATATTTTCTTCACAGCATACAATAAATCGGTGGAATTCCCTGCCAGAGGATGTTGTGAGGACTAGAACTTTAGCAGCATTCAAAATAGAACTAGATAAATTCATGGCAATTAGGTTTCTCAATACTTATTAGCCAGAATGGGAAGGAATGGTGTCTACAGCCTCTGTTTGTTAGAGGCTAGAAATGGATGACAGGAAAGGGATCACTTGTTGATTACCTATTCTATTCACTCCCTCTGGGGCATCTGGCATTGGACACTGTCAAAAGACAGGAGACTGGGCTAGATGGACCTTTGGTCTGACTGAGTATGTCTGTTCTTATGTTATGTTCTTGTGAGATGAACTGAAAAATACTATTTTTATAATTTTTACTGTACAAATCTCTGTAATACAAATAGTATGAGTACTGTACACTGGGTACTGTGTTGTATTTGAAACCAATACATTTGAAAATGTAGAAAATCATGCAAAAATGTTTAATCACTGTTTTAAAAAATTGAAATTAATCACAATTTGCTTGTGTTATCGTGTGAGTTAACTGTGATCTAATCAACAGCTCTAGTATTAATATATTGATTGGTTAGAAATTCAAATGTTCAAGAGTCAGGTTATGTCAAAAATCACAGTAAAGTAGTGCATTTCTGCTTTGAAAAATGACTGATAAAATGGCCTGTAAGATCAAGTGGGCTTAATTTACCAAGTGTCACTAGTCCTGCAAACTCAACATGGCTTCCAAAATCCCCCTCAAACATCACCAGTAATAAAAAGTTCTATATTGCAAGTCACAGTGCCAAGCCTCAGATGCATTAGTACAATCTTACTCATTACCTCCAGGAAGATTACATAGAGATAACTGATTGACCTTGTATGTTTGGTCAGTCATATGTCTCTGGATACACATAGGAACGGATCTGTGAGCAAGGTCATGCTATTTTGCAGTCATTTTTCAGAGTATAATCATACTTGCAGGTTGAATAGAAAACCTCAACTTTGTCCCTGTGCACATGCCTTGATTTTACAATCTAGTGTACAGTAGTATTCCTGAAATAGCTTAGCAAAAATATGCAAGAGAATATGCAAAATAACCTATCTGCTTATACTTATTTTTATGTATTTAGCCACTGTAATTTTTCTAGCTACTACTTATATGCTGTATATTGAAACAATTTGAAGGCTCCTTTGGAGGCTAAAAAAATGTATCAGGTAAGTTGTTTAGAGAAAACTGTGTGTACATTTTGAGTTTCTTATCTTGAACTAGCTAACTTAAAGTCCAATGAGAATTGTAAGTCTGGAAAGTTCAGGACATGTGTAAATACAGAAGATGCTACTGGCTCCCACTGTATTTAAGTTCCCTGACATTTTCCATTATAAAAGATTCTTGTGTACTTCACTTAGGCTATGTCTACACTGTGGGAATTTTCCGGGATACCTCTAAACTCTGCCACACCCAAGGAACACGTTTGCTCTTCTGCTTTTTTTTGGCGGAAGAGCAAACACGCTCTTTCAGGGAGCTCTGTATCCCTCGTTCTACGAGGGCTAAGGGCTCTGCCAAAAGAGGAGGCTTTTCCACCATTTGGCCCCGTCTAGAGTGGGCCAAATGGCGGAAAAGCCTCTTCTGGAAAAGTGATCGGAAAAAGCTATGCAATTTGTGTATCTTTTTCCGACAAAGGTAGTGTAGACCTAGCCTTTGAAAAGCTCTCTCAGCTCTACTATTTGCAGTAGGGTTTTGCTATGAGACTATGAGAGAAGTACATTTTATTCATCCAGTTTCCTTCCTCATGGGCACCACTTAGATACAGAGTTTCCCCAACTTCAAAAATGATGAGAGTCAAGCTAGGCTTTCCCAAACCATCCTCTGGGCCCAGCAACCTATTCACCTTTTCCTCACTTGTAGCAGAGGCTTCTTCAACTTCAGATAGCGGTGATGAGGAAGGAAATAAGTGTGTATGAGTGAAAATTCGAGTCAGTTTGTAATTCTGGTAATCATAACTCAGATTCTATTGGACTGTCCCTCAGCATATACAAAAGCTGCACACAATGTACAAGACACTACAAGTGTAGACTAAGGTAAATGGAAAGTGACATCTGAGATGTGATTACATGCTTAACATTTCAACAATATATGCAATAAGCATTACCCATGAGTGAGTCACTTTTAAAGTCCTAAACTCTCATAGAACCATCAAACTATGAATATTCAAAAAGTAGGCAGTCTTATTACTGTAACCTTTGTACTTTTTTATGTGTATCATCATATCACTGAAGCACATGGATCAATGTTCATTAGGGATTTTTAAATTTAAGTTTAATTAACTAATTGACTAGTCGATGGAATTTCTCGCAGGCTCTTAATACATTTAAAAGGATGAAATACAGTGGCGTGGATCCAGGACAGTTGGTTCCTGGCCCATGCCAGGTCCCTGCTACCTCCCTGCTCCCCACGGAGACGATGCTGGGGGTAACAGACTTTTAAGCCAGCTCCCCCCCAGCACTGGCTCCTGCTCCTTCCCTTGCTGCCTCTGATAGAGGCGCGGGGGGGGGGGGGGATTTGACTAGTTGACTCTCTGATAATCTTATGCTTATTGGATAGTCAACTAGTTACTTACATCCCTAGTGTTCATGCCATGTTCCCTGGTACTACTTTTCCTGAGCCAGGGAAGTTAGTGAGCCAACCAGTAGACCACATCTGGAAAGGAATCCTGATCCCATGCCACCGGAAGCATGTTATGCATACACTAAAAGATGACATCATTTGTAAATTCAAATTAATTCAAAGGCAAAAGCCATTTCATTGGATTTATTTTCTAAAGCAGCTAGCATGAGTTAGGCATTACATAAATAATACAAGGGCACATATCCAACTGTAGCTTTTGCATCTCCTAACTTCTGAGCAAATTATATTGATTTGTTTGCATATGTTAATTTCTTTAAAAAACTAATCCAGAGTTCTTAGGCTAGACAACTTTACAAGATATCTTTCTCTTGCAGTGGGAAGAAGCCTGATGGATCAGCTGCACTTTACAAAGTCTCCTTATATTGGTGCTCCCTTTACTCCCCAGTCCTGGAGTAAATCTCGAGTATTGCGTCCAGTTCTGGGTTCCCCACTATAGAAAGGATGTGGATGCATTGGAGAGGGTCCAGTGGAGGGCAATCAAAATGATTAGGGGGCTGGAGCACATCACCTACGAGGAGAGGCTGAGGTATTTGGGCTTATTTAGTCTGCAGAAGAAAAGAGTGGAGGGGGATTTGACAGCAGCCTTCAACTTCCTGAAGGGAGGTTCCAAAGAAGATGGAATAGGCTGTTCTCAGTAGTGACAGATGGACAAAGTAGGAGCAAAGGTCTCAAATTAAAGTGGGGGAGGTCTAGGTTGGATCTTAGGGTGTGTCTAGACTACCTAGTTTTGTCGACAAAAGTGGACTTTTGTCGACAAAACTATACCAGTGTCTACACTACCTCTGAGTTCTGTCGACATGACGTCGACAGAACTCAGCAGTTTTGTCGACGCTGGTATACCTCATTTTACGAGGCATAACACCTTCTGTCGACAGAAGGTGTTATTGCCTGTAACATTGCGTCCATACTATGGAGTTCTGTCGACAAAGCAGCTTGCTTTGTCGACAGAACTCAATGTGTCTGGACGCTCTTTGTCGACGGAAGTTTTGTCGACAGTATCTGTCAACAAAACTTCCGTCGACAAAACGCGGTAGTCTGGACGTACCCTTAGGAAAAACTATTTCACTAGGAGGGTGGTGACATACTGGAATGGGTTACCTGGGGAGGTGGTGGAATCTCCATCCCTAGAGGTGTTTAAGCCTCGGCTTGACAAAGCCCTGGCTATGTTGATTTAGTTGGGATTGGCCCTGCTTTGGGCTGGGGGCTGGACTTGATGACCTCCTGAGGTGTCTTCCAGCCCTATGGTTCTATGATTCCTCCAGATACAATATCCTAATGTGATATTATATTTTACTGACTCTGCATTTAAATACATCTACCAATACTTTTTTAAATTTGGAAACCATTTGTGCAAACATTAGCTATGTTGCTAAATAATTCAAGGCCCAATCCTACAAATATGAATAACTTTACTGACATAAAATGCAGGACTATGTAGCACTTTAAAGACTAACAAGATGGTTTATTAGATGATGAGCTTTCGTGGGCCAGACCCACTTCCTCAGATCAAATAGTGGAAGAAAATAGTCATAACCATATATTAGATGATGAGCTTTCGTGGGCCAGACCCACTTCCTCAGATCAAATAGTGGAAGAAAATAGTCACAACCTTATATACCAAAGGATACAATTAAAAAAAATGAACACATATGAAAAGGACAAATCATATTTCAGAACAGAAGGGAGATGCGGGGGGGGGGGACAGGGGGAGGAAGGAAGGTAAGTGTCTGTGAGTTAATGGTATTAGAGATGATAATTGGGGAAGCTATCTTGGTAATGGGTAAGATAGTTTGGGTCTTTGTTCATTCCCTCCCGCAGAGTGTCGAATTTTAACATGAATGACAGTTCAGAGGATTCCTTTTCAAGTGCAGATGTAAAAGGTCTTTGTAGCAGAATGCAGGTGGATAAGTCATCGAGAGAGTGTCCTTTCTGGTTGAAATGGCAAGAAACTGTTTTTTCTTTGTGATCTTGTCTGATATCTGTTTTGTGGGCATTAATCCTTTCTGAGACGTTTGTCCAATGTACATAGCAGACGGACACTTTCGGCACATGATAGCATAAATTATATTTCTGGATGCACAGGAATGTGTGTTCTTGATCTTATAACTCACTTGGTTAGGTCCAATAATGGTATTGGACATTACTGACATATGTAATCCCACTCAAATGTGGTATTTACAGGATTGAGCCACAGATACTAAAAACTGTCTTAACTTTAGTTTGAATTTGCAGCTAAGAGCTACAGGCTGAACCTCTCTAATACAGTAAGATTTTAGTTAGCTGATGTTAACTTATGGACATGGACAAGTTTTTCACAGTTTCATACAGTTTGATTACAGCCACTATTTCTGGCTCTTCATGTTCTGTGTTATTTAGATCTAATTTATCCTAAATGTCTTCTAAGAGCTCAGTAAACAGTAGAAGTATAATGCTACTAGACAATATTGACCTCCAGCGGTTCAGCAAATTCTCTGATTTAACTAGATTAGAGATGTTCAACCTGTACTGAAAATGAAGGTTTATGATTTAGGTTTTGTTACCTTCGCAACAGCTTACAATACTTCAGCTAACAGAGCCTATCATAATACTTCACTTATGTCTTCCCCATAAACTTCAAAATTGAATTTAAGCCCTAGAAAAATTGTGAGCTAAGAATTTTCTTTTTACAGATGACAAAGATGAGGGATAGATTAAAATAACTTGCCAGAAGTCCTAGGAATGTTATGACAGACATTCTAACATAAGACCATTTTTCTTTCATTATTCTGGAGACATCAGTTACTGCTCCATAGTAAGGCGGAATTCTATTTTACATGTAAAGCAGGAAATAATCCTCTGTTTACTGTACACAGCTTCCACAAAATTGTACTTCACTTTAACAATAAACCTGGCCTGACACCTTCTATCCTTATCTGATGTGTGGTCTTTAGGGGCTTGCTTGGGGTCTTAATCTTGCTTGGGGAGATAAAGTGAACAAGTCAACACGACCCACATCATTAAGCACTCATGCAAGCAGTCTTCTGATTATCATCATCAACAGAGCCAGAGATCTGTTAGGACACCTTGTCAGTAAACCCTGACCTTCCTGAATAACTAGTTTTCCAGAGATAATACTGCCCACTTTCTATTTACAATGTCACCTGAAAGCAAGAACAGGCTTCCGCATGACAGAAGAGAAGAGTGAGGGGGGATTTGATAGTAGCTTTCAAATAGGATAGGATAACGAGCCTTGTGGATAAGGGAGAAGCGGTGGATGTCATATACCTAGACTTTAGTAAGGCATTTGATACGGTCTCGCATAATATTCTTATTGATAAACTAGGCAAATATAAGTTAGATAGGGCCACGATAAGGTGGGTGCATAATTGGCTGGATAACCGTAGTCAGAGAGTTGTTGTTAACGGTGCTAAATCCTGCTGGAAAGGGATAACAAGTGGAGTTCCGCAAGGGTCTGTTTTGGGACCCGTACTGTTCAATATCTTCATCAATGATGTAGATATTGGGATAGAGAGTACGCTTATTAAGTTTGCAGATGATACCAAACTGGGTGGGGTTGCAACTTCTTTGGAGGATAGGGACATCATTCAAAATGACCTTAGCAAGTTAGAGAAATGGTCAGAGGTAAACAGGATGAAGTTTAATAAAGAGAAATGCAAAGTGCTCCACTTAGGAAGGAACAATCAGTTCCATACATACAAGATGGGAAGCGACTGTCTAGGAAGGAGCATGGCGGAAAGGTATCTAGGGGTCATAGTGGACCACAAGTTGAATATGAGTCAACAGTGTGATGCTGTTGCAAAAAAAGCAAATATGATTCTAGGTTGTATCAACAGGAGTGTTGTAAGCAAAACTCGTGAAGTCATTCTGCCGCTCTACTCAGCACTAGTTAGGCCTCAGCTGGAGTACTGTGTCCAGTTCTGGGCGCTACATTTCAAGAAAGATGTGGAGAAATTGGAAAGGGTACAGAGAAGAGCGACAAGAATGATTAAAGGTCTAGAGAACATGACCTATGAAGCCAGGCTTCATGAACTGGGCTTGTTTAGTTTGGAAAAAAGAAGATTAAGGGGGGACATGACAGCGGTTTTCAAATATCTAAAAGGGTGTCACAAGGAGGAAGGAGAAAATTTGTTCCTCTTGGTTTCTGAGGACAGGACAAGGAGTAATGGGCTTAAAGTGCAGCAAGGGAGGTTTAGATTGGACATTAGGAAAAAATTCCTAACTGTCAGGGTGGTCAAATATTGGAATAAATTGCCAAGGGAGGTGGTGGAATGTCCCTCTCTGGAGATATGTAAGAGCAGGTTAGATAGACATCTGTCAGGGATGGTGTAGACGGAGCTTGGTCCTGCCTTGAGGGTGGGGGGCTGGACTCGATGACCTCTTGAGGTCCCTTCCAGTCCTATAATTCTATGATTAACTACCAGAAATGGGGTTCCAAGGAGGATGGACAGAGACTGTTCTCAGAGATGACAGATGAAAAATGAGGAGTAATAGTCTCAAATTGCAGTGGGAGAGGCTTAGGTTAGATATTAGGAAAAACTATTTAACTATGAGGGCAGTGAAGCAGTGGAAGAAGTTAGCTAGACCAGTGGTGGAATCTCCATCCCCTGGGATTTTGAAGTCCTGCCTTGAAAAAGCCCTGGCTGGAATGATATGGTTGGAATTCGTCCTGCTTTTAGCAGGGGGTTGGACTTGATGACCTTCTGAGGTCTCTTCCAACCCTTTGATTCTATGATACTTTGCAATACTGGATACAAAACTATTTACATGCCACATATGGCAAACATTTGTATGCCCCTTCACATTTTGGCCACCATGCCAGCAGACATGCTTCCACGCTGATGAGGCTCGTTAAATAATGCATTAATTTAATTTGCGAGAAGGTATGATGCTAGCTGTTTCGTAGGATGAAGCCTTATTTGCAAGCTCTCTGAAACTTGGATCTGCCTACAAACACTGAAGCCACGTGTTAATTTGCTCTGGAGCTTCTACTCTTTGGCTTTGTCTACACTAAATGTTTTTGTGGCAGAAAATATACTAATGAGGGACTCATTATCATAAGCCTCAACATCATTAGCAACATCATTAGCATATTTTCTGCTGTTTCTTTTTGCGCAAAAAGCAGCGGTGTAGCTACTTCCGTTTTGTGTAAAAAACCTGTTTTGCACAAGATCCGTATGCCTGTCACCAAAATTTGTAAGTGTAGACATAGCGTGAAGATAGCTACAGCATTTGACTCAAGTTTAAGAATCCAAAGTACCTTCCAAAAACTGAGAGGGAAGAGGTCTGGCACATGTTTTCAGAAGTCTTAAAAGAGCAACACTGTTGTGGAAACTACAGAGCTTGAACTACCAACAAAGAATATCAACCTTCTGCTGATGGCATCTGACTCTGATGATGAAAAGAAATATGCATCAGTCCACTATACTTTGGATTGTTATTGAGCAAAACCCACAATCCGCATGGACATAGGTGCTTTGAAATGGTGGTTGAAATATGATAAGACACAAGAATCTTTATCACACCTGGCACAAATATTTTGTGATGTCTGCTACAACAGTGAAACACAAATGCTTGGTCTCACTTTCAAAAGACATTGTAAGCAAGAAACAAGAAGCATTATTTCCTGCAAATTAAACAAACTTGTTTGTCTGAGCAACTGACTAACAAGAAGGACTGAGAGAGCTCATAGGCCGTCCTTGTTTTTATTCTCGAATGTAGTTATTTTGTACATAATTCTACATATGCATGTTCAACTTTTATGATAAAGAGATTTCATTACAGTATTTATATCACATTAATTGAAAAATACTGTTTTTATAATGCAAATACTTATAACAAATATAAAGATGGCAGTGTACACTGCGTTGGGTTGTTACTGAAATCAATATATTTGTAGATATAGAAAATATCCAAAATATTTTAATAAATGGTAGTCTATTAACTGTTCAATTAATCAAATTATTATTTTTTTTAAATCGCTTGACATCCCTATTTTAAAGCCATCTTAATGGCCTAGTGAGCTCTAACTGCGATTCACTATTGTGGTATATCAGTGAATCTGCCCATAAATTTAATTTTAATAAGTGATTTGAGATTGTTAACATAGCTACAAGTCATCCAAATATCACATAGTAACAATCTCTTTAAGTTTGTTTAGTGTGCATATATTAAATATTTATTTTCAAAACCTAAGGAAATTGCAAGACAAAAAAATATATCAAGCACATAATTTTCAGATATATCAGTTAAAGACCCTTATAGGAATGTTGGAATTAGCTTTAAATGAAAACTTAACTTTCAATAACTGGAATAATAAGGGTTAGATATGGCATAATTACAGCATTCCTGTAATTAAAGTCTAATTAATGTTAAAGATACACAAACAAAAATCCAAACATGCTGACATATGGAACTGCAGAATTAAAGCAACTAAACAATCTGGCTTATAGTGACTTCATGCAATAATCATGAAATTGTCATTAAAACATTTTAGCATTTGTAGCCCTGGATTAAACTATTTTGAAGACCTCTCTTAGAGGGGTAGCCGTGTTCATCTGTAACTTCAAAAACAGTAAGTTGTCCTAGGGCACCTGAGAAACTAACAAAAATGCATAGAATCATGAGCTTTTGTGGGCAAACCCCACTTCATCAGATTACCTGGAGTGGAAACAACAGAAACCAAAGGTATATATAACAGCAGACAAAGTACCTGTCAATTGTAGGACCAGTGTTAATGAGTCTAATTAAGAGGGATGCTAGCTTTTGATGTGGAAATGCCGATGTTAATGGCAGGAGAAATTCGCTATGTTATGGGCCAACCAGCTAATGTCTTTGTTCAAGCCCAGGGTAACCATATCAAATCTGTAGATAAATTCTAATTCTGCAGACTCACTCTGAAATTGACTAGTGAAATTCCTTTGTAGAAGAATTGGACAAGGTTGGACTAGGGATGCTAAATTGCGTTTAATCAGTTAATCAAGAAGTTGATGGAATTTCCATCGACTATTCGATTAGTCAATAACGGGGGGGAGAGGACTGCAGAGCCGCAGCAGCCAGGAGCTAACTCCGTTGTGGTTCAGCCTTTTAAATATATTAAGTACCTGTCAGCTCTTAATACATTTAAAAAGCAGAGGTACAACATCTGGGACTGTGAGCGATCTGGAAATCAGCTGATTCCCAGCTCAAGCCTGGTACCCCCACTATGTCTCTGCTTCCCCTAGCCCCCTGCAGAGAACTGGTGCTGGGGGGAAACTGGCTTTTAAGCCAGCTCACCCCAGCACTGTCTCCTGCTCCCTGCCCCTCCTTGCTGAGGCAGCAAGGGGCAGGGGGAAGTGACTAGGAAGTCGCTTGTATTCGTAGGTTGGACCTCCCTGATCCGACACCCTGGAACCTGACCTGAATTTGTCCAGATCAGGGGAAGTCATTTCAGGCCTCTGCTGCCACTCCCCTTCCCACAGGGATTCCTGGCTCCCCCTGTAGCCCAGCTGAGCCACATACTAGTTCCTGGCCCCTACCTACCGCAGCCCAGCTGAGCCGTGTGCTGGTTCCCAGCTCCTCCCTCTCAGCCCAACTGTGTCACATGCTGGTTCCCGCCCTCCACCCACCCTTACAGGGTGACTGAGCTGTGTGCTACCTCCCAGGCTCCCGCCCCTCTGCAGTGCACCAGGACTCTCTGATCCTCAAACATCTGTGGTCATGCCAGACAATGGATGTTGCCTGACCAGAGAATCCCAGATTTTAGAGGTGCAACCTGCACTTTTAAATTTATGATTGAGTGACCAGGCAGGTCCAGCTCACTTAATTAGCCTCATTAACACAGGTCTTACAATTGACAAGTACTTCTACTGTTATCTTTCTCTTGGTTTCTGTTACTTCCATTCCAATTAATCTGACGAAGTGGGTTTTGCTCACCAAAGCTCGTGATTCTATATATTTTGGTTAGTCTCTAAGTGCATTTCTACACTAGGAAATTTTGAAACAATAACTCCCAACATAGTTATTTCAAAATTGTATGTCCACACAACAGGGAAGCCTCGAAATTAGCCCGAGGTAGGCTCCCTGAATGTGGACAAGCTACCTTGACTTAGCACTGGGGAATAATTATTTTGAGTGACTCTGGAGACTACCTGATTTGAAATAGCAGCATTGGAGTGTCCACACTACCGCTATTTCAAAATAACTATTATATAAGTGTTATTCCTCATGGAAAGCAGACGTTATTTCAAAATAACCAGCCCCTTATTTTGAAATAATGGGCTTGGTAGTGTGGACGCTCCACTGGTTATTTCAAAATAACTCCTTAGTCTAGACCGGAGCTAAGATGCCACAGGGCCACTCTTTTTAAGACAGGCAGAGCTTCCCCTACTCTTTTTCACCCCTTCCTAGAGTTGTTCTAGGAAAGAATAAAGGTGATTTGGGTGCATTTCCATATGTTAAAAGAAATCCAAACATGTTTAAATGTCACTTTAAATCTGAATTGCCTGGATTTGTAATGCTTGCTATTGAGAACAATCACAATATCCCTATAATGCTTTTAACTCTCAAGTTAACATGTGCCTATGTTCATCCTAATACACTTCATTGCATCTTCAATTAATTTAATGTAAAATTGAAAGATATAAAGAGTTTCTACATACATTTGAAACAACAGATGGAATGGAATTGCTTTCTGCATTAATACAATTAAAAATGTAAATCTTGATTTTGTAAAAGCGACAGGGAGTCCTGTAGCACCTTATAGACTAACAGATGTATTGGAGCATGAGCTTGTGTGCATGACATGCATCTGACGAAGTGGGTCTTTGCCCGCGAAAGCTCATGCTCCAATACATCTGTTAGTTTATAAGGTGCTACAGGATTCCTTGTTGCTTTTGCAGATCCAGACTAACACGGCTACCCCTCTGATACTTGATTTTGTAGTGATATCAGAGTAACTCATGTTGATTAGTATAGCACGTACTGTTCCAAATTATATTTAGAGTATTTACCCTTTACTGCTGCAATTCATATAGTTGCTCATATTATTGTGGGTTTTTTTAAACTTAAAATACAATCTTAGACCGGAATATGCAACATAATTTTAACAAGTTACTACTGTAAGTACCATATAGCCCCATTCTTTCACCTTACATTTCTTTCATTCATCCTTGTGACAGAACACAAATATTACTAATGCAGCACACCTACCTTATGCCTAAAATAAGACTTGCTTCTCGTCTACTCATTTTCTGTTCAAACCCTCCTTTATAGTAGGATGAAAGACTCTGGGAAGGGAGAGAAAGGGGCAGGGAAGAGAGAGAGGAAAATAATTAGTTCCACTTAGGTGTCACGATCTCAATGCCATTTTATGACCTTAGTAAGGTTGATTAACATTTCATTAGAATTCATTTCAAGTGATGAAACTACAGCAGAACAAGTAAGGTTTAAAAGGAACTCTGTCAAACACTGAAAATCTGACCTCTTAAAAGTTACAAATTGTGTTTGTACAGTGTTTTGCTGATAAAGACAGACATTAATTGTTGCAGCCATTGATTTGTAGGGTTGAGAATCTCTCTGCCCCTATGGCAGAAAAACCCTGTCTAAATGCTGGGTAGAATGAAATTGAATGTATGCACTGCCCTGGACTTTGTGTGCACCTAAGTTCATGCTGATTTAAGTTCTCTTGCCATTTAGGATTATTTGTGGTTTCTCCTCTCCCCCAAACCTCAGAAACTGAGATTTTAATCACTGTTTAAAACAACTGAAAGAGAAAACAGAGAGTAAGGTGGTGAGGGTTTGAGGATTTTGTTTGTTTGTTGGGTTTTTTTCCAAAGCAAAAATTATTGTCCAGGGAAGGGAGCAAAGATCAAATTGATACTTGTCAACCTTAAGAGTGTTAAAATAAATTACTGAAATACCACTGCCAATAAAACTAGATATCAGCATTGAAGCGTTTAAAAAAAATTCAGGACTAAGAATCAGAGACCTTAACAGGTAAGCCTCTCCCATTAAAGGTAAGGCTTACCGGTTAACTCTTCACATCCCTATTTGGGATTAGTCCAATATTGCACAACTGTAGCCCTCAAAGTCAAACGAGCCCCAGAGACAAGAGATGTAGTTCCAAGACAGTTTGACTACTGAGAGCTGTTGCCCAGAAGTCCATTAACAAGAATGAAGTTTTGTTAACTGCAAAATGTATTTAAACTTCATACTTTTATCATCGAAGTGAAGTCTGGCTTCAGAACTGTGCTTTTTACTCATAATTAAAATATGCCAAACCCTTAATGAAACATGTTTTCAGTTACTTACTAGATATACCCAGTAATTATCAATATTAAAATTAGTCTTACATTTATGCAGCACCTCATCCCACATGAATTCACAAATGCTCATTTAAATTACATGCACTTATAAGGCACCTATTACGGTATCTAAGCAAACTTCATAGTTAAGATTTGGAGCAGATAGTGCCCTTCAAATCTGCAGATATCCGCTTTATATCCATAGGTATCCTTGGATGTGGAAGCAGATATCCACAGCTCCTTTTTGCTGGTTCAGATGTGGATACAAATTTAGTATCTATGCCAGTCTCTGCATACTGCTTCTACCAAAGGGACACTTGACCTGCTAACAAAAAGCAGCCACCTCCAATATAATATATCACAACATTACAGCTTTGAACAGCAGAGAATTTGGTATCCAATAAAGTTTGAGAGCACACAGCGCCATCTTAGTGCCTCCTGAAGTCAACGATAATCCTCCCAATCACCTAAGTGGCCACTGGATCAGACCAGCAGTTCTCAACCTGCAGTTCACTTGCAGCCCAGTTCCAGATGTGTACTTAAAAACATTTCAAAAAGTTTACTGTTCCTAGGTCCCTGCAGAGAGCAGGGCCGGCTGAGAGGGAGATGGCACCATGGAGCCCTGCTGGAATAGCTTCTGTCAGCAGGGAAGGACCCCTGGTAGGGGAGGAGCTCAGTCAGCAGCCTGATGCTTCTTCCTTTTCTGTGCTGAAAGGGGTCTGTATACCATGGCTGGTGAGGAGGTGCTGGGTCATCAACCCATGCCAGCTATGGGTGTATTTTGTGGGGAACTGCGCTCCCACCTCTTGCAAAAATATGTGCTACGGAGATGTGCTTGCTTTACTCAACCTATTGCGGGGAATATAGGGTGAACATGCAGATTTTTCCTTCCCATAGTGTGACAGTTCACTCAGTGTCTCTCCACAGCTGAGGCTGGCAGCTCTGACGCTGCCTCCTGGATCCTATAGATTGAACTTCTGTGAAATTGAAACTCCCTGGTCTGACAACATCCGAGGTCCAGCAGTACCACGGATGTTCAAGGACCAGAGAGTCCTGATGGAAGGCTGCCCGGCAGAACCAGGAGCCTGGCATGCCTGCAGTGGGGCTGCCTGGCTTAGCAGGGCAGGACTGGCAGGGCAGTGGAGCTGGTGGGGTACGGGGCAGCCAAGAGACCAGCAGCCAATCCAGGGCTGGGGGGCCCAGCAGCATGGGGGCAGCTATGACATCCCGTGGACCGGCAAAATCCTTCATCCGGGTCTGGTCAGGTCCCCAGAGTGCCGGACCAAGGAGGTCCAACCTGTAGTGCCTTCCATAGTCCTCTTCTGGGTTCATTTCTGTATAATAGTGAGTGCCCTTCTATAGACTGAAGATGGAAATATCAATTTTGTTCTGCTTTGCTCCTGCCCACATCTCCTGAGTCAAAGGAAAAATTTAATTAAATTGTCTTCCCAGAATGTATCTCTCAACACAGATACTGAAGAGGAAGATTATACTTGTACAACAGAAATTCCAAAAGAAAGTTGGTTGACTATTAGACATTTTTAATACATATATTGGACCATAAATTTACAATGTGCTTTAAAGAAAAATGAAGATTGTCCTTCCCTGGCAAGCTTAATTTAAACATGCATACAGGAAGTAATGGCCAACAGGGAAAAAAAACAGAGTCGAAGGTTATGACCAATAAAAACAGAACATGTGAAAGATGCTGAGTATGCTTGAAAAAAATTGTTTTAAGTTTTCAAATAGAGTAGGACAAGTCAGAAGAAAGACTTCACTGACTGCAGATCATCTTTACAAAGCTAGCCAAAAGAAAGATTTAAAGAAGGAATTTGAAGGAAGACAGAGAACATTATTCTAGGCAGAAGAGTACTCAAAGCTTGGGAGAGGGGGAAGGAGACTCTGACTTGAGTGCATCTTTTACAAAGCAACGAGGAGTCCGCCCATCAGCTGGACTCAGTCTGGGTCTGGACTTTGAAGGCAGTTCCTATTGTTGGTACATTCATTTACACACATGGCAGCACATCCTAAATTCCAATGTACTTCAACAGTACTATTTTATTTTATCATGACACCCACAAAAGTTTGATTCCACAATTTTGTTTTTTCCCCCCATTAAGCTCCATGATTCACCCACTTTTGCTCCCCATTTACTTTGGTATAAAAATGGCATTATCATGGCACTTCTTTTGAAGAATTCGTCACCTGCTATTTATTTTATGTTCATTTAAAGCCTAGTGCTCTGCTTAAAAGGGTGAAAAGACTGTGTTGCTTTTGAACTCACAACATAGGGCATGTGATGCTGACCAAGACTTCCTTAAATTGCTTTGCTCTGAATACTGAACCTAAACATGTCCCCTGCAGAGATAGCATTCCACACTGGAAGGAATACAGAAGTGTCCTTATCTTGAGGCCTCCAAAGAGATCTACTGAAACAACCAGATCTCTCTTTTTATGGAACTTTATTTATTTATTAACTTTAATTAAAGCTTTTTTAGCCTGGATTGCAGGGAAGGACATAGTCACTCACGCCAAGAGTAGATACTAAGGAGACTACACAGCAAAGAGTCCACTGACATATATACCATTTTATGAACACAGAATGAAGGAGAAAATACCACAAGCAGGCAATCTGGTCAAAAATTCATATAGCAGTTAGCTGGAGCACACTAAATAAAAGCACAACTGATGTGTAAGATAGAACAGTCTTCTTTTTTCAGCAATTTGTTTATATTTTTAAAAAGCCATCTCTGAAAGAAAACTAGAGATTTTTATTTTTCATCATTTAAAGTGATATCGTAGATAACTGTTCGTCATTTGGAACTTTTGCCATAGCTAAATGGGTCGCAATGACATTCCTTATAAACTCTCTGACAAACAATTTTTGAGTAGGGAAACTAGACACATTCACTGATCTCACCAACATCTTAAGAAAAAAAAATTCATCTGGAAGCATTTAACTACACTCAACTAAAGCACTGAAGCATGTAGTGCTGAGAATAATCTTTCACTGGAAAGCCTAACAAGATAGCCTAAAATGTTTCTCTTGAATGTTAAATAGCGTTTGTGATTTTAAATTGTTTGATAAAAATAACCTGGAAACTTACAGAGGTTGAAATCTTCTTTGCTGTTTCTGTGAATACTTGTTCAAGTGGTTTCCAGAACTGAAAAGCATAGCGACCTTAAAAAGAAATTAAAAAAAAAAAAACTTCACTTACAAAGGAAATCTTTACATATTTTTACCTGTGCAAATATTTTGCAAATACCAGTATAGGAATTTTGGTCTTAAAAAAAAAATTCAAAGCTCTCTCACTTTACTGCTTTTCAAGATGTTCCCTGAGAAGTCAGTTTTGTGGAGAGGCCCAGCATAGTTCTCTGATGAGTTTGCAATAGTTTGCATTCTTCAATATTTATATTAAGAGGAGAAAAAGTGTTTTTTAAAATCTAAAAATAAAGCAATATATTCCAAGATTCACAATGTTTGTTCCCAATGCCAATACATTCAGATATGTTTAGTTGAATAAAAACCAAGATATCTGCGTTGTAAATTGTAGGAAATATTGAAATTAGCAATTACAACTTATATTTGTATATTTAAATATTTAAATCCCCAAAATAAGTACAGCTCAAAATTGATTCCAAATCTGTTCCTTACTATCTTCACACAACTCTGCACCAATATCACACTTTACATTCTTATTTTTTTTAAATGAAAAATGGAGTCTTTTGAGATTCAGCACCATTAAAGACCAAACAGAGCCATGCCCCACTCTAAATAAAAAACAGACTAGATGGAGTTCTATTCAGAAGTCAGTACAGCCAGTCCCCAAGTTGCGAACTGTCGACCAAAAATGTCGTAAATGGCGGGCCCCGAGTTACGAATGCGATCCGCGATTATGAACAGCGCGGTCACATGTAACTCAATGGGGTCCGACTTGCGAACAAACTGAGTTATGACCAATTGCTTGGTCCGTAACCAGTTCGTAAGTCGGAGACAGGCTGTAAATCATATTCTATTTTGAGACTGGATGAAGGCAAGTCTACCAAGCTCAGTATCAGAATTTGCATCAAAGCCATGGTAGGAATGATCAGTTTTGGTTTGGACATTTTTTTTGCTTACAATACACTAGAAAATTTAGTCACTTTTTGCAATTAAATATTTAATATAAGATAATGTTTTAGCCAGAAAACATTTGCTTTCATTCTTAAAGATCAAGATGTGCAAATAGGTCATTTCAAGCATCAAGCATATGCTTACATTTACAAAGAAATCAAATGAATGATGTAATTCGATTACCTGAAGTGAACAGAAATTGGTTTGTAGATTTCAAGGACAGAAGAAACACTAATCCTCCCACATAACTGAGGCCATAGAATTTCAAACTAATTCCTGAATTTAGTCCAACAGATTCTAGTTCAATCATGAGTTATCTTTCAGATTATCGTCTCATCTTGATTTCAAGTAATTGAGAATCTATCCCTACCCCCGTAGTAAATTGTGCCTATGGCAAATTATCTTCACTGCTAAAATTTGCTAGACAAATTAAAACTGGGAAAAAGGTGCATTACATTTCTGCCACTGTATCTTGTTATGTTTTGTAACGAAGATTTTAAAAGAGTACTCTATTATCCCTTATCCCCCTCTGTGTAGGTATTCATAGACTGTGATGAAGTCATTTCTTACTATAATCTTTGATGGCTATACAGATTCAAAGACTTCTGCAGCCCCTTGGAGACTAACAAAAATATAGATGGTATTATGAGCTTTCGTGGGCACAACCACTTCATTAGCTGAATGGAGTCTGAAGAAATAGGTTGTGACCATGAAAGCTCATGACACCATTTACATTTAAAAAAAAAACAACAATGAATAGTGTAGCAGCACCTTAAAGACTAACAAAACATGTAGATGATATTATGAGTTTTCATGGGTACCCTGTGGGACTATTCTTTGTATTTCAAGTTTTTTCAGTTACAGACTAACTCGTCTACCCTTCTGAAGCTTTTGTATATATTTTTTGTTAGTCTCCAAGCTGCTGCAGAACTTTTTTTTGTTTTGTTTTGTTTTTTTTAAAAGAACAAACAACAACAACAGACTAACATGGCTATCCCTGTGAGAGATGTAACCTCATTAGCTCAGATTTTCCAAACCATTCTTGTAGCTCTTTTGGAACCTTTCCAAGTCTTCTACATCTCTTTTCAAGGGTGGACACTAAGACAGGAAACAATAAAGTTCTCACTAGTGGAATATGCCACCTCCCTATTTCAACTTCTTATGCTCCTGCCTATATATCTAAGGATTGCATTAGCCCTTTAAGGAACAGCATCACCCTAGGACAGCATGTTCAGATGTCTGTTCAATTACCTGCAAATGCAAGAGCTGCTACACCCAGACCAACTACCATCACAGTTCTGGCCTGTAATACAAAAATTGAGACAATATAAAATTTAAGTTCTGATTTTAAATAAACTGACAATCTATTGCAACAGCAAGCATTTCTAAAGTCTGAATGTGCATACTATATGGACTACTTCTATAAAACCTTTAGTGAATCTTCTAGTAAGATTTAATATTTTATTATTTTCTTATAAATGAAATTACAACCTTTTCTCCCATGTAATAAAATCTTGGATACGTTTCAATTAATGAAACTAGGAAATTAGAAAACATTGGAAAATTAAACAGCTTTCATTGTTCTGTGGAATTGTTTTACCTCTGACAAAACTTCATGTTTAGCTTGAAACTGCGCATTTTATTAGTTTGTCACAATTATGCAATTAGCTAAAACATTTTCATAGGAAATGATATAAACTGATACAAAACCATTCTGTTGGGATTACATGAAATAATTCACACAATAAAACTACAATTTAGTTTAAAAGGACACAGGTTACAAAAATCTCCATAATATTAACTAGAAAACCTCTGTGGTTGAATTGGAATTATGGATAGAATAAAATTTGCATTAGGGTTTTGTTCAGGGATTGCATCATGACAATTTCTTGGATTTGGAATGAGAGTATTAACTCAAAAAGTCCCTAGGCTTACAGAATAATAACTCTTAGAAAGCCCAACCTTTGGTACTGCTTCCCCAACACAATCAGCATCAGCTACACCTAAGGTCACACGAGTAAAATAGAGTCTACTGGGATCAATATTCCCTCTAACCGTCTCTGTTCAGATATGGATTTTTCCACCCATGTGTGGAATAAATTTTAAGTGCACTGAGGCATATGCAAATGTGCACTACCAATACCTAACTGTGGGCACTCTTCTCATCAGCTGAGTAGCATTAAAATCCACATAATCTCACAGGGAACACCAATAGGGATAACTTTACATTACAGTTGGGAGCCTTCCAGTCTGAACAAACACTACGTGTGCTTGAGCTAGCAGATTAAAAATGGCAACATGAATGTTGTACCATGAGCAGTGGCGTGACTTAGTTTCTCGAATTCAAGCCTGGTCCAACCACCCTTGTCTGTGCAAGGCTTGTAAAATCCCTTTTAGTTAGTTAAACCATGAAACATTAAGTTTTACTGATTAAATGGGGGAGTGGAGGAGAGCATCCAGTCCATTAAGGGTAATGCTTACCAATGATCAATTGCCATTTACATCCCTAGTCTGTATTTTGATAGCTTGCCCATGCTTCAACATCCACACAGATCTTTTTACCACACTAGCTTGAACAGAGCTAGTGTATGTTAATCTATTCACTCTGGGAGAGTTACAATGTAGCTGGGAGTATAATACTGCCTTAGGGCCTTTAGATCCTCTGTCTCGCAGGCAAAAAAAAAAAAAATCTGATGTGCTTTCCCACAGCAGCCACCCTTGTCTTCCTGCTTCAAAGGGAGCCCTTGACTTGTCCACCTAGCTCTTAATTCCTCCAGGCAAACATCAGCCTGCAGTATTTGTTTTGTTTCACACTTTGAGACCCAATTGCTTCCGACTCCCCAGGCAAATCATTAAAGATCTGAAATTTTTTGAGCCTGATGGGATTTCAACCTCCCTGCCCTCTCACCCCTGCCCGGAAAAGTCAGAATTGGTGGGATGGGGGTAAAAGGAAAATCACAGAAACTACTATACCAATTCAATGGTCCATCTATTATGATATCCTGTCTTTGACAATGGGGATGCTTCAAAAGGTATATTTAACTTCATAGTGAACAACTATTCAGTAATCCCCAGTAAGGCAAGGTATCTTTAGGAACTTTACAGATGTGTTTTTATACGCTTAGAGTTGTAGAATTGGGCTACGTCTACATTGCGCTCTCTTGCGAAAGAACATATGCAAATGAGGCATGATGATGAATATCGTCGCACCTCATGTGCATACTCAATGAGCCATCATTTTGCGCAAGGGGATTTTGCTCAAGAAGGAGCAGTGTAGACTGCTCCTTCTTGCGCAAAACCCCCTGGCAAACGGCTCTTGCGCAAGAGGGGTGTTTTGCACAAAAATGGCAGCTCATTAAATATGCAAATGAGGCACGGCGATATTCATCGCCACAGATCATTTGCATATGTTCCTGTGCAAGAGAGAGCAATGTAGACGTAGCCTTGATGTTTATAAAGGCGAGAAGACTTACCTATATATCCTGTTCTTGGAAAGTAATGATAATAATTGGTCCCTACTCTCCAAGGCATGCTGGAAAAGCTATTAGTTTTTAGCTGCGGTGTTTCCTTTTGATTGATAATGCAACTGGAGGCTGTGAACGAAACACCACACATCAGGGTGTGCACTGTTGATCAGGTCTCCATATTCCTTCAGTATGCTGAGGTGTATACAGCAGATAGGTGCCTCAATTTGCATTCACTACTTAGGAACACACCATGGAATGTGTTAACTATTCAACAAACACCTCTAAGGGAAACTTCCTCCAAACCTCCATCAATTGCATTCTGATTGAAGCATAGGGTTTATATTGATTGTAAAAGAGGTTTTCCCTGCTATGTTATATTTAGTTTTTCTGTAACTATCAACATTCTCATTATCAATATACATATCTAATCTTACTTTGAATGTAACTAGTCTTTGGTCTCAATCTAAGTAGAAAGTTTTGCAGGTTAATTGTGTAACAAAGTTTATAATCAGTTTACCAGTTGTTCCCATTTAGTGTCATGAAATTTCCCCTTTTTCCTGTACTATGGAGAAGGAGAAACAGGAACACCCAGTTTACCTTCATATCATTTATTATTTTTATATTGCCTCTTATTTATTTCCTCTCTAAATGTAATAGATCTAATCATTTCAACCTTTCATCACGTGGAAGTCTTGTCAAGCATTTAATTACCTGAAACCTGTTTTTGAACCTTTTCTATTTTTGTTCTCTTTTGAGGTGGTGACCAGAACTTGACACAGTATTTCAAAGGAAGACATCATGCTGATGTATAATTGCATTTTTCTATTTTTAATATACTATTGTTTGTTTTGATTTTTTTTGTTTCTTAATTTCTTTTGCTGTATGCTGAGTAAAGGCTTTCAGTGAATTGTCCAAAGTAACAGCTACCGCTTTTTTTTTTTTTTTTTTTTTAAAGTAAGAGCTCAGCAATGCCAAAGGTAGTTCTCTTAAACAGTGGATGAAATAATCCTGTTTATTAAATTTCACCTACTATTGTGATGGACACTGGCCTGTGTTAGGTCTCTCTGAAATTCCTCAATTTTATTTATTCTGGAATATGCAAGATTTTTTTCAGCTGTAAAATTGCCACTATCAGTTTTCCGAATAAGTGAACGGTAACTACTGCCACTCCTAATGTGAAATGTTACAAATGATGCAAGTTCAGAAACATATTTATGGAGATCGGAAATATCCATGTTAAAAAAATCTGAAAAACAGCTCATGGTGTAATTTGAGTTTGCTAGATAAAAATGGATACTGATCTCTAACTTTTATTTGCTAAATTATTTAAGAGCCATTCAGTTGAACTAGTTAAAGTAAGCTAAGAAAGTATATTACTGAAACTTTCCATACCCTAATTCAGGACTCATGTGTTATGACAGTATTTTTAACATTAAACTGAAATTTATTTTATTCAGAAATCCACTACAAATCTAAATTGATAATCCTATATTCTTCCACATGACCCAAGATTAATCTAAAATGAAAGATTAGTGTGTGTCATTAAGTGACAGATCATAAGGCCTAATAAACAGAAACTCCAAGTACCACTAATGACTCAATGAGTAGCCTTGGGTAAATCGTTTAGCCCTCCCTTTGTGTCCCCATCTGTACCCATTTACCTCAGCTGGATATTTTAAAGAATAATCAGTTTGTACACTGCTTTCAACCTGTAATGTATTAAGTATTACTGATTTAAAACAGGGATGTGAAGGACTAGTAGACTATCTAATAAGCAAATGCTTATCGGATAATCGACAAGCTTGTTGACTAGTTGCCCCCCTATCAGCAAGGGGGGGAAGGGGTAACTTGAAAGCAGCAGCACTGTGTGGAGCCTGGGGCCAGACCCCGGGCTTCACATGGCACTGCCGCTTTGAAATTTTGCCATTGGAGCCCAGCATCAGGCTCCCGCGGTGGTGTTTCAAAGTGGCAGTGCTGCAGGGAGCTCAGGATCAGCTGGGGAGTCCCCAGCTGATCCCAGGCTCCACCTGGCACTTTCATCTTTAAAATGTAGCAACAGCCTAGGGTTGTTTCTACACTTCAAAGGTGGAGATGCCCTATCGACTAGTTGAATAGTCGATGCAAAATGTATCAACTATTCTATTAGTCAATTACACGGAATTAAACATCCCTAATTTAAAAAAGCACAAGTCTTGAATTAAGCTCACAGATTTCCTGTTAATGTTAAAAGGAAATTTACTAGCACTCTCAAATGCCCAAAGATGGACTGAATGAGAATAGTACCAAACTATTTTTTCCTTTCAATGCTTGCAAACAAGTTTTACATGCAGCATAGTAGTGACTGTATGAATAAAGGGTCAACAGTATGCTTACTTAAGGTTTACATTTTGAAAACTGTACAGTTAAGGAATTTGTAAAACATAGACTTTAAATGTAACTACATCTAAAGTATTCTCTTAGACACCAAGAAACAATATATTGTCAGAGATGTATAAAGCTATAATGGAACAGAAATCAGCTGACCCACAAACACTTTCTTTTAGTGAATCAGCTCTCCTGGGTCAAACATTGGCATATCCTATTGTGCTGATCTTAGTATTTTTATTCTATCTTACTATTTAGTTCAATTTATAACAACAAAGCTTTTTGGATTCAGACAACAGCAGAGAAAATGTTGCTGAATCAGCCAAGGCTAGATTCTTTTTTAAAGAAATGCAGAGCAGAAGAAAGATTAGAAAGGCTGTTTCAGACATGACAAACCACATCGTTTGGCAAATAAAATAAAGGATGAAAAAAAAAATCTACCTCCCAGATGCTATTTCCTATTATTTCAGTTCAAACAACTTCATTTACTGTAAGTTTAAAAAGGCCAACTCATGATCCTTTAAAGAGGTATAATTCAATAGCATTTATTCTATAATACAAAAGCTACAATGACTTAATTCTTATCTTCCCAAATTCTCAATCTACTGTGTTGCATTAACAGCAGAAAGCAATCACAAACACAAAGGGCTGGAAGGGAGATGAAGACATTATCTAGAAGAGTTCATCTCACTGTGCTGAGACAGGGCCAACTATATCTAGACCAGTCGCAACAAACATAGGTGCCAACTTAATGAGTTGCGAGGGATATCTTGATTCCCCACTCCTCCTCAGGTCCCATACCATCTCTTCCTCCAAGCCCCTTTACCTGCTTCTTCCACCTCCACGCTTTCTCCCATCCCGAGTTGAGTGAGCCTGGTTGGACACTAATGCCTCCCCCACCTCTTTCTGCCCACTTACAGCACCTCCTGCACTGTGAGAAACAGATGATTCACAGCCGGCAAGAGGAACTGAAAAAAAGGGGGAAGTGCTGATCGATGGACTGCCCAGCTGGCACTGCTGGGAAGAGGTAGGCGCTAACGCATGTGGTTGTTAATAGGTGCTGAACCCTCACTCTACCCTCATCTCCTGGGTGTTACAGCACCCACAGTGACAGTTCCTCAAACCTGCTCTTCTAAGCCTCCATTGAAAAGAATTTTACATCCTACCTTGGTAACATATTCCAATACTTTCCTACTCACATAATTCAAGCCAAGACCTCAGATACAATCACTTTTGCTCCAATCCCTCAAGAGATCCTGTAGGTATTTGTCTATCAAGCATTCTTAAAACTATAATGCCCACCTAGCGAAGTGAAGAAACAGATTGATAAAGTCAGGCAAATACTCAGAAGTCACCTAATACACGACAGACCCTACAAAGAAAGCAACAGAATGCCACAAGCCATTACTTAAAGCCCCCAGGTAAAACCTGTCCTATAAATCATCAAGGATCTACCATCTATTCTAGATCAGGGATGTTAAAACGGGTGTATTCAGATAAAAGTGTAACCACTGCACATTTCAGCAGGAAACCTTCTGCCTGGATGCTTTCCTTGGTGCTCCCATTGGCTGGAATCCTGGCCAATGGGAGCGGTGGGGATGGTGCCTGGAAGCGGCAGGGGGTGCAGAGGCAGGTAAATGCCCCCCATCTCCTTCATGCCCAGACCCTACCTCCACCCCATTCACACATGCCCCTCCTACAACTGACCTCCACCCTGCTCTTACACCTTCCCTCTCAGACCCTCCCCCCCCCCCCACTCCTAGCCCACTCCTGCACCCTTCGGACTTCTACCCCTTCCTGTGTGCATTTTGTCATCATGGATGGTTAGCTGGTGGTCCATCGAAAGGTTTGTGTTGAGTGGGATAGGTTGCAAGCCGAAAAGTTTGAGAACCACTGTTCTAATCTGATTTCTAGTAACACAGATCATAGAACTTACCCTAAATAATTTCTACAACATATCTTTTATATAAATATACAGTCTTGATTTAAAAATTGTCAATGATGGAAAATTCACTATGATGCATAATAAACCGGTGCAATGGATAGTCATGCTCACTTAAAAAATTACACATTATTTCTAGTCTGAATTTTGTTTCAACTTCCTGCTCTTCAGTGATGTTATATTTTCAGCTAGACTGAACAGCCTATTATTCAATAGTTGTAGATACTCATAGACGAGTGCTTCTCAACCTTTTTGAGCCACCTGGCTCAATGCAAACCTTTCTGTGGACCACCAGTTGCTAATGGAAACTTGCCTTAATTACATAATTACATCCAAGCCATTTTGTTAGTGCTGCAGGTAGGGAGAGCAGTTTAATTTAACCAGTAAGAAAGGACATATTAATTTAAATTATTAAACAAATTAAGTGCTTTAATCATCTCATATTAGTTTATCAAACTTAATTTTAAATAAAGCAAAATATTAATTTATGTCCAACACAAAGTTCCCATGTTTTCTTTATTCATGAAAGGCAGGAGAGATTCCAAAAGACTAGAAAAGGGAAAATATAGTGCCTATCTATAAAAAGGGAATTTAAAACAATCTAGGAAACTACAGACCAGTCAGTTTAACTTCTGTGCCAGGAAAGATAATGGAGCAAGTAAATAAGGAACTCATCTGCAAACACCTGGAAGATAATAAGGTAACAGGTAACAGCCAGCATGGATTTGTAAAGAACAAATCATGTCCAAACCAATCTGAGATAGCTTTCTTTGATAGGATAACAAATCTTGTGGATAAGGGAGAAGCAGTGGACGTGATACACCTAGGCTACGTCTACATTGGCCCCTTTTCCGGAAGGGGCATGTTAATTTCAGAGATCGTAATAGGGAAATCCGCGGGGGATTTAAATATCCCCCGCGGCATTTAAATAAACATGTCCGCCGCTTTTTTCCGGCTTTTAGAAAAGCCGGAAAAGAGCGTCTACACTGGCCCCGATCCTCCGGAAAAAGCGCCCTTTTCCGGAGAATCTTATTCCTACTTCAAAGTAGGAATAAGAGCCTCCGGAAAAGGGCGCTTTTTCCGGAGGATCGGGGCCAGTGTAGACGCTCTTTTCCGGCTTTTCTAAAAGCCGGAAAAAAGCGGCGGACATTTTTATTTAAATGCCGCGGGGGATATTTAAATCCCCCGCGGATTTCCCTATTACGATCTCTGAAATTAACATGCCCCTTCCGGAAAAGGGGCCAGTGTAGACGAGCCCCTAGACTTTAGTAAGGCATTTGATAGTCTTACATGATCTTCTCATCAATAAACTATGGAAGTACAACCTAGATGGAGCTATTATAAGGTGGGCCCACAGAGGCCCTGCTGCTCCCCCATCCCCAGGTCAATTAGGGCCTGGAGGAGGAGGAGGGAGGAGCACTAAGTTTCCTCCACCCTGCCAGGAGCACGTGGCACTTGGAAGACTTCTAAGTGCCGCATGCTCCTCACAGGGCAGGGCCAGGACAGAGAAAACTTTGGCCTGGGGGCGGGGGAGCAGGCAATCAGGACCTCCTCCTGCCCTGCCAGGAGCATGTGGCACTTTTAAGTGCCGTGCAGGACAGGGACAGATAGGAGGAAACTTTGCATGCTCCCCCACCCCCAGACCCTGATTGGCCTGGGGGTGGGGGAACATGGGAAGTCTCCTCATAACCAGGGGCATGGGCACCTAAGGAGAAGGGGTGGGAGGGCAAAGGAGCTTCCCCCCAGATCAATCATGATGGGAACTCAGAAGTACCCCACCCCCACCCCACCCCTTCCACTCGAGGCCCTGCCCCTTCTGGTGCAGCCCATGGCCACTTTAGAATTTTTTGAAGTGGCCCCTGGCAAAAAATGATTGCCCACCCCGGGTCTAAATGGTACTGGGTCCTGCCGTGAGGGTGGGGAACTGGACTTGATGACCTCTCAAGGTCCCTTCCACTTCTAGTGTTCTATGATGTATTTAAGGCAGAGGTGGGAAACTTTTTGTGGGTCAGGAACTACTGACCTACAGAAAAAAATCAGTGAAAAGCAAAAAAGAAAAAACAAGACAAAACCCTCATTAGTGTAGCCCTAGGGTTGCCAGATGGGAGGCGAGGCCACGATCGGCCCTGGAAGACTGTGATTATCCAGCTACTCCCCGCACCCCGGCTAGGCTTCTGAAGCACCCACAGCGGCAATCACGGCCCCACCTCTCAGCTGGGACTCCCAGACTGGGAGGCGGGGCCGCCATCAGCAGTGGGAGCCTGTGATTGCACAGAAGCCTGGCAGGGGCAGGGGGAGTGGCTGGGAATCCCAGCCACTCCTCCCGCCCCCTCCAGGCTTCTGCGCAATCACAGGCTCCTAGCACTGATTGTGGCTCCGCATTCCAGCCGCTCCCCTGGCCCACGTCAGGCTTCTGTCTGGTGCGCAGCTGGAAAAATCAGAGAATACCAGACATTGCACATGTCCGTTAGTCTGATTTTTTTTTTAACCGGACAAAGAGTGCAAATACCAGTCTGCCCGGTAGAATACCGGACACCTGGTAATCCTATGTAGCCCCCAACTGAGACTTCACTCCTTAGGCACTCCAGCCCCACTGGGGAAGGGTGAGGGGTAACGGAGGGACAGTGAGGACTGTGGTTTAGGGCTTCCCATAGGCCAGATTCACTTTTCTGGGGTTCCAGGGTTAATGGAGTTTGTGGACCCCCTTAGGGCCTGGGGTTGGGACAATAATGAGGGGCTCAGTGTGCAGGACAGGGCTGTCAGCAAGAGGGATAAGAGTGGAGGATCTGAGCAGCAGGTGGGGTGCAAGAGGGGGTCAGGGTGCGAGGTACGGTACAGGAGCAGGCTGGGAGTAAAGTATCTGACCAGGAGAGAGGGGGCAGGAGCAGGCTGGGGGTAGGGAATCTGGCCAGAAGGAAGGTGCAGGAGCAAGGGAGGATATAGGAGCAAGCTGGGTGTGCCCGGTCTTGGCAGGGAGGTGAGTGAGGGGAACTGGGGTGCAGAGTCTGGGCATGGGGGCGACTCTTATCTGGCATCGCACCCAAGCACGGTCTCCCACTGCTTCTACTGGCCACAACTGCAGCCAACGGGAGCAGTGGGGAAAGCAGAGTCCAGACAGTCACTGCATCACCATTCCCCTGGGAGGGTGCAGAGCTGCGGGGATGACACTGCGTAGAACCGCTTTCTCTGCCTCTCTGCACAAGCTGGTCTGTCAAGGTAGGTCGGGTCTCTTTTAACACACACGCACGCACGCCCTCCGAGCTGGAAGCCGGAGCCGTTGCGCCAAGCTTGTGGGTGCGCGGTGGCCGCAAGGCTGGAATGCTAGCGCGGGCTCCCCGCCGCGGGGGCGCCGAGCTCAAGCCGGGGAGCACTTGTACGGCGGCTGCGAGGGGTCCACGGACCACACTTGGAGACCCCACTCTCGCAGCCCGTCGAGTCTCCCCTTTAAGCACCAGATCAGCAGCGAGCACTTAAACAACAGGAAGCTTAAAACCATCCCAGCGGCACCCGGTAGAGCTGTTCGCCGTGGTGGGAGAACTGCCCGGGCCGCTGGCGCAGAGCACGTGCCAACGCGACAGCCACTAACTAACCCCCTGCCCCGCCAGGTGCCTTTCCTTCCCCGCCCCGCGCGAGCGTCATTTCCTGCAGGCCCCGCGGCTGGGCACGGGACCCCCCCCCCCCCCCCAGCGCCGCGGGCTTATCCCTAGCGGCTAAGGCGAGGCGCGCGTGACCTCGGGCGGCGAGTCCCACGCGGGGCCCCTTGCCCGGCGGGTAACTGGGGGAGGGGCAGCGCTCTGGCCGCGGGGAGACAGTGGCGGGGCCGGACCTGAGGCGCGAAGGGCGCAGCGCGAGCCCCTCGCTACGCAGCGCTCGCGCCCGTTACGCAGCATCTCGGGGGGGGGGGGGAATAACTGCCACTCTAGCGGCTCGGGCACCGGCGGGGGAACAGGAGGACGGAGCGCGACAGCCGCGAGCTCCCTGCTTTACACTCACCATGCCCCGCTCCATGTCGGGCTCATCCCGCCCGCCTCCTCCCGGGACTCTCGCGTACTCAGCGTAGCGCAGCGTCTCCGAGGGGGCCCCGGCGCCTTCCATGCCGGGCCGAAAGGGGGCGGGCTCTGTACGGATCCCCGCTAGGGACAAGCGAGCTCCGAGAGTAGTGACAATTACGCAAGCGGGATTCGTGCCGTGACCTTCCCGTGAGGGGCGGGGCCAACTGAGGGCGTCAGCCGGCTGGCCAAGCCCCGCCCCCTTCGGGGAGGTGGCGTGCGCTGCGCGTGGCACGCTGCTGGGGGGTGCCATAGCATACAGCACTGCAGAGGTGTAATAGATCAATCGCCTGCACCAGGCAAGCCAGCCACATGGCCTGGGGGTATCCTCCAATCACTGGCACCAGTCTGCCAGCACCGCTGGCTTTGTAGTTCCCATTAGCTGGGAACTGCAAGGAATGGGAGCTGCGGGTACCATGCATCTTGGAGGGCAGCGCCTGTAGCCTCCTCCTTACACCTAGGCTACGTCTACACTTCAAGGTTTTTGTGCAAAAACCCATGGAGCGTCCAGACCTCAAATATTCTTTTGTACAAGAAACTCAAGAGTAAAACGGCAGAACAGGGATTTTTCTGCTGTAAGTAAACCTCCTTTTACAAGGCATAACTCCCTTTTGCCCAAGCGTGGACACTCCTGAGGGGGCTTCTTGTGCAAGAAACACCTATGGGAAAGAACACAGGTGTGGATGCTCTCTTGTGCAAAAGCACATTGCTTTTGTGATGTGCTTTGAGGTGTGGACGTGCTCTTGCACAAGAAGTTTTTACGCAAAAACTCTTGTGCAAAAGGCTGCTTGTGCAAGAAGCACATAGTGTAGGCGTAGCCCTCGTGGCTGTAGAGACCTGATGCTTCCCCTCCTCCCTGGCCCCACCTCAGAGCCTACACTCTGAGAATCAACTGGGGACTCTCTAGCTGACTCCGGGCTCCATGCAGCGCTGCAGCTTTGAAATGCTTTGTGGAGCCTGGGATCAGCAGGGGACTCCCCTGCTGACTCCATGCGGCACTGCCACTTTGAAATCCCACAGGGAGTCCAGCGTTGGGTTCCCTGTGTTATTTCAAAGTGGCATCATTGTATGGAGTCAGGGTCAGCGGCGGAGTCCCCAGCTGATCCTGGGCTCCCCGCAGCATTTCAAAGCCACAGCGTTGCACAGAGCCCAGGGTCAGCAGGGGGGTCCCTGGCTGATCCTGGGCTCTACATGGCACTGCCACTTTGAAATGCTGCGTGGAGCCTGATGCCAGGCTCCCCACAACATTCAAAGTGGCAGCGCTGCATGGAGCAGCTGACCCTAGGCTCTGTGTGGCACTGCCACTTTGAAATACCCCTCTCTTTCCCCTCTTCTAATAGAGGCAGCAAGGGGGGAGGGGAGGAAAGCGACTAGTCAACTAGTCCTTCACATCCCTAGGAGGGAAGGGGGAATTAAATGAGCAGAAGGGTGGGGCTGCAGGGAAGAATTGTTTGGTTTTGTGCCATTAGAAAGTTGGCAGCCATACTTTCAACACCTCCCAATGTCCTGGGGAAAGGAAGGCACCCAAAGGGGAGCATACATAGAACACACTCTGACCCCCCTCATTGAGGTAGGGTGGGGTAGAGAGAGGCTGCTAGTGTAGTAAGGGCCTATAAAAATGTAAAATAATAGACATAATGTCATGAAGTCTTGTTGCCAGTAAGATTCCGCATGCCCACTTTTCCATCGCTCAACCCCCAAAAGAAGGCATTGACCTCTTGTTGCATGCTGAAAATCAACAGATTTAAGGTATGTCATACAAGAGTAGAAAGCAAATTCCTCAGCCAAAAGGCCTCCATTAACACTTTATTCCCCTCTGCACAAGTTTAAAGAACCATTTGTCTTCACTTTATCAAAACTTTGTCTGACTCCCCACTAATTTATGGGGGATGGGGACAGGAAGACTCAGTGCATTGTAAGGTGTAATTCCTTCCTGAGACTAAGGGAGATTTTGCAGTTTGTGTCCTGCATAGCAATTAACCTGTATTTGGAAGGTGACACTTGTAATCTACTCCCACAACATCACACGCTTCAGAAAGTGAGCAACAGCTCACTCTCCAAACCAAAAGACAACTGAGGAGAAGGAGGGAATTGAGAGAAAGAAATTAAGGGATGAGATATGATAGAGCAGAGAGAAAAAAGAAGGACATAAGGGCTGTGTCTACATTGGTGCGATCTTGCGCCAAAGCAGCCGCTTTTGCACAAAAACATGCTGCCTGTCTACACTGTCTGGGAGCTCTTGCGCAAGAACACTGACGTTCTAATGTGTGAAATCAGTGCTTCTTGCGCAAGAACTATGATGTTCCCGCTCAGGAATAAGCCCTCTTGTGCAACTGTTCTTGCGCAAGAGGCCAGTGTAGACAGGCAACATGAATTTCTTGTGGAAGAAAGCCCGATGGCTAAAATGGCCATCGGAGCTTTCTTGCGCAAGAGAGCGTCTACACGGGCACGGATGCTCTTGCGCAAGAGATGTGCTCTTGCGCATGAGCGTCCGTGCCAGTGTAGACACTCTCTTGCGCAAATACTTTAACGCAAGAATTCTTGCGTTAAAGACTATTTGCACAAGATCATGCCAATGTAGACGTAGCCAAGGAGAGTGTACAGCTAATGGCCACCACTAAGCATCCACAGCTGGGGGGAGGATGGGCATCTCCTCACTGAAGTATTCTAAAAGAAACTAGTGGAGTCAGAGTCTAATTGCTAAGGTACCCTGGACTTCCGGCAGGGCAGGGAAGTTTGCAATCTGAGACACTGTTCTTGCAACCAGACAGAGCTAGTTGAGGATCAGCCCAGCTACTCTGGCCTCTAAACAGGACAGGATAATTGACAATCAGGGGCTCTGCTCTTGGCCTCAGAGGAAGGCAGTTCATTTGTAATCAGGGTCTCCTGGCCACTAAGCAGGACATGGATGAATATCATCACAGTACACCACCTCAGGTAAAGTGTCATGGGGCATAGTGCAGGCCTCCTGGCCTTTGGAGAGGGAGTACTGGCATCCCAGGGTTTGGTTGGCAAGAGGGAAAAATACAGGCCCTCCCAACTCCACCACATTCCAACCCAGAGCCCAGTCAGTTACAGAGAAGTCCACAACTGGGTCAGCAGGTTTCACAACATGCTGATAGGGCTGCCAGGTGTCCACTTTTGAACTGGACAGTCCGGTATTTGAGCTTTCTGTTCGGGAAACAAATTGAGAAAATATAAATGTCCAGTATTTTGTAAATGTAGATTGTGATATAATGTCAAGTATGTCCGGTATTTTTGTTGAAACCATCTGGCAACCCTACATGCTGACCCCTACTCAGGCACACCAGCCAGCAAACAGCCACCTTATTCCCCTGGCTCACTTCCACCTCTCACTGTCCAGAATACCTGAACCCACAGCTAGTCTTCTAGCTAAGTAGTACACCACCAAAGGCATCAGGCCATTCCCCAGCCTTTTATGCTTCCTCTTTATGTCCCACCCCTCTTCTGATGGGCACAGCAGGACCATCTTGGCTCAATCCATCAGGCAGTTTGGGGCATGTCCCTAGCATCCGCTGCTAAAGAGGTCACACCTCACTACAGAGAGAAAGGCCAAATCAGAAAAAAAATCTTGGCCTAGAATCCCTAGATGGAAGATTTCAGATGAAGAAACAAAATAAATATGAAAAGTTCAAGAAAAACTGGTCTGAAAGAAAACCTGGACAATGAAAGAAACTAAAAATGCATGAGTGTCTCAAGTTAGTCAAATATTTATTTTAATATGTATTTTAGCACATCTTTAACCGTAAGCTTCACCACAATAGGTTTCTAGACCAGGATAGTTAATTATTATTTGTCATTATCCAAATTTCTTGGTCAAGATCAAGTCAAGGTTTGGATTTCAGAGAAATATTTTTTGGACCACAAGTACCCCTGCTCAATGCATAGCTATAATGCTGTGAAATATGCCCAGGGCCTTTTGCTTATATTTTGAGCGCATTAAATGAAATAAAATCAAACCACTGTATAATTTAGGAATAATCTTCAAGAAAGATGTAATAAATTATATCTGAGACTCAGAGAAAGTACTTAGACAAAATGTCAAATAGATGCAAGTATTAGCATTAAAACACTTTCAGACAGCCATTTTAAGTTTTGAATGAGTTTTGTCAAATACAATTATTATAGGCAATTATTGTATGTAGATATTTAAAATTTTTCATCCTCTTCTGGTTTATTTAACAGTGTGGGAGAGAAAATAACACTTAGTACACAGGAACTCTTTTATGATACTTCTTTTCAATAACTGATACACATACCCACCTTCACATGTATTATGCAAAAGAGTCATAAGTTACCAATATGAAATACCTGTTCTTACTACACTATCACTACTGAAAATGTATTTTTATACCGCAATACAAATTTAAAATAAAATAATTTTGAATAATGTATCATATTGTTCATCATCAGTGAAAAAAGTGACAGGTCCTCTGCTGGACAAGGGCCTTGAAGTCTGGAATGAGTTCAGTCAAGGCAAGATGGAGGCAATCGCACAGGGGATTATTGTCAGAATGGAGTGCTTATGCGATTTAATACTGTTCATTGTTGAGAATGCTGATTCACACACATACATGGAACCAAACGTAGTCAAAATGTTAAATGCCACCTTCCTCAAATGTGGATACGTGGCATCCAGCATAAGGATTGTCCAGAAAGCTTCTGATGTTCTGAAAAAGAGAAACAGGACACTAGAGTAAACTGGCCACAACATGATAGCAAGCTTCCTGTAACTGGAAATTGAACCTGGGTCACAGCAGCGAAACTGCCAACTCCTGACCACCAGACAGAAAGAGGCAAAGGGCTCTCTGTTTGTCCATTCTTGAGGCGTGTGTGTGAGATGGCCAGGAAGTATCCACCACAACTCCAAAATTTTTCTTGAATGGGAACATCTAATTTAGACCCCATCCTTAATTGGAAGGTACACTCCTGTCTCAGATGTGCTGGAACTCAGGGCTTCAGCCCTGCACCTGGGGAAGAGGCTTCTGTCCCAGTGTATCGCCCATGAGGCTGAACCCTGAATCCCAGCAAGGCTGAAGCCCTGAGCCCTGGATCGTCATGGGGTCCACTGAAAAGCCTCTGGCAGTTTGGATTTGTGCTGTGGGCTATCAGTTGACTATTCCTGGTGTGGATTATGCTGTCATAATTTACTCTGAATATATGTGATTCATTTTTAAAGTGGAACTCCATTTCTATTTTAAAATCAGTAATAATATCCTTTCCTGAGCCTTTCTCTGATCATAGATTCACATAAAAGTAAGGTGTTTTGCTTATATACTCTTTCCATTAGTAAACACAAACAAACCTCAAATAAGTTAAAAATGCAAGCATCTTTAAAAATGTATAGAATATCTGAAATGGCTTGCCTTTTACTACAGTTTGTTCAGGAAATTTGAACATTTCTTGAGGCTGCTACTGATGCACTTTGTCGAAATGAAATAAACAGTAGGAGAAGATGCAGTTGTGTATATTTCTTTTTGGACAGATTGTGGGGGAATTGAAGAAAAAAATTAGGTGGAGACAGTGCTTTTTTTGTGATGGTACTGCCCGGTACGCAGTACTGGCACCTCCAGATGCAGTGCCGGCAACTCCAGTCAGAGATCAACATCTTTTCCCCAGGAGTACGAGCACCATTTTTTTTTAACAAAAAAAGCACTGCATGGAGAGATACAAGAAATTACACAAATGAGTAATGGGAGGAACTATGCTGAATGAGGGAGTTGGCTTTTCCACTTTTATGGCCAGATTCTGCAGTCTTTGCTTGTCAGAAATATTTGCTCACACACTGAGCTGAGTATGACTATTCCTGTATGTAAATGTAACCCAGCTAGCTTTTTGCTGAAAATGTAGAGACTCCTATATTAAGCTCCAGAGGTCCCAGGTTCAAATCCACCTGGTGGTAGTTATATAAACACTACTGTGCAGGAGGAAGGGTTATCAAGTTAGTCCCTCAAAGTTTCTTTTCTCTCTTACATTTCAAATATACATTTACAAAAAAATCTAACTTGAAAATTTTGTGGATGCTTCTGAACAAAAGCAGCTGGATTTCTTTATAATATTAGTAAGACCCAGCAAACAAAGATCAATGGTCTGAGCTCATAAAAAATAATACATTTTAATAATGTGTTGCACTGTACCACCAAAGACAAAAAAGCAATTTATATGGTATCATTCAGGGATTCAAAAGATATTTACAAACCTTACCTAATTAAGCACTAAAATATCCTTGTGAAGTACGTTAGATAAAGGAGCCAAAGAGATCTTTTTATCCACAATTGAAATGCATTCTCCTCTGAAACAAAATGTCAGCTGTTCAGCAATGCTAAATTAGAAAGAGAAAAATATTGTCTCTTGCTGACAATGCAGAGAAAGTCCAACTAGACAGAATAATTATTTGACTAGACTTTCCAGGATGCTGAGTTTAACAGTCACTCATACAGACAAGTACACTGGAGGGCGGGGGGAATGAGGGAGGAAAGGAGGTATAACAAAGAAGGGCTATTTTCCTAATATTTATGTCCTGGAGCAAACAAAAACATATACATCTTGTGAGAAAGCATGACAGAGTCAGATTTTCCAGACCAGTGCCTAAACCAAGGAGGTTTTTTAAAGTTAACCTTTAATGTGTGTTTATGATAAATTTATTTCATATGAGCAAAGTCTGCATCTCTGTCTGTATCGTAAGTATATTTTTCGCATGAAACTAGATATGTTTATGCTAGCTTATGTACAACACAGAAAAAAACACTCATCTTTACATTTTTAAATGCTTGTATTTATCTATTTTTCTTTAGTGCTTTTTCATTGCTTTCAAATGGAGAAGTCCTAAACAAATTTGGAAATCCTGCTGCTGTACTTTATTATTTTTATCAAAACTTCACACAGATAATAAATTCTTCCCGAAGAGCATTTTGTAAGTCTTACTAGAAGAAGCAAAAATCAAAGAAATGAAGCTAAAAAACCAGCCTGGGACTTTGTAAAGGAAAACTAAACCAAATAAGAATGTGTCTGCATTTTTTACTCCAATATATATTTTCAGTTATTTGGTTGCAAACAGCACTTGAAAAACCAATATCAGGTTATGAGAGACACAGCAAAATGCCCCTCTGTGTGTATGTTTCAAACATTTGATTATAGAAAAGGTATTGTCCATCAGACACATTAGTCAGAGGCTATGTCTATATACAGATTTTTTTTTGGAAAAATGGCCGTTTTCCGAAAAAACTCAGGGATGTCCATACCTCATGTGTGCTTTTGCACAAAAAAAACGAAATAACAGAGGGGTTTTTCTGGTGTAGGTATTCTTTATTCTCCAAGGAACAATGCGTTTTTGTGAAAGAGCTCTTTCGCAAAAAGGTGTGTGTGGATGGAGAAGAGGAAAAAAGAGGGAAGGGGAAAAAGCACAAGTACCCTGGTGGCCATTCTGTGCATAGCAATCAGAGCTCACTTTTGAGAGAGCATCCATGTAGTCTGGATGCTCTCTTTTGCAAAAGTGCATCGCTTTTTCGATGCGCTTTTGCAGTGTGGATGAGCTCTTGCACAATAAGTTTTTGCGGAAGCTCTCTTCCAATAAAAGCTTCTTGCACAAGAAGCCTGCAGTCCAGACGTAGCCTGAGAGTCACCTAGAGAAATATCTGTCAGAGATTTTTCACTATTGTGGTAAACCAGGAAATCATTATTAGCAAACTTTCTATATCAGTATTTCTTAAACTTTTTCAGACCAAGGAAAACCAAACAATAATTTTTTTTAATGAAGAACACTAAGGATTCTTGGTTGAGCAAAAAAAAGGCGAGGGAAAAAGGGTCAGGGGAAAGTTATTGAAGAAAAAAAAGGATTGGGGGAAAGTTATTGAGCAAAAAACAAAAAAAGGTTGCCTGCTCCTTTAAGGGCAGCCATTTTGAATATCTTGCTCTCTTCGGCACACCAATATGCCATGGAACACAGTTTAAGAAACACTCTTCTCTATGATAGTTCCTCTTCTCTCCAAGATGTACATTTTAATAGTTTGGGGCCAGATTCCATCACACTTACTTACATTTTGCCAGATCCTCCATTGAGGCTAATGAACTCTAGTTGAGGAAGTGCCCCCCTGAGCCTAATCCAAAATTTACTGAGGTAAATAGCCCCACTGATTTAGCAAACCTGATTGGGCACAATGTACTATTCAGTGTGAATAAGGGTGGCAGAATCTAACAGTGAAAGATAAATGACCAAATTTTGGTCCAGCCATACACAATCCATTCAAGTGTTTAAGAGGGAGTAAGACTTCCCCACTCACACAAAATCTGAGTATGCTCTTCAGATAACTCCTATTCCCCTTTTAACCATGCAGGTGGGTGGGAAATGGGTGACAAATTATAGAGAATGATCAGAACCTTGCATCTACGTCCCCAGGGTGCCAGCCAACACAGCTAAGATACTCGTTACTGTTAAGGGAAAGACACAAATTGCTTCTTCTGGGAGGAAAAGAGATGGAGTACGGAAGGAATTATTGTGACTCTTTGGACATATAGTTCTATCCCCAAACACCTCTTGTGGTGCCCCAGCTGCATACCAAACCTAATATAGGATTGTATGACCACTGACACAATTTAGCTCTTAATGTTTTTATTGAATTCTAAACTGGTAAATAAGGAAGCACATTTTCACTATTAATTTGTCTTGATATAACTGGCCTATATTACACCCATTATAGTTTCCTGTATACTTTTCCTATCATAGAATCATATAATACTACGACTGGAAGGGACCTCGAGAGGTCATCGAGTCCAGTCCCGTGCCCTCATGGCAGGTCCAAATACTGTCTAGACCATCCCTGATAGACACATATCTAACCTACTCTTAAATATCTCCAGAGATGAAGATTCAACAAGCTCTCTGGGCAATTTATTCCAGTGTTTGACTATCCTGACAGATGGGAACTTTTTCCTAATGTCCAACCTAAACCTCCCTTGCTGCAGTTTAAGCTCATTGCTTCTTGTTCTATCCTCAGAGGCCAAGATGAACAAGTTTTCTCCCTCCTCCTTATGACACCCCTTCACATACCCGAAAACTGCTATCATGTCCCCCCTCAATCTTCTCTTTTCCAAACTAAACAAACCCAATTCTTTCAGCCTTCCTTCATAGGTCATGTTCTCTAGACCTTTAATCATTCTTGTTGCTCTTCTCTGGACCCTCTCCAATTTCTCCACATCATTCTTGAAATGTGATTCCCAGAACTGGACACAATACTCCAACTGAGGCCTAACCAGCGCAGTGTAGAGTGGAAGAATGACTTCTCGTGTCTTGCTCACAACACACCTGTTAATGCATCCCAGAATCATGTTTGCTTTTTTTGCCACAGCATCACACTGCTGACTCATATTCAGCTTGTGGTCACCTATAACCCCTAGATCCCTTTCTGCCGTACTCCTTCCTAGGCAGTCACTTCCCATTCTGTATTTGTGGAACTGATCGTTCCTTCCTAAGTTGAGCACTTTGCATTTGTCTTTATTAAACTTCATCCTGTTTACCTCAGACCACTTCTCCAATTTGTCCAGATCATTTTGAATTATGACCCTATCCTCCAGAGCAGTTGCAAGCCCACTCACCTTGGTATCATCTGCAGACTTAATAAGTGTACTTTCTAAATCGTTGATGAAGATATTGAACAGAGCCAGTCCCAAAACAGACCCCTGCGGAACCCCACTAATTATACCTTTCCAGCAGGATTGTGAACCATTAGTAACTACTCTCTGATTACGGCTATCCAGCCAGTTATGCACCCACCTTATTGTTACCCCATCTAAGTTGTATTTGCCAATTTATTGATAAGAATATCATGCGAGACCGTATCAAATGCTAAAGTCTAGGTATACCACATCCACCGCTTCTCCCTTATCCACAAGACTCGTTATCCTATCAAAGAAAGCTATCAGATTGGTTTGACATGATTTGTTCTTTATAAATCCATGTTGGCTGTTCCCTATCACCTTGCCACCTTCCAAGTGTTTACAGATGATTTCCTTAATTACTTGCTCCATTATCTTCCCTGGCACAGAAGTCAAACTAACTGGTCTGTAGTTTTCTGGGTTGTTCTTATTTCCCTTTTTATAAATGGGCACTATATTTTCCCTTTTCCAGTCTTCTGGAATCTCTCCTGTCTCCCATGATTTTCCAAAGCTGATAGCTAGAGGCTCAGATACCTCTTCTATCAGTTCCTTGAGTATTCTAGGATGTATTTCATCAGGCCCTGGTGACTTGCAGGCATCTAACTTTTCTAGGTGATTTTCAACTTGTTCTTTTTTTATTTTATCTTCTAAACCTCCCCCCCTTCCCACTCGCATTCACTGTGTTAGGCATTCCTTCAAACTTCTTGGTGAAGACCGAAACAAAGAAGTCATTAAGCATCTCTGCCATTTCCAAGTTTCCTGTTACAGTTTCTCCCTCCTCACTGACCAGTGGGTCTACTCTGTCCTTGGTTTTCCTCTTGCTTCTAATGTATTTATAAAAAGTCTTCTTGTTTCCCTTTATTCCCGTAGCTAGTTTGAGCTCATTTTGTGCCTTTGCCTTTCTAACCTTGCACCTGCATTCCTGTGTTGTTTCCCTATATTCATCCTTTGTAATTTGTCCTACTTTCCATTTTTTATAGGACTCCTTTTTTATTTTTAGATTATACAAGATCTCATGGTTAAGCCAAGGCGGTCTTTTGCCATATTTTCTATCTTTCCAACGCAGCGGAATAGCTTCCTTTTGGGCCCTTAATAATGTCCCTTTGAAAAACTGCCAACTCTCCTCAGTTGTTTTTCCCCTCAGTCTTGATTCCCATGGAACCTTACCTATCAGTTCTCTGAGCTTACCAAAATCCGCCTTCCCGAAATCCATTGTCTCTGTTTTGCTTTTCTCCCTTCTACCCTTCCTTAGAATTGTGAACTCTATGATTTCATGATCACTTTCATCCAAGCTGCCTTCCACTTTCAAATTCTCAACCAGTTCCTCCCTATTTGTTAGGATCAGATCTAGAACAGCTTCCCCCCTGGTAGCTTTTTCAACCTTCTGAAATAAAAAGTTGTATCCAATGCAGTCCAAGAACTTATTGAATAGTTTGTGCCCTGCTGTGTTATTTTCCCAACATATATCTGGATAGTTGAAGTCCCCCATCACCACCAAATCTTGGGGTTTGAATGATATTGTTAGTTGTTTAAAAATAGCCTCATCCACTTCTTCCACCTGGGTAGGTGGCCTGTGGTAGACTCCTAGAATGACGTCACCCTTGTTTTTAACCCCTTTTAGCCTAACCCAGAGACTCCCAACACTTCCGTCTCCTATGTCCATCTCCACCTCACTCCAAGTGTGTTCATTTTTAATATATAAGGGAACATCTCCTCCCTTTTTTCCCTGTCTATCCTTCCTGAGTAAGCTGTACCCTTCCATACAAACATTCCAATCATGTGTATTATCCCACCAAGTTTCTGTGATGCCAACAATGTCATAATTGTACTTATTTATTAGCACTTCCAGTTCTTCTTCCTACTTATTACCCATACTTCTCGCATTTGTATACTATGACTTTAGTGAACCATAAGCTATACACATAGCAATACAGAGATAAAGTAGGTGAAATGATATCTTTTATTTATTTCACTTTATTAATCTTGACTCTTTAAAATCCTGGGACTAACACTATGTATACATAATAGCTCATAATATTCCAAGGTGGAGGTGGGAACTGTGTTTGAAGAGGGCTCTGATGGGAAGGAGAGCCTAGATGAGAGGAGGATTTGGGAGGTGGTGGAGAGTCTAGATTTGGGCAATTGAATCAGCTGATGGGAGGGAGTGAAGCCAGTGGAAAATGTTATCTACTGCTGAGCATTTCCAAAGCACTCATTGCAGTCGTACTAGAGCAGGGAAATCTAAAATGGAAGTGACTGAAATTTGATGAGGGAAAGCTGAAGTTTCTGAAATCACAGAGAAAAGAGAATATAATTCAGATTTGCTGGAATTGTGGAGAAACCATAAGGTTTAACAATGTTAGCAAAATTGACCGTCAGAATTTGGGCCTTGCTGATCTGTAGTATGAATACAAATGAACCATGATAAAAAATCCAAGAGTCAACATGCTATGGACTGTAACAATTCCTTTGACAGCTTAAAGTATTTTTCATAGCAATAAATAATCCATAAAGGTGTTTCCCAGATACTTATCACCTTCATAACTGCCTGACCAAAACCTTTGATAGATTAGAGTGCTAGCCATATTAGTTGTAACTTTAAAAACAACGAGTAGTCCTGTGGCACCTTAGCCGTGGTCTACACTGGGAGTTGTTACACCTTGGTTCGGTGATGTGATGGGAGCCTCAAAGCCGACTACCCAGTGAAAACTACTGGATGATGGTGAAACAAATGATTTTTATTAAGTGGTCAAAACCAACAATTAACAAGTAGGTGTTTAAACTAGCAATTGCTCAATGCGTTTACAGCGTAGAAAAGCTTGGGCACAATTATACCCAACTGATTACAATTATTTGATTACAATTCACTCATATCGAATCGCTATCCCTAATTCGCCTAAGACAACGCAGCATACAAAAAACAAAGCCAAAGTAATGATAATAAAAGAACCGTCCAAAGCCAGCCCCTCTATGGTTATTTTAGGACAGCTGGTGGAGTTAGTAATAAATCTACTTTTACAACTTAACAACTCTGGGGCTTCTATTTCTAACACTTATTCTTAGCCTAAATACAACACTACTATACAACACAAAATTATACAATTTACACAGTGTGGTTAACAGAACTTAGATACGCTTTACAGAATTACACAGTGAAATTAACACAATTTAACTATTAATTAAACCAATAACTAATACATTTAAGCAATACTTACAAATCCAGAAACAATAACAACAGAAAGACACACTAGAACTCGGAGCATGCTCAGGACTCGTGCACCCCTATATTTGACTCGAAGGGTGGGGAGGCAGCCTCAGGGTGATCAATCCTTTAGCCGGGCAAAAAAAAGACACATGCCCTCAATACACGGAACCTCCGTCGAACAAAGGGGTAGAGGGTCTTTTATACAAAAATTCAGTGTCTGATGCCATGCTAGGGTCTGCATTTGGCAGGGCCTGATAGGCTAGTGATGAGGTAGTATGACAATACTGCCCTATAGGAATTTTTGTGATGTATGCGTGATCCCCTCGTGGACAGGACCAGATGGGGCATAGTTAGTGTAAGACAATTGTGTTTTATTACCCTATGTTTACTTTTTCCCTTGCCCCTAAGACTGGTCAAGCTACGGTCAAATGAGGCTTATCTGTAAATTCAGCTAGGCGTTATCTAGTTATGCTTACCTCCCTATTTTCTTGGTGCCTTTGAGTTCCAGGATGCCTATAATGTCAAATTCCATTCACTAAAACTGCATTGTGCTGCCCATGCTCCTCTGAGTATCTGGGTTTTGTGTGAGGGGCCTTGTGTGGCAGGATGGGCTATACGTGAAGGCCATGGACAGAAAAAGCCTGCTTTACAACAGGAGTAATTTCAAAATAAACCCCTTTATTTTAAAATAATAAGTGGGGTGTCCACGCTACCCAGCCCACTATATTGAAATAATGGGCTGGTTATTTCAAAATCTGTACTTCCTGTGGAATAAAGTAAAAGGTTTGGAAATGGGGCTAGTCCCAGGGCGGTGCAGAAACAGGCAAACTATTACTGAATATCTTTAAAACTTTTATTAAAGGACTTCTACGTATAAATTATTATTTTATCAATTTTGTACATACGTAGGCACCAAATAATTATTAGAATGACTAATAAGCAAAATGCAATACAGTAAAGAAAATTCCCTGAGGTTTTTCTAAATCCCAATAGTTGTTAACAAGGGACCAGGGTTGTTAACAGTTACATTTACATCAGTCTTACTTATAAGACTAATCATTTATCTAAAACTCTTAACACTACTACTTAACAATACCTCTAAACAATTTCAGATAATGATACTTACATTTATAGACACACAAACTACAACAACAGCAACATATGTGGTATACGTTATGTTTGATATACGTTACGCTCTACAGGAACTCATTTGGTTCAGTGAGCGGGAGGTGACCCTCGGGTGATTAGTCCTCGGACCTGGCTCGTATTCTGTCTTCCAATGTTTATTCAGGATTCCTCAATTTGATATAGGAGGGGAAGCTGTTTTATAGAGAAAGCTTTTGTGTGCTTTTTGTGATAGGCTAGCAGACCCTGTCTGTTAAGTGACAGGAGTAAGGGGGGGTGAGATGGTTTCCTGTTTTTCCCTTTCTGCCTTATGAGGCATGGCATAGCCAGAACAACCAGTACGAACTTTACATGAACTTCTCATGTCTGGCTTCGGTTCCTGATCTTCGCTGATCTTTAAGTTACATAGTGTAAAGGTTTTCCATCAAGGAGAAGTTGACCTGTTGCTCGGATGGCAATACGCGCGAGAGGCCTGGCCAGCAAAGAGCCTGCTTTCACACTCCCTTTCCTTGGGGAATAAGGTTATTTCAAAATAGTTAGTTTGGGAGTTATTATTTCAAATTTAGTTATTTCAAAATAATTTGCTAGTGTAGACATGCCCTTAGACTAACAAATATATAGTATCATGAGCTTTCATGGGCAAAACCCACTTCTTTGGATGACAAGAAGCTTATCTTATCTGAAGAAGTGGGTTTTGCCTACAAAAGCTCATGATACTATATATTAATCTTTAAGGTGCTATAGGACTACTTGTTGCTTATATTAATTAGAAACTACAGCAATGAGCACTATACAGAACTCGTAAACAGATATGAAGAGCTAATCATAGCCTTCAAGAATTACAGTGGTTCATTTATTCATTTAAGGAACAGAAAGGAAAAATTGTGTATAAGTGCATGAGCATAAGATATCATTTTTGTTTCCATCGAGCCAGCATATAAACAGAATTCATGTATAATACAAACCACCTCCAGCTTGAAAAAAAAGAAAATTCCAAGTCTGAAGAAAAATAAATACAATGTGAAAACTTTGGTTTCTAAGGTACAAAGTTTCTTTATATCAAAGATACATAAAATTTATCTTCAAAAGTTATGATTTTCATGTTGACAGCCTCCTCTGGGCCTTTTTCTTTCTGACCACTGCTCCAAGAGTAGTGGTGTAATAAGCTTACAGCTCTTGAAAGTATTTATATAGTTTGCCAATTACCTTTGCAACAGTCTTTCCCAGCAAATCTCAAGCATTTTCTAATGGTATAAAACATTCATTTCTAGTCCTAATGGTTCCCAAAACATCAGACCTTTAAAGCAGGCCTGCTCTGTTATATTGTTAATTATTATTTATATAGCACTATGGGTATAGATGGCACTTTATGGATGTAAGAATATATTGCTCCCTGAATATAGCAATGCCTTTTTGGCACTCATTCAGGACTGAATGTAGCAAGTCCTAAACATCAGAGCAATGTAATTTTCAATCTCTGGCCCCTTTGCCTGAAATGTAATGGCTAAGCAGAGAAGACTGTGCAGTAATACTGAGGGATATTGTAAAAAAAGTGGGGTTCAATTTCTTTCAAAGAGTATAAGATGACAATTTTTGACAGATACTATCAGTCTCAGCTTTTGTAACAAAATGGAAAGTGTGTGCAGCATCTCTCATCTCCTAAATAGATTACCCATCATAAACATGTACACTTGTCAAAACTAATGACATTCTTCTTGCTGAGTCTGACAAATTCCTGTCCTGAATCTAAACAAGAATAAATCTTGGCCCAATGTAACATTTCACCCTTCTTCTAGGGCCACCTCTCCAGGGAGCAGTGAAATTTCTCTTCTTCAACATCACAAGCTCTTTAAATTAGTGCTATGAACCCTTCAGAACATTCTGGTCATTCATAATGGAACATTTTATGTGAACTGCACAAAGCTGACAACACCAAGAACCAAACAAATATTGTAGCATTGAGTCACAATATGTCATGTGTTATTGGTCTATTGGATTTTTCTGAGCTTAAATGCTGCAGTAGCCATAATGTATGCTTTGGAGTAAGCATTTAAAAAAAGGCTAAATATTTTTGGGGATTTCATTTCAGACTTTTGGTTCATGGCTAATTGTACATCTTTCCAACTGGATCACATGAGAATCTGATTTTTTTTCTAATCATCGTGGTTGTGGAAAAAAACTTCAAAATGTAAATGTTAAAGGTTTAGAAACCAGATTTTAAAAATATTCTTTTAAAAAATGGTTACATAATTTGCAAGCAGTGCCATGATTTTTGGAAGGTCTCTTTCATAACTTTTTAATATGGGTTGCACAATAGTCATCCCTTTCCTGCCCCCTTTTGCTGGGATATGAAAGTGTCTTTCCCCAAGATGTGTCCCAGAAAGATATATGCTGGATCTGGAAAACTGTGGAGAAGGAAGCCTGGTCCAGACTGGCCACTTTTCCCTCCTCCCCTCTGTATTCCACTCTGTCAGCAATTCTGACATCTTCTAGGCATTCCATTATGGGGATGCTGCTGCTGTTTTAGTGTCAAGGGGCCGATATTAGAATGTTTGTGTCATTCTGCTAGAATTTTCCTGAAGAACACAAGTAAGAAAGGAAAAAGGTGGGTTTTTTTAAACACTTAACAACTCAGCTAATTCTGGAGATAATTTCATGAGACAGAGGAAAGCCACTAGTGTTGAGAATTGCCTTTCCTTTGTCTCATGAAATTCCTGAAAAGGAAGCAAAATGCAGGACAATGTAGCACTTTAAAGATTAACAAGATGGTTTATTAGATGATGAACTTTCGTGGGCCAGACCCACTTCCTCAGATCAAATAGTGGAAGAACATTTCTATCACTGAAAAGGAAGGACACTTCTCTACACAGATGACTTTCCTCTAGCAAAATATCAATGGCTTGCTGCAATAATGGAGGAGTTAGTGTTTTGCACATAACAGCCCCCTACTGTTTCTTTGTGTTTTTGGATAGAATATGGAATGACAAAAGAACCCAAACCAGTGGAAATAGTAAAATTATCACAAAAGGGTGGCCTTAACAACTGCAATACTGGAAAAAAATCAAAGTAATATCAGTGCACGGGAAAACCATATGCAACATTATAGGCTTTCAGGTTAGAGAAGAATAAACAGGATTTAGACAATTGAGATATTGGAAGACTTTACTGTTGTTCTCAGACACATTGTAGAACAAAGTGTGGAGTGGCAAGCATCTCTTGTAACACATTTTATAGATTTCCAGTAGGCTTTTAACAGCCTAAAGAGATACAGTCTTTGGACAATCATGGCATATTATGGAATACCATGAAAAGTAATTAGATTAATCAAGGATATATATGATCATACAAAATGTGCAGTCAGAAGGTGACAAGACCAGCCAATGGTTTGTACTGACAACTGGAGTAAGGCAACAAAAGTATATTGAGAAGTCCTGTGGCACCTTAAAGACTAACAGATTTATTGGAGCATAAGCTTTCGTGGGCAAAGATCTACTTCTTCAGATGCATCTGAAGAAGTGGGTCTTTGCCCACGAAAGCTTATGCTCCAATAAATTTGTTAGGGCACGTCTACACTTGCTCCCTATCTTGAGATAGGGATGCAAATGTAGTGTACTGAAATTGCTAATGAAGCGGGGATTTAAATATCCCGCGCTTCATTAGCAAGATCTTGCCTGGTGCGCTAGTTCAAATCGCAGGTGATTCGAACCAGGAAGTGCACGCTGGGACGCGTTAGTTCAAACCAAAGCTCTTGGTTCGCATTAATGTTACTCCTTGTAGCGGGGTTGTCAGTCCTGCCTTGCGGCTCCCCCACTTTCTCAGTCTCTCCCTATCAGTCCCCGGCTCACTCTAGCCATCCTCCGGTCGCCGGTCGCACCGCTGGCGTCCCCGGGGCTCCTTGGCGCCTTAGCAGCCCGCGCCGGGCTCGTCTGGGTTGGGTGTCTGTTGTCGCTTGGCTCCGCCCGTCCCCTCCGCACTTCCCGCTGGTGACCACGGCTTCGCCTGGGTGGGTCGTGGCCCGTGGGTCCGTCCGCCCTCCGAGCGCCTCACCTCCACCTGTGGGGTTTGAGAGCACAGCCAGCCCCTGCTCTCTCTCCCCCCTTTGAATCCCGCGTTCGCCCTTTTGGGTGTCCTGGGCAGCGCCCCCTCCATCGGGGAGCACTCCCTGGGTCCTAGGGCTCGCCTGTCTGGCCTCCTGACTGTCTGCGGCTGCGCAGGCAGTCAGCTTGCAGCCGTCTGTGGTGCCGGTGGCACTCTCACTCCGGGCGGTCCCTAGAGGGCCGCTGGGGTTCGCCGGGGCTCGACTCTCCCCCGCTCCTCCGTCTGCCCGTGGCTCGCATGGTCCTGCCAGGGGCTCCCCTGCAGTCTCCCGGCGCCCGCTGTGGCCGCTTACGGCCCTTCCCCGCTGCCGGCACCCACCGGCCAGCTGGGCTGAGTGCGGGGATTGGCTTCCCCGTCACACTCCCCAAAAAACGAGGAGTTACTTTTTTGAGGAGTAACGTTAGTTCGAACCAAGGTCTTTGGTTCGAACTAACACATCCCGGTGCGCACTTCCTGGTTCGAATCCGCTGCGATTCGAACTAGCGCACCGGGTGAGATCTTGCTAATGAAGCGTGGGATATTTAAATCCCCGCTTCATTAGCAATTTCGGTACACTACATTTGCATCCCTATCTCGAGATAGGGAGCAAGTGTAGACGTACCATTAGTCTACAAGGTGCCTCAGGACTTCTCGTTGTTCTTGCAGATTCAGACTAACACAGCTACCCCTCTGATAAAAGTATATTATGTCCCAATTAGTTTTTGCACTGCTCATGATCATGTCATGATGAAAGTAACTACAAAAGGCAGCTGGTGAATTTTATGGAAGAGTGATAAAGCACAAATGGGTGATCACATTTTTGCTGATTGTCCTGTTCAGTTCAACACACTGTTAATGGAAGATGACATCACTTTTGGCAGATATAGCAAAATAAACTGGTTTCTTCATCAAGAAGAAAAAGACAAAATGTATGGTTCTTTGACTGGACAAAGATACACTAGCATAGGTAAGCCATTTTACTTATCTAGGGTGTGAGGTGCAGTGATGTCAAGCAGCAAGTATAAAAATCAGCCAGCACAAAAGATATGGACAATTAACATAATTACCATTGATAAAAAGAAAACAAAAATTTGACACCAGTATAATGGCTATCCTCCTTTATGAAGCACAGTCAAGAGAAATCATCAATAGAAATTGATTTAAAAAATCCACTGCTTCCTAATAAATGCCTATGGAAGATCTTTAGATTCCAGTGGCAGGAGTTTCTTGCAACGTAGGAAGTTCTAAGTAGGCAATCTAGAGCATCAAATACGGTAAGAAGTCAATGATGTAGGACACACTTTAAGGATGCCACCAGTATGATTTCCATGATACATAATCTGGAAAGAGAAAAAGAAGGTGACTTATTGTGCAGAACAATAGAGAAAGAAGGCAAATCTATCAATACAACACTAGAAGCCTGTACAGCCCAGCACAAGACCAATATAGATTGCAGAAAATGGTGGATGCCTAAGGATGCTATAGGATGAAGAAAGTAAGAACATTTTTTTATTATCTGTGAGATGGCTGCAATTTGGGTCAATGTGTTAGAGATTGAACCAAAGACTTTCAGAGCATAAACTGTGACAATTTGAGCTAAAGAGCCAAGTTTCTGCACCTGCTGTTTGTAATAGCTCTTAGTCTCTGTGAACTGGCACAGAAGAAAACTTGTAAAACACACTCGCTGTTGTTAGTACACATTCTTTTAACCCAGGTCAAATGAAAGAGTCCAGAACGGAGAAGACATCTTCTCCATTATGAGACCTGGCTACTTGCCTCTGTAGCTAATTACATTCTCCATTGCTTCTGGGTCAGATGAAGAAAAGATATTCTCAAACTAAAAGCTGGATATGTTGATTTTTTCTAGTATTTTTATCCCGCTATGTCCTCATTTCTATTTTCTCTATCTCTCAACTCCATGTCGATTTTTAACTCCATTCACTCAAAACTCACTTCATTTTTGCTTTTCCTCTCTCCAACTCCATCTGAAACCTTGTGTGACAGTCCTTTGGGTGTGAGCACCCCATCTGGGTCCAGGACGAGGGCCCTGCGAGCCCGACTGTCGACCGCTGTTCACGCAGGGCAGTCCCTTTGGGTGTGAGCCCCACCCGAGTCTGGGACGGGGCCCTGTGGCTTGGCTGCCGACTGTTCTTTCCCCTTATGCGAGTCAGTATCAATATCTGTTCTCGGTGACCTGCAGTCATCGTACACCCTCCCAGATTTCGCCCTGTCTCCTCCTCACAGGGGTGTGAGTGAAGGGGGACCCGGGCCCTCCCTCTCCACCGGGTCCCAGCCCAGGGCCCTAAGTGCAGGGTCAACGTTCCCTTGCATGGCTGATGGGGCGCCTCCCCGTAATGTGTCAGCCCATGGGCGCCACAAGGACCCCACCCCGGGCTGCTTCCTTCCCCCCACAGGCTCCTGGGGACCAGCTTCCAGCTCCCCTGTGCCTACCGTGATTCCGGCGGCCTAATCCTGGATCAGTCCTCCGGTGCTCCTCCCAGGGTCTTGCTCCTCCATGCTGTTCCTCTGCTGGGGTTCTGCCTCCGCTGTCTGCAGATGCCCCCTCCTCCCCTGATGCTGGCAAGCCCTTTTAAAATGGCCCACTGGCCGTGATGTGGCCCGGGGCTCCTCCCCCTTCGTGACGTGGGGGCTTCCCCCATCACTTCTGGGTAGTCGCCCGCTACCTCCGCTCCCACCGGCCGTACGCTGGAGGCGGGGCTGGCGTCCTTCCCGACGCCCAGGTGGGGAGGCAGGTTTCGGCCACATCTCCGCCCGGCAGCAGCGTCCCGCCTCTCGAGTTCACCACCCGTGGCATGGCTCTCCACTCACCTCTCCCCACTGGCCAGTGTGTGGGCTGTTGGCAGCCCGTCACACCTTGTCTTATCCCACCTTTCCGGGTTTGTCTACACTACAGAGTTTTGTCGGAAAAATGGCCATTTTTTTCTGACAAAACCTGAGTTACATCCACAATGCAATCGCATTCTTCCAAAAGTAAATTGAAAGAAAAGAGCGGTTTTCCCGGCGTTAGTAATCCTCTTTCTATGAGGAAGAAGCCCTTTTCCGAAAGAGCTCTTTCGAAAGAAGAGGAAAGAAAAAAAGCACAGGTGCTCTGGTGGCCACTCCGTCCATAGTAATCACAGCTTAAATGTCAGATAGTGTCCATTCAGTGTGGACACTATCTTTTGAAAAAGCAAATCACTTTTTCGATGAGCTTTTGTGTGTGGACACTCTTTCAGAAGAAGATTTTTCGGAAGATCTCTTCCGAAAAAAGATTCTTCCGAAAGAAGCCTTCAGTCTAGAAGTAGCTTCCTTTTTATGTATAATCTGTCCTCTTTATTTTTGTTCATTTGCTTCCTCTATTTCTTTTGTTCTTCCCTTGCAACCTTACCTTGTGTGACAAGATGCAGCAAAAACAATGAGGAGTCCTGTGGTACCTTAAAGACTAACATTTATTTGAGCATAAACTTTTGTGGGCAAAAACCCTGCTTGTCCTTTCATTCTTTGTTTCATTTTGTTCTAAAAAATCTCAATTTTGTGTGAAGTGCTTTTCCTCCGTTTATCTTTCCCTTTTGCTCTTAAGTTTAATGCATTCCTGATTACCCCCAGCCTGTCCCTTAGAGGACTGGTTCCACTTCTAATGAGGCCAACGCCATTCAAAGTATAAAACCTGCTCTTCCCGTAGAAAGTGGACCAAGGTTCCACAAAACCCAAACCCTACACCCTATTCCATTTACCTAATGGCACAGAGTGGCAGTTCACTTTTAAGTATCAGAGGGGTAGCGATATTAGTCTGAATCTGCAAAAGTGACGAGGAGTCCTGTGGCACCTTATAGACTAACAGATTTATTGGAGCATAAGCTTTTGTGGGCGAAGACCCAAGTTCACTCTCAGTAGCTTACTTCCAGAACCTTCCTTACTGCCATCATTACCTCATGGGACAAGAAGGTTCTCAAAGAAGATTGTCTGGATATTCTTTACCGTCAGCATGCTTCTGAGATCCCTGCAGTCATGTATTATCTGTGAGATACCCCACGATGCAGTCTCTTTAGTGCTTACATGTGCAGTCAGCAACCTTTGGCATGTGGCCAATTAAGGTAATCTACTAGCAGGTTTTGAGTCATTTTGTTTATGTTTTTCTAACTCTGCAGCCTGTGTTGCTCTCTGAATCTCCCGTTGGCCAGGAAGGGCGAATCATGGCTACTGGGAGCTCAGGGGAGACTGTGTCTGTGGACGGTCAATGTAAAGAAAATGTCTTTTGTGGCGTGCCAGTGGATTACTCTGATGGGCCATGTGCTGAAGGTTGTCCACCCATAGCTAACAGGAACCATATTGACACTAATGTGTCAATCAGGTGAAAGTGTCACAAGCCCCAGGAAAAAGAATTATCATTTATAGAAATATGTGGCAGTTGGAGGCAGCTAGGAGCCATCAGACCCGAAGGAAGCTGATGCTAGAAATTCAAAAGACAATGCTGGGATATAATTGAGTCACTTTAACTGGCTGCTATTGCTGCCGAGGAAGGATAAGAAAGGTCCTGATGCTGAAGCAGGCTCAAAGGACCTTGTTGCTGTTGGAATTCTAAAAGGCCATTAATTACCTATTGTTTGGTTTTGTCCATAAGAACCTACACTGACACAGACTCCTGTTAGACAGGACACATAGGGTAGCAGAAAGAAAGAACCAAGAATGAATATCCGCCTCCCTCCTAGTCTTTGTAGGGTCCCTTACTGCAAAACAACCAACAAACCCCACCCCCCAACATGTTATTACATGGCTATGTGTCCCATGGGTTAAGGATCTGAATTAGTTTGGATGCCTAGGAGAAAGCTGAATATGCATGTAAGTATAGATGGTAGAAATGACTGTAGCAAAATAATTGCTGAATCTAGTAGATTAAAGGTGCTACATTAGACTCATAGCTGCTTTGTTATTCATTTTTTGTACCAGGATATGCTGGTGTTCAGATTTTAATTTTTTTTCCATATAGCATAAGCAATGCTGTATCTCTGTTTTGGTTATACAATTTCTGTTTGTGGCCTAAAACTTGTAAGATCCAGCAGGATCCAGATGCTGAATCTGACTTTTTGTGGCACTATTATACTGCGATCTGGGTTTTCAAGATGCATTAGCAGTTAAATATATTATCTGTTTAGGCAATAAAATGTGGGTTGTTGGACTGAATATAGGCGAATCCACATGTTGGCACTGGATGTTTCTGACAGTGTTTTATTGAATGAATTAGCATCCAGATCTTTTCAGTGCAAACTGAACAGCTATCTTGTTCTTTATTTATCCAATGGCATTTGGGAGGCAGCTCCCAATTTCCAGGAATCTGGCAGAGTTTGGTTATGTTCTGTGTAGCTTTTTCCAGCTCTGTTGCACTTGGAATCCAGATATTTTTTGCAAGGGTAGGCACAGCTAAACTTGTTCGCTACTTAAGTAGCAAAATTTGTGAATAAGGTTCCCAAAATGTTCTTGCTCTAAAATATTTCGGATGCCAGATCTGCATATTTGCAGTGCTGCTGTGTTAGATGCATCAGGATATCCAGATGTTATTGTTTATTTGTTTTGTTTAAGATGAGTGCCATTTCTTCCCTCTCCAGGAAGTAGAACTAAGGGGGTTGGAGCCAAACATCTGCTGGAGACCTATTAGGATCCAGATACTGGATTTGAGTTACTTCAACATGGTTGCACCAGGAGGCTGCACAAACGATCACCAGGCTGGGCTATTAGAATGAAGGGCAGAAAAGCTTTTTATCTGTTCATGAACTCCAGTTCTTTTGAGCCGTTGTCAATCAAGTGATCAGCATGAGCTGCAGCTGGAGTAGAGGGGATTGGGGTGAAGGAAGATTGTGAAGTGCTTCTGCGTGGGTGAGAGCAGGGAGGAGCTGGTTGGAGGCGGGTCTTATAAGAAATTGAAACTAAGTGCAACTCTGAATCGGCAGCTTCAGCTTTTTTTTGCTGTCAAAGATCCCTGGCTGGGCTGGCCTTAACAGCCTTTCTTGGGAAGATAAGACACACTTTGAGACTATGTATGGGGCACCAGGATGGGAAAAAGGCAGCAGGCACAGGGTGGTTCGTGCCTCTACTTCCTCCTATTCTAGGGGTTACCAGGACTGGGAGAATTGTGGGCAGGCAGAGGGAGCTGGAAACACAGGGGACTTGACTTCTGAAGAAGAGGTGGGGTGCCAAAAACCAGCCGTGCAGCAGCAAGAGCAACAGTAAGTAGCATTATTTTAGCCAAGATTGTGTTTAGTTACTCAGTAATATTGTGAGCATTAAGTGCCAGGATTTCACCAGACTGTGTGTGTTTATATAAAGATGTGGGCATAGAGGGAAAACTTTTGAAATAGTTTTGGGTCAGACTTTCAAAATGCTTGGCATACACCTGTTCTGAGACTCTGATAATTAAATGAGAGCCAAGCTCTCATGAAGACTCTGGACATACAGTTCAGAGAAAATATCTGTGCAAATGTGTGTACTTACACTCTTTACATGAAAAAATAATAAGTGTTGTGTGTGCCCCACATGCAGAGGGCTTGCTTACAGAACTTGGTGTCTATATGATTGTGGTCTGTTTCTAAGCAGATGGCATTCATACATGTGTGGATTCTTAACTAGAGAAGGGCTGGAACTGGAATTTCAAAGCCAATTCTGATGAACTTTTTGCACCTAAATTTAATCACAGGCAATGGCTACAAGATGTCAGATCCAAAAATTCAATATTTGGCTCTGAGCTAGAGCTGATTTCCCTAGCCAGTTTGGATGCAACCCATGATGGCAGGAATTGAAGAACAGTTTGTAAATACTTAACAATGACAAATTTAAAGCCAAAGCTTTAGCCCTGAGCTGTAGTTTAAACCTAAGATCCAACATTTCTAATTTGAATGTCCAGTAATTGTAATTTGATATTATGTGGGCTGTATGCTGTCTGTGCATTTGTGCCTACATAATACTATTGATCATTTAGATTTTTTTAGATTTTTTTACCCACATTTAATTTTTTTGTTTCCAAGTTTTCTACTCTTAACACTAAGAACTACTACTCTTAACTATTCTATTGATCCTGCTGTTTTAATATTTTTCAAAGTGCAGCTTATCTAAATTAATTCTGCCCTCTAGAAGCTGTTTCAGTTTCCTTTCTCTTATTGAAACTCAAGAGGAAAAACAAGCTGGCGTTAACATGGGACAATGGGTGTGGCAAATTATCAGAAACACCACCCGGAAGTTTCACTTTTTTTAACTCTAATGTTGACGGTCTCAAATACTGAGTTGTAGAATGTTCTACTCCTGGTGTGTATATGGGCTACTTAGATCTGGATAACTTGTGTGAAGTTATTATGTTTGGGAAGATAATCATACAGCTCAAATCTAAACAATTCCTGCCTCTTCCAAAATTAGAAACAGACCAAGTCAGTGTATGTCACTTCTTTATGCTTTCTCCATCCTGGGGCTTGCCAGTGATCATTTCAGCTTCTAGAAAAGGTTAGAAAAACCCCACAGCTGCTCCGATTAATACCCACATGACTATGTGCTCAAGGAATCTTTTCTGGCCGTTGGGATCAGCTAGACTGCAGGGGCATTTTGTCCACCTATTGTTCTTTACGTGCTAGGAAGAGGCTTTACCCCGGGAAGCTTGGGAAGTCTTATTCATGTGTGTGGTTTTTTTGTTTTTGTATTCTTTGGTTCTGTGCTACTAAGAAATCTAAAGAATAATTAGACCAAAATAAAGTCTCAAATTCTTTCAAGCTACTTCTATTCCACCCCTAAGCCTTGCCAAAGGGAAATCACCTGCCAGGAACTTAGCCAGCAATAGTATCCACATTCAATTTGGAAATGAAACTCTCAAATACCTGGGCAAAATGCTATAGAATGTCTTTGAAAGTTGAAATAGGGAAACAATGACTATCGAAGTGGTAAGAGCTTGACAACACCTACTGCTTGCTACAGTCAATCTGTGCTGCTTGACTTCAAGTCTGTAATGTGCTGTGAGGTTATTCTTGTTTGTAAAAGTTGTCTTCCAAATTGTATCCATTCAGAACAAACCTGAAACAAAAGACAGGACTATGCAGCACTTTAAGACTAACAAGATGGTTTATTAGGTGATGAGCTTTCGTGGACCAGACCCACTTCCTCAGATCAAATTGTAGAAGAAAATTGGCATGACCATACATACCCAAGGAATACAATTTTTTTAAAAAAAAAGTGAACACACTTTTTTCCGGGATAAGCTTAACTCAGCAAAAGATGGAAAAGGAAAGGGCAGTAGAGTAACCAAGTGACGAAGAAAGAAAAAAAGTTATGATAGGCTTTGTTTGTTCAACAACCTGCCTTTTTAAAAAAAAAAATCAGTGTGTAAAATAGGTTCCAATAAAATCCATCTTCAGAAAACAAATCTGCTATCATAAAAGCCAATGCTATGATAGTGTGCAAATGGGAGCAAACATCCATTGCCACGTAGGATGAAAAGTGAAAGAAAACAGTGGCACACTTGTTTACAGAATTCTTATACTTGGCACTTAGTTTTAAAAAATATACCTTTTTCAGTCTTTATGCTCAAAAAATCCATACACTCTTCAGTCTGTTACCAAGAGAAAGCTACTTGCACAGAGAGAGCAGTTTTATTTCCCATTTGTCTAATCTGAGATTTTAAAGGCCCTGAAAATGAGTCTATTAAACTGGAGGCAAGCAGCTCTTCAAAACATTCCTTCAGAAGTTAGACCACTGTCCTCTGTAACTGCCAGAAGCTCTTCAATGAGTTCCAGAATCCTCTGAATTCTGTATTCAATTCATAACTAAAGTTCCCATCACTGCATCTTTCAGACTAGCACTGTAGGGTTGTTACCTTTCTAATTGCTGGTAACTGGACCCTTTAGGTCCTGCCTCTTCTGCCCCCCGCCCAAGGCTCTGCCCCCGTTGTTTCTCCCCCCTCCCTCCACGATCACATGCTGGATTGTCTCAAGGAGCCTGCTTGCAGGTAGGAGGTGGTCAGGTGATCTGACAGCCTCCAAAACTTCTGGGCAAGGTGCATGGTTCAGCTCTGTGCTCCTGGAAGGGGCGGGGCCTCAGGCAGAAGGGGTGGAGCCAGGGCAGCCACCCCTCTGCACTGCCCAGAGCATGATGTGCACCCTCCCTTCCCCCCTGAGTGCATGGTGCAGTGCTCTGGCAGTTATTTTAAGGGCCTCTGGCTCCAGCGCTGCCACAGTAGCAACAGCCAGCAGCTCTGGGCCTCTTTGAATTGCCGGACCCTGGGAGAAGTTGCCATCAGCAGGCCTGGCTCAACAGGGATTGGTTCAGGTTAATGACTGAGCGCCTCCCTCTATCCTTCAGTAACCAGACTGTTACTTTGGGTGCCATAAAGTTGCCAGATCCCCTTTTGACTGGACTTTCTGTTAAACTGGGAACTGTCAACCCTAAATGGCCCCCCAACATAGAAGTCAAACATTTCACTATTTGGGTAAAATCCAAGCAAGTACCACTGCATTTTGAGGTAATGCTTCCCTAATCTTAAACTGTGATAGTCTAGTGAACAACCCAGGATGTAACTTATCCAGAGATATTATGCTTAAATGAAGCACATGAGATTTTTCATAGGGGAAAAGGCAGTATGCCATATGTATTGAGAATACAACCGTTGCATATGCTTTTCAATCTCTCTATGCACGCATGCATGCACGCCAGACGATGTCATAGTTACCAGTCCAGATTCTGTATCCGTCTAGTGGCCAGCTAGATTGAGCACAGAGGGAGAGCAGGGCCTTTGTCGGTTGATCGATCCAATGCTCCTCTGGAGTTGGTGGTAAGATGAACCCAAAGTTCCATAGCAAAGCACTCTGCTTTTATAATCCTTTTCTCTGTTGAAATCAATGGATTCTGCTCTGTCAGCTTGTGACTGGCAAGCCTTGAAGCAAAGCTGACACCCCCAAAAGATGATTGATTACAGGATGAGCCTTCAAGACATGTTTGGGAACGATTGACATCAACAAGATAACATTCCAATCTGCCAATAGTCTAATTGCTCCATATTATGGGTTCGCATCTTTGACGCCTGGTAGTCTGGTTTTCATCCACACTCAACCTCCTCCTTCGGCCATCTGGTTTTGAGCAATAACTTTTGCACCTTATCTCAATACGTTCGTACCCTTTTTCACACACGTAAGCAATGTTACAAGGGTTCTCAAGGTTATGTGGCTCAACATCAACGTCTACATTGGCAAAGCAAAGACCTTGTAAATCAAACAATTAAGGCCCCCGCCTTCAACATCCCTTTAGTCTAGTAACACAGATACAATACCAAAACTCTTTGTACTTAAGACTACTTACTAAATGCACTAAACTTTTGGACAAGGAAATAGACATTTAATTAAAAGGGCTTAATTTAATAATACACTATATTTCTAAACCTAAAATACAAATATAAAAAATAAAACTTTCAGTTCCAACTGATGGTCCTGAACCAAGCCCCCACAATTCAATTCTGGCTCCTAGGATTATGTCTTGAGCCATAATCTCTAAATCTGGTAGTTTGCCTCTAACTTTTTAGTGACATTGGTGTATTGAAAATGTTTTAAAATAAGCTATCAACTTAGATTCTCAGGGGGTTTCCAGGCCCTATTTGCAGGCTGGAATGAAATCTCAGTCATTCTGCAGGCAAGCTGCAAAGAATCAACCAAAAGCAAGGTCAGTGAGTTGTGTACAGCAGAAAAGTATATTCAGTGTCAATGTGAAGACCTCTACTCTTGTTCTGCATCTTTCTCCTCTGTTTTCTCTCTTGACCTCTTTTTCCATGTAATGGACTTCTCTGCTCAGGGCTGAATCCTGTAGTTCACTCTTAGGGCTCACTCAGGCAAAACTCTTCACTGACTTGGTCCAAGGGCACTTCCTCCCCCAAATCCTACAAGATTACTGCAGGTGCTAATTAACCCTGTCCTACTAGAGTGAGCAGTCAAAATACTCCCAGCTGTCTCAGCCCTTTTATGATCTGGAGTCCTGCCCACAAGTCTGTATGACACTGGAGACTGTTGGTAGTTGCTGTGTTTTAGAAACCCATCTAAAACAGGGCTACTCAACTTTAGAAGCTCCAGGGGCCACAATGCTACCCACAGCACATGCTGTGGGCTGCAACTTAAGCGTGGTTGCAAATATATGTAAATAGCTTCTTTGAAACTGATGGGCATGAATACAAGGATTAAGGCAAGACTACACAACACACAGACCCCATTTAAGTCAGTTCTGCTGACATTAATAAAATAGTTATCCATATGACAGCACTTCTAATGAGCAATGACAGTTCAGCAATTCAACTACTAAAACATGGGTAGGTCTAGACTACATGGCTCTATCACTAGACGTACCCAAATGAAGCAGTGATTTAAATAATCGCCGCTTAATTTAAATGAAAATGGCTGCCGCACTGAGCCAATCATCTGTTTGTCGGCTCAGCGCGCTAGTCTGAACGCCCTGCAGTTGACGTCAAAGGCATTTGTCGACCGCCCAGTAAACCTCATCCCATGAGGCATAACGGGGCAGTCAACAAATGTCTTTGTCAACTGGGGCGCATCCAGACTAGCGCACTGAGCCAACAAACAGCTGATTGGCTCAGTGCGGCAGCCATTTTAATTTAAATGAAGTGGCAGTTATTTAAATCACTGCTTCATTTGGGTATGTCTAGTGAACTATTCTACATGGCTCTGTCAACAGCCATGTAGTCTAGACATACCCCATGTATCAACAGAAGTCCATTATATTGATTACTGCCCCAGCACAGACCTTTCTCACTCCAGCCTCGCTGCCCAGCTCTTCCACTGCCTTGACATGTGCCTCTTGTCGCCCCCAGTACCTGCGTACGCACCGGCCTGGCTCGGGGAGGCACCGCCACTGTGGCAGGCGTGCTCTGCCACACCTTTTGCTGCTCTCTCCCACCCCCGGCTGGCCACTCCCATGCACACGCAGACGTGGCTCTGCTCACGGGAAGGCGCTGCCGCTGTGGCAGACGTGGCAGGTGTGCTCTGCTGCCACCTCTTGCTGGACCCTTCATCCCGGCAGCTCCTGCACACACGGCCTGGCTCAGCTGCATGGCTCGGCTCTCTGCTCGGCACTGCCTCTGGAGCCCCAGCAATGAGGCAGGCAGGTGGCCCGGAAAGCAGCTCAAGGTGCCGCGGGCTGTATGCAAAGGGACTGCAGGCTCTTGTGGCCCATTGGCTGTGTGTTGAGCAGTCCTAGTCTAGAACAAGGATGGCCAAACTTCCTGACCCTCCAAGCTGCGTACGATAATCTTTTGAAGTTTGAGAGCTGGCTGTGCTTGCCAGGGCTTAAGGGCTGGCGGGGGGTGTGAGTGAATTAAGGGCTTCAATCCCACAGATGCTTGCTGTGGTTTGGGGCAACAGCACGAATGGGGTTGAAGGCACTTCCTATGGGGCTGAAGCCCCTAGACCTCCCTATGGGGGGGTGGGAGGGGAAAGCCCTAGCTCCATCATCCCGCCACGGGGCAGAAGGTTTGAGTTAGTACATGGAAAATGGTTGAAGGGCATGGAGAGCTGCACAAGCTGCACTTTAACTGTTTAAAAAAAAAAAGCCACCTGTGGTTCGTGAGCTGCAGCTTGGCCAGGCCTTCTCTAGAAGTTCCCATAAAGGGGCTCCTAGGAGAAGTGACACAACCATTGCCTCTGCTTTTCTTGTGGGGCTGGGAAATCAGTGCCTCAGCAAGTAACTCTGATAGTGAACACCCCCACTGAAATAAATTAAGATTGCAAGTTTTGTCTGGGGCAAATCAATTTTGCCCTCCATCACCAAACCTGTACATGGATCCACATTGCTGGACATTTTGCACCCCCACACAGCCCTGTTACCGGCAGCATGTTTGTGCACACAGATCTGCTTGTAAGGATCGGGTCCTGGCATTTTAATGTTCAGTTATCCATTGCAAGGAGCTCCATGTAATGGAAAACCGATAGCAGCGAACAACCACCCTGCAGCTAGCTTGTACCTGCTTTGGGAAGACCTCTGATTTACTAGGTTGGTGACAGCATCATGAGTTGTTTTGGCACTGTGAAAACGCTCCATGCAGCAGCTAGTAGGCATTGCATTTCATGGTGGGATACTCTTAAACTGTGCCTGAAAGCTGAATGCCAGGTTTGTCTGAGAGTATCCTTGAAGGTGTTTCTACAAAGCTTTGGCTATTTGATCCTTTAAGTCAATTAGCTTTAGTTTTCCTGAATGCAGTATTTTTGTATAAACTTTCTCTGCAGTTTAAATCCATTTTTCCTGCTTCTTTCCTTTGACTAATAAGAATAAATAACTCTTGTTGTTCCTTTCTCCAAAGCTGTAGATGGTTGTCTCTCCGAGCCTTTTTTTCTCTAGACTGAACCTGCTCACGTCTCTTATTTTTTCCAGTCCTCCTTAATCTTTTGTGATGCTCTCCCTTGGCCTCTCATGTTTCTATTTCTTACTGCAAACTGAATAGCAAATGAGATCATCTAGTGCCATGGAGAGTGGAATAATTAGCTTACAGCCATTTTTGTACTGATGCATATACTGTAGAGCTGGAGACACTTGCTCTGGAAAAAATATTTTGAAGAGATGCAAAACTAACCGATCCTATTTCACGTGCTTGGGTTCTGCAAGGATAGTGACACAAGTGCTCATGCTGCTGCTTGCATTGCCTCTTGCTGGGTCATGTGAGAATTTCCTAGCCAAAGGCTAAAAGTAATATGAAAAATTATCAATGGGTTTCATCTGGCAAAATAGGACACCTGCAACCAAAACAGTCTAGGTATAATGAAGTAATCCAAGTCTAGGCACAAAGAAGCAGGATTAATGTGGTGAAGATCTGGATCCTACAACCATTGTAAATAGAACTTCAGCTGAACTAGTGCATGAGTACTAGCACGAGTAAGATTCATACAAAAAAGTGTGTACACTTGGGGTAACAAAAAAGTGTGTACACTTGGGGTAATTCAAATGGAACAGTGCTGGTTTTTTTTTCTTGTTTATTTCAAATTGAGAAGATATGAAGTGATCTATTTGCTCCCACCAACATAGTCAAATACTCTTTCCCTCACAGCATATGTGAAATTTGTCTTCAAAAACTTGTAACAGTTCTTTCTTGCAATGTATTCAGACAGATATTGAAAGTCAGTGTTTGCTCAAAAATAGTACTCAAACTTTGTTTTTTGTGGTGGTGGTGGAGAATCTCAGAAAATCCATGGATTTTTCAGAGCTTATTACCTGTCTGTCAGGATTGGAGGCAATAGGGATTGGGGGGGAGGAGGGGGGCATACATCCTCTAAACCATTGCAGAGAAAAGCTTTAAAAAATAAAATGATGGGTTTTTTCATTAAGCACAAATTAGAACTTTTTTTAAAGAAAAAAAACATTGTTTTGGAGCATGAGTAGTAGACAACATTTTCTCCTTTTGTTCCATGCCATTTTTCGTACTCTTTGCATGTCATGTTGTATGCACTATTGATAATTTACAATAATCTTCAAAATTAGGATGTTTCATTAACTTCCA